>NC_138775.1:140081688-141409188 GCF_965119305.1 Pelophylax lessonae | reverse complement strand
CCCTCTTAATCTCCTTTTCTCAAGAGAGAATAAATTCAGTTCCTCTAATCTTTCTCATAGCTGAGGTTCTCCATGCCTCTTATCAGTTTGGTTGCCCCTCTCTGCACCTTCTCCAGTTCCCCGATATCCTTTTTGAGAACTGGTGCCCAAAACTGAACTGCATATTCCAGTTAATACATTTGGTTTAGACTTTATTTTGCTTTGAGAGTTTTAGGAAAAAATGTTTGAGAAGTTAGTAACTAATACTTAGGTAAATCTGGTTTATTGTTGAATGATGTAATGCTCTTTGGTGATATTTTTCAAAATTGTGTCAGAAGAACATAAAGTGATCAGTTAGAGAAAGAGTGTAAGGCTTAAAGCGGAGTTCCACCCAAAAGTGGAAGTTCCGCTTTAAGGACCCCCTTACATGGCACATTTGGCATGTAATTTTTTTTTTTTTAGGGGGAGCGGGTACCTAGTTTTGACATGTACCTAGCTCCCACTTCCGCTCAGCTTTCCTAGGCGAATCCAGTGGAAGTTCTCCTCTCCCCCTCCCTCCCTGCAATCAGAAGATTGCTCAGCCATTGAGGAGGCGCAACGCGACTCACGCATGCACAGTGCACACCCGGCTGTGAAGTCACAAGCTGTCACAGCCAGCTGCCCATAATTGCTGAAGCCGGTGCCAGGGAGAGGCGAGGGAGAGAACCGAAGGTTCGAGCTGTCACAACGCTGGATCGTGGTGAGTGTGTGTTTATTAAAAGTCAGCAGCTTCACTTTTTGTAGCTGCTGACTTTTAATAAATACAAAAACAACTGGAACTTCCCTTTGATGTGAAAACTTTCAAACCAATCTGTCTAGTTTTGGCAGTTAAAAATGTTATTAGTATAAGAACACATTTTGTTACTAATTTTTAATGTAAAGTGGTAGTTGCTTTACAAAGTATCAATTAGATTATGTGCTAAGATAAGATTTTTCTTTTTAAATGTTTTTTTATTGAAAATATGAAAAGTAATACATAAGATGAGATGTGGCCCCCAATGGCATAGTAGGTAAGGAATTAGAGGATAAATGGTTCTCATTCTTTAACCTTACTGAAAAAAGATTATTGGAGTTGTTAATATCCAGAAAAAAAACGTAAATTAATCAGTGCTGTAAAAAATACAAGCTGTTGTCTTTGGAGGAAACAGTGGAATATGAAGAAAAAATTAAACCTCTTCAGGAGTTTATGCAAGAACTAGATAAAGAGACACAAAAGAAAAAGTTGAAAAAATATGTTAGAGATACCAATGATTACAAATCCAATAAGGTATATAAATGGCAAGAAGATCAAGAGGAGGAGGTGGGGACATCTAGAGCCTCCCCAGAGGAGAGAGAACAAATCTATCCCATCCCATCAAATCCGAAAGCACCTACTAATAGAAATGAACGATCACAGAGAGAGCAGGGGAGAGGAGACCACAACAATAGGACTCATGAGAGACCCCACTTTGAGACCCCAAAATATGGAGTTCCCACCTATAATAAGTTTGAACCACTAAGAACTGACCATCCTTATCCATCATATAGGGGATCCCCCAATCGTAGAGGCTATAGTTATAGGGGAGGCCATGGTCCTTTCTGGACCCCTAACCAATATAGGGATGACCCCCTAGGCGATCTCATGAGGGTATCCAGGACCACATAACTATAGGGGGGATTTTCAGAGGAGAGGATATGGAGGACCCGCATGGAGGGGGAAAGGAGGGTCCAATTTCAGGGGCCGAGAGAGAGAGATCCCAATCTGCCAGACAGGAGAGAGGGAGAATGGAGACAATGGTATCCCATGACACCACCTTAACCTTTAATAGAGGATGGAAGAGGGGAAGGGCAAGAGACTGTAGAGGAGGGCAGAGGAAAAAGACAAAGATAAACATAATACAAGGAATTTTTAATTTAGGTGACGTAACGTTTACAGAAGATGAATAAAAGGTTTTAGAACTTGGTTTAAAATACACCCCAGATAGGAATTTGAAGAAATTTGATGTTTTTATTGATTTTCAGAAATTTATAAGAAAAACTGTTATTAGGAAATATTATGTGTAGCCCTGCCCCCGAGGGAGTGGCTTGTTGCATGGGTATCCTCTTCACTTCTTGCGCCCTGAGCCTGCTCCAACCCATCTGACACAATTGGTTCCATCATTGTGAATAATTGAGACCACAAGTATTGCAGTGAATGATCAATTTACTGCTTTTGACTTTTTATGCAAAAACAAGAATATGCAAACAGAATCAGAAATAACACAGGTGTTGCTACAGGGATAGATCCTGAATTCCCAACCAAGGGTTTAGGCCTTTTAGTTCAGCACTCAGGATCCAGAACACAGGCCACACATACATATACACAAACAAATGTGTATGTATGCTAGAGGATTGCGTTCAGCAACAATGAACAATACTTTAAACAAGCTGATGTAATTAGAGAGTGACCACAGATAAGAGTGACTACACTTGGTAACTTGAATGCAAAGTAAGCAATATATCAATATTAGAACAACTTTCAGAGTACACTCTGTGTACTAACGGGGGCCCCCTTTATGATGAATTGCAAGAGTCTCCTGGATAGTGAGGCCTCACTTGTCTTCACCGGCAAGGAATTCCCAACAAACTGTGGAAAGTATTTGTAATCCAATAAAGGTAGAGATGATGAACTGTATTCCCCAAAGCAATAAATAGTTGTACTCCACAGAGAAGCAAACGTAATAAATCCTAATGCGTCACAACAGGTTAACAGCCTAGGACTGGATAGAGGGCCTGAGGCCTGGTTCACCCACCTCGCACTATATGTATATCTGCAGTGTCCAGTGGTTTAGCTGAATGTCAGTATGGCCTTATGAAAGTACACAGTTTAGTTGTCCTGCCCTGATTCAGCCTAAGTCTGTGTTTAACAGAGATGTAGATACTGGATGTCTCTCACCCGAACTGGGAGCTCCGCTCTCCTCCGTGACCAGGCCCTGCTCCTCTCAGTGTCTCCGTCCGCCTGTCAGCTACCTTCCACACGGTCACGCTACCGAGACTTCCTCCACTCACTCACACAGCCGGCTTCACTCCGAAGTCCGCCACTAGGCCTCAGCCTTAGTTCCTGAGATCCGCAGCAGCTCTTCCCCTTCTTTCCAGCACGCTGTCCTCGAGGCAAGAGAGGGAAGTGGAGTCCCGCCCCCCTTTATATAGACACTCCCAGCAAGCTCCACGTGTCCTATTTCTCCCTGGGAGAACAGTCTCTCTCTCCCAGCAGTCTATGATCTTGCTCCTCCCGTACTATATCTCCCATAATGCCAAAGTCACTGTCTTTGCAGAACAAACAATAACAGTTTGAACAACACCAGCTGTGCGACCCGGCTACATATGCAAAAGGTCACAAACCAGTGGATCATGAAGCAGGCTATTATCAACACACCCAACTAAGGAACAATTCGTGTTTACCCCAAGGTAGCTAATAATCATTTTACTGAGGTTTTTAAAGCTATGGGGGAACATGATTTGGAAAAATTGAGGATTAATCCAACCAGGCGAAAAAAGGATATTGAGAAGGGTTTAGATGAACTGGAGAAAATAAAGCAAATTATTATTAAATCAGCTGATCAAGGGGGAGGGCTAGTAATTTTAAATAAAAAGGTCTCTCTGAATGAATTGAACAGCCTAGTAGGAGACACAGAGACAAATGAGGAGCTGAAAGGAAATCCAGCCAATTCATTGAAAGCAAAACTCAAAAGACTAATAAAATGGGCATGTAAAGAAGCACATTTAAACAAAAATGAAGCTAGATGTCCCTGTAATATATCAGCTACCGAAAGCTCATAAGAACCGGTGTAACGTGAGAATTACCTACCCCGTGAGAAAAACCTACCCTCCTCACTTCCGGCCAGGAACAGCTGAGCAGCGCAGCAGTGCGCATGCTCACAGCCCCGGATACCTAATGAAAGAGCTGAGGACCTGAATAGTGTGCATGCGCACTAGTAGGAAATTATCACGGTGTCCGGGAAAAAAACCTACCCACGCCACGCTTACATTAAAACAAGTGTGCTGCAATATAAGTCATCTCCGCTCCTGTCCCTGTCACTCCCCTGATGTTGGCTAGTAAATATAAAAGCGGGTCTCGGCTCCGTAATTTATGTTCTCATACACCCGCCGCCGCTTTTATATTTAGTAGCCGAGATGAGGGAAGTGACAGGGACAGGAGTGGAGATCACTCGTATTGCAGCACAGCTGTTTTAATGTAAACGCCGAATGACATACAGTGCCGTGCAACCGGAAGTGACGAGGGTAGGTTTTTCTCACGGGTAGGTAATTCTCACGGAACACTGGTTGAAACCTCTGGGTAGACCCATAGTTAGTGGATTCCCTTTTCTCTAGGATGGGGGAATATTTAGATTGCTTTTTGCAACTTTTGACCCAGCAATTTGAAGCGGTTAACTTCCTGGATCTTGTCACACACAAAAAGAATGGTATGTTACAGACACATACCTATATCAAAGAGGTTGATAGGAATGGTTACATTCCATTAGGGAGTTGTCACCATCCAAGATGGCTTAGTGCTTTTCCCTAAAAGCCAAATGCTGAGGGTCAGGAGGAATTGTTATGCTAGAGAGGATTTTGACACACAGGCGGAAATTATTATGGAGAGGTTCCAAGAAAAAGGGTATGATTTAAATGATTTAAAAAGAAAAAAGAAACGATAAGAGATATGGATAGAGATAGAGACAACGTATCGGTATCGGTCGATATGGGCCGATATTTTGTACATTTAAAGTTTTGAATAATAAAGACAATTTTTGACACAAATCTGGTACTGAACATGTATTTTTTGTTTAATGTTTAACAGCTGGCTTGCTGGCACCCTGTGGTGGGTAGCTGGCTGGCTGGCACCCTGTGGTGGGTGGCTGGCTGGTTCCCTGTGGTGGGTGGCTGGCTTGCTGGCACCCTGTGGTGGATGGCTGGCTGGCTGGCACCCTGTGATGGGTGGGTGGCTGTCTGGCACCCTGTGGTGGATGGCTGGCTGTCTGGCACCCTGTGGTGGGTGGCTGGCTGGCTGGCACCCTGTGGTGGCTGGCTGGCACCCTGTGGTGGGTGGCTGGCTGGCTGGTACCCTGTGGTGGGTGGCTGGCTGGCACCCTGTGGTGAGTGGCTGGCTTGCTGGTACCCTGTGGTGGGTGGCTTGCTGTCTGGCACCCTGTGGTGGGTAGCTGGCTGGCACCCTGTGGTGGGTGGCTGGCTGGCACTCTGTGGTGGGTGGGTGACTGGCACAGGGGCTGTGGGTGGCTGGCTGGTACAGTGCCTGTGGCTGGCTGGTACAGGGCCTGTGGGTGACTGGCTGGCTGGTACAGGGCCTGTGGGTGGCTATTTGTCTGGCACCCTGTGGTGGGTGGGTGGCTGGCTGTCTGGCACCCTGTGGTGGGTGGCTGGCTGGCTGGCACCCTGTGGTGGGTGGCTGTCTGGCACAGGGGTTGTGGGTGGCTTGCTGGTACAGGGCCTGTGGGTGGCTGGTTGGCTGGTACACTGCCTGCTGCTGGCTGGAACAGGGCCTGTGGGTGGTTGGCTGGTACAGGGCCTAAGGGTGGCTGGCTGGTACAGGGCCTGTGGGTGGCTGGCTGTCTCGCTGGTACAGTGCCTGTGGCTGGCTGGCTGGCTGGTACAGGGCCTGTGGGTGTGGGTGGCTGGCTGGCACCAGGCTGCTGTGGGTGGGTGGCTGGCTGTGATACACTTCCGCGAGACTAGTCCCGACTCCAGACGAGGCTGTCCAAGGCGAGAAGGCAGACTGACGTCACAAAAATATTGGTAATATCGGCCAGTTCCGGGGCCGATGCCGATATATTGGGAAAAGTTGATATCGGCCCTCCAATAATCGGCTTTGCCGATAATCGGTCGATCCCCACTATGGAGTAGCCTTTATGACAAGTTTTACTCGCCAACAGAAACAGTTTGAAAAAATAATGAAAAAACACTGGCCTCTATTGCTAAAAGACGAAGAGTTGAAAAGAATACTGCCCAGCAAACGCCAGTTCATATATACTAAACCCCCAACGTTACGGATTAGGTTAGCACATAATGTTATAAATCCCCCTGATGACTTGTACATTTTTGTGTGATCTGTAGGACTTCTAAACATGGGAAAAGAAAAACTACACATTTTGTATCCTATTCTTGAGGAGGGTCTTTTGAAATCAAGAAATGTATCACCTGTGGTACAACACATGTTACCTACTTTCTTGCTTGTCCTTGTGCATTCCAATATGTGGGGAGAACCACAAGGAAGCTAGGGGTAAGGTTAAGAGAACATGTTAACAAAAAAAAAAGGTTATAAGCAACACAGTTTGTCTAACCATTTTAAATTGTTCCATGACAGGGACCCTAGTGGTTTGACCTTCTGTGGTATAGACAGAGTTGAAGCACATTGGAGAGGGAGCAATCTTAAAAAGACAATTTCCCAGATCGAAACTCATTTGATTTATGAACTTTGAGTTCATTGGGGTTAAATATAGAACTTGGTCTGAATTGTTTCTTATCCAACTGGTAAAAAATACAAACATATTTGGAACAGGATTTTTTTAATTAGTATAATTCGTTTTTACATTTATTTAATTTTATTTTCATTTTTATTTTTTTGTTTATTTCATATTTTTTTTAAATTTTCATTCAAATTTGTTTCTTTATTTATTTATTTATTTATGTATTTATTTTAATTTCTAGATTTATTTCTATTTTTATTTCATTTTTATTATTTTTTATTTATTTTTAATTATATTTTCATTTTATTTTTACTTTTATTTTAATTCATTTTTATTTTATTTATTTTCATTTATAATTTTTTCACCTTTTTTGTAATATTTTATTTTTTATGAATCATAGGTGTTTGCAGATAGATTAGTGGATTGGTTGTATAGATACTTTTGCATAATTAAGTGTTTTTAACCACTTGCTGACCGCTCCCTGCATATATACTGCGGTGGGCTGGCTCGGCTGTGCGAACTGGTATGTTGGGTCGCGGGAGTGGTGCTGGGAGTCAGTTGTAAACACAGCTAACTGTTCTTCTCTCTGAAATGATCACATAAAGTCTCTATGATCATTTCACAAGTCCCTCCCCCCACAGTTAATAAACACTCCCCTAGGCTCATAATTAACCCTTTGATCACCCCTAGGTTAACCCCTTCCATGCCAGTGTCATTATTACAGTAACAGTGCATATTTTCAGCACTGATTACTGTAGTAATGTCACAGGTCCCCCCCAAAAGTGTCAAAAATGTCAGTTAGGGGTCCAATGTCGCAGTCTAAATATCTAAATATCTAAATGTCTAAATATCACAGATTGCTAGATTACTAGTAAAAAAATGAAATAAATAAAAATGACATAAATCTTTCCCCTAGTTTGTAAACGCAATAATTTTCGCGCAAACCAATCAAAATACGCTTATTGGGATTTTTTTTACCAAAAATATGTAGCAGAATACAAATTAGCCTATAAGGATGAAACATTTACATTTTTACATTTTTGGGGGGGGGGGGGGGGAATGTTATATAGCAGAATGTAAAAAAATATTGTTTTTTTTTTTCAGAATTGTTGCAGTTTTTTTGTTTATAGCGCAAAAAAATAAAAATCGCAGAGGTGATCAAATACCACCAAAAGAAAGCTCTATTTGTGGGGAAAAAAAGGACATCAATTTTATTTCGATACAGCGTTGCACGTTTGCGCAGTTGTCAGTTAAAATAACATAGTGCCGAATTGCAAAAAATGGCCTGGTTATTAAGGGGGCAAATCCTTCTGGTCTAGAACTGGTTAAATAATAGCACAGTTCTTGAGAGAAATTACATTGTAATGTTTTCAGGTAGTGATGTCTTTTGGGTATAGGAAGTAGAGCAAGTACACCCATTCTAAGTGTTGTTATCTGATTGGCCAACTAGGGAGGGAGGTATTATCTCCTTGTATATGACTTAGTCCATCAGTGAACCGGAAATTATGTCCTTGATGATGCCTTGGAGGAGGGGCGAAACGTGCTGACATATTTCCGGTTCCACAAACCAACAACGTCACTTCCATCCTCCGTGGAATGCACACCGAGCACCGGCGAACCTGGAAGAGCCTCATGGTTGTTTTATGCCCGTTTTATCTACAATTTTGTAAGTTGTTTTGCATTTGTGCAAATAAATGTAATTTTACAGTACTTCACTATGAGTACCATTTTGTTTTATTGAGCCTGGAGGACACTTAAGCCACCCCAGGAGTAATATTGGTGAGACCAGGGCCGTCTTACCGCATGGGTATGCTGGGCAGTTGCCCCACCTGCCCAGCAACCCAGCTCCAGCCAAGCATTAGTCCCGATGGCCGTGTCCCGCCTGAGGGGTGACACCCAGGGCCGGCTGCCAGACGCTCACTAACACAGGAGAGCAGAGCAGAAAGCCCTGAGGCACTGAAGCAAAATGGAAGAGAGAGAAACAGCAGCACTGAATAGACAGCGGGAGCTGCCAGAGTTAACTTTCTAAGTTAAGGAGCAGATGATTGGTTGCTAGGACCAGTGGCGTACCTAGAGCATTTGGCACCCGGGGCGGATCCTATATCTGGCACCCCCCCCCCCACCTTAGAATGTAAAAACACCCACAAAAATTTGTAATGCTTTCAAGAATATTTATTGCACACATTTCACAGCCCCCATCACAGTGCCCCTTGCAGCCTGCCCCCCCCCGTCTCTCTAATCACAGTTCCCCCTTTTGCACTTTCTGCCTCCCCTGCACAGTCCTACCTTTGGAATAAACAAATAGCTAATACTATTATCAATGTGTTTGAGTTTGAGTAAGAGATAGGAGACATGCTAAAGGAGATGGTCAGAGACTACGGACATAGTACAGGAGATGGTCAGAGACTGCAGACATATTACAGGAGATGGTCAGAGACTGCAAACATGATACAAGAGATGGTCAGAGACTACGGACCTGATACAAGAGATAGTCAGAGACTGGGGACGTGATACAAGAGATGGTCAGAGACTACGGACGTGATACAAGAGATGGTCAGAGACTGCAGACATGATACAGGAGATGGTCAGAGACTGAGGACATGATACAATAGATGGTCAGAGACTGCAGACATGATACAAGAGATGGTCAGAGACTGCAGACATGATACAGGAGATGGTCAGAGACTGCAGACATGATATAAGAGATGGTCAGAGACTGCAGACATGATATAAGAGATGGTCAGAAACTGCAGACATGATACAAGAGATGGTCAGAGACTGCAGACATGATACAAGAGATGGTCAGAGACTGCAGACATGATACAGGAGATGGTCAGAGACTGCAGACATGATACAAGAGATGGTCAGAGACTGCAGATATGATACAAGAGATGGTCAGAGACTGCAGACATGATAGAAGATAGAAGAACACTAGGGGGGCCGGAGAGCACAGGGAAATCAGAGAGCACTGGAGGAGCTGAAGGGCAAGGGGGGGGCTTGAAAGAATTAAGGGGGGGTTGGAAAGCATTGCAGGGGGGTTGGAAGGCGCAGGGGGGGAACTGGAAATCACTTAGGGGGGAGCCAGGGAGCACGGGGGAGGTGAAAAGCACTGTGGGGAGCCGAAGAGCACCGGGGGGCTAAGGAGCAGGGGGGGCTAAAGAGCACTGGGGGGTTAAGAGCACGGGGGGGGGGGGGGGTTAAGAGCACTGGGGGAGGGTTAAGAGAACGGGGGTTGAGTTAAGAGCACTGGGGGGATTAAGAGCAGGGGAGGAGGTTAAGAGAAGTGGGAGGTTAAGAGCAGTGGGGTGGGTGGGTGGGTGGAGAGAACTGGGGGGCCAGTAAAAGAAGTTGTATAGGAGGGGGATGGGGCAGCTGCATATAGAGAAATTGATATTTCCATATTTCTCCTGCAGCCGCTGAATGCCTGCAGGAGTGAGAGAAGGAGACTCAGGCATCCAGCGGCAGCAGGAGGAATATGGAAACATCAATTCCTATATATGCAGCTGCCCCATCTCCCTCCTATTCAACACACATGAGGCTGCACAACACTGCAGGCACTGGCTTACCTTCTTCCCGCCGCCGCCCCCCCCCTCCCCCTCCCGCGAGCAGCGCGGACTGAAGGAGCTGCCACATCTGCATCTGCCTTCACACAGAGATGCGGGCTGGGCTGGCCGTGGGTGGAGAACTATGTAATGTAAAGGGGTCCATGGGGGGAGCTGTGTAATGTTAAGGGGTCCATGGGGGGGGGGCTATGTAATAAGAAATGAGCTTCACAGCACAATGGGGTGGCAGAGTTTGAACTGACTTTCACTCATGTGTATAGAAAATGACATCCTTAAGACCACTGACTTCAAGCCAATTATAAAAAGAATTCTCTACAAAGATGGTATCGCAAATTTATTAAATAATTCATAATGCTTTCGTGCTGTGCCATTTCAGTCTGTAATTTCTAGTTTTTCAATTTCTTGTTTTTCAAGCTCGTGTTATATTGTCCAAACATTGTGTTAATGTTTTAACACTGATTTTGTTGGAGGTACCAATAAATAATGCCCTATCAATAATTTAGATTTTTTTTCTCATGGGAGATTGTGTAGGCAGGGCCCCAGTACACTGCATTGCCGGGGGGCCTATAATGCTCTTAAGATGGCACTGGGGGAGATCCAATTTGGACACCAAGAGGCCTGGTATCCACAACACCAGATACAAGCTAGGTTGACCCCCAGACTGAAAAGCTGTGGGTCCATTCTCTCTGGTGAGTGGGGAATACGAGAGAGGAGTGTGGCACACTTCACAGCATGAAGCACTTCAGCACTTTTTTTTTAGGGATGTTGGAGCACTGAGCACTTTATATGAAAACTTTTGAAAGACTTTGTGTATGTTTTTTATATTTATATTTTTCAGCACATTATGTTGTATGATTATATGTTTTGATTTTGCAAGCGCTGTGTTATTATAATTGAAAAGCATACATAGACAAGTGCACAATTGCATAATTGGATTACAATCATAAAAAAAGTTTGAAAATTATACAGAAAGAGTATTTTAGGAAATGTACACACATTTAGCAATACAGTACATGACCTGACCCGTGACAGGATCTTAGAAACCTTGTCTGATGTTTGAAGTACAGAAGAAAAAAGGGTAAAACTTATACGAAAACAGAACCATAGTGATTGTAAAGTCTTGTTTTTTTGGGGTTAAAAATAACAAATATGGCATACTTACCTGCTCTGTGAAGTGGTTTTGCACGGAGTAGCCCTGATCATCCTCTTCTCAGGTCCCTCTTCAGCCCTCCTAGCCCCTCCCTTCTGCTGAGTGCCCCCACAGCAAGCAGCTTGCTATGGGGGCACCCGAGGGGAGCCGCAGCTCCCTGTGTCATTTCAGGCATGGAGCCATAACCTGGTCCCGCCCTTCTCTCTCCTAATTGGCTCACTGAAATTTGATTGACAGCAGCAGGAGCCAATAGCACCGCTAAACCATCTTAGCCAATCATGAGGGAGAGTCTCGGGCAGCCGAGACACTCCTGCAACATTGCTGGATCTGGGCTCAGGTGGGGCTGAGGGGGTTGCTGCACACACGGCCGCGCGCCTGCAGCTAGGGGGCGAGCGCGTCGCCGGCGGAGTGCTTCTGCCCCCACTCGTCAGTGGGGATTCCGATGCACGGGGCAGGCAGCTCCGATTGCCGTCTGACACCTGCGATCGCTCCCCACTGAGAGAGAAGAACGGTTAGCTGTTGTAAACACAGCTGACTGTTCTTCTCTCTGGAATGATCACAGAGCCCCTGTGATCCTTCTATATAGGATCACAGGTATCTATTATCATTTCACAAGCCACGCCCCCACAGTTAGAATAACTCCCCTAGGCTCACATTTAACCCCTTGATCACCCACAGTGTTAACTCCTTCCCTGCCAATGTCATTATTACAGGAACAGTGCATATTTTTAGCACTGATTACTGTAGTAATGTCACTGGTCCCCCCAAAAGTGTCAAAAATGTCAGTTAAGGGTCCGATCTGCCCGCCGCAATGTCGCAGTCCCGATAAAAATCGCAGATCTCCGCCATTACTAGTAAAAAAAAAGAAAAAAACAGTAAACATGACATTTCCTGTAGTTAGTAGACTCGATAACTTTTGCGCAAACCAATCAAAATACGCTTATTGTGATTTTTTTTACCATAAATATGTGGCAGAAAACAAATTGGACCTTAAATGTTAGAAAAATTTAGATTTTTACATTTTTTTTTAGAATTGTCGCTCTTTTTTCGTTTATAGCGCAAAAAATAAAATTTGCACAGGTGATCAAATACCACCAAAAGAAAGCTCTATTTGCTTAATACATTAATTCATAAAGAGGCAGGGCCTGCTTAATAAGCTTTTTCCATATCCTGTAATTCAGGACCTTCATACGGGTCCAGTGTAGAATGATCATTTTCCTGGCAGTAAATAACAGGCGTAGGAAATGTTTGATTGCAGCCAGGGCAGCCATCAGAAATGTTGGACTGGGCCCCCCGGTGCTTGACCACCAATCTTCCCCATGGCCCGCCCACTGGCCGTCCAACCAAATCGGCCCACTGGCCAGATTACCAAGTTCTTCAGTGCACCCACTTTTATTTTAGCACTCTTACAACTTAATATATGGAAATGAAAAGTGTATTACAAGTCATCAGTGCTTTCAATATTTAACAGTACGACTCCATTCACACTAGTCCGACTTGGTCCGTCACGCTCCCATTGTGCGGTACAGGAGCCGTTCTAATAGGAGCGACACAAGTCGCTCCGACTTAGAAAAAGGGTCCTGTACTACTTCGGGGCGACCTGGAGCGACTTGCATAGACATTCATTTAATGAAGTCCGTGCAAGTCGTGCCAAAGTCGCGGTGCACGCGACTTCACAGGTCGCCCCGAAAGTCGTGCCGCTGCAGTGTGAACCGAGGCTTAGGGAATACAACCCTCCCTTATCTTAGATATTTCCTCTTTCATACATGAATCAAACAATATAACAACTCTTGATTGACTAAAGCACAATACCTTTATTCTCCTTAGAAATTCAATTTAACAGGCATGAAACAAACACTATTAAAAACCAAAAAACCCAACCATCAGGTCCCCACATTTTATAAACAATCCTGTATTCTTTCTATATATTCTTTATGCATATTTGCATGAATAGTGAGAATGTAGTGACTAGCGTACAGGCCCCCTGAGAATGTAGTGACTAGCATACAGGCCCCCTGAGAATGTAGTGACTAGCATACAGGCCCCCTGAGAATGTAGTGACTAGCGTACAGGCCCCCTGAGAATGTAGTGACTAGCGTACAGGCCCCCTGAGAATGTAGTGACCAGCGTACAGGCCCCCTGAGAATGTAGTGACCAGCGTACAGGCCCCCTGAGAATGTAGTGACTAGCGTACAGGCCCCCTGAGAATGTAGTGACTAGCGTAAAGGCCCCCTGAGAATGTAGTGACTAGCGTACAGGCCCCCTGAGAATGTAGTGACTAGCGTACAGGCCCCCTGAGAATGTAGTGACTAGCGTACAGGCCCCCTGAGAATGTAGTAACCAGTGTACAGGCCCCCTGAGAATGTAGTGACCAGCATACAGGTCCCCTGAGAATGTAGTGACTAGGGTACAGGCCCCCTGAGAATGTAGTGACTAGGGTACAGGCCCCCTGAGAATGTAGTGACCAGCGTACAGGTCCCCTGAGAATGTAGTGACTAGCGTACAGGCCCCCTGAGAATGTAGTGACCAGTGTACAGGCCCCCTGAGAATGTAGTGACCAGCATACAGGTCCCCTGAGAATGTAGTAACTAGCGTACAGGCCCCCTGAGAATGTAGTGACCAGTGTACAGGCCCCCTGAGAATGTAGTGACCAGCGTACAGGTCCCCTGAGAATGTAGTGACTAGCGTACAGGCCCCCTGAGAATGTAGTGACTAGCGTACAGGCCCCCTGAGAATGTAGTGACTAGCGTACAGGCCCCCTGAGAATGTAGTGACTAACGTACAGGCCCCCTGAGAATGTAATGACTAGGGTACAGGCCCCCTGAGAATGTAGTGACTAGCGTACAGGCCCCCTGAGAATGTAGTGACCAGCGTACAGGCCCCCTGAGAATGTAGTGACTAGCGTACAGGCCCCCTGAGAATGTAGTGACTAGTGTACAGGCCCCCTGAGAATGTAGTGACTAGTGTACAGGCCCCCTGAGAATTTAGTGACTAGCGTACAGGCCCCCTGAGAATGTAGTGACTAACGTACAGGCCCCCTGAGAATGTAATGACTAGTGTACAGGCCCCCTGAGAATGTAATGACTAGGGTACAGGCCCCCTGAGAATGTAGTGACTAGCATACAGGCCCCCTGAGAATGTAGTGACTAGCGTACAGGCCCCCTGAGCAGAGGCGTAAATAGAGCCTTCAGGGCCCCGATGCAAGAAACCATGAAGGGCCCCCCCAGATCCCTGGCCGGGGCACTTCCCTTCAAGCCCAGGGCTCTTCCCACTAATCCTGGGGCTCTTTATTCTCGTTGCATGGCCTTTTATTACGGTCCCGCAGCAGGATCCTTTCACAAGTTCTGCAGTGGGCTCCCTTCCTGCAATCTTGGGGCCTCCCCACAGTGGTGCAATGCCAGGGCCCGGTCGCAAGTGTGACTTTTGCAATCCTGGAAGTTCACCCACTGGTTTGCTACTGGGCCCCCTGGAGCATGGGGCCCGGTAGCAATCGCAACCCCTGCAACCCCTGTAGTTACGCCCCTGCCCCTGAGAATGTAGTGACTAGCGTACAGGCCCCCTGAGAATGTAGTGACCAGCGTACGGGCCCCCTGAGAATTTAGTGACTAGCGTACAGGCCCCCTGAGAATGTAGTGACCAGCGTACAGGCCCCCTTAGAATGTAGTGACCATCGTACAGGCCCCCTGAGAATGTAGTTACTAGCGTACAGGCCCCCTGAGAATGTAGTGACTAGCGTACAGGCCCCCTGAGAATGTAGTGACCAGCGTACAGGCCCCCTGAGAATGTAGTGACTAGCGTACAGGCCCCCTGAGAATGTAGTGACCAGCGTACATGACCCCTGAGAATGTAGTGACTAGCGTACAGGCCCCCTGAGAATGTAGTGACCAGCGTACAGGCCCCCTGAGAATGTAGTGACTAGCGTACAGGCCCCCTGAGAATGTAGTGACCAGCGTACATGCCCCCTGAGAATGTAGTGACTAGCGTACAGGCCCCCTGAGAATGTAGTGACTAGTGTACAGGCCCCCTGAGAATGTAATGACTAGTGTACAGGCCCCCTGAGAATGTAGTGACTAGCGTACAGGCCCCCTGAGAATGTAGTGACCAGTGTACAGGCCCCCTGAGAATGTAGTGACCAGCGTACAGGTCCCCTTAGAATGTAGTGACTAGCGTACATGCCCCCTTTCAATGCAGAGACCAGCGTGCGTGCGTGCCCCCTTCAATGCAGTGTGCCCCCCCTGGGCGGGGATGGGGATGATGGAGTTGCATTGTGAAAATGGATGAGGATGATTCTGGGTGGAAGTGAGAGTTACTAAGTGAAGAGGCTCTCCACAGTGTAATTCCTTTCCCCACACAGAATCATCCCCAGCCATTTTCACAATGCAACTCCATCATGTCTGGAGTCTGTCTGTGTCCCATCAGGAGTCCAAACAAAAGAACAGGTGAACAAGCAAGCAGCAGGCAGCTCATTCAAAGTTCAGTCACTTGCCCTCCACGATGATCTTCTTTCTGCTGCATGTACCGAGGGCTGGGGACACTTCCTCCTGCATAGTGATAACTCCATCCCCATGCTGAGTGCTGGCCAAACAGCTACTACTTGCCAGGATCTACCAGCGGCCACTCGGAAGCCTGTATGCAGGGATTTCTTCTCTCCTTCTCTCCTCCTCAGTCAGGCGGTGACGGCGATGGCGGCGTGCGACGACGATCTTGCTGGTGATGATTAGAACGCCCCCATCCCCACTAAACACAGACACGCACAAACGGTATTATCCCATACCCCTCCCCCCCCCCCCCCCCCCCGTGGCAGGGGGAGGGGGGGTCAGGTGCGGGTGGCGGTCGGAAGTTCAGAAAATATATATTTTTTTTAAAAGTAAGGGAAGCAGTCCCCGCCGGGCCCCTCTAGAGGCTCGGGTCCCTTACACCAGTACTGCCTGTACCCCCCTGATGGTGGCCCTGATTGCAGCAGAGGCTTCCTGATGATCCTCACCTCAAAGATACCAAGAAGGTACCACTTAAGACAGCAGAGGTTGGGGAAATCATAAGTGTCTGCAACAAATGCTGTAACCTGTGACCAAAAAGGATGGATCCTTTTATAGCTCAAAACCATATGAAAGGAATCTACCCTCTCACATTCACATTTATGATAGGTGGGGGTGGGTTTCCTATGCATGTTAAACAAGTGTGCTGGTGTATAGTATACCCTATGCAGATAGCATAGCTGGGTAAGTCTGTTCAGATAGGATTTTTTTTATAATAATGTTTGAATAATTCAAAATACACATATGCATGCCATTTATTGCCAAATATGCAATACAATGCAGCCTAAATCAATTACATGTTAATAGAAGCTTAATATGAAGAATTTTTTTTGTTTCTTTAACCAATGCTACATACAAACAAAGGATACAAAACAAATGAAAGCATTTCTGAGCAAGTACCAAAAATCATTGACTTCTGTAGGGATCTGCCACCCTCCATTGTATTTGTAACTAGCTCTGGCTTGCCAATTGCTGGTTAGTTTGTTATAGACAGGTACTTCCTGTCCCTGCTAGCTGGGTCAGAAACCCTGATTGGAGGACTGTGATGTTTTATTAAGGTGAGTTTCCAGCAATTAGAGTCGGAACTGAGCCACATGGCCTTTTACACACAAGGGCTGCTGTGTTTCACTCAGACCAGAAGCAGAGACTATTAGGCAAGCATTCTTAGGTTCCTTATAGTTTAACTGCAGGTGCCCAAAGCTTCTTGAGTGTGTATCTGAGTTCTTTGGACAGACATATGTCTATCCTATTGTTATTATCTCACACGCACAGTGTCAGATAGCTAGGTCTGTGCTACTTTATGTGTGTATTTGTCACCTTCTCGGTATATTAGTAGGTGAACATGTCTCCTTGCTCTTCTTTTCACTGAAGATAGTTTTTAATGGCATTGATTGCATGTTTGGGCTCGTTGTCCCGTTGCAGAATAAATAAGTACTGTATCTGCCTGTATTTCTCAGCATTGAGGATACCATTGATTCAGATTATTTTCCCAACTCCATTTGCAGAATGTCAGCCCCAAACTTGCAAGGAACCTCTGCCATGCTTCACTGTTGCCTGCAGCCCACTCTCCAGCCATTTAGGAACAAACTGCCTCCTGCTACAGCCAAATATTTCCAATTTCCAACAGTCATCAGTCCAGAGCACCTGCTGCCATTTTTCTGCACTCCTATGTTTTCATGCATAAGACATGGAAACAATGCTAAGAGATACAACTATGCATGAAAACATAAGAACTGGTGTGCAGAAAATGGCAGCAGGTGCTCTGGACTGATGAGTCAAAATTTTAAATTTTTGGCTCCAGCAGGGGCCAGTTTGTATGCAAAGGACTGAAGAATGGTACAATAACGAGTATCTGCAGGTGCTAGTTAGGCATGGCGGAGGTTCCTTGCAAGTCTGGGGCTGCATTGCTGCAAATGGAGTTGGAGATTTGGTCAGAATAAATGGTATCCTCAATGCTGAGAAATACAGGCAGATAATTATCCATCATGCCTACCATCAGGGAGGCGTGTGATTGGCACCAAATGTATTCTGCAGCTGAAAAATTACTTTAAACATACAGCCAATGCTATTAACTACTTGCTGCCCATAGTAGTTTTACTGCAGGTGAGTGGCACAGCCCCGTCACACAATGTTACATAGTTACATAGTAGTTGAGGTTGAATAAAGACAATAGTCCATCCAATTCAACCTGTGTAGGTGTGTGTGGACATAATTATTTCCCATACCCCTGAATGTTTTGATCCTTGAGATGTACGTCCAAGAGTCTTTTAAAAGTAGCCATACTCCCCGCAGTTACTACCACTTGTGGTAGAGAATTCCACAATCTTGTAGCCCTTACTGTAAAAAAAACCCTGCGTAGCCTAAGGTTAAATCTCTTCTCCTCTAATCGCATTGTATGGCCTTGTGTCCGTGTTCATTGCGAATGAACAGTTTTTTTTTCTATGTTGAGATCACCGTTGAGGTACTATCATGTACCTGGTGGAGACCAAACTGTAGAGAGGGCTTCTCTTGCACCTCCTGTCCAACACCCCTGATAGAAATGACAGGCGGTGTAGGACACAGAGTGGCACGAGGGCAGGTATAGCAGGTGGTGTCTTGACAGAAGACTGATCGCTGTGGATCACCGGATGAACACCTGGAACTGGAACTGGAACTCGTGATGCTGGATGAGAAGGCAGGAGCGAAGCCGGAACACAAGCCAAGGAGTCATCAACAGCCAGACAGCACAGGTACAGGAACGGTAGACAGGAGTGGAGTCAGGATACAAGCCGAAGTCGGTACACAGTCTGGCAGCGAGGTACAAGAGCATAAGGCAAAGGCAGGGTCAAATACAAGCTGGGGTCACAGGTAGGCAGGCAGGAATCCAAAGGAGAGTCAAGGGCAAGCCGGGTCGGTATAACGGGTAATCCAGAAACAGGTCAGGGCACAGTTAAACAGAAACAAGCTGAAAGACCACTCAGCAATGTGCTCTTGTCACTGCTCAGTATAAATAGGCCGTTTGGCGCCAATTGCGTGCGCACGTTGCGCACGCACGTCCGCGCGTTCGCGCACTGGCGCATTGGCGCATGCGCATTCGCACATTCCTTCCTGTGTGCCTGGGCATGCGCACAAACGTCTGTTTGGATCCAACTGAGCGTCTCTTATATTGCCCCCCCCCAATGGGCAGCCTCCGGATGCCCGTCTGCAACATCTTCTCAGGATGAAACTGGAAAAAAGTTTGTATTAGATCTATAACATGAAGGTTAGCTTCTGGTTCCCATGAATTTTCTTCCGGGCCATAGCCCTTCCATTTAATACTGGACAGTACCTCCTCTCTTCCTACAGTCCACAATTGCTTCAACCTAGTATTCTTCGTTGCCATGAATAATTTCAGGTGGGGGTGGATCCGACTCACGGTCAGGAAATGGATTGGGTCTGGTAGGCTTTAGCAAGAAAGCATGGAAGACAGGGTGAATCTTGTATGTTTCCGGAAGTGAAAGTTCATAGGCTGCAGGATTGATTTGTCTCTTAATAGAGAATGGACCAATATATCTAGGCCCCAGTTTCTTAGATGGGCATGACAGTTTCAGATTAATGGTGGATAACCAAACCTTGTCTCCTGGTCTGAGGTTTAGATCTCCCCTTCTCTTCCTATCAAAAAATGTTTTATTGTCTTTCTGTGCTTTGACAATAGCGTCTTGCAATAGTTTGTTGTTGGTTTGCAAAAATGTGGCTCTTTCCTGGACTGCAGGAACCAAGGAATCAGGCATCACATCAGGTATAAAGGCTGGGAAGTACCCATAGTTTGCAAAAAACGGGGCTTGACCCGTGGCTGAATGCACTGCGTCATTATATGCAAACTCTGCTAGGGGTAAAAGTGATGCCCAGTCATCCTGTGAAAACTATGAAAACCACCGGAGATACTGTTCCAGGGTCTGGTTTGTACGCTCCGTTTGCCCGTTCGTTTGTGGATGATAGGCTGAGGAAAAGTACGTGTCGATTTTTAATGTTCTGCAGAGGTCTTTCCAGAATCTGGAAGTAAATTGCACCCCCTGATCTGAGGTGATGTTGCTAGGTACCCCGTGGTGCCGAACCACTTCCTTGATGAAGGTATGGGCAGTTTCCATTGCTGAGGGAGTTCCCAACATAGGGATAAAATGGGCCATCTTTGTTAATCTGTCGACCACCACAAAGATGGTCGTGAATCCTTTAGAAGGAGGGAGCTCAACGATAAAATCCATATTTATCATTTCCCTAGGCCTTTTGGGAATGGGCAAGGGCCTAAGTAGACCCCAGGCTTTGGCCTTGTCATTCTTGTTCCGGATGCAGATTCCACAGGTGCTAACATAATTCCGGCAGTTGGACCTCAGACCAGGCCACCAAAAGGACCGTTGTACCAGGTCGATCGTCTTAGATATCCCAAAGTGCCCTGCCAAGGGATGATCATGGCACAGGCCGAGGACCTTGGCACGTAGACTTGGAGGTACGAACACCCTTTGGTTAAAGAAAAACAGTCCCTCTTGTTCCTGGAGGCACATACCTGATGGTAGAACATCCCTTATGGATGCCTGCTTCAGCAGTGTTAACAGATCTGTTTGCAAAAGTAGGAAACTTTGGGCCGGCATGATTGTGTCTACTTGGCGACATTCTTCGTCCTCTGGGTACATGCGGGATAGCGCATCAGCCATTCTTGGAGCCTGGTCTGTAGGTGATGTGAAAAGTAAAACGAGAAAAGAACAGTGCCCATCTGGCTTGACGTGGTTTTAGTCTCTTAGCTGTTCTGAGGTATTCCAGATTTTTGTGATCTGTAAAGATCAGGATAGGGTGAGATGCTCCTTCTAATAGGTAGCGACATTCTTCCAAGGCCGTCTTTATGACCAGCAGTTCCCGGTCTCCAACATTGTAGTTCTTTTCTGCTGGACTGAGTTTCCTGGAAAAGAAGGCAACAGGGTGAAGAAGAGATTTCGTACCCAACCGTTGTGACAGGATGGCACCTACGGCATTTTCTGAAGCACCTACCTCAAGAACATAGGGCAATGCGGGATTTGTGTGTCGTAGGATAGGTGCAGTGGTAAATAAGATCTTTAACTGATCAAACGCAGCTTGTGCTGCCGGTGTCCATTGGAAGCGGGTACCTTGCCTCGTTAGCTGGGTGACTGGAAGGATAATGGCAGAGAAGTTCTTGATAAACTTGCGGTAGAAATTAGCAAATCCAATGAACCTCTGCGTGCTCTTCTTGTCTGTGGGAGTGGGCCATTGGAGGATCGATTTGACCTTTTGGGGGTCCATGGAGATCCCAGAAGTGGAAATGATGAGTGGTGGGCACTGCAGTGGGCACAGTACACTCTGTGGACCTGACACACACTGGAAGGCCAGGCAACTGCAATTATAAAAAATATATTTTTTTTTAATTTGCAAGCTGCTGTGCCACCGTATCTATGAGTGGTGGGCACTGCTGTGGGCACAGTACACTCTGTGGACCTGACACTCACTGGCAGGCCAGGCAACTGCAATTATAAAAAATATACATTTTTTTCAATTTGCAAGCTGCTGTGCCAACGTATATATCAGTGGTGGGCACTGCAGTGGGCACAGTACACTCTGTGGACCTGACACACACTGGCAGGCCAGGCAACTGCAATTATAAAAAATTTTTTTTTTTTCAATTTGCAAGCTGCTGTGCCACCGTATATATCAGTGGTGGGCACTGCAGTGGGCACAGTACACTCTGTGGACCTGACACTCACTGCAATTATGACAGAGGAAAAAAAAAATATTTTTTAAACTGTAAGGTACTGTGCCACCCATAGGCGTGCGCAGCCTATTGCATTAGGGTGTGCACCCCAAAGGTCAAACACGCATGCGTGTATATATATATATATATATATATATATATATATATATATATACTTTGTACACATACACACACACACACACACTATATATATATATACACACTTGTCAAAAGTATTGGGACACCTGCCTTTACATACACATGAACTTTAATGGCATCCCAGTCTTAGTCCGTAGGGTTCAATGTTGAGTTGGCCCACCCTTTGCAGCTATAACAGCTTCAACTCTTCTGGGAAGGCTGTCCACAAGGTTTAGGAGTGTGTTTATGGGAACGTTTGACCATTCTTCCAGAAGCGTATTAGTGACGTCAGGCACAGATGTTGGACGAGAAGGCCTGGCTCACAGTCTTTGCTCTAATTCATCCCAAAGGTGTTCTATCGGGTTGAGGTCAGGACTCTGTGCAGGCCAGTCAAGTTCCTCCACCTCAAAATCGCTCATCCATGTCTTTATGGTCCTTGCTTTGTGCATTGGTCCAAATCATTTGGTTGAGGAGGGATTATAGTGTGGGGTGTTTTTCAGGGGTTGGGCTTGGCCCCTTAGACTCTTAGGGCATCAGCATACCAAGACATTTTGGACAATTTCATGCTCCCAAATTTGTGGGATGGCCCCTTCCTGTTCCAACATGACTGCACACCAGTGCACAAAGCAAGGTCCATAAAGACATGGACTTAGCATGGGTGGTGGAAAATTAACTTCAAGTGCAATAATTTACATTATAATAGTAACTAAAACATATAAAATTAAGTGTAACAATCTAAAAAATAAAAATTCCAAAGTGCTCTACTGGTGTGAACCTTCCAACTAAAAAGTTTTTTCACTTAAGTTAAATTGTATGGCAAATATCTGTAGAGGGGTTCCACCATCACTGCTAAGTTTTGAAAAAGATGTATGCCTTATTTTCCTTTTGATTTGTATTACAGGTGAAATTACATGTGAGGCACTGATATGGACTGATAGGCAGCACTAATAGGCACTTGTTCTCAGCACTGACTGGCACTGATGAGGCTGCACTGATGGGCACTAATTGGCAGCACTGAGAGGTGGCACTTATTGGCAGCACTGATGGGTACTGATAGGTGGCACTGATAGGCAGCACTGCTGGGCACTAATATGCATCACTGATGGCTACTGATAGACGGCATTGGTGGGCACTGATTGGTGGCACCGATAGGAAGCACTGATAGGCACTGCTAGATGTCACTGATGGGCACTGATGAGGCGGCACTGGTGGGCACTGATAGGTGGCACTGGTGGGCACTGATGAGGTGGCACTGATAGGTAGCCCTACTGGGCACTGATAGGTGGCACTACTGGGCACCACTTATAGACACTAACAGGGGAGAGGGGGAGTTTCACATTCAGCAGACAGTGAGACTTGCAAGAGCCGCTCAGTGTGTGTGCAGTGGCGTACCTAGAGCATTTGGCACCCGGGGCGGATCCTATATCTGGCAACCCCCCCCCCCCCAACTTTAAAATGTAAAAACACCCACAAAAATTTGTAATGTTTTCAAGAATATTTATTGCACAAAATTCACAGCCCCCCATCACAGTGCCCCTTGCAGTCTGCCCTCCGTCTCTCTAATCACAGTTTCCCTTTTTGCACTCTCTGCCTCCCCTGCACAGTCCTACCTTCAGCATAAACAGATAGCTAATATTATTAGCAATGTGTTTGAGTAAGAGATTGGAGACTTGCTAAAGGAGATATTCAGAGACTGCAGACAGGATACAGTAGATGGTCAGAGACTGCAGACGTGATACAGGAGATGGTCAGAGACTGCAGACGTGATACAGGAGATGGTCAGAGACTGCAGACGTGATACAGTAGATGGTCAGAGACTGCAGACGTGATACAGGAGATGGTCAGAGAGTGCAGACATGATACAGGAGATGGTCAGAGACTGCAGACATGATACAGGAGATGGTCAGAGACTGCAGACGTGATACAGTAGATGGTCAGAGACTGCAGACGTGATACAGGAGATGGTCAGAGACTGCAGACGTGATACAGTAGATGGTCAGAGACTGCAGACATGATACAGGAGATGGTCAGAGACTGCAGACATGATGCAAGAGATGGTCAGAGACTGCAGACATGATACAGGAGATGGTCAGAGACTGCAGACATGATACAGGAGATGGTCAGAGACTGCAGACATGATGCAAGAGATGGTCAGAGACTGCAGACATGATACAGGAGATGGTCAGAGACTGCAGACGTGATACAGTAGATGGTCAGAGACTGCAGACATGATATAGGAGATGGTCAGAGACTGCAGACATGATACAGGAGATGGTCAGAGACTGAGGACATGATAGAAGAGCACTAGGGGGGCCGGGGAGCACAGGGGAAGCAGAGAGCACTGGAGGAGCTGAAGGGCACAGTTGGGGGGGGCTGGAGAGAATTAAGAGGGGGTTTGGAAAGCATTGTAGGGGGTTGGAAGGCGCAGGGGTGGAGAGCACTGGGGGGAGGCAAGCAGGGAAAACCAAGGGGGTGGAGAGCACTGGGGGGGACAGGGAGCACTTGGGGGGCGGGCAAGGAAAACCAGGGGGGTGGAGAGCACTGGGGGGGACAGGGAGCACTTGGGGGGCGGGCAAGGAAAACCAGGGGGTGGAGAGCACTGGGGGGGACAGGGAGCACTTGGGGGGCGGGCAAGGAAAACCAGGGGGGTGGAGAGCACTGGGGGGACAGGGAGCACTTGGGGGGCGGGCAAGGAAAACCAGGGGGGTGGAGAGCACTGGGGGGACAGGGAGCACTTGGGGGCGGGCAAGGAAAACCAGGGGGGTGGAGAGCACTTGGGGGACAGGGAGCACTTGGGGGGGCGGGCAAGGAAAACCAGGGGGCTGGAGAGCACTGGGGGGACAGGGAGCACTTGGGGGGCGGGCAAGGAAAACCAGGGGGGTGGAGAGCACTGGGGGGGGGACAGGGAGCATAGGGGGGAGGGAGATGAAAAGCACTGTGGGGAGCTGAAGAGCATGGGGGGGGGATTAGGAGCACTGGGGAGCCAGCAAAAGAAGTTGTATAGGAGGGGGATGGGGCAGCTTCATATAGATGAATTGATCTTTCCCTATTCTTCCTGCAGGAGGGAGAGGAGGAGAATCAGTTATTCAGCAGCTGCAGAAAGAATAGGGAAAGATGAATTCCTCTATATGCAGCTTCCCCATCCCCCTCCTATCCAGCACACACACTTGGGCAATGGGCACACACTCACCTTCTTCCCGCCGAGGCTCCGCCCCTTCTTCCCACCGAGGCTCCGCCCCCTTCTTCCCACTGAGGCTCTGCCTCCTTCTTCCCACCTTGGCTCCGCCCCCCGCTAGCAGCACGGACTGAAGGAGCTGCCACTGCAGCTGCCTTCACACTGCGATGCGGGATCTCAGAGAACGCCGGCTGACACCCCCCAGTGCTTGCCCCCCCCCCATTGGTACCCCACTGTGTGACACTGTCATGTATGTAGCTGCTTTCAGGGAGAAAGACCAGCTGTCAAAACTCAACGGTGATGTCGGGGGTGGGCGGATCGAGCAGCTGTCAAACACCAGCCAATGATTGGGCTGCTTAAGAAAGGGGCGGAGCCACATAAACGAAGCAGCCACCCAGACCCCATCCCATTGGCTGGTGTTTGATAGCTGTTCGGTCCTGCCCACCCCCGACATCACCCCTGAGTTTTGACAGCTGGTCTTTCCCCCTGCAAGCAGTAACATTACCTGACAGTGTCACGTACTGAGCGGCTCTGGCAAGCCTCACTGTCTGCTGGAGCCAGCAGCACAGCCGCCTCTCCACCAAGTATTTCACGACCCTCAGTGCCAAAGATGGAGATCTTGGGAGACAGCCGGCCCTACACTAACAGACACAGGGTGATTAGGGTGTGCCCAGGCACACCCGGCACACCCTGTGCGCACGCCTTTGGTGCCACCCGATATGAGTGTGGTGTGCACACAGTACAGTCTGTGGTGGGTCTGTGGCCTCTCACACACGGCGGGCAGGCAACTGCACAATAGATATATATATATATATATATATATATATATATATAAAATTACTGAAATATCAGCCCTAAAAAGGGCTTTTTGGGGTACTGTCAGGATGCTGTCCTTACAGCAGGAGTGGACCAAGAACACTATCTAACAAGACTAACAACTGTCCCTATTAACAGCAGCAGCACTCTCCCTGCTCTCACTAACACACTGCCTCAGAATGATCTAAGATGGATGCTGCCCTTGCTTTTTTATAGGAGGTGGGAGGGTGTGGGAGGGAGGTTATGCTGATTGGCTGGAATGTGTCTGCTGACTGTGAGGTACAGGGTCAAGGTTTGCCTCAATGATGAAGTATAGGGGGCGGAACGAACATCGCATATGATCGCCCGCAGCGGCGGACGCGAACAAGCGATGTTTGCCGGGAACTGTCCGCCGGCGAACAGTTCGGGACATCTCTAGTGTTGGACAATGGAATCTGAGAACCCTTTTATTCAAACCGTACATGTTGAACCTTATGCCTCCAAGGGTCAAAAATATTCAGTGGGTTTTGAACTGAAGGAGGACACTGAGTACTTGAGCACTTGGTTTTGCTTTTTACACTTCAGAACACAGTATTATGTATTTAGCACGTGCACAGTAAAAGTAGCACAATATATATATATACACGCTGCTTGGGAACACGCGGGATGCCGTGACTGGACCCTCAGTTTCATTTATCGATGTGCCTGATTGTATCGTCTTGTTTGTGAGTAGTATTTTTAAATAAACCTTTTTTTATGTATTACGGGATTACGCTATGGTCTTCTGTTATATATTCCCTATATGTTCGTATTTGCTTGACCACTGCGGACCTATTATGAGGATTTGGATCTTCCTTGGTGCCGATTTCCCTTGGAGATACTGAAGTCCATCTGTTGTTATCATATGCTTGTTGAGGCTATCTCATTCACTTGAGTGGCCATCTCGCTTTAATAAGCTGCCTCCCATTACTTTGCACAGTGGTGTCCTTTACCTGCACTTCCCTGGGTGTCACAAGAAGGATATTTCGTGTCACTTTTGGATATTATTGCATTTTGGAAATCCACATCTCACTTCTACTGTTTGGAACTTAATTTACATTATTGTTTCTTGAGACTCATCACATGGAATATTGATTTTATTCTTTAGAATTTATCACATTTTTTGATGCTTTGGTACTATTCACTTATGTACATTGATTAGCGCTACACTATTTTGTATTTTTTATTTTGTATTTTTTTTTTGTATTTTTTTTAATATATACACTGAACTTTATTTCAATCACTTTAATGATATTGCATGAAAATAGTGGACTTTTTCTGAACTGAACTAGAGGTTCAGCTATAAGTCTGTTAAAAATCACGTATAGTGTGTTTTGTTTTCAGTTTATTATTTATTGTTTGTTTGTGAACCACGTATACAGTGTGCCATAGCGCTGTCCATTTTTTTTATATTCCTAGTTTGCTGCTGTGTGTTTTTGCTGTGTGTATTTTGCTGCACTGATCTGTGTATTCTGACAGCAGTAGGGTGCTGCTCTTAGAACACATACATAAGTGCCTGCAGCGCTGCAGGGGGAGATTTATGCCTAAAGCATTATGAGAGTGGGGTGGTCAGCGGGCAGCAGTTCCTATGCTTCAGCATATACTTTTCATTTTTTTTCTGGCAGAGATTTCTTTATCCACATCAATAGACTGAACGATGATAGGCTGAACGAAAAAAGAACATTACATGTATGCCCAACATTAGAAGAGTAGGTGGATGTGGGGCGGAAGCTTCTAATGGTGGGCATACCATACACTTTTTCTGGGAGAGATTTCTTCTACCACAATGACTGATGTGAATGGAGGGGTGAACAAAAAAAGCACATTACATGTATGCCCAATGTTAGGAGTATGTCAAGAACTCCTAATGCTGGTCATACACGTAATGTTTTTAGAGGCCCTAAAATGCCAGGACAGTTCATGGCCCCTTTTTGGAAAGTGCATACTTTAAGGTATTTGCTAAGAGGCATGGCGAGTATTTCGCAGATCTCCATTGTTTCCGCAAGGTTATGGAAAATGAAGAAATAAAAGGAACATGTATTTTTTCTTTTCTTTTTTTTTTTTGTTGTAATTCTCTGTTTATTGGGTCAAAAATATTGCAATACAGAAGGCAAAAACAATGGTGATGCAACATATCAACATGTATAGATGTTAGAGATAAATAAAATAGCAATAACTACTTGGCAGTCACTAATTGTCACATACCTGATAGGAGACTGAATTGACGAGGTCAGCCTCTCTTATATCTCCCGCCCTGTACCCACTGTGGATGAGACAGTGGGTGCCAAGGGACAGGAGGGACACGAGTGCCTGTGGGTGTTGATTGCAGAATCCGCAGCAGGGAATGCAACCCCATGGAGACCATGGAACCAGAGAAGCAGGAACAGTAGTTATGTTCAGAAGACTGGTCCAAGTTAAAGGGGCACTCCGCTTATGTTGATAGTTCCTGGATAGGCAGCTTGTCAGGATTCAAGAGGCTGGATCATACAGCAGTATACAGAGCTGATCCAGCAGACAGCCAGGCAAGCACTCAGGTAGAACCGAGGGCCAGGATGAGAGGCAGGAACGGAGTCTTAAGAATAGCTGGGGTCCTCAACAGGCAGGCAGCGAGGTACCAAGTCATGTGCAGAGCCAAAGTCAGGAACAGAGCCGGGTAGAAGGTAAACAGCAAGGCAGAAGTGAAATCCAAAGTCAGGTAAAGAACACGCCAGGTCAGCAACATGAAAACATGCAGGAACTACCAGGACATATGGCACAGCTGAAGATCAGTCAGCAAAGGAAATGGGAATGGGATCCCTTTAAATAGCCTGTTTGGCGCCAAGAGTAATTGTGCGTGTGCGCATTCGCTAGCCATTCCTCAGGAAATATCCTACACATGCGCATATCAATGCGCCAGGCGTCTTACAGGGATTCCCTGACACTAATACTTTTCTTTTTTTATTCCATTTTTCAAAATCTTGTGACAAAAAATGAGATCTGCAAAATATTCATCAAATACCTTGGAGTGTCTTACTTTCCAATGAGAAGGGTGCCTGAACTGTCCTTGCATTTTACGTCCTCCGAAACTGTTATAGGTAGTCAGGAGGTGAAATGAGGAAATTACGCCTCTTGAAAACCAGAAGGTGATCATTGGTTTTGGGTCCCTGTACACAGCTAGACTCCCAAAAAGTCTCACATATGTGGTATCTCCATATTCAGGAGAAGTAGCAGAATGTGTTTTAGGGTGTAATTCCAAATGTGCCCATGACAGTTATAAGAAATATCTCATTATAATGACAACTTTGTGTAAATAAAAAAATAAATATTTTTTTTGTAATTTTCCGAAAATCTTACATATACCCTAAATGCCTAGGGTGTCTACTTTCCAAAAAGGGGTTATTTGGTGGTGTTTAAACTGTCCTTGCATTTAAAGGCCATCAAAACTGTGATAGGTAGTCAGGAATTGAAATGAGGAAATTACACTCCTTGAAAACCAAAAGGTGGTCATTGGTTTTGGGCTTCTGTATGCAGTTAGGCTCCCAAAAAGGCTCACACATGTCTATCAACATACTTGAGAAAAGTAGCAGATTGTGTTTTGAGTTGTAATTACACATATACCCATGGCATGTGTAAGAAATATATCTGTTCCGTGAGAATTACCTACCCGTGAGAAAAACCTACCCCTCGTCACTTCCGGTACTCGGCACTGTATGTAATGCAGCGGGTACATTAAAACAGCTGGGCTGCAATACGAATCATCTCCGCTCCTGTCCCGGTCACTTCCCTGATCTCGGATAGTAAATATAAAAGCGGCGGCGGGTGTATGAAAAGATAAATCACGGAGCCGAAAGCCGCTTTTATATTTACTTGCCGAGAGCAGGGAAGTGACCGGGACAGGAGCGGAGATGATTCGTATTGCCGCACAGCTGTTTTATGTAAGCGCCGCGTCGGTAGGTTTTTCTCACGGTACACCGTGATCGTTTCATACTAGTGCGCATGCGCGCTAGTAAGCTCCTCTGTTCTTGCATCACGTATCCGGGGCTCTGAGCATGCGCAGTGCTGCGCTGCTCAGCTCTTTCTGGCCGGAAGTGACGAGGGGTAGGTAATTCTCACGGGGTAGATAATTCTCACGGAACAATATCAACAATGAGACAGCTTTGTGGGAAAAAAATGTTTTTTTTTTTTTTTTTCAAAGCATTGTGGCAAAAAATAAAATCTTCCATGGACTCAACATGCCTCTCAGCAAATATCTTGGGATGTCTACTTTCCACAAAGGGGTCATTTGGGGGGTGTTTATACTGCCCTGGCATTTTAGTACCTCAAGAAATTTGAAAGGCAGTCAGAAAGTAAAACCTGCAAAAATCCCAGTATATATATAACATAGTGTGCAGATGCTATACCTTTAACACAAACCAATAAATATAAATTTATTGGTATTTTTTTTACCAAAGAAATGTAGCAGAATACATTTTGGCCTAAATTTATGAAGAAAATTGATTTTATTGGATATGTTTTATAACAGAAAGTTGAAAATATTGTTTTATTTTTTCCAAAATTGTTGTTTTGTTTTTTATTTATATCACAAAAAAACCCAGTGGTGATCAAATACCAGCAAAAGAAAGCTCTATTTGTGTGAAAAGAAGTATAAAAAATAAAATATGCCTACAGTGTTGCATTACCAAGCAATTGCAAGTTAAAATAACGCAGTTCTGAATAGCAAAAAATACCCTGGTCATGAAGGGGTAAAACCTTCCGGAGGTCAAGTGTTTGAGAAATATATTCAGTGTAAAGAAGAACAAGGAGTCCTGAAAGTGATTGTTTGCCCCCCACAGAGCCCTGATCTCAACATCATTGGGTCTGTTTTGGATTACGTGAAGAGACAGATGGATTTAAGGCAGCCTACATCCACAGAAGATCTGTGGTTAGTTCTCCAAAATGTTTAGAACAACTTACCTGCCGAGTTCCTTCAAAAACTGTGTGCAAGTGTATCCAGAATAATGAATGCCGGTTTAAAGGCAAAGGATAGTCACACCAAATATTGATTAGATTTGAAGTTCCTTTGGGGGCGAGCGGGTACCTAGTTTTGATGGATCACCTAGGCAGAAGTTCCCCTCTCCCCCTCCCTCCCTGCAGTCTTTTGAGACACGTCACAGGTCATAAAAGACTGCTGGACCATTTGACAGGCGCAGCGCGACTCGTGCATTTGCAGTGTGGACCCGGCTGTGAGGCTGCAAGCTGTGCCCTTTTCCCAAATGTACATACATTAACAGGGGTAAAACATGTAAGCATTGCAATTGGATGAAATTATGCCAGGCGGATATGGCTGTGCAAAAACAGAAATGACAGAATTACTATCAATCCTGTTCTATCATATCAGGGATAGCCCTATTTCGTTACAAATCATATAATTTGTAAATTAGTTGTGAATGCACAGGTTGGAGTGATACATGCTCCAGCACGAAGGGATGGAGAAAAACATTCTGTATCCCAATTGAGCTTCCACTGCATGTCTAAGTTGAAGATATTGAAAATACCAGGCGTCAGGTATCTCCAGTTATTGTTTACATGAGGAAAAAGATTTATATGAACCGAGAGAATACAATTTATATAAATATTTGAATCTAACTTGGGCCCACTGATACCAGATATGATTTTTAAGGTTGGTGATTTGGGCTTTATACAGGAGAATTTGATGGGATTGTTTGTAAAGTTTTACATTAATATAATTGGTAGTATAAAGAGTGTGTCTATGGAAAAGGTGGCCTTTTCATAAGATGTTTCATATGAAGTGACTAATGCTTCTTCGGCTGTAGCTACATTATTTAGTTGTGGAAAAAACACCAGAGTATGTCTACTACTTGGGAGGTATATAAGTATTTCTGTAGGTTTGGTAATGCCAGGCTTCCTTGGGTGAAGGGCCGTTGTAAAATGGATAGGAAGAATCTGGGAGGCTTGGGACACCAGAAAAATAAAGGTAATTAGGGAGTTTAGCAGTACAGACTGGAGTTGGAAAATATATATATATAGAAATATTGTGATAAACTTTATTCTCAATAAATTGATCCTTTCAAGATGGAGTTCTGTCCAGACAACTGAACAGAGAATGTCTCACTGCTTCTGTGGACCTACAATCCAATTCAACCTGAATTAGTTAATTTAGGCACATAAGGACATAGGAAGAGGCCGCAGGCAAAGATTTGAGATAGTGGGCCACTTAGAAGAGTTGCAGCGGGCCCAGAGAAGAGTCATGGTGCAATCTGGTTAGTTGTCATTAAGGTAGAATTTCTAAGAAAATGTAAAGAACCACATTTGTGACTGTGGTGGAGTGAGTGAAATTATGTTTTATGTAATTTAGAGAAGCTTGTGTTCCCCAAGGATAGGAAAGAGAGGAGATTGGCAGGGGAAGATTCCATATGGGGAGAATGCAAATGTGTCAAGCCGGAGCTTACACACAGCTGAATTTGGTAGTACTGGGTTCTATGGGAGCATTTTGAAAGGGATGAGTGCCTTGTTTGATTAACTTCTGTGTAGTGTGATGTCAGAACCAACCTCTTACACTTGTCAGATGGGAGGTAGCACTATCCCCCCAAGCATTTTAGGACTATGAAGAACACTATGTTTAATGTCTTTGGCTTGGCCAACCGTATACGTTTGTTTAGGACAATTGAAGTGGTTTATTGACAGAAGTATATGGTTTAGGGTTGTCTGGAGGAGGTAAAAAACATTGAGTACAAATGGGGCAAAATTAAGGGTGAAGAGTTGGGAGAAATTATTAGGCAGCTGGATGCCTAAATACTTTCTTTGAGACGAGGTCCATCGAAATGCAAATTTACCCCTGAGCCTTTGTAAAGTTACCTCTGATGAGGTCAAAATAAATGTCTTCGATTTTTGATAATTAATATAAAAGTTGGGTAACTCCCCAAATATAGCGAATTTCCCCATCAGGTTCGGGATTGTAATGTTTGCTTTGCTGAGGAAAAATAGTAAGTCACCTGTATAAGCACAGACCTTTTGTTGCTGCTTGCCACAAGTGACATCTGGAATAACATGGATGGTTCTCAAGAAGGTTTCTATATAAAGAGTGACAAAAGGCAGCCCTGGCAGATTCTGTTCCTGATTTGAAATTAAGCGGACAGAATTCCCAATGCATCTTGGGGTGGTGAATTCTCTACATGCCTACAGGTTGGTGAAATAATGAGGAAAAATACCTGTATTTCATTAGTCATGAAATGAGCTTGTTGAAGGAAGCCCAGCTGAGCCTTTTGTTTGCAAAGCTCATTAAGGATTATTCTACGCTTTTTCAGAGTGCCAAGTTCTCAGATATTATGTGATAGGAAGCAGTCATGCTGCTCTTTGCCTGGTTTGGTGCACAGGCTGGGCAAGGGATGAGCTAAGAGGGGGAAGTAGAAGAAAGGGAATTGCTGGGATACAGGTGGTAAGCAGTTAGGAGAGTGGTGGGGAGAGTGAAGTGTTGTGATAGGACAGGTTAGAATCACAAGAGGGAAAGGGGGAGTTTAGCATGTAGGGTAGGTGCAGAGAAGAAGTGAGATAGTGATAACCTTGTCCAGCACACAAGGGAAGAAGGTTGGGTAGGGGAGGTGGGGAGAAAAAAAAGAGGGAGAGGAGAGTGGGGGCATGATGTTTAGAGAATATAGGGAAGGTAGGGAGTATACAGAAGGGAGGCTGAAGGAATGAAATTACAGCACTCACTATTGTTTGAACACCAACATTGCAAAACATATGAATGAAATAAATGTGTTGTGCTATCTCTTTAAACTCTTTATTTGAAAAAAAAAAAAAAAAAAACATGTGTGACTAACAATCAGAAATGAACAATAAAGAAATAAAAAAATAATCACGCCTACAGTGTCACAAAAAACACACAAACATAAAAAAGTGCTTAAAATCAGTGACATAAAGTCCATAAGTGTTGACACGCGACATGATTCAAAACTTGTGACATGTGTTTAGAAAATAGTTCTACAGGTACTCCTCCACCATCACGTCAAACTGCTTACCAAGACTAATGGACCCCACAGATCAAGAAGTCTCATAGCGCTTCAATATGTAAAAGAGCAACCAGGAACCAAATACTCTCATTACAAACAGAAGATCCATAGTTAACAACTCAGCCGTGTTCAGCTCATGTTGCAAAAATACAGAAAGAGGCTCCATAATGCAGTATTTAGGTTGCAGCATTTACAAAAAAAAAAAAAAGGTTTGGTACTCAAAAAACATTAGCGTACATCAAAGTGTACAATCTGCACGAAAATGCTCCATCTCTCATGGCATGCTTGATGATGTCACCGCTACGTTCTGCCCGCCACTGGTGAGCGTGCGGTTTAGAAGTTGTGATAGTTAATGTTCTGCCATCAGGAGGGCTTGCTGTATAAATACAAACTGCCAATGTACAACAACAACAGGTTTGAAAATGGTAGCGAAACTAAAAAAATGCACAAGTGCATAGTCCATTTATGTTGGAACTCTCATAACAATCCATAAGGCCTAAAGTCTCCCTGGCGAATACAACCATGGAAGGGATAGGGAAGGTCGATCAACACTGATATTAAACAAAACAAGCCTATAGCTCCCTGAACAGTATGTCAATTACAATTGTGTCTGGCTTGCAGAGTTAAACCCACATATCCAGGAGCTTAGAAATAATGTCCACAGAGCTGTTAATGAATGCTCCATTGAGAATTCACAGTGTCTAGTGGGCCCAGTGAAGCTTCTGATATAGAACTAATATGGGATGCAGTCTACAGTTGGTGACTTGTTTGGGGTAAGCCTGAACTGAGAGGGGGCCTTTAGCCTCATTGTAGGGTATAGTTCATTGCTGCATGCACTCTGGTAGGTATGGCAAGGAAGCTGGAGATTAAAAGAAAATTAGACATTTGGAAGTAAATAAAATCTCACATAGTGCCCTGAGCAGATAGAGGCAGGTCTGTCCCAGTAGGTCCATAACCATAAAAGCAGTTGTGCAAGGCAGGGGCCCCATCATCTGATGGCAGGGGTCAAAGCAGCATGCAGGTAATCTTCATTGACCTCTCAGTTACAGATGACTTCCTCTGTGGAGAACAGCTGTGATTTCAGAGCTCTTGGATGGTTGTTCTTAGTTTTTGTGCTGGCCTGGCTTTATGCTTTCCAGGAACACGCAGAACCAGCAAATGGGAATATCAGTGTCAATGCCAAGGCAGCTGGGCACAGTGAGGACATCCACAAAGATGTTGAATAACAAAGGTGCCTGTATCTTTATGTACAAATATATGTTGGGGATATCCTCACTGGTAGGTAGCACTGGCACAGAGCAGTTTGTCTATAAGGGGTTTCAGCAGAGATGTATAGTAACTAAGTAGAACTACTTCACTAATGTACTTAAGTACGGAAAGGCGGTATCTGTACTTTCCTGGAGTAGAATTTTTTTCTCCTACTTCCACTTTTACTTCACTACATTTTTTCAATGATTTCAATACTTCTACTCCGACATTTTTTTTTTTTGTGCTGCATAGTTACTCGTTACAATTATAAAAATTACCAATGCCAGAACAGTAGATGGCAGGTTTCATAAAGCTCAAAACATGTGTATTATCAGCGCATACGAAAATAAATGCTACTGTATGTATAAATAAAAGCTGCATTTGAAATAATAAAAAACAATATGATGTTCAAACTTTTGACTTCTTTCTTTAATAACTAAATAACACAGTACTTGTACTTTTACTTTCAGTGCTTGAGTAGCAATTTTTTTTTCAAAACTACTGGTACTTTTACTTTCAGTACTTGAGTAGCAAATTTTTTTTCAAAACTACTGGTACTTTTACTTTCAGTACTTGAGTAGCAAAATTTTTAATAAAACTACTTGCAATACTTAAGTACAAAAAATGTTGAATACTTTAGTACTTCTACTCAAGTCACTTTTTGATCGAGCACTTCCATTTCTACTCAAGTCACTTTTTGATTGAGCACTTCCACTTCTACTCAAGTCACTTTTTGATAGAGCACTTGTACTTTTACTCAAGTATGGGTTTCGAGTACTTTATACAACTCTGGGTTTCAGGATGGCTCAGTGGTAATACGTATTACACAAAGGACCTGGCAAGATCTCCAGTGATGCCTCATCAAAATCCGTGCATTGTTTCTTACAGGCTTTAATTAATGATCTCCTTTTCAATGCAAAAAAAGTGTATTTGAAATAAGACATCCCTAGGATGACCTGGACCTACTGATAATAGACCCAAAGTTCTATGTACCCTGTACACCAAAATATTATTTGTTGCCACGCCTCCAAGAATTTGGCTGAAGATTCTGAGGAACCCTTTGATTCAGACATTATTTTGCAAGCTCCTGTCTTCTAAATCCTCAATCTACAGTTGAAGGAATGTAAGGTGTGATAGGACAAAGTAGAACTTCAATTTCAGTCCCTAGGCCTGAATCTCTGCAGCTGTCAGGCAGTTTCCAACATGCAGAATGGTGCCCCAAAACAAACACATCTGCAAAGGTGCTGGCCAGCACATACTCACGTATATACCTATAGAGGAGGTGTGAGTGCAAGTGTGCGCACACATCTGTCATCAATGCTGACACAAAGCAGGCCATTTATACTAAGCTGCTGCACATGTTAGTGCTCTCTTGTCTACAGTTTTCCCATGAGTTCTGCTATCTGCTACCTATATCTGATCGCTAGTTATTTACCCCGCTTGCCTTGACTATTCCTGACCTCCACCTGCACCAATTATGGCTCATACTTGGATTTGCGCTTCTGCTAGTTCTTTCTGCTTCTGATCTGCTCACCTGTTACTGGTTTTGGCCTGATTCCTGACTACACTTCTGTTTACATGACTGTACTTGATTTGATCACCTGTTACTGAACTGACTTACTGAACTATGATGCTCATCTGCCCACTGCTCAGCTTGCTGACTACTTACCTGCAGTCCAAAATTAAATGCCCATGGGACTTTATAGAGGTACATCTGCACAGCAAATCATATAGTATGTAAAATCGTTTATTTTAATAAATATAAACCAAATAAAAATATATTCTGACGCAAACAAAAATACAAAAAATATTAAAATTGCACAAAGGATTGATTTATTGCCGTCAGTCTGTTTTAACGAACAGTAAATCGTAATCAAGTTTACAAATTTCAACAATATCCCAACATATTCAAAATATATTCTGTGAACTTGCAAAATAAACAGATGGACAAAATGCATCATAAATCTTAATGCATTTTCTGTACATTAATTCACTTCAACAGGAGTGGATGCTATAAGATGAAAATGAGCAAATTAAAGAAAATGATGATACAATCATACATTTATTCACATAAGGAAGACCACATTAACTTAATAGCAAATTACAAAAGTTATACACTTACAAATCAGCTTAAAAATAAATTTAAAAAGCAAAAAAAAAATCATGCCAAAAGGGGTCTATTCTGGGAGCTCTGTGAAAGGAGGGGACCACATGGTCCAGCAAGACAACAGGAAAACGGACAAGTTGTCACTAAAACCTACAATAACATATATACAATAAAACTCTAGTGTGTGTGGCCATACATAAATGCTACCCCAAGTGTTCACTCTTACACTTGAAATAAAGACATTTCTGAGTTCAAGGTAACGATATAAATAAATAATATAACAAATGAAGCAATATGCAAACCTTCCTATTACTCTTAATTGGCCAATCTATAAAGCCTAGAACCAGCGCTGGGACAAGGGGTGGGTGGAAGGGACAGCTGCCCTAGGCGCAATGGTTTACTGTAGGGATGGGGTGCTTTCCTTCTGTTACAAGGCTGACAGGAGGAGTGACAACGGAGCACTGAACCTATTCTCTCTGGAGAAGAGACGATTGAGGGGGGATATGATATCAATGTACAAATACTGTACTGGCGACCCTAGCATAAGGAACAAACTATTCAGAGTAAGGGAATACAATAAGACACGTGGCCACTCACTAAAACTAGAGGAAAGGTGGTTTAACCTTAAAATGCGTAAGGGGTTCTTCACTGTAAGAGCGTTAAGGATGTGGAATTCTCTTCCACAAGCAGTCGTATCAGCAGGAAGCATTGATAGTTTCAAAAAACTATTAGATGGACACCTTAGAGACCACAACATACAGGGGTATACAATGTACGGTTAACAGCAAACACACACACACATCATAGGTTGAACTGGATGGACTGATGTCTTTTTTCAACCTCACTAACTATGTAACGGCATCACTACTCCTGTCAGCCCAGCGCTGGGAGCAGCAAGGAGAAATCTGGGACGTGGTGCCGGCTGTGTTCTCACTCCCCCTCCTCCTTCCTGACAGTGCAACACTCCTGTATTAACAAGCAGGGGGCGGTGTACATAGATACACACAATGCACTAGCAGGTAGGAGGAGGGGGAGAGAGAGCACAACCCACACCGCCAAGTGGAGAACTGTCGAAGAGAGAGCCAGGAGTGGAGGAGAGAGCCATTAATGTGCCCAGGGTTAAAACTGAGTTGCATAGTGCTTTTTGAAAAGTGGGAAACTGCTGGGCGTATGATCCCCTAAGCTTGCACATCATGAATGGGGAGAGGGTGCTCTTTGGCATCTTTGCCCTAGGCGCTGGGAGAACTTTACCCAGCACTGCCTAGAACACATGTCCCAAATTTCAGACGACATCGGCTCGTTCAATAGGAAAACTGCCGTCATTCGGCCCATATGTACTGCAGTCGGTCCGACAGAAGCCAGCCGTTTGGCCAGCTTCGGTTGATGGAGCATGATCAAAAAAGGTCTGCTGATCGGCTCCAAATCAGCGCTCTCAACCAATGGCTGACTGGAGTGTTCTGGCGAGGAGGTCGCCCCCCTGTCAGAACACAATAGCACAGTAGGGGAGATTTCTGTACTAACATCGGATAGTTAGTACAGCAGCTCCTCCTGAGCTGTCAGTTTTTATTCTTTTAGCCCTGCTGGGTTGAAAAAAAAAACTACTAGTGTGTACTAGGCATAGGTAGCTGCCAGCATTAGAATGTGTCCCCACGCCGAATGAAATAATGAACAAAAGAAAACAATGCAGCAGTAATTCGGTATAAAACAAATAGTGGTGGCTGGAAAATCCTACAACATACTTCACTCAAGTATAATATTCAAACTAAACAACCAAAGTAATAAAAGGTTTCAATCTCAGGGTATAATCTAAACAAAGAATGGGGATATCGCCCTCTGTTGGGTGTATAAAATCCAAGAGATAAAGCAGTATATGCACCATAGTGCAATTCCCACAATATTGTCACCCCTCTGTGTATGCGACAACAAATAATTCCGTCAATAATCATACCATGTGCGGGCTGCCTGGGTGTGCTGTGACCAACAACTCTAATAAGTGCAAAGTGATATATAACAATAAAGATGCACCCTCTATGCTGACCGTATTTGTATAATGAAAAAAATTACTCAAAACATATCAATGCAAAGGAATACAATAAGGTAGTGATATAACCCTCCAACTATACAGAAAATAGTACATTCATTCAATACTTAATAATTGTACAATATAAAATGTGTTACAATGGTGGTGTCATCCTCCGGGAGATAAAAAAATCCAGAATATTATACTTGACAAATGTTCATAAATGTATGCTTTATATTCACTCTATAGTTTATATACAGTATATATCAAGTTCATACAGATTGGGTAAACTTTAAAATGCATGCAGTGAATATTTGCTGTGTTTCACCAAGTGAATCCTTCACCAATATAGATAGCAGCTCACCTCAATAATTGGACCTAGTAAACATAGTTCAAATGCACATCGCTCTTTTGGATTTGGGGCCAACTCATAGCCTGATTGCCTTCCACTTGGTGCTCCACTGGGATAGGACCCAGGTGTTAAGCTAGCTCTCTGGATCTACTCCTTTATTTGTTGGATATAAAGTGCTCAAGGAAACAAAATAGGAACCATCATCATGCAGATATGCCATAAAAAAAACTAGCACAATGTATTAAAAACCTCTTAAAGACACACTCACGTTTTGGTGTGCACATATTGGTGCACACAAATAAAAACATACAAATGTAGGCTCTGGCCCCTTAAGGAGCATAAAACATCAGCTACACTCTTCTACCTTGTGGATAATGCCAATTCTGGTGACCTGATGATGTCACTGGCTCCGCCCCAACACGTTTCATCATGTGAAGAGCCAATTTAATACCTTGTCTATTTTTATTGAAGGGCTTGGTTGGATAGGAAATGGATAGAACCGGCACCATGTTGGAGACTTACTGGATGTTGCCATTTTGTTGGTGACCTCGCCTATAGCAGTAGGCAGCCATCTTAATGGTGGGAAAATACATGACTAATGCCCAGGTGACGTCACCTGTGACACAAGGGGGCGTGGTCTCCCGATGACGTCATCTGGCGGCCACGCCCCTAATGGCTATATAATAAGCTGCGGAGACCAGAGGCCGGCATAATCGCTGAAGACGTCGTCGGAGGAGGACCGGAGGAAGAAGGACAGCCGACAGCCGACAGCCGACAGCAAAAGAGCAGAAGACCGGAGCGTAGAAGACAAGAAGATTGGACAGCAGAAGGGCGGACAGCAGAAGACCCTCGGAGAGGAGAAGACAGCAGAAGACCCCCGGAGAGGAGAAGACAAGAAGGGCGGACAGCAAAAGAGCAGAAGACCCTCGGAGAGAAGACAGCAGAAGACCCCCGGAGAGGAGAAGACAGCAGAAGACCCCGGAGAGGAGAAGACAAGAAGGGCGGACAGCAAAAGAGCAGAAGACCCTCGGAGAGGACAAGAGGCGGATGAAGATTTTTAATAAATTTTCCAAAACGTCTCCTGTCGTCATTTCCATACACTGCATTTTATGGGGTGAATGAGTAGGGGTACAGTGTACCCCATACCCATTCACATAGGGAGGGGGTCCGGGATCGGGGGCCCCCTTGTTAAAGGGGGCCTCCAGATTCCGATGAGCCCCCTGCCCGCAGACCCCCACAACCACCGGCCAGGGTTGTGGGGATGAGGCCCTTGTCCTCATCAACATGGGGGCAAGGTGCTTTGAGGTGCGGGGTGCAGAGCCCCCCCCTGCCCCAAAGCACCCACACCCCCCCCATGTTGAGGGCGTGTGGCCTGGTATGATCCAGGGGGGGTGGGGCCGCTCGCTCGTCCCCTCCCCTTTCCTGGCATGCCGGACTGCATGCTCGGATAAGGGTCTGGTATGGATTTTGGGGGGGACCCCACGCCGTTTTTTCGGCGTGGGGCTACCCTCAAATTCCATACCAGATCCGAAGGGCCTGGTTTGGAACCTGGGGGGGAACCCCACGCCGTTTTTTTTCCCCATTTTGGCGTGGAGTTCCCCCTCAAGATTCTCACAGTGCAGGTCGCACCGCAAGTCGGATCACCCTGATCCGACCTGCGGTGTGACTTCCATTCAAATCAATAGGCTCCCATAGGGAACCATTGATTTTGAATGGAAGAAAAAAAACGTATAACGTGGCTTAACGCACGTTAAGCAACGTTATAGAGCCTTATGGAGCCTTTAGCAGCGACAGACGTTTTTTGCAGCTTGACGCTGGAGCTCCTGAACCCACAGTTTCTGGGGTTTTTTTGGAGCTGTAAAACGCCTATGCCACTTGGAGCTCCTAAAAGCTCTATGTGTGCATGAGGCCATAGAATAACATGGATGGGCGTTCTGCAGCTGCAAAAAAAAACGTCTGACGCTGCTAACAGCAGCTGTAAAAACGTCCAGTGTGCATGAGGCCTTATATGTACACTGAAGAGCTGGTTCACACTAATCTGACTCAAAGTCGCCCCGACTTCGGGCAACTTTGAAGTCGCCCGTGCAGCGCGACTTCATCGCGGCTTGCAAACGACTTCTCATAATAGAAGTCAATGCAAGTCGCTCCGACTTCGCCAAAAAATTGTGCAGGAAGCTTTTTCTAAGTCGGAGTGACTTGAGTCGTTCTGATTAGAACAGGTTTCATTGCACAGCATTGGGAGCTACTTGTCAGGTGACCAAGTCACCTGAAAAGTCGGAGTACTGTGAACCGGTGTAACGTGAGAATTACCTACCCGTGAGAAAAACCTACCCCTCGTCACTTCCGGTACTCGGCACTGTATGTAATGCAGCGGGTACATTAAAACAGCTGTGCTGAAATACGAGTGATCTCCGCTCCTGTCCCGGTCACTTACCTGCTCTCGGATAGTAAATATAAAAGCGGTGGCGGCTGTATGAAAACATACATCACGGAGCCGAAAGCCGCTTTTATATTTACTTACCGAGAGCAGGGAAGTGACCGGGACAGGAGCGGAGATCACTCGTATTTCAGCACAGCTGTTTTATGTAAGCGCCGCGTCGGTAGGTTTTTTTCACGGTACACCGTGATCGTTTCATACTAGTGCGCATGCGCACTAGTAAGCTCCTCTGTTCTTCCATTAGGTATCCGGGGCTCTGAGCATGCGCACTGCTGCGCTGCTCAGCTGTTTCTGGCCGGAAGTGACGAGGGTAGGTAATTCTCACGGGGTAGGTAATTCTCACGTTACATCGGCACTGAGTGAGGGTAATGTTACTCTAAAAATATAAATATATAATAATAATATATTTACAAATTTGACCCTGCCACCAAAAAACACCCAAGAAAATTGCAGTTACCAAACATGCATAGAAGCCTCAATCTGAAAACAATACATGTGAGCTAAACAATAAACATGCAAAATAAACACATCCTCAAACGAAATGTGTATATACGGGACCAGCTTACAGGATGTTACCAAAGCAGCATACCAAGCACAACCATATCCTGTCTGCATCCCCATTTTTACCCATACCACCAAGGCCCCTAACTCCATGTGACAGGTGCCTTTTGGGCACCAAACAACAGCCCCTACAAAAAAACAAAGACTCCCAGAAAAACAAACAAAAAAAAAAAACAGAAAACAACACAGAAACAAAACAAGACACAAACCACACCATATAACAAAAAACAAAGGACAGAAAAATAAGAGCCGGTTCACATTAGCGCGACTTGTCAGGCGACTTGTCAGCCTGACAAGTCGCGCTCCCTCGCGGTCCATTGACCGCTACAGGACCCGTTCTAATAGGAGCGACACAAGTCGCTCCGACTTAGAAAAAGGGTCCTGTACTATTTCGGGGCGACCTCGGAGCGACTTGCATAGACTTCCATTATGTGAAGTCCCTGCAAGTCGCTCCGAAGTCGTGGTGCAATGTAATGCACAAGTCACCCCCGAAGTAGTAAGGAGTCGTGTCGTGAACCGGCTCTTAAGGCAAAAAACAAAAAACAGAAAACAAAGCCAAGAAACAAAAGAAAACAAAAAGCAAAAAAAAAAAAAAAAAAATGAGGCATACATCCAGCCATTTATCATCAGGCTATAGACAAAATCCCCAAAGACCCTAGAGGAGAAAATTGGGAAGGAGAGTTCTTCAGAAGAAAATGAGGTGGATTTATTCCATGGAGTCCACACTTCCCTCTTGGCTTGAATTACCTCCTTCATACCATTCCTACACTTATAATAAAGTCAAATTTGTATAGAAATAGTCAAATATGTTTTTATAATATAGGTTCGCTAATAAAGTTTTAGAAGATTTTAAAATTTTGATATGCTGGTTTAAATAATAAAAGAAATGGATGATACTGACACAATTCTTCTTTATTTATTTTTTTTGTTTTGCTTTGATGTTTGTCCCTTGGCTTTGTTTTCTGTTTTTTTTTTTTTGTCTTTTGTTTTCTGTACTTTTGTTTTTTGTTTTATGGTATGGTTTGTTGTTTTGTTTTTGTTTCTGTGTAAATATGAGAGTCTTTCTTAATATGGTTTTGCAGGGAAGTATCCCTTGTTCTTGTCGCCTATTGATTTGGGGTGTGTAGGCCTGATTGCATCAGTACCATGGTCTTTCCAGCTGGTGACTGTGTGCACATTTTTAGTGCATGTGACGTCATTGCGCCATGACGCAGCGTGCATGTGCCATGACGTGTGACGTTATGGGTGATGTCATTGCATCACGGCACTTCGTACATGGTTTTGGGGAGAGGATCCCTTATCGCCTTTTAATTTGGGGGCGGCGTAGGCCAGATTGCATCAGCACCATGGCCTACCTAGCGGATGACTGTGTGCACATCATTAGTGCATGTGACATCATTGCTCCATGACAGAGCAAGTGTGTGCTGTGACGTGATGGGTGATGTCATTGCTTCACGGCACTTCACATATGGTTTTGGGGGGAGGATCCCTTGTCCTTGTCATCGTTTGATTCGGGGCGGTGTAGGCCAGATTGCATCAACATCATGTTATTTCCAGCGGGTGACTGCACGGCCATCTTTAGTGCAAGTGATGTCATTGTGCTATGATGCACCGTGCGTGTATGGACAGTGATGTGAAACATCACATTTTGCAATAGGTTTGCAGAAGATAAAGAAAGAAAATGAAAATTGTTTTTTTTTACACAGAGTTACACACCACAATGTCATGACGTCACCCAAACAATTTTCATTTTCTTTCTTTATCTTCTGCAAAGCTATTGCAAAATGTGAAATCTTTACTATGCCTCTGAGTAAATACCAGGGGGCCTTTAGCCAATCATGGCTCAGGGGCTAAGTCCTTGCCCCACACTATACAAGGCTGCTGCTGACACGGTATAGTGTGTGATAATAGAGATTAGGCAGGTAATTAGTGGATAGTGTGTTGAGTTAGTTTAGTGCAGTCAGTGCAGTGCTGCATTTTGGCTTAGGCCAACAAGGCCCAGGCCTAGGGTGGCACTTTGCAGGCGGGCAGCAAAAAAGCAGCACGCCGTGTGAAAAAAAACCAACCTGCTCCCGCACGAAAAGGGTCCCCGCCGGCTTGCGCTGCACTTTTAGTATAGTGCCAGTCTTATGGTGCGAATTCGGCCGGAGGGCAGTGTCCACGAAGCAAATCAGTCTGGCAGCCCCATAATGCAGTCACACTGCTACCTACCGGTATGATATGGCCGGTGAGGACATTCAGACAGACCGCAGGCCGCTGACCACACTTAATACAACTGTAGTACACTTAATACAACTGCCAATAAGTGTGGCACTGCAGCCTAATACTTCTCCTACCCTCCTCCGCCCCCAGTTATGGCAGGCATCATGTCAATAATATAATTTAATTTCTTTAAACATCCTTGTCATTGAGCGAGCATACTGAATTGCATCATATACAATTTAGACTTTTAATTGTATATGATTGCAATAATATTTTTGGCCTGCTCACCTCATATGTGCTATCGCATGGATTGGTAAGATTACTCCTATCTTATGAGATATTTAGACTTGTGTTTGCTGCCACTGATTATTTCACTTATTTGTATAATGACTCTGGATTTCCTATTTATTATACAAATAAGTGAAATAATCCTATGACTACAATCAGTGGCAGCAAACACAAGTCCAAATATCTTAAAAGAAAGGAGTAATCTTACCAATCCCATGACATGCGGCTCTACTAATGGGCACTGATAAGGCTGCACTGATGGCCACTGATGAGGTGGCACTGATAAGCTGCCCTGATGGGGCTGCACTGATAAGGCAGCACTGATATGCTGCCCTGATCGGTACTGAAATGCTGCACCGATGGGCACAGAAATGCTGCACTGATGGGCGCTAATAGGCTGCACTGAAATGCTGCACTGATGGGCACTGATATGCAGCACTGATGGGCGATAATAGGCTGCACTGATGGGCACTGATATGCTGCACTGATGGCCACTGATGAGGTGGCACTGATAAGCTGCACTGATGGGGCTGCACTGATAAGGCAGCACTGATATGCTGCACTGATCGGTACTGAAATGCTGCACTGATCGGTACTGAAATGCTGCACTAATGGGCGCTAATAGGCTACACTGATGGGCACTGAAATGCTGCACTGATGGGCACTGATATGCAGCACTGATGGGCACTAATAGGCTGCACTGATGGGCACTGATATGCTGCATTGATGGGCACTGATATGCTGCACTGGTGGGCACTGATTACTCCACTTATGGGCGCTAATAGGTTTCACTGATGGGCACTAATATGCTGCTCTGATGGCCAATGATAATGCGGCAATGGTTGGTGCTGATAAACTGCACTGATGGGCACTAATAAGGCTACACTGATGAGGCAGCATGGATATGCTGCACTGATGGGCACTGATGAGGCTACACTGATGGGCAAGAGGCAGCACTGGTAAGCTTCACTGATGGGGCTGCACTGATATGCTGCCCTGATGCGCACTGATATGTTGCACTGATGGGCACTAATAGGCTGCACTGATGGCCACTGATGAAGTGGCACTGATAAGCTGCACTGATAAGGCCACACTGATGGGCACTGATATGATGCACTGATAGGCTGCACTAGAGGGCACTGACAGGCTGCACTGGTGGTTATTGATAGGGCTGTACTGATGACCACTGATGGGGCCGCACTGAGGAGGCTGCACTGATGGGCAGTAATGAGACTGCACTGATGAGCACTGATAAGGCTGCACTGATTGGCACTAATGAAGCTGAACTTATGGGAACTGAGGAGGCTGCACTGATGGGCCCTAATAGACTGTGGTTTACAGGTGGCAGGGCGGGTCATAAACAGGAAAGGGTGTGGCCTTTACAGGAAGGGGTGGGTCGTATTTAAATTAGGGGGTGCCCAAGTTTAGTCAGGCCTAGGGCAGCACAAAACCTAAATAGACCACTGAGTCAGTGTACTGCACAGGTTATAGCCCACTTTTAAAATGTATGGATATGTTGTAGTCCTGGGTCCCCTCTTGGTGCTCCCCAAGTTTTGTGTCCCTGTCACTTATTGTTCGTGAGCAGTGCCATGCTAAGCTGACCAAGATTTCCCATAAAACACCAATGTTAGACAGGGAGCAGTGCCATGCCAAGCTGACCAAAACTTCCCTTAGAAGCCAATGAGCACTGAAAGCTGAAAATTGGTCTAGGCAGGAAGGGGTTGAAAGTGCCCTGTATTTAAGTGGTTAAGGGGAACCCTATGACAGAATAAAAAATACGGCATGGGGACTCCCCAAAATCGTACCCCTACCCATTCACCAAAAAAAATTAAAAAAGGAAAAAACACATAAGACAGTTTTTGACAAGTTCTTTATTAAAAAGAAAAAAAAAAAAAGTGTCCCTCGATATAAATCCAGCGTCAATCACGATGCCCGCTGACCCAAAAAACAGAAAAAAATTGAAAAACGCTTCTGCCTCTTCTGACTCATCCCGCCGTATGCTGTTCTTCAGTTTTGACAGCTTTTTTTATAGGCAAGGGGCGGGGCCACCCGGTGGCATCACCTCCTTCTGATGTCACATGATGTCATGTGAGGTCAGAAGGGGGCGGTGCCACCGGGTGACGTAACAGGGTTGCCCTGCCCCTTGCCTATAAAACAGCTGTCAAAACAGAAGCGTGGTATATGACGGGTAACCTCTGAAGAGGCGAAGCGTTTTTGAAATTTTTTCTATTTTTCGGGTCGGCGGGCGTCGTGATTGACAATGGATTTTTATTTTCTTTTTAATAAAGGACTTGTCAAAAACTGTCTTACGATGTACATGATACCCATTACCCATTTACATGGGGGAGTGGGATCTTGTTAAAGGGGGCTTCCAGATTCCGATAAGCCCCCCACCCGCAGACCCCCACAACCACAGCCCAGGGTTGTCGGGAAGAGGCCCTTGTCCCCATCAACATGGGGACAAGGTGCTTTGGGGGGCACCCCAAAGCACCCTCCCCATGTTGACGACAAGCAGCTTGGTATGGTTCAGGAGGGGGGTTGGTATGCTCGGATAAGGGTCTGGTATGGATTTTGTAACGCCATTTTTTTTATCTGTATTGCCGGGAGCCAACAATACATTGCAGCCGTGAGCAAGTTTAAATGACATTTTTTCCTTTAGAAATGTCAGTATTGCTGCAACAAGATCCATACATCATACAAATGTGCCAATTTACAGGCACATTAGGGGACTCCCCAGGCATGATATTTAAAGGAATTTTTCATTTTTATTGTTTCACTGTAGGTATTAAAATCATTGCTCCTGTAAAAACGATTGTTTTAAAACATTTTATTTGCTTTGATACATGTTCCCCAGGGCACTACCCGGGTCCCCATACACTTTTTATGGCAATACTTGCATATACGCCTTCAAAATGAGGACTTTTGATTTTTCATGTTCGTGTTCCATAGACTTGAATAGATTTTGCATGTTCACTAGAAGTTTTTCCCTGTTCAAGATGTTCTGGTGCGAACTGAACAGGGGGGGGGGGTTTGCCCATCACTAGTCTACAGGCCTACAAAAATCAGTTTGTAAATGGATAAAAAACTGGCTAAAAGACCATATTCTGGTAATGATTCATACTCTGAATGGTTTAGGCTTATTAGTGGTGTACCCCAAATTTCAGTGTTGTGCATGAAGGTAAAATGCCTTCTCTATGCAGCAGTCCCCCCCCCCCCAATACTCACCTGAGCCCTATCGTGATACAGGGATGTGCCTGAGAGCCTCCGGGGACTCTCCCTCCTCATTGGCTGAGACAGCAGCCATTGGCTTCCTCTGCTGTCTATCACAGCCAGTGAGCCAATGAGGAGAGAGAAGGGGCGGGGCTGAGCTGTGGCTCTGTGTGTTAATGAACAGGAGCGAGCGAGCCTGCTTGGGTGCCCCCATTGGTAGCTGCTTGCTCTGGGGGCAATCAGCAGGAGGGAGGGGCCAGGAGTGTTGGCGGAGGACCCGAGAAGGGGAGGATCAGGGCTGCTCTGTGTAAAACCACTGCACAGAGTAGGTAAGTATAACATGTTTGTTTTCTTTTTAAATTGCCTTTAGCCACTTTCCAACCAGCTGCCACAGATATACGGCAGCAGGTTGGCAGGTTCCCGTGAATCGCCGTACCTGTTCGCCAGCTCTCTGTGGTATTTTTAGCACTGATTACTTTAGTAATGTCACTGGTCCCCCCAAAAGTGTCAAAAATGTCAGTTAGGTGTCCGATCTGTCCACCGCAATGTCGCAGTCCCGCTAAAAATCGCAGATCGCCACCATTACTAGTAAAAAAAAAAAAAATAAATAAAAATGACAATCTTTCCCCTAGTTTGTAGATGCGATAACTTTTGCGCAAACCAATCAAAATACACTTATTGGGATTTTTTTTTACTAAAAATATGTAGCAGAATACAAATTTGCCTAAAATGATGAAAAATTTTTTTTATTGGGAATGTTATATAGAAGAAAGTGAAAAATATATATATTTTTTCAGAATTGTCGCTATTTTTTTGTTTATAGCGCAAAAAATAAAAATTGCAGAGGTGATCAAATATCACTAAAAGAAAGCTCTATTTGTGGGGAAAAAAAGGACATTGATTTTATTTGGGTACAGCGTCACACAACTGCGCAATTGTCAGTTAAATTAACGCAGTGCCGAATCCCAAAAAATCGCCTGGTCATTAAGGGGGAAAATCTTTCGGTCCAGAAGTGGTTAATATCACTTTAATAATAGCATGCAATGCCAAGCTGCTGTTTCCAAGGCAAGAAAAATCCTCTCTTGTGTTCCAAGAGGCATGGACTGTAGAGAGAGGGACATAATTTTGCCCCTGTATAAATTCTTTGTAAGACCTCATCTGGAATATGCAGTTCAGTTTGGGCACCAGTTCCTAAAAAGGATATCGGGCACCTGGAGAAAGTGCAGAGAAGGGCAACCAAACTGATAAGAGGCATGGAGGAGCTCAGCTATCAGGAAAGATTAGCTGAACTGAATTTACTCTCTCTTGAGAAGAGGGCATTAGAGCTTCATGTAGACATAGCCTATGTTGACCACTGGTTGTGGGAAAACGCAAAACTCGGCTTATTGATTTTACCGCAAGTTTGCCGGGTTTTGCTGCCGCAGTCAAAACGCTGCTGTTCTGAACCTGATTCTTCCGCATTCAGGATAGGGAGGTTGAGGGTGATTGAACCTTCCCTAACTGCAGCAGTTCCTAAATGATCCCAAAAACCTATGTGTACATGGACACACATGCTAAGCAGGGAGTGAAAATAACTAGATCCTCAGTAAAGGCAACACACATAAACACTTGTTAGCCCCACATTTAACCCCTTGATTGCCCTAGATGTTAACCCCTTCCTGCCCAGTGTCATTAGTACAGGGACAGAGCATATTTTCAGCACAGATCAATGTTATAATTTCACTGGTGATGTCAGTGGCAGTTACTCAGTTTCCCCCAGCATCAGTTAGCATCATTTAGTGTCAGATATCTTAAATATTCAAAGCAAACTCGCCCATCCATCCATGTTTCTATGCTATATTTTTGCTGAGAAATTCCTTTGAAAAACACCCCCTAGCTTTTCTGCCCGTGGCCAACTTGAGCAAGGGCAGATGATTCATGTAGCATTTCCTTCCTGTAATCCATCTGCCCTTAGATCAGGCATGCAGGCAAGAGGGTGTGCTTAGCTTAGAAAACCCCTCTTACCGTCCGGAAGACTGCTGGGATGAATGACATAATTTGCCTAGGCCTGGAAATCAGGAACTAACTGAAGAAATGCAAAAAAAAGTTTAAAAGAAGTAAATATATATATACAGTATTTATCGGCGTATAATACGCACTTTTTCCTCCTAAAAATGGAGGGCAAAACACCAGTGCATGTTATACGCCGATATATTAAAAAAAAAGCAATGCTGAGAGGCAGAGGGGGCGGGCCGGGCCGAGCAGAAGGAAGGACGAGCGGTTGCTGTCATAGGAAGTCCCGCCTCCTACGATAGACAGCACAGTGGCGCAATGCCGGGACGAGGGACGTGTGACATCTATCATAGGCGCCGAGACGTCAGATGACAGCGGCCGCTTGTCCTCCCTTCTCCTCGGCCCAGCCCGCCCCCTTCTGCCTCACCGCTGCCTGGCTTTTTAAAAAAATATATCACCGCTCTGTGCAATGGCACTGGCGAGGCTGCTTTGGGGACACTGCACTGGCAAGGCTGCATTGGTGGACACTGCGCTGGCAAGGCTGCATTGATGGACACTGCGCTGGCGAGGCTGCATTGGTGGACACTGGGCTGGCGAGGCTGCATTTATAAACATTGCGCTGATGAGACTGCATTCACGGGCACTGGTAAGACTGCATTTGATTAAAAAAAAGTTCTGAGTTCAATGCTGCTTTTTTAAAATGTAAGCTTTTTTCCTAAAATTTCCCCCCTAAATTTGTAGTGTGTGTTATACGCCGATAAATACGGTATGTACATATGTAGCACTGCCCCCTAGAGGACTGCTGAGAATTACACTTTCTGGATTCCCCTGGGTTACCCTTAGCAACTAATAGCAGATAATTAGCATTGAAAGTCCTTGGTTCAGTCAATAATCAATCCAGGGGATGTTGATTTTTGTGTTTTTATTTAGAACTGGGATAGGAGAAGGGATGAGTGGGATACTCCATCTATGAACTATGCACAATCTTGAGGATAACTAGCTGTAGTGTGCGGCAAGGCCGCTGCTTTACCTTGCCACTGAAGTGAAGATAGATAATGTGTTCCCGCTTGAAATACTCTTCAGTGTTCTAACTTGGCACCCCCTTTCTTACTTGCTGAGTGTGTTGACCCCTTTCCACTGACTTTCCACTGGAGCGCTTCCTGGCAAGCTTCCCGGTACTCACGGACACTGTTTTTACCAAGGTTGCTCTGCCTCAAACTCCACTAGTCAGCATACACTGAACCTCCTGGCTCAGCTCCACACTCCTGGCTCACAAGGCCAACCGCCTGTGACCACCTTCCACTGCAGCAGAATGAGAGACAAATGTTACCCTCCTTCTGGGACCTGGCTTCCCGCCCAAAGACACCCAGTCACATGTGTCCTTGGCTTTTATAACATATACCAGGATGCACAACTGTTTGTGCCAACCCACTGGGATAGTTACAAAAGCCTGTGTGTCACTGTCTGGGTTTCCCCCAGACTCCAACAGGCTCCCCTATTGGATACAGTGGGGTGGGTAAACGAAGATCCAATGGCTCATAGTGTTGAAAATATGTATTTTGGTGTGAATAATGAAATGGTGAACCAAGCTGGCAGTGTTTCTGGTGAGCTTGTGGAGCAGCTGATTGATGCTGCCACACGAGGATCCCCAAGAGGTTATTCAGTGTGGATTTGGGTTTCCCTTTTATGTAAAGTATTATGAAAAAAAAAAATGAAACATGTAAACTGAATATTTAGCCACTATGTACTTCTGTGTTTCCTCGTCTGACAGTTGGATTGTACTGTGGACACGACTGGGTCTGTTCAGTACAATAAAAAAAAATCACGCCCACTAAAAGGCCCCCACATCCATTATTTTATATAAATATATAACATTTTGAAAATATTATAAATACTGGTATCTTCTTCCATAACTCACCACCGGCCCGGTTCACCAAACAACCACTGTCTGTCCTCAGTCCTTTTGTCACTCCGGTGTCTGCCGCGCCCTAGAAGATCCAGCCTGCCCTGCGTAAGATGAAGTGCGCTGATGTCTGATATCATTGTGCACACTACACGATCACACGAAGGACGTTTTGCAGAGGAGACGCTCCGCCTCCTCATACCAATCAGTTTGCACTACGGGCTGCAGTATGAGAAGGGAAAATGCCACCCGTAAGGCGCCGCAAACTGATGACACACAAAACTGCTGGAAAAATATCTTGGGAGTCAAATTGCTGCCCCATTCTAAGTGCCGTCTGGGTCCAATGGACCCAGTGGGACCCATGGTAGGGCCGGCCCTGGAGGCTACTCTATGTAATCATGTGACAGGACTGGCCTGCTTATGGTCAAGGGTTCTCTAGGGATGCAATCAGAAAAGCAGCAGACCACCTTCACAAGATGGAGAGGCCAAGAAATGATCAGAAAGTAGCAGAAATCCTGTCTGTAACCCAGATAGGGGTTAAAGTGTTTGTGTTGAGGTAAAGGAGTATGGGTACAGGTAAAACTGTACACGTGTTTAAAGAGATTGGCGACACTGTCCTGAATAGGCAGATAATGACCCTGAAGTGCAAGGTGTTGAACACGGAGAATGGCAAGCTGTCTCAGATGGGTTCTCACCTGGCAGAGGTCTGAATAGAGACCTGGTTGCCTATAGTAAATATCAGACGCCAGGATATTTGTATACAGAGCATGTGATAACAGATGAGACTTAATGTTGTGAGGTTGCCGTGGGGATAACTACTCATCTGTGTGTATTCCCTCTGCAGACACTGCCCTGCCAAAAGCTGAGTCAGAGAAACAAACAGCTGTCTCTATTATTAATGGTGAAAACAGAAATTAATTGCTGGACCCAGATAAAATGATTACCGTGGGAGAAAACAAAAGTGTTTATAGCCTTGAATGCCAGCCTGATATGATAGAAAGGTGCACTGAGGTGGGTGATGGCTTCTCAACAAACGTGGAGATAGAAAACGTCAGCGGTACAGTAGTGTGTAAAGCAGGGGGAAGGCCCTACACTGGAACAGAAGGTTAGTTTGGGGAACAATATTCCATGTTTGTAGTAACTCTGGGAGAAAAAGATTGAGCCTTATAGTACAGTGGTTGGGGAAGGTAGCCCAGCTGTGAGGGAGAAGGTAGCCCAGCTGTGAGAGGGAAGGGAAGATTTTGGAGTAGTGAGCACTTTAAGAATGTGCTAAATAAAAATGTCTAAAAGCGCTGAACCTCTTCCCCTATCAGCGTTGCTAATGGCTATTGGCCAAAAATGAATTTAATTCTCAAACAGAAAAACTAAAATATAGTTACAGGTGTAAAACTGATTGCAGGCAGGAAGATGTTGCCCACAAAAGAAAATATTCTTCTCTCCTTTGTGCTAGAGCAACTTTAAGCCTGACACATTGGGGGTGCTTTCCAGCCCTGTCTGGCCTAAACAGGTAGGTGCCCATTGTGACGGTACTCACCGTCACTGGGAGTGAAAGACAGATACTTAATGGTTTGAATTGCTTTAAGTGCTTTAAGTGGGACAGTAATATTTGTCAGCCATGTATCTCGAGAAATATGTGAGGACTATTCCTGTTTGATTCAGAACATGTTCATTGAAAGAGCTAATCACATTGGCTTCTGTTCCACGTCCTTCAATGTCAGAGACAGGCTTTCCCTATTGTTTGTGTATTGAGATAATGTGTATTCCATGTACTTCATTGTAGGAGACGGATTGGCAGTCTTGTCCTATTGTCTATCTATTGAGGTGGGATGTGGGAGGGTGGGATGTGTATTGTGTTAAGTCTGTCTGTCCCATTGTTAAATGTTAATGACCTCACATTGTTCTATCTAGATGGCTAGATAATTAGTTCAGGTTAATTCTGTTTTCGTATACAATTTCATCTGCATATGATAATGTAATCAGGCAGAGGGGAGGGATTGTGTACACTATATGGGAGTGACTGAGTTTAAAACTCTGTTTTTATTGGATTGTAAATTTCATGTCCAGTTCCCCACAAGGTCCACTTGGGCGGTAACCTTGTGGGGGAAAACTGTATAAAAGAGCAGCTGTACCGTTAAACCTTGAGTTCTTCTTCACCCTCAATCTAGAGTCCTGTCTCTTATTGGGGGAATCTGCTACAAGGAATTGCTATGCTCTTCATATTCCCTTGAATAATCACTAAGCTCTTGTAAGAGCTTGTTCCTGCTTCACTCTCTGTGGAAAGAGAGGTTCACCAACTGGAACCTGGAGCCTTGTCGTAGATCCAGGGTAGGTAGGAGACGGCGAGACCCCAACCAAGCTGCGGCGGTTCATGGGGTCTGCGGTGGTTATGGGGTCTGGTGGAGTGCTTGGAGCCCTCGGGAAGCACTGGGAGCATCCGTCAAAGGAGTTACCCAGTCTGAAAAATCTATCCAATCTATAGGTAAATGCCCAGTTGTGCTTGAACACTAAAGTACATAGTGGCAAATGAAAAAAAGTCCATTGAAGAAATATCCAAAGAAATGTGATTGTTTCGCTGAATATCCACCTGGTGCACCTCCACTATAAAAATAAAAAGGATGTGAGACTTCACGTTATAGGATTCTAGGCAAGAGTTTTAATAATGATCCACCATTAAAAGTGAATCCCTCAGTGGTTAGACCGGAAAGGAAGGTAGCATGGCTGGACAAATAAACCCCAGGTGTTCCTCAGACGTAACCAATAAGGAAGAACAAGGGGGTCCACATAGTGTAAAACCGTAAAACACTTTTATTTTGAAAAAAGATTACTAAACACTTTTGGATTGCTGTAAGTGTTTAGAAACCTTTTTTCAATATTAAAGTGTTTTTTGGTTTTACACTATGTGGACCCCCTTGTTTTTCCCTATTGGTTAAGTCTGAGGAACACCTGGGGTTTGTTTGGCCAGCCATGTTACCTTCCTTTCCAGAAGGGTCTCTTCCCCGCAACCCTGGGCTGGGGTTGTGGGGTATGCGGGCTCGGGGCCCCATACCCCACAACCCCAAACAGACCCTGAAGAGTAATTCAAGCAGGAACACATTATCTATCTTCACTTCAGTGAAGAAGCGGCCTTGCCACACACTACAGCTATTTGTTTTCAAGATTTTGCATAGTTCATAGTTGGGAGTATCCCACTCATCCCTTCTCCTATCCCAGTTCCAGTGATAATTATGAATCCACTCCCATTAGACCCACTCAGCACAGGAGAACAGAGGAACAAACATGGATTTCTTCAGAGTAACAAAAGGTAGGAATCTGCAACAAAGTTTGTTAAAATCCTTGTAATGTACATAGATCACCCAGAGGGGAATGTTTTTTCTCAATAAAAGTGGAGTTACGCTTTAAGTTTTACCTATAGGTAAGCTTCACGAGCAGGCCCCTACTGCGCATGCGCGAAGTGCGGTGTATTCGGATTGGCTCGGCGGTGGGGTGGAAGGAGGAGGGGGCGAATTTACCGAGTACCAGCGCTGCGGCGCCATCTCCCGGAATTGGGGAAGGGTACCTGTCAAAAACAGGTACCCGTTCCCCCCCTCCCCCTGAAAGGTGCCAAGGTGCCAAGGAAAGGGAAAGGAAGCAAATGAGTGGAACTCCACTTTAAGGGGGGCTTCCAGATACTGATAAGCTCCCTGCCCGCAGACCCACGCAACCACAGTCAAGGGTTGTGAGGAAGAGACCCTCGTCCCCATCAACATGGAAACAAGGTGCTTTGGGGTGGGAGGGCACAGCCCCCCATGCTCCAAAGCACCCCCCATGTTGAGGGCATATGGCTTAGTATGGTTTAGGAGAGAGAGGGGTGTTCACTCAGCCCCCCCCCCCTTTTCTGACCTGCCAGGCTGCATGCTCGGATAAGGGTCTGGTATGGATTGTGGGGGGGACGCCACGCCATTTTTGTTTTTTTAATTTTGGCCTATACGTTTCACTTGGAGAGTACTCTCCCAGTTGGAGGGATATTGTTTATATCCTCAGTCGTTTCGTACAGGTAGCTAAGCTTTAACCACTTTAGCCCCGGAGGATTTGGCTGCCCCAGACACTAAATCCAAAGAAATCTCTTTTTTTTTTTCAATAATTTTTTCAATAATTGGCTCTCTATCAAAAACGACAATTTTTAAGACTTTTTTTGGTGTGATTAATAGTCCCTGGGGCACGACCCAGAACCCTATGCACTTTTTAGGGGCATTTATTGGGTTTTAGGGCTTCAAAATTGTGTTTTTTAATTACCGATGTTCGGGTCCCATTGATTTCAATGGGGTTCTGGAATCAGGACCCGAACTTTCGGGAAGTTCGGGTGTTCTGGTCGAACCAAACTTTTCAAAAGTTCGATCATCCCTAATTCAGACCAGGGCAAGCTCATCAAAGAGCTGTTAACATTACTAGGTATCCAGAAATACAGAACCATTCCTTTTCACCCTCAAAGTGATCCTCAACTAAAACAGTTTAACCAGACTCTTTTGAATATGCTGGGCACTCTGTCTCTTGAAAAGAAACAACAGTGGAATCAGCACATGGCTGCTGTACAATAGCACTGAAAACTATGCTTCAGGCTACTCTCCATATTTGTAATGTTTGGACAAGAAGCAAGGTTACCAGTCAACTTCTCCAGACTCTAATTTCCCTATGTCATATTGAGGATATGTGGAAAGGTTGAAGCAGCAGAAAATACCTATGAGAAAGCCCATCAAGCCTTGAGGGTTGCAGTATCTACAGCGGGGAGACCGAGTTTGAATAAAAAAATCTCAGGGCGGGGAAGCACAGATAGCCGCCCCGATGGAGACCAAACATTAAGTGATCTGTCGAAAGTTGCCGGACTCCCAGTGTACCAGATCTGCCCTAAGGGAAGGAGTTGACCTGTGAAGTTGTGGCATTGGAACCACCTTTTACCTATCACTGATGCAGTGTGAGTCTCAGCTACTGTTGATGTGCCTTCCAGCGGGGATGCCCACAGACTCCGAGACTCCCCACCCCTCCTTGGTACCTATCAAGCATCTGAAGAGGAGGGGACTGAAGAGGGAGAAGGAATTGAGTTTGGTTTGGTTTGGTTTGGCTTCTATCAGCTGTTAGGGAAAGTGCATTGTCACCCCCTTCAACACAAGAATACTGGTCCTGGACCTGGAGTCTAGTGACCCAAAGCTTCCTGAGCTTGAGCATAAAATCTCAAGCTTAGAGGAAATAGAGGATATCACTGAACCCACAATTCCTGAGGCAATAGATGGCGATTCAGAGCAGAAGGAGAGGGCCTCAGAGGTTGAAGAGAAATCAGACTCACATTCAGAACCAAAAGAAAACCGGGCTATAAAACCACCCATAAAAAACAAAAAAATTATGCGCTAAACGTGTAAGATTTTCATAATGTGATATACAAAAATGTGAAGCTCACACAGACCTATAGAAAAAAAGTCCAAACAAATTTATAAAGTAAATGTGTAGCGCTTAAAAAAATGTGTCAAAAGTGAATCTTAAATCAAATGAAAACATAATTCTAAATAGAAAATATGTGAAAAAGTCCATATACAAGAAAAAACACATACAAAAAACTTGTATTTGATGGAGAACCACAATTCCCAGCAAGCAGATGAAAGTGTTAATCCCTCCACGACAGACGAGAAGAAGCCACCAGTGGAATAAAAAAGGAAGCGATTGGCTGCTTACCAGAGGCTGTTGGCCACCCAAATTAATGGAGAAGCCAAATTGCGCTTATGAAAAGTTGTAGACCACCAGGTACAGATCATCAGACACAGTTATTCGGGTCAACTCGCAGGAGGGCACATAGGAACCACATGTGTGAAGGAGTAACAATAGCGCATAGCGTAATATTGTTTAAATATATTGCATTTATTAAAAGAAGGTAGTGCACTTACAAACAATCAGGCATATGAAATATCTCCAAACATCTGTAGAGAAACAGATGCTGCAGCATTCGTTTGGTAAAGCCTGCTTGGGGGCATAATGTTTCTTGGGTCTGGTCCCACCAGACACGCGTTTCGACACAGGATTGACGTTGTCAGGGGCGTAACTTCCAGGCGCTCACCACGCCAATTTATATCCCCAAAGAGCAAAACACAAGGGGTGGGCAGAAATGATACTGTCCATCCACATCGTGTTAAGGGCGGAAGTGCTAGATCGTGAAAATGGACCAAATGAAAGGGCGGAAATGATGTCACGCCAAGCAATCAAAGAAAGGGCAAAGATACCAAATCCAAAATGGAACCACTCAAAGTTACTAACTAAATCATGTGAAAATAAAAAAAGGGGCAGAGATGATATGATATACCACTGTTGGATAAAGGGCAAAAATATCTCATCATAAGTATGGCAAAAATATTCATGACATTCAGGACAGAATATGAATGAAACCTCATATACCTCCTTCGCATGAAAAAAAAACAGAAGGAACAAGGACACAGGGAAAATAATAATGGAAGTACGTCATTAATTAAGGCAGAGATCCTAGACAATAATGTATATTATACTAGTAATAGCGCCATCTAGTGGTAAAAATAAAAATATGCCTACCGGTATATTATCACTCATGTAACCCCAAAAGAAATTCATTGACATAAAAAATTAATTTTATTTTGAATACTATTTGCCACGATATAGCAACTTCACTCAAGCCCTCAGCATACGATGTATGCAATACAATCTTAAAACTCATAAAAGACCTCAACATATAATATATATAATGCAATCATAAAAATCATGTATTAAAAACCAAATAAAACTAATGAAAAAATATATAAATTAGAAAACAGGGAACCAAAGTACAACCATAACAAGGGGGGGTACTAACTATTATTTATAAAACAGTTAATGTCCCACTTCACGTTAAGACCATACGGAACGTACGTTTCTAAACAATGTATCCAACGTGTCTCAATACAGGAAATCTCCCTTTTGATGTTGGAGTCCATCATATAAAACCACCCAAAAGACTAATTTATGACAAACTGGGCCAAAGCTCGGAGCAAGTGATCCACTCTAGTCTTGATGCTATTGTATTCAGTGCAGCTGACTGCATGTCAAAGAATGTGAGCCCCCTCGCTGACACCAGCGGCAAAGCAAATTTTGGCATGGTGGCCGCTTCCCTCAAACAACTTCTATTCTAGTCCATGGTGAGAAATCCTGTTACAAAATTTGTTTTGCAATGAGAATATACCTGGTTAAAACTGTTGTACTGTTATACCTGTAGTTCACATTTTCTTGTTCTAAACGAAAGTGGTTTGAATTATTCCATTTCTATGGGGATCAAAGACTTTCAAAATCTGGGGGGATTTGTCCTGGAAGAGGAAGAGAATTTGTCCCGGGAGGGGAGATTTGTGCTAGAAAGGTGGATGATAGAGGAGGATTTATGCTGTGATGGGTGATTTGGGGGGGGGGGGGTGGGGGTAGAAATTGTTGATTTGTGCTGGAAGTGAAAGAGGATTTGTCCTGGGATGGGGATTGTGAGGGTGGGGAGAGAATTTGTGCAGGGAGGAGGAAGAGAATTTTTGCTAGAAGGGGGAATTGAAGTAGAATTTTTGCTGGGAGGGGATGGGTATAGAGTTTTGTGCTGCGAGGGGAAAAGGATTTGTCTTGGGAGGGGGTTGAGGGAGATCTGTGCTATGGGGGGGTGTTAGGGGGCTGAGAGATTTGTGCTGGAAGGGGAAGTGGATTTGCCATAGGGGGATGGGGGGGGGTTGTATTAGAAGGGGTGTGGGGGGAATTATGCTAGTAGGGAGAAAGAATTTGTGCTAGGAAGGGGATTTAAGGGGGGGGTGGAGATTTGTGCTGGGAGGAGGGGAGAGAATTTAAACTAGAAGGGGGGATTCATGGAAGGAATTGTGCTGGGAGGGGAGATTGAAGCAGGGCAGAGTGATTTGCACTGGAAGGCAAGTAGGATGTGTCCTTAGAAGAGGGATTGGGGGGGGGGGGATTTTAGATAGAAAGGGTGGAGGATTTATGTAAAAAGGAGGCTTAGGGGTATTTGTGCTGGGTGTGGGGTTTGGGGAAAGGGGATTAGTGCTAGAAGGGGGTGAGAGAATTTGTGTTGGGAGGAAGGATTGGAGGGGTCGGGACATTGTGCTAGAAGGGGGTAGAGAATATGTTCTAAGAGGCGAAATTTGGTAGAAGGGATGATTAGGAGGGGTAAAGGATTTATACTGAAAAGTGGGATTTGGGGGTGGAGGGGAGTTTTTTTGGTAGAAGGAGGGAATATGTACTAAATTGGGGGGAAAGGATTTGTGCTAAGAAGTATTTAGAAGAGAAGATGATTTGTACCAGAAGGGGCATTTGGAGGGAATAGCATTGGTGTTAGGAGGGGGGATCGGGGGGAGATATTTTGAACTGGGGGATGGGGAGATTTGTACTGGGAGGGGGAATTTGGGCAGCAAAGATTTCTGCTTGGAGGGGTAAGTGTACAGATTGACCCCTGCATTCTGCGTAGCAGTATATCCTCAATAGGTACAATGTGTGTGGTGTGTTATTACAGTATTCATAAATCTGACACTGACTGCAGCATTCTATGTGTTGTTTACCTTTGACCCCTGCACTCTGCCTTACAGACTGCTGCATTAAATGCACTATATTGCACATTACATACTTTTCACCAAAGTATTCATTGTCTCAAAGGTTGCTGGTTGCTAAGCAGTCTCTGACTATTTTAATGAAGTTCTTCTTTAAATTGGTTGTAAAGTCAGAAGGTTTTTTTTTTTTTATCTTAATGGCTTCTATGCCTTAAGCAGAATTGGATTGCCCTTTCCATGCATAGCTGTTATCTACCTTAGGAAGTGTATTTACCTTAGGGGGTGTGCGGCCATTTATGGTATAGAGTCAAACACACGGCCCACGTGCCAAATATGGCACTCCAGGCCATTTAATGTGGCCCTCGAACCTCTCCTGCAGCTGCAGTACCCCCCCTTATGCAGCCATGGAGAGGCTTGTCTCTGCCCTCCTCTCTCAGTAATGAGCAACAGAGAGGAGAACAGAACTACTACAGATCCTGCGCCTCTCTGCACAGCCGTAGCATCCCCTGTCTCTACCTCCCCTGGTCTCAGCATTCAGCAGACTACAGCCCTTCTCTTGTCTTCCTCCAGCTCCTGCACTTTCTGCTTCCCAGCTCCTTCCCCAGCTTCTTTTTAGCAGCAGCACAAGGGAGGGTCAGGACTCTTGACTTCTGATGGTGGTGGGCTCTTGACATCTGATGTAAGGGGGGTAGGGTGCTCTGGACATCTAGTCTTACAGATGCAACTGACCCTTTGAGGACAACCATAATGCTGATGTGGCCTGCAAGGAAATTGAGTTTGACACCCCTGGTATAGGGTATCACCACTGATATTATATATAACGGGTCAATCTTGATTGTCAATTTCCATTGATTTAATGATAAAGCCTCATGTGAGCTTTTCTTTTTAAGAAAGCTTAATAAACATTTATATTATTATATTCATTGTTTCCTGCTATATTTGGCTGCCTTGCAAAAGTCCCATAAAAGAGGTTTTTTACAATAAGTTCTAAAGTTCAAGGGATGATTGCAACCTAAATCCAAACAAATTAAATCAATGCCTAAATAGCCAGTCAGTGGAATATCTCTGTGGTCCCACAGTTCAGTGAATGCACCCATTGTAATTTGTAACCAGTCAGACATTGTGATACTGCAGCCTATTTAAATGCTGTGATACTGACAGTTGCAAAATGTCTGATGGATTACACCAGGGCTCTCCAAACCTTATAAACAAAGGGCCAGTTTACTGTTCTTCAGACTTTAGGAGGGTCAGGCCGTGGCCAGTGAAAGTAGAAATGCCCTAGCATCAGTAGGAGTAAGCAATACCCCATCATTGGTTTTAGTGAGAGTAACAGTGTCCAATTGTTGATATTAGTGGAAGGAATACCCTATTGTTGGTATTCATGGAAGGAATAGTGTCCTATCGATGGTGTCAGTGGGAATAATAGTGCCCCATTGTTGATATCAGTAGGAGGAATACCCCATCATTGGTGTCTGTGGGAGGAGTAGTGTCCCATCATTGGTGTCAGTGGGAGGAATGGTGCCCCATCATTAGTGTCAGTTATCAATGAAATAGTGCCCCAACATTGGTGTCAGTGGGAGGAATAGTGCCCCAACATTGGTGTCAGTGGGAGGAATGGTGCCCCAACATTGGTATCAGTGGGAGGAATGGTGCCCCATCATTAGTGCCAGTTATCAATGAAATAGTGCCCCAACATTGGTGTCTGTGGGAGGAATAGTGCCCCAACATTGGTGTCAGTTATGAATAAAATAGTGCCCCAAGGACCAGATAGAGACAAGCAAAGGGCGGCAGTTTGGCGACCACTGGGTTACACATTTCAAAAGATGAGTACATTGTCTGAACTGCTGGACCACAGCTATATCATTGTCATCTTTTACACTTTCTGCATGTCACAGTAGAGCTTGGGGTCTGCCCAGCCTCAAGTACAAGGCCCACCATAAGGCTTTGCTAAGATCAATGTAACAACCTGTACAGAATTCAGGAGGTTGCCATTGTACAGGGGCAGAATGCCATCATACACAAATTTTAAATGCGGTGGGGCTGTTATTGCAGGAGGAAAGGATGGTTGCCAGGGGTGGAGTCAGGATAATTATCATAATTTTAAAGCAAAAAAAATGCATTAAAGTCCATTTTACAGAGAGCCCAATCCCTGAATTTAAAATGCTGAGTTTAAAACTTTACAAAAAAAAAAAAATCTTTACCTTCACCCAGGTTCCACCCATTTCCTGGATGAGTTGGTGATGTTATTGTGTATCTCAGGAAAGATGGAGGATTGGAATCCCATGAGAAAGCATTCCTGCAATGTGCTGGCAGCAATGATTCACAGTGATCTATCAGAGATTTCCAGCTTTGACTAGTCATTTTGTATTTAGGGTGTGGGGGGCTGTCAATAAGGTGGATCTTGTGTTTCTGTGCAAGGTCAGCTGTAATGAAAATCTGCCTGTATTTTGCAGTGCTCATTCTGATTAAATCACAGTGGTTTACCATGAGGAAGCACTCCCCGACTATCAATTTCAGCTTTCCATGGACATAATATGGAAACCCTAGGGTCAGTGGACAGTGTCTGTCATTTCTGCACCCTGTGTAAGCATTATAGAAAATGACTTGTCTCAGCTCAGTAAGTGGGGTGCACTTTGGCAGCTTGGGGACCAGAGGACCTGGTCCTGCCAATTACATGGTGGTCTCTGGAAATAATGTAAATAGTTCAACAGTACACTATAGGACCACTAGGTGTCAGCATTACACCATAGGAATTTGTACATTTATACAATATATTCATTTGTAATGACAAATAAATGGTTCTTTTTTTTTATGTGGAAAAAATCAGCATTTTCCTGCTCCTCCTTAAGCCACAAAAAGAGGAGTTTGTATCACGACATGGCAAAAATGATACTCATTGTAGCGCTCTGCATGCAGTACCTGAATGGGGACGTGCTGATGCTGGTCTGCAACGTGTTGCGGTGTGGTGCTGCAGATTTTTAGGGTTTAAAATAGGTGGTGAGGAAATGACATGTCTCCTCACTGCCTGTCAAACACCCTTGAAGAGCAATCTGCTGTGGAACACTCATCAGAGCACCAATGCTTATTTAAACAAACCCTTAGGCTCCGTTCACATACTGGCATATCGGATCGCAGGCAGAATCGCCACGATTCTGCCTGCGATCCTGAATCATTGCAAATCCGTGCCCGTGCGATTCCCATGACTTGCAGTGGCACCCCAAGCGCCGTGCGATTTTGACGCGATTGTCGCCTGACGAATTGCAGTAAAATCGTGCACACAGAATTGCGGGACGCTTGTCGCCCAAAAGAAGTTCTTGTACTTTTTTTGGGGCGACAGGCATCTCACTATTCTGTTTCCACGATTTTACCGCGATTCGTCGGGCAACAATCGGGGCAAAATCACACCGCGTTTTAGGTGCTATTGCAAGTCACGGGAATCGCACTGGCATCCCATGATTTGCAATGATTCTAAATCGCAGCCAGAATCACGGCGATTCTGCCTGCGATCCATACGCCAGTGTGTGAAAGAAGCCTTAGGCCCTGTTCACACCTGAGCGTTTTTCAGGTCGTAAAACTTTCATCTCTGAAGTCTCAAAATGCCCAAAAAATCCTATTAATTTCAATGGCCCCTGTTAACATATGAGTGTTTTGTCCCCTAAGGCCCCTTTCACACAGGCGGACCGTTCAGATCCGCCTGTCCGTTTTTTTGGCGGATGTGAACGGTCCCCCCATGCATTCCTATGGGGCATCGGATGTCAGTGGAGACATGTCCGCTGACATCCGATCCGATCCGTCAAATCTGGACGGATGGAAACCCTATTTTCCATCCGTCCAGCTGATCGGATCAGATGGTATCGGATGAGAACGGACCGACGGTCCGTTCTCATCCGATTTCCCCCATAGAGATGCATGGGGAACTGACAGCTGTGTCTCCGCACACAGCGCGGAGACACAGCTGTCATCCTCCTGCTCAGCGGGGAATCGGCGGACCGATCCCCCGCTGAGAAAAACGGAATCCATCCGACGGACGGATAGTGTGAAAGGGGCCTAAGGCTCAGTTCACATACTGGCCCACGATCCCGAATCATTGCAAATCGCGGGGCGCCCGTGCAATTCCTGTGACTTGCAATGGCACCCCAAACGCTGTTGCAAGTCACGGGAATCGTATGGGCGTCCCGGGATTTGCAATGATTCAGTATCGCTGGCAGAATCGTGGTGATTCTGCCCGGGATTCGATATGCCAGTATGTGAACGGATCGTTTTTTTTCAGGCATTTTTTCAGGTGTATTTTGCAGGTGTTTGGAAGCAGGCATTGACATCTAACAAAAACGCTTGTAATCTGCCAAAAAAGAAGCTCATGTACTTTTTTGAGCTTCAGGCCACAAGACACTAATATGTGAAATGAATGGGATTTTGCTTGTTGGGCAGTTTGAGACTTCAGAGATGAGCGTTTTAAGAGCTGAAAAACACTCAGGTGTGAACAGGGTCTAATACTTTTTACGAGTATGTGGCAAGGAGGCTAAATAATAGATACTTTTTATGTGTCTGTGGTAAGTTCCTTCACCTCATCATTCAATAAGAAAGTTGTAAAGGTTTGTTTTTTTAATAACAAACATGTAATACTTACCTGCTCTGTGCAAGGGTCTTGCACAGAGCAGCCCCAATGCTCCTTTTCTGGGATGCCCCGGCGGTGCTCCCGGGTCCTCTTCTTCATTGGGTGCCCCCATGGAGAGCCGCTTTCCATGAGGGCACCCATTCGGGCGTGCTCACGAGACGCACTTCTCGCGTCCATTGACACAGACAGCAGGACTTGGCTTGACCCCCGGCTCCTGTGTCACTGGATTGGATTGACAGCAGTGGGAGCCAATAGCTCCTGCTACTATCAATCTATCCAATGATAAATTTAGAAGAGACAAAACCAAACCTGGCTGGCTAAACCGTAATGTTAAAAAACGTATTAGGGGTAAAAAAATTGGCCTTCAAGAAATATAAATCAGAGGACACAGTATCGGCTTTCGAGCAATACAAGGAGGCAAATAAGAAAAGTAAATACGAAATCAAAATGGCTAAAATCAACTTTGAGAGACAAATAGCGGAGGATAGTAAATAGAACCCAAAGAAATTCTTTAAATATATCAACAGCAAAAAAAACTAGGTCAGAGCGTATTGCACACATAATTAACGATGATGGGAGGATGGTTACAGAAAACACTGAAAAGGCAACCGTGCTGAATGCTTTTTTCTCCTCAGTCTTTACATAGGAAAAGGAGGGGTACACTGACCATGACTGTATGGTTAGTAGTAATACACACAGGGATGCTGTTACAAATCGCGGGGCCCCGTACAGACTACCTGGCAGGGCCCCCCCATGAAAATATTAAAGATATATTTAGCTAAAATTACAACAAAATCACTATTAGCAGACACAAATATAACATAACTCGCATAATTCCTGCTAAATCTAAAAAAAAAAAAAAAACTATGTTAAATAAAAAAGAAGATGAGATGAGAAAATATACAGGCTGGGCAGTTGGAGCTCAGTGATCAGAGAGACAGAAAGAGAAACAAAGTTACAATTTGCAAATAAACTCCTGAGCAGAGATAAGTGCTGGGAGGGGGGCCCAAACAAGGGAGGGGGATTAGTGAGGGACGACTGTCTCTTTCTCAACACATAAAAGCTGATAGCAGGGAGAGGGACAGATCAGATTCAGGTGCTGGAGGAAGATTTCTGTATTTGTTGTCAATCACTTATCCCCCTCTCTGTGTGGGCCCCCCTGTGTGCTCGGGCCCCCTACAAGAGGGCTGGTGGTCCCCCCTATCAGCGGCCCTGAATACACAGGACTTGCCGCTATGGCTAACAGAGGGTGAAATAAGGGAAAGGCTGGATAAAATTAACACAAATAAATCACCAGGCCCGGATGGCGTACATCCGAGAGTACTCAAAGAACTTAGTAAAACTATATCTAGACCACTGTTCCTGATCTTTGCTGACAGTATTATGACAAGAAACATACCAGGGGATTGGAGGAAAGCTAACGTGATACCGATATTCAAAAAAGGGCAGAGGCATTTTTAGGCCGGTCAGTCTGACATCGATAGTATGTAAACTTCTGGAGGGGATGATAAAGGACTATATCGTAGAGTTTGCTAAAGACAACAACATCATCAGCAGTAATCAGCACGGGTTTACAAATGGGCGTTCTTGTCAAACCAATCTCTTAACATTCTACGAGGAGGTGAGCTGTGAGCTAGATAGGGGGATACCAGTGGATGTGGTGTACCTGGATTTCGCTAAGGCATTTGATACTGTTCCCCAAAAGCACTTAATTTATAAAATAAGGTCTGCAGGCATCGACCACAAGGTTTGCTCTTGAATACAGAACTGGCTAAACGGCGTGTCCAAAGGGTGGTAATAAATAGCGCATACTCAGACTGGTCTGGGGTGGTAAATGGGGTCCCCCAAGGCTCAGTCCTGGTTCCAACCTTGTTCAATTTATTCATAAACAGCATTGAGGACGGGATCAGTAGTTCTATATCAGTTTTTGCAGATGACACAAAATTGGGCAGGGCAATAACTGCACAGCATGAAGCAGATATCCTACAGAATGACCTGAACAAAATAACCAAGGGGGCAACGACGGTAAATGAGGTTTAATGTGGTGTTAAAGTGTAAGGTTTTGCACTTGGGGACTAAAAACATAAAAGTACAATACACTTTAGGGGGGAACCTTTGGGGGAATCAAAAATGGAGAAAGATCTGGGAGTCTTGGTAGAGGATAGACTAAGCAATAGCATGCAATGTCAAGTGGCAGCTGCCAAAGCCGGGAGAATATTAGCATTCATAAAGAAAGGGATGTATTCCAGAGATAAAACTATAATCCTACCACTTTATAAAACTCTGGTCCGACCGCATCTGGAGTATTCTGTCCAGTTCTGGTTGCCAGTCCTCAGGAGGGATGTGTTGGGGCTGGAGAGAGTCCAGAGAAGGGCAACTAAACTAATTAGGGGATTGGAGGACCTTAATTATGAAGAGCGTCTACAATCGCTTAATTTATTCTCCCTGGAGATGAGACACCTGAGAGGGGACATGATAGCAATTTATAAATACCTCAATGGTGATCTCAGCATGGAAAAAAAGCTATTTTAGGATTGCATGAGGACTCGAGGGCATACAATGCGATTAGAGGAGAAGCGTTTTAACCTCAGGCAACGCAGGGGGTTCTTTACTGTTAGGGCTACAAGATTGTGGAATTCTCTACCACAAGAGGTTGTTTCTGTGGGAAGTATGGCTACTTTCAAAAGACTCTTAGACGTACATCTCAAGGATCAGAACATTAAGGGGTATGAGAGATGATTACTGCCATACAGACCTACACAGGTTGGACTGGATGGACTATAGTCTTTATTCAACCTTAACAACTATGTAACTATATGTAACAATGAGGACCCAAGACAGCGGCTGGAGCCGCTGGGCTCCTGCTCACCCTGGAGCGATCGGGTTCAGGTAAGAAAAAGGGGGGTCTGGGGGGCAGCTGAAGCACAGAAGATTTTTCACCTTAATGCATAGAATGCATTAAGGTGAAAAACCATGAGACTTTATACCCCTTTCATTTTACATGTTAAAGTAACATAAGATTGGTTCCCAAAGGCATTACTGGTGGAACCAAAGTTATTAGGAATTGTTTTAGTGTTTAATTATTAAAATTATTTTTTTTACTATTTTTTATCTCTGGTATACTTTTTTTCTACTCGGGGGTTCCATATATAGGAAAAAAAGAATAAAATCTGAGATATTTGGTTTATATTAAACACATTCTTCTCTTCTTTATGCAGCTAAAATGAATTATATTACAACTAGTGCTCTATACCCAGAGGCGGTGGTGTGAAGTGTTTTTTGTGAACTCTTTTTTGACATTTTATTAAACGTTTAAACAACCCAGTGTTGTGCTGAAATAGAAGTTCACAAAATTACTATCCAACTGTTGTGCCGCTGACCAACTTTTTACACGTACAGGGCTTTAGTTTACTTTTAGCAGCTAAACCAGTCAATTCAGGCCTATTACCGTTTGACGAAAAAACACTGCAGGTGTCACAGCCAAAACTACCTTTAAATGCCTTTTTCATGGTGCACTGGAGCAGATTATAGTGCTGCTGCTGTATGTAAGCTAAGCTAAATGTGCTGACACTGTCCATGAAAATCATATCTGCGTTAACCCCCCTCCCCATGACAGTGCTCAGCTACCCATGCCCATTTTGACAATAATTTCCATTTTAGAATGTACTGAGAATTCTTTCCCACACACATCCAAGTGATTTACTGCAAACTCAGGTTTACCAGATTTCAAACATGGTTTACTGAACTCTCTGCATTTTGAACCCAGGCATCACTACTGGTAGGTGAACCACTAGCAAGAAAGACCAGGAAGAGGTGGACTGCACAGTGACCATAAGGCCCTTTCATACGAGCGATCCAATCCGATCCTCCTGTCAGTTTTTCAGGCGGACCGGATCGGATGCTCCATGCATCCCTATGGGGCAGCGGATGTCAGCAGAGACATTTCTGCTGACACCCTCTGCTATCCGATTCCGATCCTGTCCGTGAAATCCGGACAGATTGGGAACCCTATTTTTACCATCCGTCTGGAGGATCGGATTAGATGGGATCAGATAAGAATGGACAGGCGGTCTGTTCTCATCCGATCTCCCCATAGAGGACAGCGGGGAATCTGACAGCTCCGTCTCTGCACACAGAGTGGAGACGGAGCTGTCATCCACCTGCTCAGCGGGGATCAGGGGATCGATCCCCCACTGAGCAGAACGTAATCCGTCGCTGCGTGAAAGGGGCCTAAGGCCTCAAAAACACTGGGTGACATAAATGCCACTGTAATGGGCGTTAGCAGATTTTTTTTTTTTTTTTTTTTCAGCTTCTAAACGCCCATCTATGTTAACCTGTGTGTGCATGTACACATAGGCGTTTAATAAAAAACAAAAGTGCAGCGCTTAAATGTTAACAACATATATGGATAAATGAACACCAATGGTTTATAAAGGTGAGAATTGTGTATTAGTAAATCAAACAAAGTCCAAAAAAAAAAATCTCCAAGAGAAAAGGCTGAAAATTCCAATTTCAGTGATCCCACAACTGTGATGGAAAAGGAATCCTTAGGAAAGCAAGGTGAGCACTGCTTACCAGATATTGTGTGACCCCCCTGATAAGAATGGTCGACATACGCTCATCTTACAAAGACAATCTGACATCTCAGGTAGGTAGGAGGGTCACTTTACGCCCCTTTCACAGTTGTGCGACTTGTCCTGCAATTTGGGACTGCAAAGTCGCATTACAAGTCGTACTCTACGATTTCCAATGAGTACCATTCATATCTGTACGACTTCAAGTCGCAACGACTTCAAAGTAGTTCCTGCAACTTTGCTTCAAGTCCAGTCAAAATCGTGTCAAAATCGCAGTAAAATTGAGGCAAAAAAATTGCAGCAAAATTGCGTGACTTTTAGGTCGCATAAATGTGAAAGGGGCCTTAAGATTAGTGAATAAACAACTCCAGCAATCAAACAACGGCAGCTCAAAAATTGTGACCCCAGCCAGTGAGGAGGGAACGGAGGCTCCCCCTTGCCGAGTGCCCCCATAGCAAGAGGCTTGCTATAGTGGGCACTCGGCAAGGGGGAGGAGAGAGGATAACTGGCGGGGACCCAAAAAAAGAGGATTGGGAATATAACATGTTTGCTATTTTTTTTTATTTTTTATTACAACCTTTAGAATCACTTTAAAGTAGTATTAAACTCTTAATTCAAAATTAAGTTTTGCCTTTAGCTCCATGTAACTACAGTAACTGGTAAACAAATGTCTTGCTCTCATTTTCCACAAAAAACACATTTGCATTTTGAAAAATCTCGAGCCTGGGTCTCCCTCTGCTGCATCTGAACCTCTGCTTGGGGAATGCACACTGTGCAATTCTTATGGTAATTGTTATGACTTCATGTTCCATGATTTATTGCCCACCTGTGATGCACATGTGCGCCCAAAGCACAATAAGGACCCTGGCCACGCTGCACATGTGTACCCCTTGTACAGCACCCAAGCAGGTATAAATCTATGAATACCCTGCCACACTGAGCATGCATGCACAGCATGAGAAAGACTTAGCTGGAAGTGTGCATGTCAGGGTGGCTCCAGGAAGAACCAGCAAGGCAAGAGAGCCACCCTAATGGGGGAAATGAGTTACACTTCATCACAAAAGCTAATTATGCTAAAAACAGGGGCTGAACACAATAAGGGGACTGGAAACAATCGTCAATATAAGGTATGCTGCTACATTTTATTTTCTCCAAGTGAGGTTTAACCACTTGCCTACTAGGCCTATTTTTGACATTTGGTGTTTATAAGCTAAAATCAGTTGTTTTTGCTAGAAAACTACTTAGAACCCCCAAACATTATATATTTTTTTTAGCAGAGACCCTAGAGAATAAAATGGAGATTATTGTAATATTTTTTATCACACCGTATTTGCGCAGCGGTCTTCCAAACGCAATTTTTTTGGAAAAAAATCACTTTTTTGAATTAAAAAATAAGAATCCAGTAAAGTTAGCCCAATTTTTTTCCATAATGTGAAAGATAATGTTACGCCGAGTAAATAGATACCCAACATGTCATGCTTCAAAATTGCGCATGCTCACGGAATGGCGACAAACTTTGGTACTTAAAAATCCCCATAGGCGACACTTTAAAAATTTCTACAGGTTGCCATCTTAGAGTTACAGAGGAGGTCTAGGGCTCAAATTATTGCTCTCGCTCTAACGATCGCGGCAATACCTCACATGTGTGGTTTGAACACGTTTACATATGTGGGCGGGTTTTCCGTGTGTTTGGTTCTGTGTGCGAGTACTTTTACACCGTTTTTAAAAAAAAAAAAAACTGATCATTCCTTGTAATAGAAATAGGCACGACAGGACCTCTTTTTTGTGAGATCTGGGGTCAAAAAGTCCTCAGATCTCACAAGTACACTAATAAAGATAGAAAGGAAAAAAAAAATGACAAAAAAAAAAAAAGGGACCTTTAAGCCGGTTGCTCGGCAACGACGTTTGCCGTCGCTCCGGTCCTCCATAACAATAGAGTCGAGTGAGGGCAAGCTTGCCCTCACTCGACATCCTGTCTGTGAGGATCCGGGACCCGATCGTTTTCCCCGCTGCCGGCGGGTCCGGTAAGCGGGGAAAAGGACCGGGACAAGGCAGGAGGGGGGGGGGGGCACCCCTTCCGCCATCCCGGAGGGTGATCTCGCGGGGAATCCGCCACTGGGACCACCCTTATCGGAAAGCCGATTCGCCTGCAGTTTAAAAAAATACCAGGGTTATTTAGCTTTAAACTCAGGACGTATATCTACAATGGGCCGGTATTGAGGTGGTTAATAGCACCCTGAAGCTGAAGTTTAATTAAAAAACATTTTTGTCCCCTTTTGTAGAAATATTCATTGCGGAGATGCCCTGTCCTCTTCCTGCTGCTGAACTTCTGGCACTGGGGGGGCATCGTAGGCTTAGCTGCACTAAAAATGATCCAACGCAGACATGGCCCCTCTTTCCTCCTTCTCCATTGAAAAAAGTTTTTTCACTGATCACACTGCCTGTAACATGACCCTGAAGCTGAAGTTTAATTAAAAAACATTTTTGTCCCCTTTTGTAGAAATATTCATTGCGGAGATGCCCTGTCCTCTTCCTGCTGCTGAACTTCTGGCACTGGGGGGGCATCGTAGGCTTAGCTGCACTAAAAATGATCCAACGCAGACATGGCCCCTCTTTCCTCCTTCTCCATTGAAAAAAGTTTTTTCACTGATCACACTGCCTGTAACATGATCTGTGAATGGAGAAGGGTCTGATCAGTCACGGATTGTGTTACAGGTAGTCTGATCAGTGATTTCTGACTGGAGAAGAGGACAGTGTGGAATGGCCTGTTAAATCATCTTTAGTGCAGCTGAACCCAGAGACCCAAAGCTTTTAACCCCCAGAAGTTTAGCAACAGGAAGAAGACAGGGCAGCCCCACAATGAAAATGTCTACAGAATCCAGCAGCCTGCAACTTATGGGACATACTTCATTACAGGTAACTAAAGCTGTAGAGAAAAAAAACATTTTTAGCTAAAATGTAGCTTTAACTTTTTCAGCTTGGCCTTTTGGAAGGTTTTACCCTCCTCATGACCGGAGCTTTTTTTGCTATTCAGCACTGTGCTACAAATTTAAAAAAAAAAAACTTTCTGCTATAAAACACATCCAGTAAAACCAAATTTGTTTGTAAATGTATTCTGCTACATGTCTTTGGTAAAAAAAAAATCACAATACGTGTATATTAATTGATTTGTGTTAAAGGTAGCATCTACAAACTATTGAATATACTGGAATTTACGCAGCTTTTACTTTCTATAAATGTGACTGCCTATCACATTTCTTAAGGCGCTAAAATGCAAGGATTGTACAATCACCCTTCAAATGAATCCTTTTTGGAAAGCAGACACCCCAAGGTATTTGCTGAGAGCCATGTTGGGTCTATGGAAGTTTTTATTTTTTGCCACAAGTCTTTGGAAATTGAGAAAAATATATATTTTTTTTACACAAAGGTGTCACTTTAATGAGATATTTCTCACACATGACATGGGTATATTTAGAGTTACACACCAAAACCCATTCTGCTACTTCTCCTGAGCATGGTGATACCACATGTGTTAGACTTTCTAGAAGCCTAGCCGCATATGGGTGCCCAAAACCAAAGACCACCTTCAGTCTTTCAAAGGGTGTAATTTCCTCATTTCACTTTCTGACTATCTATCACAGTTTTGGAGGCCCTGAAATGCCAGGATAGTACAAACACTCCCCCGCCCCCAAATTACCCCTTTTTGGAAAGTAGACCCCCAAGATATTTGCTGAGAGGCATGTTGAGTCCATAGTAGAATTTATTTTTTGACACAAGTTTTTTTAAATTGATTAAAAAAATATATATATATATATATTTTTTTTTTACACAAAAATGTCACTTCAATGATTTTTCTCACACATGCCATGGGTATATGTGGAATTACACCCCAAAACACATTTTGATGCTTCTCTTGGGTATGGGGATACTACATATGTGGGACTTTTTGGGAGCTAACAACAACAGTTAACAATAACACACAGTAGCAAAATAATATTAACTCAATAAAACAACTTTTTTTTTGTAATAACTTTTTAGAACCAAAACATTCCCAGCCTTTGATTTTAGGGTCTCTCAAAATGTGATAGTTTCCTGACTACCTAACATCTTTTTGTGCAGAATTATTTTCCAGCATGCTCGTTCTGAGAAGGCAGTTGTGAGATCAGCTTCTGTCAAACAAGGACCTGTACACACGAGCTAAATGTTGGTGGGTATCTACCGTACTGGCTGATTTCAGATGATATTTGGCCAGTGTGTACGTGGCTTTTACTCCACTGGTGTGTGGTAGCGATGGAAGCAGTGCTTGATGCAGAGACCAGGTTGGCTAGGACCGGAAGGGCAAAAAAAAAAAAAAAAAAAACAACGGGTGTCTTGTCTCATTTTGTGTTTTCTACAGACACAATATCTTTTTTGGGGTGACCTTTGTGTAGGGGTACCTTGAAAGGCATCTAGAAAATGCCTCTCATGCAGTCAGCTAACTACATCTGGATTTGGAATTTCTGCCACAGTGCCTTTTTGATACAAAAACGCCGTGATGATCGCTTCCTGAAATTTTAGGAAGGATCCAAATCTTCCAGTTGCTTTGTAAATTACAAAATCGTTACCGTATATAAAACCAATTGAAATAAATAAATATACACTTTTTTTGGGTTCTAGTATCTGCGGGTAAACTAAATACGGTTTCATCATTTGATTGTTAAAGTCTATGTCTCCCATATAAAGATTATGGTCGTAGACACAGACAGGTTTTTAACAACACCAGATGTCGTGTTAATTTGGACTGACATGTCTGCATAAATGGAAGACAGGATGAATACATCTCGTTTGGCCTTCCACTTCACTGTGAGTAGTTCATCATTCCGCAAGCAGGCTCTCTCACCTTTTCCCAGTGATCAGGCTGCACGGTACCACAGCAGCCAATTTCAATATTGAAGAAGTGTCTAAAAAGTGGCTCACTTGTAAAGTTGGCCACGTACAAGTGGTATACCTTGATGAACAAAGACGACACCAAGACCAATACTATTTTGTCTCCTCTCCCCATGTAGTCTAGGCATTTGGGGGGCTCCACTTCAATGTCTTTTCCATTGTAGATTCTAAAACGATATGTATAGCCTATGGACTCCCGTGAGGTAGGTCCAAAAGAGCTTTGGCCACACTTCTTCTTTAACCACCTCAATACTGGGCACTTTCTCCCCCTTCCTTCCCAGACCAATTTTCAGCTTTCAGTGTTCTCGCATTTTGAATGACAAATTCATGCTACACTGTACTCAAATGAAATTTTATTCATTTTGTTGACACAAATAGAGCTTTATTTTGGTGGTATTTATTCACAACTGGGTTTTTTACTTTTTGCGATATAAGCAAAAAAAGAGTGAAAATTTTGAAAAAAAATTATATTTTCTACATTCTGTTTTAAAAGAAATCCAATAAAATCTAATTTCGTCATAAATTTAGGCCAGAATGTATTTTGCTACATTTTTTTGGTAAAAAAAATCCTGATAAGTGTATGATAATAGGTTTGCGGGAAAGTTATAGAGCAGGGATCCTAAAACTACGGCCCTCCAGCTGTTGCAGAACTACACATCCCATGAGGCATTGTAAAACTCTGACATTCACAGACATGACTAGGCATGATGGGAATTGTAGTTCCTGAACAACTGGAGGGCCATAGTTTGAAGACCCCTGTTATAGAGCCTACAAGCTAGGCTACGTATCATTGAAAATTGATCAATCCTGATGTACTGACTACCTATCTCATTTCGCAAGGCCCTAAAATGTCAGGGCATTACAAATACTCCCCAAATGACCCCTTTTTGTAAAGAGGACGGACCAATGTATTTAGTAAAAAGCATAGTGAGTTTTTTGAAGTTGCAATTTTTTGCTCACAATAGTTTAGGTAATGTAAGAATTTATTTATTTTTTCCACAAAATTGTCATATTAACAAGTTATTTCTTACACATGGCATAGATAAACTTGCAATTACACCCCAAAATTTATTCTGCTACTCCTTCTTAGTATGGAAATACCACATGTGAGACTTTTCCACAGCCTGACCACATACAAAGGCCCAACATCTAAGTAGCACCATCAGACGTTCTGAAGGCATAAATTACATATTAAATTTCCTGAGTACCTATCACATTTTTTAAGGCCCTGGAGCACCAGGACAATAGAATTACCTAAAAAATGACCCAATTTCAGAAAGAAAACACCCCAATGTGTATTCTATGAGGCATAATGAGTCTTTTGAACATGTCATTTTTTTCCACAAGTTTTTGTAAAATGTGGAAAGAAAACATATTTTTTTTTTACACAAAGTTGTCACTTTATAAGATATTTCTAACACATAGAATGTACATAGCAATAAATTACACCCCAAAATACATTCTGCTACTCATCCTGAGACTTTTACACAACCTGGCCACATACAGAAGCCCAACATCCAAGTAGCACCTCCAGGCGTTCTAGGAGCATAAATTACACATTTCATTTCCTGAGTACCTATCACATTTTTGAGGGTCCTGGATAATTTTTTAGCCATCTGGACAGATGTGCGCAGATGATTCCTGGGACAAATGTGTGATAGATGTTGATCACTGGGATGTGGCAGATGTTCACTGGGACAGATGTGGCAGATGTTCACTGGGACAGATGTGGCAGATCACGGACAGATGTGGCAGATGATTACAGACAGACATGACTGATGATTACAGACAGATGTGGCAGATGATTACAGATGTGGCAGATGATTATGGACAGATGTGGCAGATGATTACAGACAGATGTGGCACACGATTACGGACAGATGTGGCAGATGATTAGGACAGATGTGGCAGATTAATACAGACAGATGTGGCAGATGATTACAGACAGATGTGGCAGATGATGTGCGCCAGACGATTACAGGCAGATGTGACAGATGATCACGGAAAAATGTGGCAGATGATCACGGACAGATGTGGCAGATGATCATGTACAGATGTGGCCGATGATGACGGACAGATGTGGCAGATGATCATGGATAGATGTGGAAGATGTTCACTGGGACAGATTATTTTACTAGGACAGATGTGTGACAAGTGTTTTTACTGTGTTGGGGACACTGTTTTGGGGACACTAACTGGATGATCAGTGAGTAAAAAGCAGTAAAGTTGCTGTAAACTCACTGATCCCCGGCTGGCAGCACAAATCTGCTCTCCTTCCCCTCACTGACAGGACTGTGTGAGGAGAAGCAGAGCCAATCGCCGTGACAATGACTGTGTTTACATAACATGATGGCTGTGATTGGACACAGCTGTCATGTGATCAGGAGGGCCAATCACAGAGCCCCCCTGCCGAGCGGTGTTGCGATGTGTCCGGGGACACAGGCACACCTGGATCATGCACCTGCGCGGACACGCGGCTGTGCGATCTTCCTCCTTCTAAAGGACGTTCAGGAACATCCACTCAGAAGGAGGAAGCTCCCACCCAGCCATATATGTGCAGTGGACGGTTGGGAGGTGTTTAAAGTTAAAGCGGAGTTCTGCCCCCACCCGCTCCAAAAATTAAAAGGCAGCAGCTACACATACTGTAGCTGCTGATTTTTAATATTAGGACACGTGCCTGTCCTGTAATCCAGTGATGTCTGCACCCCAGCCGATGTTTCTATCCGCTCTCGGGTGCTGCCCCATCATTAATGGTAAGGGAAACCGGCAGTGAAGCCTTGCAGCTTCACAGCCGGTTCCATACTGCGCCTTCTGGATGGCCCGGCGGCAGAGGGAGGAGGAGGGGGGCCAAAATTCTGACAGACCCCGCCAATGCATGGTCTGAAAAAAGCGGGGATGGGTACCTGTCAAAAACAGGGGGGGGGGGGGTCAAATAAGCGGAGGTTCCACTTTTGGGTGGAACTCCCTTTTAACAGAGTTTCACTTTAAGATGGTGGGAGCATACACTGCCCAGCACAATAGCAAAAAGGAGACAGGTTTTTTTTTTTTTTGGAGGAGTCATAAAGACTGTTTTATTATCAAAAGACTTCACCAGTTAGCATTTTCTTTTTTATTTATTCAGCAATTTTATTTTCCACTCATTTCATAAACAGTACAGAGAAATGCTGAAAAGACCCTCATATCCTGTCCACCTATGATGCCAAACATCCACATGATTTCATGCAGCAGTGAAATAATTCCGGTGTTCTATCAGAATACCGCTACTCAACACAAAATGCAACGGAAGTGACTTTGCAAACAAAATTGCTTATTGCGCATGCGTTCCAACATGGCTGCTATGCATTTCAATAGGTTTCCTAATCTGACAGAACAAAAGGCAGCAGCGGACATCTTCTTCCACCAAAAAAAAAGTCTTCAATTTCACACTTTTTTTAAGCAGTTAACTTACCTTATATACTGAAAAAGACTATTTCACCGCGACCGAGTGAAAAAGTCTATTTCACTATATAATCAGTTTGCCCCTTAGCAGTGTGGGGTGTACTAAGATGGCCGTTGCCACCTTGTAGCTGAAGGCTTCTTGCTGTATTTACGATAATAATAAAAATGTATTAATGTATTAATATATTTCAGTATATAAGGAGAGTTCACTGCTAAAGTAAGTGTGAATTTGAAGACCAGTGTCCTGTTAGAACACCGCTACCCATCAGAAAATGTAATGGAAGTGACGTTCTAAACAAAAAATGCTTTCTGCGCATGTGCCATGTGTTCTAACATGGTAGCTATGCGTTCCAATAGGTTTCCTAATCTGACAGAACACGAAGGCATCAGCGGATATTTTATCATTAAACTTTTGTTATATAATTAAATATATTTATACATTAACATTAATACATTTTTATTATTATAGTAAACACAGCAGTAAGCCTGCAGCCAGAAGGTGGAGACGGCCATCTTGGTACACCCCGCACTGCTCAGTGCCAAACTGATTATATAGTGAAATAGACTATTTCACTCAGTCGCAGTGAAATAGTCTATTTCAGTATACAAGGTGAGTTACCTGTTAAAAAAAAGTGTGAAATTGAAGACTTGTTTAGGTGTAAGATGTCCACTGTAGCTTTCATGTTCTGTCAGATTAGGAAACCTACTGAAACACAAAGCAGCCATATTGGAACGCATAGCGCATGCGCAATAAGAAATTTTGCTGGCAACGTCACTTCCGTTGCATTTTCTGATGTCTAGCAGTGTTCTATCAGAATAGCGCTACCTATCAGATTCTGCAATCGGAAGTGACGTTCGGACGAGAACAACTTACTGCCATACGTTCCAACATGGCCGCTATGCGTTCCAATGGGTTTCCTAATGTGACAGAACAGGAAACAGCGGCGAAAATCTTCTTACACCCACGTAAGTCTTGAATTTTACATTTATTTTAGCAGTAAACTCACCTTATAGACTGAATAACAGTATTAAATTTCTATTATTATTGTAAAATACTAAATATTGCAAGAAACCTGCATAAAGGTGGCGACGGCCATCTTGGTACACTCCGCACTGCTCACATACAAACTGTTTATATAGTGAAATAGACTATTTCACTTGGTCGCTGTGAAATAGTCTATTTCAGTCTATATGGTAAGTTTACTGCTACAATAAATGTAAAATTCAAGACTTGCATGGGTGTAAGTAGATTTCCGCTGCTGCTTCGTGTTCTGTCAAATTAGGAAACCTATTGGAACGCATAGCAACCATATTGGAACGCATAACGCATGCGCAGTAAGTTGGTCTCGTCTGAACGTCACGTCCGGTTGCAGAATCTATTAGGTAGTGGTATTCTGATCAAACACAAGTGTTCTGACGAAAACTCCAACTGGCGGTGCAGACAGGGAGTGACGTCGCGCCCAGTGCTGTGGTGAGCTCTGATTGGCGGATTCGGGGGTCACACCAGTGGAGAGCGGAAGTGACGATTTTATTGGAGCTTTAGTGAATGCGGATTGCTTGTTTCAATGACTCAGCCGTACACATGGTAATTCCGTTGTGCATGCGGTGAAGCAGGCAGGGTTGTCATGGCGGGCAGTGCTGGAGAATGGTGTCTGATGGAGAGTGACCCCGGTGTGTTCACCGAGCTTATTAAAGGCTTTGGTATGTGCTGTTGCAGATATGAATTCCATACATCCAGCATATGTTGTTTTTCTTGAAAACAGTTGCGATGTCGTTTATATTAAACTCTATAGCGTTACGTGTATGTGCTGATCACACAATAAATGGCAGCTACTGTGTATTTTTCTTGTCCTGGGTGCTGTGTTCAGGCAGGGTTGGTTATACAAAGCCGTGTGTGTGCAAGGCTGGTGGAGCACAGCAAGGGTTTAATGCGTGGGTGGATTCAATCCCCAAAATAAAAATGTAATGGACTGCAGCTTATCCTTAAAGTGACATTCACACCGATCTGAGCGCAGGCAATGTGTATGGGGATCTGCGCACGCACTCATGTATGGGGATCTGCGCACCCACTCGTGTATGGGGATCTGTGCACCCACTTGTGTATGGGAATCTGCGCACGCACTCCTGAATGGGGATCTGCGCACGCACTCCTGTATGGGGATCTGCGCACGCACTCCTGTATGGGGATCTGCGCACGCACTCCTGTATGGGGATCTGCGCACGCACTCCTGTATGGGGATCTGCGCACGCACTCCTGAATGGGGATCTGCGCACGCACTCCTGAATGGGGATCTGCGCACGCACTCGTGTATGGGGATCTGCGCACGCACTCGTGTATGGGGATCTGCGCACGCACTCGTGTATGGGGATCTGCGCACGCACTCCTGTATGGGGATCTGCGCACGCACTCCTGAATGGGGATCTGCGCACGCACTCGTGTATGGGGATCTGCGCACGCACTCCTGAATGGGGATCTGCGCACGCACTCGTGTATGGGGATCTGCGCACGCACTCGTGTATGGGGATCTGCGCACGCACTCGTGTATGGGGATCTGCGCACGCACTCCTGAATGGGGATCTGCGCACCCACTCCTGAATGGGGATCTGCGCACGCACTCGTGTATGGGGATCTGCGCACGCACTCGTGTATGGGGATCTGCGCACTCACTCGTGTATGGGGATCTGCGCACCAAGTCGTGTATGGGGATCTGCGCACGCACTCGTGTATGGGGATCTGCGCACGCACTCCAGTAAACATGTCAATTTCTGATATCTGGTTGTGTCTGTGCAGCTGCTGCATCAACCTATCGGCTGTCTGTGTGCAGCTCAGGTTAAATGCAGGTGCAGCATGCACCCTGAACGGGTGTCATTGTCTGTTGGAATTAAACTTTATAATTTAATAACCTTTAGATTTGAATTTTATTTGTCGCAAAGAATGTGTAATGTTTTTCCTACTAGGCATTTGATTATGATAAACCTATAAGTCCCTTTCATCTTCTCCATTTTCCTCAGCCATCTTCCCCCCCCTCTCTCAACCCTCCATCCAACATGCTCATTTTTATCTTCTTTGCTATAACATATACTCTCCTCAAACTCTCATTTCTTTACCCCCTCCATAGCCTGTACATATCCCCCTCACTTTTACCCTCCTAATATTACTGCACTTATCACCTCCTGCTTATGAGCCCACACGTCACCACTTCCACCTCACTGCAGCAACTGCCCTCGTATAAATCCCACCTTACCACCGTCACCCTCCTAATTTTATTGTCTGGGGATATCCCCCCAAACCCTGGCCCTCCTCCAGCCAACTCTTACCCCCAGATTTGGCAGTCTACCTTCTCTTGCAGTAGCTGTAACTCCCACTCTCTTATCCCAATTCCCCTGATTCCACAAGTCAGCCCCCCTCCCCCCCTTATGTGTGCCCTCTGGAAAACCTGCTCAGTCTCTTAACAAACTTGCTTCTGTCAATGATCTTTTCCTCTCCAACTCCCTCAATCTACTTGCTGTAACTGAAACCTGGCTCCAGGAATCCGACACTGCCTCTCTAGCTACCCTCTCCCACAGTGGCCTCCTCTGGACTCACTCGACCAGACCCAGCAGACAGAAAAGAGGCAGAGTTGGACTTCTCCTCTCCCCACAAAGCACCTTCCAGGTTCTTCCTACGCCTCCTTCTTTTTCCCTTGGTTATTTTGAAGTGCACTGCATTTGTTTATTTTTTTCTCAAGTTTGTCTGAGGATTGCAGTAATTTACCAGCCTCCTGGCCCAGTATCACGCTTTCTCTACGACTTCTCCTCATGGCTACCCTACTTTCTCTCCTCTGAAGTTCCCGCCATTATCCTTGATGACTTTAGCATTCCAATCAATGTTAGTACCTCAGCCACTTCTCAACTTAACCTTCTCTTTTAACCTAACATAATGGACACAAACCACCTCCACTCCAATGGTAACACTCTCTACCTCATATTCTCCCACCTCTGCACGCAACCTCTTTAAACCCCGTTTCCTCTCTCCTATCACAACCTTATCCATTCACACACTTCCTGTCTCCTACCTCCCATACCTGCAAACTGTTTCCCACTGGAACCTTCGCCACGTCAACCCTTCCCTTCTTCATTCTGCTACTGACTGCCTCTATGATAAAATCGCACCCCTGTCCTGCCCAGACCTGACCACTTCTGTCTACAACAACTTCATCCTCCCTGGAAACTCTCTCTTCTCTTTATACACACAACCAGGCCTTGCCTGCTACAACCCTGGAAATCAGGCGACAACAGAAGTCTCAAGAGACGCAGCCGTGCTCTTGAGCGAGCGCGGAGTAAAGCTAAATCCCTGCAAGACTTGACCCTTTACAAATCTGCCCTTCTAAAATACAACTCCTGCCTCTGCTCTGCTAAACAAACCTACTACATCACTATCCTCCAAACCATGTCAACTTTCTTTTTTTTTTCCCACTCATTCCTTACTTCATCTCCCCACTGCCTTCACCCACCAACCTACTTCCTGCCCAGGAGATTGTGTAAATTTTGTTTTTTAAATGATTGCCAATTTGCAATGAGCTATCCAGCGCTCAGCTTCCTCCTCAACACAGCACGCCAGTTCCAACACCACACTCTACATACTTTCCTCCTTCAGCCCTGTTACCACTGAGGAAGTTGCGAAACTCCTTTCCACGACCAACCTCACCACCTGTCCCCTCGCAATTACTGCAACCACCTTCCTGCTCTGTCCTAAACTCTCTAACCCACGTTTTCAACCTTTCCCTCCCTGCTCAAACTTGCACTAGTTAACCCCATACTTATAAAAAAAAAAAAAAAAACCCTCACTAGACCCTACCTGTTTAAATAATTAAGACCCATCTCCCTGCTCTCGTTTACCTTCAAGCTTTTTGAATGCCTTGTCAACAACCGTATGAGCTCCCACCTCACTGAGCACAAGCTCTCTATCCCCTACAGTCCGGTTTCCGCCCACAACCTTCCACTGAAAATTCCGTACTAAAACTCATCAATGACCTACTAACTGCTAAAACCAATGTCTGCCATTACTCCATGCTCATACTCTTGGACCTCTCTGCTGCCTTCGACACAGTTGACCACTAACTTCTCTTCAACAAACTCCACTCCCTTGGCTTGATTCTGCTTTTTCCTGGTTCTCCCCCCTACCTATCTCGGCGCACCTTCAGTGTCACATACAATACCATCTTCTCCGCTCCTCTTTCTGTTGGGCTACCCCAAGGCTCCATACTTGGGCCCCTCCCATTCTCTCTATACCTCATCCCTGGGCCAGTTGATAACCTCCCATGGCTTCGAAAACCACCTCTGCTGACGACACCCAGATCTATTTCTCCACTCCTCAACTCGCCCCCTCAATCTCCTCACGTATCACAAACTTATGAGCATATTATAAGTATGGATGTCACACCACTTCCCCAACCTAATCTTTCTAAAACTGAGCTTGTATTTCTCCTCCCCATGACTTTACCATTGAGACCAATGGCCAAACCATTGGTCCTTCCAAGGTACTGGGTGTAGTCCTAAATTCTCTGACCTCTCCTACAGCCCCCCACATCCAATCACTGGCTGCCTCTTGCCGCCACTAACTCTACAACATTTCCAGAATTTGCCCCTTTGACTATCAAAATCACAAAACTTATTCAATCCTTCCTTTGCCTTGACTACTACAACTCCCTCCTTACGGCCTACCTTTACACAGGCCTTCAGTCTTTAATGCTGCTGCAAGACTCATACACCTTTATAACCGATCTGTGACTGCTGCTCCTCTCTGCTAGTCCCTTGATTTGTCTTCCCCTACCCCACCGTATAAAACTCAAAATACTAACTAAAACATATAAGGCCCCAACACAGCATTGCTCCCCAGCTACATCACCAACCTCATCTGCAGATATCACCCAAATCATCCTCTTCGCTCCTCTCAAGACCTCCTTCTCTCTAGCTCCCTGCTCACCTTCAGGACTTCCTTGGAGCCTCTTCCATCTTCTGGAACTCTCAGCCCCTACCCTGCCCTCTGCTCAGCCCCTACCCTGCCCACCTTTTAGGCGATCCCTGAAAACTCACTTATTTACGAAAGTCTACCCCACCTCCACCTAAGGACTGTATCCGAGTCACCTCCATCAGGTCATCTCCACCCCCCCCCCTTTAGATTGTAAGCTCCATGAGCAGGGCCCTCCTATTCCTTCTGTGATTAACTGTATTGTAATTTTACTGATCCCCCCCCCCCTCTACATTGTGAAGTGCTCTGTAAACTGTTGGTGCTATATGAATCCTGTATTATAATATATATATTAACCACTTCCCGCCTATATGATGTCATGGACTTTGAGTGGAGATACAGCGGTAAAATAAGTATTGAACACTTCACCTTTTTTCTAGGTAAATACACTATATTGTCAAAAGTATTGGTACACCTGCCTTTACATGCACATGAACTTTATTGGCATCCCAGTCTTAGTCCGTAGGGTTCTAAATTGAGTTGGCGCACTCTCTTTGCAGCTATAACAGCTTCAACTCTTTTGGGAAGGCCATCCACAAGGTTTAGGAGTGTGTGTATAGCAATGTTTGACCATTCTTCCAGAAGTGCTTTTGAGAGGTTAGGCACTGATTTGGACACGAAGGCCTGGCTTGCAGTCTCTGCTCTAATTCAATTCAAGGGTGTTCTATCTGGTTGAGGTTAAGACTTTGTGCAGGCCAGTCAAGTTCCTCCACCCTACACTCGCTCATCTATGTCTTTATGCACCTTGCTTTGTCAGCTGGTGCCAGTCATGTTAGAAAAGGAAGGGGTCATCCCCAAACTGTTCCCACAAAGTTGGGAGCATGAAATTATCCAAAATGTCTTGATAGGCTGACTCCTAAAGAGTTCCCTTCACTGGAACTAAAGGGCCAAGCCCAACCCCTGGAAAAAAACCCACACTATAATCCCCCCCCCCCCCCTCGACCAAATGATGTGGACCAGAGCACAAAGAAAGGTCCAAAAAGACATGGATGAGCGAGTTTGGGGTAAAGGAACTTGTCTGGTCTGCACAGTTCTGACCTCATCCTGATAGAACACCTTTGGGATGAATTAAAACACAGACCGAGTCAGGCCTTGCAAATGCCTTTCTGGAAGAATGATAAAACATTCCCATAGACACACTCCTAAACCTTGTGGGCGGCCTTCCCAGAAGAGTTGAAGCTGTTACAGCTGCAAAAGGTCAGCCAAGCTAATATTGACCCTTACGGACTAAGACTGGGATGCCATTAAAGTTCACATGAGGGTAAAGACAGGTGTCCCAATACTTTTGACAATATAGTATATATTTATTTCTAACGGTTCTTTTGACATAAAATTGTCACCACATGTCGGTAACAACCCACGCAATCCATAAATACAAAGAAACCAAAACAAATAAGTTTAAACATGTACGGTCAGCCTTAAATTTCTAATTTTCTTGTACACTTTTCTGTTAGATTTACCAAAAACCATATAATATGAGGTCAAAACTAAGCAACACTTTCAATTGTATCCAATTAGGCAGGCCTTTGTACTACATTGTTGAAGGTAAATTTAAAGAAAATTGTTCAGAAAATTGTATAATGTATGGCCAGTCTAAGTTCTGTGTAAGAAAATGACCCCCCCCCCCCCGCCTTCCAAGGCTCGCTTGGGCTCTACTGTCCTGGATCTAGCAATCTCATGACATTACTTCTGGCTTTACAGATGACTTAAAGGCACCAAATTTAAAAAAATGACAGCATTCAAAACGGCCAAAGAGTACCTATCACTGCCTATTATGTCACAGGGGATGTTAATATATGCCTGGTGCTTACTGACGAGTGTGGGGGGAGGTGACTGAGTGACACAAGGACAGATCGCAGGTTCAGCTATGCTGAACCCTGCAATCTGATCCTGCCTGTCACTTAGGAGATCTGCCCGCTCTGTTTACACAAGCGGGCGGATCTCCAGACTCGATTACCCGCCGCTGCTCCTCCCCTGGCCCGACTCCCACTGTGACTGATAGTAGATAGGGGATTGTCGCCAGAAGATAACGAACCACTTTGCCGCAGTAGAGCTCTAGTGAGCAGTGGCAAAGTGGTTAAGTACTGTAGTTTGTCGGCATTCCAAGAGAGTGCGCTATTTTAAAGCATGACATGTTGGGTATCTATTCACTCAGCGTAACATCATTTTTCACATTATACAGAAAAATTGGGTTAACTTTGCTGTTTTTTTTTTACATAAATGTATTTTTTCCCAAAAGTGTGCTTGAAAGACCGTTGTGCAAATACTGTGTGACATAAAATATTACAACAATTGCCATTTTCTTCTCTCTGCTTAAAAAAAAATGTAATGTTTGGGGGTTGCAAAAATTTTTTTTTTCAACTTGTAGGCAACAAATGTCAGAAAAAGGCTTGGGCATGAAGGGGTTAAACAAGTTTCTACGTGCTTTTTCTTCAGCAATGGAGTCTTGCGTGGTGAGCGTGTATACAGGCCATGGCGGTTGAGTGCATTACCTATTGTTTTCTTTGAAACAATTGTACCTGCTAATTCCAGGTCTTTCTAAAGCTCTCCACAAGTGGTCCTTGGCTCTTGCACAACTCTTCTGATTCTTTTCAATCCTCTGTCAGAAATCTTGCGAGGAGCACCTGGTTGTAGCCGGTTTATGGTAAAATTATGTTCTTTCCACTTCTGGATTATGGCCCCAACAGTGCTCACTGGAACATTCAGAAGTTTAGAAATCCTTCTTCTGTGCCCAATGGCATCAGTATATTTTGCAAGGTTGCAAAGGTCTTGAGATAGCTCTTTGCTTTTACCCATCATAAGATGTTTCTTGTGTGACACCTTTTTATAGGCCCTCATTGAGACTGAACCAGCTGATAATTTGCACTGACCAGGGGCATGATTGCTTTCTATATACTGATAGATTTCAGCTGGTGTCTTGGCTTTCCATGCCTTTTTGCACCTCCCTTTCTCCATATGTTCAATACTTTTTTTTTTTTTATTCCATGAGTTATTCCACTTTATTATGCATAACTTAATTTCTGAACTTATTTGTTTTGGTTTCTTTGTATGCTTTGGATTGCATTGGTTGTTACTGACGTAAAAATTTCTTGTCAATAGCACCTTAAGAAATATATTTACCTAGAAAAATGGTAAAGTGTTTAATACTTATTTTACCCACTGTATCTGTATGATGTCTGCAGCTACAGCCATCATTCAGATATCCAGATATATTTTTTTTCAGCCAGCGATTGATTCCCTACCATGTAAAACCAAACTAAGCGGCTTATTAGCAGCTGGATTGCTTTTACAGGCAGCAGAGCCAGAGATCTGATCCGGCAGTGGCGCCGGGTTATCACAGAGCTGGCTGAGGATCGGATGGTCCTAAGCCACCTCTGATCCTGGAACCAAGCTGCATGGGGACTGCCAATTGAAGTCTATGGGAAACTGGCACCTGGGCCACAGTTGTGGCCAGCTTACAGAAGAAGTTTGGGGTAAACCCCCCCCCCCCCCCCCCCCCATCAGAATATGTCTCAACGGGAGAGATCCTGCATCAAGCTCACTTGTGTTGATAGGTGGATCTGTTAGTATTAAACTGTGTATATGTGTGTGTACCCAGCTTAAAGAGGAAGTAAACCCTTCTCTGCAACTTTTACCTATAGGTAAGCCTATGATAAGGCTTACCTATAGGTACTGTAAATATCTCCTAAACATGTACCGTTTAGGAGATATTTACCTTAAATGCAGCCAGTGACATCACTGGCGTATGCGCTCTGAAGGAATGTCCGCTGGTGCCGTTCCTTCAGAGCCCCGTGCCGTGATCGGCGGCTCCCACGCGCATTCGCGGGAGTAACGTAATTGCGCGTCTGGCCAATCAGATGGCCGGATGCCGCAATCCTGGAAGACGGGCGACTGAACATGTCGCCCGTCATACAGGTAAGCGGGCGGCACAGCGGGGACTCGTTCTAAGGTAAGTATTTCATAATGAGCTAGTATGCGATGCATACTAGCTCATTATGTGTTTCTCTTTCAGGTTGGAAAAAAACATTTTTTTTTAATGAGTTACAACCTCTTTAAGTTGCATTTTAAGTGATTTTGTGTTTTTTCTTTCTTGCATAGGTTGTCAAGGAGTTCAAGTGGAAGAAATCTGGAGTTTAGAGCAAGAACACTTTGAAGATCTGCAGTAAGTGTTAGGTTTACTTGTCACTTAAAAGTTTTATTTACCTGTAGTCATACATATACAAGTACATGTTAAAGTGATTTGTAAAGGTTAGTTCTTGTTATAAAACAAAAAAAAGTTTACCGCTTTCCATGGGGGCAGTCCCACTGCTGCGTCCATTGACCTACTGTGGACTCGGCCACGCCCCCTGCTCCCGTGTCACTGGATTTGATTGATGTCAGCGGGGGCCAATAGCTCCTGCTGCTATTAATCTATCCAATGAAGACCCGAGACAGCGGCCAAAGTCGCTGGGCTCGTGCTCATTGCTGGATTGTTCGGGTTCAGGTAAGAAAAACAAGGGGGCTGGGGGACAGCTGTGACCAAGAAGGCTTTTCACCTTAATGCATAAAATGCATTAAGGCAGGGCTCGACAAAGCCCAGGTGCCAGGTCGCCATGGCAACCAGAAATTGGGTCTCGGTGCCTGAGCTCCAGCCAGCCCATCCTCCGCTGCCAGTTGCCCCAGACAAGAGCAACTCCTTGGGCTGCTGCCCACTGAGGGTACTCGCCTTCTTTCTTCCCTTGCATGGGGAAACGATGATTGGGCAGCCTGTCAGCCTCTCCATTAGCCAGAGCTTTCCACCCCTCTTTTGGCCTTCACCCCACCCCGCTGCCCCCCCAATCAGGAGGAAAACTGGGGATGGCGGCTTCTGCGATTGGCTGGCTGGGAAGATGACGAGGATGGTGCACGGAGGAGCTGACAGTGAGCCCTGGCTCTGCCCGTTGGCTGAGAGTGACCTGACCGAGCCCTGCAGGGAGGGAAGCGCAAGATGGGGCCCGGGAGCTGGCCGAACTTTACTCTAGGTGAGAGGAGACATCTCAGGGGCCCCACCCACAGTGTAAAAGGAGAGGAATACATTGTTAGCGACCCCCCCCTCCCCTTTGCGCCCAATTAGATCAGAGTCTCTTTATACTAGCACCCCCCCCCCCGTTAGATTAGTCCCTTCAAATTAGCACTCCCTTAGAGACCCCCTCATTATATTAAAGTCCCCTTTTATCAGTGACCCCCTTTAGAGATCGGCAAGTGGCTATCTCTATTGCCGAAAACAAAGCCCAGCTATTTAAAAAAAAAAAAAAATGGCTCCTAGATTCAAAGCAAATTTGTCAAGCCCTGCATTAAGGTGAAAAACCTTAAGACTTTGCAACTCCTTTTAATCAGTCATTGTATATTCTTTACACTTCTTAGGGGTTATAATGTGAACTATTGGCAGCAATGACATAGTCAGCGCTTAACGCCAATGGTATTAAACCCCATGGCAGTTCCATTTAATGTCAAAAAAGATTGTCACATAGATATCTTTTGCCAATAATTAGGGTAATGAGATACATATTTTAGCTAGTGGTCAGGTTTGCTTAATGACAAACTGATATACTTTTTTTTTTTTTTTTTTTTTTTTTTATAATGCGTAAAGTGAGTTGTGTGTGTGCATAATTGAAAAATCTTAACTCAATGCTTGATGTGTCCACCCTCTCCCTTTAAGAGCTCATTTACCCTTGCGGTTTGGGGCAGTGAAAACATATGGTTGAGCCATGCTTTTACTGCCTCCCCCCATTCACTGTCCCCCAAGACGCAAAAGCAGCAGACAGGGCTATACACATGGCATGATGGTTTGCAGGAAGAATTGAACAACCTCTTGCGTTCAAGTGAATAGGGCGTTAAAAGGCAGCCACCTAAACTAGGGAGTTGGTACCCAAGAGCATATCATCCTCATACAACAGCCAGTACTTCATGTAGGCTTCCTCAATAAGATCCTTTTTATACCCCTTCTCTAAAAATCTCTTTTTGAGAACTAAACCTTGTTCCTCATCAGTTCTCCTTGTACATGTTCTTTGTAACCTTTGTAACAGGGCGCCAGTGGAGGACCTGCCAATTCTGGTGTTCAATGACAAATACCAAATGAGCGCCGCGTTGCCAGGCAGGGTGCGCAGGGCCCACTAGTGGACATCAGGCCACCCTCATGAAGTCTGTTTCTGATTGTTTGGTCAGACATTCACACCAGTGGCCTGATGGAGGTCATTTTGTAGGGCTCTGGCAGTGGCATCCTGTTCCTCTGTACATAAAGGAACAGATGCCAGTCCTGCTGACGGGTTAAGGACCTTCTACGGCCCCGTCCCGCTCTCCTAGAGTAATTGCCTATCTTCTGGTATGTCCTCCATGCTCTTGAGACTGTGCTGGAAGACACAGAAAACCTTCTGGCAATGGCACGTATTGATGTGCCATCCTGGTTGAGTTTGCCTGCCTGTGCAACCTCTACAGGGTCCAGGTATCACCTCATGCTACCAGTAGTGACACTGACCCTAGCCAAATGCAAAACTAATGAAAAACTGTTAGAAAAGATAAGTAGGGAAACAAATTTCAGTGGCCTCCACCTGTAAAACCATTCCTGTTTTGCGGGTTGTGTCATTGTTGCCCATCTAGTGCCCCTATTTCATTAACACTAAAGCAGCTGAAACTGATTAACAACCCCCTCCGCTACTTAACTGGCCAGACCAATATCCCAGGAGTTTATTTGACTTGATGCTGTGCTTTAAGTGTTCGTTTAATTTTTTTGAGGTGTGTGTCCATAGGACTTGGTCAAGGCAAAGTAAGAAGGTCCTGGCCCAGCAGCAGCAAACTAATAAAAATCAACAACCCCTTGTGACACCCTTTCAGGCACAAAGAGCCACCTCCTACAAAAGATGAAGCCCCAAAATGATGTTGCGGCCTTCTTATGCACTTTTAAATGATCCACAGAGGGTCAGACCTGGTCTAAAGATCATTGGCTGTACTTGTTGCACCACAATTGGAGGACAGAGGACTCCCAAAAGGCATACTTTGACTTGACTGCTGGGGATGCCTGAGATTATGACAGACTAAAAGCTGAGATCCTGTGGCATCTGGGGGTCCCAACCTCAGTGAGGGCGCATCAAGTACACTGCTGGAGGTACAAGGCAGAAGGATCCCCCATCTCCCAAATATTTGTTCTAATCCACCTGGCTAAATGTTGGCTGCAGCCTGAAATAGTGGAGAGAGTCTCTATCTACTGGTTTCTAAGGGCTCTACCTCCAGAGCTGGGTGAGTCAAGCTGGTTCAATGTCAAAAGACAAGCTGATTAAGCTGGTGAAATGTTTTTTTGCCCTAGAGAACTTATTCTCTGTGTCTACAATTTTTTGAGGTCCCTAGCACAGCCAAAATGACACTTTTCATAGCAACCAGTTCAAATCTGGCATCACAGACAGTAAAGCCAAAAAGAGAGCCTGGCAAGGGTGGCCTTTTGTTGAGATTCCCATTAAGAAACCGTGGGCATTCCCAGTGTTGGTGATGCAGTGAGTGGGGTCACGTTGCTGCCAAGTGTCTCCTTAACCCCGAGCCTATGGAGTGTGGCCTAGTCTGACGGATGTCTGTGTTTGCTTGCTAGGGTCTACAAGGAAAAGAGTCCTGAGCCTGGACTTTCTAGGGGGACTGCAGAGTAAACACCCACCCCCTTTGAACCAAAAGTTGATGGTAAAGCTGTAGGGTGATCCCTGGTAAAAATGTCACTTCCCCCTAGCAGTTTTTGTGGGTAAACTGGAGGTGGCCCTTGAGACCATCGAGATACCCAGTGTACTGGAGCTAGAGGTCTTTCAGGACCACCCAGTTACATGACTGTACTCTGCCAAAAGCCTGGGAAAACGTGAAAGTGAACAATAGAGCCCGGTAGCTCCGGGGCTTGAGAATGCATTTCCTCATATTGCAGCTCACCGTGACTTGTATTAGGTTGACAAAATTCGGGATGAGATTGTTGAATTGTGGTGTCTGGCTCTTATCGGAGTACAGTGTTGGACATGGCCCCTACACATCTCCTAGGGGGGGTCGCTGGTCATATGAAATGACCAAAGAACGTATTTTACATGCAGATGTGAAAAACTATTTGAGTCTTATCCAGAGTGTCGAAAGTTGACCCCTATGCGCGATTTACAGTAGCCTGCTGCTTCCTTTGCCTGTGATTGAGGTCTCTCTTGACCAAATCCTCATCAATCTGAAAGATTAAGTCTGCCAGAGTTCATCAGTACATCTAGTGGTCATGCGCTAAGCTACCAGTTATCCTTAGGCTGTTCCTTAAACATTACCAGACGATCGCTAGAGAATTGTTCCACATGTTTACCTGCTCTGGGATCCCACAGGAAGTCCTAACCGACCATAAGACTCCGTTTATGTTGAAGGTAATGGAAGAGTTATATAAATTGTTGAATATTAAGCATTAGCATACTTTGCTTTACCACCCTCAGATGGCTGGTTTGGTAGAACGAATGAACAAAACCCTCAAAAGTATGCTAAAGAAGGTGGTGGATAAAGATGGGATAGACTGAGATTGTCTCCTCCTGCCTTATTTGTTGTTTTTAATTAGAGAGATCCCACAGTCTTCCACTGTATTTTTTTACCTTTTGATCTTTTGTTTGGAAGACATCCCTGAGGGTTGCTAGGTATTGTGAAATAAACCTGGGAGACTGAAATGACTCCCTATTGTAGCATCATAGGGCATACCTCAGACATGCAATACAGAAGTACCTTGGTAATGTCTGATATTAGTCGAGAACCAATCGCAGCAAGCATAGTATGAGTGTACAGTAGATCAGCGAAGTTTAGAACTTTCTACCCTGGGAATTGTATACTCCTTTTAGTCCCCACAGTGGAAAGTAAGTTCCTCGCCTAGTTGAAAAGAGCCTATGAAATACTGGAAAAGGTTGTGGAGGTAAACTGTGTACCAACCAGAAAAGTGGAAGAAGGAACAGATCTATTATATCGTGTTTTTTTTTTTTTTTTTTTTTTTCAAAGCATGGAAAGCTAGAGAAGCCTTCCTGGGTGAAAAGCCCCTTAACAGAGAGGAAGGTGTATAGATTTTTTTTTTAACCAGCGGGTAGAACAGAAAAAAATGGTCGATTGACTTTTGTACATGGATTGAGATTCGGCTGGCCCTAATGAACCGGCCAAATTTCAATCCATGTATTAGTGGCTTAAGCGAGGTTCAGATACCGGAGTCAATGTCTTTAATACAACAGCAGGTGAGACCGTTTCTACAGCAAAATAAAGATGTCTTCTCTCAATTGCGAAGCTGCACTGATGTAATTAAACATGACATTGTCACCAACCCCAAGACAGGAAGTGGCCTAAGAAGTATGGAGGTGTCGTCTTAAGTTTTAATTCCCAAGCCCCATGGTTCCCTACCATTTTGTGATCACTTCCAGAAACTGAATGGAAGTTTGACACTTGCCACATGCTCCCAGTTAATGAACTAATCATCTTTTCATTAGTTTATCAATTGAATTGATGTAACTAATCACCACTAATTCAGTAGTGTGACCAGAGCCAGTGCAGCTAGTATTAGTGTTCCTGTTCACCGCCACACCAGTGCTGTTATCTCTGCCTGCCGCCTATACACATTCTAGGCTGTTTATTGACCACATTTCTGCCTGCTACCTGGACCGATTATTTTGCCCCTTTTTTATTGACCATGATGCTGCCTGACCTGTTCCTTCTGCACATCCCACTGACTACATTACTGTCTCGGCCATCCCCTGTGGACAAATGCACTTCTAGAACCAAAGGAACTCTTTTGTTCCCCCTTTATTCCACCTCCTTTACTTCCTGGTCAGTAAACATTGCATTCCTGGGGGCTCCTGTACCCTTATAGTATTTTAAACAGCACAGTGCTTGTGCTGTTTAATCTGCCCCTTTTTTAAGTAGTAAAAAAAAAACAAAAAAAAAAAACAGGTTCATCCCACCTGTTCCTCGGTCCCCCTCTGTGTGCTGACCATGGTAACTATGGCTGCTGATCCCTGATTACCGTGGTCAGTAGGGATGCACCGAATATTCGGCGGCCGAACATTATTCGGCCGAAAATAGAGAAAATAGCACTTTCGGCGTTCGGCCGAATAAGTCAAAAGGGCGAATAATTTTGAGCCGAACAATGTCAGCTTCCGCCCTGACCGCTCACCTTCCTCATTGCGGCTCGCGGCTCCCTTCTCACACGCCGCGGGTGTCCTGTCCGGCCGCGAGTGGGGGGTGTGACGTCACGCGCGCGTCCCGCCCCCTGCTCCTGACTGCGGCTCCTTCACACTAGGTCCACGCCCCGCCCCCCTGTTCGTGGCTTTTGGCTCTGGCTGCAGTTCAGGTATGTGATGTGATGTGGAGCTGAGCACATTTGGGGGAGAATACGGTAGCTGGCAGCTGCACAAGCGTTAGTGTGCAGACTGCCATATGTTGTTGCCACTTGCCATGCTCATTACATTAGAGTGAACTATAAAGTGCCCCTTAAAAAAAAAAAAAAAAAAAAAAAAAAAAGAAAAAAAATGTGCCCAACAGAGTGCTCCCTTGACATAAAATGTGGCCATCAGCGTGCCCCTTATTTTATGCTAAGGGACATGCTGATGAGCATATTTTATGTTAAGGGAAACTCTGATGGGCATATTTTATTTTAAGGGGCACGCTAATGGGCATATTTTATGTTAAGAGCAACGCTGATTTAAATGTTTTGTTTTGCCCATCAGCGTGCCCCCTAACATAAAATGTGCCCATCAGCGTGCCCCCTAACATAAAATGTGCCCATCAGCGTGCCCCCTAAAAATTGGCAAAATAAATGGAAAAAATGCGAAACACCGCCTTCGGTATTCGGCCTTCGGCCAAACATTTCATTATTATTCGGCTTCGGCCAAGAATTTCATTTCGGTGCATCCCTAGTGGTCAGTTTACTTGCCTCCGTCATCCCACTACTCTCCTCCCTCCCTGCCCATTCTAGACCTATTTGGACTACAGAACACCTCCCCCCTGTCCTAAAGTCTAACACGTGGGATATGTTTTATAATTTACATAGGTAACCAGGGCAGGACTGTAAGACTCCTAGGGTTTTCAGTGCAGCCGGGGCATTGTGTGTTGTCAGCTCACTATAGGAGGTTACATGCTAACAACATTAATTTGGCAGACAGGTACTGTTTTGCACTTATCAAACACACACTTTAACAGCATGTTTAACAGACCCAAGTAAGAGAAATTCCGTTATGCTAACTATTAGGGTTTACGTACACTTTAAATCCAATCCATTCATACGCAAATGTAAAGTATGGCCCAGTAGTAAATCTGTGATGAAGAGGCTATCCACTAAAAAGTGAATGACGATGCAAGAAAGATACTAGTGGGGGGAGCAAACAAGAGATCAATGACCTCCCCTTAAAGGAGTTACAGGTCTCGGTTGCTGGGATCATAGAGACTATGCATACAGCAACTGTTTCCAGGTGCTTTACCAGTTGCAGTTTTTATGGGATGGTGGTGGTAAAAAGCCACTGTTCACTAAAATTTGCATGTGAGAAACTGAATTTAGCCATAGTAAGGTTCTGTGGTCTAAAAGCTCGTTGTCCAAACACTTAAGTCAAAGCTGCCTGTCATAAACTTCATATCCATCTCTACTGTGAAACATGGTGATGACAGCAAAATGCTGTGGAAAGGTTTCTCTCTAGCAGGCCATGGTCGCCTTGGAAGGAGAAGGTAGGATAATGCAGCAAATAGTTACTTTCTGTAAAGAAAACCTAAAGCATTGGGGAAAAAATGTGCTCTGGAAGAGCATATCTCTTTCAGCAAGACAAATGCCTAAAGCATTAAAAAAAAGTCTGTTTCAGTGGATGTGTTTTTATAAAAAAAAAAAACAAACAAAAAAATCCACTGAGATTTTATTCGGACAAGAACAATAAAGTTGAAAACTTTATTTTATTTAGTAATTTAATACTTATAATAAATGTTCTGTTGTAAATGTCTAGGAAATTACTTTATTGTTGTTGCTAATCTTGTTTGTATGTGTCTATTAGGATATACTGTTATATTTAAGGTCCTTAATGTTTTAGTACTGTTTGTGTGTAGTTTATACTGTTTATCATTATGTGTTGCAGACCAGTGCAAGGTTTGATCTTCCTTTTTAAGTGGCAGCCCGCAGAAGAGCCAGCTGGATCTGTAGTAGAAGATTCCCGTTTGGATACAATATTTTTTGCAAAACAGGTATTTAAAAAAAAAAAAAAGCTTAGTATTGGATGTTTGCAGGATGCTGGGTATCAGCAGCAGATATGTGGAGTGCAGTCAGACTTGCATAAAACACTATACAAAATACTATACCTACTGCACACTCAATCTCCAACAGTGTGTAGTTTTATATCAGCTAGTTTGTAATAGCACAGTGAGTTAAATGCTATGGTATCCCAATGCTACAACATCAAATCCAGCAATAGGTAAATTAGACTAAGTTGAGCAAACTGCTGTCACTCAAAAGCACAGGAAGTGAAGTTCAGCTTAAAGTTGTATTAAACCCACAACAGTAAAATCAGTCTGTATAGGTAGTAAAGCATGCTGGTTATACTCGCTGTGGAACAGAAGGGGTTAATCCTCTGTATTGTGTAAAAAGGCTGTTTAAACCTGTCTTCTCTGATCCTCCCGTTCTTCCACTGTTTGGAGAAATAATGTGATCAGCCCAGAGCCAATCAGCACTGTCTAGACAGAGGGTCAGGGGTCTTGCAGCCTCATAGGACAATCAGGGAGAATGAACACTCCTCCAACAAGCTTTACCCAGTACTGGGCTGGACACTGGTAGAAGTCACAAGACTGCTATATTGTATATACTGCTGGTGAGAAAAGGAATTTATCAGTTTAGATTTACTAAAATAATTGCATTTTAATGTTCTGTGTACTGTGGGAGATCAGATATAGTGAATACAGTCCCCCCTAGGTTTAGTAACACTTTGTTACTCGCAGGCCACTGACAGTTTAGAATTTCTCTCCAACAACTGTTGCTGCTAATGATTGCCTAGAGGGTTAAATGTGCTTTTGTAAGTGATGTAATGTGTTCTCCGCTCAATGACGTGTGTGTGGTCTGCTGCTTTTTCACCGTGGCCACTGCCACAGTAATCCTTGGGACCACCTGCTCTCGCTGTGGAAAAACAGTTGTTGCTCATTCACTCTGATTCCCTGTCTGGTGTGTGGACTAAAGCCCTCCTGGAGGAAACTCGCTATAGGTGGAACCAAAGCACATATTCTACTCGTATGTTTGCTTCACTTGAAAGTGTGACATTCTATATCCAGACTGTGTTTTGCCTAGAAGGCTTCATTGGGGGGATCTCGCCCTGCCTTTAGGAGGTTGGAAATGAATTGACTCTGTCATGAGAGCAGTACAGGGACACAAATGCTAGAGTATAGCTGGGTTTGATCGCCTAGAACAGGGATCCTCAAACTACGGCCCTCCAGCTGTTGCGGAACTACACATCCCATGAGGCATTGTAAAACTCTGACATTCACAGACATGACTAGGCAATGGCATGATGGGAATTGTAGTTCCTGAACAACTGGAGGGCCATAGTTTTGAGGACCTCTGTCCTAGAACCAAGCAAGCATGTTGTAAAAGGTTCTTCTGGGTCACCAACGCAGAAGAGGGGGGATTAGCGTGCTGCCGGCGACCGAACGATGGAACCTTCGGAGGGGGATGGGCCTTGTGGGGTAATTTTCGAGCTTCTGGGGTCCCCCAGGGGCCCCCGGGAGCCGCGTGGTGCCACCATTTTCTTGTTGCCTTTTATGCTACAGATCGCGGGCATTTTTATGTAGCCTCTGCGGCCATCTGCTTGTGGTTTCCCATTGAAAATGGCAGCCATGTTTTCGGAGCCGGATGGGCGGTGATTCGGCAGTGGGAGCCCTTCCTCGGCCTCTAGTGCTGATCCATGGATATTCCTCTTCCTGATCGCCGCATGGTGTGCAGTTAGTTCGGTGCTGTGAGTACCTGACCGTTGATGAGTCTCTGGGGTTCTCTCTCCCTCTCTCTGCAGGGGTAGTGCTCTGTGCTGGGCCGTGTGGTTCCACCAGCGCGGTGGGGTGTCCCTTGCAGTGTACTACACTTTTTTTATGTGGGTGGGTTCCCCCCTCTATTCAAATAGGTGTCCCTGGAGAATACTTCTCCCCCTGATCACCTCTGAGGTTGTCAGACCCTCCGGGTCCCAACAACTGACTGCACTGATGGCGGTCCTGGAGTCCTTGGTTTCCAAGGTAGATATGGTCCTGGGCAAACGGGCTAGCAAAAAGCGTCCCCCTGCCTTAACCTGCTTTCTGTCTCTTCAGATCCAGAATCTGATTCGGCCGCGGATGCAAGTTACTCTTGGGGGGTCTGCGTCCACGCACCCTGCGTGCCCAGATAGTGAGGATGATTTCTCTGCTCCTCTAGCAGCACATGAAAAGGCACTTCTGGATGCGCTGATTGTTCAGTGCGAGAAACCTTAAAGATAGAGAATGCGACTAACACAGCATCGGAGGCAGGGGGTCACCTTTTGGCACCTACAAGTCCTCCAAAGCGGTGAAAGTGTTCACCTTTCCCGCCTTCTTTGATAATATTGTCACAAAACAGTGGGAGTGCCCGAAACGCACCTTTGCAATCCCTAAGCGTTTTGCAATGCGTTACCACTATGTGGATTCCCTCAAATAATGGACGGTTCCTCCTGTAGTGGACTCCCCGGTTTCCAGGTTAAATAAAATCTTCTCAGATCCGGCTGATAGCGGGTCGGAGGCCTTGACCCGTCATATGTTCACTGTGGCTGGTTTGGCTTAGGCCGGTATTTACTATTGCCCCTATGACGGAGTGGGCAAAACTATGCCGGAAACCTGGAGGAGGAACCGCTCCCCCCTGCCTTTTGCAGAGCTGGCAGATCAGTTGGTCCAAGGGCTACAGTTTGTCTGTAACGCCTCTTTGGATGCGGCTCTCTTGATTTCTAGGCAGTCTGTCTCAGCGGTGGTCCTGCGGTGCATTATCTGGCTGAAATGCTGGCCTGTGGACCAGGCTTCTAAGAAGGCCTTATCCAATCTTCCATTTGTGGGGGATCGCCTGTTTGGAGCTTTCTTGGATGATATCCTCAAAGGCCTCAAGGGGAAAGAGTACTCTTCTTCCTTAGGCTTCCAAGGGTAAGGAGTCCTGTTGCAGGCAAGGGCCTTTCTTTTCGGCTCACAAGAGGCCTTTTCGTCCCTCAGGGTCTCAAGACAAGGGATCTTAGCCCTTCAGAGATTCCTTGGGGGTTCTAAAAGGACCTGTTCCAGCAAGCCACGAGCAGGGTTCTGCTAGACCTGCAGACAAGGCTTCTTCCACATGAAGGGGCTCCCTCACCCGTATCTTGGGTGGGGGGGATGTCTTTGCGGGTTTTCGGATCTGTGGACCTCCTTGATAAAGGACAAGTGGGTCCACAAAGTCATTCGTTCGATCATATCCTCTGGACAGTTTTTTCCCTTCCAACCTTCACTTATCCCCCGTTTGCTTAGGGGATTTCTTTTGGGGCAGTGCAAGACTTGTTAGTTCAAGGGGTGATTGTCCCGGTTCCGACTTCAGAATGTTTTGAAGGTTTTATACTCCAACCTTTTTACAGTTCCCAGGAAGGAAGGCAAGGTGCGTCCAATTCTGGACCTCAAGGCGCTAAAATGCTTTGCGGGGGTATAGAAGGTCTGAATGCAATCCATTCGCATGGTGATGGCATCCCTACATTAGCGGGATTTTCTCGCCTCCATCGACCATCAAGGAAGTGTTCCTACACATCCCAATATGTGTCGCCTACCAGCGCTTCCTCCACTTTGCTGTGGGCGAGGAGCATTATCAGTTTGTGGCGTTACCCTTTGGTCTCGCCTCCGCTCCTCTTCACAAAAGTATTGGTCCCGGTGCTAGCATTGCTGCGTCAGTGGGGGATAGTGGTACTGGGGTATCTGGACGATCTGCTTTTGCCGAGCAGAGTCTTCGACTGCTCTATTGGACATCTTGGAGATTACTGCGAACTCTTAAGGGTGTTCAGTTGGATTCTTAATCTTCAGAAGTCTGCTCTGGTTCCGTCCACAAGCCTGGACTATCTGGGTCTGACTCTGGACTCGGGCTTAGCCAGAGTGTTTCTTCCTCTGGAAAAACTTCAGAAATTGCAGGAGGCAATTCAGCTTCTGTTGTCAAGCGGTCATCTTTTCGGTCTTGCATGTGGGTACTGGGCCTGATGGTGTCCACCTTCGAGGCAGTTCAGTTTGCACCGTTCCACACGAGATCTCTGCAAAAAGATTCTGGTGAAATTGAACAAGAATCCTCAGTCTCTAGATAATCTGACCCTGTTGAGGCGGGTATGAGGGGGTCCCTGGTTTGGTGGCTTCATTCTCTGGTAGTTTCTTCCCCTTTACTGGACGATCATCACCACGGACGCCACGAGGGGGCACGAGAAGTAGCCGGCATTCTAAGGTGGGCAGAACGATTCGTCCCAGCCCTCTCTGCTGTGCACATTCCAGGGGTAGAAAATTGGCAGGCGGATTACCTCAGTCGACAGGCATTGGACCAGGGGGAATGGTTACTTCATCTGAAGGTTTTTGTCAGTTGTGTCTCCAGTGGGGTACTCCTGAGGTGGATCTGTTGGCCTCTCTCCACAACAGGAAAGTGCAGAGGTTTGTGGCACAGTCCCAGGATCCTCTAGCCGACCCCACAGACGCATTAGTGGCTCCTTGGAGTTGGTATAGTCTGATTTACGCTTTTCCTCCTCTCAAGCATCTGCCGAGACTCCTGTGACGGATTGAGGCACAATTGAATCCGGTCATCCTAGTGGCTCCAGATTGGCCTCGCTGGTCTTGGTACGCCAATCTTACATAGTTACATAGTTTGTGAGGTTGAAAAAAAGACATCAGTTCAACCTATGATGTGTGTGTGTGTTTGCTGTTAACCATACATTGTATACCCCTGTATGTTGTGGTCTTTAAGGTGCCCATCTAATAGTTTTTTGAAACTATCAATGCTCCCTGCTGATACGACTGCTTGTGGAAGAGAATTCCACATCCCCACTGCTCTGACAGTAAAGAACCCCCTACGTATTTTAAGCTTAAACCGTTTTTCCTCAAGTTTTAGTGAGTGGCCACGTGTCTTATTGTATTCCCTTTCTCTGAAAAGTTTGTTCTTTATGCTAGGGTCACCAGTACAATCTGGTACAGCTTGTCCCCTCAGGGAAGATCGGTTATCAACAAGGGCCAATCTTCCATCCTGCTTTAGTCGCTGGCTTTGACAGCTTGGCTGTTGAAAGCCAGGTGCTGAAGGATAGAGGTTTTTCGGACTCGTGATTCCTACGCTGTTAAAAGCTAGAAAATCTACTTCTAAGAAGATATACCATAGTACTTGGAAGACATAAATTATGTGGAGTGAATCCCTCCAGGTTCACCCTTGCTCCTTTTCGGTGATTCGGATCTTGGCCTTCCTCCAATGAGGGGTTAAGCAGCGCCTGGCCTTGAGTACCATCAAGGGCCAGGTATCTGGTTTGGCGGTTTTCCTTCAACGTCTGTTGGCCACACACTCCTTGTTGCGTACCTTTCTCCAGGGAGTGAGACACTTGGTTCCTCCAGTGCCGTCTCCATTTCCCACTGTGGGACCTCAATTTGGTGTTGTCAGTTCTCCAGAAGCTTCCCTTTGAAAACATTTGGGAGGTTCCTCTGCTTACATTGTCCCACAAGTTGGCCTTTTTGGTGGTCATTACATCTGTGCGCAGGGCATCCGAGCTGGCGGCGTTGTCTTGTTGTTCGCCTTACCTGGTGGTTCACAGGAATAAGGTGGTTCTTGGTCCATGTCCGTTGTTACTTCCAAAAGTTGTCTCTGATTTTCAATTAAATGAAGACCTCATGTTGCGCTCCCTGTGTCCCAGGCCTAAGCATCCTAAGGAAATTGCCTTCCATTCCCTGGATGTGGTTCGGGCAATTAGGGTGTACCTGGCAGCTACGGAGTCTCTTAGAAAGTCAAACTCCCTATTTGTCCTCACGGATGGACCTAGCAAAGGGTTGGCTGCTTCTGATGCGACTATTTCCAAAAGGATCAGACAGACTGTGCTTCCGGCTTATTCCATTACGGGTCAAATTCCTCCTTTCCCTGTGAAAGACGCACTCTACTCGGGCGCTTAGTGCCTCCTGGACCTTCCGTCATCGGGCGTCAGTGATGCTGGTTTGCAAGTCGACTACCTGGTGAACGTGTGCACAGACAAAGTTTTATAAGGTGGATGTGTTGGCATCTGCGGATGCTTCCTTCGGTCGCAAGGTTTTGCAGGCTGCTGTTTAGAGGACTTAGTCCTCTTTGAGGGTGTTTGAGTTTTTTTCAGGTGAGCTCCAGTTGTTTTATGGTTGAGCTCCATGTTACCTGGTTGGCATGTTTAGCCTGGGCCAGTAATTTTTTTCTTTCTGTTCTAAACCCTCTTGTTTTGGGACGTTCCACATAGTCAAGAAGATGAGGAGCTGTGTTCGTCAATGAACAAAAGAGAAAATGGCATTTTTGACTTGCCGTAAAATCCATTTCTCTGATGTTCATTGACGGGCAGAGCACCCACCCCTCTGTGGAGTTGGGTTTTTTTCTCTTCTGTCACTGCTTGTAACAAACCTGAGTACCTATAGCAGAGAGTGGGAGTATACCCCCTGGGGCTGCCCCATAGGCGTAGTCAAGCTTTTTCCTGCCTAGTGTCCTCCTGTAGGGGGCAGTATAACCCACGTAGTCAGAAGATGAGCTGTGTTCTTCAATGAACATCACAGAAATGGATTTTACGTTAAGTTAACCACTTGCCGACTGCCTAACGCCGATCTACGTCGGCAGTCAGCCCCTCACAGGCAAAGTGACGTAGGGCTACGTCACTAGCTTGTGAGGGTCTAGGGAGCGAGCGCGCGCCCCCGTGTGGTCACGGACCCCCCCCCCCCCCCCCGCGCGTGTGACCGGCGGACCCGGTGTCCGCCGGTCACTCGGCGATCGGCGGGGGAGAGGGAGAATGTCAGGCAGCTTGTGTAAACAAGCCACCTGTCATTCTCCTTGCTGTTAGGATACTGATCACTCGGATCTAGTATGTAGATCCGTTGATCAGTGTCCATACAGCTCAAGCCCCAGCCAATCACAGTAGAAAGCACGCCCCTAGGGATACACACAGCCCCTCCCTCCCAAATAAAGTTAACCCCTTCACTACCAGTGTATTTTTACAGTAACAGTGCATATATATAGCACTGATTACTGTAGAAATGTCATTGGTAACCCCAAAAGTGTCAAATGTCAGTCAAGGGTCCGATCTGTCCGCCCCAATGTCGCAGTACCGCAAAAAAAATCGCAGATCGCCGCCATTAGACGTTAAAAAAAAAACAACAAAAATGACAGAAATCTTTCCCTTTGTTAGTAAACGCGATAACTTTTGCGCAAACCAATCAAAATACGCTTTTTGCGTTTTTTTTTTTTTTTTTTTTTTTTTACCAAACATAGGTAGCATAAAACAAATTGGCCGAAAAAGTAAAAAAATTTTGATTTTTAAATTTTTTTTTGGGGGGAATTTCATATAAAAAAATGTGAAAAATATTGCTATTTTTGCAAAATTGACGCTCTTTTTTTGTTTATAGCGCGTGATCAAAAAATCGCACAGGTGATCAAATACCACCAAAAGAAAGCTCAGTTTGTGGGAAAAAAAGGACGCCAAATTCGTTTAGGTACAGCGTCGCACGACCGCGCAATTATCCGTTAAAGTCACGCAGTGCCGAATCGCAAAATACCCCCTGGTCGGAATGGGGGTAAAATCTTCCGGGGCTTAAGTGGTTAAAAATCCCTTTTTTTTTTTTTTTTCTTCTCCCTCTCCCAACATATTCTTTGCTTCTAATCTCCCCACTTTTCTCTTTGGAGGCCTCCCCTTTTTTCAGTGCAACACAGAGGCCTATTTTCCAGGAAATGTTGGTTCCTGTACGGTCTCAGGAATTATTCTGAGGTTTTTCAAATCGCTTCATAGTACTCAGGGGAAACATTTCAACTTACTGCTTCTTTAAATGGAAGGCTCTCCAAGATTTTCTCTTTCAAAAATTAGTGATGGAAGTCATCCAATTGGTTAAGGCATCTCTAGAACAGGAGGAAATCCTGTTCTTGGTGGACATTTGAGATGTGTCCATGTCCCCATCTAATCTTATCTTCAAGGTTTTCTGCACTTTTTGCTTGGGGAGCAGCACTTTCAGTATGTATCTTTTCTCTTTGGTTAGGGTACAGCTCTCAGGGTATTTACCAAGGTCCTCGCTCCAATGCCAGTGGTGCTGAGAACTAGGGGCATCTTGGCAATTGCGTTTGACTATCTTAACATCGAGGCCCCATCTTTTTGGGAATAGCAATGCAGTCTGCTAAATTTCAACTCTTCATTCAATTCACTTTCAATTTTAATTCTCTGCAGACCTTGAGGTGGCTGGTAAATGACCAGAAGTGTTCTGTAGTTACACTGCACCATCTGGAGAACTGGGCCTTGCGGTGATGAAATACCACCAAAAAAAAAGCTCTATTTGAGGGAAAAATTGGCATAAATTTGGTTTAGGTACAGTGTTGCATGACCGCTCAATTGTCATTCAAAATGCAACAGCGCTAAAAGCTATAAATTGGCCTGGGCGGGAAGGGGCAAAAGTGCCCGGTATTGAAGTGGTTAATGGATGTAGATCTTGCATTAATTTGTGCCTTTTTAAATCTGCCTGGAGTTCAACTTTCATTCAATGGCCATCCTTTTAAAGCCACGTGCAGTCCCTTCAACGACCTTCTCTCAGAAGGTAGAATTCCTTCCTGCAGTTACCTTGGCTAAGAGGGTCTTGAAACTTGCAGCTCTGTGTTGTTGGTAACATTTTCTTGTTGCTTGGATTGTCCTTTCTTTCCAAATTGTGTTGTCCTTTGACCTAAATTGTTCTAACCACCTTCTCAATGCTTCCCTCTCACCCCCAAAAATGTGTTTTACTCTCTAGATCCGTTTTGCAGTCAGGGTACATCTGTATATTAAGGCCCCCTTCTGAAAGATGTATTTTTTTTTTTCTTGATTTATGATCTGCAATGATCCTTGTCCACTGGGTCCATTGAAAAAATCTAAGTTGTGGACCTAGTAGGAGGACATTAAAGGATAAATTGTAGCAACAAAGGAGGGAAAAGTGGGACTTTAAATGAGTGCAGCTGGACATATATATTTTTATTGAGTGTATACTATGTATAGCCTGAAAGATCTCAAATATTGGGAATCAATCGGCAATTGGATGTTGAGTGTATAATTGATTGTATAAGATATGACAGATGTAAGTTTCAATAGGGATAATCAAAAAATTAAATGTATGAACGGATATATGTAATAATGACATATCTAAAATTAAAATTCATAAATAACAGATTTATTGTGACAACAGATTTTCCATGGGTACTCAGTCTTAAAACATATAAAATTGATATACAAACTTTACAGTGACCCAGAAAATGGGGACCCATAGGACGTTGACACATGTAATAATCCAATAATAACATTCATAGTCTAGAATATGACATATACAAATACACATATCAAATCATGTACACAAAATATATAATTAAGGGTAGATACATTGATAATAAATCCATGAAAATAACATAAACAGAAGAGATTCATTATAGGACTGGATTTTTCTTAAATACATAATCTTAGAATGACGGAGAGTTGAATAAATGTTGTGATTGAAATGCTTGTAGGCTCAACGCGTTTCGTGGCTCTATGTCCACTCATCAGGAGCATAAAAATAATTATATATATTGATTGTGTATCTTAGGTGGTGTTATACCTCCAAACACTCCACTTCTAGAGAGGAGGTTTAGGAGCCGAGCCGGGAAAAGCCTGACCCGGGGCTGAGGCGTGGGCAACATCCAATGGAATGGGAAAGAGCAGCAGGGAGGTGTTAGCCAAAGATGAAAATAGGAGAACATTAAGTTGACCTGTAGTTTTTCTCATCAGGGATTGACATAGTAGATACTCCAAAGTCAGTGAAATCGCAAATAGGATCTATAAACCAATCACCGAAGTCCAGTGTATTGATAGAAAATAAACTCATGACCAGCCTGCAAGTCCCAGAGCATGGATGTGATCCACGCCAACGCCATGTTGGCGTCGGATATAGGAGGGCGGAAAACAGACCTCCCACACCTGGTCAGAAGACCGGATGTTGGTCGGGGAGAACCGCCTACCGATCGCAGTTGGATCCAACAAATCCAACTGCGATCGGTAGGCGGTAAGACTGAGTACCCATGGAAAATCTGTTGTCACAATAAATCTGTTATTTATGAATTTTAATTTTAGATATGTCATTATTACATATATCCGTTCATACATTTAATTTTTTGATTATCCCTATTGAAACTTACATCTGTCATATCTTATACAATCAATTATACACTCAACATCCAATTGCCGATTGATTCCCAATATTTGAGATCTTTCAGGCTATACATAGTATACACTCAATAAAAATATATATGTCCAGCTGCACTCATTTAAAGTCCCACTTTTCCCTCCTTTGTTGCTATATATTATCAGGGATGGAGACAGTTGGACATTTTTCCAACGATTTGTTTGTGGCAGATCTATTCCCCAATGTTTGCCCTACTAAAGGATAAATTGCTGCTTCTCCTTGGGAAGATTATATTTTTATTTATATTCCCAATAGAATATTGATGTAACTAAATATAGTTTGAAAACTCCTCAAAAAAGCTAACAAGAGAATTGTATTGCAATATCAAGTTTAATTTCAAATGAAAGAAAACATCTATGGAGGTCTTTTTTTTTTTAATGAAATCAAACAAAACCAAAATATATTGTCAGAATGTTTATACTGCTCTGAGTATAACGGTGTCTATGTCAATAAGCAAAGATCTGTGCGGAAGGAGAATTTCAACTTATTTCCACAAATCAATATGTAGCGAATTCTTTTTATTGATTAATTTCTTTTTAAAAGCATATACCAATCTTTGTGAAAACAGTCTACAGTATGGAATATATAAAATATTTATTCACGAGACATGTAATCACGATAAATGATCAAACTTGAGATGACGCAAAAAGAGAACTTTACATAAAATATGAACTTCAAACAATAAATGCAATGTGATGTGTAGCTCAATAATGAAAGTGAAAATAAAGCAAGATTACTTTTTCTCCAGGTATAGTAGAAACCATAAATGAATGTTCTATATAATCAGACCACAATTGTCTGCGCAATGCACAGCTTGATAGTCACTCCACTGCAGATGAAGCAAGAATAGGCTATGCAAAACGTGAGACTAATACGCCAATATGCGCTACATCTGATATTATTAAAAATGTATAAAAAGGCAAAAATCATCTCTTAGAGAAAAATCTACATATGGTTAATACGGCTGGGATTGTAATCGTGTTAACCTTAAATATGAAATGTAAAACATTTAAGGAAGTACATAAACCATATTGAATAATAATCAAATAATTAGCAAGGAATATTTACCATATTTAAAATGGCTGCTAGCTTAAAATGGTCGTTACCAGAGTCCTTAAGATGGCTGCCTTTCCAAGATGGTGGCCAGGTAGGGAGGAGTTTCGATTGGCGTCCCTCAAAGGTTCAGATACACGATGGAGCAAAATGGAGTCTGTGTAGATGAGTCTATGCATGGCTGTAGTAGCTTGTGTTGTATGTGTGATGTATGTTGGGCAAATGTCATGTGTGATGTGTCCCTCTCTCATCTGGGTTTGCCTTTTTATATGGTATAGAACAAAGGACTATTAAAATTACCATAAGTTCAACCCAGAAGGAGTGACATTATCCCCATTGGTTGGGATAACTTATCCATTAACTGGTGATGTCATTGGGTGACACCTCTTGGTCAACCAGTATATGGATATTAAAACTATATGATTTCTCCATTTAAGACTATCATAAAACATAATAATTTATCCATACTCTCATCTATTACATGTCCATTTAATACCCACCATGTATCTAAATAAAGATTAAATCTGGCAACACCCTTTTAATAGGGATGCACCAAAATGAAATTCTTGGCCGAAGCCGAATAATAATGAAATGCTTGGCCGAAGGCCGAATACCGAACGCGGTGTTTCGAATTTTTTAACATAAAATATGCCCATTAGCGTGCCCCTTAACATAAAATATGCCCATCAGAGTGCCCCTTAACATAAAATATGCTCATCAGAGTGCCCCTTAACATAAAATATGCTCATCAGCATGTCCCTTAGCATAAAATAAGGGGCACGATGATGGGCACATTTTATGTCAGGGGGCACTCTGATGGGCACATTTTATGTTAGGGGGCACGCTGATGGGCACATTTTATGTTAGGGGGCACGCTGATGGGCACATTTTATGTTAGGGGGCGCGCTGATGGGCACATTTTATGTTCGGGGGCGCGCTGATGGGCACATTTTATGTTAGGGGGCACTCTGATGGGCAAAACAAAACATTTAAATCAGCATTGCTCTTAACATAAAATATGCCCATTAGCGTGCCCCTTAAAATGAAATATGCCCATCAGAGTGCCTCTTAACATAAAATATGCTCATCAGCATGTCCCTTAGCATAAAATAAGGGGCACGCTGATGGCCACATTTTATGTCAAGGGGCACTTTATAGGGCACTCTAATATAATTAGCATGGCAAGTGGCAACAACATATGGCAGTCTGCACACTAATGCTTGTGCAGCTGCCAGCTACCGTATTCTTCTCCCCCAAATGTGCTCAGCTCCACATCACATACCTCAACTGCAGCCGGAGCCAAAAGCTGCGAACAGGGGGGCGGGGCGTGGACCGAGTGTGAAGGAGCCGCCAGTCAGGAGCAGGGGGCGGGACGCGCGCGTGACGTCACACCCCCTACTCGCGGCCGGACAGGACACCGGCGGCGTGTGAGAAGGGAGCCGCGAGCCGCAATGAGGAAGGTGAGCGGTCAGGGCGGAAGCTACAGAGGATCATTGCATACATTATCAGAGGGTTACTTACTGCAGAGGACATTTTTTACATAGATCATAATGGAGGACCGCGAGCCGCAATGAGGAAGGTGAGACATTGTTCGGCTCAAAATTATTCGGCCTTTTGATTTATTCGGCCGAACACCGAAAGTGCCATTTTCTCTATTTTCGGCCGAATAATGTTCGGCCGCCGAATATTCGGTGCATCCCTACCTTTTAATATTTAATATATCTTATTTAGATATATTGGATTTTACTTTTTAACCTAAGACTACAATTCACAAATGTTTACTGAAGCCTCTCTTGACATACAGAGATGAGTCATCAATATCAGTTAGCAAGAATGAAACAATTATAATATATAACGGTTTTCTACATATCTATGTATGTTAGTTTTATATATATATATAATCATTGTTAATATTCTATTACATATAAGATTATAACGTATCTGTAAATCTTATTTTTAAATGGGTCTAAAACACAGAAAATACAGACTAAGGTTTATGATTACCACACAGATAAGATAACCTTTGTATAGCGTCTTAGACTTTATCTAAAGACAATCAACAGGCTATTTATTTATTACCTTAGGTCAACACAGCATGTTTGGGGTAAACCTGTTGAATAGGCACTTTTTGTTAAAGGATATTTAACCTTTCAGTAACCTAACAAAAATGGATGTCATTGCTTCATATTTCTATATAGAACAAAATATAACATTTCTTTCTTATTTAATCTCCCCAAATAAGCCTGACAATATGTAATGCATAAACCGGTCAGAAACAAATATATGTTTATGCACCTGTAGACAGTTGTGCTGGAGTGCATACAGCTTGTGATGACTGCAGGTATGTTTTGTTAACTTTCACAATAATCTCTGCGGAGTGCATTTGGGCCATAAACCTGCCTGCACATGCTTAGTTTACGCTTATGCTTCACCCTGCCCTCTAATCCTCCTTCCGACACACAGAACTTGTGTGGGCAGCACATGCTGTAGCATTTGACAGTTGACTGGTTGGATTGTACTTAGTATCTTGAGACAAGAGGGTCTTGAGTACAACTAAAGGTACAATTTTTTTTTTTTTTTTTTTAATTAAAAGGATGTTATACTTGCTTTTTTTTTTTTTTTTTTTTTTTTTTGGAACAGTATTGCACAGAGGTCCTTCTCCTCTGGCAGTCCCAGCTGGTTCTGTTGGCTCCTCCCTCATTCGGGTACCTCCTGTAGTAAGTTGGATGCCAAGAAGGCACCAGTGCATGCGTGCTCCTGCTGGGTTCGGATCAGGGCTGTATCCGTTTGTAGACCTATGCAGTGCTAACAAGCTAAGCCTAATGCCTAATATAATCCTTGAGATTTTAGAGCCACTTTGGCCTAGGGGCACCAGAGGAAAAGGAAATTGATTTCAAGACTTAAAGCGGAGTTCCGGGCACAGAAGTCATTTTTCACTGAACATACCCCCGGGACAGTCAGGGCTAGCACATTCCACAATGGCTAGCCTCTGATCTGTCCCGGTTCGCACTTACCTGCAAGAAGAAATACTTACTTATAAAATTTCTTCCACAGCGTTTCCATCTCTTGTGGGCAGCTGAAGCCGGCGCGGTCCTCTTCTGTGTCTTCTTCCGCGTCTTCTTGTCCCAGAATGCGCCTGCACCGGCCCCTCTCGTCACTTCCGGTGCGGCGCCGCATTCCTCCACAGCTTCTGGGCATGCCCAGAAGCTGTTTAGCAGGGGAATGCGGCGTCGCCCGGAAGTGACGAGCGGGGCCGGTGCCGTCGCATTGATTCCTGGGAGCGATGACGTTCAGCTCCTAGGAATCAGTGCAAGCCAGGAAGTGACGGGTGAGCCGCGGCGCTGAGGGAGGAAGTGAAGACTAGGTGAGTATCTTCGATCTTCAATTACAAGGCAAGTGAATAAAAAAAAAAAATCTAACTATCCAATTCTGTTTCAGGTTAAGGGGAAGAAGCGGACGAAAAATATCGCTTTTTTTTTGTGCCCGGAAATCCGCTTTAAAGTGGAAATTTCATTTGGAATTTCTTGTTTTCAATATGTTCATTTGATTTTTCTAATCGTTAGTTGGTTAAACAGACAGTTGCTTTGAGAAAATTTGATGGAGCAGGGTGGAAAATATGTCTCCCATTCCCAATTTATCCACCTTTCATTCTCTCACATCCTGCTTTCTTTTCTCCTTTTATTTTTACCTCTTTTCTTCTGCCATCTTTCTTTTTCTCTTTTTTTTTTTTTTTTTTCTCTTTTATTTCTTTCTTTCCTTTCTTTCTTCCTTCCTTGCACAATTGTCTATAAAAAAAAATATTTGTGGGAATAAAAGTTGATGCACACACTCTAAATATAATATTAAAGGTAAAAAAAAAAAGTTAAAGGGGTTGTAAAATTCAGAAGGTTTTTGTTATCTTAATGCATTCATAAAAAAGGTTTTTGTGTTCAGCAGCCCCCCCTAATTGCTTACCTGACCCCCCCCCCCTCGCTATCCAGCGATGTCCACGAGTGCCTCAGCCACTTCAGACTCTATAGTGATTGGCTGGGACACACCAGCGGTGCCTTTTTGCTCCCGCTTCTGTCAATCAAACTCAGCAAGGCAGGAGAGAGAGGGGGGGGGGCTGGGCCGAATGGCAGCCCTGCGTCCTAATGGATACATGGAGCTGCAGCTCAGCTCGGTGCCCCCATAGCAAGCTGCTTGCTGTGGGGGCACTCAATAGGGGGTAGGAGCCAGGAAATTCAGCCAGGGACCCGAGAAGAGGAGGATCCGGACTGCGCAGGGAAGGTAAGTAAAACATGTTTGTTGTTTTAATAGAAAAAAAAAACGAGACTTTACAATCGCTTTATTTAAAATTATGCATTTGTTTGTGAAACCCTGGAAATCAACTTCATTTGGTTGTTATACTGAAATAATGTCCTTTTAAAACTATTCTTAAACCTTTTCCGAATGAGAGGTCAAACTAGACTCCTAATGTCTTCCTATGTGCTTGGAAACATTCCTACGATATTAGACATTTACCAGAGTTTAGGAGCAGCTGTGTTTAGAAGCAGTTAAAGAGGAGAGTTTTGCCAGAAAAACGCTGGACATGGCAAATGTGCGTTAACACTAGGCACGTTTAGCACTTTCATTTCAATAACAGAATAAATTATTATTCTGGCCAATGAATTTAACGCCTAAGCACTGGACGCTGCTAAATGAGGAGAAAATGCAGTACACATGTTTACCAGCATCCAGTGTTTTTCTTCTCCCAGGAGAAAGGTGTCTACTGACCATCCAGTGTGCATGTAGCCTTAGGCCTCATACACACTTTATATAATCACGTTAAGGAGCTTTTGGTGTTTTATTGCCAAAGCTCCTGAACTCCACTCAATAAAAGCCTAGAGTTTACAAGCAGCAGAGTTTAGAGGTAGTCAAAGCTCCTACTAAACGCAGTAAAGAAGACAGAAAAAAGCCAAACATGGCAAAAACACATCTAAACCAACCTAAACGTGCCTTAACACTATATGTACATTTAGTGGCGGTTCACACTTGTGCGATGCGGGAAGGCTGCGAATTTGCAGCCTGTTCCCGCATCGCAAACGCACATCTGGCAGTTCACACTGCCATATGCGATACGCAGGGGGTGTCAATGAAATGTTAACGACACCCCCAGTTTGATCGCATATCGCAGTGCGATCTGACAGTTCGCACAGGATCGGATCGCACAAGTGTGAACCACTGTGCGATCCGATCCTGATGCGGCTGAAAAAAAGGGTCTTGTGCGTCTTTTGTGCAGGTGCAGTGCGAATTTCAGCCATACAAAGTGTATGGCTGAATTTGCATCTGCACAGGGGATTGCATGTAATGAAGGAGCAGTGCGCTCCGAATTACATGTGATCTCCACAGCCGCACTAGTGTGAACCGGCACTTAAGCTTTTATGTCCATGACCAGAATTAAGATTCTGGCCAATGAAATAAATGCCCAAACTCCAAATGCAGCTTAGGTAAGTTTACAATCCAGTTTTTTTTTTTTTCCACTGCCAGGAATGTTGGCAGGTTTTTCTTGAATGGGCAAAGGTCTCCCAACATTCGACCCATGTGTACTCGCCTTTAGCAGAGAAGTCATTGTGTTATACTTTGATAAGCTTCTTGTGTCAATCCTTTGGTTGCCGTGAAGCTATAATTTACACCACTGGTTACTCAATATTCTTTGAATACATGACAGATTTTTTGCTGAAATAGTGATCTGTTTTCAGCTTTTGGCAGAATTATGGGATGAATGTAGATTATTAGAATGATAAAAAAAAAAAAAAAAAAAATCTTGTCCTGTAAATTCAAGTAGAACCTCACCCAAAAAATGAAGCACCACTCATTCTGTCCTGCCCCTAGCCTCTAACTTAGTTGCAGCTTTTCCGGGGAGGCAGTTAGTACTGTGCATTCATTGGGAAAATGAAAGGTGTTCTCTGAATGGTGCCTTTGCTGAGTAACGGAGTGGTAAGGACTCACAGAAAAAAGGCAGTCCTGTGTTTGAGCACCCATAAGTTGGCGAAGCATGTGCAGGTGGCAAACCCAGAGGGGGCAGCCCCATATGTCATTGTTATTCCTAATACCCTGAATTTTAGTTATTTCTAGTCTACTCCTGTTAATTTGAACAATCTTGGACTTTATAAACTAACCTAGTAAAGATCCCTACACATTTGCTGCTTGAATTCTGTGACACGTAATCACTATGTCCGGTGAGTAGGCACTGCTGTGTCACACATTTCAGAGCCTGCTTTTTCAGCTGCAGAGGAGCTGGGGGGGTGTCCGTTTCTTGACATGGAGTCAATACAGGAATTGCTGCTTGAAGGTAGCAAGGTACCAAAGGATAATTCTTAGAAATTGAACGTTGGTAAAAGGAATGAGCAGAGGAGAACCTCTAAAGCTGGATACACACTATACAACTTTTGTTGATAGATTTCCTTTAGATTTACCTTCAACTATGTAGTGCAAGGGCCTCCCTGATTACATACAAATTGAAATTGTTTAGGTCTAACCTCATATTATATGGTTTTGGTAAGTCCTAAAGGAAAAAATCTAAAGAAAATTGTATAGTGTGTATCCAGCTTAATGCCTCGTACACACGTTCAGATAATCGTACGATAAAACTCGCTTTCGACCTGATTACACAATAATCTGATCGTTCGTACACCGCTTTTGAGAGCCAATCATGACAGTTGGACCAACAAAATCTGAAGGGACAAACAGGAAAACTTCTGTTGTACGATAGCTTAGCGAACGACAATCGTTTAATCAGTACAGTATGCGTCCGCTAAAAATCGATAGACAAAGACCACGCATGATGAGAAACACTAAAATAGCACGGAAAGAGCCTGGCTGCCATTATTTTTGTTTTGCACCATCTGATACGTAGCTACGCAACCAGGAAGCTTTTCATAAATCGTACGAAAAAAATCATACGTTTATATGCATTGTTGAATTCTATATTGGTATCATGCAACAAAATGCGAATGATAAGTCGTCCGATTATCTGAACGTGTACGAGGCATAATGCACACAAGCAGCCCAGGGAATGGTTGAAAGACATGGATGGCCAGCAGACAGGGAGCAGTCACAGCATGACCAGATATTTTTCAAGTAAGCTTTTATTGGATTGTCAAAAATAACTATTATTTGTATTGTTAAAACAATACTGATGTTGAAGTGTATTCTGTGACAGTAGAACTCTTTTAAAGTGGGTCATGGTGGTTAACGTCTTTTAAGAATGAAAAGATCCTATTTTCTCAGTCCACTAATTGTTCAGGACAGCAGGGAGGGTACTTCTTCTAGATACTTGAAGCACCTACCTGTTAAGATACAAAATGTATTGATCTTTTCTGAAATGGAAACCCACTTCCTCTGATAAAGTACATTGAATGGATTTCTTTTGACAATAGAGCTGTGGCACAATATTGAATTATATATCACAACAGGTTATATACTGGGGCACATTTTATGATATGATTCATGTGGCCTAATTCTTTTCTAAAATATATATACAATATATAACAAACCAAAAAAGCATGGTTGCTGGGATCGACTATATTAATTATATTTTTCACACTATAAAAAAAAATTGAAATTCTGTGGCATATTTGTTCATATTTGAGTCTGTATAAATTGCAACAAACATACATGTGTATATTTTTTTTCCCCTAGGTAATAAACAATGCATGTGCTACTCAAGCAATTGTCAGCATTTTGTTGAATACAAACCATCCTGATATACACCTAGGAGAAACGCTCTCAGAATTTAAAGAGTTTACCCAAAGTTTTGATGCTGCAGTAAGTACCTGATTCTTCTTCTTTTTTTTTTTTTTTTTTTTTCTCGTGGTAATAGTCTGTAACAGCCTTTTTTAACCAGGGTGCCTTGAGGTTTCTACAGGAATGCCTTGGCAAAATGCCTAAATATTGCCCAAAAGTTGTATGCAAGCCAGTGTGTGGATGAAGGCTGCCTCTTTTAGATACACAAAGCTACAGGTTTTCGTTGTGCACCATTACAACCTTCTAGCTGTCGGCGTCCTAACAACCACTGGCAAATCAGTTAATGAGGATGTCAGTCACCTGCATAGCATCCTTGCGCTCCCCTGTTCCTCTCCATCAGTGTTAGGGTCACATTAGATGAGTGATGGAGAAAAACTGAGGGAGAAGAGAAACATTGGAATACTAGTTCGTACCAGTTTGCAAAAGTGTGAAATTTGGAAGAATAAATCCCCTCTAATGTTGGGTGTCCTACTTGGACTTGTGGATGTTACTGCATCATGTAAAACTATTGGAACAGCTTTTACAATTTTAGAATGGGGTACCTCGAGACTGTCCATAATTTTTAATGGGTGCCTTGACTAAAAAAACCTTGAGAAACACTGGTTTTGAAGGGAAACTATAATGGTTTGGGGTCAAATTTATTTTCTTTCTTTCTTTTTTTCTTTCTTTCCTTCTTTCTTTTTCTTTCTTTCTTTCTTTTTCTTTCTTTCTTTTTCTTTCTTTCTTTCTTTTTCTTTCTTTCTTTCTTTTTCTTTCTTTTTTTCTTTCTTCTTCTTCTGTTGCAGTCTGTCTTTCTCTGAAACTTTAGACAGATTTGTATGATAAGCTATTAGTTTTGTCTGTGATAGGTCTCAAGCTGGCCATACATATTTTATTAATTTATTTTTTACTTTTCCTTTATTTGTTTTTCATATACCAACAAAAAAGCTATCCCTTCCCCATATTTTTCCAATTTTTCTATTTCTCCTACCACCTTCTTTGTTTTCATTCCTTCTCTATCTCTCTTTCTATTTCTTTTCACCCCTTATCGCCACGTATTTCTTCGTTCTTTTGAATTCTACCCATTTTTACCAGGTGGTTTTAAACCTCTCTAATCTTCACAGCTACTTAAAAATTCAATTTCCTATATATATATATATATATATATATATATATATATATATATATATATATATATATATATATATATACTCAATTCTTTTAAACCATTCCTTTATCGGGGGACTCTCTGGGTCTCCCCGTTTTTTTGGTATTGCCCCCTTTGCTACATTCATCTAATAGGGCAATACCGTGCTCCTTTAGTGGATAGTTTGTTTTAATAAATAGGCATACCCATGGGTCATTAATCTTGAAACCCATAATCTTTTATATACTGCCAATACCCCCATATCTTTGGGCACTCCCTTTTCAATGAATGGCGGTATTCCCGGCTCCGCTATCTCTGTAATTACTTTATAAATATGAGAATTACGATGTTTTGACTCTGTCTGCAAATAACACAGACTTTCAAATGGAAGAAGTTCCTTTTCTGATCTAATAGGCTGAGGTAATGTTAATATGAAGTGTGTCAGCTGGAAATACCGCCATTCATTCAAAGTCATTAATTCCCTTTTCTGTTTCAAATCCTAATTTAAAAATATATCTTTCCCTTTATCACTATATCATTTATCTGTGCATTTTTATCTATTATCCAATCATTAAATTGTGTCCCATTACCCGGTAGGAAATAATTTGTCCCTGTGAGTAAAATTAACAGTGAATTATACTACCATTTTGCTTGTTTAAAAATTGAATCCCAAACTCGAAATCGGGCATCACTGAATGGCGGACCGTTAGCCAAGTCCGGCCCGAGTCAATGCTGCTTCCGACCCTGCAGCGGTTGCCCCATTTAGGATCTGTTTTTTTTTCCCTCCGCCGCTGCTGCCCGCTAGCCCTGTTGTCTTTACAGAGCTGACATCGGAGGAGTAGCACAGCGATGCATGAAGGGCTTGGGCTGGCCCAGTTAACCGATTGGTTGCTCGAACTTCCCTGTATTCTAGCAAGCAATCAGTTAACTGGGGCTGGTCCCGCCCTTCATCCATCCCTTTGCTGCACTTCCGATGTCAGCTGCTGTGCCCTGTGATAGGTAGGACAGGGAAGAAGGCACTGCTGATATATAAAGCAGGAAAGAGGGGTGATATAAAAGAGCAGAAATGTAAAGGGAGTGATATGAAGGGGGATGGAGTTCTACAAAGAGGGTGAGGACAGAAATGTGAAGGGGGGCTGGAGACTGCGCTGTTAAGGGGGTTCTAAAAAAAAAAAGGGGGAGCACAGGAATGTCTAAAGGGGGGGGTTGCTATAAAGGGATTGAGGACAGAAATAATAAGGGGGGGCTGGGGACTGCAGTGTGAAGGGGGGTGCGATAAAATGGGTGAGGGCAGGTATGTGAAGGGGGATGCTATAAAGGGGATGAGGACAGTTATGTGAAGGAGGGTGCTATAAAGGTTAGGACAGGAATGTGAAGGGGGGCTGGGGACTGCAATGTGAAGGAGGGGTACTATAAAGGGGGCGAAGACAGGAGTGTGAAGGGGGGGGGGGGGGTGATTTGAAAGGGGCTTAGAACTGTAATGTGAAGGCGGGATGATGTGCAGGGGAAAACACTGATGTAATAAAAAAAGGATAGTGATGTAAATGATCTGAGACTAGGTTCACATTATTGCATAAAGCGTGTAGGCGGCCCATTTATTCCAGTGGGCTGCCTTTATAAGCAGTTACGCAGAAAAAAAGTCCCTGGCCTTTTTTTTTTTTTTTTTTTTCTTTTTTTAATTGCGCTGTACCAAGCTGCATGGTACTGGGGCACCATGCGATGTGGCACTCTTAAAGACGTGCCACGATTGCCCATTATGCTGGCAGGTGCTATTGGGAGCCAAACATATGATTCAGACCTCGGCTGGAAGAAAATTGTACTGACTGAACCATCATGAATTTTAATTCAATACCCCCTGCTCTTAAAATGCATTTCTAGTCAACTCGTGTGTATTTACATCTAACTTTCTTTTCATGTGTGGTACCCAAATATTCTCGCCCAAACGTGTTTTATCCATGATTTATGGCTGCTTGATTTTCCCCATTCCTCCAATCGTGATATCGCTATTGCATTATAATACCTTTTTCACCACTTCTGGATGAGAAGGTTTTACCCTCTTAATGACCAGGCCATTTTTTGCGATATACCTGACAATTGCGTGGTCGCGCAACGCTGTACCCAAATAAAATTGATGTTCTTTTTTTTCCCACAAATAGAGCTTTTTTTTGGTAGTATTTGATCACCTCTGCAATTTTTTTTTATTTTTTTTTTTTTGCGCTTTAAACAAAAAAACTAAGACAATTCTGGAAAAAAAAAAAAAAAAAAATATATATATATATATATATATATATATATATATATATATATATATATATATATAATTTTCACATTCTGCTATATAACATTCCCAAAAAAAAAAAGTGAAAATTAAATTTTTTCATCATTTTAGGCCAATCAAGCGTATTTTGATTGGTTTGCGCAAAATTATTCTCTTCTACAAACTAGGGGAAAGATTTGTCATTTTTATTAATTTTTTTACTAGTAATGGCGTCGATCAGCCATTTTTAGCAGGACTGCGACATTGCAGCAGACCTTTTTGTCATTTTTGGGGGGACAGTAAGTGCTAAAAAATATGTACTGTTACTGTAATAATGACACTGGCAGGGAAGGGATTAACTCAGGGGCGATCAAAGGGTTAGGTGTATGCCTAGGGGGTGTTTTCGAACTGTGAGGGGGTATGGGCTCGTGGAATCAACACAGAGACATGTGATACTAATTAGGAGGATCGCAGGCGCTCTGTCCTGATTCCTGAGAGAACTATTATCTGCTGTGTTTACAACAGCAGACTGCTGTTCTCTCTCCACAGGAGTAATCGCGGCCGCCAGCCCTGTCAATCAGCTTTCCCGCTGGCTAATGGGGGTGCGCTCCCCAGGATCGCCGCACAGGTACAGCGATTCGCACAACCAAGCTAGCCTGCAGCAGTATATCTGCGGCGGGCAGTCAGCAAGAAGTTATGCTTGATAATGCCCCATACTGTTTCATTTCTTTTATTAAGTTTTGTAGCGTAATTCTTGGTTTAGTTGTATAAATCAAAATATCAGACAATAAAAATAAATGAAATCGGCGCACCTGGAAGTAAAAGACAAGAATGCCGCTGTACATTCAGGGTCAATAAACCAAATCCCAGTAAAGCATATATAAATAAAACAGTGCAGCGCTAAAACATATTCATATTAAAAGTGAAAGAAATGTCCCAAGGTGAAGATGCGGTGATCATGCACTTGTATATAAATTGTGCTCCACTCCGTGCTCATCCAACACCCAGTCACTCTATCTTATCACCTTAGGATTAGCCCCTGTGTCACCAGATGGGCTAATAAAGCATGAAGCTCTCACTTGAAACACAGAGATCCCAGAAATGATGACCATGGATCATGAGATGCTACTAGACCTCCTTTGACAGATAGGCTTTCGTTCACCAGAAAAGGGTCCACACGTCCATAGAAATTAAAGGTCCATACATAGTACTTATATCCTTTAAAATGAACTTTATTGCTTCTAATGTATAAAATTACCTTAGCAGGCACTACCACAGTGCGCAATGAAGAGCAGTACAGGATGTCGCTGGCCGCGATGGATGGCGAGTGACGTCACTGGCCCCTCCCCCTTCATACGTGTTGCCTCCCTCTGGGAGGGACTTCTTCAGCGATCAAGTTCACTTTTAATATGAATATGTGTTAGCGCTGCACTATTTTATTTGTAAATCAAGATATCGGCATATGCCGCAACTTTGTTCCACATCTCCGATCTTTACCCCTCCTATATCTGCGCTGTTCCTTATGGTGGCCACAATGGCTCCAATGACAACACGACCAAGAGTGGGGAGAGCAGACATTTCTGTCTTGTAGCATTCTTCATCTCAAGCGGAGCCAATAGGGTTCCATTACCCTTTACCGATGCAGTTGGATGTTTATATAGTGTTTTAATGCATTGAATCATTTTTGGACCCAAACCTATCGCTTCTATTGTATTCATCATGAATCTCCAGTTTACCCTGTGGAATGTTTTTCTGCATCTATTTGACAAGAGTAGTGCTGGGGGCCCATCCCTTCCCTCTTTTTGCATTAAGAGCCGAGTTTCTATCCCATTATCCTTTCCTTCTCTCCCCGGTACAAATCCCATTTGATCTACATGTATCCATTTGGGCATCAACTTATTTAATCTGGTGGCTAAAACTTTTTTGCGTATAATTTTGTATCCACATTTAATAATGCTATAGGTCTATAGCTGGGACACAAAGTTACATCCTTTCCTTCGTTTGGTATCACTGTGACACAGGCCTGTAGTGATTCTTTCCTTCTCCTAGTCTATTCATATAGGAGCGCAATTTAATTATTGTTCTTTAGGTATCTTATATCTAATCATGAACCCATCTGGCTCTGGGCTTTTTCCTGTTGCTGTATTTATTAATACTAATTCAATTTCTTCTTTTGTTATTGGTTCTTCTAATAATTGCAGTTTTTCCTCTGATACTTGATGTAATTTTGCATTTCTAATATATTCTGTATTTTTTTCATTCTATTTAATTATTCTTCCTGAGGCCCTTTTTGTCTTAGCAAGTACAGGGAACTAGTACTTTTGGAAGACTCCTGTGATTATTTATATCAAATATACCATCTCCCCTTGCTGGTTTTTTTATTTTTTCAATGAAGTTATTGATTTTTTTTTTTTTTCCATAAAGCTTTTGCTAAGTATTTCCCCATTTTTATCTATCTTTAGCTACTCTATTAAATACCACTCTTGTTTCCTGTTCCTCTTTTAGTTCTTCTTTTTAGAACTAAGGCGTGTAATATTTCTGCGTCTGATGTGTTTTTGTTATTTTTTTGTGTTTTTTTTTTTCCCCCCCTCCTTTTTTTTTTTTTTTGCTCCAATAGAAATCAAAATGCCTTTTATAAGCCTTATGTGCTTCCCATATTGTGTCTTCTGATGTTCCTGGGGTTTCGTTGAGCTTAAAGTATAGTTGTAATTATTTTATTTTACCTACTACCTCATTCTCTTGTATCAGTTCCTCATTTAACCTCCAGTTGCTTACCCTATGTTGTTTCCACTATTTTCATCTTCATTAGTACTGAGGCATGATCCGATGGAGGAGGTATTTTAACTACTGAATCCAACAGTCTGTGGTCTACTATGATGTAATCCAGTCTAGAGTGGGTCTTATGTACTGGGTAGTAAAATGTGTAATCCTTTACACCTGGATGTTGTACTTGCCATACATCCACCAACTAGGCTTGATACAATTTCTTCGTCACCCTGAGTTAAATGGCTTTCATTCCCCAGTGCATCTGACGTACTATCTACATACATGTGGATTAATACAAAAATGTAAGTATCCAGCCACTAATAGCATACATTTTTTTTTTTTTTAAATTCCATTAACTTTCACACCACGTTCTTCAGGTATCAAGTCGGATTTTTATTCGGGCAATATATGTTCGCAAAGTAAATCCCCCTTCCCTGTATCTTTTCCCCTCGGGAAGATCCATCTCCCTTCGGAATCTACTAATCTCTCTTCCAGGGAGAATTTGATCTCTTTTGCAAAGCCTATTGCTAAGCCTTTTGTCCTTTTAGTTGTGGAATCTCCATAATACCATATCTGATAGGCTTTTGAATACAATCTAACATGTACATCATGGGTTATGTGTGTCTCCTTTAAAAAAAATTACACTTGCAGAGTGTTTTAACCACTTGCCGACCGCCGCAAGTACATGTACTGCGGCGGTCAGCCCCCCCTGGGCAAAGTGACGTAGGGGTACGTCACTCGCCCACGAGCCTCTAGGGGACAAGCGCGACGCTGGGGGCACGCTCCCGCCCCCGCTCGTTCCCTGACATCCCCGCGCAAGTGACCGGCGGCTCTGATGTCCGCCGGTCACTGGCAGCGATCTCCCGCTGGAGAGGGAGAAAGGCAGACGGCTAATGTACACAAAGCCGCCTGTCATTCTCCCTGGTGTAACTGCAGAGACTATACGATCCTGCTATGTAGGATCGTATGTCTCTGTGGTTACATCACAAGCCACGTCCCTTGACAGTTAAAATCATGCCCCTAGGGACACACTTAACCCCTCCTTTTCCAATAAAGTTAACCCCTTCCCTGCCAGTGTAATTTTTAAAGTAACAGTGCATATTTATAGCACTGATTACTGTAGTAATGTCACTGGTACCCCCAAAAGTGTGAAAGCCAGTCAGGGGTCCAATCTGTCCGCCGCAATGTCACAGTACCGCAAAAAAAATCGCAGATCGCCGCCAGTACTCGTTAAAAAAAAAAACAATAAAAATGACATAAATCTTTCCCGTAGTTAGTAAACACAATAACTTTTGCACAAACCAATCAAAATCAGCTTATTGCAATTTTTTTATTTTTTATTTTTTTACCAAATATATGTAGCAGAAAACAAATTAGCCTAAAATGTTAAAAATTTTGATTTTAACGTATTTTTGTTTGAGAATTTCATATAAAAAATTTTGAAAAATATTTTTTCATAATTGTCGCTCCTTTTTTTGTTTAGAGCACAAAAAGTAAAAATCGCGCAGGTGATCAAATAGCACCAAAAGAAAGCTCTGTTTATGGGAAAAAAGGACGTCAATTTCATTTGGGTACAGGGTCGCACGACCGCACAATTGTCCGTTACAGTCACGCAGTGCCGAATCGCAAAATTGGCCCTGGTCTTTGAGCAGCCAAATCCTCCGGGGCTTAAGTGGTTAACTTTAAGAACCTTGTGTCGCTTTGTTGGGGTATTTAATCCTCTAATGTCATATGTTAATTGTCTCTTTTTCTCCTTCCTCATTGCAACCTCTGCTTTTCTCCATCTGTTTTTTCTTTTTTTAATCGAGTCCCTGGACCATAATTCCTCAAATCAGGATGGAGTGTGTTAGTTTGGAGGATGAGAGAGAGAATATCTTTAATAGGGAGACTCCTCTGCTTATGGTAAAATATACTGCCCCCCCTTCCCTCTCATTCCCTCCACCATTAACCCCCTTCCCTACTCCCCTTCCCTCCACCATTACCCCACTCCTCTTCCCTCCTTCCTCCCATCTCCCTTACTACTATTCAGTAGAAGTGGGGCTTTTGACCTTCCATTGGGGATTAAGTAGACAGGTACCTCCTCCATCTAGGTCAGTGGTTCTCAACTCCGGTCCCCGGGATCCACTAACAGGCCAAATTTTAAGTATTGCCTTGGGGAGATGTGTTTTTTTTGCGGTCTTAACCACTTGCCGACCGCTCACAGTACTACTAATGCGGCAGGTAGGCTCCCCTGGGTCCAGCGACGTAGACCTACCAAAAACAGGCCTAAAATGTTTAAAAAAATTTTTATTTTTCAAATTTTTTTTTGGAATGTTTCATTATATCAGAATGTTAAAAATATTATTATTTTTTTTTTATTATTTGTCGCTCTTGTTTATAGCACAAAAAATTGAAAACCGCTTGGTGATATTTCAGGGCTTCGGGTTAATCCAACTCAAATCGGAGGCGTTAAATATAAACCTTCCTGTCTTGAATGCCATACAGACATCCTTTTCCTTTTAAATGGGGTATCCAGACGCTCCCTTATCTTGTGGTGAAACTCACCTCTGACATTGCTACATTGTTTTGGGCTAATTACCTACCCTCATACGACTCTACTGCACGTGACCTGCAAACCTGGCAGAATTATGATCTTTCCTGGTTGGGGAGGATTACAGCAATTAAAATGACGGTTCTTCCGCGTATTTTATATTTCGGATCCCTCCGGATCCCGGTGTCCTCCACCTTCTTCCGACAGCTACAATCCTTGGTTTTTAAATTTATCTGGTATAGGGGTGGCTGTAGGGTAGCTCAGTCCGCCTTATTTAGATCCAAGTGGAAGGGGAGGGGGGGTTGGGAGTCCCACATTTTCTGCGTTGCTACAGGGCGGCACAACTAGTCCAGTTGTATCAGATCTTTAATGAGTAGTACAAACCCGAGTTTTTACACTTGGAGGCGGGGGGCTAGTCCAGATGTCCCACTAGACCTGTTGTTATGGCTATCCCCACGGGACCGAAAGGCAATTATGTGCCCGTCTTTGTCCCACTCGCTGCGGCTTTGGGATATGGCATGTAAACTGTATCCTTTAAAATCCCCCTAACTCCAGTGGCTCCACTCTTCCATAAGCCTCGCTTCCCGCCGGGCCAAAGGCCTAGTCAGTTCACCTGGTGGACTGACAAAGGTCTTTATAGGATTGCTCACTTCCTGGATAATAAGGGGATTAGACCACACAGTTATTTTAAGTAAAAGCTGAAGATGCCTCTTGGGGAAACATTTTGCTTTTGTCAAATAACGCATTTTTCCATACTTTACTGAACGATGGGGCTGACATTACATCTAGAACTCTTTTTTGAGAACCGATGTTTGCGCGGGGCGGAACCACGGGGGGGGGGGGCATAAGGGCACTCTATGCCCTCTTCAATGATCATAATCACAAACTTTCAGACCTGGGAGAAACAATTGAGGAGGACTACTGGATAAAATGGTTGACCATGGTGCACAGGGGAATACTTAAAACCTCCCTGGTGGAAGCCAATTATAAGGTGTTATCTCGCTGGTACCTGGTTCCGTTAAAACTGGCGAAATTTTATCCTGGTGCCTCTTCCCTGTGTTTTCGGGGTTGTGAACAGGTAGGCGATATGCATCATGTCTGGTGGTCCTGCCCGAAGGTTCAACACTTTTGGATTCCGGTTTTCAACCTCATCCATTCAGTGACGGGACAAAATGTTCCCAGGGCTGCGAAAACGGCGCGGTTTGCTGATCTCGAGGGGGAGATCCCCAGACATCTGCATACCCTCATCTTTTTTTATCCTCTTAGCATCTAAAATAACCATAGCACATTCGTGGAAGTCACTGGTGCTAAATATTGTGATGGTTAAACATAAAATCTCCTGGATCATAGTTAATGAAAAATTGACTAGTATTCGTAGAGACACTCAGATGGAAGTTTTTTTTTTTATTTTTTTTTTTATTTTTTTGAGTTTTGGAGTGCTTCTTTTTTTATTATGCCTTCCCTATGGAGCTTACAATCTAATATCAATCATACATACCAAGGCCAATTTTGGTTGAAAAAAAAAATCTGCAATTTGAATTTAGGGCTGCAACTAACGATTATTTTCATAATCGATTAGTTGGCCGATTATTGTTTCAATTAATCGACTAATCGGATAAAAAGCTAAAAAAATAAATAAAAAAAGGTTGGTGTATAATTTAAAGTTCTTGAATAGCTATATGCAGTGGTAAATATAAATATCCAACTACATAGTTGGATATTTAATCCACTCTGAGACAGATAAATGTATTATTAGAGGTTTAAGTGTGGTACATATCAGACTCAGAGATCAATATTTTTAAGACCTAAAACACTAGCACTAGCAAAACACAAGCAAAATTTCTGACCGGATTGGTATATAATATTCACGATAGACTTGATACAAGCTCCCATATAAAATATTTACAAAAATGTGAGGGGTGTACTCACTTTTGTGAGATACTGTGTGTAGAGAGAGAGCGAGATAGATTAGGTTTCACGTAGTTTATTATTTCTTTCCACATCCATTAGCGCGGGCATATATATTTATTTACACGTTATGTAACATTGCCAGATCTGTTTTTTAGGAGAGTTTTAGTTTGGAGAACATGGATGCCATTTTTGATTTTGTATGCTTTTGGGCTTCGGGATAATTTTCATCGTCCGAGTCTATTTTTAGTTGGTTCAGTGTATTCTTCTCTACATGTATCTTTTCTTGGGCATTTTTTTTACTCCCTCTTGTATGCTTCCCCCATCTCCGAATTGACTTTTTGAAGCCGACTTGTCCATGTTCCCTTCATGGGACATGTATTTTTTTTTTTTTTTATAGTTCCAGGGCTGTCACTAACCAGTTTTACCCTTTATCCTGAGTATCTCCTTTTATGTCCTTCAATTGTAAAGTCACTAATTCTTCTGTCCCTACTATGTCTGGCCCCCTTCTGGATGAAATCCACTTTATATTTGCATTATGTTTGTATATCTTACATGAACTGACGAGCAACAAAATACCGGTTACAGTTCAAGCAGAATGAGGAGATGACTCTCCACTCCTGCATAGGGGTAGCTCCTCGGGTAGGGACTTTCTTTTCTGCACGCGTTTCTCTTTTTAAGGTTTAGGGTGTTCACTTATTATCTTGCAGTATATGTGATGCTATGTTGTTTATCCGCTTCTGCCTTCCCTCGTCCGCTTTCATCTGGCTGTCAGTTCCCTCCGAGCACAGCCAAGTATAGCTGAGAGCCTCCGAGCGTGTTCACCTCCTTTTGCTTCCTCTCGGGCTTCCCAGCCTCACCGGGCACAGCTGCCGCTGGAAATCTCTCACCTCCCTGCCCTGACTCGGCTCAGCAAGCGCTCACGCTGCTGCCTCCGCCCATCCTCCTCCTCGGCTCTGCCTCCCCCTCCGCTAAGACGACTCCTCAAGCTGTCCATACATATTATAATGTGACTTTACAGTAGGTTCCACTCAGGTAGAAAGCTAAAGTCCAACTAGACCGCTGTGAGTGCAGGCTGAGGCAGGGAGCTTGTCCTAGCTCCAAGCTGCGGTAGTGTCAAAGGAAAAGGTCCATAAGTTGTACATCATGAAGCAGACCCACGTGCATGAAGTGAGATGAATGGCAGACTCCAGCCAGACCACGCTCACAATGTTTCGATCCGCCCTTTGGAGCTTAATCATGGGGGCCAATGGGTCTGCTTCATGATGTGTGGTTCATGGACTTTTTCCTTTTGACATTGCTATATATCAAAAAGGCTTACCTAAAGAACCCAGTCATCTTATATCCAGCCAGGTTGGCTCTTGCCTATACCTAGTTGCTGGTAAGATTTATGGTGACTAAAAAGTCTCTAGTATACAGTGGGTACGGAAAGTATTCAGACCCCCTTAAATGTTTCACTCTGTTATATTGCAGCCATTTGCTAAAATCATTTAAGTTCATTCTTCTTCCTCATGAATGTACACATAGCACCCCATACTGACAGAAAAACACAGAATTGTTGACATTGTTGCAGATTTATTAAAAAAGAAAAACTGAAATATCACATGGTCCCAAGTATTCAGACCCTTTGCTCAGTATTTAGTAGAAGCCCCCTTTTGATCTAATACAGCCAGGAGTCTTTTTGGGAAAGATGCAACAAGTCTTTCACACCTGGATTTGGGGATCCTCTGCCATTCCTCCTTGCAGATCCTCTCCAGTTCTGTCAGGTTGGATGGTAAACGTTGGTGGACATCCATTTTTAGGTCTCTCCAGAGATGCTCAATTTGGTTTAAGTCAGGGCTCTGGCTGGGCCATTCAAGAACAGTCACTGAGTTGTTGTGAAGCCAATTCTTCGTTATTTTAGCTGTGTGCTTAGGGTCATTGTCTTGTTGGAAGGTAAACCTTCGGCCCAGTCTGAGGTCCAGAGCACTCTGGAGAAGGTTTTTGTCCAGGATATCCCTGTACTTGGCCGCATTCATCTTTCCCTCGATTGCAACCAGTCGTCCTGTCCCTGCAGCTGAAAAACACCCCCACAGCATGATGCTGCCACCACCATGCTTCACTGTTGGGACTGTATTGGACAGGTGATGAGCAGTGCCTGGTTTTCTCCACACATACCGCTTAGAATTAAGGCCAAAAAGTTCTATGTTGGTCTCATCAGACCAGAGAATCTTATTTCTCACCATCTTGGAGTCCTTCAGGTGTTTTTTAGCAAACTACATGCTAGCTTTCATGTGTCTTACACTGAGAAGAGGCTTCCGTCGGGCCACTCTGCCATAAAGCCCCGACTGTTGGAGGGCTGCAGTGATGGTTGACTTTCTACAACTTTCTCCCATCTCCTGACTGCATCTCTGGAGCTCAGCCACAGTGATCTTTGGGTTCTTCTTTACCTCTCTCACCAAGGCTCTTCTCCCCCGATAGCTCAGTTTGGCCGGACGGCCAGCTCTAGGAAGGGTTCTGGTCGTCCCAAACGTCTTCCATTTGAGGATTATGGAGGCCACTGTGCTCTTAGGAACCCTAAGTGCAGCAGAAATCTTTTTGTAACCTTGGCCAGATCTGTGCCTTGCCACAATTCTGTCTGAGCTCTTCAGGCAGTTCCTTTGACCTCATGATTCTCATTTGCTCTGACATGCATTGTGATCTGGAAGGTCTTGTATAGACAGGTGTGTGGCTTTCCTAATCAAGTCCAATCAGTATAATCAAACACAGCTGGACTCAAATGAAGGTGTAGAACCATCTCAAGGATGATCAGAAGAAATGGAAAGCACCTGAGTTAAATATGAGTGTCACAGCAAAGGGTCTGAATACTTAGGACCATGTGATATTTCAGTTTTTCTTTTTTAATAAATCTGCAACAATGTCAACAATTCTGTGTTTTTCTGTCAGTATGGGGTGCTATGTGTACATTCATGAGGAAGAAGAATGAACTTAAATGATTTTAGCAAATGGCTGCAATATACAATATAACAAAAGAGTGAAAAATTTAAGGGGGGTCTGAATACTTTCCGTACCCACTGTATATAGCGATCTCAAGGAAAAATATATATGCCTGTTTAAGTCCGTCGGGGGATTTTTGTGCTGTTTTAGTTTTAGGGACACCTAACTTGGGAAGCACACAGATGTTTTTTTTTTATTTTTTTATCTATTTTAATTATATTGCTGCCTTCAAGGGCCCTATTTCTAGCTTTTCTTCTTTAAACTGTTTTTAAATCCTGTTTATATATTTATGCAAAAATGCGATCATCCCATTTAAATTACGCATTTAAAAGAACCTGAAGTTTTAATTGTTTGGTCAGAAGGTGTAGCAATCGAAAGGCAAGTGTCAGAACTCTGGTACCTCACACTCAGGATTTTGAGGTTCAATAATACCAGTTCTAGGGACAGCTAATCACATCGTCATCCTAATTAACAAGTACAACAATCTTAAGGGAAAAAACCCTTTGCTGGGTAACAGGACTTTAACCAGTGCTCCAAAATTGTATACTATTCCAAGAGAAGGTCCATTGTCAGCTAGTACCTTTTTGTGAGATACATTATATATGAATTGTTGTAAAGCAGCTTTGGTCCATGTTAATGTATGGGAGACCATGTGTGCACTGGCCTCAGTGGGAGGAGAGGAGCAAACTGATGAGTTGGAACAGCATTTCATATGGTGGGCAGTAGGGGCACAATATGTTTGGGGTGGGTCTATTGGGTTGAGGTATACCTGGGGATTCTCCTATTAGTTGAGGTTGGCTGGAACGGTTTGCTGGGAGGAATGGAGCTCTCTGTACATGGTTGGGGGTGATAGGGGCTGACCTTAGTCTTGGTTGAGTCAGTGTCTGTGTGTGGGGTTGCAGGGAGGGGGGATTGGGGGTTTGTTAGTATGAGGTGATGTCTCATGGACTTTGGTTAGTTGAGTCTTTTCTTTTTTTTTTCTCTTGGAATATTATACGTTTTTGGAGTACTTGGTTACTGTTTCAGCTGTCGTGATCGGCATGGCTTTGGCCCTATCCGTTACACTCTTGGGTGGTCAAATGCTCATTTAACAGGCCCTTGGCAGTCTTCGGGGGTCAGATGACCTCACTCACCACCTCTGCTCCTCTGAACTGTGACATCTGCTTACACCTGTCTCATAATGGAGTTGGTGAGCATGATGCCATTTAAGATATATATATATAATGAGATTGTGTTTAATAATTTACGGCAAAACTATTGGTTGTAAATTATCTTATTGAAATTGATAATCTTTTAGACACAGAAGTTCCCTGAGGAAGCAGAAGTGCTCTGCGAAACGCGTTGGAAACCAATGTGTTCAATATACAGTTTGGAACTATAAACATGAATTGAAGGCGCTCATGTAGCTCTGTCTGTCTAATACTTAAATGTTTTTAAGATTTGTATGGTCCAGATGACTCAAGTACTGTCTTTTATCCATTTGTAATAATAAAGATTTATTTTACGTATGTGTTTACAACCTCACTACCATTAAAGTCCTGTCACCCAACAAAGGGTTTTTCCCTTTAGATTTTTGTACTCGCACACTGGATTCTCAGTCATGAGAAATTGTAAAATGTTTAATTCATTAGCACTAAGGATGATCAAACTTTTGAAATGTTCGGTTCGACCAGAACACCCGAATTTTCCAAAAGTTCGGTTCGGATTTCAGAACCCCATTGAAATCAATGGGACCCGAACTTCGGTAATCAAAAAACACCATTTTGAAGCCCTAAAACCCAATAAATGCCCCTTAAAAAAGTGCCTAGGGTTCTGGGTCATACCCCATTAACTAATAACCCCCCAAAAAGGTTCTTAAAAATTGTCATTTTTGATAAATTTTTGCCAATTATTGAAAAAATTAAAAAAAAAAAAAAGAGAGATTTTTTGATTTTTTACTTTGGATTTAGTATCTGGGGGGGGGGGGGTCTAAAAGGTGTGCATGTGAAGTTTCAGCTCTGTAGCATGTCCAGAACCATGAAAAAAAAAAAAGATAATTTTTCAGTAGAACAGGGATGTGGGTCGGGACCCTCCTTTAACTTTAACACCTATATGATCTTTTTTTCTGGTTCTGGACATGCTACAGAGCTGAAACTTCACAGGTACACCGTTTAGACCCCCCAGACACAAAATCACACAAAAAAAGTTCTTAAAAATTGTCATTTTTGATAAAAAAAAGCCAATTATTGAAAAATTAAAAAAAAAAAAAGAGAGATTTTTTGATTTTTATTTTTGGATTTCAGATCTGGGGGGTCTAAAAGGTGTACATGTGTACAGAACCAGAAAAAAAAGATTGTTTGTATTAGAAAACTTTCTGACAAGGGGGTTTGCTTCGCTCCTGTAACACCCTGCCGGTTTAATAGAAGGCATTTTTTTGGGATCTTTGCAGTCAGGAAAAACATCTGAACTTGTGTATAGTGGTACTGTGCACAAGTTCAGATGTTTTGCCTGCCTCCAAAACCCCCCAAAAAAATGCCAGCAAAAACACACCTGGGCATTTTTTTTTTTTTTTTTTGACGCTAGCGTTTTTTTGGCATTTTTTTGGGTTCTTTTGAGGCAGGCAAAACATCTGAACATGTGTATAGGGGGTATATATACACATATATGTCTGAATATATACCCCTAGACATATATAGGTGTGATAGTAGCAGAAATATATTACTGTAAATGATTTCATTAGCGCAAGCATTTATTTCTGCTACTATCACACCTATATATGTCTAGGGGTATATATTCAGACATATATGTCTATATATACCCCCTATACACATGTTCAGATGTCATGTCTGACATCAAACATGTCCTCAAAAAAGCACTGGCAGTGGCAGCCCCTGCAGCATAAAAAAATGCTTGGCTGGTGAGAAGCCATATTCCAGTTCCGAAGCAATTCAGAGAAATTATCATTTCTCTATAGCGGTCACCCTGCTATGGAAGGGTTTTGTCACCCTGCCATAGCAGTCACTGCCAGTTAACCCTACACTACACTACGGTCCCCTTACACTTAACACTTTCCCTACAGAAACTCAATTTTTGAAGCTAACTTAAGTGTAAAGGAGCACTCTAACTACACTAGATATCCCTTTCCTCACACTAAAAATAGCTAAATGACACTTTTAAAGTAAAATTAACAGAACTGCTTCCATTCTCTTCCATGTCCAGTATAACAATGCTAGGAATATGGCGGGGGCGATCTTGTATACTGGGGGGCGTATTCACTAATGATTGGTCTAGGGACCCCCTAGTCACTCCAATCGCATTCCTAGCATTCTCCTGCCCCCTCAATTGGCTTTTGCTAATGGTTCTGGTCCAATCACGGGCTTTTAAAGCCCATTTCCTGAAGCATTGCATTTTGGGCGGTTCTGGTTGCCGAATTCCGAACTTTTTGGGCAAAAAGTTCTAAATTCGGCCGAACCTCGAACACCCAATGTTCGGGTCGAACCAATGTTGGACCTGAACCGTTCGATCATCCCTAATTCGCACTACCTATTTAGTTTACTAGTGCTGCTGATTAGAACATAAGCAAAAGAATGAAACTAGGGGGGCGTGGCCTGGCGCAGCACGTGAGAGGACGTGTGTGAGAGGAGCTCCGCCGGACCGATCTCCTTTACCGCTAATCCTGCAGCCCTCCGGGCACGATAATCCTCCCTTCACCTCCCGCACACCCGCGGCACTGACCTCCACATGTCTCCGCCGAAGAAAGGCTCGGAAGCGGCCGCAAAACTAGCTGCATTCCGGAGGCTGGAGAAGGAGGCCCCGATCCAAGATGGCGCCGGCCCGTCGCTCGTGGTGGAGGAGCCGGAGAGCCCTGCTACATCCAAGGTATTGGAAGCGATTGCCACCTGCCAGACCATGCTGACAACTAAAATCGAGGAGGTGAAGGTAGATATATCACTGATGCGTCAGGATATGCAGAAGCTAAGGGACAGAGTTGGTGAGGCTGAACACAGAATCAGCGAGGTGGAAGACTCCCTCCCCCCATTGCAAAGCTCCTCAGACAGGCTGCAGCAACAAGTACACCTTATCCTTCAAAAACAAGATGACATGGAGAATAGGCTGCGCCGCTGTAACTTGCGGTTCATTGGCCTCCCGGAGGGCTCTGAAGGTGCAGACCCCTCATCTTATTTGGAACAATTGCTCACTCAAACATATGGCAGAGAATCCTTTTCACCCACTTTTGTTGTGGAACGTGCACATCGCTTCTCAGGGCGTCCCCCCCCCTCAGGGTGCACCCCCCCGCACATTCATCGCTAAATTCCTGAACTATCGGGACAGAGATGCCATATTGCGCCTGGCCAGAGTTAAGGGGAACATTCCATTTGGAAATCACAAAATAGCGATTTTCCCCGACTTCTCTGCTGAGGTCCAGAGGCGCCGCAAGAGCTTTTTGGAGGTCAAACGCAGGCTGCGTATCAAGAATATCAAATACTCTATGTTGTACCCGGCCCGTCTTAGAGTGGAGGGTGAGGACCGAGCCCACTTCTTTGAGGATCCGGAAGCCGCCATCTCCTGGCTAGAAGGACTGGAAGCTAGAGCCTGACCACCTTGCCCTGGCGACTTCATGACACTTTCTCCCTGATTGCCTATGCCTTATGCTGCTGCAGAGGTGGGGGGGTTTTTGTAGATCCTGCGGAACTCAAGACTTTGCGCCCCCCTTCCCCCCCCCCCTCATTTCCCTGAACCACTGCTCCTGTGTTTGACCGGCGGAGCGCCCTAGCTCCACAGATGGAACTGATTTTTCTGTTCTCTTCCTATGGATTTCCACCTGCCCATAGGTTTTGCTACCCAGCGATACACCTGTTGGTTTTCGCCCCCTACACCCGCTCAGGCGTGTGTTTGTGCCCAACTCCCCTGTTGCCCCCTGCGACTTCTGCTGGACCTGGGCCCCCGGGCCCCCTTGCTTGTCCTAGTTGTATTTTGCTGTATTTTTGCTGACTATCCTGGGGGTCCCTGGCCTCCTGATCTTGCTCTTTACCAGTCGCATGTGGGCCTGTTCTTGTTGAGGCACTTGTTTGGGAACATGCCCGCACAAGTTGGGGTTGGTGCAGGGCAGGGAGGGGGGATTGGGGTATTACCATTGTTTACAGTTTATAATTGGTACAATCTCTATACTGTTTCTGTTCTATGCACATTGACCTCAAGTAATAACTGCCTGCTCTTTTGCTGCCGTTTATTAATGCTAGTGTATGACCGTGGAATTGTTAGTTCTGTGGCCTTATTGCCTGAGATCCTGGGAGCCTCCGCTCCACGCTCCGTATTACCCCTGCCATGGCCGCATTGAAATTGTTGACGTGGAATGTCAGGGGTATGCGCGATAAGATTAAACGGACGGCTGTCTTTAATGTTTTACGCCGTGTCCGGGCTGACATTATAGTACTGGTGGAGACACATTTGGAGGGCCGCGTACAGCAGTCTCTCAAACGGCCTTGGGTTGGCTGGGTGCAGCACTCTGCATATAGCTCGCACTCCAGGGGTGTGGCGCTTCTGGTGGCCAAATCGGTACATTTCCAGCTCCTAGGATCTCAGGTTGACCCAATGGGTAGATATGTCTTCCTTAAAACGTCAGTCTATGGGGAATTGATGCTGCTGATGGCTTTCTATGTGCCCCCCCCTTACTCTGCTGTGGTTATAATGGAGGGATTGGCGTTTATGGCACAATGCCCGGGGGCCCCGGTGATCTGGCTGGGCGACTTTAACAATGTGATGGACTCGGGTCTGGATAGATCCGGTGGCGCCTCCCAGGCGCCGCCGGGGTCGTCCCCGACCAGGTTCTCCCGATTGTTGGAGAGCTTTGGTTTGGCCGACGCAGCAAGTACCCCGCTCAGCGTGCGTACTCCTGTTTCTCGGCTGCACACCATTCTATGTCACGCATTGATCTGATATTGATGTCTCGAACCCTGCTCCCCAGGTTACTGGCGGCAGGCTTCGCCCCACGGACTCTGTCTGATCACTGCCCTTATTGGATACTGTTGTCCTTGCCCTGCAATAGACCTCCCCCGGCCTGGCGCCTGAATCCCGCCTGGCTCCCCTTGGTGTCTGATGGGAACGACATTGAGGGGACCTGGACACAATTCTTTTCTGATAATGAGGGCACTGCCTCCCCGGCTGCAGTGTGGGAGGCATTTAAACTGTTCGCCAGATCCACTATGATTTCCAAAATCAAAGCTGTTAGAGCGCGGGCTGCTGAGGAGATCTCCAGGGCAACGGCGAATCTGTTTGAAGCTGAACAGGCCTTTATGGCGGACCCGACTCCGACGCATGAATCCCAGTATAAATTGACCTCTAAAGTCCTTTCCCAACTTGAATATGAGAAGGCGAAATCTAAGATGTTTTTTCAGAAGCAGAATCTGTTTGCACATGGAGAGCGGGCGGGGAAACTCCTCGCATATTTAGTTCATTGTGAGGATAGACCCCCGGTAGTTATTACTTTAAAGGATGACCTGGGTAATGAGATCACCGATCCTGCTGCGGTGACACAGTGTTTCCGATCATTTTTTAGTACACTTTACACCTCTAGGGCCCCCGCTGACTGCACTGACATGCATGACTTTCTGGACTCTATTGCCTTTCCCACATTGACACCTGACCAGTTGGCGACCCTCGAGGCACCCATTTCTGTGGAGGAGATTGCAGCAGCCGTGTCCGAGTTCCCTAGATCTAAGGCCCCCGGCCTGGACGGCCTCCCGATTGAATTCTTCTCCCAATATTCGGAACTCCTTTCTCCTAAATTATTGGCTTTGTTTCAATCTCTGTTCAAGGATGCAGCCCTGCCCCCTTCTATGCGGGAGGCGCTAATTGTGCTCATCCCCAAGCCGGGCAAGGACTTGCACGCCCCAGAGTCTTACCGTCCCATCTCTTTGCTCCCAGTAGACACTAAAATCCTTGCGAAAATTTTATCCCTCCGTCTTAACAAGGTGATCCTTTCACTCATACACTCGGACCAGGCCGGGTTCATGCCTGGGAGGAACACCTCATTTAACCTTCGCCGGTTATTCATGAATCTCCAGGCACAACACGACGGAATGGGCGGCAGGGTGGTGGTCTCCTTGGACACGGCTAAAGCATTCGACTCGGTAGAGTGGCCATTTCTATGGACCTGCCTGGACCGATACGGCTTTGGACCTAATTTTATTAAGTGGGTCAAACTTCTATATAGCGCCCCGGTAGCTAGGGTCCTGGCCAACGGCTGGCAGTCGACCGCCTTCCCTTTATCCCGTGGCACTCGACAGGGGTGCCCCCTCTCCCCCCTGCTGTATGCCCTGGCCGCGGAACCCCTGGCGATGGCCATTAGAGCACATCCCGGGATTCGTGGCCTACGTAAGGGACCGCTGGAGGAGAAAATCAGCATGTATGCTGATGACACTTTGTTATATTTGGAAGACTCTCGAGAATCCCTGCTCACAGCCCTTTCTTTAATTGAACGGTACGGACGATTCTCCGGTTTTCAGATAAACTGGGATAAGTCACAAATTCTCCCGCTTGACGAGAGCCCGCAGGCGATAGCCCCCGCAAACCCGGCACTGCAGTGTGTATCCCGCATTAAATACTTAGGGATCCAGGTGACAGCTAGCTCAGCAGATTATGTCCCAGATAACGTTCAACCCTTGTTCCCTCTGCTTAAGGCCAAAATTCAAGTATGGTCCAAATTACCTCTGGGAGTGATGGGCAGGGTCAATTTAATTAAAATGGTTCTCCTTCCCAAAATTCTCTATGTTGTATGGCATTCTCCTATATATCTGCCACTCAGGCTGTTTAAGCAGATGGAATCACTCCTCAAGACCTTTGTTTGGGGTGCTAACCGGCACAAGATCTCCTGGCGCAAACTCAAAAATCCTACAAATCTAGGGGGGTTGGCCCTGCCGGATTTTAATCTGTACTATCTGGCAGCTCAGTTGTCCCAGTTCTTTCACATTGATAAAACGGATAGAGAACGCTTCTTGACCCTGCTCTGCCCTGGGTGGGCTCATCCCCTCGGGGACCCCCTCCTAGTTATCCTTAGGGGCGTCAGGGGCTCGCCGGAGCCCCTGTGCCCCAGATCTCTCCTATATCACTATTGTCGGATCTGGGAGGTGGTAGCGTCCAGGCTTCGGTGCCCTCCGTTCCACACACTCACCCCTCTGTGGCATAATAGTACATTGCGTGAGTTCCTCTCCATCCCTGACCTGTCGATATGGAGTGGGAGGGGTATTCTCCTCCTTAGCCATATCTCCACGACCACTGGTCTGCGGTCTTACGAGACCCTGCGAGACCAGTTTGCTGGGAGCGCAATGTGGGGGCTATGGAGGATGAGGAATGGGAGGATGCCCTGGAGACGTGCCGCAGAGTGTCGCCAAAACTGTCGGATCGCCTAACCCAGACCTTTATAATACACCAGGCTTATCTCACCCCACTTAGACTGTCCAAATATCACCCTGACTTGGTCCCCTCTTGTCCTATGTGCGCAGACCATGATGCTTCCTTCTTTCACCTATTGTGGAGCTGTCCCCAATTACAGACTCTATGGCAACAGGTAGTCACATTTCTGCACGACAAAATGGGGTCTCCTCTACAACTCTCCCCTAAGGAGTGTCTCCTGGGGGTCTATCCGGATGGAGAGATGCCCAAATCCACTGTCATTTTTCTTCAGGAAACTTTGTTTATAGCGCGTAAATTGATAGCCAGGCGGTGGATGAGACCTACTCCTCCTACTCTAGGATTGTGGATTAAGGAAATTAATAGTGTCATCCCATTTCATAAACTTTTATATAAACATAGGGGGTGCCCTCAGAAGTTCAACAAGATTTGGGACAAGTGGGTGCAGTGCCCTGATACGGCTCAGTAGTGCAGTGGGTAACTACTTTGTGCTGACCGCCCCAATTGACCTAATATTGTCTGCTTGAGTGTTGGGCCGGAAGAAAGTAACTGACTACTGCCTTATTTTTACTATGTCTGTTCTGTTTCTAAGTGTTAATCACTGTGTATATTTGTATTTTTTTGTACTTCTGTGTGTTATGAATCTGATCGAAGTTTCAATGCACGGTTTATTTTTGTATTGTACCAAAAGTTTCAATAAACCTCACTGTTTTAAAAAAAAAAAAGAATGAAACTAGATAGGAGCGGATTTCTTATGTCACTTTAGAGTTGTCTGTTCTTTCATATAGTTTGAAGACCTCATTTATAGCTTATCTTTGGATTTTCCTTAAAATTTAATTCAGGGGCCATCTCCCAAGAAACTCCTGTTTTGGGAGACAGCCCTGTGGAAGTCTGTGGCATTATACTGTGGCAGTACAACCAAGATAGATGATTTTGGCTGCTGGTGCTGAAGATTGCTATGGGCCCTGGTTGTCCTCCTTAGGTAATTTTACATCTTGAGGTGTGGAAGTGGGTTAGTTAAGGTCAGGAGGTGTGAGACAAAAGAATATCTGTACTTTCTATCATACGTTTTTTATTTTTCTTTAGCGCTTTTCCATATTATGGGTTGAGTCTAATGCATGCGCGTTATTGTGGGCTAAGGCAAGCCCAATAATTCTTCAGGGTTTTTTTTCTTCTTTAATTTCAATGTACTACTATCACATGGCATGCTGCAGTCAGCAGCTTCCATATTTATTATATGCATGTGTCCCTTTTTAAAAGGGTTTAGTATTCTAAGCTTACCTGAAAAATTTAATGTTTTCTTCAAACGTGTGAGCAAGCTTCAAGGTGGTTCAGAGACTCCAGCACAAGTAACCTGAATTTTACACTTTTATTGTCTTTCAGATGAAAGGATTGGCATTGAGCAACTCAGAAGTGATCCGACAAGTGCATAATAGTTTTGCAAGGTACTTCCTTTGTTTTTATTTTTCTCTAGATGAGAATTTGCTTTCACATTTTTAAACTATTGTTTACACCATTAAAATTCTTGGAGTTTGAGTGGAATTCCAAGTTAACATTTAAAACTTTTGTCAACTCACTGACACCCCCCCCCCCCCTCCAAAAAAAAAAATGGGTTACTCACTCATCCCCTAGCTGGCTATTTACCTCCATTGCAGAGGCTCTTTGCACTGTATTATATAATATTCAGTGGAGCCATAGGGAATAACAGACAAGGTGTAATGCATGATACTCACCCCAGTCTTTTGTGGTAAACAACCTTTCCTGTTGAGATCATGTACCTGATCTGGAAAAAAGTGCCGTGAGAACTACAATGGTTATCATTTAGGAACCCTTTAAAGGCCACTAGGGTGTTTGGTGCTAGTGTAATTACATTGAAGGCCAACAATCACTAAATTCACTCTTGAAATTTCCCACCTGTATTCCTCTCAGCCAAGGCAAAATTTAAATCCTGAGGCTGGTTGATTGCTATAAAGTTGGAAAAGTGAATTCTCATTTGGTTGGAATATACATAATGTGATAATAAACCCTCAGACCCTCCATTTTATTCAGCACTTTTCATCAACTGATTTAATCACCTACCGAATATCCAGCATCTTCATATTTTAATCCTTGCCTATGTTCTTGTTTCAGCTGGTGCTATCACCACTGCCCCAGGTTTCTTGTTTCAGGGTGGCTTCTTTATCTTGCAGAATCCTTTGGAGCCACCCTTGCATGCAGGGATTAAGAGTTGTGTGTACTTACACAAGGGGTGCTCAATTGCTGGCCCTTCGATATGACCTGCGACCTCCTGCTCTGGGACGAGGGGTAGGCAAACCCAGATCATGGGTTCTTAACCCACCGTCCAAGAGCATCAGTGTTCCTGGATGTGGCACTGGAGGAAGCACGGCTGCGGAGGGAGCAGAGCTGCATAAACCAATGCTTCCTGTATAGTGCCAACTCCTGTCACAGGTAGAGTGATACAAGTTGCACTCCGTCTGGGACAGCAATAGCCGGAATTACCTGTAGCAAGGGAGATTCCTAAATGAAAGCTCATTATTAAAAGTCAGTTTATATTCTAAAATCACACTGTATATATAGACATATCTCTTCTGCAGTGGTTACTGGGCTGCTTTCAAATTGCACAGATGCACCTGCGGGTTACCTACACTGAGCCATAGACTGCTGTTATTACCTGCAGATTTAGTGTGCTGTCAGAAAATGCACCACACCTGTAGGATATAATGGAAGTCTATAGTAAAGTGCAGCTAACCCGCAGGAAATACACAGGTGCAGTGCGCTGCACCCACAGTGCAGGTAAACTGCAGCACATCAGTGTGAAAGCAACCTTAGGCCTCTTTCACACAATCCGCTTGATTCGGTCCATCTGTCTATATTTCCTGCAGAACCAATCGGACCCTTCATTCACCTCTATGGAGCGGCAGATGTAAACGGACTTGTCAGTTTACATCCGCCTACCTCCAATCTGTCTATGCGGATTGGAGGGCCCATAGAGTAGAGCGGGCTGTGCCCATGTCCACTCTGCATATGCTGAGTGGACACAGACCTGTCATCCGCCCGCTCTGCTTATTGTGGCCCACAACCAAGTCGCTTAAGTGGCCCTCACTCTTCAAAAGGTTCATAGAAAGATAGATTTTTTTTTTTCTCCTGGTGTTTTCCTGCGAGATCTACAATCTACTGCCGGACTGGGCGATGGGCTGGATATCAGATGAAAAAAAGGTGAATAAAACTGCGCTAACAAAACAAATCTAAATAATAAACACAATAACAAGCTGCTGACACTCCAACCGACAGTGATGGTGAACAAAGTATTGTAAAAAATTAGTGCAGCGGTAAATGTGTATAAGATAAATGATGCACAACATATCAATGACCAAACAAAAATAGGTGCAAATAATTTCATTAGCGCAGCCATAGGGTTCTGCTACTTTCACACCTATATGTGTGTAGGTGTATATATACATATATGTGTGTGTGTATATATACCCCTATACAGAAGTTCAGATGTTATGCCTGCCTCCAAAGACGCCCAAAAAAAACGCCTGCAACAAAAACGCCCAGGTGTGTTGTTGCAGGCCTTTTTATGGGCATTTTTTGGGTGTCTTTAGAGGCAGGCATAACATCTGAACTTCTGTTTAGGGGTATATATACACACACACATATATGTATATATACACCTACACACACATAGTTGTGATACCCCTACACAGAAGTTCAGATGTCATGCCTGCCTCCAAAGACGTCCACAAAAAAGCACAATAAACGCCTGCAACAAAAACGGCCAGGTGTAAAAGTAGCAAAGCCACTACCCTGCTCTACTGCAATTCTAATACAAATAATCTTTTCTCTTACGTCCTCCGACAGTCGCCGCCTCTTCATATTCGTCACATATGGGGTATTAGACTTTGCTCCGAAGGAGTAGCTAGGCAACAGAATATGTTAACAATAAAGCTTTAACATATCCCACCCTCAAGGGGTGGTCCCCTCAGTCAATACCCTCCTACTTCCTGCAACCATATCTCAGTTTTAATGTCTAGCTTGTCAGGAGTGGCTGGCTCTCTCTGTGCTGGGACTTTCTGTCCCAGACTCTTTCTTCTTTTTAATATTTTGTTTGAGTTTTTCTCTCTACCTTTTATTTAGCTGTTATTTTGTCAGCGTTAGTTAGTTCTTCGGACGAAGAGGATCATGCGGACTGGGTCTCGGGCTGATCCCCCTGGTCGCAGGTCGTGGGTCAGTGGCTTCCCAGTCTGCCATCGAGCGTTCAGCCAGGTAACGCTCCTGGCACAGTGAACGACCCATCCCTGTTCGGTGCAGGGATGATTGGTGAGGTGGCTACCTCACTGGACGCTGTGCCGTTTCTTAACCCCCATTTTGTGCGTCTTGAATTGCGACTCTCCCTGCCTCATGTGCAGCGGCTTGTTCGCCTGTGCGGGTCCCCCACGCCATGTGAGGTAAGTGTATTTATGTGGGGACCTGTCTGTCTGGGGGGGTGTCAGTCTGGGACTGTGTAACCTGCCTCTATTCACACTGCTTGTCTCCCTATCTCTCGGCTGCATGCTGTGGGCTGCAAGGGGGGGGGGGGAGCTGTATGACACTGTGTGTGTCAGACTGGTCAGTGTGAGAAGCTGTGTGCTGTGGGGCATGTTTTTTTGGCATGTTTGGGCATATACAGCGATCGCTGCGGCGATCTGACATGTATTCTGATATTGGAATGTAATGTGTGTTTTAATGCACTGTGGAGCGGCGGTTTCGGCGCCAAACGACGCCATTTTGCCTTCACCCGCTCCGGCCGCATGGTTTACATGCATGGCGGCCATTTTCTTGTAGCCTCCATAGGCTTACATAGAAGCGCCCTGGCAGCATCACTTCCTCTTTCCAGGAACACCGATCGAGGCAGCAGCAGCGGCGAGGATGCATATTCCCTGTGGGGGTCTCATTGTGCTTGAGTGTGGTGCGGTGGGCTGCGCTTGCCGCGCTTGCTTAAAAGGGGCAGTTAACCCTTGGTTGTCTGGCATTACAGGGGCAATGGATTCTCAGGAGGGCAAATTTCCTACAGTATTGGTGGAAAGCCAGGGGACCGCTGTTTCCCCCCCAGGGGGGGATTTAGCCACTATTGTGGCTGGCCTTGCTGCTCAGGTGCAAATGCTGGTGGCTGCTCAATCTACTAAAAGGCCCAGAGTTGCTCTTTCCTCTGATTCTGAGGGTGAAGGTGATGGGGCTGTTCTGGCAGGGGCCTCCTTATCGGGGTCCCGCTCCTCTCTTGATCTAGTGGGGTCTGAGGTGGAGGCTGAAGTTGAGGGGGTTGATAATTCTCCCCCTGGCTCGCCTGAAGAGCTTGCAATCATGGATGAGTTGATTGCTTCCATTAAGCAAACGCTGCGTTTGCAGGGCGAAGTGTGTCCCCCCGCTGCCTTGGCGGCTTATGGGACGCAGAGGAAACGCAGGACGCCGCAGGTTTTTCCCTGCAATGCTGATTTTCAGTGCGCTGTTAAGGATCAATGGCGCGATCTGCGCAAACCTTTTGCGGTACCAAGTAAATTCAAGCTGCGTTATCCTTTTTCGCCTGCCACTGATGAAAGGTGGTGTGTGCCTCCACCAGTGGATCATGCAATTGCGGTTTTGAACAAAGCCACTGCGATTCCTGCAGAGGGTTCCCCTGTTTTCCGTGATGCCACGGATAGGAGACTGGAGTCTCTTGCCCGTCATACTTATTCTGTTACGGGTTCTATGCTTAAGGCTCTGTTTGCTTCTCTCATGGCGGCCCAGGCGATCGCAAGTTGGACGCAGATGCTTAGGCGCGTCCTAGTGGCCGACTCGGCCTCGCCGGCGACCCTGGATATGGTGGATCAGATCCACCAGGGTGTCATGTATCTGTGTGATGCGGACCTGGACCTGATTCCGTTGGCTGCACGTGTGCACAGCGTGGCGGTGTTGTCTCGCCGCCTGGTTTGGTTGAAATGTTGGTCGGTGGACCAATCTTCACGTAAGACCTTAGCCAATCTGCCTTATGATGGGTCTCGCCTTTTTGGGGAGTCCCTGGATGTGTTGATTAAGGGGATCACCGGGGGTAAGAGCACTCTCTTGCCCCATTTCCCCAAGGCTAAGGGGGCTTCTGGGAAGAAGCATGCTAATTTTCGGCCCCCTCGGGGGTCCTTTCGTGCCTTTCGGCCGCACTACAAGGGCAAACCGTTCAAAGGTCAAGGCTCTCAGAAGAAGCCCTGGTCTGGTAAACAGAAGTCCGGCCAATCCGGACCTGCAGCCCATAACAGTTCGGCCTGAAGGGGCGCCCTCACCCAGTTTTGGGGTGGGGGGACGCTTGCTCGGTTTTCTTCAGCCCTGGTTGGCCCGTGTGCGGGACAGATGGGTTCTGGAAATCGTTCGATCTGGTTACAAGATCGAGTTTCTCTCTCGGCCGGAGAGCAGATTTTTTCCCTCAAATCTTCAACTGTCTCCAGAGCGCTTGCGGGACCTGCACCTGGCGGTGCGGGACCTGAGGGCTCAGGGAGTGGTGGTTCCGGTGCCTCTTCGGGACAGGTTTCGGGGGTTTTATTCCAATCTGTTCACCGTGCCCAGAAAGGAGGGCAAGGTTCGTCCGATTCTGGACTTGAAGGCTCTGAACCGCTCTGTGCGGGTTCGCAAGTTCCGCATGGAATCCCTGCGGTCGGTGGTGGCTGCCCTGGTTCCGGGGGAATTCATGGCCTCCATCGATTTGAAGGATGCGTACCTTCACATCCCCATATTCGAGGGTCATCAGAGGTACCTTCGATTTGCCATTGCGGAGGATCACTACCAGTTTGTGGCGTTGCCCTTTGGTCTCGCCTCGGCTCCGCGGGTCTTCACCAAGGTGCTTGCACCGGTTCTGGCCTTATTGAGGGCCCAAGGCGTTTCTGTCCTGGGGTATCTGGACGACATTCTGGTTCGGTCTGCGACCAGCCAGGGTCTGGAGGAGGACCTGTCTGTCACGATGCAAACTCTGCAGGAGTTTGGTTGGACGATAAATTTTCCAAAGTCGACACTGAGTCCGTCGGTTCGTCTCCCCTATCTGGGAATGATACTGGACTCGGTGCAGGCGAAGGTCTTCCTGCCGGAAGACAAACTCAGGACTCTCCGGGAGGAAGTCAGGTCCCTCAGGGACGTTCCGAACTCGTCTCTGCGGACGTGTATGAGATGTCTGGGATTGATGGTCTCGGCCTTCGAGGCGATTCCTTTCGCACAGTTTCACACGCGGGGTCTCCAAGCGGAGATCCTGTCCAGGTGGGACGGGCGACCTCAATCTCTGGATCTTCAAATCTCGTTGAGTCTTCGCACCAGGGAAAACCTTCTGTGGTGGCTCCAGTCCCCGTTGGTGTCCGGGGGCAAGTCGTTTCGTCCGATCTCGTGGACGGTAATCACCACGGATGCCAGCCTGTCGGGCTGGGGTGGAGTTCTGGGCGTTCTGTCCGCTCAGGGGACTTGGTCGGAGGGGGAGTCTTCCCTTCCGATCAACATTCTGGAATTACGTGCGATAAGTCTCTGTCTTCATCGCTGGACGGACCGGCTGCAGGGTTGCCCGGTTCGGGTGCAGACGGACAATGCCACGGCGGTGGCCTACATCAACCACCAAGGGGGCACCAGGAGTGCCCGAGCGGCTCGAGAAGTGGCCGGCATTCTGTCTTGGGCCGAGACTCATGTCCCGGCGATAACGGCGGTTCACATTCCGGGAGTGGAGAACTGGCAGGCGGACTATCTGAGTCGCCAGACCCTGGATCAGGGGGAATGGTCTCTCCATCCGGCTGTCTTCCAGACGTTGTGCGCGAAGTGGGGTCTTCCAGATGTGGACCTGTTCGCGTCTCGCCTCAACAACAAGGTGAAGAGGTTCGTGGCAAGGACGCGCGACCCTCGGGCAGACGCGGTAGTGGCCCCGTGGCATCAGTACAGGCTGATGTACGCGTTTCCGACGATTCAGTTGCTGTCCAGGTTCCTTCGCAGGTTACACTCGGAACGCAACACGGTGATTCTTGTGGCACCGGACTGGCCTCGCCGGTCCTGGTACGCAGACCTCGTGAATCTGGCGGTCGACGCCCCGTGGCGTCTGCCTCTTCGAGACGATCTACTGTCTCAAGGACCGATATACCATCCTGCTTTACAGTCGCTGGCTTTGACGGCCTGGCTGTTGAGACCGAGGTCCTGAAGGAGAGGGGTCTCTCTCCGGAGGTCGTTCATACTTTAATCAATGCGAGGAAATCTTCCTCGGGGAAGGTTTATTACCGTACTTGGAAGGCCTATTTTGCCTGGTGTGAGTCCAGGGGGTTTTCACCCCGCACGTACTCGGTGTCCCGTGTGCTGTCTTTCCTTCAAACGGGTGTTGATCAGCGTTTAGCGCTGGCTACGATAAAGGGTCAGGTGTCTGCTCTGGCCGTTCTGTTTCAACGTCCCGTGGCTTCCAACCCATTGGTTGGCACCTTTGTTCAGGGTGTGCGGCATCTGGTTCCCCCGAGGCGGGATCCTCTGCCCCCTTGGGACTTGAATCTCGTTCTATCTGTGTTACAACGTGCTCCTTTTGAACAGATCAGGGAGATCTCGTTGTCTGTTATCCAAAAAGGTCGCCTTTTTGGTGGCGATCACCTCGGCTCGCAGAGTGTCGGAGCTGGCGGCTTTGTCCTGCAAGTCTCCGTACCTGGTTATTCATTTGGATAAGGTGGTCTTGCGACCTAATCCTTCTTTTCTTCCGAAACGAGTTTCGGACTTCCATCTTAATGAGGATATTGTCTTGCCTTCGTTGTGCACGAAGCCTAAACATCCAAAGGAGGTGGGATTGCACTCTCTGGATGTTGTTCGGGCGATAAGGGTTTACCTTAAATCGACTGAGTCTTTTCGAAAGACGGACTCCTTGTTTGTTCTTCCAGAGGGTCCTCGGAAGGGCATGGCGGCTTCGGCCTCTACCATCGCCAAATGGATCAGGCAGACCATTGAACAGGCCTATGCTTTGCAGGGGAAGGTTCCCCCTGTGCCTGTGAAGGCGCACTCTACTAGATCTCTGAGTACGTCTTGGGCCTGTCGTCATGGGGCTTCTGTAGCCCAGGTGTGTAAGGCGGCGACTTGGTCGACCGTGCACACTTTCACAAAATTCTACAAAGTAGATGTTCAGGCATCGGCGGATGCTTCCTTTGGCCGCAAGGTTCTTAGTGCGGCTGTTCCCTAGGGTCCCTTGTTGGGGACTCCTGGCTGTTGGGATAAGTTTTGTATCCCCTGGTTTTTTGTCTTTTCCTGGGTTGTTGCTCCTGTTGAGCACTTGTTTTTTGCTGTTGCCCAGCTGGTTTCCTTCCTTTGGTAAGGTTCCTTCTTTGATGCGGAGACTGCGTTGCCTTTCGGCGCGGATGCGTTTCCCACCCCTCATGTTTGCACTGCTTTGGGACGTCCCCATATGTGACGAATATGAAGAGGCGGCGACTGTCGGAGGACGTAAGAGAAAACGGAATTTTTGTAAAATCTTACCTGTAAAATTCCTTTCTCTGAGTCCTCCGACAGTCGCCGCCCCCGCCCCTCTTTTGGGGTTTGATTGTATACTCTACTGCTATTCCACTAAAACTGAGATATGGTTGCAGGAAGTAGGAGGGTATTGACTGAGGGGACCACCCCTTGAGGGTGGGATATGTTAAAGCTTTATTGTTAACATATTCTGTTGCCTAGCTACTCCTTCGGAGCAAAGTCTAATACCCCATATGTGACGAATATGAAGAGGCGGCGACTGTCGGAGGACTCAGAGAAAGGAATTTTACAGGTAAGATTTTACAAACATTCCGTTTTTTCTATTGCGGTCACCCTGACATGGAAGGGTTTGGTCACCCTGGCATAGCAGTCAGTCAGTTCACCCTACACTACACTACGGTCACCCTGACACTTAAAGCGGAGTTCCGGGCACAAAAACGATATTTTTTTTTTGTGCCCCTCCGCTAGTTCGACATTACCTGAAAAGGAATTGGATAGTTATTTTTTTTTTTTTGTTTACTCACCTTTTTAATTGAAGATCGTAAATACTCACCTCAGAGTACTTACTCCCTCGGCGCCGCGGCTCACCCCGTCACTTCCTGTCTCGCTATGATTCCTGGGAGCTGAACGTCATCGCTCCCAGAAATCAATGCGACGGCACCGGCCCCGCTCGTCACTTCCAGGCGAAGCTGTGGAGGAATGCGGCGCCGCACCGGAAGTGACGAGAGGGGCCGGTGCAGGCGCATTCTGGGACAAGAAGACACAGAAGAGGACCGTGCCGGCTTCAGCTGCCCACAAGAGAGATGGAAACGCTGTGGAAGAAATTTTAAAGGAAGTATTTCTTCTAAAAGGTAAGTGCGAACCGGGACAGATCAGAGGCTAGCCATTGTGGAATGTGCTAGCCCTGACTGTCCCGGGGGTGTGTTTATTAAAAAATGACTTCTGTGCCCGGAACTCCGCTTTAACACTTTCCCTACAGAAACTAGATTTTTGAATCTAACTATAGTGGAAAATAGTACCCTAACTACACTGATATCCCTTTCCTCACACTAATAATTGCTAAATGACTCTTTTGAAGCAGGAGTAACAGAACTGCTTCCACTCTCTTCCACATCCCTGTATTACAATGCTAGCGATTTGGCTGGGCTATCTTATATACTGGGGGGTGTATTCACTACTGATTGGCCTCTGGACCCCCTAGTCACTCCAATCACATTCCTAGCATCCTCCTGCCCCCTCAATTGGCTTTTACTGATGGTTCTGGTCCAATCACGGGCTTTTAAAGTCCAGTTCCTGTCCCATTGCATTTTGGTCGGTTCTGGTTGCCGAATTACGAACTTTTTCAGCAAAAAGTTCGGAATTCGGCCGAATTACGAACAGTCAATGTTCGGGTCGAACCGATGGTCGACCCGAACCGTTCGATCATCCCTACTCACCAGATGGTATGGACCCAAAATACTGTATAGCAAATGGGTCATACACACTGTATGTGTAGATGTCCTCGGTACCGGATGGTAGGAACCTCTGCAGCGTCACTGGATCACAGTGGCTGCGTCCAGTCTTGGACCTCAAGGCTCTAAACCGCTTTGTGTGGGTACAGAAGTTTCGAATAAAGTCCATTCGCACAGTAGTGGCGTCCCTACACCAAGGAGCCTTTTTGGCCTCCATCGATATCAAGGACGCATATGTACACATCCCTATTTACGCTGGACACCAGTGTTTTCTTTGCTTCTCTGTAGGAGAGGAGCATTATCAATTTGTGACATTACCCTTTGGTCTCGCTTCCGCTCTCAAGGTCTTCACCAAAATGTTGGCTCTGGTATTGGCGTTACTGCGACAACAGGGGATAAGACAATCTCCTCTTAAGAGCAGGCTCCCATTCAGTCCTGTTGGGCGACTTGACAATCACTGTACGGACTCTGCAAGAGTTCAGTTGGAACATCAATTTAAAAAAATCTGCTCTGGTACCATCTTCAAAACTGGATTATCTGGGCTGGACTCTGGACTCGGCGAGGGTGTTTCTTCCCCTGGAAAAGCTGCAATAATTGCAGAGGGTGATTAGTTTGCTGTTATCCAGCAACCTGTCCTCTCTGTGGATTTGCATGCAATCCTTAGGCCTGATGGGGTCTACCCTCGAGGCGGTTCAGTTTGTTCAGTTCCACACGAGACCCTTACAAAGGGAAATTCTTGTCAAGTGGAACAAAGATCCAAAATCCTTGGACACTATGATTCGGTTGAGTCATAGCACTGGAGTGCTCTTCTGTGGTGGCTTCGTTGGCCCTACGCCAGGGCAAGTCCTTCCTCCCATTGTATTGGACCGTGGTAACCACGGATTCCGGTCTGTCCTGCTGGGGAGGAGTGCTTGGGAAGCTGCGTGGAGGAGTCCAGACTATGGATCAATATTCTGGAAATCAGAGCGATAAAGCTTTGCCGAAGTTACTGGACAAATTGTCTACAGGGTTGTCCAGTTCGGATTCAATCGGACAATGCCACAGCCTTGGCTTATGTCAGTCGTCAAGGGGGCACCAAGTGTGTCTTGGCGGCCCGGAAAGTGGCGGAGATCCTAAAATGAGCAGAAAATTTTGTTCCAGCCCTTTCCGCCATGCACATCCCCAAAGTGGAGAACTGGCAGGCGGATTACCTGAGTCGTCAGGTGTTGGATCAGGGGGAATGGTCCCAGCACCCGGAGGTGTTTCACCTCCTGTGTGTCCGGTGGGGGGACACCCAACGTTGACCTGTTAGCCTCTCGACTCAACAAGAAGGTACAGAGGTTTGTAGCCAAGTCTCGGGATACTCTGACCGACACCACAGACGCACTGGTGGCTCCTTGGGGTCAGTATCTGCTGATCTATGCGTTCCCTCCGCTGAAACTCCTGCCGAGGCTTCTGCGCAGAATATAGGTGGAAGCGATTCTGGTCATTCTGGTGGCCCCAGGCTGGCCTCGCCGATCTTGGTACGCATATCTTGTAAGATTGGTCGCCGATGCTTCTTGGAGACTTCCTCTCAGGGAAGATCTGCTGTCTCAAGAGCCGATCTTCCATCCTGCATTAACGGCGGGGCTGTTGAAAGCCAGGTATTGAAGGACCGGGGTCTTTCTGACTCAGTGATTCCTACAGTGCTGAAGGCTATAAAATCTACCTCCAGGAAGATCTATCATCGTACATGGAAATCGTACATGTCATGGTGTGAATCGCGGAAGGTGCATCCTCAAACTTTTTTCGGTGGCTAGGAATTTTACCTTTCTCCAAAGAGGGGTTGAACAGCGGTTGGCCTTGGGTACTATAAAAGGCCAAGTGTCAGCTTTGGCTGTGTTTTTCCAACGCCCTTTAGCTACACATGCTTTGATTCACACTTTTATTCAAGGGGTTCGCCATATGGCTTCTCCGGTACGATCCTCGTTGGCTCCTTGGGATCTTAACTTGGTACTGTCCGTTCTTCAAAAACATTAGGGAGATTCCTGTGCTTACTGTCACGGAAGGTAGCCTTTTTGGTGGCTATTACCTCTGCCCACAGAGTATCTGAATTGATCGCGCTATCCTGCCGTTCACCTTATCTGGTGGCCCAGAGATAAGGTGGTACTTCAAACTAATCAGCCATTTCTTCCTAATGTGGTTTCTGATTTCCATTTGAATGAAGACATTGTGCTGCCTTCACTCTGTCCTTAGCCCAAGCATCCCAAGGAAATTACCTTGCATTCTTTGGATGCGGTTTTGGCAATTAGGGTTTACTTGGCAGCTACTGAATCTTTCAGGAAATCAGACTTTTTGTCCTCACGGAAGGACCTCGAAAGGGATTGGCTGCGTCTGCCACGACCATCTGCAGATGGATCAGGCAGACGGTGGTACAGGCTTATTCCCTGAAGGGTCAGGTTCCACCTTTCCCTGTGAAAGCACATTCTACTAGGGCGCTGAGTGCCTCTTGGGCTTTTTGCCATCGGGCCTCAGTATTGCAAGTTTGCAAGGCGGCAACTTGGTCATCTGTGCACACGTTCACAAAATTCTACAAAGTAGATGTGTTGGCATCCTTGGATGCTTCTTTTGGCCGCAAGGTTTTGCAGGCTGCTGTTTAAAAGAGAAAATATTCTCTTTGAGGGTGTATGTTTTCTAGGTATGCTCCAGTTGTTCTTGGTTGAGCTCCATGTTCACGGGTTGGCTAAGTTTAGCCTTTGCGGAATTATGTTCTTTTCTGCGTTTTCTCACCCCTCATGCAAATACTGCTTTGAGACGTCTCAGTGGTCAAGAAGAATATGGAGCTGTGTCTGTCAATGAACGATGGAGAAAACTGGATTTTTGACTTACCGTTAAATTCTTTTCTCTGAAGTTAATTGACAGACGCAGCACCCGCCCCTTTATTTCTGAGTGGGATGGGTTTTTTTCTTCTAAACACTGCTTGCAACAAAACTGAATCCTATAGCAGAGTGAGTGGGTGTATGCCTGAAAGGACTGCCCCATAGGCGTGGTAAATATTTTTCCTGCCTAGTGTCCTACTCCTGTAGGGGGCAGCATAACCCAATGGTCAGGAAGAATACGGAGCTGCGTCTGTCAATGAACTTCAGAGAAAAGGATTTAACGGTAAGTCAAAAATCCTGTGTTTTTTGTTTTTTTGTTTTTTCTTGGTTACAGAACTTTTTTTTATTTTTTCTCCCTCCCCTCTGCACAGTAAAGGTGGAGCTAAGCTGCGTTGGGTCAAGTGGACATTCAGCCTTTTAAGACCCTCCCCCAAGATCATGCAGATTGTACTGAAGCTGTCACTCAAGCATCCGAACCAACCTGCAGACATTGCTAGAAAAAACTAGACCATATGACCCACTTCCATCTTTGTGCCGCCCACACCCTGGACCATACTGGTGTGGTCGTTTACTCAATAAGCTGTGAGTACATAACTGCCTATTGAATGGAAGGGTAGCATTAGCTGTGTGATGGCAATGCAGCAGAGGCTCTATGGACCTGCAGATCGACACCAATGACAAGAAATTATGACTGACTGACGGGATCAAAAGGTACTTTGTTTATAAGTGACCTTTTTATAGAAAAATAAAGGGCACGCAGACATTTAAAAAGTAATTAGGAAGGTTTTAAACTTTCACCCATTTGGACAAACATTTTTTGGGAGGACAAACCTTCCCTCTTCTATGTGAACCCCATTAGGAATGACTGTGATCACAATCCAGCATGGTGCACGAGAGCCTCTGCTCTCTGTGGACTCTCTCTCCTCATTGGCTGAGACAGCAGTGGGAACGATTAGCTGGGACAGCAACGGGAGCCATTGCCTTTAGCTTCTGTCATTCACAGCCAGTGAGACAATGAGAAGAGAGCAAGTGCAGGGCTGAGCCACAGCTCTGTGTCTGAATGGACACACAGAGGAGTGCCTTGGGAACAATCTTGTTTGGGTGCCCCCAAAGCAAGCTGTTTTCTCAGGAAGCACTTTGCAGGAGGGGAGCTGCCAGGAGCGCCGGCGGGCGACCTGAGAAGAGGATCGGGACTGCTCTGTGCAAAACCACTGCACAAAGCAGGTCAAAATAACATGTTTGTTTATTTAAAAAAAAATAAAAAACCTTGCCTTTAACCACTTAAGACCCGGAAGATTTTACCCCCTTCCTGACCAGGCCCTATTTTGCGATTCGGCACTGCGTGACTTTAACGGACAATTGCGCAGTCGTGCGACCCTGTACCCAAATGAAATTGACGTCCTTTTTTCCCACAAACAGAGCTTTCTTTTGGTGGTATTTGATCACCTTTGCGATTTTTTACTTTTTGCGCTATAAACCAAAAAAGAGCGACAATTTTGAAAAATAACTATTTTTCACATTTTTTATATGAAATTCCCCCCCAAAAAATGTAAAAATCTAAATTTTTTAACATTTTAGGCCAATTTGTTTTCTGCTACATATGTTTGGTAAAAAAAAAATCGCAATAAGCGTATTGTTTTTGCGTTTACTGACTAAGGGAAAGATTTTTGTCATTTTTATTGTTTTTTTTTTTTTTTTTTTTAAAGAGTAATGGCAGCGATCTGCGTTTTTTTTTTTTTTTTTTCCCGGGACTGCGACATTGTGGCGGACAGATCGGACCCTTGACTGACATTTTTGACACTTTTGGGGGTACCAGTGACATTACTACAGTAATCAGTGCTATACATATGCACTGTTACTGTAGAAATGACACTGGCAGGGAAGGGGTTAACTTTATTAGAGATGCAGGGGTTAAATGTGTCCCTAGGGGCGTGCTTCTAACTGTAAAGGGGTGTGGCTAGTGATGTAACCACAGAGACATACGATCCTACATAGCAGGATCGTATGATCTCTGCAGTTAGATCAGGGAGAATGACAGGCAGCTTTGTTTACATCAGCCGCCTGCCTTTCTCCCTCTCCACCGGGTGATCGCGAGTGACCGGCGGACATTGGGTCTGCCGGTCACACACGCGGACATGTTGGGGAACAAGCGGGGGCGGGAGCGCGCCTCCGGCGGCGCGCACTCGCCCCCTAGAGGCTCTCAGGCTAGCGACGTAGTACTCATACATTAGCCCCTAGAGGCTCATACAGGCAAAATGACGTAGGTCTACGTCGCTCGCATGGAAGGAGCTAGGGGGCAAACGCGCGCCGCCAGCGGCGTGCTCCTTCCCCCGATAGTCGATGCGTGTCAGGCAGCTCCGATTGCCGTCTGACACCCGCGATCGCTCCCCGCAGAGAGGACGGTCGGCTGTTGTAAACACAGCCGACCGTCCTTCTTCCTTCTTCCTGGGATGATCATAGAGCTCATGTGATCCTGCTATATAGGATCACATATCTCTGTGGTCATCTCAGAAGCCACTTTTTTTAAATGGTGAGTATATTGCGCTCAACATGTGACATAAATCAATAAAGTGCTAGTGCAAATTTATATATCAATATGAATATAGAGGAGTTTAAAAGTCTCTGAATTTGCTTGATATCAATAAAAAGTCCAGATAATCAACGACAATAATTATGATAAAAGCATAGACTTGATAGAAGTGTTATAGAGCCTCCACCTCCACACTTTCACCCAGTGTTCTTACAAGGTACTTCTTACCAGAAGTATATGACCCCTTGATTATAGGGGGTCACTTAGGCATATTGATCCAATAAATAAACTATCCTTAGCTCCAAATTCCCTCAATCCCGGGGTAAGCATTCAGACCAAATACAGGATCTCAATATGGACATATGTAAAAGCAAGAAAAGCTCTCATGGTGCAGTACGTTGAAAACATTTAGCTTTTAATAAAGGTAATGCACTTACTATTCCAAGAAACTTTCGCTTTGTACATTCATGTAAAATCACAGTAGCTGGATATTGAACACCGCTCCACGCCAGGGTTCCTCCAACCCGGAAGTAGTTACGGTCTCACGCTCCCGACGCACGTTTCGTCAGCCCGTGCTGACGTCATCAGGGGATCATTATCCCTTTTTCAGGTACATTAAAGCAAGCGGATAGTGAAAAGTTGATTTTGAGGCCGGAACTCCTCTTCAAGGGGGCAAATCCTTCCAGTCCAAAACTGGTTAATATCACTTAACTTACTATGTTCTGACAAAGGAACATGGGCAATGTTATTGCATATGGAAGAGTTGTGACACTGACCAGGGCTGTCTTAAGTGTTTTGACATGCTGGCAAGTTCTGACATTACCTCCTTCTAAGAGGTCATATTATGACGCACCCTAGTTATAAGCAATTTTTTTATGATGTAATTTTTATTTTTGAATAACTAAGCATACTTTTCTGATTTACAAAGTATTAGAGGGAAAAAAAAGTATATCAAATGCCTAAATATTTGTGTTTTCCTTTCATTTTAGGCAGCAGATGTTTGAGTTTGATGCAAAGTCTTCGGCAAAAGATGACGATGCTTTTCATTTCGTAAGTTATGTTCCAGTCAATGGGAGACTTTACGAGCTGGATGGCTTGCGAGATGGACCCATTGACCTTGGTAAGTATTTTCTATGTTCAAAGTATATATGTTCAAAGTATATTTTTAGTTAGAGTTCAGTGTAATTTGGATGTGCTGGAACTGGAGAGAGTCCAGAGAAGGGCAACAAAAATAATTAGGGGAATGGAGGACATCAGCTATGAGGAAAGACTACAAGCACTGAACTTATTCTCTCTGGAGAAGAGACGATTGAGAGGGGATATGATATCAATGTACAAATACTGTACTGGCAACCCTAGCATAAGGAACAAACTTTTCAGAGAAAGGGAATACAATAAAACACGTGGCCACTCACTAAAACTAGAGGAAAGGCGGTTTAACCTTAAAATACGCAGGGGGTTCTTCACTGTAAGAGCAGTAAGGATGTGGAATTCTCTTCCGCAAACAGTCGTATCAGCAGGGAGCATCGATAGTTTCAAAAAACTATTAGATGAGCACCTTAAAGACCACAACATACAGGGGTATACAATGTACGGTTAACAGCAAACACATACACACATCATAGGTTGAACTGGATGGACTGATGTCTTTTTTTCAACCTCACTAACTATGTAACTATGTAATTTCTATTTATTGGGTGTTTGATGTAGCAATAATTCCATAACAGGTTAGAGCGTGCCAATATCTGGATGCCGATGACAGTAGTATCCTCGATTTACATGTAACTTCAGATAGCTTCAAAAACAACTCTATTGTGAAAAAATCAGTAAATAAGAGGAATGCCTGGTTCTCCACTTTTCACCATGGTTCCATCAGCCAGCTTCTACTTCACTGGAAGAAGTGACCAAAGCTGTATTGCCTAACTGCATTACAGAAAAGTTGGGTCACCAACATCCACCTGGCAGGCCTGTGTAAATCTCATTTTTTAGAGATGTAAAATTTCCCCAGAAAAAATAAAAATTTTCTGAAAAAAAAAGAAAAAAAAAAAACTAAGTGTGGAGTAGTTTTACATGGTGAAATGCAGTGTTTGTAAAAGTATTATGCTTGAATTAAAAGTATAGTTAGTAAATAAACGAAACTTGCTTTTTAAAAACGGAATTTTTGTAAAATCTTACCTGTAAAATTCCTTTCTCTGAGTCCTCCGACAGTCGCCGCCTCTTCATATTCGTCACATATGGGGTATTAGACTTTGCTCCGAAGGAGTAGCTAGGCAACAGAATATGTTAACATTAAAGCTTTTAACATATCCCACCCTCAAGGGGTGGTCCCCTCAGTCAATACCGTCCTACTTCCTGCAACCATATCTCAGTTTCAGTGGAATAGCAGTAGAGTATACAACCAAACCCCAAAAGAGGGGCGGGGGCGGCGACTGTCGGAGGACTCAGAGAAAGGAATTTTACAGGTAAGATTTTACAAAAATTCCGTTTTCTCTTACGTCCTCCGACAGTCGCCGCCTCTTCATATTCGTCACATATGGGGACGTCCCAAAGCAGTGCAAACATGAGGGGTGGGAAACGCATCGGCGCCGAAAGGCAACGCAGTCTCCGCATCAAAGAAAGGAACCTTACCAAAGGAAGGAACCCAGCTGGGCAACAGGAAAAAACAGGTGCTCAACAGGAGCAACAACCCAGGAAAAGACAAATAACCAGGGGATAAAAAACTTATCCCAACAGCCAGTGGTCCCCAACAAGGGACCCTAGGGAATCGCCGCACTAAGAACCTTGCGGCCAAAGGAAGCATCCGCAGATGCCTGAACATCTACTTTGTAGAATTTTGTGAAAGTGTGCACGGTCGACCAGGTCGCCGCCTTACACACCTGGGCTACAGAAGCCCCATGACGACAGGCCCAAGACGTACTCAGAGATCTAGTAGAGTGCGCCTTCACAGGCACAGGGGGAACCTTCCCCTGCAAAGCATAGGCCTGTTCAATGGTCTGCCTGATCCATTTGGCGATGGTAGAGGCCGACGCCGCCATGCCCTTCCGAGGACCCTCTGGAAGAACAAACAAGGAATCCGTCTTTCGAAAAGACTCAGTCGATTTAAGGTAAACCCTTATCGCCCGAACAACATCCAAAGAATGTAGGCTCACCTCCTTTGGATGTTTAGGCTTCGCGCACAGCGAAGGCAAGACAATATCCTCATTAAGATGGAATTCCGAAACTCGCTTCGGAAGAAAAGAAGGATTAGGTCGCAAGACCACCTTATCCAAATGAACAACCAGATACGGAGACTTGCAGGACAAAGCCGCCAGCTCCGACACTCTGCGAGCCGAAGTGATCGCAACCAAAAAGGCGACCTTTTTGGACAACATAGACAACGAGATCTCCCTGATCTGTTCAAAAGGAGCACGTTGTAACACAGATAGAATGAGATTCAAGTCCCAAGGGGGCAGAGGATCCCTCCTAGGAGGAACCAGATGCCGCACTCCCTGAACAAAAGTGCCAACCAAGGAGTTGGAAGCCACGGGACGTTGAAACAGAACGGCCAGCGCAGACACCTGACCCTTTATCGTAGCCAGCGCCAAACGCTGATCGACACCCGTTTGAAGGAAGGACAGCACTCGGGAAACCGAGTACGTGCGGGGTGAAAACCCCCTGGACTCACACCAGGCAAAATAGGCCTTCCAAGTACGGTAATAAACCTTCCCCGAAGAAGACTTCCTCGCGTTGATCAAGGTATGAACGACCTCTGGGGAGAGACCCTTCTCCTTCAGGACCTCGGTCTCAACAGCCAGGCCATCAAAGCCAGCGACTGGAAAGCAGGATGGTAAATCGGCCCTTGAGACAGGAGATCGTCTCGAAGAGGCAGACGCCACGGGGCGTCGACCGCCAGATTTACGAGGTCTGCGTACCAGGACCGGCGAGGCCAGTCCGGTGCCACAAGAATCACCGTTCTGCGTTCCGAGTGTAACCTGCGAAGGAACCTGGACAGCAACTGAATCGGTGGAAACGCGTACATCAGCATGTACTGATGCCACGGGGCCACTAACGCGTCCGACGCGTCTGCCCGAGGGTCGCGCGTCCTTGCCACGAACCTTCTCACCTTGTTGTTGAGACGAGACGCGAACAGGTCCACATCTGGAAGACCCCACTTCGCGCACAACATCTGGAAGACAGCCGGGTGGAGAGACCATTCCCCCTGATCCAGGGTCTGGCGACTCAGACAGTCCGCCTGCCAGTTCTCCACCCCTGGAATGTGAACCGCCGTCATCGCCGGGACACGAGTCTCGGCCCAAGACAGAATGTCGGCCACTTCTCGAGCCGCTCGGGCACTCCTGGTGCCCTTGATGTAGGCCACCGCCGTGGCATTGTCCGTCTGCACCCGAACCGGGCAGCCCCGCAGCCGGTCCGTCCAGCGATGAAGACAGAGATTTATCGCACGCAATTCCAGAATGTTGATCGGAAGGGAGGACTCCCCCCTCCGACCAAGTCCCCTGGGCGGACAGAACGCCCAGAACACCACCCCAGACAGGCTGGCATCCGTAGTGATTACCGTCCACGAGATAGGACGAAACGACTTGCCCCCGGACACCATCGGGGACTGGAGCCACCACAGAAGGTCTCTTCTGGTGCGAAGACTCAACGAGATTCGAAGATCCAGAGATTGAGGTCGCCCGTCCCACATGGACAGGATCTCCGCTTGGAGACCCCGCGTGTGAAACTGGGCGAAGGGAATCGCCTCGAAGGCCGAGACCATCAATCCCAGACATCTCATGCACGTCCGCAGAGACGAGTGCGGAACGTCCCTGAGGGACCTGACTTCCTCCTGAAGAGTTCTCAGTTTGTCTTCCGGCAGGAAGACCTTCGCCTGCAACGAGTCCAGAATCATTCCCAGGTAGGGAAGACGAACCGACGGACTCAGTGTCGACTTTGGAAAATTTATCGTCCAACCAAACTCCTGCAGAGTTTGCATCGTGACAGACAGGTCCTTCTCCAGACCCTGGCTGGTCGCAGACCGAACCAGAATGTCGTCCAGATACCCCAGGACAAACGCCCTGGGCCCTCAATAATGCCAGAACCGGTGCAAGCACCTTGGTGAAGACCCGCGGAGCCGAGGCGAGACCAAAAGGCAACGCCACGAACTGGTAGTGATCCTCCGCAATGGCAAATCGAAGGTACCTCTGGTGACCCTCGAAAATGGGGATGTGAAGATACGCATCCTGCAAATCGATGGAGGCCATGAATTCCCCCGGAACCAGGGCAGCCACCACCGACCGCAGGGATTCCATGCGGAACTTGCGAACCCGCACAGAGCGGTTCAGAGCCTTCAAGTCCAGAATTGGACGAACCTTGTCCTCCTTTCAGGGCACGTTGAACAGATCGGAATAAAACCCCCGAAATCTGTCCCGATGAGGCACCGGAACTACCACTCCCTGAGCCCTCAGGTCCCGCACCGCCAGGTGCAGGTCCCGTAAACGCTCTGGAGACAGTTGAAGATTTGAGGGAAAAAATCTGCTCTCCGGCCGAGAGAGACACTCGATCTTGTAACCAGATCGGGCGATCTCCTGAACCCATCTGTCCCGCACGCGGGCCAACCAGGGCTGAGAAAACCGAGCAAGCGTCCCCCCACCCCAAAACTGGGTGAGGGCGCCCCTTCAGGCCGCACTGTTATGGGCTGCGGATCCGGATTGACCGGACTTCTGTTTTCCAGACCAGGGCTTCTTCTGAGAGCCTTGACCTTTGAACGGTTTGCCCTTGTAGTGCGACCGAAAGGCACGAAAGGACCCCTGAGGGGGGCGAAAATTTGCATGCTTCTTCCCAGAAACCCACTTAGCCTTGGGGAAATGGGGCAAGAGAGTGCTCTTACCTCCGGTGATCCCCTTAATCAACACATCCAAGGACTCCCCAAAAAGGCGAGACCCATCATAAGGCAGATTGGCTAAGGTCTTACGTGAAGATTGGTCCACCGACCAACATTTCAACCAAACCAGGCGGCGAGACAACACCGCCACGCTGTGCACACGTGCAGCCAACGGGACTAGGTCCAAGTCCGCATCACACAGATACATGACACCCTGGTGGATTTGATCCACCATATCCAGGGTCGCCGGCGAGGCCGAATCGGCCACTAAGACGCGCCTAAGCATCTGCGTCCAACTTGCGACCGCCTGGGCCGCCATGAGAGAGGCAAACAGAGCCTTAAGCATAGAACCCGTAACAGAATAAGTATGACGGGCAAGAGACTCCAATCTCCTATCAGTGGCATCACGGAACACAGGGGAATCCTCTGCAGGAATTGCAGTGGATTTGTTTAAAACCGCATTGCGTGATCCACTGGGGGTGGCACACACCACCTTTCCTCAGTGGAAGGCGAGAAAGGATAACGCAGCTTGAACCTACTTGGTACAGCAAAAGGTTTGCGTAGATTGCGCCATTGTTCCTTAACAGCGCGCTGAAAATCATCATTGCAGGGAAAAACCTGCGGCGTCCTGCGTTTCCTCTGCGTCCCATAAGCCGCCAAGGCAGCGGGGGGACACACTTCATCCTGCAAACGCAGCGTTTGTTTTATGGAAACAATCAAGTCATCCATGATTGCAAGCTCTTCAGGCGAGCCAGGGGGAGAATTATCAACCCCTTCAACTTCAGCCTCCACCTCGGACCCCACTAGATCCAGGGAGGAGCGGGACCCCGATAAGGAGGCCCCCGCCATAACAGCCCCATCACCTTCACCCTCAGAATCAGAGGAAAGAGAAACTCTGGGACTTTTAGCAGATTGAGCAGCCACCAGCATCTGCACCTGAGCAGCAAGGCCAGCCACAATAGAGGCTAAATCCCCCCTGGGGGGGAAACAGCGGTCCCCTGGCTTTCCACCAAGGCGGTAGGAAATTTGCCCTCCTGAGAATCCATTGCCCCTATTACAAATGCCGGATAATAAAGGGTTAACTGCCCCTTTAACAAGCGCGGCGAGCGCAGCCCACCGCACCACACACAAGCACAATGAGACCCCCACAGGGACAATAAAACTGACACAGGCAATGGATAAGAAGGATATAACCTGAGGAGACCCTCGCCGCTGCTGCTGCCTCGATCGGTGTTCCTGGAGAAGAGGAAGTGATGCGGCCAGGGCGCTCTATGAAAGCCTATGGGAGGCTACAAGAAAATGGCCGCCATGCATGTAGAACATGCGGCCGGAGCGAGTGTAGGCAAAATGGCGCCGAAACCGCCGCTCCACAGTACAGTAATGCACACATGTCATCCATGTATAAAAAAACATGTTAGATCGCCGCAGCGATCGCTGTATAGTGCCCAAACATGCCACAAAACATGCCCCACAGCACACAGCTTCTCACACTGACAAGGCTGACACACACAGTGTCACACAGCTCCCCCCCCCCTTGCAGCCCACAGCATGCAGCCGAGTGATAGGGAGACAAACAGTGTGAACAGAGGCAGGTTACACAGTCCCAGACTGACACCCCCCCAGACAGACAGGTCCCCACATAGATACACTTACCTCACAATGGCGTGGGGGACCCGCACAGGCGAACAAGCCGCTGCACATGAGGCAGGGAGAGTCGCATACAAGACGCACAAAATGGGGGTTAAGAAACCGCACAGCGTCCAGTGAGGTAGCCACCTCGCCAATCATCCCTGCACCGAACAGGGATGGGTCGTTCACTGTGCCAGGAGCGTTACCTGGCTGAACGCTCGATGGCAGGCTGGGAAGCCACTGACCCACGACCTGCGACCAGGGGGATCAGCCCGAGACCCAGCCCGCATGATCCTCTTCATCCGAAGAACTAACTAATGCTGACAAAAAGAACAGCTAAGTAAAGGTAGAGAGAAAACTCAAACAAAAAATCAAAAAAGAAGAAAGAGTCTGGGGCACAAAGCCCCAGCACAGAGAGAGCCAGCCACTCCTGACAAGCTAGACATTGAAACTGAGATATGGTTGCAGGAAGTAGGACGGTATTGACTGAGGGGACCACCCCTTGAGGGTGGGATATGTTAAAAGCTTTAATGTTAACATATTCTGTTGCCTAGCTACTCCTTCGGAGCAAAGTCTAATACCCCATATGTGACGAATATGAAGAGGCGGCGACTGTCGGAGGACGTAAGAGAAATTAAATTTTTTATCACAAATAAAATAACAAGGACTGTATATGTTAGAAACATTTAATCTATACATGGTAACAGGTATCCACCCCCTTTCCCTCATAATATAAAAGATTCCTGCCAGTATGAATTTTCAGTTATGGACGGTGCTGTTCCAGAAGCATATAATGCTCTTGCACGAGCTTGATCAATTTTTCTCCTGATTTTCAGGTGTCGTTTTATGCATAAATGAAGGGATTGTGTATTTTTGGGAGACAGTGGTTTGCAACACTTCCTTCCTTGAAGATGCTGCTGGTAAAGAAACACTGTGATGATCCATAAGTAGCATAAACAGTGTTTCTGGAATAAACTCAGGAGGGAATAGCTACTTGCACTTTCATTATGGTCCTCATTTATTCCATAAAGTATTTTTTAATGTTCTTTAGGGCACCTCTGGCATGCGATAATGTTTTTTGTCATCCTTGTAGCATTTGGAAAATAATTTTTCTTCTCACAATATTTGCAAATTGCAGCTATGCTCTCATCAGAAATTGCACTGCGGAAAAGTTTCCAAACTCTACAGCCCTGGGCAAAAGTTTTGAGAATGACCAATATTATTTTCTCTTACGTCCTCCGACAGTCGCCGCCCCTTCATAATCTTCACCAATGGGTATTGACCTTTGCTCCGTAGGAGTAGCTAGGCAACGAGATTTGTTAATATAAAAGCTTTTAGCATATCACACCCCTAGGGGGCGGTCCCCTCAGTCAATACCTCCCTGCTTCCAGCATTCTCAACTCAGTTTGATCTTGCCTAGCTTAGGAGTAGCTGGCTGTTCCTGTGCTGGGGCTTTTCAGTCTCAGCCTTCTACCCTTTTTTGGATTTTATTTCAAGTATTTTTCTCTTTCTGTTACTTAGCTGTTATTTTATCAGCCTTAGTTTAGGTTTCTTCGGATGAAGATGATTCTGCGGAGCTGGGTCTCGGACTGGCCTCCCTGGATCCCAGGGCTGAGAGCCAGGGGTTTCCCCAGCCTGCCATCGAGCGCTCAGCTTAGGTTTTACCCTGGCATATTGAACGACCCATCCCTGTTCGCTGCAGGGATGCTGCCTGTGAGGTGGCTACCTCACCGGACGCCATTTGCGGTTTCGCACCGCAGTCCACTGCGTCCTGGCTGCGACACTCCCTGTCCTCTGTATAGAGGTTTGGTCGCTGGAGAAGGCTCCCCACGCCATCCGGAATGGTAAGAAAGTTTCTATGTGGGGACCTGTCTGTTTGGGTGTCGGTCTGTGACTGTGTGACCCACATGTCTGTGTTAGTGCGGGCTCCCTGTCAGATTCCTGTGAGGAACAGCTGCCTTTCTGTGGGCTGCGGGGGGGGGGGGGGGGGGCGGGCTCTCCTGCTCTGCTATGTGTGATGTATGGGGCAGACTGGGCTCAGACATGCTGTGCGGCGGTCGCTGATGCGACCCGCCATTTTTTTCGGTAAAACTGATGGTAACCGGCCCTGTCTAGTGCAGCAGTGTGTTTTGGTGCCAAACGCCGCCATTTTAGCGGCGATCGATCATGCAAGCACGTCGGCGCCATTTTCTTGTTGCCTTAATTCCTCAGCCGAGCGGCCATGTTTGTGAAGCCTTCCATAGGCTATATAGGTCGGTCAGTCATTGCATCACTTCCTTTTCACTGGAACAGCGATCGGTGGCAGCAGCCTGTGCGGTCTCTCCAGGTTTTTACCTTCCCTAGCCTGTATTTCTTTGCTCAGTGTTCCTTATCCCTGCGGGGGTCGGTACATTCAGTAGTGTGCGGTGGGCTGCGCTCGCCGCTGTGTTAAAGGGGCAGTTCCTTTATATCGGTGTAATACTGGGGCATGGATTCTCAGGATTGCAAGTTTCCTCCCGCCCTGGTGGGGGGCCAAGGGGCTGCTGCACCCCCCGAGGGGGCTGATCTGGCTGCTGTTGTAGCGAACTTGGCTGCTCAGGTCCAAATGCTAATGGCTGATCGATCCGCAAAGCGGCCCAGGTTATCCATTTCCTCGGATTCGGAGGGCGATGGGGCTGCTATGGCTGGAGTGCCCTTCTCAGGGTCTCGCTCATCTCTGGACCTTGTGGGGTCTGAGGGGGAGGCTGAGGTGGAAGGGGTTGATACTTCCCCCCCCCCCCCCCCCCCTGGCTCGCCTGAAGAGCTTGCACTCATGGATGAGTTGATTACTTCTATCAAGGAAACGCTGCGTTTAAAGGATGAACCGAGTCCTCCTGCTTTACTGTCCTCTTATGGGACGCAAAGGAAACGCAAAACAGCGCAGGTTTTTCCCTGCCCTGTGGAATTTCAGCGCGCTGTTGATGAGCAATGGCGCAATTTAAAGAAGCCCTTTACTGTGCCAAATAGGTTCAAACTGCGTTATCCATTTACGCCCACCACCGATGAGCGTTGGTGTGTGCCGCCTCAGGTGGATCACGCGGTGGCAGTTTTGAATAAGTCTACTGCGATTCCTGCTGAGGATACCCCGGTGTTCCGGGACCCCACGGACAGGAGATTGGAGTCTCTTGCCCGTCATGCCTATACGGTTGCTGGTTCTATGTTGAAGCCTATTTTTGCTTCCATTATGGCAGCCCAAGCTATGGCCGATTGGACGCAGGTGCTCAGGCGCACCCTGGTGTCTGACTCTGCCCCGCCGACAACTTTGGCTATGGTGGATCAAATTCATCAGGGTATCATGTATTTGTGCGATGCAGACTTGTATTTGGTCCCTTTGGCTGCGCGCCTATCCAGTGTAGTGGTGTTGAACCGTCGCCTGATATGGCTGAAGTGTTGGTCGGTTGACCAGACTTCTCGCAAGACTCTGGCTAATTTTCCCTACGCGGGATCTCGCCTTTTTGGCGAATCTTTGGATGCTCTGATAAAAGGAGTTTCCGGGGGTAAGAGCACTCTCTTACCCCACACTCACAAGAGTAAGTCTTTTCATGGTAAGAGGAATTCCTCGTTTAGGCCCTCTCAGGGGTCCTTTCGTGCCTTTCGGTCGCAATACAAGGGCAAGCCCGTCAAAGGCCAAGGCTCCCAAAAGAAGCCGTGGGAGGGGAAACAGAAGTCTGGCCAGTCCGGTTCCGCTTCCCACGCCAACTCAGCCTGAAGGGCGCCCTCACCCGATTCTGTGGTGGGGGGGACGTTTGCGCGGTTTTCTGCAACCCTGGTTGGCCCGTATTCGGGACAGATGGGTTCAGGAAATCGTTCGATCTGGTTACAAGATCGAGTTTCTCTCTCGGCCGGCGGGCAGATTTTTCCCCTCAAATCTTCAGCTGTCTCCGGAGCGCTTGCAGGATCTGCACATGGCGGTGCGGGACCTGCGGGCCCAAGGGGTGTTGGTTCCGGTACCTCATCGGGACAGGTTTCGGGGGTTTTATTCCAATCTGTTCACTGTGCCCAGAAAGGAGGGCAAGGTGCGTCCGATTCTGGACTTAAAAGCTCTGAACCGCTTTGTGCGGGTTCGCAAGTTCCGCATGGAATCCCTGCGCTCAGTAGTGGCTGCCCTGGTTCCGGGGGAATTCATGGCCTCCATCGATCTGAAGGATGCGTACCTACACATCCCCATTTTCGAGGGTCACCAGAGGTACCTTCGATTCGCCGTTGGGGAGGATCATTACCAATTCGTGGCGTTACCTTTCGGTCTCGCTTCAGCTCCGCGGGTTTTCACCAAGGTGCTAGCGCCGTTCCTGGCTCTATTGCGAGCTCAGGGCATCTCTGTCTTGGGGTATCTGGACGATATCCTACTTCGGTCCCCTGCCAGTCAGGATCTGGTGACCGACCTGTCCGCCACGATGCAGACTCTGCAGGAGTTCGGTTGGACGATAAACATTCCAAAACCAACGCTGTGTCCTTCAGTTCGTCTCCCCTACCTGGGGATGATTCTGGACTCTGTTCAAGCGGACTTCTGGACTCTGTTGTTGCCGGAAGACAAGCTCAGGACGCTTCAGGACGAGGTCAGGTCCCTCAAGGACACTCAATACTCGTCTCTCCGGACATGCATGAGATGTCTGGGTTTGATGGTATCGGCTTTCGAGGTGATTCCATTTGCCCAGTTTCACACGCGGGGTCTCCAAGTGGAGATTCTGGCCGAGTGGGACGGGCGACCGCAATCTCTGGATCTACGGATTTCATTGCACCAGAAGGGGTCTTCTGTGGTGGCTCCAGTCCCCAGCGGTGTCGGGGGGCAAGTCTTTTCGTCCATTTTTGTGGACAGTGATCACCACGGATGCCAGCTTGTCGGGCTGGGGTGGTGTTCTGGGCGTTCTGTCCGCCCAGGGAACTTGGTCGGAGGAGGGGTCGTCTCTTCCGATCAACATTCTGGAATTAAGGGCGATAAAGCTTTGCCTGCTGCAATGGTCGGAACGGCTTCAGGGCCGTCCAGTTCGGGTTCAGACGGACAATGCCACAGCGGTGGCCTACATCAACCATCAAGGGGGCACCAGGAGTGCCCGAGCGACTCGGGAAGTGGCTGACATTCTGTCATGGGCCGAGACGCACGTCCCGGCGATATCGGCAGTTCACATTCCCGGGGTGGAGAACTGGCAGGCGGACTATCTGAGTCGCCAGACCCTGGACCAGGGAGAATGGTCCCTTCACCCGGATGTCTTCCAGATGTTGTGCGCGAAGTGGGGTCTTCCAGATGTGGACCTGTTCGCGTCTCGTCTAAACAACAAGGTGGAAAGGTTCGTGGCAAGGACGCGAGATCCGCGGGCGGACGCCTCGGACGAGTTGGTGGCGCCTTGGCATCAGTATCGTCTGATGTATGCCTTTCCCCCGATTCAGCTGTTGTCCAGGTCCCTTCGCAGGCTAACCTTGGAACCACACACGTGATTCTTGTGACTCCGGACTGGCCTCGCCGGTCTTGGTACGCGGACCTCGTAAATCTGGCAGTCGACGCCCCGTGGCGTCTGCCGATTCGAGACGATCTTCTGTCTCAAGGGCCGATATTCCATCCTGCTTTACAGTCGCTGGCTTTGACGGCCTGGCTGTTGAAAGCCAGGTCCTGAGGGATAGGGGTCTCTCCCCTGAGGTCATTCCCACCTTGATTAAGGCTAGAAAAGCCTCTTCAGGAAAAATTTACTACCGTACTTGGAAAGCATACTTTGCCTGGTGTGAGTCCAGGGGGTGTTCCCCTCGCTCATACTCGGTGTCGAGAGTGTTGGCTTTCCTCCAATCTGGTGTGGACCAGCGTTTGGCGCTGGCCACGATTAAGGGTCAGATTTCTGCGCTGGCCATTCTTTTCCAACGCCCGGTGGCGTCCAATTCGTTGATTCGCACCTTTGTTCAGGGGGTGCGACATTTGGTCCCTCCTAGGAGGGAACCTTTACCTCCATGGGACTTGAACCTTGTTCTGTCTGTGTTGCAACAGGCTCCTTTTGAAAAGATCAGGGAGATCTCGTTGTCTCTGTTGTCCAAGAAGGTTGCCTTTTTGGTGGCGATCACTTCGGCTCGCAGGGTGTCGGAGCTGGCGTCTTTGTCCTGCAGCTCTCCCTACTTGGTGATTCACTTGGATAAGGTGGTCCTTCGACCTAACCCTTCCTTTCTTCCGAAAAGGATCTCGGAGTTTCATCTTAATGAGGACATTGTCTTGCCTTCGCTTTGCGCGAAGCCTAAGCATCCAAAGGAAGTTGCCTTGCATTCCCTGGATGTTGTTAGGGCGATCAGGGTTTACCTGTCGTCGACTAAATCCTTTCGCAAGTCGGATTCTCTATTCGTCCTTCCTGAGGGACCTCGGAAGGGCATGGCGGCGTCGGCTGCGACCATCGCCAAATGGATCAGACAGACCATTGTGCAAGCCTATGCTTTGAAGGGGAAGGTTCCTCCCTTCCCTGTGAAGGCGCACTCTACCAGGTCTCTGAGTACGTCTTGGGCCTACCGACATCAGGCTTCTGTGGCCCAGGTGTGTAAGGCGGCGACTTGGTCGTCCGTTCACACCTTCTCAAAATTTTACAAAGTGGATGTTCAGGCATCGGCGGATGCTTCCTTTGGCCGTAAAGTTCTCAGTGCGGCAGTGCCTTAGGGTCCCTTGTTTGGGTCCTTGGCTGTTGGGGTGTTTTTACCCCTGGGTAACTTGTTCTTCCTGGGTTGTTGCTCCTGTTGAGCACACTTTTTCCTGTTGCCCGGTTGGTTCTCTTACTTTGGTAAGTGTCCTTTCTCTGATGTGGGTACTGCGTTGCTTTATGCGTGGCTGCGTTTTTCCCACCCCTCATGTCTACACTGCTCTGGGACGTCCCATTGGTGAAGATTATGAAGGGGCGGCGACTGTCGGAGGACGTAAGAGAAAACGGAATTTTTGTAAAATCTTACCGTAAAATTCCTTTCTCTGAGTCCTCCGACAGTCGCCGCCCCGCCCCTCTTTTGGGGTTTATGTACTCTACTGCTATGCTACCAAACTGATTTGAGAATGCTGGAAGCAGGGAGGTATTGATTGAGTGGACCGCCCCCCAGGGGTGTGATATGCTAAAAGCTTTTATATTAACAAACCTTGTTGCCTAGCTACTCCTACGGAGCAAAGGTCAATACCCATTGGTGAAGATTATGAAGGGGCGGCGACTGTCGGAGGACTCGGAGAAAGGAATTTTACGGTAAGATTTTACAAAAATTCAGTTTTTCACAAAGTCTGCTGCTTCAGTGTTTTTAGATATTTTTGTCAGATGTCACTATGGTATATTTGAAGTATAATTACAAGCATTTAAGAAGTGTCAAAGGCTTTTGACGATTACATTGTTTATTCAAAGAGTCAATATTTTGCAGTGTTGACCCTTGTTTTTCAAGGTCAGGCCACATCCTGACTGATGGCAGTCCATTCTTGCATAATCAATGCTTGGAGTTTGTCAGAATTTGTGTTGGGGGTTTGTTCACTCGCCTCTTGAGGATTGACCACAAGTTTGCAATGGGATTAAGGTCTGGGGAGTTTCCTGGCCATGGACCCAAAATTTCAATGTTTTGTTCCCCAAGCCACTTATCACTTTTGCCTAATAGCACGGTGCTCCATCCTGCTGGAAAAGGCATTGTTCGTCACCAAATTCTTCTTGAATGGTTGGAAGAAGTTTCTCTTGGAGGATGTTTTTTTTTCTTTGTGGCTGTGTTCTTAGGCAAATTTGTGAGCCCACTTCCTTGGCTGAGAAGCAACCCCACACCTGAATGGTCTCAGGATGCTTTACTGTTGGCATGACACAGGACTAATGGTAGCGCTCACCTTTTCTTCCCTGGACAAGTTTTTTTTATGCACCAAACAATCAGAAAAGGGGTTCATCAGAGGAAATGACTTTACCCCAGTCTTCAACAGTCCAGTCTCTGTACCTTTTGCAGAATATCAGTCTGTCTGTCCTGAAGTGGCTTCTTTGCTGCCCTTTTTGACACCAGGCCATCCTCCATAAGTCTTCATCTCACTGTGCGTGCAGATGCACTTACACCTGCCTGCTGCCATTCCTGAGCAAGCTCTGCACTGGTGGTGCCCCAATCCCAAAGCTGAATCAACTGTAGGAGACAGTCCTGGCGCTTGCTTGACTTTCTTGGGCGCCCTGAAACTTTCTTCACAACAATTTAACCTCTCTTTGAAGTTCTTGATGATCCGATAAATGGTGGATTTAGGTGCATTCTTATCTCAGCAATATCCTTGCCTGTGAATCCCTTTTTGTGCAAAGCAATGATGACTGCACATGTTTCCTTGCAGGTAACCATGGTTGAAGTGTTTTTAACCTTGGGTTGCGATATGCTGCCAGCCCCTCTTGTATTCAGCTATAACACACTATGTGAGTGAATGTGGAAAATGAAACTTCTAAATACCATTTTCTCTATTGTTCATTGACAGACGCAGCTTCATATCATCTTTAGCCATTGGGTTATGCTCCTCCCATCAGGAATAGGACACTAGGCAGGAAAAAGCTTTAACCATGCCCATGGGGCTGTCCCTGCAGGCATAACCCCACACACTCTGCTACAGCCCTTAGTTTGTTTCTGCCTCCTCATTGTAATGTATGGGCAGCCATTTTTCTATATCTTCCCCATAGGAATGCATGGGGCAGCGATTTTCTTGTGGTCTACAATGCTGGACAGCATGGCATCAGACACTAGGCATGACCCAGGTGGTTTGTCTTCCTGTGTCAGATCATTTCCCTCTGCTGTACAGATCGTTCCTGCAAGCCTCCTGGTCGGTTTGGTAACGTTTTTTGGGGTCTCTTGCGTGTTTCCTCACACACACTGCTAACAGACTGTGTAAGGCTGGGACTTGCAGTACCGCTGTAGCAGCGGTGCGATCATGTTTTTGTGACTTTTTAAATTTAGGGAATATGGAGTCCCAGGACAAAATTTCACATACAGACCCCATTAGTAACACTAGCCGTAAGCGCCTTTTGCCTTCACCCCCCTCTGGTATATCTACGGATTCAAAGGCAGATGTGGCCGCTGCAGATGCACCCCACTCTGGTGGCTCTGTGTCCTTGCATTCTGATGGTGAAGCACTTGGTGGAAGCCCTTATAGTTTCATTGAGAGAAACTTTAAAAATGGCCGATGAGTCTACAGTGTCAGGAACGCAGGTGTCTTTTTGGCACCCGCAAAAGTCGGGCAAAGTGTTCCCCTGTCCGGAACGTTATCACAATCTTGTCAATAAACAGTGGGGACGCATTAAGCACAAGTTAGTAGTGTCCAAGCATTTTAAATGCCGTTATCCCTTCGCGGCTAAGGTTTCCACCTGGACTGTGCCACCAAAGGGGAATCATCCTGTTTTCAGACTGAATAAGTCTACTGTGGTCCCGGTGGAAGTATCCCTGGCCATTACGGACCCCGTTGATAAACGGATTGAGTCTCTGTCATGCCATTTACATGTGATAGCGGGCTCCATATTGAAACAAATTTTTGTGACCACCCTGGTGTCGCAGACCATCACTGAATGGGGGGTGAAGTTACTAAAAGGTGTCTTGGAAACGGAACAGCTCTCCCCGGGGCTGATTGAGCTCATGGATCAAATGGCTCCAGTCGTTCTGTTTATATGCAATGCGTCGCTGGATGCAGCTCCACTAGTAGCCAGAGTGTCTGCTGTGGGGATTGCTATTAGACGCATGGTGAGGCTAATAAGCTGGTCTGCGGGCCAGGCTTTCAAAAAGGCCCTTTCTGACCTTCCCTTTATGGGGGAGAGGTTATTTGGATCTTCTCTGGATGACTTGATCAAGGCATTATGGGTGGGAAGTGTACTGTTCTTCCTCAATCCTCTAAGGGCAAGGTACCACGGGCTAGACGGGGGCCCTTCTTTTACTGCTCATAGGCGGCTTTTTCGTACCTCCGGGTCACAAGAAAAAACAAAGCCATTCAGGTCTTCTGGGAGTGCCAGCAAGATGTGGTCGGGTAAATCGAAGACGCACCAGTCCGGATCAGGAACGCTTTCAAGATTTTTATTAAAACCTATTTACTGTGCCCAGGAAGGAGGGAAAAGTGCGTCCAATCCTGGACCTCAAAGCTTTGAACCGCTTTGTGCGGGTACAGAGGTTTTGAATGGAGTCTATTTGCACAGTAGTGGCGTCCCTACACCAGGGAGAGTTTTTGGCCTCCATAGATATCAAGGACTCATATCTACACATCACTATCTACGCTGGACACCAGCGTTTTCTCCACTTTGCTATACGAGAGGAGCATTATCAATTTGCGGCGTTACCCTTTGGTATTGCCCCCCCCATGGTCTTTACCAAGGTGCTGGCTCCGGTGTTGGCAATAATGCGCCAATGGGGGATTTCGCTACTGGGGTACCTAGACGATTTCCTATTGAGGGCGGACTCTAACTCAGCCCTCATGGGCAATTTGTCTGCCACTGTCCAAACACTGCAAGAGTTGGTTGGAACATCAATTTAAAAAAATTTGCACTGATATGTTCAGTGAGACTGGATTATCTGGGCCTGACTCTGGACTCCACTTTGGCGAGGGTCTTTCTTCCCCCGGACAAGTTGCAAAAGTTGCAGGGGGCGATCCGGTGGTTGTTAGAAAACCATTTGTTCTCTCTGCGGACTTGCATGCGGGCCTTGGGTCTGATAATATCCACCTTCGAGGCGGCTTTGTTTGCTCAGTTCCATACGAGACCCTTACAAAAAAAGATTCCCGTAAAATGGAACAAGGATCCAGAATCCTTGGATACTTTGATTCGGTTGAGTCGCAACACAGTCTGCTTTTCTGTGATTGTTTCATTCGTCAGCACTTTGCCAAGGCAAGTACTTCCTGCCATTGTATGGGACAGTGGCAACCACAGACACCAGCCTGTCTGGCTGGGGAGGAGTGTTGATGAAACTCTGGATGGTGGAAGAGTCCAAGCTGCCGATAAATATGTTGGTACTCGGAGCGATAAAGTTTTGCCTGAGTCATTGGACGGCTCGTCTGCAAGGTTGCCCGGTCTGGATTAAATTGGACAGTTCCACTGCGGTGGTGTACATCAATCAAGGGGCACCAAGAGTGTCTTGGCGGCCTGGGAGGTGCCCGAGATTCATGCCCTGAGTCGCACTTTTATTCAGGGGATGCGTCATATGGCGCCTCCGAGGCGATCTGTTACCTCCGTGGGATCTGAATTTTGTGTTATCAGTTCTTCAAAACCTCCTTTTGAGAACCTTATGGAGAGTCCCTTGCTTACAATATCTCGGAAGGTTGCCTTTTTGGTGGCTATCGCTTCTGCTCGCAGGGTGTCTGAATTGGCGGTGTTGTCTTGCCCGCTCACCTTATCTGGAGGTCCACAGAGATAAAGTGGTACTTCGACCTAATCAGTCGTTTCTTCCTAAGGTGGTTTCTGATTATCATTTGAATGAAGACCTTGTGCGGCCTTCCCTCTGTCCTAAGCTCAAGCATCCCAAAGAAATTGCATTGCTTTCTTTGGATGTGGTTCCGGCAATCAGAGCATACCTGGTGGCTACTTAATCTTTCAGGAAATCAGACACTTCGTCCTTACTGAAGGACCTCAAAGGATTGGCTGCGTCTGCTGCAACCATATCCAGATGGATCAGGCAGACGGTGGTTCAGGCTTATTCACTGAAGGGTCATGTTCCTCCTTTCCCGGTGAAGGCGCGTTCTACTAGAGTGCTGAGTGCCTCTTGGGCTATTAGCCATCAGGTGTCAGTGATGCAAGGTGGCAACTTGGTCGTTGGTGCACACACTTAGAAAATTCTACAAGGTAGATGTGTTGGCATCTTCGGATGCTTTTTTTGGCCGCAAGGTTTTGCAGACTGCTGTTTTAAAAGAGAACTCTTTGAGGGTGTTTGTTTCTAGGTGAGCTCCAATTGTTCCTGGTTGAGCGCCTTGGTACCTGGTTGGCTAAGTTTAGCCTTTGGGGAATTACGTTATTCCTTGCGTTGTTTTTACCCTTCCTTTATGATAATACAGCTTTGGGACGTCCCAATGGCTAAAGAAGATATGAAGCTGCGTCTGTCCATGAACGATAGAACTGCATTTTTGTACTTACCGTAAAGTCCTTTTCTCTGAAGTTCATTGACAGACGCAGCACCCGCCCCTCCTAATTATGAATGGAATGGGTTGTTGTCTTCTAAATGCTGCTTGCAACGAAACAAAGGGCTGTAGCAGTGTGTGTGGAGTTATGCCTGCAGGGACAGCCCCATGGGCGTGGTGAAAGCTTTTTCCTGCTTAGTGTCCTATTCCTGAACAACTTCTTTAACAGAGGAAGAACACGGATTTCAAGCTCCACCCTTCTTTTAAAGCTTCCAGTCTTCTAATTCAGTCTTCTAATTCAATCAGCATTACAGAGTGATTTCCAAACTTGTCCCCGTCAACACGAACAGCAGTGTTAACTAGAGAATCACTGACATGTCAGCTGGTCCTTTTATGGCAGGGCTGAAATACAATGCAATTTTTTGGGGGGGATTAAGTTTATTTTAATGGCGAAGAGAGACTTTGCAATTAATTGCAATTCATCTGATCACTCTTCATAACATTCTGGAGTATATTCAAATTGCCATCATATAAAGGCAGCAGACATTGTGAAAATTTAATATTTTTGTAACTCTCAAAACTTTTGGCCAGGGCTGTAAATGTTGGTCTCAACATTTCACTAAGAGGAGGAGAAGAAAAAGCAATTTACTGACCAGACTTAAGTAAAGATGATGCAGTGATGGTGGAGAACATTATTAGGAATAATTTAAATGTTAAAGTAAACTAATTTCCCAGACAAATTTACCCTCTAACCTGTCATTTAAGGCCTGATGGGACAGAAACTGTCATCAGCTGTATCCCAACACTCACCCAAGCAAACTAAACTAGAGCCTTTCAGAAATCTGAAAAAGTTTACATCAAGTTTCAGAAATGGTTTATTAAGATCATCATGTTTATACTTTGGATACCATGTCCTAGATCTTTTATTTATCATTGTAAAAAAAACATATTCCACACTTTTTTTTATTATATTTTTCTGAAAAAAATGGGGGAATCCCCCCCCCCCCCCAATGTTTTCATTTTATTTCCAGGCCTTCCCATCTCTAATCACCTTTAACCTCAGCTGATGCATTATAAGCAGAATGGTACATTTCTTTGTATTGGCAAATTTTAAGTTAGGGAGAATAGTTGTTTTAATTGTCAGGGATATATTAGAGGACAGGGCAATACTAGTCCAGATTCTAGGACCAAAATAACTGTGCTGGGGGTTTGGTGAATGCAGAGACTTGCTATTTTTACGGATTCTGATATTTAGTTCTCTGATACACTTCAACTTAAAATATCACATTCAGCATTAGAAGAAGCAACGTTTGGAAAACACAAAAACAGTCCTAAAAAATGGTTTCAGAACACATTTAAAAGTTCTTTTCCTGTTTGCTTTTTTTGCAGGGACATGCAACCAAGATGACTGGATCAGTGTTGTTCGGCCGGTTATTGAAAAGCGAATGCAAAAGTAATTCCACATTTTTACTACTTTTCCTCAGTTTGGTGTGACTGCATGCTTATATTGGGATTTAATATACAGTAATGTTAAACAGGGAGAGACGGAGCTTCCACTGCCAGAACCCTACATGTTGGTTGCAGAGTTGGGTTAGGTTATCTTTAAGTAGTAACAAGGCTGATTTAGGCCAATTTTATAATTAATCCTGATAAGGTACCAAATTGTTTCATAGTGTCCATTACAGCCTGTAGCAAACTCTGGGAGTTAACTTAACCACTTCCATACCGCTTGACGTCCTATGATATCCTGGGCTTTGAGTGGGGATATCGGAATGATGCCTGCAGCTGAAAGGCTCATTCAAAGAGAATTTTTTTTTAGCCAGGGATTCTCTGCACCATAAGAACAATCATAGCAGCTGTTCAAAATTTGCCCCCGTCCCCGTATTCTCACACACAGAAGTGAACACATACATATGTCGCTCCCACATATGTTCAATCTACACGTGAGGTAGCGCCACGAACGTTGGAGCCAAGACCTTCTCTGTAACTCTAAACAGGTAACCTGTAAGGATTTTTAAAGCATTGTCTATGGAGATTTTTAAGTATTGAAATTTGGCGACATTACACCAGTGTGCGCAATTTTAAAGCATGACATGTTTATATATCTATTTACTCGGCATACCCTCATCTTTAACATTATACAAAAAAAAATTGTCTAACTTTATTGTTTTTGTATTTTTTTAAATTCATGAAACTGTTTTTTTTCCCCAAAAAAATGGTTTGAAAAATTGCTGCGCAAATACTGTGTGACAAAAAGTTGCAATGACCGCCATTTTATTCCCTAGGGTCTCTGCTAAAGAAAAAATATATAATGTTTGGGGGTTCTGAGTAATTTTCTAGCTAAGAAAGATGATTTTTACATGTAGGAGCGGAGTGCCAGAATTGGTCTGGTATGGAAGTGGTTAAAAAGAAAAAGCATTGTACTACGCTGAACAAAATTATAAATGCAACACTTGTTTTTGCCCCCATTTTTCTTGAGCTAAACTCAAAGATCTAAGACTTTTTCTATGTACACAAAAGGCCTATTTCTCTCAAATATTGTTCACAAATCTGTCTTAAATCCTCACAGGTGTAGCATATCAACATGCTGATTAGACAGCAGGAATATTGCGCAAGTGTGCCTTAGGCTGGGCTGGCCACAATAAAAGGCCACTCTAAAAATGTGCAGTTTTGTCACACAGCACAATGCCACAGATTTCACAAGTTTTGATGGCGTGTGCAATTGGCATGATGACTGCAGGAATGTCCACCAGAGTTGTTTCCCGTGAATTGAATGTTCATTTCTCCACCATAAGCCATCTCCAAAGGCGTTTCAGAGAATTTGGCAGTACATCCACCCGGCCTGGATTGCCAGTACTTTTCCCAAAGTTGTAATATTGGTTTAGGAGGATAATGGCTTATAAGAGCCTGAATCGAAGGGCTGCTTACCCTTAAGGAACTAGTACTATAGTAGCCTTATTTAAATGTAGTCAATTCCTTAAGGGTTAGCGGTGAGTCCAGGAAGGATTTTTGAGGTGTAGATAGTGGTGGTAGGTTATTATTGCCAACATAACCCTGCAGGTCTATGAGGAACTCGTTTAGACTAAATTCATAATTTGTGTTATAATATCCAATAACTAGTTCAACCAAAACTGCATCATTATCATTTGAGAATTACCCCACTTTGCAATCTAATGGTCTCTGTAAATTGGAAGTCTGCTGTGATTTTTGCTATAGTAGCCTCGATGGCCAAGAGATGCCCCATGTATTTTACTCATAAAATGACAGTTTACAAAAGAATCACGTGTTTCCTGCCCTAAAGGTAGACCAATATTTCAATATACCCTGAGCTGCCATCCATTCAGCTTCCTTATGTGGGTTAGGTGAAGCAATGTACACTTGTTCTTTCTGGTCCATCTGATGAGTCCAACTCTTCCCACTCCCTGGAAGAAGATTATTTTTCATTATTCTCTCTTTAATAAGCAATTTTCTAAAAAATGCTTTAAACGTGCTGGCAGTTTGGGCCTGCCACTACCCATGCTTGTAGACAATTGATTGACTGCTCCTATGACTAGAGCTGCTCCTAAACAAATGATATTGGAATTGCATGCGGCTCTTACAGATCCTACAGCACAAGCCCAGGATTATAATAAAAAGGTTTTGTGGGAGGATAATTTGATGATTAAGTCTTGGCAGGAAGTTCGAACTAGCCACCCATTAGTCTCCCTGAAATCTATTATTTATTTGGGTCCCTCTGAGTCTTTAGAATTTAATGTTTTATTTGCATGCTTTTCTGTACAAGGTGCTGTTTGCTAAGAAGTGGATGGACAATATAGTAGATTCAAGCTGTGGTACCTACTGTAGAGCAACGCAAAGCAGTGAATTAGTAAAACGGTCTAATAAAAATAAAAAATAAATCCATGACAACAGATTATTATTATTATTATTATTTTTTTTTTATTAATTTGGGGTATTTGGAAGGCAGAACCGTTAACTTAATGTCCATTCGATATGGTTGCTATCCAGTCCTAAATGGTGTTTCCTAACTACAGGTTAATAAGGTAATGCCATATTAAAATCTTATTTGATGCCTACTGTTTCCTATCCTATAAGAGGGGCCATGCTCTATTACCATAGTCTTTTGTTGGGGTGGGGGGTGTCACCTTTTTTGAAGGGCCACTTTTTACGCATCCTAGGCCCGAAATTTTAGTGTTACGGTGTGTCACACTCTTTCCTTCCCTGTTATGTCTGCGGTGCTACTGAATTTCACATGTTTATTGTACTAGAGGTCGCAAAATACATATTTGGTTTTAGTTTGTAGTTGTATGCATTGATGCGGTTTATTATATGTCCTTTTCACTATCAATAAGTATTCTTTGGATTATTAATTGCCCTAAACAAGGCAAAACATTATGGGCATCTAGGTTAGGGTCTAAGTAATTATTAGTCGCCTATAACCAGGAGGGACACATTTAAAATTTCCCAGCGAAAACACCAGAAGTGCATGCAGAACTTTCCCCATAAAGGTATGGCGGTATACAAATTGCTGCCAAAATGCACACAAGTGAAAACAATTTGCAGTAAATAAAAATAAAAAAAAATCTATCCTTTATCAACTTTTAAATCGTAGAAGTTAAAACTCGGTGGTTGTAAAGCCTAAACCTTTTTACCTTAATGCATTCCCTGCATTACTATAAAACATTTCATAATGTGTATTGTCCCCTCACGCCTCTTATACTTACCTGAGCCTGATCTCGATCCATTGCTGTGTTGGTTTCTCTCCTCTTCTTCCTGCTTTCACAGGCTTTTAGAGCAGATGGAGCCATTGGCTCTTGATGCCATCAGTCAAATCCTGTGACGAGTGAGTGGAGGACAAGGCCTAGCCTCGTCACCCGTGTCTATTGACTAAGGCAGCACTGCTCTGGATCGAGCCTGCAGGTGTGCCACTCTAAGAAGCAGCCTTCCCATGGGGGCACACCGAGAAGAGGAGGAGCCAGGAGAGCCAGCAGGGGACCCTAGAAGAGGTGGTTTGGGGCCCCTCTGTGTAAAACCATTACACAGTGTAGGTACATATAACATGTTTTGTTTTAAAGAAAAAGACATTTGACTTTAAAAAGGCTTTGTGTGTTGTGCATAGAATAAAAAAGTGGAGCTACCTACATGACCTATCTAGTTATCTAGAATCTGATAATACACTTACATGAATCCGAAGTCAAGTATGTGTTTTTCAAGCAACAGATGGCTGGGTGGTATTTTTGCAGACCAGGGAACGTGTGTGTGTTTTAGGGAATCTCCCATTCCCTTGGCATTCCAGGAAATAAACTCTTGCCATAATTCAGTAAGGCTCCTCATAAAAGTTGTCCTCCTAAACAGTGATAGAGATGTGACCCTCTTATCAAATAGGGGGAGGGAAGCATGGTCCATCTGTGTGAGAGAAACAACTGAAAATGCTGTTAATTCATTCAACAGGGCCCAGTTGAAAGTAAAACTTTGACAATGAAAAAGCTCTATCACGAGAGGAAAAAACGACAACTCTGGAAGACCCAAAGAGGTCCTGTGCAAGAACTAGAGTAAAGAAACTGACAGTGTAGTTCCAGCTCCTTATGCCCAGTACACACGATCCGAAAATCGGACGACGTTCCGTCCGTTTTTTTTTTTTGTATTCTAGCAACTCTCAATAATATTCGCAAACGGGAGAGGTTACTCATAATACGAATTTTCTCGGACGATGATTCTTTTTTTTTTTTTTCAAATATGAAGTTTATTGAGATACACAACATGTCACATGAAACAACCACAGTAGACAAACTTCTCGCAATGCATGGCAGTATGTCAAAAGAGGCAGTATCGTTAAGAAGGCAAGTGCATAACTGAAACTTTCGTAGGCATAAGAAGACCAAAGAAGAAAAACATCCAAAGTGTGTCCCACTATGGTGGGCCAGTCAACTTAAACAGATAACAGTCAATACAGTGAAGGGTATGATAGTCTTTAGCCAGTAAGGTCATATGCAAGTGGCACCGTATGGGGAGAAGATAAACCCCTATGGACGGTGCACACATGGCGCCACTTGATGGTTAGAGGAGACATAATGAGAGGTAGAAAAGCCGTACAGTATGTTGGCGAGAATACAGTGGAGGGCAGAGAAGGAGGAGAGGGAGGGGGGATGTAATAAAGAAATACAGAAAAAGAAAGAACAAGGGGAAAAGGAAAGAGAGGGAAGAAAAAAAAAAGGGGGGGGGGAGGAATGGACGGGGAGGGGGCAGGGAGACGGTGGGCGCTGCGTCGGGACAGGCCCCCCCCCAGGCAAGGGCGTCAATTCGGCGGAGTCTCAAGGGCACATCAGAGCTTTCCCCCTATCAGAGATGAGAAATACATTCCAGTAACCCCAAGTCTTTTCGTATCTGTCTCGCTTATGAAGCGCCGTGAGGGTTAGGTCCTCCATCTTGTTGATGTCCTCCAGTCTGCGCATACAGTCCCCGATGGAGGGGGACTGGGTAGTCTTCCAATAGAGTGGGATGCAAGACCTCGCTGCCGACAGTACATGGGGCACAATAGACTTCTTATATTTCCGCATTGGGATGCTGGATAGTTGCAGGATGTAGAAAGCCAGAGTATCAGGTATGGTATGGTCCGTGAGGTCCCTTAGGAGAGAGCCCACCGCCAACCAGAAGTCCCGTAGTTTAGGGCAGGACCATAAAACGTGAATTAACCACTTAAGCCCCGGAAGATTTTACCCCCTTCCTGACCAGGGGGTATTTTGCGATTCGGCACTGCGTGACTTTAACGGACAATTGCGCGGTCGTGCGACGCTGTACCTAAACGAATTTGGCGTCCTTTTTTTCCCACAAACAGAGCTTTCTTTTGGCGGTATTTGATCACCTGTGCGATTTTTTTGATCACGCGCTATAAACAAAAAAAGAGCGTAAATTTTGCAAAAATAGCAATATTTTTCCCTTTTTTTTTATATGAAATTCCCCCCAAAAAAATGTAAAAATCAAAATTTTTTAACATTTTCGGCCAATTTGTTTTATGCTACCTATGTTTGGTAAAAAAAATTGCAAAAAGCGTATTTTTAATTGGTTTGCGCAAAAGTTATTGCGTTTACTAACTAAGGGAAAGATTTTTGTCATTTTTGTTGTTTTTTTTTTTTAACGCGTAATGGCGGCGATCTGCGATTTTTTTTTTTTTTTTTTTTTTTTTTTTTTTTTTTTTTTTTTTTGCGGTACTGCGACATTGCGGCGGACAGATCGGACCCTTGACTGACATTTTTGACACTTTTGGGGGTTACCAGTGACATTTCTACAGTAATCAGTGCTATATATATGCACTGTTACTGTAAAAATACACTGGTAGTGAAGGGGTTAACTTTATTTGAGAGGGAGGGGCTGTGTGTGTCCCTAGGGGCGTGATTCTAACTGTGATTGGCTGTGGCTTCAGCTGTATGCAGAGTGATCAACGGATCTACATAGTAGATCCATATGATCATCTCTCATACAGAGGGGAGAATGACAGGCAGCTTGTTTACACAAGCTGCCTGACTTTCTCCCTCTCCCCCGCCGATCGCAGACATCGGGTCCGCCGGTCACACGCACGGGGGGTCCGTGACCACGCGGGAGCGGGAGCTCGCCTCCGGCGGCGCGCGCTCGCTCCCTAGACCCTCACAAGCTAGTGACGTAGCCCTACGTCACTTTGCCTGTGCGGCGGTCGGCAAGTGGTTAAGGTGCCGCATTCCTCCTGGCACCACCAGCATAAGTCAGACGTACCCGGGAACATTTTACTCAGCAGAGACTGAACCCTATACCACCGTGTCAGCACTTTATAATTGGATTCCTGCAACTTCGTACAGGTCGGGGTCTTTAGAGCACTGGTGTAGAGGTTAGAGCGTTGAGCTGGCGAGAGTGTCAGTTGGAGGTCCCGTTCCCATTTGGAGATGTACGCAGGGGTGAAGTCCTCTGGAGGAGTAACCAGTAAGGTGTAGGTTTGCGACAGAGTGTGGGGAAGAGTCCCTTCACCGGAGCAAATGATTCTTTTTTTTTTTTTTAATCAGATAATTTTTATTGAAAACTTTTTTACACAAACAAAACAAGACCAGACAAAAAAACAAAAGAAAGCAAAAACTGGCCAACAACATGAGACAAAGCATCACCTACGTACAGTGAACAATGATATAAAGGTACAGAGGAAAGCATAATCATCGGTACATAGGGGAGTAAACATAAAGCATGGATCAACAATGTGATCTAAATCATCCATGGCACTTAACACATCATCTTATCCCATTATGGTGGGGACTAACCCCAGCCTGCCCCATGTACCAAGGTAATGATGTCATCTCAAGTAATACAGGATATAATGGGTGAATTCCGCTGAAATAACCAGTGGAGTTAAGCAGTATTGTACTTCCCACTCGCACAGGTATGCACTACCTCGTAATCATTAAGCAGTGTCCCCCAGTCGACCGTCCGTGTCCATTAAGCACGTATTCTGTAACATTATGTGGAGGAGATAACGCCACCCAGAAACCTGTTGGTGACCAAGTGAGTGGGAGCCAGACCAGGCACATCCAGCTACGGTCCCCATATGCGCTCAAATTTCAGTGCGTTCCCCCTGTGCTTGTAGGTGAGATGTTCCCTATTTAGGAGCACTTTAACTTCCTCGATCCAGTCAGTATGAGACTGCGCCACGGCCACCGCCGCGCTATCAACTTCCTGGCCAGGAAGAGAAACCTGAGCACCGCAGCATGTACCTCCGGTTGATAGAGCTCTTCATCCAGCCAACCCAAAATACATAGTTTCGGCTCCACAGGTAATGTCAGTTTCTCTTACGTCCTCCGACAGTCGCCGCCTCTTCATATTCGTCACATATGGGGTATTAGACTTTGCTCCGAAGGAGTAGCTAGGCAACAGAATATGTTAACAATAAAGCTTTAACATATCCCACCCTCAAGGGGTGGTCCCCTCAGTCAATACCCTCCTACTTCCTGCAACCATATCTCAGTTTTAATGTCTAGCTTGTCAGGAGTGGCTGGCTCTCTCTGTGCTGGGACTTTTTGTCCCAGACTCTTTCTTCTTTTTAATATTTTGTTTGAGTTTTCTCTCTACCTTTATTTAGCTGTTATTTTTGTCAGCATTAGTTAGTTCTTCGGACGAAGAGGATCATGCGGACTGGGTCTCGGGCTGATCCCCCTGATCGCAGGTCGTGGGTCAGTGGCTTCCCAGTCTGCCATCGAGCGTTCAGCCAGGTAACGCTCCTGGCACAGTGAACGACCCATCCCTGTTCGGTGCAGGGATGATTGGTGAGGTGGCTACCTCACCGGACGCTGTGCGGTTTCTGAACCGCCATTGTGTGCGTCTTGACTTGCGACTCTCCCTGCCTCATGTGCAGCGGCTTGTTCGCCTGTGCGGGTTCCCCACGCCATGTGAGGTAAGTGTATCTATGTGGGGACCTGTCTGTCTGGGGGGGGTCTCAGTCTGGGACTGTGTAACCTGCCTTTAATCACACTGCTTGTCTCCCTATCTCTCGGCTGCATGCTGTGGGCTGCAAGGGGGGGGGGGGAGCTGTATGACACTGAGTATGTCAGGCTGGGCAGTGTGAGGAGCTGTGTGCTGTGGGGCATGTTTTTAATGGCATGTTGGGGCATATACAGCGATCGCTGAGGCGATCTAACATGTATCCATATAATGGGATAAAATTGTGTGTGTTTTTGTGCACTGTGGAGCGGCGGTTTCGGCGCCAAACGACGCCATTTTACCGGCGCCCGCTCCGGCCGCATGGTTTACATGCACGGCGGCCATTTTCTTGTAGCCTCCATAGGCTTACATAGAGCGCCCTGGCAGCATCACTTCCTCTCTCCTGGAAGCACCGATCGAGGCAGCAGCAGCAGCGGAGTCTCCTCAGGTTTTATCCTTCTATTCCTGTGTTCCATTGCCTGTATTCAGTCTGTATATTCCCTGTGGGGGTCTCATTGTGCCTGAGTGTGGTGCGGTGGGCTGCGCTTGCCGCGCTTGCTGTAAGGGGGCAGTTAACCCTTGGTTGTCTGGCATACAGGGGCAATGGATTCTCAGGAGGGCAAGTTTCCCACAGTATTGGTGGAAAGCCAGGGGACCGCTGTTTCCCCCCCAGGGGGGGATTTAGCCACTATTGTGGCTGGCCTTGCTGCACAGGTGCAAATGCTGGTGGCTGCTCAATCTACTAAACGGCCCAGAGTTGCTCTGTCCTCTGATTCTGAGGGTGAAGGTGATGGGGCTGTTCTGGCAGGGACCCCCCTATCGGGGTCCCGCTCCTCTCTTGATCTAGTGGGGTCTGAGGTAGAGGCTGAAGTTGAGGGGGTTGATAATTCTCCCCCTGGCTCGCCTGAAGAGCTTGCAATCATGGATGAGTTGATTGCTTCCATTAAGCAGACGCTACGTTTGCAGGACGAGGTGTGTCCCCCGGCTGCCTTGGCGGCTTATGGGACGCAGAGAAAACGCAGGACGCCGCAGGTTTTTCCCTGCAATGCTGATTTTCAGCGCGCTGTTAAGGACCAATGGCGCGATTTGCGCAAGCCTTTTGCGGTACCAAGTAAATTTAAGCTGCGTTATCCTTTCTCGCCTGCCACTGATGAACGGTGGTGTGTGCCTCCGCCAGTGGATCATGCTATTGCGGTTTTGAACAAAGCCACTGCGATCCCTGCAGAGGGATCCCCTGTTTTCCGTGATGCCACGGATAGGAGACTGGAGTCTCTTGCCCGTCATACTTATTCTGTTACGGGTTCTATGCTTAAGGCTCTGTTTGCTTCTCTCATGGCGGCCCAGGCGATCGCAAGTTGGACGCAGATGCTTAGGCGCGTCCTAGTGGCCGATTCGGCCTCGGCGGCGACCCTGGATATGGTGGATCAGATCCACCAGGGTGTCATGTATCTGTGTGATGCGGACCTGGACCTGATTCCGTTGGCTGCGCGTGTGCACAGCGTGGCGGTGTTGTCTCGCCGCCTGGTTTGGTTGAAATGTTGGTCGGTGGACCAATCTTCACGTAAAACCTTAGCCAATCTGCCTTATGATGGGTCTCGCCTTTTTGGGGAGTCCCTGGATGTGTTGATTAAGGGGATTACCGGGGGTAAGAGCACTCTCTTGCCCCATTTCCCCAAGGCTAAGGGGGCTTCTAGGAAGAAGCATGCTCATTTTCGGCCCCCTCAGGGGTCCTTTCGTGCCTTTCGGCCGCACTACAAGGGCAAACCGTTCAAGGGCCAAGGCTCTCAGAAGAAGCCCTGGTCTGGGAAACAGAAGTCCGGTCAATCCGGACCTGCGGCCCATAACAGTTCGGCCTGAAGGGGCGCCCTCACCCAGTTTTGGGGTGGGGGGACGCTTGCTCGGTTTTCTTCAGCCCTGGTTGGCCCGTGTGAGGGACAGATGGGTTCTGGAAATCGTTCGATCTGGTTACAGGATCGAGTTTCTCTCTCGGCCGGAGAGCAGATTTTTTCCCTCAAATCTTCAACTGTCTCCAGAGCGCCTGCGGGATCTGCACCTGGCGGTGCGGGACCTGAGGGCTCAGGGAGTGGTGGTTCCGGTGCCTCATCGGGACAGATTTCGGGGGTTTTATTCCAATCTGTTCACCGTGCCCAGGAAGGAGGGCAAGGTTCGTCCGATTCTGGACTTGAAAGCTCTGAACCGCTCTGTGCGGGTCCGCAAGTTCCGCATGGAATCCCTGCGCTCGGTGGTGGCTGCCCTGGTTCCGGGGGAATTCATGGCCTCCATCGATTTGAAGGATGCGTACCTTCACATCCCCATATTCGAGGGTCCTCAGAGGTACCTTCGATTTGCCATTGCGGAGGATCACTACCAGTTCGTGGCGTTGCCCTTTGGGCTCGCCTCGGCTCCGCGGGTCTTCACCAAGGTGCTTGCACCGGTTCTGGCATTATTGAGAGCCCAGGGCATTTCTGTCCTGGGGTATCTGGACGACATTCTGGTTCGGTCTGCGACCAGACAGGGTCTGGAGAAGGACCTGTCTGTCACAATGCAAACTCTGCAGGAGTTCGGTTGGACGATAAATGTTCCAAAGTCGACACTGAGTCCGTCGGTTCGTCTCCCCTATCTGGGAATGATACTGGACTCGGTGCAGGCGAAGGTCTTCCTGCCGGAAGACAAACTCAGGACTCTTCAGGAGGAAGTTAGGTCCCTCAGGGACGTTCCACACTCGTCTCTGAGGACGGGTATGAGATGTCTGGGATTGATGGTCTCGGCCTTCGAGGCGATTCCTTTCGCGCAGTTTCACACGCGGGGTCTCCAAGCGGAGATCCTGTCCAGGTGGGACGGGCGACCTCAATCTCTGGATCTTCAGATCTCGTTGAGTCATCGCACCAGGGAAAACCTTCTGTGGTGGCTCCAGTCCCCGTTGGTGTCCGGGGGCAAGTCGTTTCGTCCGATCTCGTGGACGATAATCACCACGGATGCCAGCCTGTCGGGCTGGGGTGGTGTTCTGGGCGTTCTGTCCGCCCAGGGGACCTGGTCGGAGGGGGAGTCTTCCCTCCCGATCAACATTCTGGAATTGCGTGCTATAAGGCTCTGTCTTCATCGCTGGACGGACCGGCTGCAGGGCTGCCCGGTTCGGGTGCAGACGGACAATGCCACGGCGGTGGCCTACATCAACCACCAAGGGGGCACCAGGAGTGCCCGAGCGGCTCGAGAAGTGGCCGACATTCTGTCTTGGGCCGAGACTCATGTCCCGGCGATAACGGCGGTTCACATTCCGGGAGTGGAGAACTGGCAGGCGGACTATCTGAGTCGCCAGACCCTGGATCAGGGGGAAGGGTCTCTCCACCCGGCTGTCTTCCAGATGTTGTGCGCGAAGTGGGGTCTTCCAGATGTGGACCTGTTCGCGTCTCGTCTCAACTACAAGGTGAAGAGGTTCGTGGCAAGGACGCGCGACCCTCGGGCAGACGCGTCGGACGCGTTAGTGGCCCCGTGGCATCAGTACAGGCTGATGTACGCGTTTCCACCGATTCAGTTGCTGTCCAGGTTCCTTCGCAGGTTACACTCGGAACGCAGCACGGTGATTCTTGTGGCACCGGACTGGCCTCGCCGGTCCTGGTACGCAGACCTCATGAATCTGGCGGTCGACGCCCCTTGGCGTCTGCCTCTTCGAGACGATCTACTGTCTCAAGGACCGATTTACCATCCTGCTTTACAGTCGCTGGCTTTGACGGCCTGGCTGTTGAGACCGAGGTCCTGAAGGAGAAGGGTCTCTCTCCAGAGGTCGTTCATACTTTGATCAACGCGAGGAAGTCTTCCTCGGGGAAGGTTTATTACCGTACTTGGAAGGCCTATTTTGCCTGGTGTGAGTCCAGGGGGTTTTCACCCCGCACGTACTCGGTTTCCCGTGTGCTGTCTTTCCTTCAGACGGGTGTCGATCAGCGTTTGGCGCTGGCTACGATAAAGGGTCAGGTGTCTGCGCTGGCCGTTCTGTTTCAACGTCCCGTGGCTTCCAACTCCTTGGTTGGCACTTTTATTCAGGGTGTGCGGCATCTGGTTCCTCCTAGGAGGGATCCTTTGCCCCCTTGGGACTTGAATCTCGTTCTATCTGTGTTACAACGTGCTCCTTTTGAACAGATCAGGGAGATCTCGTTGTCTATGTTGTCCAAAAAGGTCACCTTTTTGGTGGCGATCACTTCGGCTCGCAGGGTGTCGGAACTGGCGGCTTTGTCCTGCAAGTCTCCGTACCTGGTTGTTCATTTGGATAAGGTGGTCTTGCGACCTAATCCTTCTTTTCTGCCGAAACGAGTTTCGGAATTCCATCTTAATGAGGATATTGTTTTGCCTTCGTTGTGCACGAAGCCTAAACATCCGAAGGAGGTGAGATTGCACTCTCTGGATGTTGTTCGGGCGATAAGGGTTTACCTTAAATCGACTGAGTCTTTTCGTAAGACGGACTCCTTGTTTGTTCTTCCAGAGGGTCCTCGGAAGGGCATGGCGGCTTCGGCCTCTACCATCGCCAAATGGATCAGGCAGACCATTGAACAGGCCTATGCCTTGCAGGGGAAGGTTCCCCCTGTGCCTGTGAAGGCGCACTCTACTAGATCTCTGAGTACGTCTTGGGCCTGCCGTCATGGGGCTTCTGTAGCCCAGGTGTGTAAGGCGGCGACTTGGTCGACCGTGCACACTTTCACAAAATTCTACAAAGTAGATGTTCAGGCATCGGCGGATGCTTCCTTTGGCCGAAAGGTTCTTAGTGCGGCTGTTCCATAGGGTCCCTTGTTGGGGACTCCTGGCTGTTGGGATAGTTTTTTTGTATCCCCTGGTTTTTTTGTCTTTTCCTGGGTTGTTGCTCCTGTTGAGCACTTATTTTTGCTGTTGCCCAGCTGGTTTCCTTCCTTTGGTAAGGTTCCTTTCTTTGATGTGGAGACTGCGTTGCCTTTCGGCGCGGATGCGTTTCCCACCCCTCATGTTTGCACTGCTTTGGGACGTCCCCATATGTGACGAATATGAAGAGGCGGCGACTGTCGGAGGACGTAAGAGAAAACGGAATTTTTGTAAAATCTTACCTGTAAAATTCCTTTCTCTGAGTCCTCCGACAGTCGCCGCCCCCGCCCCTCTTTTGGGGTTTGAATGTATACTCTACTGCTATTCCACTAAAACTGAGATATGGTTGCAGGAAGTAGGAGGGTATTGACTGAGGGGACCACCCCTTGAGGGTGGGATATGTTAAAGCTTTATTGTTAACATATTCTGTTGCCTAGCTACTCCTTCGGAGCAAAGTCTAATACCCCATATGTGACGAATATGAAGAGGCGGCGACTGTCGGAGGACTCAGAGAAAGGAATTTTACAGGTAAGATTTTACAAAAATTCCGTTTTCCAAAGCGAATTAATGGTTCTCACAACCGCATGCCAGTATCGGTGCAATTTCGGGCACCGCCACAGCATGTGCAGTAGGGTGCCCGTGTGAGCCTGGCATCTAGTGCAGAGGGGAGAGTCCCTCCTCTGCCAGCTGTGCAGTCGTTGAGGGGTCCGGTGGAGAATAAACAGTTGCGTAAGCCTTTGTGAGGAGGACAGGGACACCCTAGGGACATTCTCTAATATACCCGTCCATTCCTCCGAGGAGATGGGACCTAAATCCGCAGCCCAGGCGTCCCTACACTTAAAAGACATGGCCTTCGAGATATGCTCCATAAAAGCCGAGTACAGGGATGAGATCTGCCCCTTCTTAATGCTAGTGGCCACTAGATCAGTAAGTATAATCGGACGACAGAGACCCCATGGGAAGATCCGCGACTGAGAGCTGATGGCATGGCGTAACTGCAAATACTGAAAAAAAAGGGAATTGGGCAACCCGATCTCAGCACCGAGAGATTGGAAATCTCTTAATTCGCCCCCTTGATACAACTGCGAAATATATTTCACTCCGTAGTCGCCCCAGGTCAAGGAGTTTCGGAGCTTATCCAATTCGGGATAGTGGGCATTATTTAGAATCCGAGAGTATCTCGAGAAACCACGGTAACCAAAGTGACTCCTAGCCCTTTGCCAAACCTTATCAAGTAACTTGAGGGTAGGACAGCCCGGAAAAAGCCCCAAGGTGCCCGCTTCCAGTGATTCAACCAGAGAGTCCCCCGCCAGGTGCGCTGCCAGGACACGCCTGACAGGGTCAGAGCCTTCATCCAGCAGCCATCCCGTAAAGTGCTGCAGTTGGGACGATAGAAAGTAGTAGTAGGGGTTCGGTACCGCCAATCCACCACTCTCCTTGGACTCCTGCAACGTCTCTAGACGAATTCTGGGAGACAACTTCCTCCAAATAAGAGCACGGTACACCGTGTTAAACTGCTTAAAAATGTGAATAGGGATCCACACTGGGGAGTTATGTAGCACATATAACAACTGCGGGTTCCAGATCATTTTGATCAGGTTGCATCTGCCAACCACAGACAGAGGCAACTTAATCCAGCTAGCCAATTTATCCCTGAACCTGTGCAGCAGCGGTAGAACATTAAGTTTAATATACCGCCCCAGATCAGGATGGACAACCACACCCAATTAGCGGAACTGGTCTACCACCAAGATCTGGGACGCCACAGGGGGCAGTGCGATCCCAAGGGGGTCTAACGGGAGCAAAACAGACTTGTCCCAATTGATCTGAAAGCCAGAGAAGGATCCGAATCTGTGAATCAAGTGCATCAAGGCGACCAGGGAGCCCGAGGCGTCCCCTAAAAATAACGTGTCATCCGCATACAAGGCAATTTTGTCCTCACCCCTCCGAAAACCTATAATATTCGGGTCGGCCCTGATAGCCGCTGCTAGGGGTTCCACAGCTAAGGCGAAGAGCAGGGGCGACAGCGGGCACCCCTGCCTAGTGCCCCTGTAAAGCGGGAACGACCGGAAAATAGAGCCGTTAATCCGCAAACAGGCCGTGGGCGCCCCATATAGAATCTTAATCCAGCGTATGAAGGAGGGGCCGAAACCAAAGCTCTCAAGGGCCGCCCATAGATACTGCCACTCCACGCTATCAAAAGCCTTAGCAGCATCGAGTGACAGTATCGCTCTATGTCCACAATTATCCGGGGGCAATTGCATATTTACATAGTTACATAGTTAGTGAGGCTGAAAAAAGACACAAGTCCATCCAGTTCAACCTATGTGTGTGTGTTTGCTTTTAACCGTACATTGTATACCCCTGTATGTTGTGGTCTTTAAGGTGTCCATCCAATAGTTTTTTGAAACTATCAATGCTCCCCGCTGATACGACTGCTTGCGGAAGAGAATTCCACATCCTTACCGCTCTTACAGTGAAGAACCCCTTACGCACTTTAAGGTTAAACCGCCTTTCCTCTAGTTTTAGTGAGTGGCCACGTGTCTTATTGTATTCCCTTACTCTAAATAGTTTGTTCCTTATGCTAGGGTCGCCAGTACAGTATTTGTACATTGATATCATATCCCCCCTCAAGCGTCTCTTCTCCAGAGAGAACAAGTTCAGTGCTTGTAGTCTTTCCTCATAGCCGATGTCCTCCATTCCCCTAATTATTTTTGTTGCCCTTCTCTGGACTTTCTCCAGTTCCAGCACATCCTTCCTGAGGACCGGTGCCCAGAACTGGACAGCATACTCCAGATGTGGCCGGACCAGAGTCTTGTAGAGTGGAAGAATAATCTCTTTATTTCTGGAGTGAATCCCCTTTTTTATACAACCCAGTATTCTGTTGGCTTTGCTTGCAGCGGCTTGGCATTGCATGCCACTTCCAAGCCTGTTGTCTACCAGTACCCCCAGGTCCCTTTCCGTCCTAGACTCACCCAGAGGTTCCCCCCCTAGTGAGTAGCATGCTTTCTGGTTTCTGGCCCCCAAGTGCATTACTTTACATTTTTCTACATTAAATCTCATCTGCCATGTAGTTGCCCACCCCGTTATTTTGTTCAGGTCTGCTTGCAAGATTTCCACATCCTGCATAGAAGATATTGGCATGCCTAATTTAGTATCATCTGCAAATACTGAGATTGTACTAGATATCCCCTCCTCTAGATCATTTATGAATAAATTAAACAGGATTGGTCCCAGGACAGAACCCTGGGGGACCCCACTTTCCACACCCGCCCAATCCGAGTACTCCCCATTAATCACCACCCTCTGTACTCTCCCCTGGAGCCAGTTCTCTATCCAGGTACTCACCTTATGGTCCATACCTACCTTCCTTAGTTTGTACAGTAAGCGTTTGTGGGGAACGGTGTCAAAGGCCTTTGCAAAGTCCAGATACACCACATCCACAGGCTTACCTTTATCTAAGTGGCAGCTCACTTCATCGTAGAAGGTTAATAGATTGGTTTGGCATGAACGATTTTTCATGAATCCATGCTGATTACTACTTATAATACCGTTTTCATTACTAAAGTCTTGTATGTGGTCCCTTATCATCCCCTCCAAAATTTTGCAGACTACAGATGTTAGGCTGACCGGCCTATAGTTACCCGGGATATATCTCGGCCCCTTTTTAAATATTGGTACCACGTTGGCTTTTTTCCAATCAGCTGGCACCATACCCGTCTGTAAACTATCCTTAAAGATCAAGAATAATGGTCTGGCAATCACCTGACTGAGCTCATTTAGAACCCTTGGGTGCAAGCCATCCGGTCCCGGGGATTTATTTATGTTAAGTTTCTCTAGTTTAGCTCTAAGTCTATCCTCTGTTAGCCATGGCGGCACTTCCTGAGGTGTATTATTTAGTTCGGCCTTACAAGCGGGGTTCGTGTAGCCCCCCGATTCCTTTGTGAAGACTGAAGAAAAGAAATTATTTAACACTTCCGCCTTTTCTCTGTCCTCAGTGGCCATTTTTCCTTTATCATCTTTTATGGGGCCAATGTGTTCTGGCCTCGCTTTCTTACTGTTTATATACTTAAAGAATTTCTTGGGGTTCTTTTTACTCTCCTCCGCTATATGTCTCTCGTGTTCTATTTTAGCCGCCCTGATTTCATCTTTACATTTCTTATTACACTCTTTGTAATGCTTAAATGCTGCCAATGACCCCTCAGTCTTGTATTTTTTGAAGGCCTTTTCTTTAGCTCTAATATACATTTTTATGTTGGAGTTTAGCCACCCAGGGTTTAGTTTTGCTCTTTTAAATTTATTTCCCTGTGGAATGCACTGGTCCACCCCCTTGTTAAGTATGCTCTTGAAGCACTCCCATTTTTCCTCCGTGTTCTTTGTTCCCAGGGTTCTATCCCAATTGATATTTTCTAGCAGCGAGCGCAGTTTAGGGAAATTGGCTCTTTTGAAATTCAGTGTCCTTATATTACCCTTGTGTTTCCTATTACTGTAATTAATACTGAAACCAATTGACCTATGGTCACTGTTCCCTAAGTTGTCCCGTATTTCTATATCCGTGAGCAGGTCTGTATTGTTGGTAATCAGTAGGTCAAGTACCGCATTGTTTCTTGTCGGTGCATTCACCATCTGACCCATGAAATTGTCCTGCAAAACATTTAGGAACTGCCGAGCCTTGGCTGAATGCGCGGTTCCTTCTGCCCAGTCTATATCAGGATAATTAAAGTCCCCCATTATAATGACATTTCCCATCCTTGCTGCCAATCCTATCTGTAACATGAGGTCCACCTCACCCTCCTCCCTCTGGTTTGGGGGCCTATAGCATACGCCCAATATTACCTTCCCCACCGTGCCTTTCCTTTGAAGCTCTACCCATAGGGATTCTGCCTCGTCCATAGCTCCATTATTAATATCATCCCTCATATTTACCTGTATACTGTTCTTAATATACAAACATACCCCTCCCCCTTTATTACCCTCTCTATCTCTGCGATAAAGGGAATACCCCTGAATGGTCGCCATCCAGTCATGAGAGCTGTCAAACCAAGTCTCAGTTATCCCCACAAAATCTAAGTCCTCCTCAAACATCAGCAGCTCCAGCTCTCCCATCTTGTTGGCCAGGCTTCTGGCATTGGTATATAAGCCTCGTAATTTTGATGTTTTTAGGCTGCTCTCTTGATTTTTCCCCGTACCCACCCTGGGTATAGGGGCTCCGAACACCCTACCGCTAATGCCCCCATTTCTGCCCTCTGAAACTTGCTTTCCACTGGCTAATTCTACATCTGTACCCTCCCCCCCATTCCCTAGTTTAAAAGCCCCTCTAACTTTTTGGCCATCCTCTCACCCAGTACGGCTGCACCCACCCCATTTAGGTGCAATCCGTCCCTACCAAAGAGCCGGTGACCGACTGAGAAGTCGGCCCAGTTCTCCAGGAACCCGAAACCCTCCTTACTACACCAGCTCCTCAGCCACTCGTTAACTTCCCTAATCTCCCGCTGCCTCTCTGGTGTGGCTCGAGGTACCGGTAGTATTTCGGAAAATACTACCTTGGAGGTCCTAGTCCTCAACTTAGCGCCTAAGTCCCTGAAATCGTTTAGGACTCTCCGTCTTCCTCTGCCTATGTCATTGGTACCCACGTGTACCATGACAGCTGGGTCTTCCCCAGCCCCACCCAATAATCTGATCACCCGATCCGCGATGTGCCGAACCCGAGCGCCCGGCAAACAACAGACTGTTCGGCGCACACGGTCTATGTCACAGATTACACTGTCTGCCCTTCTAATAATTGAGTCCCCTACCACCAGCACCTGTCTTTCCTTTCCCTTTCTCCCGGCCTCACTGGAGGAGTTCGTCCCCTGGCAGCTAGGGGCGTCGCTCTGCTCCAGCAATGCTGGTCCCTGACTGGTTTCCCCAACATCACACAACGGGGCGTATCTATTGGGGTGCTCCAGCCCAGGATCAGCCTCCTTGCCTTGTCCCCCTTCTACCCCTCCTAACTGTCACCCCTCTGCTCTGCTCTGATGCCTGCACCTCCGATACTCCGCCCACCTCTGTGCAGGCCCCTGTCTGCACCTGATTGGTACAATCCTGGCTCTCCTCCGGTATGGACATTCGTCTCAGTGTTGCCAGCTGCTTCCCTAGATTCAGGACCTGAGCTTCCAGGGAAGCAACGTGCTCACATTTTGCGCATTTGTATTCGCCCTCTATCGCATGACCGAGGAACGCATACATATCACAAGATGTACACCGAGTCGCATCCCCACACCCGCCGGGCATTGTACCTACTATCTAATCTAATGGGGATTCAGCGATTTAAGTCTATCCTATGTGGCTATTTCCTGGCTTCCTAACGCTACCTTCTCACCCTCTGGTATTCCGCTCCACTCACTTGACACCGGTCAGTCACCCAACACTCACAATCTCACAGCCCGGTCAGACGCACAACGCTGAGTCGCACAGCCCGGTCAGACGCACAACACTAAGTCGCACAGCCCGGTCAGACGCACAACACTAAGTCGCACAGCCCGGTCAGACGCACAACACTAAGTCGCACAGCCCGGTCAGACGCACAACACTAAGTCGCACAGCCCGGTCAGACGCACAACACTAAGTCGCACAGCCCGGTCAGACGCACAACACTCAGTCGCCCAGCCCGGTCAGACGCACAACACTGAGTCGCACAGCCCGGTCAGACGCACCACACTGAGTCGCACAGCCCGGTCAGACACACAACACAGAGTCGCACAGCCCGGTCAGACGCACAACACCGAGTCGCACAGCCCGGTCAGACGCACAACACCGAGTCGCACAGCCCGGTCAGACGCACAACACCGAGTCGCACAGCCCGGTCAGACGCAAAACGCTCAGTCGCACAGCCCGGTCAGACGCACAACGCTCAGTCGCACAGCCCGGTCAGACGCACAACGCTCAGTCGCACAGCCCGGTCAGACGCACAACGCTCAGTCGCACAGCCCGGTCAGACGCACAACGCTCAGTCGCACAGCCCGGTCAGACGCACAACGCTCAGTCGCACAGCCCGGTCAGACGCACAACGCTCAGTCGCACAGCCCGGTCAGACGCACAACGCTCAGTCGCACCGCCCGGTCAGACGCAAAACACTCAGGTAGTGATAGGTACTCCCAGTCACTCAGGTAGCAACAGGTACTCACAGATACTCAGGTACTCACAGATACTCAGGTACTCACAGATACTCAGGTACTCACAGATACTCAGGTACTCACAGATACTCAGGTACTCACAGATACTCAGGTACTCACAGATACTCAGGTACTCACAGATACTCAGGTACTCACAGATACTCACAGGTACTCACAGGTACTTACAGGTACTCACAGATACTCAGGTACTCACAGGTACTTACAGGTACTCACAGATACTCAGGTACTCACAGGTACTCAGGTACTCACAGGTACTCACAGATACTCACAGGTACTCACAGATACTCACAGGTACTCAGGTACTCACAGGTACTCACAGGTCACAGGGGGGGGGGGGGTATTCACACGCAGTCACGCACACACTCTCCTCTCTCCTGCACGCCCTGACAGCCTCTGATCCCGCGCTCTGCTCCACAGCACCACCTGCTGGCTCTGCTCCACAGCACCTGGTCATTTAGATATAGTCTACGTATGTTGGCAGCCGTGGAGCGACCCGGTATAAACCCAGATTGATCCCCATGAACCAATTTGGCAATCACCTTAGACAACCTGTTAGCCAGGACCTTGGCCAGCAGTTTTAGATCGGTGGGCCACAGGGAAATTGGTCGATAAGATTCAGGTCGAGTCGGATCCTTCCCCGGCTTCAATATGACCACCACTACCACGTCGCACATGGATCGTGGGAGCTCCCCCACCTCAAAAGCAGCCAGGAGAGCAGTAAGTAGCTCAGGAAGTAGGACTCCTCCAAAGGCCTTATACAGCTCAATGGGGATGCCATCTGTACCCGGCGCCATGGAGTTGAGAAATGAAGCCATAGCTTCCTGGAGTTCCCCCAATTTAATGGGGGAGTCTAGTACATCCCTGTCCCCTGTGGAAACCTGTGGCAAGTGAAGCCCCTGCAAAAACAGTCTGAGGTCCTCCGGGTCATAGGAGACCTTTGAGGAGTACAGATCCTCATAAAAAACCCTGAACCCCTGTAAAATATCAGCTGTGTCAGATACCACCCGACCCGAAGGGAGAGCCAGGCGATGTATGATAGACGGGGGGTTTTGGGCCCTAGAAATGAGTGCGAGCATGTGACCCGTTTTCTCCCCCTCCTCAAAGTGGGCCTGAGAAGCGAAGAAACGTTTATGGTCCGCCTGCTGATGTTGAACAGATCGGAATAGACGCTGCGCGTCCAACCATCTGGCCTCCGAGTCGGGCGTGGGGGAGTGTAGGTATTCATGTTCAGCGCTGAGCACAGCGTCGCCAGCATCCTGCGCCCAACGTCTGCTCCTAGACTTGATGGCCGATACCTTCTTAATACACAATCCACATAAAAAAGCCTTAATAGTATCCCACACTATACCTGGAGCTGCAGAGTGCCTGTTGTCACTAAAAAAATTCGTTAATTGCTCCGTGAAGGAGGCCAGGTCCGGAAACAGTTGGAGCCAGAAGGGGTTCAACTTCCAGTGCATCGGCAGCTTAGGGCCAGGAAATTTAAGGCATACTCTTAGCGGGGAGTGATCAGAGAGACCCCTAGCCAGGTATGCAGCCTCAGGCGCTAGGGACTGTAGCAAGTCAGATCCAAAGGCTTAATCAATGCGGGACAATGTAGAATGAGACAGGGAGTGGCAGGAAAACCCGGCTTCAAGGGGATGTTTACAGCGCCAAAGATCCACAAGACCCAACTCACCCATGAATCTGGCAAAGAGAGTGGGCATTCTGGATCCTCCGGGGCAGAATTTTTTATGTAGATCCAGTGACGGGTCAAGGATATTGTTAAAGTCACCCAGCACTAGAATTGGGACCTGGGGGTGTTTACCAATGAACCGAGACAGGCACTCTAGCACCTCAAAAGAGAACGGAGGGGGAATATACACTTTCGCAATAATACATTTAAAGACATCCCACATCCCAACTAGAAAGATAAATCTACCCTGTGAGTCTATCAGGGAGTCCAGGGATTCAAACTTAGCAGTAGCTCGGACGATGATTCTTAGCTTCCGGTATGCGTAACCACGCTGTAGCGTGTGAGGGGAAATGATGTAATGTGCGTGTGACCCCTCTAACCATGCCTTAACCACTTACCGCATAGTAACGTACCGTACGTCGGTACACTTTGCGGGTTTATACCGGGATGATGCCTCTAATTAGAGGCATCATCCCGGTACCGTGGTTTGAAGCCGACGGTCGGTTTTCCGTCGGTAACGACCGATGCGGCTCGGGAGCCGCTAGATCGTTACCCGGGGGGGCGGGAGGGGATGTCCCCCTCCCGCCGCCTTCCGTGGCTTTGCCCGGGGCTCCCGTCCCACCGGGAGCCCCGAGCACCCAGCCGGCACGTCCGCCGGCTGGATGGAGTCCCGATGAATGCCGGAAACGGCATCGATCGGGGCTCCGATGACGTAACCCGGAGGCGGCGTCCATGACGTCACTTCCGGGTTACTGTGCTGCAAAAGGCGGCAAATTTAAAAAACGGCTGTATGCAAAAATGCCGTTTTTGGCGTTTTGCATACAGGGAAGTGTAGTGGAGGGGTCTAGGGTCTTTTAGACCCTCGATCCCTCCATAAAGTGTACCTGTCACTATATATTGGTGTCACAAGGGATGTTTTTACATTGCTTGTGACAGCAATAAAAGTGATCAGATTTTTTTTTTAAAAAAACCTGTAATAAAGTTAAAAAAAATAAATAAATAGGAAAAAAAAAAAAAAGATTCGCCGCCCCCGTCACTGTTAGCTCGCGCACAAAAAAAACGTAAACGCAAGTTGAGCCGCGAATGAAATCGCTGTTCAAACCCCACATGTGAGGTATCGCCAGAGCGTGCGCAATAATTAAAAAAAAAAGAGCTACACTCTACCTCTAAACTGGTAACTGTTAAATTTTAAACCGTCGCAGATTGAGATCTCTATTGACCGTAGTTTGCCGCCATCCCACGGGGGGGCGCAATTTTAAACCGTAACATGTTGGGTATCTATTTACTCGGCGTGACATCATCTTTCACAATATACAAAAAAATGGGCTAATTTTACTGTTTAGTATTTTTTTTAAATGCAGTGAAATGTGATTTTTCAATTTTTTGCCAAAAAAATGGCGTTTTAAAGACCGCTGCGCAAATACCGCTTGACAAAAAGTTTTGCAATGACCGTCATTTTATTCTCCAGAGTCTTTGCTAAAAAAATATACATAATGTTTGGGGGTTCTAAGTAGTTTTCTAGGAAAAAATACTGGTTTTAACTTGTAAACAAAAAGTGTCCGAAATAGGGCTGGGGCTTAAGTGGTTAAGCGCCTTCGTGACGAGCTGTTTGGATTGTTCGTGTCTTGCCATGTTATTTCTCTCGTTTCCTCGCACGTTCTGTCTGATAACTGCAAAAATGGAGGATTCCAGCCTTCCAGTTGCTATGCTCGGTGTTCTGGCTATCCAGAATGTAGAGCCTATAAGAAGGGCAGTTTCCCTCTGATGAAGCTGCTTACATTGGGGGGGGGGGGGGGGGGGGGAGCTCAGCAGACAGAATATTGACAGTCCTGGCATTACTGTAATCACATGAAGAATCTTTAATCCCAAAGATTGCTGCCAGTAATGATTTTCCCTTTGGGCCGTCATCCTCTATTTATCAGGGTTTATAACATTGCACGTGAAAGCTGTAGACACTGCAAGCAAACTTTTCTAGCAAAAAAGTTATTTCTCCATCAATCGACAGATGCAGCTCCATCTAGTCAGAGACCAATATAATAATTACATAGGCAGTAAGGACAATGTTGACCTGCCCATCCATTATTACTACCATAAGCTGTGTTTTTTCCTTACAATGATCTGGGACCAAACATTTTGTTTACCCTTTCAGATACTGTGAAGGTGAGATACGTTTCAATTTGATGGCAATTGTTTCCGACAGAAAAAAAATATATGAAAAGAAAATCTGTGACTTACAGAAACAACTTACAGAGGTCAGTAAAAATGTTTGATGTAGATCAAAGATTATTTAATTTTTCCTAACAGGTTTAAAATGTTTGCTTTGTAAATTGTAAAAAAAAAAAAATCAGGCAATAGTTTTGCATAAGTGACTGTTGCTGTAAGACTATGGGACGCTGTTGTCTGGTATGAAGTGCCGGCAACTAGTACCGGTAGTGGTTTTCAGTACCCTTTGCTTCACTTGAATGCCAGGCCTGTCCTGGTTTTGGCAAAAACTTGCAGGTAATGTGCACCTAAGCCCTGTCCCAGGTATTTGTCTTGGTCTATTACTATGATGGGCTGTTACTACTACGGAAGGAGAGGAGCAGGCTTCAGCACTAAGGGAAATTGCTAAAGCTTTGCCCAATCAGAATGCCTAGTGGATGTGATCTGTCCTCTTCCTTTTTTCCCTTGTCTGGTGTGTAACTGAAAAACAGAATTGCCTAGGTGTATGGTAAAGGTGCATGAAAAGTTATCATGCCCTCCTGGACTCTTGAAGTCTGACGTTTTAGTTAATGCCAGTGTGGTGGATCTAAAGAAACTGAATCAGGTCCAGATTAGAGTACTCTGAATCCATGAGTACTGTAAAAGCTATCCCACTATCTTAGTGACATTAGAGACAGGCAGTGGATCTGGCTTCTGTGAATTTGGGATGACCCCATTATTGGTGTACAGCTCAAATTTGGGGGGAGGCTTCCTTCTGTTTTGGACTATATATGAAAGAGAGATTGTATATGAAACTGTACATTTTTATTTTTTGTACCTTACCAGTTTTGGCTGGTGAAATACCATTGTCTCTATAGACCTTGAGCTTCCCATGATGTTGGAGCTTGAGGTTTCTGAGCCCAAATTCAAAGGCTCAAGAGAATGTTGGAGACCCTGTCAGCACCACCTTCTATTCCATAATTAGGATGTCATGTAAATCTTGTAGTAGCTAAATCTTCTATTCTTTTCTCATATTGCGCTACTGGTGTGTTGCAAACAATGCTGCCTTTTCTACTTCAAACTGTCTTTGCAGATCTTGTTAGGCTTCCCTGGCCACTCTTAGCAGCGTAGGGGACATCCGGGCCAGAGAGGGGGAGCAGTGGTGACAAGCTGGCACACAGAGCCTCTAACACTGCCAGAAAGGTTGAAGGATGCTAAGAATAGTAGTTCTGGTGTTTAGACCAAGGCTTCCCATACTTTTTTGGCCGAGACCCACTTCTGAATACAGTTATTTTTCGGGACCCACTTGCTTGTAATTGAATATTGTAAAGCGCTACGGAATTTGTCGGCGCTATATAAATGCAAATATTAATAATAAGAATGCATATTTTAAAGGGAGGGGGATGTTAAATTAAAAATATCAATTTATTTTTGAATACATTTAATTTTTAAATATAAGGCTATAAGGAACTCATCCTCCTTATTCTCCCAGCAGTCCACAGTGAAGGTGAAGCCCCTGTTTGCCCTCTCCAGGGCCCAGCACACCTCACCTAGAGTCTCCATGATGAGGAGCTCTATGCTGGTCTTGGTGTCCTGGCTCTTCTCCTTCAGATCCTCTACTGGGGTCACAGAAGCTGCCATGAACTCCTGACACCACCAGGCCACCTGGTCCTCCTATGACACCAAGGCTGCTGTCTCTGCCCGCTATAGCTGAGAGAATCCCGCCGCTAGTCTAGCCACCATCACTGCTGCCAGCAGGACCGAAGAACTGGCTCTGCTCCTCATGAACATATCCTACATAGCAGCCCACATACGTACTCACTGATGCAAGTATCCTCCTCGTGGGAAATGCCAGCCTCCATAAACTGCGTGGGCGGGGTCCTGAATCCATCGCGATTTGACTGCTCTGGCTCTCTGTAATTTGCGCGGGCTCGCACAGCACAATTTAAGCGGGCCCGCTCTGTTATTTCCAGCTCATCGCGACCCACTCAAATGCAGCTCGCGACACACAGTTTGGGAACTCCTGGTCTAGACAATCTTGGTGCTGAACTCCAAACTAAATAAATGTTTAAATACAAGAGGCATGTGTATTCTTGCTTCATACATGGTATCCTTAGCTACTTGTCAGACGACCAAGTCACCTGACAAGTTGGATCAGTGTGAACCGGCACTTATTTGAATGTTTACCTCTGTGAGCTTGTCATGTTCAAAACCAAACCTTGAAACAGGAAAAGCTGCAGTATGACCATTCCAAGGTTAAAAGGGAAAAAAATACACTGCACATTTATAAAGTACAGCAATGTTCAAAAGTTGATGTTGAGCAGCATTTTTACCCCCCCCCCCCCCCCCAACCACAAGTATAAACAAGGTCTTAACCAGCATGCTAAATGCTGCAGGCTGGTGGTGTTCATTGAGCCCTTAAAGCTTATGTCCAGAATTTTGTTTTTCTTTTAGTTTTGGATAGAGTTGGGGGAACGATCAGAATATCTGCAATCCAGAGAGATGTTTCCCTCACATACTGTCCCAGTGGCAGTGGTTTCACTAGACAGAATTTTTTTTTTTTTTAAACACAGAATCGTAGATAAAGTGTTTTAGGGAAAAGCTCGAAGTCCTGTAACTTATTTTTTTATTTTTTTTTTGTCTGTATCTCTGTTCAAATTCCTCTCACTTCTGTCTGCTGAAGTTATAGTTGTAATGACAATAAAGGCAAGTCCCCCTTAACCCTAGATAGCAGCAAACATTTGACAGGGCTTCAAATCATTATCCACATTGTCCAGAACTACAAAGAAATTTAATTTTTTAATGGACTTGCACTTTATCTCCTTGACGATAAGTTTTGTGTTTGGACAAGGGATTGTACAATAACTTGTCTAGAAAGCTTTTTCAGACAAGCTTCCACATAATTCCGCCTAGGTTTTTTATATGTACAAATACTTGGCATTTATAGTTGTAAGGTTTTACCTTTTGTTTAGCTGTTTCTTATTGATAATGGGATGAAATGTGTTTTTTCAGATGTGTGAAAAAATAAATAAAACAAATGGTTTGTTTTTCTGCTTAACAGGGGAACCCAATGGGAATGGATCACTGTAGTTTTGTAAGCTCGATTAAATCTGAAATTGCTAAATATGAACTCCTTCTGGAAGAAGAAAACCAAAAGACTAAGCGATATAAGGTTAGTTTTATTTTGCTTTTATTGCAGTTATTAACCATTTGACCTCCCAGAAGATTTACCCCCCTTCATAACCAGGCCATTGTTTGCAATACAGCACTGCATTACTTTAACTGACAATTGCACGGTCATGCAATGCTGTACCCAAATAAAATTTTTCCTTTTTTCCCACAAATAGAGCTATCTTTTGGTGGTATATGATCACCTCTACTTTTTATTTTTTTGTGCTATAAACGAAGAAAGACAGACAATTTTGAAAAAATTGCTTGATTTAACTGCAAGGCAAAAGGCAGCACAACTGGTGTTAAATAGGATAGCGGTAAGAATGAAGATACAGAAAAATGGATTCTAAGGCTAGGAGGTCAAGACCAAATTGTAGCATTGTAGTGCTTTCCAGAAAGGAATATGCTGGTTAAGTTAGCCAATGAGCACTTTCCAGATCCAGAGTCATAGCAAAACCTCAAGGGTGACTCTGAAGACTCATTCTTTTAGTAGGCCTTTTATAGTATTGAGGCTAGCCTGGAATGTGACCTTTGGGCTCCAAACTGTAGTGCTTTCCAGACCATTATGACCTTTATTAGCCATAAAGTGCTTACTTGGTCCAGAGCCATGGCTAAGCCTTTGGTGTGATTTACTGAGCAAGGCCGGTCAGGCTGAAGCACCGGAAGCTATTTCACAGTTGGTATTGTTGGGTGCCCTTTTTTTCAAAGTTTCCACCTTTTTGCCATCTTCACCGCAGTAAGGGTTAAGACTGGGGGGGACTGATCACGGACATTGGACCTAGTGGCAGACCACCTCACAGTTCAAGTTTTCTCAGATATACAGAATGCAGCCCTTCTGCTATAGGTGACCTCAACCCATACTCCCCTAATGGTTATAGGCAAATTTAGGCAGTATCCACAGAAGTAACAAACGTCCTGTATTCTGAAACCTGGGACATCAAATTTTTATAGGGTCTTCAACTGTTGAGTTTTTCAGCTCCATTGAGCAGAGTTGAGGCCTCCTCCATGTCCAAATGGACTTCTATGTCCACTGGGGACTTCCCAAGCGGTTTATGTCCATCTATTGGATCATTTTGTCCATAGTCTGCCTCTGACTGTCCTGTGATCATGAGTCAAACCATGTCTGTAGCCCCTGTTGTTAAAGATTTAGAAACCCAATAAGTCAGGGGTGGCATTTATTTCAGTTGCCTCAAAGCATGCTTCCTGTGCTACTACATGTACTATGGTTGCGCATTTACACAGGCCTCCCTGGGTACCCTACACTCTGGGGACCCCCTGTTTCTGTCTCAATAGGAACTTGCCTTTTGGAGTTATTCCCTATAAAATGATTACCTCTCTGCCTCAGGAAAATTCAGTATCCTCAGCTAATGCGAAGTCCTCAGCTAATCCTCAGTTTTGTACTATAAACAAATCCTTAGTGCAAAGATGAACATAAAAGGAATACCGTAAATGACATGTATAACAATAAAACAAGACCCTCACTCTGTATTGCCAGCAGCATGTTGCTTCTGAGCTGTGTTGCTTCAATGTTGCTAATGTAGTGTCGTGGCTAATGACCGGTTCAGTAGGAGCAGAGCGAGGAAGAGGATCACTAATCAACTTAACACAAAAAGGCTGGGCCCCGGCCACTGACACCCAGCCTGTATCCGACAGTAGAAAACTCTGATGACTGGGCATACTACAACCATGCACCTCTACTGGTGATGCCACCTACAGCCTATACAGACGCTTCATTTGGATACTGCCAATCTTTCTCAAGGAAGGCTAGCCAGGGGACACTGCTGTCTTTATATACTCTCCTCCACCCCATCTGCAAGTTAACCCTGCATTGCACAAATGGCTGTAGCAAGCAAACAAGTTATCTTGGAAAGCCCTATATAATAGTACGTTCATGTCGCATAGTAAAATTAGATACAAAGTGCACAGATAGCATTAATGTGAGAATAAAAAAAGTGTGTATTTGTATGCATGTGTGTATTTATTAAAAAAGTATACACACACATATAATTTTATTTTTTTTTAATTCTCACCTTATCACTATCTGTGCAGTTTTTATCTAATTTTATTATGATGTATGAACACATTATTATATGGGGCTTTCTTAGATGATTTGTTTGTCTGCTGCAGCCGTTTGGGCAGGGAAGGGTTGACTAGTGGGGAGAGTGGAGAAGTAGAACATATAAAGAGAGCAGTGTCCCCTAACTAGCCTTTCTTAAAAAAGTTTGGTATCTAATTGAAACCTGTAGGTATAGGCAGGAGGTGATGTCACCAGTACATGGGGCATTGAGAGAGCACTGTCAAAAAGAAAAAAATACTCTTTTACGGTCAGATACAGGCTGGCTGGCGAGTCTTAGCCTGCTTGTTTTTAGTTGATTAGTTCTACTTTCCTTGCTATGCTCCTATTGAACCTATTGCACTAAGAATTTGTGTGTGAGCGCTGCAGGAATTGTTTCTAGTATTTAAATTGTGCTGCTTTTGGCAGATTTAAGGGGTTTCCTAGCCAGTTGCCCCACAGGTCTTTTTAATCACTTGTTGCTCTTCTATTTGTGCTTCAGTCATTTTATTGTTTATTGGTTTCTAATCCTCCGTTTTCCCTCTCCTCAGAGCGACATTCTGAGTCAGTTGGGATTAGTGTCAACTGCTTCCTTCACTAGCAAGGCTCCTGACCCCTCAATGTCCTTCAAGGGCACTGGTAGTTGCCTTTTTCTTGGCAGACCCTTTGTGGGACACTTGCTTGCCTTACTTGAAAAGGATCTAAATTCTGGACTCTTAAAAGCCAGAATTCTATCAACAAGCATGCTTGCATGTTTTCACAGGTTAGAGCCTTACAGATGTGTAGTATTGGTGGCCATCGCATACCGAGTGAGGCTGACCAGCTCAGAGCCTTTCTGAAGCACTCTTCGCCATCTGGAAGTGGAATCTTCCTGGCCACACTACTCCCCCCTTCTTCCTATTTCAGGGATAGTGGGGTACTGGAGCTTACATGTATTACATTACCTCTCCTCCTCCTTTGGACTTCCCAATCTTCTCCTTGGTATCAAAAGTCTGAACTTGAGATGCGACGTGCAGGCAATCCCTATGGGTATAATGGCCGTTAATGTGACCCCTATGTCTCTTAAGGTCTGTGGATGGTTTTACCCCTCCCATTGTGGGAGGGTCCCTGTCTCGGCTGTATTCATGTGTGGGAATCAAGTCTGGTTCCCTGGAGCAGTTAGCACCTGCTTCTTCCGCTGTGAATAGGTCCTTTGACCTAGACTGTTGAACGTTACTTTGATACTGTAAGACCTTTACCTACGCGAAGGCTTGGGAATTCTCCCTGTGACAGGGCAAGTGACCTCGTCCCTATGCTGATAGAGAATCTCTCTCTCGACTGCACAGTTCCCTTTAGAAGCACTGTTTTTGCCTTCTGAGCCTTTGTCTTGTAGGCTCTATTCTGGGGGACAAAGATTTGTGCATTTGGGTGTGCTTTGTCTAATGCCCGGCAGAATTAAACCATTGCTGGAGAGGGCTGGATGTTTGTCAGCAAACATTGCATCCTGCAACCTTGCTGCAGACAATGCCTATAGGCGATAGCATGCATCTAGGGGTTCTTGTGGATTTGGATAATTTGTCAGGCTCTCCTACTGTGGCTGACAAACTTTAGTCCCCTTTTACACTTGTGCGACTTGTCCTGCGACTTGGGACTGCAAAGTCACATGACAACTCATACTTCATGATTTCCAATGAGTACCGTTCATATCTGTGTGCCTTCGAAGTAGTCCCTGCACTACTTTGGTCGGACTTTGATGCATTTTGAGGTCCATAGACGCAGGCATTGCTTCAAGTCAAGTCAAAATGGCTGCAAACTCATGTCACTTTTAGGTCGCACAATTGTAAAAGGGGCCTTAGGGAAAGTGTCCAAAACATTTCCCTGTGCCGGTCTTTAATCAGGTGATCATTCTTAGCTGTCTAAGGTTCCTATCCCTCGCTCCATGGCTGTGAATACTTTACTGGATCAATCCGGGTCAAAGGACTTTGGGCTCCTATGTCTCTGGAACAAGTCGGCTGGCCCTTCAGGGCATTTTCCCCTTACACCACTGGGTGTCCCTGTAGACAGGTCGTCTTGCTCTATTGTTTAGTGGTGTTTGTTCACTAGTATGGGTATGGCTGTCTTTCCACTCCTGTCTATTTTAGTAGCGGGTTTCTCTTGCACCCTTATTCTCCTTTTTGTTTGTCAGTCTCTCTGACTTGACGTGGTTCCATTGGAGAGGTTTTTAGCTCATTGGGGCTTTTACCATCCCTTTAGTGTATTGTGCTAGATATTTCTCCATCTTGATAATATCATACATGATTGGATGACTGACTGGTCCTACCCTGTTGTCCAGTTTTCTCTTAAGGATTTGTTTTGAGTCTGGGAAACCTTCCAGTTTTCTCTTCGTTGACAATCCTTGTTGGGCTGTACTCTTTGTGTAGTTACTTTTTTATATATCTTCGTGTGTATTACTCTGCCGGTTTGTGGCTGTTTTTGGCTTACAGGGTCTGCTCGTGTGGACTTTGTCCTTACGGGTAATCATACCCTTCGGTGGGATTTCTTTTACTGGTCTGAGTATCAGGTTGCTCCTTTGTGACCTCCCCATTAGTAGTTCCCCAGTTCTGTAGGCAACCATGCCCATTCTGGTTCAAATTCAGGCATTTGTCTTTTTGCAGATGGCTTCTGGTTCAATCTTGCATCTGTCAGGGACTGTTGCCTACCCCCTAGTTGGACTGCTTTTGGATATCCTGACTGTTTCAAAATTCGAGTGTTCCTGAATGGACGATAAATAAAGGTGTGTTTTTTTTGTTTTGTTTTTTTGTTTTTTTTTTTGCACGAACCATAAAATCTTTGTTCCATTCCATGGAGGGATGCAGGTTCTGCTCCTGTTTATTGCCCCTATGTACTTCTTGCTCACAAAATTGAGGCATGACCTGTTAGGGGAGGGGTTATACTGAGCTCTTTTTTTCTGTTTGCCAATGTCCGAATCACCTGTAGGCAGCAGTAAAACCCAGGTTATTTAAAAATATATGAATTACTGAGCTCTTTAATGGACTTTAACCCCTTAGTGTCAATGGAACGCAAATATGTGGCCTTGGCTTCAGGGGTTTGTACCAGGGTGATGCCTGCACCTGCAGTTGTACATCCCTCCACTTTTCACGGCTCGCCCAGGTCTCCCGTCCCACCAGGAGACCCGAACAACCAGCCAAAATGTCTGCCGACTGGCCGAAGACCCGTTCAAAGCCGAATTCGGGCTCTGATCGGGTCTCCGATGTAAAAGCCTAGAAGCAATGTAATGATATAATCTCTGTCCAGCTACTATTTTGGATTCTTGCATTTCTATGTGTTTTTGTGTGTACATGTATATACACTGCTCAAAAAAATTAAAGGATCACTTTAAAAAGACATCAGATCTCAACGGGGAGAAACATTCTGGATATCCATACTAAAACGGACTGAGTAATGTGTTAGAAACGAAAGGATGCCACATCGTTTAATGGAAATCAAAATTATCAACCTACAGAGTGCTGAATTCAAAGACAACCCCAAAATCAAAGTGAAAAAAAATATGCAGCAGGCTAGTCCATTTTGCTGACAATTCATTGCAGCTACTCAAAATGGTACTCGTACTTGCTTGTATGCATGCCTGACAACGTCGGGGCATGCTTTTCTTTGAGATGACGAATGATGTCCTGGGGTATTTCCTCCCAGATCTGGACCTGGGCCTCACTGAGCTCCTGAATAGACTGAGGTGCAATCAGATGGACCAAAACATAATGTCCCAGAGGTGTTCTATTGGATTTAGGTCAGGCGAGCGTGGGGGCCATTCAATGGTATCCATTCCTTCATCCTCCGCTGGCTGCATACTCTCACCACATGAAGCCAGGCATTGTCGTGCACCAGGAAGAACCCAGGACCCACTGCACCAGTGTAGGGTCTGACAATGGGTCCACAGACTTTATACCAATACCTAATGGCAGTTAGAGGGTGCCATTGTCTAGCTTGTAGAGGTCTGTGCGTCCCTCCATATGCCCCCCCAGATCATCACTGACCCACCACCAAAACCGGTCATGCTGAACAATGTTATAGGCAGCAAAACATTCTCCACGGCTTCCCCAGACCCTTTGTCTGTCACATGTGCTCAGGGTGAACCTGCTCTGGTCTGTAAAAACCACAGGGCGCCAGTGGTGGACCTGCCAATTCTTGTGTTCAATGGCAAATGCCAATCGAGTTCCATGGTGCCGAGCAGTGAGTACAGGGCCCACTAGAGGACGTTGGGCCCTCAGGCCACCCTCATGAAGTCTGTTTCACATTGTTTGGGCAGAGAGGTTCACACCAGTGGCCTGCAGGAGGTACTTTTGTAGGGCTCTGGCAGTGCTCATCCTGTTCCTCCAGATACCGGTCCTGCTGATGGGTTAGGGCCTTCTTTGGCTCTGTCCAGCTCTCCTAGAGTAACTGCCTGTCTCCTGGATTTTCCTCCTTGCTCTTAAAACTGTGGTGGGAGACACAGCAAAGCTTCTGGCAATTGCACCTATTGATGTGCCATCCTGGAGGAGTTGAAATGCCTGTGCAATCTCTATATGGTTCAGCTATCGCCTTATGCTACCAGTAGTGACACGGACCCTAGCCAAATGCAAAACTAGTGAAAAACGGTCAGAAAAGATGAGTAGGGAAAACATTTTTAGTGGCTTCCACCTGTAAAATACATTCTGTTTTGGAGGTTGTCTCATTGTTGCCCATCTAGAGCCTTTGTTAATTTCATTAACACCAAAGCAGCTGAAACTGATTAACAACCCCCTCTGCTACTTAACTGACCAGTTCAACATCCCAGGAGTTTAATTGACTTGATGCTATACCCTGATTAAAAAGTGTTCCTAATGCATGGATGAATTCTGCATCATCGTGTAGTGATTTTTGCAGTCAGACACCATGCTAGAGTAAACTTCTTCATATGTGCTTTTCTATGGCATTCTGTTTAGCATGTCTGCACACTTGAGTACAGTTTTCATTATTTAGTGTATGTATATTATGCATTCCTTTGTTTTACTCCTGTCTTTCCTCAGATTGATTTGATTTGTTTTTCTACAAAAAAGTGTTCCTTTTAAATTTTTGAGCTGTGTGTGTGTGTGTGTGTGTGTGTGTGTGTGTATGTATGTGTATATGTATATGTGTATGTGTATGTATATATATATATATATATATATATATATATATATATATATAATACACACACACACACACACACACAGTACCTCACAAAAGTGAGTACACCCCTCACAATTTTGTAAATATTTTTTTATATCTTTTCATGTGACAACACTGAAGAAATGACACTTTGCTACAATGTAAAGTGGTGAGTGTACAGCTTGTATAACAGTGTAAATTTGCTGTCCCCTTAAAATAACTTTACACACAGCCATTAATGTCTGAACTGCTGGCAACAAAAGTGAGTACACCCCTAAGTCAAAATGTCCAAATTGGGCCCAAAGTGTCAATATTTTTTGTGGCCACCATTATTTTCCAGCACTGCCTTAACCCTCTTGGGCATGGAGTTCACCAGAGCTTCACAGGTTGCCACTGGAGTCCTCTACCATTCCTACATGATGACATCACGGAGCTGGGGGATGTTGGAGACCTTGCGCTTCTCCACCTGCAGCCCCAGACCATGACACTCCCACCACCATGCTTGACTGTAGGCAAGAGGCACTTGTCTTTGTACTCCTTATCTGGTTGCTGCCACACACACTTGACACCATCTGAACCAAATAAGTTTATCTTGGTCTCATCAGACCACAGAACATGGTTCCCAGTAATCCATGTCCTTAGTCTGCTTGTCTTCAGCAAACTGTTTGCAGGCTTTCTTGTGCATCATCCTTAGAAGAGGCTTCCTTCCGGGATGACAGCCATGCAGACCAATTTGATGCAGTGTGCGGCGTATGGTCTGAGCACTGACTGGCTGACTCCCCACCCCTTTAACCTTTGCAGCAATGGTGGCAGCACTCATACGTCTGTTTCCCAAAGACAACCTCTGGATATGACACTGACAACATGCACTCAACTTCTTTGGTTGATCATAGTGAGGCCTGTTCTGAGTGGAACCTGTCCTGTTAAACCGCTGTATGGTGTTGGCCACCGCGCTGCAGCTCAGTTTCAGGGTCTTTGCAATTTCCTTACAGCCTAGGCCATCTATATGCAGAGCAACAATTCTTTAAGATCCTCAGAGAGTTCTTTGCCATGTTGAACCTCCAGTGATTAGTATGAGAGTGAGAGCAATAACACCAAATTTAACACACCTGCTCCCCATTCAAGCCTGAGACCTTGTAACCATAACATGCCATATGACTCCGGGAAGGGAGAATGGCTAATTGTGCCCAATTTGGACATTTCTCTTAGGGGGGGGGGGTACTCACTTTTATTGCCAGAAGTTTAGACATTAATGGCTGTCTCATTTTGAGGGGACTGTACACAAACTACTTTACATTGTAGCAAAGTGTAATTTCTTCAATGCTGTCACATGAAAAGATATAATGAAATATTTACAAAAATGTTAGGGGTGTACTCTGTGGGGGTGTGTGTGTGTGTGTGTGTGTGTGTGTGTGTGTGTGTGTGTGTATATATATATATATATATATATATATATATATATATATATATATATATATATATATATATATATATATGGGTGCGTATATACCCCTTGACATTTTCCACATTTTGTCATGTTACAACCAAAAACGTAAATTTATTTTATTGAGATTTGTGATAGACCAACACAAACTGGCACAAAATTGTGAAGTGGAAGTATGATAAATGGTTTTCATAATTTTTTGCTAACATCTAAAAAGTGTGGCATGCGTTGATATTCGACCCCCCCCCCCCTTTACTCTGATACCCCTAGCTAAAATCTAGTGGTACCAATTGCCTTCGGAAGTCACCTAATTAGTAAATGGAGTTCACCTGTGTGTACCGGTAATTTAATATTAGTATAAATACAGCTGTTCTGTGAAGTCCTCAGAGGTTTGTTAGAGAACCTTAGTGAATAAACAGCATCCCGAAGGCCAAGGAATACACCAGACAGGTCAGGGATACAGTTGTGGTGACATTTGAAGCGGGGTTAGGTTCTAAAAAAATATCCCAAGCTTTAAACATCTGTTCAATCCACCATTCGAAAATGGACAGTGTGGCACAGCTGCAAACCTACCAAGACATGGCCGTCCACCTAAACTAACAGGCCAAGCAAGGATAGCATTAATAAGCGAAACTGCCAATAGGCCCATAGTAACTCTGGAGGAGCTGCAGAGATCAACAGCTCAGGTAAGAGAATATGTCCACAGGACAACTATTGCGCACTTCACAAATCTGGCCTTTATGGAAGAGTGGCAAAAAGAAAGCCATTGTAGAAAGAAAGCTATAAGAAGGCCCGTAGCTTGTGAGAAGCCATGTTGGGGACAACTCAAACCTATGGAAGAAGGTGCTCTGGTCAGATCAGACCAAAATTGAACTTTTTGATCTAAAAGAAAAACGCTATGTGTGGCAGAAAAATAACACTGCACATCACCCTGAACACACCGTCCCCACCGTGAAACATGGTGGTGGCAGCATCATGTTGTGGGGATACTTTTCTTCAGCAGGGACAGGGAAGCTGGTCAGGGTTGATGGGAAGATGGAGCCAAATACAGGGCAATCTTAGAAGAAAACCTGTTGTAAACCTCCACCCCAGTCTCAAGTCTTTTGCAGATTCTCTTTCAGCAGGACAACGACCCTAAATGTGCAGCCAGAGCTACAATGGAATGGTTTAAATCAAAGCATATGCATGTGTTAGAATTGCCCCGTCAAAGTCCAGACCTAAATCCAATTGAGAATCTTTGGCACCACTTAAAAATTGCTGTTCACAGACGCTCTCCATCCAATCTGAGCTTAAGCTGTTTTGCAAAAAAAATGGGCAAAAATTTCACTCTGTAGATGTGCAAAGCTGGTAGAGACAACCCCAAAAAGACTTGCAGCTGTAATTGCAGCGAAATGTTGTTCTACAAAGTATTGGCTGAATAGAAATGTATGCCACACTTTTCAGGTATTTGTGAAAAAAAAAAAAAATTGAAAACCCCCTTTTAATTTCATTTCACAATTATGTGCCACTTTGTGTTGGTCTTTCACATAAAATTCCATCGAAATATATTTAAGTTTTTGTTTGGAACATCACAAAATGTGGAACATTTTAAAGGGTATGAATACTTTTTCAAGGATGTATGTGTGTTTGTGTGTATATGTATGTGTGTACATATAATATAATTATCGTTCCATCGACAGATGCAGCTCCATCTCTTCAGGGACCATAGGGTTATGCTCCTCCAATCTGCAATAGGCACTAGGCAGGAAAAAAGCTTAACCACGCCTATGGGGCTGTCTGTCCCTGTAGGCATAACCCCACACACTCTGCTATCAGCATCAGTTTGTTTCTGCCTATTTCTAGGAATAGGACCTAGCTCCCTACTGGGACTTCAGTCTTAGCCTTTAACAGGGAAATTTGTGTTAGTTATTTTTTTTGCACAAGTTAGTTCCTGATGGACCAAGATCCAGAGGAACTACAAGAAACAGTCGGCTGTGGTTTGGCACTGGATAATCTAGATCCTTTAGGTCTCCCAGCCTGGCCAGCCGGCGTGAGCAGGTTTATAGTCCAGATCTAGGCCTCGCCACGACTTTGCCCCGACGGACTTCCCCCTGGCTAACAGCACCCCCATCCCGGGTGGGAGGTGTTCTGTTTCAGTGTGGTGCCCACCTGGTATCGTGATATGGTGAGTATCTCGGGTGGACGTGCCCCCCCTCCTCCTGGAATAGTCGGACTCAAGGGGCTCCCTCCATTCCCCTGGCCTCTGAGGACGGGCCCTGTATTCCCCTCAGCACTCCCTTACCCCTCGGGGTTTACCTTGGGGGGTGGTAATATTGCGGCCGTTGTAGCGCTGCTGTGGTGGTGGGGGGGGGGGGTGGCTTGTCCTGATGGGGTTCTTGTTTGGTGCTCTTTTGATGCCTACTGTTCTGGGATCCCTTTTGGGGGTCCTCGAGACCGCATGGCACGCCATGGGGGCCGCCATTTTGCTGTGGATAATGTATGTAACTGTTCCCATTGTATTGCATGGTCAGCCATTTTCTATTGTTCCCCATTGTGAATGCATTTAGCGGCCATTTTCCTGAGGTCCATAAGGTCCTTGGACTCTTGAGACAGATGTGGGCGACGCAGACGTAGCCCACCCTGAGGGGTCGGTGTCTTTGCATTCTGATGGTGAAGAGGACCTGTCCTCCTCAGCCGCCGCATGGGAGCGCGCATTGGGGGAAGCCTTTATAGTATCAGTGCGGGAAACTTTAAAATTGGCTGATGTACCCACAGCGCTGGGTACACAGGTGTCTTTTTGCTCCCACAAATCCCGTAAATCGGGCAAGGTGTTCCCAGAATTGTTTCACAATATTGTGCATGAACAATTGCGGCACATTAAGCATATGCTGGTGGTGCCTAAGCGTTTTGCATGCTGTTACCCCTTTGCAGAGGCAGTGTCCACTAGGTGGACTGTACCGCTGAAGGTGGATCACCGGGTTCCAGATTAACTAAAGCGACTCTGGTACCGGTGGAAGCGTCACTGACTTTTGCGGACCCAGTGGATAGACGGGTGGAGTCCTTGTGCCGCCATTTCCACATAATGGGGTCCATTTTAAAGACTACCTTTGTGAACTTTCTGGTGGCCCAGACAGCTACTGAATGGGTGAAGTTACTTAAAAGTAACTTGGAAGCTGAACGGATCTCCCCTGCGGTGCTGGAACTACTGGACCAATTGGCTCAAGCTTTGGTGTTCATGTATAATAGGTCCCTGGATTCAGCTCCGTTGGTGGCCAGGGCATCGGCAGTGGGGATTGCTATTAGGCGCATGATGTGGCTAAAAAGCTGGTCTGCTGACTAGGCCTCCAAAAAAGGCCTTGACTGATCTTCACTTCACAGGGGAGAGGCTGTTTGGATCCTCTCTGAAGGAGTTGATCAAAGGTATCACAGGAGGTAAGAGTACTCTTCTTCCCCAATCCTCTAAGGGTAAGGCGCCGTGTCCTAGGCGGGGGGCCTTCTTTTACTGCTCATAAGCAGCTTTTTCGTTCAGGTCTTCTGGGAGTTCCAGGAAACCAGGTAAATCAAAAACCGGCCAGTCCGGATCTGCAGACAAATCCTCGCCTGCATGAAGGGGCGCCCTTGCCCACTTCTGGGGTGGAGGTGAAGTCTTCGCTTCTTTCTGGCACCTTGGACTTCCTTGATTCAGGACAAATGGGTTCAAGAACTGGATCCAATCAGGGTACAAGATCGAATTCCGGTCTCGTCCGTCGGACAGGTTCTTCCCATCCAATCTGGGCTCGGTTAAGGGATCTACGGGAGGCGGTACAAGATCTGATGTCGCAAGGGGTGATTGGGCCAGTTCCCTCTCAGGAACAATTTCAAGGGTTTTATTCAAACCTGTTTACTGTGCCTCGGAAAGAAGGCAAAGTGCATCTAATTCTGGTTCTCAAGGCTCTGAACCACTTTGTGCGGGTTCAGAGGTTTCTTGTGGAATCCATTCACACGGTGGTGGCGTCACTACACCAGGGAGACTTCTTGGCCTCCATAGATATCAAGGATGCATATCTACACATCCCGATCTATGCTGGACACCAGTGGTTTCTTTGTTTTGCCATAGCAGAAGAGCATTATCAATTTGTGGCATTACTCTTTGGTCTAGCCTCCGCTCCCAGGGTATTTACCAAAGTACTGGCCCCGATGTTGGCATTGTTGCGCCAGCGGGGATTGTGTGGTACTGGGGTATCTGGACGATCTCCTGTTGAGAGCAGACTCGCACTTGCACCTGATGATTACTGTCAGCTCCCTACAGAATTTCGGATGGAACATCAATTTCAAGAGATCTGCCCTGATACCTTTCTTGAGACTGGATTATCTGGGCCTGACTCTGGATTCAGCTTTGGCGAGGGTCTTTCTTTCACTGGACAAGCTAAAGAAATTGCAGGGGGCGATCTGGGTGTTGAAGAACAATCTGTCCTTGCTGCGGACTTGCACCCTGGTCTTGGGTCTGATGGTATCAACCTTCGAGGCGGTTCCGTTTGCTCAGTTCCATACCAGACCATTGCAAATAGAGATTCTTGTAAAAAGGAACAAGGCTCCAAAGTCCTTGGACACTTTAGTTGAGTCACAACATGAGATCTGCTCTGTTATGGTAGCTCTATTCTCCAGCACTGTGCCAGGGCAAGTCCTTCCTCCCGTTGTTTTGAACGGTGGTCACCATGGACGCCAGCCTGTCATGCTGGGGTGGGGTACTGGGGAAGTTCTGTGCCCAGGGAACCTGGACAGTGGAAGAGTCCAAACTGCTGATCAATGTTTTGGAGCTCAGAGCAATAAAGTTTTGTCTGAGTCACTAGACAACTCGTCTGCAAGATTGTCCGGTTCGGATTCAGACAACGCCACGGCTGTGGCTTACATCAATCACCAGAGGGGCACCAAGAGTGTCTTGGCGGCCAGGGAGGTGGCCGAGATTTTGGCCTGGGTGGAAAAGTTTTTGTTCCAGCCCTCTCTGCTGTGCACATCCAAGGTGTAGACAACTGGCAAGCGAATTTCCTGAGTCGTCAGGTGTTGTATCAAGGGGAATGGTCCCTACAGCTGGAGATGTTTCATCACCTGTGTGTCCAGTGGGGGACAAGAAGATGCAGAGGTTCGTAGCCAGGTCTCGAGATCCTCTAGCCCACGCCACAGATGCACTGGTGGCTCTTTGGGGTCAGTATCGGCTGATCTATGCGTTCCCTCCGCTGAAACTTCTGCCGAAGCCTCTCCGCAGGATAAAGGTGGAAGGGATTCTGGTCATTCTGGTGGCTCCAGACTGGCTTCGCCAGTCTTGGTACGCGGACCTAGTAAGGTTGATCGTCGATGCTCCTTGGAGACTTCCTCTCAGGGAAGATCTGCTGTATCAAGGCCCGATCTTCCACCCTGCTTTACAGTCGCTGGCTTTAACGGCATTGCTGTTGAAAGCCAGGTGTTGAGAGAAAGAGAGAGAGGGGTCTTTCTGATTCTGTGATTCCTACACTTTTAAAGGCTATGAAGTCGACCTCCAGGAAGATCTGTCATCGTACGTGGAAATCGTACATATCATGGTGTGAGTCGCTGAAGGTGCACCCTCGGTTGTTTTTGATTGCTGCAGAAAGGGGTTGAACAGCGGTTGGCTTTGGGTACTATCAAAGGCCAAGTGTCGGCTTTGGCTATATATTTACAACGCCCATTGGCTACGCATGCCTTGATTCGTACCTTCATACACGGAGTGTGCATATGGCAGGGCCCCCACTACAGTCCCCGCTACTGCCGTGGGATCTCAATTTGGTGTTATCTGTTCTTCAGAAGCCTCCCTTTGAGAACATTCGGGAGATTTCTCTGCTTTCATTGTCCCAGAAGTTTGACTTCTTGGTGTCTATCACGTCTGTTCGCAGAGTGTCTGAATTGGTGGGGTTGTCATGCCGCTCACCTTATCTGGCGGTCCACAGAGATAAAATGGTACTTTGACCTAATCAGTCGTTTTCTTCCTAAAGTAGGTTCTGATTTTCATTTGAATGAAGACATTGTGCTACCCTCACTGTCCTAAGCCCAAGCATCCTAAGGAAATCGCCTTGCATTCTTTGGATGTGGTTCGGGCCATTAGTTTACCTGGTGGCTACTGAATCTTTCAGGAAATTGGACTCTTTGTCTTTACCGAAAGACCTCAAAAAGGATTGGCTGCGTCTGCTGTGACCATATCCAGATGGATCAGGCAGATGGTTGTTCAGGCTTATTCACTGAAGGGTCAGGTTCCTCCTTTCCCTGTGAAGGCGCATTCTACTAGGGCGCGGAGTGTCTTAGGCTTTTCGCCATCAGACGTCAGTGCTGCAAGTGTGCAGGGCGGCAACTTGGTCATCTGTGCATACTTTCACAAAATTCTGCAAAGTTGATGTGTTGGCATCTTTGGATGCTTCCTTTTGGCTGCAAGGTTTTGCAGGCTGCTGTTTGAAGAGACTTTTGTTTTGTTTCTCTTTGAGGGTGTATGTTTTTTTTTTTTTTTTCTGGCTTTTTTCTGAGCTCCATGTTAGCTGGTTTGCTAAGTTTAGCCTTTGGGGAATTTTGGCTTCTTTGCGTTGTCTTCCCACCCTTCATGAATATACTGCTTTGGGACATCCCTATAGTCTCTGAAGAGATGGAGCTGCGACTGTCGATGAACGATAGCGAGAACTGGATTTTTGTAAGATCCTTTTCTCTGAAGTTCATTGACAGACACAGCACCCGTCCCTCTGAATGGGGTTTTTCGTATTCTAAACACTGCTTGCAACTAAACTGATGCGGATAGCAGAGTGTGTGGAGTTATGCCTGCAGGGACAGCCCCATAGGTGTGGTTAAGCTTTTTTCCTGCCTAGTGCCTATTCCTGATTGGAGGAGCATAATCCTATAGTCTCTGAAGAGATGGAGCTGCGTCTGTCGATGAACTTCAGAGAAAAGGATTTTAAGGTAAGTTCTTACAAAAATCCAGATATTTGTTGTGAATTACATTTTTTCTGGTATCCGGATTCCAGGATGTCACACATAATACATTTTGTATCAATAAATGTATTACTTTTTAATGATTTTTTTTTTTTTTTTTTTTTTTTTTGGTTCGTGCCCTTATAGTTCCACCCCAAGAGGTTTTCCTTTTCTCACAGATCCCACAATTATGAAAACATGAGGCCTGGCTATAATGTGACCTTAGGCATTGTGCTCTGCTTGTGGCACCTTACAGTCACCTAGTGTACTGTTAGTCTCAGGGAACTTTTAGAGGTCCAAGGCTGTGATACACCCAGTGACATCACCCTGTCCATGAAGACTGTGTTGCCCATTTTTTTTTCCACTTTCCCATTACTTTCAATTCTGGTGACAGTGCTCATCAGGGCACTTAGTGATGAATCTCCCCAGTGAGAACAAAGACAGCAATACAAACTTGACAAGATGTCTTACTCTTGTTTTCCCTTTTACATCCACTTTAACCAGTTCCGAAGCACCCACCGCCTTTTTACTGTGGCAGGGTGGCACGGACAGGCAAAGCGACATAGGTCTACGTCGCTCTCCTGAAGGCTGCTAGGGGGCGCGCGCCCCGATTGACAGCGGGGAAGCTGATGCGGGTGTCAGGCGGCTCTGATTGCTGCCTGACATCCCTGATCTCTCCCCGCTGAGAGAGGATGGTCGGCTGTTGTAAACACAGCCGACCGTCCTTCTCCCTGCATGATCACAGAGCTCATGTGATCCTGCTATATACGATCCCATGTTTCCGTGATCATTTCACAAGTCCAACTCCCATACAGTTAGAATCACTCCCCTAGGGTAACATTTAACCCTTTGATCACCTATACCAAAAAATTGCAGATCGCCGCCATTACTAGTAAAAAAAAAAAAAACATTAAAAATGACATAAATTTTTCCCGTAGTTAGTAGACGCAATAACTTTTGCGCAAACAAATCAAAATACTCTTATTGCGATTTTTTTTTTTTTTTTTTACCAAAAATATGTAGCAGAAAACAAATTGGCCTAAAACGTTAAATCTAGTTTTTTACATATTTATTTTTTGAGAATGTCGTATAGCAGAATGTGCAAAATATTTTTTCTTTTATTTTTTTCAAAATTGTCGCTTTTTTTTTTTTTTTTTTTTAATAGCGCAAAAATAAAAATCGCACAGGTGATCAAATACCACCAAAAGAAAGCTCTATTTGTTGGAAAAAAGGACATCAATTTAGTTTGGGTACAGTGTCGCATGACCGTGCAATTGTCTGTTAACCACTTAAGCCCCGGAGGATTTGGCTGCTAAAGGACCAGGGGTTTTTTTGCAATTTTTTACTGCGTGACTTTAACGGACAATTGCGCGGTCGTGCGACGCTGTACCTAAACGAATTTGACGTCCTTTTTTTCCCACAAACAGAGCTTTCTTTTGGTGGTATTTGATCACCTGTGCGATTTTTTTGATCACGCGCTATAAACAAAAAAAGAGCGTAAATTTTGCAAAAATAACAATATTTTTCACATTTTTTTTATATGAAATTCCCCAAAAAAAATGTAAAAATCAAAATTTTTTAACATTTTTCGGCCAATTTGTTTTATGCTACCTATGTTTGGTAAAAAAAATCACAAAAAGCGTATTTTGATTGGTTTGCGCAAAAGTTATCGCGTTTACTAACAAAGGGAAAGATTTTTGTCATTTTTGGTGTTTTTTTTTTTTAACGCGTAATGGCGGCGATCTGCAATTTTTTTTTTCGGTACTGCGACATTGCGGCGGACAGATCGGACCCTTGACTGACACTTTTGGGGGTACCAGTGACATTACTGCAGTAATCAGTGCTATACATATGCACTGTTACTGCAAAAATGACACTGGCAGGGAAGGGGTTAACTTTATTGGACAGGGAGGGGTTAAGTGTGTCCTAGGGGCGTGATTCTAACTGTGCAGGGACATTCCTATTGGTGTAAAAGCAAAGATCAACCGTTCTACATAGTAGAACGGACAGATCTTCACTTTTACATAGGGAGAACTGACAGGCAGCTTGTTTACACAAGCCGCTCTGTCTTTCTCCCTTCACAGGAGCGATCGTAGTGTGACTGGCGGACATCGAGTCCGCCGGTCACACGCACTGACTTGTCTGTGAACGAGCCGCGGCGGGCGCGCACCTCGGCGGGCGCGCGCCCGCCCGCAATAGGCTCGCAAGTCAGTGACAGGCGAGTGACGTACCGATACGTCACTCTGCCTGGCCGGGGCTGACCGCCGCAGTATATAGTTGTGCGGCGGTCGGCAACCGGTTAAAGTAACGCAGTGCCGAATCCCAAAATAGGGCCTGGTCATTAAGGGGACAAATCTTCTGGTCTACAAGTGGTTAAAGTGACGACAGATTAGAGATTATAGATCACATTTTCATCACTTTAATTAACCACTTCACATCCTGGACTTGAAGTGGTTAAAACAAGTTCATGGCTGCAGCTGTGCATTTTTTACAGCCGAAAATCGCCTGTTCAGTAAGGCTCGGTTCACACTGGGGCGACTTCAGCGTGGCTTGCAAACGACTTCTCTAATAGAAGTCAATGCAAGCTGCTTCGAAGTCGCACCCAAATAGTGCAGGAACCTTTTTCTAAGTCAGTCGCTCCGATTAGAACAGTTCCATTGCACTGAATGGAGTGAGACTTGTCAGGCGACTACGTCGCCCCAGTGTGAACCGGGACTAAAGCTGGATACACACTATCCAACTTTTGTGGTTAGATTTCCTTCAGATTTATTTTTTCTATGTAGTGCAAGGTCCTGCCAGATTGCATACAAATTGAAAGTGTTTAGGTTTGACCTCATATTACAGGTCCCTCTCAAAAAATTAGCATATTGTGATAAAGTTCATTATTTTCTGTAATGTACTGATAAACATTAGACTTTCATATATTTTAGATTCATTACATACAACTGAAGTAGCGCAAGCCTTTTATTGTTTTAATATTGATGATTTTGGTATACAGCTCATGAAAAAACAAAATTCCTATCTCAAAAAATTAGCATATCATGAAAAGGTTCTCTAAACGAGCTATTAACCTAATCAACTAACTCTAAACACCTGCAAAAGATTCCTGAGGCTTTTAAAAACTCCCAGCCTGGTTCATTACTCAAAACCGCAATCATGGATAAGACTGCCGACCTGACTGCTGTCCAGAAGGCCATCATTGACACCATCAAGCAAGCGGGTAAGACACAAAGAAATTTCTGAACGAATAGGCTGTTCCCAGAGTGCTGTATCAAGGCACCTCAGTGGGAAGTCTGTGGGAAGGAAAAAGTGTGGCAAAGTGTGGAAAACGCTACACAACGAGAAGAGGTGACCGGACCCTGAGGAAGATTGTGGAGAAGGACCGATTCCAGACCTTGGGGGACCTGCGGAAGCAGTGGACTGAGTCTGGAGTAGAAACATCTAGAGCCACCGTGTACAGGCGTGTGCAGGAAATGGGCTACAGGTGCCGCATTCCCCAGGTCAAGCCACTTTTGAACCAGAAACAGCGGCAGAAGCCCCTGACCTGGGCTACAGAGAAGCAGCACTGGACTGTTGCTCAGTGGTCCAAAGTACTTTTTTTGGATGAAAGCAAATTTTGCATGTCATTCGGAAATCAAGGTGCCAGTGTCTGGAGGAAGACTGGGGAGAGGGAAATGCCAAAATGCCTGAAGTCCAGTGTCAAGTACCCACAGTCAGTGATGGTCTGGGGTGCCATGTCAGCTGCTGGTGTTGGTCCACTGTGTTTTATCAAGGGCAGGGTCATTGCAGCTAGCTATCAGGAGATTTTGGAGCACTTCATGCTTCTATCTGCTGAAAAGCTTTATGGAGATGATTTCATTTTTCAGCACGACCTGGCACCTGCTCACAGTGCCAAAACCACTGGTAAATAGTTTACTGACCATGGTATTACTGTGCTCAATTGGCCTGCCAACTCTCCTGACCTGAACCCCATAGGGAATCTGTGGGATGTTGTGAAGAGAAAGTTGAGAGACGCAAGACCCAACACTCTGGATGAGCTCAAGGCCGATATCGAAGAATCCTGGGCCTCCATAACACCTCAGCGGTGCCACACGCTGATTGCCTCCATGCCACGCCGCATTGAAGCAGTCATTTCTGCAAAAGGATTCCCGACCAAGTATTGAGTGCATAACTGAACATAATTATTTGAAGGTTGACTTTTTTTGTATTAAAAACCCTTTTTTTTTTTATTGGTCGAATGAAATATGCTAATTTTTTGAGATAGGAATTTTGTTTTTTCATGAGCTGTATGCCAAAATCATCAATATTAAAACAATAAAAGGCTTGCACTACTTCAGTTGTGTGTAATGAATCTAAAATATATGAAAGTCCAATGTTTATCAGTACATTACAGAAAATAATGAACTTTATCACAATATGCTAATTTTTTGAGAGGGACCTGTATATGGTTTTGGTAAGTCTAAAGGAAAAAGTCTTCAGAAAATCTTATAGTGTGTATGGCCCATTAAGGTGATCCAGGCAGCTCTACAGCTGCCCTGATCACTTTAACCACTTGCCGACCGCCGCACGACTATCTACGTCGGCGGTCAGCCCCTCACAGGCAAACTAACGTAGGTCTACGTCGCTTGCCTGTGAGGGTCTAGGGAGCGAGCGCGCGCCCTGGAGGCGCGCTCCCGTGTGGTCACGGACCCCCCTCCCCCGCGCGTGTGACCGGCGGACCCGATGTCCGCCGGCCACTCTGCGGTCGGCGGGGGAGAGGGAGAAAGTCAGGCAGCTTGTGTAAACAAGCTGCCTGTCATTCTCCTCGGTGTAAAGACACTGATCAAATGGATCTACTATGTAGATCCGTTGATTAGTGTCCTTACAGCTCAAACCACAGCCAATCACAGTAGAAAGCACGCCCCTAGGGACACACACAGCCCCTCCCTCCCAAATAAAGTTAACCCCTTCACTACCAGTGTATTTTTACAGTAACAGTGCATATGTATAGCACTGACTACTGTAGAAATGTCACTGGTAACCCCAAAAGTGTCAAAAATGTCAGTCAAGGGTCCGATCTGTCCGCCGCAATGTCGCAGTACCGCAAAAAAAATCGCAGATCGCCGCCATTACGTGTTAAAAAAAACAACAAAAATGACAAAAATCTTTACCTTTGTTAGTAAACGCGATAACTTTTGCGCAAACCAATCAAAATATGCTTTTTGCGATTTTTTTTTTTTTTTTTTTTTTTTACCAAACATAGGTAGCATAAAACAAATTGGCTGAAAATGTTAAAAAATTTGGATTTTTACATTTTTTTTGGGGGGAATTTCATATAAAAAATGTGAAAAATATTGCTATTTTTGCAAAATTGACGCTCTTTTTTTGTTTATAGCGCATGATCAAAAAATCGCACAGGTGATCAAATACCACCAAAAGAAAGCTCTGTTTGTGGGGAAAAAAGGACGCCAAATTCGTTTAGGTACAGCATCGCACGACCGCGCAATTGTCCGTTAAAGTCACGCAGTGCCGAATCGCAAAATACCCCCTGGTCGTTTAGCAGCCAAATCCTCCGGGGCTTAAGTGGTTAACCACTTGCCTACTAGGCCTATTTTTGACATTTGGTGTTTACAAGCTAAAATCAGGTTTTTGCTAGAAAACTACTTAGAACCCCCAAACATTATATATTTTTTTTTTTTTAGCAGAGACCCTAGAGAATAAAATGGAGATTATTGCAATATTTTTTATCGCACGTATTTGCGCAGCGGTCTTCCTAACGCAATTTTTTTGGAAAAAATTCACTTTTTTGAATTAAAAAATAAGAATACAGTAAAGTTAGCCCAATTTTTTCCATAATGTGAAAGATAATGTTACGCCGAGTAAATAGATACCCAACATGTCATGCTTCAAAATTGCTCACGGAATGGCGACAAACTTTGGTACTTAAAAATCCCCATAGGCGACACTTTAAAAATTTCTACAGGTTGCCATCTTAGAGTTACAGAGGAGGTCTAGGGCTAAAATTATTGCTCTTGCTCTATCGATCACGGCGATGCCTCACATGTGTGGTTTGAACACCGTTTACATATGTGGGCGGGGTTTCCGTATGCGTTCGCTTCTGCGCGCGAGCTAACGGGGACAGGGCGCTTTCTGGGGTCAAAAAGTCCTCAGATCTCACAAGTACACTAATAAAGATAGAAAAAAAAAAATGACAAAAAAAAAGGGGACCTTTAAGCCGGTTCTAGGCAACGACGTTTGCCGTCGCTCCGGTCCTCCAAGAGCATAGAGTCGAGTGAGGGCAAGCTTGCCCTCACTCGACATCCTGTCTGAGGATCCGGGACCCAATCATTTTCCCCGATGCCAGGGGGTCCTGTAAGCGGGGAAAAGGACCAGGAAGCGGCGGGAGGGGGGGCACCTCTTCCGCCATCCCGGAAGGTGATCACGCGGCGAATCCGCCGCTGGGACCACCCTTATCGGAAAGCCGATCGCCTGCAGTTTAAAAAAATACCAGGGTTATGGCAGCTATCTGCTGCCATAACACCGGTATTTAGGTTTAAACTCAGGACGTATATATACAGTGGCCGGTAGGGAGGTGGTTAAAGTACATCTGCTCCCTGATCTCCTGTCGGACAAGTGAACTCAGAAGTGACAATGTTTTGGCCACTTCCGGTTTCAGAGAGGTCATTCCATGGCTACTGTAGCCAAGAATGCAGCGAATCATTTTTAAGTCATGATATGTTTGGTATCCATCTTCTTAAACCACATATTTATTTTCCCATACAATAGGGTATTTTATTGTGTTTCTGTGCACTAAAATCAATTTTGGTGCATTTTTATACTAAAAAATATGCATTTGATAAATGGCTGCACAAATATTACGCAGCATAAAAAATTGCAATGGTCAAAAGTTTATTCTCCAGGGCTTCAGAAAGCATATAACATATAAAATAAAGGTTCTAGGTCATTTTCTAGTTAAAACTGCTGATTTTAATGTGCATGACAGTTTTCAATTAACATAAAAATTTCTTTTTTTGTAGGCAGATATTTTTTTTCCTGTGTAGAAAAGGACAAGCTGTAGTTTTTACATAGTTAGGTTGAAAAAAAGCACAAGTCCCTCTGGCTCAACCAATAAAAAACAAAAGTGGAACTAAACCTAATGAATTAACAGTTTGCCAAAACCATTACATTCAAGGCATGCTGGGAATGAGAACTATCACAGCTGCTTGTTCTCTCAACGAAACTGTCAAACCATCAAATGACTGGTGTCCTAACTGATCACGTGTGCAGCACCATGGCAAACGCAAATAAAACGGAAGCAAAGATGGCCGCTTCATTGACTGTAAAGTATAGGAGGGTTTAGTTCTGCTTTAAGTATAGACACCTGTTTTCTTTCATTCATCGATGGACATAGCTTCTCTCATCTTTATATTCATGACTGATAGGGTTTTATAGCGCCACCTGCCAGGAGTAGCACAAAAGACAGAAAAGAACTTCATAACTCTTATGGGCAGTCCTTACTGGAAAAAAAAACCCTCTCTCCATAGGCGAGACAGTTATTTCTATCTAGTGTTTCAGGTGTAAGCACCTAGCTTTTTTTTTCTCCCTTTTCCTTCAATTTTTTTTTTCCTGCAGAGATCTTCAATCAGCAGCCGGGATGGGTGACAGGCTAGATGATCTAGATCCAGTGGTAACCTCAGTCTGGCGCACACAGACCTTTGGCTAAGCACTAGGTCACCTGCATCAAGCCCCATGCTGGACTGGGTTGACCAGTGAGTTTAATGTCTTGCTTAGACATACATGACTGGCGCCAGGCAGTCCATGTAACTGTTACCCTGGCTGACAGCCCCCCACTTTGGTGGAAAGAAAGCTTTGTAATGGGAGCCTTACCCGCACGCTTCACTGGATCAGTAAGTACAGGCCCCTTCCCTCCCCGGACAGTGTGTTGGGCGCAGGTATTTCCTGCTCATTCCCATCAGTGAGGGGCATCAGTGTTTCTGCTCTATGCGATCAGGAATGCGTACTATCCGTTTGTGGTACTTCCTTTTTGGACACGATCCCTACCTTACTGAGCCATCAGGGGATTGCTGTGAATGGGGGTACCAGGATGATTTGCTCTTGCAAGGAGAGATTCACTCAGCCTTGATGGACAGCGTCCAGATCTCCACACACTTCTGGCAGGACTTTTAAGTGGCTCTTGATCCTCAAGAAGTCTGCCTTGGCCCCAACCAGGAACTTGGAGTATCTGGACCTGATTCTCCATTCAGAGCAGGCCAAGGTGTTTCTCCCACCAGACAAACTTTGCTCTTGTTCCTCAAGGGGTCCTCCTTGCGATCTTCTATACAGGCTCTGGGTCTGATGGTGTCCACCTTTGAGGCAGTCCAGTAAGCGCAGTTTCATATGAGGTCTCTGCAGAAGGAAATTCTGTCGAAATGGGACAGACCTCTTTCCCTGGACAAGATATGTCTCGACCAGTCAACAAAGGCATCTCCTTCCTGGTGGCTCTGGTCTCTCTCTACCGGCATGGGAAGTCTTTTTTCTCCTTCTCTGTTGGACAGTATTGACTACAGGTGCCTACTGGGGTTCGGCTGGAAAAGGAATCCTGGGCTCTCATTGGGTCGCTGGACTTAAGAGGAAACTTGACTGCCCAACAATGTCCTGGAACCTACGAGCCATCAGGTTGTCCCTGGAGCACTGGCTGACTCATCTCCTGGGGCATTCAGTCAGGATCCAATCAGACAATGCCACCGCAGTGGCTTTTGTCTTATCACCAAGAGGGGCACGAGAAGTGCATGGCGGTGGCTCTGGAGGTATCTCACATTTTCTGGTGGGTGGAATGGTTTGTTTTGGCACTCTCCACAGTGCACATTCCTGGCATGGAAAACTGTCAGGCTGACTATCTCAGCAGTCAGACGCTGGATCAGGGAGAGTGGTCCCTTCACCTGGACATGTTCCAGCAGCTCTGCTTACACTGGGGAATGCCAGACATTGGCCTGCTTGCATTAGTCGTCGACTGTAAGATCCTGAGGTCTTAAGGCTTTTTTTCCTCCTTTCAAGCTGCTCCCGCATCTGCTTCACAGGACAGGGACCAAAGGGATTTGGTAATCCTTGTGGCTCCATACTGGCCTCATCGTCCCTCGTACACTGACATGGTGCACCTGGCCGCGGACTCTCTGGTGACTACCTCTTCAGGAGGACCTTCGGTCTCAGGTTCCAGTCCATCCTGTTTTACTCTCTTGGGCTTTGATGCCATAGCTATTGAAAGACAGGTTCTGAGAGACAAGGGGTTGCCACCTTTGGGACCTAATTTGGTTCATTCAGTTCTCCTGTAACCTCCTTTTTGAGAGCATTCAGGATATTTCCCTTGCTTTTATCTCAAGGCCACCAACATTGAAAAACTCGCCACATGGAAGGAATAGTGACCAGGAACGCAACGTTCCTGGTCACTATTCCTTCCATGTGGCGAGTTTTTCAATGTTGGTGGCCTTGATCTGTATGCCTCCTTATCCTATCCTACACAAAGATTATGGTGGTTCTTCGTCCGCCCCCTTACTTAGTTCCGGAAGTGGTCAGCTTTTCACCTAAGTGTAGACATTGCCCTCCCTCCTTGTGCCCTGAGTTGCTGCATCCTAAGGAAGTGGTGTTGCGCTACTTGGTTGTGTCCCAGGCCATTATGTGTATTTATTTGCTGCTGCCTCTTTACAGAGATCCAACTCTCCTATTGTGCACACCGACAGTCCAAGGAAGGTCTCCTCTGCCACTGTTTCCCATTGGATTTGGCAGACAATTGTTTAGGCATATGCCCTTAGAGGGGGGGGGGGGCTCTCCTTGGTGTTATGGCACATTCCACCTAGGTTATTAGTGCCTCCTGGGCATTCCGACATCAGGCATCTGTCTTGGGTTTTCATGATGGCGACCTGGTTGTCAGTGAACACCTTTACTAAATTTTTCAAGGTTGGGGTGTTAGCATCTTCTGATGCTAGTTTTGGCCACAAGTTCTGCACGCTGTTGTTTAAAGTTCCCATGGGCACACTTTTGTTGTAGTTCTGGGGTTTGCCTAGTTGCTTCTTTATTTTGTTGGTCAACCCTTCATGGCACTGCTTTGGGACGTCACGATCAGTCTTGAATTTGAAGAAGAGAGAAGTTGTCTGTCAGGGAACAAAAGCGAAAACTGGATTTTTTGCTACTCGCCCTAAAATCACTTTTCTGAGTTCATTGACAGACCCAGTACCCATCCCTCTGTTGGAGATTTACTTCTGATATTACTTTTAGTACTTACTGGCTTGCTTATGCAGAGAGGGGATTTTATCCAGTAAGGACTGCCCTCCGGAGATGCTGAGTTCTTTTCTGCCTAGTGTCTTACTCCTGGTAGCTGGCACTATAAACTTCTATCAGTCTTGAATATAAAGAAGAGAGAAGTTGTGTGCGTCAATGAACTCTCTGAGAAAGGAATTTTATGGTGAGTAAAAAAAAAATCATTTTTTTTGTGTGTTGTATCTTAAAATTAATTTTTTTTTTTTTTTTTTTGTAATTTACTATTACCAGATTGAAAATATCAGACGGAAACACAACTATCTACCATTCATTATGGAGTTATTAAAAACCTTGGCAGAACACCAACAATTAATACCGCTAGTAGAAAAGGTAAGTAGAATCTGGCAAGGGTTTTTTCTACCCCAAATATAGAACTAGACTGCAAATTATAAAAGAATTAAAAAAAATGTATGATTCAGTTGTAGGTTTTTTTTTGTTTTTTGTTTTTTTTTTTTTATATGAAATTTTTAAAACAAATTGTTTTAAAGGCATGTGTTTTTTTTTTTTTTTTTTTCTTTTTTTTTGTTCCATTTCTGTGCAATCAGAAGATAAACAAAAGATCTTAACAGATTACCTCCCCTCTCCATCAAAAGCAGTAGACAACTTCCATTGAAATATTTAATACTTAAGCTGACCATAGATGGATTGAAATTTGGCCAATTCAGCAGGGACCAGCTAAATTTCAGTCCATTTATGGTGGTTCTCATTTGAGTCAGTCTAATGCTTGACCTCTCTTGGTTAATATAAGCACAGAGGGGGAGGATTTCCACTTCCACCTTGCTTTCTTGAAAGGTTATTTTTTCCCTGGGTAATATGGAATTAACATAAGATTTCCAGAGTTGAAGTGTAGGGGAATTGGGGGGGGAGAGCCTTCTTTGTGCAATCAGTTTCCATGCTAGCAAAGAAGCCTTGGTGGTAGAGGTTAAAATATCTGGTTGGTAGAATTACATTTGGAATGTTTTTATATGAATGTTTTATTTTATTTTTTTAATGTATTTTTTATTCTAGAACAGGATACCCTCTTTCAAGAGAAAGACATGAAGGCTGTCCTTGCTACTTTCCATTTCGCAAATGGTAGTTTCCTGGCTGTCATGTTTACCCTCTTGCTTTAATACTTTGTGTCCCTTACCTGGACTAAGAATGCAAAAAAGAATGTCTGTCTGACTTTACAGACATGTATACTAATTCCAGGTCTATGATTCAAACTCTATTAGTGTACTTGGCAGAAAACTAACACCTTCAGAAAGGGGATTGGCAGTGGCAGTCCCATTTCCCTCAGGAAAAGTATGTGTGGTTTTTTTCGGTTTATTATTGTTGTTCCTCGTTTCAGTACTCTGGACTAGTAATGGTAGATAACCGCATTGAAAGCTGAATGACTGGAAATCCTGATCCCTTCCCTCATGATCCATCCCACTAATAGTCTGTTCATACACTGATTAAAATGTGTCTGCTTCAGCAGGGACTGGCCAAACTTTGATCAGTATGGGATCATCCTTGCTCAACAGAAGTCAGTCGTTTTGATCAAATTCTATCGAAGGGTCAGGGTGGAAAACTTTTCTCAATCAACAGTTGCAGCAGCTGATCACTGAATTCTGACAGCGGTGGATTCTGTTGTAAGAATTTTTTTTTTCGTTCAGTCACAGAATTGCCTGCTTTAAGTGGGGTACACACTAGTCGAAAAGCTGCCAAAAATTCCCATCCGAGGTAAAATCGTACGATTGTCGGCTAGTGTGTACACAACTTTCAGCAGCTGATGCCAACATTTTCAACGAAAAAAAACGGAGGGACAAACACCAAAATTTTTATCATCCGTCCCCAGACGACCAATTTTCGTTTAATGTGTATGCAGTACGTCCGCAAAAAATCGGATACGAAAGACCACGCATGATCTGAAGTTGCTGACGACCCGGAAGTCTAGGAACAAATGTCCCAAAAAAAAAATCAGATGAGAAATTTCGTGAACATTATGCACTGTCAACTAAAAACGGTTATGAACGCTGAGCATGAAAGAGAAAAATCGGAGGATATTTCGTCCGATTTTCACCAAGTGTGTACGGGCCTTTAGATTCCTCATGCTATCTGCATTCCCTGCAGGCTTCTAATCAGGATACAGTCTAGTTTATCGTCTTCTCTTAGGCCCATGTTACACTAGCAATTATGTAGCTGGAGGCAACTAGCCAGCAACTGGATTGGTAAGAGAGCAGCCAGCATAATCACTTTCTTCTATGGTGTCCCTATCTTGCTGGTCAGGTCAGTGAGGTATCGCTCCATTGCTGGATTTCTGTAGCATTTAGGCCAGTAAAGGTCACAAGAGGCAGTATAGTCTCTTTAGCGATCCTGTTGCGTGGTTCATGACTTTGTTTCTACAAAGAGCACATTAAATTTGTTTTTTTAAATTAGGCAGTTGCATACAATTTTGGTCATATAATGTTTTAGAAAAGGTATGCTGATTGATAACGTTAAGGGATAAGTTCACCTTTGGGAGCATGTTACAAGCTACACCCATATTTAGGGTGTAACATGCTCCAGCAGTTCCCTCAATCCCCCCCCCCCCCCTCCCATGATAGTGAGCAGGGGATCTTCTCCCTACATGCGCTGACACAATTTAAAAATGGCGCAGCTGTGCATGGCTCTGCCCACACAGCCCCATGATTCATTAACAGCAATCTGTTGCAGAACAGACTGCAAGTACTGTCTTCAGCCACAGGAGATGGCTGTAGTTCTCACTCAACTTTGAGGGTGCTGGTGAGGGCTCTAGTTCATTGATTTTCCTGCTCTTCCGTGGCTGTCTGCCTGTACGGGAGGTACGGGCAGACGGCTATATTAGGAGTCTATAGGAGCCTGACATTGCATCGGTGATCTGCGAAAATTTGTGCATATATTTATTTTTCCCAATAGGTGAACTTAAAGGGAATTTCTACTGGGAGAAATATATGGAGCCTGCCTTTTAAAAAAAAAAAAAAAAAAGCTAGTTGGCTAGCCTCCATGCTGATCCACTGATTTCAGCCTTTTCTAAGTCACTGATACATCATCCGTATGCAAATCAGTTGCTTTGGCATCACTTGCATGCTTGTTTTGGACCAGTAACTCAGAATATTGAATTTCTAGACAGGCAGGCAGCTAGCATTTTCAGAATAAGGTCCATAATGACAGTTCACTTTTTTTTTTTTTTTTCATTACTGGTTTCCTTTACCATTGTGGCACCTGCTGTCAGTTTAACCACTTCAATGCTGGGCAATTTCACCCCCTTCCTGCCCAGGCCAATTTTCAGCTTTTAGTGCTGTCGCACTTGAAGTAATTGCTCAGTCATGCAACATTATACCCATATGAGATTATTTTTTTTACACAAATAGTTTTCTTTTGATGGTATTTAATTACCAAGGAGTTTTCTATACTTTGTACTATAAACGAAAAGAAAAAAAAATAGTTGCATTTTATTCATAAATTTTGACTGAAATGTATACTACATTTCTTTGGTAAAAAATAACCCAAATTCGTGTTTAATATTTGGTGTGTGTAAAAATTAGTCTACAAGCTACGGTGCAAATCATTGAAAAATTGATCATATCTGATGTACCAAAGGCCTATCTAATTTCTTGCCAAGAAAGTACAACGATCCCCCAAACAACCCCTATTTGGAAAGTAGACCGTCAAAGGTATTTAGTAAGAGGCATGGCGAGTTTTTTTTTTTTTTTTCTTTCAAGTTTAATTTTATCCCAAAATCCTTTGGAAACTGAAGACATTTAAGGAATTTTTTTTTTTTTCTCACAAAGATGTCATATTAAGTTTTCTCACACACGGCATAGGCATGCTTACAACTACACCCCAAAACACATTCTGCTACTTTTCCTGAGTATGGCGATACCACATGTGTGAGACTTTTTCACAGCCTGGCCACAGAGAAGCTTAACATGCAAGGAGTACCTTCAGGCATTATCCACTTTAACGTTCTCACAGCCAGGCCCGTACAGCATACGGACCTACAGCACTGCTTGCAACTGGCCAGGTCCATACGCTGTACGAACCTCATTTCTCCTCCTCCTGTAAGGTCAGTTCAATGACCATAAACTTATAACAGAATTGTTCAGCAGACTACATTCCGCTGACCAGAGTTATTAAATGTGACTGGCCCCCCTATGCTGCCACTTCCCTGTCCCTAGCCTCTTCACTTTCCTCCCGGTCACCTAAAACTACTCCCCTCCCCCCCCCCTTCCAGCCCCCCAGCACTGATTCCTCCCCCACAGCAAACCCGATTCCTGCAGCTACCTTTAGAAGCCGGCATCCCTCCTCTGCTGCTCCCGCCGGCTTCAGATGCTGCAGGGGCTTAGGAGATCCAGAGATGTCACCCCCCCCCCCCCCCCCCGCCTGTCCGATCACCCCATTACCGGCCCCAGCCCCCCCGATCCATCCCCGTTTCGGCGGCATCCCTCCTTCTCCTCCCGTTGCCTGCAGCTGCTGACCGGCACTGAGCTCCGGCGAGCTGTCAGCCTGACAGTTTGAATGGATAAGTAGTCTCTATACAAACTCATTCATTCATGTAAAGTGCTGTAGAGATAGGAACTTTATTAAGTCCCTTTCTCTGTCTCAAAAAAAAAGATATGGGGGTCTGTTTAGACCTCTATCTCACAAAAAAAAAAAATTATATAAAAAAAATATAATTGTAAAATAAATATAAAAAAAAACTAAAAAAAAACACATGGAGCAGACTCTGTAAAGCAGATCTGCCTGCTCAGCAACGTTCTGTCTGCTGATGCAGTGCGGACACAGCCCGCTGTTCTCTATGGAGCAGTAGGATGGAAATGGACTGCCTGTCCATTTTCATCCGATGCCATCTGATCCGATCTGCTAGATGGATGGGGAATGGGATCCCCCATCTGTCTGTTTACATCAGCCTTTCCTTAGAAAACCATGGGTGGGTCTGATTGGCCCACCTGAAAAATAGACAGGCAGACCCTAATTGTCTGCTTGTGTGAAAGGGGGCCGAAGGCCTTGTTCACACAGGGCATACACAGCTAACCTTTACAGGTGTTCCTTGCATCTCTGTGCAGGCAGTCCTATTGATGTAATTTGGGATTTAGCAACTGCACGAACAGAGCCGTTGCTCCCAATTTGAAATCTATGTAGGTCCGCGTGCATATCCCTGAACTCACACTGTCTGCGTTCGGTGTCGTGCACCCACAAGGATGTCAGATTGGGAACAGCAGCTATGCCTATGCAGTCATTGCATCACAATTAAAATAAATGGGACTGTCTGTACAGGGATGCACGGAACACCTGTGCGGGTAAGCATGGCCCTTCATGGGCATACTTTTTAGTATATGATGCTTTAGTAGTAATTTAGCTGGAATTTTTGTAATTTATATTGTGTTTATGTGCACTAATAATGATTTAAGTGTATTTTTTAGTGAAAATTGCAATAAGATGAACATTTGCGCAATTATTGTGGGGCCCAAAAATCAGTAGCTTTTTTTTTATTCTACAGTTCATGTGCTTTCAGAAAATGTATAGTTTGAGGGGTCTTTTCAAATTCTGAAAGCTGTAAGTGAAAAATGGTAAAATCTGGAGTAAATTGTTTTTATTTACAGTTTTGCATAACTTCAGTTTTCACCATTTCACAAAAAGGTGCAATTTAAAATGTACAAATATTTGATATTTATTTACTCAAGGTAGGTTTAACTTGTATATTAGGTAGGAATTTAGCAGGAATTTTGTACATTTTGCCATGTATTAATCCATCCAATTAATGAATTTAGTGCAAATATCGTGATGCCTTGAAAATCAGTAGCACCTTTTTGTTCTACTGGCCATGTGCTTTCAGAAAATATATGCTGTGGGGGGTCTTTTACAAACTGAAAGCTAAGTGAAAAAGGAAAACCTCCAGATTTTTAGAGAAATTTTTGGTACCTCCCATTTTTACTATTTTTTTTTTTACTATTTCTCAAAAAGGCGCTATTAAAAATTTACAAATATTTTTTATTAACTCAATACAGGTTTAGCTTTTATATTTAGCAGGAATTTTGTAAATTTTGCTCTGTTTGTCTCTGCTAATAATGATTTTAGAGCATTTCTAGCGAAAATATTGTTTTGGTAGACATTAGCGCAAATATCACGGGGCCTTAAAAATCAGTATCACCTTCATGCTTTCAGAAAATATATGGTTGGGGGGGAGGGGGGGGGGTCTTTAACAAACTCTGAAAGCTTTTAGGGAACAATGAAAACCTAGAGAAATGTGGTTATTTACATTTTTGCATACCTTTACATTTTCACCATTTTTCAAAACGGCATAATTTAAAAATTACAAATATTTGTTATTTATTACCCTTAATACAGGTTAAGCTTTTATTTTTATTAAGTATTAAGCAAGAATTTTGTAAAATTTGCCTTGTTTATATCATGCTGTTAAAAATGTAATTCCAAAGTACCATACTTCTTCCATAGTATGGAAAATGTTAACAGAAAAATATTGGGGGGTATAGCACACCTTGTAGGTTCTGGGACGACATCATATGATGCCGCCCAGTTTCAGGTTGATTGAGCGCACGCTGTGTCCCTGGAACACGGCACGATCCAGATCTCAGTAAAGATCTGATGATGCGGCTCTTTACCCATGTTATCAGCTGTATCCAATCACAGCTGATCACATGTAAACTAGGAAGTGCCATTTATCGGCTCTGCTTGCCTCACACTGACAGTGTGAGGTGAGGAGATCCGATTAACGACATATCCTCACAGGGAAGACCTGTACAGATAATCGGAGCACTGATCATCAGTGCCCTTATCAGTGCAGCCGCAACAGTGCCGCTTATCAGTGCAGTATATCAGTGCCTCCTCATCTTTGCCACCATATCAGTGCCCATTAGAGCAGAAGGAGAAAAAAAATTACTTATTTACAAAACTTACTGACCGAAACTGACATTTTTTTTCAAAATTCTCATTCTTTTTTTTTAGTTTTTTTTTTTTTTTTTAACCACTTCCATACAGAGCAGTTAGACACCCTTCCTGCCCAGACCAATTTCAGCTTTCAGCACTCTCACACTTTGAATGACAATTGCTCAGTCATGCTACACTGTAACCAAACAAAATTTTTATCATTTTTTTCACACAAATAGAGCTTTCTTTTGGTGGTATTTGATCACAACTGGGATTTTTTTTTCGTGATATATGCAAAAAAAGAGCAAAAATTTTGAAAAAAAACACTTTTTTTTAGTTTCAATTATAAAATTTTGCAAAAAATTATTTTTTCTTCATACATTTGGGCCAAAATGTATACTGCTACATGTCTCTGGTAAAATTAACCCAAATTAGTGTATATTATTTAGTCTGTGTGAAAGTTATTGAGTCTAGAAGCTATGGTACCAATTACTGAAAATTGATCACACCAGATGTACTGACTGCCTATCTCCTTTCTTGAGGCCCTGAAATGTCAGGACAGTACAAATACCGCCCAAATGACCCCTTTTTGTAAAGTAGACAGTCCAAGGTATTTAGTAAGAGGCATGGTGGGTTTTTTGAAGTTGTAATTTTTTCCCACAATTGGGAAAATGAAGAAAAAAAATTTTTTTTTCTTTTTTTTTCCCCACAAAGTTGTCAATTTATAAGCTATTTCTAACACATAGCATGTACACAGCAAAAATTACACCCAAAAATACATTCTGCTACTCCTTCCGAGTATGGCGATACCACATGTGTGAGACTTTTACACAGCCTGGCCACAAAAAGATACTCCACGTCCACCTTCAGGCATTCTAGGAGCATAAATACACATAAAACTTTCTTACTACCTATCACACTTTTCAAGGCCCTAGAGCACCAATACAATGGAAAAGTCCACAAAATGACCCCATTTTGGAAAGCAAACACTCCAACGTATATTCTATGAGGCATTATGGGTCGTTTGAACATATCATTTTTTTCCACAGGTTTTTGGAAAATGTGGGAAAAAAATGAAAACTTTTTTTCTCTTACGTCCTCCGACAGTCGCCGCCTCTTCATATTCGTCACAATGGGGTATTAGACTTTGCTCCGAAGGAGTAGCTAGGCAACAGAATATGTTAACATTAAAGCTTTTAACATATCCCACCCTCAAGGGGTGGTCCTCTCAGTCAATACCCTCCTACTTCCTGCAACCATATCTCAGTTTCAATGTCTAGCTTGTCAGGAGTAGCTGGTTCTCTCTGTGCTGGGGCTTTTTGCCCCAGCCTCTGTTCTTCTTTTTGGATTTTTGTTTGAGTTTTTTCTCTCTCTCTTTACTTAGCTGTTCTTTTTGTCAGCATTGGTTAGTCTTCTGATGAAGAGGATTATGCGGGCTGGGTCTCGGGCTGATCCCCCTGGTCGCAGGTCGTGGGTCAGTGGCTTCCCAGCCTGCCATCGAGCGTTCAGCCAGGTAACGCTACTGGCGCAGTGAACGACCCATCCCTGTTCGGTTCAGGGATGATCGGTGAGGTGGCTACCTCACTGGACGCTGTGCGGTTTCTTAACCCCCGTTTTGTGCGTCCTGAATGCGACTCTCCCTGCCTCATGTGCAGCGGCTTGTTCACCTGTGCGGGTTCCCCACGCCATTGAGAGGTAAGTGTATCTATGTGGGGACCTGTATATCGGGGGGGGGGGTGTCAGTCTGGGACTGTGTAACCTGCTCCTGTTCACACTGTTTTGTCTCCCTATCACTCTGCTGCATTCTGTGGGCTGCAAGGGGGGGGGGAGCTGTGTGACACTGTCTGTGTCAGCCTGTGTTCAGTGTGCAGGGCTGTGTGCTGTGGGGCATGTCTTCTGTCATGTTGGGGCACGATACAGCGATCGCTGCGGCGATCTGCCATGTTTTTTTGCATGGATAGTGTTATCTGCATAACTGTATTGTAGGAGCGGCGGTTTCGGCGCCAAACGGCGCCATTTTGCCTGCGCTCGCTCCGGCCGCATGTTCTACATGTAGGCGGCCATTTTCTTGTAGCCTTCCATAGGCTTTAATAGAGCGCCCTGGTTTCATCACTTCCTCTTCTCCTGGGTGCACCGATCGAGGCAGCAGCAGCGGCAGGGATCTCCTCAGGTTTTATCCTTCTGTTCTTCCTATATCCATTGCCTGTGTTCAGTTTATTGTCCCTGTGGGGGTCTCATTGTGCTTGTGTGAGGTGCGGTGGGCTGCGCTCGCCGCGCTTGTTAAAGGGGCAGTTAACCCTTTATTCTCCGGCATATTGGGGCAATGGATTCTCAGGAGGGCAAATTTCCTGCCACCTTGGTGGAAAGCCAGGGGTCTTCTGTTTCCCCCCCAGGGGGGGATTTGGCCGCTATAGTGGCTGGACTTGCTGCTCAGGTGCAGATGCTGGTGGCTGCTCAATCTACTAAAAGACCCAGAGTTTCTATTTCCTCTGATTCTGAGGGTGAAGGTGATGGGGCTGTTATGGCGGGGTCTCCTTGTCAGGGTCCCGTTCCTCCCTGGATCTCGTGGGATCCGAGGTGGAGGCTGAAGTTGAAGGGGTTGATAATTCTCCCCCTGGCTCGCCTGAAGAGCTTGCAATCATGGATGAACTGATTGCTTCCATAAAACAAACGCTGTGTTTGCAGGATGAACCGTGTCCTCCTGCTGCCTTGGCGGCTTATTGGACGCAGAGAAAACGCAGGACACCGCAGGTTTTTCCCTGCACTGATGATTTTCAGCGCGCTGTTAAGGAACAATGGCGCCACTTACGCAAACCTTTTGCTGTACCTAGTAGGTTCAAGCTGCGTTATCCTTTTTCGCCTTCCACTGATGAACAGTGGTGTGTGCCACCCCCGGTGGATCACGCGATTGCGGTTTTAAACAAATCCACTGCGATTCCTGCAGAGGATTCCCCGGTGTTCCGTGATGCCACGGATAGGAGAATGGAGTCTCTTGCCCGTCATACTTATTCTGTTGCAGGTTCGATGCTAAAAGCTCTGTTTGCCTGTCTTGTGGCAGCCCAGGCTGTCGCAAGTTGGACGCAGATGCTTAGGCGCGTCCTAGTGGCTGATTCGGCCTCGCCGACGACACTGGCTATGGTGGATCAAATCCATCAGGGTGTCATGTATCTGTGTGATGCGGACTTGGACTTAGTCCCGTTGGCTGCACGTGTACACAGTGTGGCGGTGTTGTCTCGCCGCCTGGTTTGGTTGAAGTGTTGGTCGGTGGACCAGTCTTCGCGTAAAACCTTAGCCAATCTGCCTTATGATGGGTCTCGCCTTTTTGGGGAGTCCTTGGATGCTTTGATAAAGGGGATCACCGGAGGTAAGAGCACTCTCTTGCCCCATTTCCCCAAGGCTAAGGGGGCTCCTGGGAAGAAGCATGCTAATTTTCGGCCTTCTCAGGGGTCCTTTCGTGCCTTTCGGTCGCACTACAAGGGCAAGCCGTTCAAGGGTCAAGGCTCTCAAAAGAAGCCCTGGTCTGGGAAACAGAAGTCCGGTCAGTCCGGACCCGCTGCCCATAACAGTGCGGTCTGAAGGGGCGCCCTCACCCAGTTCTGGGGTGGGGGGACGCTTGCTCAGTTTTCTTCAACCCTGGTTGGTCCGCGTGCGGGACCGGTGGGTTCAGGAAATCGTTCGATCTGGTTACAAGATCGAGTTTCTCTCTCGGCCGGAGAGCAGATTCTTTCCCTCAAATCTTCAACTGTCTCCGGAGCGTTTACGGGATCTGCACCTGGCGGTGCAGGACCTGAGGGCTCAGGGAGTGGTGGTTCCGGTGCCTTATCGGGACAGATTTCGGGGGTTTTATTCCAATCTGTTCACCGTGCCCAGGAAGGAGGGCAAGGTTCGTCCAATTCTGGACTTAAAGGCTCTGAACCGCTTTGTGCGGGTTCGCAAGTTCCGCATGGAATCCCTGCGGTCGGTGGTGGCTGCCCTGGTTCCGGGGGAATTCATGGCCTCCATCGATTTGAAGGATGCGTACCTTCACATCCCGATCTTCGAGGGTCACCAGAGGTACCTTCGATTCGCCGTTGCGGAGGATCACTACCAGTTCGTGGCGTTACCTTTTGGTCTCGCCTCGGCTCCACGGGTTTTCACCAAGGTGCTTGCACCGGTTCTGGCCTTGTTGAGAGCCCAGGGCATCTCTGTCCTGGGGTATCTGGACGACATTCTGGTTCGGTCTGCGTCCAGCCAGGGTCTGGAAAAGGACCTGTCTGTCACGATGCAAACTCTACAGTAGTTTGGTGGACGATAAATTTTCCAAAGCCGACGCTGAGTCCGTCGGTTCGTCTTCCCTACCTGGGAATGATCCTGGACTCGGTCTAGGCGAAGGTCTTCCTGCCGGAAGACAAACTCAGGACTCTTCAGGAGGAAGTCAGGTCCCTCAGGGACGTTCCACACTCGTCTCTGCGGGCGTGCATGAGATGTCTGGGATTGATGGTCTCGGCCTTCGAAGCGATTCCCTTCGCCCAGTTTCACACGCGGGGTCTCCAGGCGGAGATCCTGTCCAGGTGGGACGGGCGACCTCACTCTCTGGATCTTCAGATCTCGTTGAGCCATCGCACCAGAAGGGATCTTCTGTGGTGGCTCCAGTCCCCGATGGTATCGGGGGGCAAGTCCTTTCGTCCTGTCTCGTGAACGGTGATCACCACGGATGCCAGCCTGTCGGGCTGGGGTGGTGTTCTGGGCGTTCTGTCCGCCCAGGGAACTTGGTCGGAGGGGGAGTCCTCCCTTCCGATCAACATTTTGGAGTTACGTGCAATAAATCTCTGCCTTCGTCGTTGGACGGACCGGCTGCAGGGCTGTCCGGTTCGGGTGCAGACGGACAATGCCACGGCGGTGGCCTACATCAACCACCAAGGGGGCACCAGGGGTGCCCGAGCGGCTTGGGAAGTGGCCGACATTCTGTCTTGGGCCGAGACTCATGTCCCGGCGATAACGGCAGTTCACATTCCGGGGGTGGAGAACTGGCAGGCGGACTATCTGAGTCGCCAGACCCTGGATCAGGGGGAATGGTCTCTCCACCCGGCTGTCTTCCAGATGTTGTGTGCGAAGTGGGGTCTTCCAGATATGGACCTGTTCGCGTCTCGTCTCAACAACAAGGTGAGAAGGTTCGTGGCAAGGACGCGCGACCCTCGGGCAGACGCGTCGGACGCGTTAGTGGTCCCGTGGCATCAGTACAAGCTGATGTATGCGTTTCCACCGATTCAGTTGCTATCCAGGTTCCTTCGCAGGTTGCACTCGGAACGCAGCACAGTGATTCTTGTGGCACCGGACTGGCCTCGCCGGTCCTGGTACGCAGACCTCGTGAATCTGGCGGTAGACGGCGTCTACCTCTTCGAGACGATCTCCTGTCTCAGGGGCCGATATACCATCCTGCTTTACAGTCGCTGGCTTTGACGGCCTGGCTGTTGAGACCGAGGTCCTGAAGGAGAGGGGTCTCTCCCCTGAGGTCATTCATACATTGGTCAACGCGAGGAAGTCTTCCTCGGGGAAGGTTTACTACCGAACCTGGAAGGCCTATTTTGCCTGGTGTGAGTCCAGGGGGTTTTCACCCCGCACGTACTCGGTTTCTCGAGTGTTGTCCTTCCTTCAGGCAGGTGTCGATCAGCGTTTGGCGCTGGCTACGATCAAGGGTCAGGTGTCTGCGCTGGCCGTTCTTTTTCAACGTCCCGTGGCTTCCAACTCTTTGGTTGGCACTTTTGTTCAGGGAGTGCGGCATCTGGTACCTCCTAGGAGGGATCCTCTGCCCCCTTGGGACTTGAATCTCGTTCTATCTGTGTTACAACGTGCTCCTTTTGAACAGATCAGGGAGATCTCGTTGTCCATGTTGTCCAAGAAGGTCGCCTTTTTGGTTGCGATCACTTCGGCTCGCAGAGTGTCGGAGCTGGCGGCTTTGTCCTGCAAGTCTCCGTATCTGGTTATTCACTTGGATAAGGTGGTCTTGCGACCTAATCCTTCTTTTCTTCCGAAGCGAGTTTCTGAATTTCATCTCAATGAGGATATTGTTTAGGCTTCCATGTGCGCGAAGCCTAAACATCCGAAAGAGGTGAGTCTTTTCGAAAGACGGATTCTCTGTTTGTCTTCCAGAGGGTCCTCGGAAGGGCATGGCGGCGTCGGCCTCTACCATCGCCAAATGGATCAGGCAGACCATTGAACAGGCATATGTCTTGCAGGGGAAAGTTCCCCCTATGCCTGTGAAGGCGCACTCTACTAGATCTCGGAGTACGTCTTGGGCCTGTCGTCATGGGGCTTCTGTGGCCCAGGTGTGTAAGGCGGCGACCTGGTCGACCGTACACACTTTCACAAAATTCTACAAGGTAGATGTTCAGGCATCAGCGGATGCTTCCTTTGGCCGCAAGGTTCTTAGTGCGGCAGTTTCCTAGGGTCCCTTGTTGGGATCCCTGGCTGTTGGGATACGTTTTTTATCCCCTGGTTATTTGTTTTTCCTGGGTTGTTGCTCCTGTTCAAGTTTTTTTCCTGTTGCCCAGCTGGTTTCCTTCCTTTGGTAAGGTTCCTTTCTCTGATGTGAAGACGGCGTTGCCTTACGGCGCGGATGCGTTTCCCACCCCTCATGTTTGCACTGCTTTGGGACGTCCCCATTGTGACGAATATGAAGAGGCGGCGACTGTCGGAGGACGTAAGCGAAAACTGAATTTTTGTAAAATCTTACCTGTAAAATTCCTTTCTCTGAGTCCTCAGACAGTTGCCGCCCCCGCCCCTCTTTTGGGGTTTGGTTGTATACTCTACTGCTATTCCACTGAAACTGAGATATGGTTGCAGGAAGTAGGAGGGTATTGACTGAGGGGACCACCCCTTGAGGGTGGGATATGTTAAAAGCTTTAATGTTAACATATTCTGTTGCCTAGCTACTCCTTCGGAGCAAAGTCTAATACCACATTGTGACGAATATGAAGAGGCGGCGACTGTCGGAGGACTCAGAGAAAGGAATTTTACAGGTAAGATTTTACAAAAATTCCGTTTCTTTTTACAAAAAGTTGTCAATTTATAGGATATTCCTAACACATAGCATGTACACAGCAAAAATGACACCCCAAAATACATTCTGCCACTCCTCCTGAGTATGGCAATACCACATGTGTGAGACTTTTTCACAGCCTAGCCATATAGAGGGGCCCAACATCCAAGGAGCATCATCATGCATCCTAGCCACTTGCCTAGGCCTATTTTTGACATTTGGTGTTTACAAGCTAAAATCAGTTGTTTTGCTAGAAAAATGCTTAGAACCCCCAAACATTATATATATTTTTTTTAGCAGAGACCCTAGAGATTAAAATGGAGATTATTGCAATATTTTTTATCACACCGTATTTGCGCAGCGGTCTTCCAAACGCAATTTTTTTGGAAAACATTCACTTTTTTTAATTAAAAAATAAGAAACCAGTAAAGTTAGCCCAATTTTTTTCCATAATGTGAAAGATAATGTTACGTCGAGTAAATAGATACCCAACATGTCATGTTTCAAAATTGCGCACGCTCACGGAATGGCGACAAACTTTGGTACTTAAAAATCCCAATAGGCGACAATTTAAAAATTTCTACAGGTTGCCATCTTTGAGTTAGAGGAGGTCTAGGGCTCAAATTATTCCCCTTGCTCTAACGATCGCGGCGATACCTCACATGTGTGGTTTGAACACCGTTTACATATGTGGGTCGCTTCTGCGCGCGAGCTAACGGGGACAGGGTGCTTTAATTTTTCTTTTTTTTTTTTACTATTTATTTTATTTATTTTTTATTTTTACACCGTTTAACAAAAAAAAAAAAGGATCATTTTTATTTCTATTACAAGAAATGTAAACATTACTTGTAATAGAAAAAGGCACGACAGGACCTCTTTTTTGTGAGATCTGGGGTCAAAAAGTCCTCAGATCTCACAAGTACACTAAAAGATAGAAAAAAAAAAAAACTATTATATAAAATGAAAAAAAAAAAAAAAGGACCTTTTAAACCGGTTGCTAGGCAACAACATTTTCCGTAGCTCCGGTCCTCCAAGACCATAGAGTCAAGTGAGGGCAAGCTTGCCCTCACTCGACATCCTGTCTGTGAGGATCCGGGATCGGATCGTTTTCCCCGCTGTCGGCGGGTCCGGTAAGCGGGGAAAAGGACCGGACGCGGCGGGAGGGGGGGAGGGGGGGGGGCACCTCTTCCGCCATCCTGGAAGGGTGATCCCACGGCGAATCCGCCGATGGGACCACCCTTATCGGAAAGCCAACCGTCCACCGTTTAAAAAAATACCAGGGTTATGGCAGCTATCTGCTGCCATAACACCGGTATTTAGGTTTAAACGGAGGACGTATATAAACCTTTTTGGACTTGGACATGGTGGCTGTATGAAGGGCGACAGGTACTCGGGTACTTTGTTGGGCAGGTGACGGGTACTCTGGTACTGATGAGCAGGTGGCAGGTACTCAGGTACTCCGATAGGCAGGTGACAGGTACTCGGGTACTCTGATGGGCAGGTGACAGGCAGGTGATAGGTACTGATGAGTAGTACTGATACTGATAGGTGATACTGATACGTGATAGGTACTGATGAGTAGTGATGGGTACTGATGAGCAGGCGGCAAGTACTCTGGTACTTCAGGCGTCAGGTACTCTGATGAGCAGGTGGAAGGTACACGGGTACTCTGATGGGTAGGTGACAGGTACTCAGGTACTCTGATGACGGGTACTCCGTTGACAGGTACTCAAAGTACCCGAGTATCCGTCATCAGAGTACCCGAGTATCCGTCATCAGAGTACCCGAGTATCCGTCATCAGAGTACCCGAGTATCCGTCATCAGAGTACCCGAGTATCCGTCATCAGAGTACCCGAGTATCCGTCATCAGAGTACCCGAGTATCCGTCATCAGAGTACCCGGGGTACCCGTCATCAGAGTACCCGGGGTACCCGTCATCAGAGTACCCGGGGTACCCGTCATCAGAGTACCCGGGGTACCCGTCATCAGAGTACCCGATGGGCTGGTGACAGGTGCTCGGGTACTTTGATGGGCTAGTGACAGGTGCTCTTTATTGGGGGGGGGCAATCAGTGTGTTTGGGGTGCACTGTACTTGGTGACTAGCTGTTACCACACTCTCCTTCTCACACAGGATCAGTGTGTGAGGAGGAGAACACGGTGACAGCTAGTTACCGTGTTCTCTGTTGACATTTGTAACCGACTGTGATTGGACACAGCCGGTCACGTGGTAAAGAGCCGATTTTATTGGCTCTTTACCTAGATCGGGGATCTGTCCGATGGACTAGCCTCGTCCCCGATCGCTGCTCTGCGAGCCCCCGGGGGCGCGCATTGCAGAGAGAACGAGCGGCTCGTGCTGGAGCCGCTCATGTGATGTCAATCACAGCCGATCACGTGGTAAACAGCCAATTTCTATTGGCTGTTTACCTTGATCAGGGATGGGCTATGTCCGAGGGACGAGCCTCACCCCCGATCGCTGCGCTGCGCGCCCCCGGGGGCGCGCAGTAGCAGCTAGAGCGGGCGGACGTCATATGACGCCCGCCCGGATCCGTACAACCACCATGCCGACATCATATTACTATGACTCGGTATGGAAGTGGTTAAAGCAAAAATTAAAAAATGATTAAGTGATTAAATACCACCAAAAGAAAGCTGTATTGGTGGGGGGAATGATAAAAACGAATTTGAGTGCAGCGTTTCATAACCGCACAATTGTCATTCAAAGTGTGACCACGCTGAAAGCTGAAAATTGGCCTGGGCAGGAGGAGGGTAAAAATGCCCTGTAGGCAAGTGGTTAAGGAGACTACCCTGTGGTTGGCCAATCCCTAGCCATGTACAGAGCATGTATTACACTTTTGCTTGGTTTCCATAGATGTCTCTTTTCTTACACGTTTCACATATTGTATTGTAAGCTTAATCAAGAGAAAGAGGGGAGGAACATTCTACAATATAATTAAACTATATATTTATACCTGATTTTATACATACCTTTTTATCCCTATATATTCGTTACTTTCATTAAAGTACAACTAAAGGCAAAACCTTTTTTTTTTTTTTTTTTTAGTTTTAGATAGAGTGGAGAGAGATTAAAACACGTCGGTTTTTATTGCTGTCTGTGCCCCCATTAGGGAGATCCCCCCCCCCTCCTCTATTTGTCCTGTTTACCATTTCATTGGAAGTGTAAATAAAAGAAAATCCCAAATTTTGGGTATCCCCAGAAAACTAAGAGGGGAAATCTTCCACCCTAATTCCTCTTCCTTTTTCCTCTCACTTGTTTTGGTTATGGAACAGGAAGTAAAGGGAAATCTCTGCAATGGCAAAATAAATTAAAAAATGGGTGTACTTGCATGCTGCTGTTGTGCTATTGAGTGCTATAAGACTCCAAAAGCGGATCACTCACACCTATACACACTTTCTAAATGTGTATCAATGTGCAAAATTATATTCAAATGTGGTCCCGCACTCCCAAGTGCTAATGTGCTAGTATCCCTTTTAATAATGCAAACAGATTTAAAGGGATACTAGCACATTCGTTTTTGGGAGCGTGGCACCACTTTTTTGAATATAATTTTGCAAAAAATAAATTGACAGGTTAAAACTCTATCCAAAATGAAAACTGTATTGCCTATGATTCTACTTTAATGTGCTCTCTTTACCAATCTGTCCATGACTAAAGCTTTACCTCTCATCCCCTATATACTCACATGCAGGATGAGAGGGAGGGAAAGGCAACCTGTGATAACTAGTTGGATGCTGTGATCAGTGTGCATGCAGGGCTTACAAGCTATTACTTCACATCCTGTTGTATTTGTTAGTCCTCATTACACTCCCTATAGATCATACAATTATAGGACTTCAAAATAAAAAAGTATATATTATCAGTTTTGCCTTCCTTACATTGATTGTGTGTTATAGAACCATTCTTCTTTAGATTTGCACATGTAGTTTTCAAATGCTGGTTCTGGATTTCATTTCTCACAGAGAGTCATTCCTCCAATATGTCACCAGAGCTGAGATATACCAAAATAGGCTTCTGTTCCAATTATCATACTCTACAAAAAATCAACATAACCATAGATCCTTGTAAAAATAAGTCCATTATACATCTATTTTGAGCCCCCTGCCCAGACCAATGCAATGAAAAGCTCTTAATCGTGCAGTGGCAAGAAAAAGTATATGAACCCCTTGGAATTAACTGATTTTTTGCGGCAAAATATGATCTGATCCTCATCTACTGTAAGTCCCAACAACAGACACACAATGGGGGGAATCTAATAAAGCTGCTGCTCCACATTTCTGTTGTTAATCCCTCTTGTTACTGTATTGTGCCAAATTAATGAAGCATTTGCAACACTTCTGGTTCTGACAGCGACTAGTGCTCGCTTTTGCATTGTGTTGCATTCAGCGCGCCAACTGTATAAGTGGAGCTAATTGGGACCAACTCTCTCTTGGTCTACAGAGAAAAAAACTGGCTCAAACCGATTTTGCGAAAGTGTCTCAAGTGTATTCTTAAAGAGGTTGTAAACCAAAAAAAAGTTTTTTTTTTTTTTTTTTCCACCGAGAAAGACATAATGAGCTAGTATGCTGCATCGCATACTAGCTCATTATCAAATACTTACCTTAGAACGAGCCCCCCGCTTACCTCTGACTGGCGACATGTTCAGTCACCCGTCTTCCGGGATCGCGGCATCCGGTACATGTTTAGGAGATATTTACAGTACCTATAGGTTAGCCTTATCATAGGCTTACCTATAGGTAAAATTGTCAGAGGAGGGTTTACTTCCTCTTTAACCACTTTAGCCCCGGAGGATTTGGCTGCTCAAAGACCAGGCCCTATTTTGCGATTTTGGCACTGCCTTATTTTAACGGACAATTGCGCAGTCATGCGACGCTGTATCCAAACGAAATTGACGTCCTTTTTTTCCCACAAACTGAGCTTTCTTTTGGTGGTATTTGATCACCTCTGTGATTTTTATTTTTTGCGCTATAAACAAAAAAATTGTGACAATTTTGAAAAAATATTTTTCACACTTTATATGAAATTCTCAAAAAAAGAAATGTAAAAATCAAACATTTTAACATCTTAGGCCAATTTGTATTCTGCTACATGTTTTTGGTAAAATAAATCGCAATAAACGTATTTTGATTGTTTTGTGCAAAAGTTATTGCGTTTACTAACTACGGGAAAGATTTATGTCATTTTTGTTTAACTAGTAATGGCGGCAATCTGCGTTTCTTTTTTTTTTTTTTTTTTTTTTTTTGCGGGACTGCGACATTGCGTCAGATAGATCATACCCCTGACTGACATGTTTTACACTTTTGGGGGTACCAGTGCTAAAAAAATATGCACGGTTACTGTAAAAATGACACTGGCAGGGAAGGGGTTAACATTACTGGTGATCAAGGGGTTAAGTGTGTCCCTAGGGGCGTGATTCTAACTGTCAGGGGGCGTGGCTTGTGAAGAAATCAGACATGCAATCCTATACAGCAGGATCACATAGCCTCTGTGAATACTTCAGTGAGAATGACAGATGGCTGTGTTTACATCAGCCGTCTGTCTTTCTCCCTCTGCACCGGGAGATCGTGATTGGCCATCGGAGCAGCCGGTCACACGCGCTGGCTCCCCAGGGAATGAACGGGAGCGTGCGCTCGCCCCCTAGAGTCTCCTGAGCGAGCGACCTAGTACTACGTCGCTTTGCCCAGGAGCGTCTTCCTGCTGCAGTAAAACTGCGGCGGGCGGTCGTTATGTGGTTAAAGACACTTTTGCAAAATCAACCAAATTCAAAGTACAAGTTTCAGACAGATACATAAATTTTCCGCAACCTTCACCACTTTTAGAAAGCATGAGAGAGACTTTTGCTAAATCTGTCTGTGCCATTCTTTATGAATTGCAGGGAATGTGCCTAAGCTGATAACACACAAACTGTTCTAACTTCTCATGCCTTTCTTGAACACACCCATTAAACATTCACAGTAATAGTAGGTGAAGTCAGATGGATTACTTCAGTAAAAGCTAATTGTAAAAAGTAATTTGCATACCTGGAGGCAAAATAATGAAATGAATTTGAAGGTGTGGTTAGGATCTGACTTGATGAGGCTGGACACACATGGTTCGAATCTTGGCTTGGTTCTGCAGGATTCTAACCGTTAATCCATCAACTTGGGTACAGCCAGCCTGCTGGATTTGCTTCCTATTATTGCAATGGCTATTGTAGTGGCTGCTATAGCTGGTAGCAAAAATCGGTCTTCTTCAGGCGGTGGTTGCAGGAAAGATATTTGCCTAAGACATTCACACATTTTAAGATTGCTGTTCATAACAAGCATCACCTTGCAAGAAGGAGCTCTCTGAAGACATGATCAAGATTAGTTATCTGCCCTAAGGGTGGGAAGGGATACAAAGCAAGCTCAGTGTTTAGGCATCCATCAGTCGACAGCGTTGCAAGCCAAGAGGTTTTAGGGCTACAGAACAACTCTACCTCCCCTCATCTAAATAACCAAGAGGGGAGGTTTTCTGTAGTGTACAGAGGTGAGTGGAGCATTTTTCCTCTACTTTGTTCATGTTTTCTTTTTTTTCACGAAGCACATTTCATAGCCTCTTTGTACAAACTTTCTGTGCACCGTGTGACTAAAGTGCAGCATGTGAGCACAATGTGCATTCTTTGCATGGCAGGTTGCAGCTCAAATTGGGAGCATATAGTAAAGTGTGGCAATGCTGCAGCTGTGTTTTAGTTTTTTTCACCCTAGGAAAGGATATACTTCTGCATACACTTTGCTGCTATGATCAACAAGAATGATTTAAAGTGGTTCTAGTTTAAGGTTTTTATGTTAATGCATTCTGTTTTAACATAAAAAAAACCTTCAGTATGCCGCCCCCCTCTGCCCCCTTAATACTTACCTGAGCACCATCTCAATCCAGCGATGTGCACAAGTGCCTCGGTTGTCTGGGACTCTCCCTCCTGATTGGCTGAGATACAGCAGCAGGGCCATTGGCTCCTGCTGCTGTCAATCAGCAAATGAGAGAGAGGGGATGGGGCTAAACTGTGGCTCTGTGTCTTACACACAGAGCTGCTCCTTGGCTCGGCTGCCCCCCATAGCAAGCTGCTTTCTGTGGGGGCAATCGACAGAAGGGAGGGGCCAAGAGCGCCATCAAGGGACCCAAAAAGAGGGGGACCTGGGCTGCTCTGTGCAAAACCACTGCACAGAGCAGGTAAGTAATCACTTTAAATGCCGGTTCACACATATGCGATGTGGGAACCCTGCAAATCCACTGCGGGTTCCTGCATCGCATTCAAATCGCAGGCAGTTCACACTGCCATATGAAAATCGGTGGGGGTGTCAATACAAGGTTAACAACACCCCCAGATCAGTTCGCATATCGCAGTGCGAACAGTCAGTTCAGATATGAATCGGATTGCATATAGGTGTGAACCACCATTCGATTCAATTCTGCTGCGGACCCAAAAAAGGGTCCTGTGCATGTTGTGTCCGAATGCGATGCTAATTCAGCCATACAATCTGTATGGCTGAATCCGCATCGAACAGACATCGCATGCGATTTTCAGAGCAGTGCTCTCAAAATCACATGGGATGTCTGTCATCACATATATGTGAACCAGGACTGAGTCATACCTAGGACAAAAAACAAAACTCATAGATTGCGGCTTACCAAATCTTTAAGGCCTCGTTCACACCATTGTGCAGAGACATCAGTTTTTCTGCACGCATCCTGCAAAGGCCACACAAAAAAAAAAACTATTCTCTATGTGCCCTATTCAAACCACAACACTGATATCGCGTGCAGAATTTTTTCTGCGCAGGAATCTGCAACGAATGCAATTTTCTGCATGGGGAAAAAACTGACATAACGTTGGTGTGAATAGGGCACATAACTGACACACATAAAAACTGATGTCTCTGCAAGTGAAATCTGCGCAGTTTTCATGCACGTATGGCGTGACCGAGCCCTAAAGGTGATGGCTGTATTAAATTGTTTTTATTTTGTTTTCCTTTATTCTTTTGCCTGATGATTCAGCTAGAACACCTCCTGTATTAGAGTGGATCCACTATATGTCGGGGCAACAGAGTCACCCTTGGACAGCAGCTTCGTCAACCTGTAGTAAGAAGGTAGTGTTCGATACACTAGCAAATTTAGATAGAACTTCATATACAAATTAAGGTCTAACTCCAGCAAACACTTTTTATTCAGTTACAGGAGTAGTTTTAGGGGTAAAGGTTTAATATAAATGAATAAAAGCTGACCATTGTAAGCACCCCTGTTAGTGTTCATTTCTTTCAACTCTCTCTCTTTTGAACTGCCATATTTGCTGGACAGCTTGGTCTGTTTTTACTGGCCAGATCACCTGGAGGGAGGGGGGGGGGGGGCCTAAAAAAAAAAAAAACTGGTGCCGCTGACATATTAAAGGATAGGAGCTGCTATATATTACACTTTTTGATGTAAAATTTTGAAATACTTTAACCGCTTCTGCTCCGGAAGGTTTTACAACCTTAATGACCAGGCCATTTTTTTAAATATGGCACTGCGTTGTTTTAAAAAAAATTTTGCAGTCCTGCGAAGCTGTACCCAAATAAAATGTCTGACACACACACAAATAATGTTTTGGTGGTATTTGGTCACCTCTACGTTTTTTTTTGTTTTTTTGCGCTATAAACAATAGAACCACAATTTGGGGGGGGGGGGGGGGGGGATTTTTTACTTTCTGCTATAAAACATACCCAATAAAAATATTTAAAAAATATATTTTTTTTATCAATTTAGGCCTATATGTATTCTGCTACATATTGTTGGTAAAAAAATCCTAATAGGTGTGGTTTGCACAAAGGTTATAGTGTCTACAAACTATGGGATACATTTATGGACTTTTTTTTTTTTTTTGTTATTGTTTTTACTAGTAATAGATTTTTATTGTGACTGCGACATTGTGGCGGACAAATCTGACATAAAGTGACCCTTTTTGGGAACCAGTGACACTAGTACAGTGTTAAGTGCTAAAAAAAAAAATGCATTGTTACTGTATAAATGACACTGGCAGGGAAGGGGTTGTGTGCTTCTAGGGAGTGCTTTCTAACTGTACTGGGACTGGATGCATTAGAGGAAAAGAGATCTGTGTTTGAGCTTGGCTGAAACACAAGATCTCTCTTTTCCTCCCTGACAGAACAGCTGTCTGCCTTGTTTACATAGGCAGACCGCCGTTCTGTACTTCTGCCAAATGATCAGGAGTGTTGCCCGCGCGCCGCCGACATCTAATGCACAAAGTCACATAAATGTAGGGGATTTTGCGCAGCCAGGCCGCCCTGTTGCAGTATATATGTGGCAGGCGCTTTGGAAGTGGTTGTAAACCTCTTAAATTAAAAATCCAAAGCACCTAGTGTGATTTCTAGCCTTTCTTTCCCGTTATCTGCATGACTCACTTCTGATCATTAATCCCGGGAGATTGACCATCCCCCCCCCTCCAGCACCCAGCAGGTGATTGACCGCCCCTGCTGTGCATGTTTCCTGAGGGACTGTGTAGAGGGGTCTGTGTCCATTCCCTCTATTCAAATCTCAGAATACACTCAACTCTCCTCTCTGCTGAGCTGTGTGTGACATCAGATTCCTGCCTCCTGAAGCTCAGAAAGGTTGTGTAAACTGTTTACTTTGAATAGCCATAGAGGAGAAAGCCCCAGATAATTGGGTACAACTTGTGTAGGAGGATTTGTTTCATCTCTGTGTAGCACCTGAGACTAGTCACTCCATTGGGTATATGTAAATGTTTACAACCACTTTAAATGAAAGCAGAAAATATAAATTAAACTTCTTGGCATTACTGTTTAATATTATGTTTGGTTATGGGTAAGGTGCACTTTAAATGATCGTAGTCTTCTGACGCATTATTCTAGGTGGTGGTTTACAGAAGAGGCAGTCATCCATGCAATATTATATTCACTAATGTCCAAAGGCCAGTAAACTGAAAATGCTTGTGTTTGCTAATTTGAAAATTCCAGTACGTGTTTTAGGATATTTGACATTTTATTTACAGACCACAAAAAATGGCATTTATTAAGCCCTTCCTGCTCCCTTTCAGTGATTCTTCAATGGGTCTAGGTGCTGGCACCCAATCACCAGTGGCAGCCTGTCCATTGGGGGCGCAGGGGCGCCGCTCTTCCTATCTATGCGCCCGGCCCCCTAATCTACATGCAGGGCGCCGGACGCATGGATTCCAATGTTTTTTTTTTTGGTTTTTTTTTTAGCTAGTGATTAGAGCCAGAGGCTCTAATGGGCTTCAAAAAAGGGTGGGCTCGGGGCACAGAGCAGTGCGCCCTGAGCCCACCCAGTTGTGTGACAAAAGCGAAATAATATTTGCTATTGTCACACGTATTCTCCTCCTGGCCAATCAGGAAGCGGGTCCTGAGACCTGTTTCTCGATTGGTCGAAAGGAGAACCCATGCTATTGGCCAAGGAGGAGGGAGGAGACGCAGGGGAAGCCCGACCCCCAGAGGACACTGATGGTGAAGCCGCCGCTGTCTTCCCTCCACATGTCAGTCCAGGGTGAGTGAGCTGGGGGGGGGGGGGGGTATGGTGTGCGGGCTGGAGCTGGTGTGGTCCGGGGGGGTATGGTGTGCGGGCTGGAGATGGTGTGGTCCGGGGGGGGGGGGGAGATGGTGTGGTCACTCTGCTGCCCCCCCGGCCCATGGAGCACCAGCGGCCACTGCCAATCACTTATTGGCTGTCGGGATTGTCCACAAGCTGTCTGACTCAGCTGCCATGGACACATGTGCATTGTGTGGGTGTTAAGGCCCACCTTCCTGTTGCCATACATATGCATTAGTGGTCAGCAAGAGGTTAAGGTGGAAAGTAAAGCCCCGTACACACGTACCGATCGTCGGCATACAAACGTTCGTCTTTTCTCCCCGGGATGTCGGTGTCTGTTGAAAAGTGCAAAGACTGCCCAAGAATTTTGTCCGCTGACTGCAGAAGTGATGTCATGTAATGGTTAACTTTCCCTGTGTTTTTTTCTTTTCTGAGCATGCCCAGTCTTGCAAATCTGCGGTCTGTCGGCAGAATTCTGTACTGACTGGCGAACAATCGTCCGTTCTGGTGTCGGCATACAAAAATTTTAATGTTTGCAAGAAAGACTCTTGTCCGCAGAATGTGCGCAGACAGCTGTCGGAGGCACCATACTAACAAGCGTACAATCGGCAGATCTTTCGTCCGCCGATGTTTGTATGCCGACGATCGGTACGTGTGTACGGGCCTTTAATGTTACCAGTCATCTCAAGTTGTTTGTGATTAAATGCAGTTCCCTATTTAGCACCCATAAAAAAGTGCACGTATTTCATGGCAATACACAGTTCTGCTGTAGAATTTAAATGATGATCATGTGCTATAAAAGGATAAGTTCACCTTTTAGAAAAAAAAATAATAAATGCACATTTTTTTGCAGGTAGAAAAGAAATGCATTTTTATTTTTTTTTTTTGGAGCCTGTAAAGCATTCCACCAATGATCAGCAGATCGCTGGTGCCCTGCTATGAATGTCCCTTTGCAGATCTGTGCACGTACATCCCATACAGGCTGGCAGATACACTGACAGGAAGAATCAATTAACTACCACGGTGCTGTACAGTTGTGTGAATGAATGACACAGCCGTGTGGGTGGATCTGATTATAAAATGTGACCGCTAGTATGGGGTACTTCTCCCCGTACTGCTGCCACAGGGAGGGGGGCATTGGGCAGTGGCTGCAGCATTGGAAGCATGTTGCATATTCCACCCTAAAAACAAGTGGCACAGGTGACATGTTCCCAAAGGTGAACTTATCCTTTAAAGGGACAAATTTTATACCAAGTAAACTGTTTAGAAACCTTTACATCATATAATGTATGTAAAACTTTACATGTACACACAAAAATGTCCTTGCGTTTACAGCACTTACTTACTGTGCCTTTTTGTTTTCTCCTTTCTAGGCTAAAGAAAAGCAGACAAGAAGAGCGCAGGAAGCTAAATAAAAAAAAAACTTGCTGAAGGCAAAAGCTTAGCTTCTTTTGCATAGTTCTGGAGGAAATCGGCAATCAAAGACTTTTTATGTTATTCACATGTATTGCAAATATTCCAGTTCTTTTATACATATATTTATCACTATTTGAATTCCTGCCGCTGGCACACATTTACAGTTATTACAGAAAGCCCTGTACCTGTACAGATTGTGTTACTATTAAAATGTTTACAAATATAGTGGAATATGAATTATGGCCTTGTCCATTATTAACATAAATACCTGAAACGATTTTATTAGTTCCAGGAATATAAAAGGAAAACAAAACGGACTTCTTTTTTTCATCCTCGTTTTGTTTTTCTATTTTGTACAGTGCCCTTTTTTGACATTCCTTTAAATTTGGATAACCATGGCTATTATACACTCTCTCAAACTTGTATCCCTTAGCAGCATTAAGTTTAAAAAAAAAAAAAATCTTTTTGTGTGCTGAGCTGTTGTAGGTCCCTCTTTTACCATGATGAGTTTTTTTTTTTTTTTTTTTGTATGGTGTAACTGACAACTTGCTTACACATATGCTTTCCTATTACATTTATACTGAGGACTTTTGTCCAACATTTTCATTTTCTTACAAAATAAAATGTTCTTTTTGATTTAACAATGACATGGAGGAGAATGATAAAGAGGCCTTTGGTGTTTGTGAATTAAATGGAAACCAAACTTTCTATTTTCCCAAGTCATCTTCCAGGACAGTCACGTGAAAAATAGACTCCTCCTCCTACGGGAAACATGCACAGAGAAATTGAAAGCCCCCCACCCACAAATGTCATTTAGTTTTTGTACTTCCTGAACTCCTGTAGGCACATGCATGGCAACCGTTTGTTGTTTTCTGATGACCTTTCCCTAGAAGGTGCCTAGGAAAGCCTTGCCAGAGAGTAGGAAAGAATATCTACAGGTCGCTTTTGCTACATCCTCCCTGATTGTGACCCTTGGTTCTCCTAGGCCCTGACATTTTGTCACTGAGGCTGCCAGTATGGCAAGAGTTTGTGCAAGGTTGAGAAGATTCATCTGGAGACCTCTGGTGGGCAGCTGAGGTGCCATCACATGGGCTCCTTAGTAAACACAGACATTACAGGGGACGATGAGCATGCCTGCCGACGTCTATCCAGTTTGTGAGCAGAATGGGATGGACGTCACTTGCATTGGTCCTTGAAGAGGTGCATTGGTGGGGATTGCTCTCACTACAGCACTCATGGCAAAGCTTAATATGTAAGGCACACTTAGATATTTTTAAATGTATTTTAAGTTGATAATCCCCATATATGATAACATGCAGGTAGCAGGTTCCCTTTAAGGAGACAGGTGTGTATTAGACCACTAATATAATTTCTGCATAACGTTGAAGCTGATCAAGCACAGACTAGGTAGTATTTTCCTTAACGGGTTCCCATCTGGCCTGTGGCCCGAATGACGCCAGGGCTGGCCTCTCATCGATCCGAGTGGATATCATATGACATCCTCCCAGATCATGCCCCGCAGCGATGACTGATCACTGTACTGGCCTGATGCCAATGCCATGTGACTGCTGTAACCAATAACAGCAGGTCACATGGCAGTTGTAAACAGTGGAATGGATTCTTTCAAGCCATCCATTGTGTACAATTGTGTTGCTAGCTGTGATTGGTCACAGTGATCACACGGTACAGACTGTGCCAATCACAGACCATCTCTGTGCCATGTGATCAGTTGTGGCCAATCCAAGTTACTCACAAAACAACCTGAATGAATCCATTTCCATCAGTAAATGCTTGCATATAGCAATGTAATTAATTGCTATAAGCAAATGTGTAAAAAACAAAAACTGATTACTTACCCAGAGTAGTGTAATATTCCTATGGTAACATTATATTGCTCTAGTCAGTGTGTAATAAAAAAAAAAATGGGGCGGGCGTGGCTTGACGCACGATGCGGAAGGCAGCACACTGAGGAGTAGCGGGAGGTGAGCAGCTCCACAACAGAGGCGCGAGGCTTGGCGTCATAGACGGCCCCGGACGATGGGCAGGGTGTCCCGCCACACACACTACGCTGCACAGAGCAGTAAACAGCATCGGACTTCCTCGACGATGGCAAACCGCAACATCTCGGACTTATTCAAGTCCCAAACAGCCATAAGGAGCGATATGAGGGTGGACAAGATGGCGCTGACTGACGGAGAGGAGGAAAACAGTGAGTACTCCCAGCACTCATCGGAGGAAGGGGTAAGCAAAGGGTCCATGGAGGATCCACCTCTTACACTCACCGTGATGAATAACATTGCAGCAGATATTAAGTCCACTTTGTCAGCGGCCATTACCGATTTAAAAACGGACTTCCTTAAACTTTCTGAGCAATTTTTGGTGGTTGAACAGGCGGGCGCCCATAGAGATAGGTCAATTGGAAGATTAGAACATATAGCTGTTTCCCATGCGGCGCATTTGATTGAGATCAATAAGAATCTTGAGGACTTGGACAATAGAGGGAGACGCTGTAATTTAAGAATAAGAGGTATCCCTGAGGATGTTATGCAGGATCAAATATATCATACCTTGCAAAAAATGTTTAATTCATTATTGGAGAGACATGAAGATGCAACAATTGATTTTGTACGGGTACACAGAACACTGCGGGCCAAAGGAGCAGATAGTGGGCCTCCTAGAGACATTATATGTTGTTTCCAAAGCTTTCAAGTGAAAGAGGAGATTATGTATAAAGCAAGACAAAAAGGAGAAATTAAATATAATGAAATACAGGTGCAGATATTTCAGGATCTTTCTCAGATCACTCTGAAGAACAGAAGAGCTTTACGTCCCCTCCTAACAGTTTTGCGGGAAAAAGATTTGAAATATCAATGGAGGTTTCCCTTTGCACTAACAGTGACTTTACAGGGCAAAATGCATACTCTCAGATCTCCCAATGATTTGGGCGAATTCTGTGAAGGCTTACAGATTCCAATAATGGAACTCCCGGAGTGGTACCAGGAATATAAACTACCCGTATTAAACGAGGATGATGGATGTCCACTTAGACAATCACCAGAAAAAAGACCCCAGAACAAGAAAAGCAGGAGCAATAGAACTGGAAAATAGAAATAAAGACGCTTTGCAGTAAAAAGAAGACAGGGGAAGAAGGGGTGAAAAAAGAAAGAATATATATCTTGAAGTAGCCAAGTATAGAGGGAGACGGGAGGGAGGGGATTTTTTCTTTTTATCTCCCCCCCCCCCCCCCCCCCGTCCCTTTTTGACTCACCGTCTGCCTTGTAAACAATTTTTTTTTTTTTTTGGAGGAGCTGTTCCCCGTGTGTTAGAGCTATTATATATAGAATAATCTGTGAGTCAGTGCCGATGTGGAGTATGAAGGGGGATTTGTGTCCCCTTTCCCCTTTTTTTTTGTTTGTTTTTTTGTTTGGGATCCATCAGCACTGGCATTGAGTGCTTTTTCTACTCGTGTTAGTCTCCCACTAACCCCCACCAGGGGTTTTGCTCGGTTCTAAATTGAGAACCGAGTAACACCCCCGTTTTCCTTTCTTTGAAACTTAATCACAGACATTTAGCCACTCTGTGATTTTGGAACCTAGATACTTTTTTCTTAAGCAGAGTACTATCTATTAACAAAACTCTGCTTATCACTGGGTTATACTAGTGGGGTGTTCCTTTTTTTTTTTTTTTTTCTCCTTTTTCTTTCTCCTTGGTTGGTTTTTTTGGTGAAGGGTAGGAGAAGATAGTGAGGCACCGAGTCGGACGAGAGTAATTGAAATAAGGTATTAACCATGACTTATAAATCGGTAGGTAAACATATCACGGTATTATCTCATAATATACAAGGTCTAAATATCCCAGAAAAAAGGCATTTTGTGCTTAGAGAGTTGAAAAAGGCGAAACCACACTTTGTATTTTTGCAGGAGACACATTTTAAACAAACTAACGTGCCAAAATTGACCTCAGCATATTTCTCCACGGCGTTTCACGCAACCAATCCGACAGATAAAACAAAAGGGGTATCTATATTGATTAGTAAGACAGCGGGTTTTCAGGTGGACACATCTTTATTGGACCCCAATGGAAGATACGCATTTGTGAGAGGGACATACGCAGGAATTCCCACGACTCTCGTAAACGTATACTTCCCGAATAGGTCACAATTGGGATTCTGTCAGAATATGGTAAATATGCTTTTGGGATTTGCTAGAGGACGAGTGATAATGGGGGGTGATTTAAATATACCACTCCACCCACTGCAGGATGCCTCAAATAAAAGTTCGTGCATACGGTATAAGACCCTGGCCCGGATAAAATAATTAATCCACTCATTGAATTTGGTAGATTCGTGGAGGACCTTACATCCCGACGACAGAGATTTTACCCATTATTCAGCGATACACAATAGATATGCACGCATTGATTATTTATCACACAACGGGATATAGAGAACCTTTCACAAGCACGGATTGGGACACAGGTACAGTAAAACCTTGGTTTGAGAGTAACTTGGTATAAGAGCGCTTTGCAAGACAAGCAAAATTTTCAAATAAATTTTGACTTGATATACAAGCGATGTCTTGATATACAAGTAGCCTCAAGGCACAGCTAAGTATAAAAGAGAAGAGAGGCGCCTCTAAGTGTAGCAATATGGTTCAATTTAATGAAGGTACAACATTTAGCAACTCACATGGTTGATGATTGGAACAGGCACATCTAAGTATGCATTCATCCGGATGGCGGGTCTTGCCAGCACCAGGTCGGACTGACACACCTGAGCGGCTTCATCTTTCTCATTACATCTAAGTATGCAGGCATCCGGGGTAAAGCTGTCCACATAGACCATCCTCCTCACCGCCATCAACGTCATCCCTTCCATGCTGCCCCTCGCTATCAGATCGCTTTACTGCAGGGTGGTCTTCCCGGTCAGGATTACAGACTGGCAGCCGGCGGTGCAGAAGATAGTCTATGTGGACAGCTTTACCCCGGATGCCTGCATACTTAGATGTGCCTGTTTTATTCATCAACCATGTGAGTTGCTAAATGTTGGACCTTCATTAAATGGAACCATATTGCTACACTTAGAGGCGCCTCTCTTCTCTTTGATACTCTGTAGCTCCTGCTGGATTTTGCTTCTAATACCCTTATAGAAGCAGCTATTTGTGGATGGACATTTTATGGTTACACAACCTATCGCAATGCTATAATCTTTTTATATGGACTATAAACTGAAGGACTTATGAATAAATGGTTGTGGAACGAATCATCTGAGTTTCCATTATTTCTTATGGGGAAATTCGCTTTGATATAAGAGTGCTTTGGATTACAAGCATGTTTCCGGAACGAATTATGCTCGCAATCCAAGGTTTTACTGTACTTTCGGACCATGCACCGATATCCGTAACTTTAAAAACAAATAGGACTCCCAGAACTTTCAATTGGAGACTGAATGCTGAGCTAATTGCGGACCCAGATATTAATTAAAGCGGAGTTCCGGGCACAGAATCGTTTTTTCTCTTACGTCCTCCGACAGTCGCCGCCTCTTCATATTCGTCACATATGGGGTATTAGACTTTGCTCCGAAGGAGTAGCTAGGCAACAGAATATGTTAACAATAAAGCTTTAACATATCTCACCCTCAAGGGGTGGTCCCCTCAGTCAATACCCTCCTACTTCTTGCAACCATATCTCAGTTTTAATGTCTAGCTTGTCAGGAGTGGCTGGCTCTCTCTGTGCTGGGACTTTCTGTCCCAGACTCTTTCTTCTTTTTAATATTTTGTTTGAGTTTTCTCTCTACCTTTACTTAGCTGTTATTTTTGTCAGCATTAGTTAGTTCTTCGGACGAAGAGGATCATGCGGACTGGGTCTCGGGCTGATCCCCCTGGTCGCAGGTCATGGGTCAGTGGCTTCCCAGTCTGCCATCGAGCGTTCAGCCAGGTAACGCTCCTGGCACAGTGAACGACCCATCCCTGTTCGGTGCAGGGATGATTGGTGAGGTGGCTACCTCACCGGACGCTGTGCGGTTTCTTAACCTCCATTGTGTGCGTCTTGAATTGCGACTCTCCCTGCCTCATGTGCAGCGGCTTGTTCGCCTGTGCGGGTTCCCCACGCCATGTGAGGTAAGTGTATTTATGTGGGGACCTGTCTGTCTGGGGGGGTCTCAGTCTGGGACTGTGTAACCTGCCTTTAATCACACTGCTTGTCTCCCTATCTCTCGGCTGCATGCTGTGGGCTGCAAGGGGGGGGGGGAGCTGTATGACACTGTGTGTGTCAGGCTGGGCAGTGTGAGAAGCTGTGTGCTGTGGGGCATGTTTTTTCTTGGCATGTTTGGGCATATACAGCGATCGCTGCGGCGATCTAACATGTTTCCTTATATTGGGATGTAATGTGTGTGTTTTTATGCACTGTGGAGCGGCGTTTTCGGCGCCAAACGACGCCATTTTACCGGCGCCCGCTCCGGCCGCATGGTCTACATGCACGGCGGCCATTTTCTTGTAGCCTCCATAGGCTTACATAGAGCGCCCTGGCAGCATCACTTCCTCTTTCCAGGAACACCGATCGAGGCAGCAGCAGCAGCGGGGTCTCCTCAGGTTTTATCCTTCTGTTCTTGCTATCCATTGCCTGTATTCAGTTTGTATATTCCCTGTGGGGGTCTCATTGTGCCTGAGTGTGGTGCGGTGGGCTGCGCTTGCCGCGCTTGCTAAAAGGGGGCAGTTAACCCTTGGTTGTCTGGCATTACAGGGGCAATGGATTCTCAGGAGGGCAAATTTCCTGCCACTTTGGTGGAAAGCCAGGGGACCGCTGTTTCCCCCCCAGGGGGGGATTTAGCCACTATTGTGGCTGGCCTTGCTGCTCAGGTGCAGATGCTGGTGGCTGCTCAATCTACTAAGAGACCCAGAGTCTCTCTTTCCTCTGATTCTGAGGGTGAAGGTGATGGGGCTGTTATGGCGGGGGTCTCCTTATCGGGGTCCCGCTCCTCCCTGGATCTAGTGGGGTCCGAGGTGGAGGCTGAGGTTGAAGGGGTTGATAATTCTCCCCCTGGCTCGCCTGAAGAGCTTGCAATCATGGATGAATTGATTGCTTCCATAAAACAAACGCTGCGTTTGCAGGATGAAGTGTGTCCCCCCGCTGCCTTGGCGGCTTATGGGACGCAGAGAAAACGTAGGACGCCGCAGGTTTTTCCCTGCAATGATGATTTTCAGCGCGCTGTTAAGGAACAATGGCGCAATCTACGCAAACCTTTTGCTGTACCAAGTAGGTTCAAGCTGCGTTATCCTTTCTCGCCTTCCACTGATGAAAGGTGGTGTGTACCACCCCCGGTGGATCACGCTATTGCGGTTTTGAACAAATCCACTGCGATTCCTGCAGAGGGTTCCCCTGTTTTCCGTGATGCCACGGATAGGAGACTGGAGTCTCTTGCCCGTCATACTTATTCTGTTACGGGTTCTATGCTTAAGGCTCTGTTTGCTTCTCTCATGGCGGCCCAGGCGATCGCAAGTTGGACGCAGATGCTTAGGCGCGTCCTAGTGGCCGATTCGGCCTCGGCGGCGACCCTGGATATGGTGGATCAGATCCACCAGGGTGTCATGTATCTGTGTGATGCGGACCTGGACCTGATTCCGTTGGCTGCACGTGTGCACAGCGTGGCGGTGTTGTCTCGCCGCCTGGTTTGGTTGAAATGTTGGTCGGTGGACCAATCTTCACGTAAGACCTTAGCCAATCTGCCTTATGATGGTTCTCGCCTTTTTGGGGAGTCCCTGGATGTGTTGATTAAGGGGATCACCGGGGGTAAGAGCACTCTCTTGCCCCATTTCCCCAAGGCTAAGGGGGCTTCTGGGAAGAAGCATGCTAATTTTCGGCCCCCTCAGGGGTCCTTTCGTGCCTTTCGGCCGCACTACAAGGGCAAACCGTTCAAAGGCCAAGGCTCTCAGAAGAAGCCCTGGTCTGGGAAACAGAAGTCCGGCCAATCCGGACCTGCAGCCCATAACAGTTCGGCCTGAAGGGGCGCCCTCACCCAGTTTTGGGGTGGGGGGACGCTTGCTCGGTTTTCTTCAGCCCTGGTTGGCCCGTGTGCGGGACAGATGGGTTCTGGAAATCGTTCGATCTGGTTACAAGATCGAGTTTCTCTCTCGGCCGGAGAGCAGATTTTTCCCCTCAAATCTTCAACTGTCTCCAGAGCGCCTGCGGGATCTGCACCTGGCGGTGCGGGACCTGAGGGCTCAGGGAGTGGTGGTTCCGGTGCCTCATCGGGACAGATTTCGGGGGTTTTATTCCAATCTGTTCACCGTGCCCAGGAAGGAGGGCAAGGTTCGTCCGATTCTGGACTTGAAGGCTCTGAACCGCTCTGTGCGGGTTCGCAAGTTCCGCATGGAATCCCTGCGCTCGGTGGTGGCTGCCCTGGTTCCGGGGGAATTCATGGCCTCCATCGATTTGAAGGATGCGTACCTTCACATCCCCATATTCGAGGGTCATCAGAGATACCTTCGATTTGCCATTGCGGAGGATCACTACCAGTTCGTGGCGTTGCCCTTTGGTCTCGCCTCGGCTCCGCGGGTCTTCACCCAGGTGCTTGCACCGGTTCTGGCATTATTGAGGGCCCAGGGCATTTCTGTCCTGGGGTATCTGGACGACATTCTGGTTCGGTCTGCGACCAGACAGGGTCTGGAGGAGGACCTGTCTGTCACACTGCAAACTCTGCAGGAGTTTGGTTGGACGATAAATGTTCCAAAGTCGACACTGAGTCCGTCGGTTCGTCTCCCCTATCTGGGAATGATACTGGACTCGGTGCAGGCGAAGGTCTTCCTGCCGGAAGACAAACTCAGGACTCTTCAGGAGGAAGTCAGGTCCCTCAGGGACGTTCCACACTCGTCTCTGCGGACGTGTATGAGATGTCTGGGATTGATGGTCTCGGCCTTCGAGGCGATTCCTTTCGCGCAGTTTCACACGCGGGGTCTCCAAGCGGAGATCCTGTCCAGGTGGGACGGGCGACCTCAATCTCTGGATCTTCAGATCTCGTTGAGTCATCGCACCAGGGAAAACCTTCTGTGGTGGCTCCAGTCCCCGTTGGTGTCCGGGGGCAAGTCGTTTCGTCCGATCTCGTGGACGGTAATCACCACGGATGCCAGCCTGTCGGGCTGGGGTGGTGTTCTGGGCGTTCTGTCTGCCCAGGGGACCTGGTCGGAGGGGGAGTCTTCCCTCCCGATCAACATTCTGGAATTGCGTGCGATAAGGCTCTGTCTTCATCGCTGGACGGACCGGCTGCAGGGCTGCCCGGTTCGGGTGCAGACGGACAATGCCACGGCGGTGGCCTACATCAACCACCAAGGGGGCACCAGGAGTGCCCGAGCGGCTCGAGAAGTGGCCGACATTCTGTCTTGGGCCGAGACTCATGTCCCGGCGATAACGGCGGTTCACATTCCGGGAGTGGAGAACTGGCAGGCGGACTATCTGAGTCGCCAGACCCTGGATCAGGGGGAATGGTCTCTCCACCCGGCTGTCTTCCAGATGTTGTGCGCGAAGTGGGGTCTTCCAGATGTGGACCTGTTCGCGTCTCGCCTCAACTACAAGGTGAAGAGGTTCGTGGCAAGGACGCGCGACCCTCGGGCAGACGCGTCGGACGCGTTAGTGGCCCCGTGGCATCAGTACAGGCTGATGTACGCGTTTCCACCGATTCAGTTGCTGTCCAGGTTCCTTCGCAGGTTACACTCGGAACGCAGCACGGTGATTCTTGTGGCACCGGACTGGCCTCGCCGGTCCTGGTACGCAGACCTCGTGAATCTGGCGGTCGACGCCCCTTGGCGTCTGCCTCTTCGAGACGATCTACTGTCTCAAGGACCGATTTACCATCCTGCTTTACAGTCGCTGGCTTTGACGGCCTGGCTGTTGAGACCGAGGTCCTGAAGGAGAAGGGTCTCTCTCCAGAGGTCGTTCATACTTTGATCAACGCGAGGAAGTCTTCCTCGGGGAAGGTTTATTACCGTACTTGGAAGGCCTATTTTGCCTGGTGTGAGTCCAGGGGGTTTTCACCCCGCACGTACTCGGTTTCCCGTGTGCTGTCTTTCCTTCAGACGGGTGTCGATCAGCGTTTGGCGCTGGCTACGATAAAGGGTCAGGTGTCTGCGCTGGCCGTTCTGTTTCAACGTCCCGTGGCTTCCAACTCCTTGGTTGGCACCTTTATTCAGGGTGTGCGGCATCTGGTTCCTCCTAGGAGGGATCCTTTGCCCCCTTGGGACTTGAATCTCGTTCTATCTGTGTTACAGCGTGCTCCTTTTGAACAGATCAGGGAGATCTCGTTGTCTATGTTGTCCAAAAAGGTCGCCTTTTTGGTGGCGATCACTTCGGCTCGCAGAGTGTCGGAACTGGCGGCTTTGTCCTGCAAGTCTCCGTACCTGGTTGTTCATTTGGATAAGGTGGTCTTGCGACCTAATCCTTCTTTTCTGCCGAAACGAGTTTCGGAATTCCATCTTAACGAGGATATTGTTTTGCCTTCGTTGTGCACGAAGCCTAAACATCCAAAGGAGGTGAGATTGCACTCTCTGGATGTTGTTCGGGCGATAAGGGTTTACCTTAAATCGACTGAGTCTTTTCGTAAGACGGACTCCTTGTTTGTTCTTCCAGAGGGTCCTCGGAAGGGCATGGCGGCTTCGGCCTCTACCATCGCCAAATGGATCAGGCAGACCATTGAACAGGCCTATGCCTTGCAGGGGAAGGTTCCCCCTGTGCCTGTGAAGGCGCACTCTACTAGATCTCTGAGTACGTCTTGGGCCTGCCGTCATGGGGCTTCTGTAGCCCAGGTGTGTAAGGCGGCGACTTGGTCGACCGTGCACACTTTCACAAAATTCTACAAAGTAGATGTTCAGGCATCGGCGGATGCTTCCTTTGGCCGCAAGGTTCTTAGTGCGGCTGTTCCCTAGGGTCCCTTGTTGGGGACTCCTGGCTGTTGGGATAGTTTTTTGTATCCCCTGGTTTTTTTGTCTTTTCCTGGGTTGTTGCTCCTGTTGAGCACTTATTTTTGCTGTTGCCCAGCTGGTTTCCTTCCTTTGGTAAGGTTCCTTTCTTTGATGTGGAGACTGCGTTGCCTTTCGGCGCGGATGCGTTTCCCACCCCTCATGTTTGCACTGCTTTGGGACGTCCCCATATGTGACGAATATGAAGAGGCGGCGACTGTCGGAGGACGTAAGAGAAAACGGAATTTTTGTAAAATCTTACCTGTAAAATTCCTTTCTCTGAGTCCTCCGACAGTCGCCGCCCCCGCCCCTCTTTTGGGGTTTGAATGTATACTCTACTGCTATTCCACTAAAACTGAGATATGGTTGCAGGAAGTAGGAGGGTATTGACTGAGGGGACCACCCCTTGAGGGTGGGATATGTTAAAGCTTTATTGTTAACATATTCTGTTGCCTAGCTACTCCTTCGGAGCAAAGTCTAATACCCCATATGTGACGAATATGAAGAGGCGGCGACTGTCGGAGGACTCAGAGAAAGGAATTTTACAGGTAAGATTTTACAAAAATTCCGTTTTTTTTTTCAATCTCCCCCTAACAATCACCCTTACACATCGATACATCCGCTAATCCTGGTTAGAATGGTGAAATAATGAGTTTGCAAGAATAAAATCTTACTTTATATAATTTCTGATGTGCGGCGCCATCTTTGTTGTGGATTGCCGAGTCCGTTGTGGGGAAATGTCTTCCCTTCTTCCTGATTCCAGTGGGCGTAGGCCTGTGAGTCAAGAAATGAGAACAGTGGTCGGCCGCCCAAATGACTGCAAAGTGCATCATGGGAGGGCCGAGGAAGAGCTCCCAGGACGCATTGCGGCAGGAAGTGACGAGGAGAGCCGAGGCACAGGAGGGAGGAAGTCCTTTGAAAGGTGAGTATACAAACCTCTGTAAACAGGTAAGTGAAAAAAAAAAAACTATGGGAATATCCAATTCTGACTCAGCGGAGAGTAAGGAATACAATGCAGTAATTATTAGAAATTGAATTTTGTGCCCGGAACTCCGCTTTAACTCCCAGATAACACAACAAATACAATCTTATTTTAGTTTAAACACATTACAAGAGACCACCCCGATGGTTAGATGGGAGGCACATAAGAGTGTTATAAGGGGGGAACTAATTAAATTAGGTTCACAACGGAAAAAAGAAAGAAAAAAAGTGGTACAAACGCTCATGCATTCAATTTCCAATTTAGAAAAAATGCACAAAAGGTCTTTATCAGTAAATGTCGCAACTGAGTTGTTACAGAAATGGAAAGAACTCCAACAGATAATCGAGACAAAAGCCAAAAGGCTATTTTTCTTTCGAAAGGGGATCTACTATGAACATGGAGATAAGAGTGGAAGATTTCTTGCGAGGGCCCTTAGAATTGATCAGAACTCTAACATTATAACAGGCGTTAGGAATGCAGCAGGTAAAATAGAATCAGCAGCGGATAAAATTGCAGCACAATTTCACACGTTCTATTCGTCTCTGTATAATGTTGCACCACAACATAGATCCCCGGATTTTACGGGCAACAGAGCTACCAATATTGCAGATTACTTGGCGAATAGTGGACTTCCAAAACTCACAGAGGAAGTGAGTAATGATTTGGATCAACCTATTACAGAGACGAAACTACGTCTGGCATTGAAAGAAATTAAACCAAATAAAAGCCCGGGCCCTGATGGATTTAGTTCCGTATACTATAAACAATATGCAGATATTTTATTACCTCAATTGGTACCGGCTTTGAACTTTCTCACGGACCCGCTGCAGGCCTCACCTGCATTCCTTCATGCACACATATCAGTTATCCCCAAAATTGGGAAATCAACACATGAATGCGCTAACTACAGACCCATTTCTCTGTTGAATACGGATCTGAAGCTATTCTCTAAGGTACTGGCTAACAGAATTAAACCAAATTTGTCTACAATAATAATGGAGGACCAGGTGGGTTTTGTAGTGGGCGGAGAGACTAAGGATAATGTTATCAAGACGCTTAACTTGATACATTGTACCCAACAGCGAAATGTCGAGGGCCTTCTTGTATCAACAGATGCAGAGAAGGCCTTCGACAGAGTAGCATGGGACTTTTTTTTGGCAACCTGCAAATATGTGAATTTTCCCCCTAAAATGTTGAGTTGGATAGCCTCACTTTATCAATGCCCAACGGCAAGAATTAAAATAAACCATCTGTTTTCTGAACCAATCACTATAAAAAAATGGGACCCGACAGGGATGCCCGTTGTCACCATTGTTATTTATTTTGACGATAGAACCCTTCTTGAGACATATAAGGGCAGATGAATCAATACAAGGGATGAAAGTTAAGGAGAATACGTATAAAGTAGCGGCATATGCAGACGATTTGTTATTTTATGTAACACAGCCATTGATTACAATGCCAAATCTGATGAAAGCTTTTGAAAGATATAGCTTTATATCAAATTTTCGTATAAATTATTCGAAATCCGAAGTACTCAATTTAAACATACCAGAGAATAAACTGTTACAAATAAAACAAAAAAGCCCCCTCAGATGGGTTACGGGAGCCCTAAAATATCTGGGTGTTTGGATAACTCCGAGTTTGGAAACTTTGTATTCTAAAAACTTTTTGCCATTACTTAAACAGATCGAATTAGATTTGAAACAGTGGCATACCAGGTTTTTTTCATGGTTTGGGAGAGCAGCCATTATTAAAATGGTAATTCTCCCAAGATTGCTTTATCTGTTCCATACTTTGCCAATTAAGATTCCTAATAGTTTTTTTACGAAACTCGGAAGGACCCAAACCCAATTCATTTGGTCACATAGACAGCCTCGAATACGGCACAATTTGATTGCGAGAAGGAAAAAAAAAAAAAAAAATGGTAATTTTTTTTTACGTGCTGTCACCAGTCCGTATCCCTGGTCACCGCCACACCAATTATTTGATGTTGCTGTACTGCACTGGTGACCGTATATTAAAAAAAAAAAAAGAAAACATTTCATTTCTCTATCATTCATTGACAGACGCAGCTGGGTTTCAGACAGGATATTCTAGATCCTTAAAGTCTCCCAGCCTGGCCAGCGAGCGTGAGCAGGTTTTAGTCCAGCATTAGGCCTTGCCACGACAAAGCCCCGATAGATGGGGGTGAGTCCGTGAGTGGACCGTCTCCCTGGGACGCGAACGACCTGGAGTCACAGGGTACCCCTTGGCTGGCAGCATCCCCATCTCGGGTGGGAGTTGGTCTATTCAGAGTGGTGCCCATCTGATTCCGTGGTATGGTGAGTAGGTGTCCCCCCAACTCTCTGGCGGTCTCGGGGTGGAGGTGGGCCCCTCCATGGAAGTCGGACCCTCGGAAATCCCTCGGTTCCACTGTCCTCTCCGGTATACCAGGCCCTCCTCCCATAACAAGTTCCTACCTTTGGGGGGAGAAAATATTGCGGCCGCTGTGGTGGTCCGGTGGGCGGGTTGTTTTTCTGGCGGGGTCCCCTCCTGGGGACCATACGATACCTTTGTCGGTGACCCCCCCCCCCCTGGGGGTCCTGGAGACCGCATGGCGTGCCATGGGGGCCACCATTTTGCTGTAGATTTTCAGAATCCTAATTGTAATGTATGGGCAGCCATTTTCTAAATCTTCCCCATAGGAATGCATGGGGCGGCCATTTTCTTGTGGTCCACGGACAGCAAGGCATCAGACACTCTAGGCATGACCCAGGTGCTTTTACTTCCTGCTGTACAGATCCTTCCTGCAAGCCTCCTGGTCGGTTTGGTAACGTTTTTTGTGGGTTTCCTCACACACACTGCTAACAGCTTGCAGTAACGCTGTATCAGTGGTGCAATCTCCTTTTTGCGACTTTTTTAAAGTGACACTACATCTACTACATTTAAAGTGACACTAACTACATCTTTTTAAATTTAGTCACTATGGAGTCCCAGGACAAAATTTCACCTACAGACCCCCTCAGTGCGACTGTGGAACCTTCTGGGTCGCAGCCCCTGTCCGCTCTTACAGCAGTTCTGGAAAGCATAGTGTCAAAGGTGGATTTAGTGTTAAAATGTAACACTAGCTGTAAGCGCCTTTTGCCTTCACCCCCCCTCTGGTGTATCTTCAGAGGCAGATGTTGCCGCCGCAGATGCACCCCATCCTGGTGGCTCTGTGTCCTTGCATTCTGATGGCGAAGAGGACCTGTCCTCATAAGCCGCTGCGCAGGAAAGCGCATTGGTGGAAGCACTTATAGTTTTAGTGAGAGAAACTTTAGAGAAAAAGGGGATTATAGAAGGTGTGTGTGTGTGTGTGAGAAAACCAACCGGCCCTTAGTTTGCTATACTTACCCACCAGTCTGCTAACAAACCAAATGTACCTGTCTAACATAATAGGTTAAAAAACAAGGGTTTAGTTAACACACATTTGCAAACGCATGTATAAGCTGCAGGCCACTCCACGGCACACTGTGTATCCTGCAGTCCTAACGCTATTTGGCCTGAGTGTCTCCAACATGGAAGTTCATGAATGCTGATGGATGGATAGGAAACAGCTGAGCATGGAGATGGCCCAATCCTCCCCAATCCATGACTGGTATTGAAAAACTAATGGCCATAGGGTGCAAACTAAAAATTGACCAGCTGGAAAATTTTGTTATACACAGGGATAGAGACACTGAGCAGTGCTCGCCAGTGTCCCATCTAAAGTTCCAACATTGCCCAAATTGTATATAGTGATAGAAACTTTAAAAATGGCCAATGAGTCTACAGTGTCAGGAACGCAGGTGTCTTTTGGCACCCGCAAATCCCAGAAATCAGGCAAAGTGTTCCCCTGTCTGGAACATTTTCACAATCTTGTCAATTAACAGTGGAGGCGCATTAAGCACATAATAGTGGTGCCCAAGCGTTTTAAACGCCGCTAGCCCTTCGCGGATAAGGTTTTCACTCGGTGGACTGTGCCACCAAAGGTGGATCATCCTGTTTCCAGACTGAATAAGTCTACTGTGGTCCCAGTGGAAGAATCCCTGGCCTTTATGGACCCCGTTGATAGACGGATTAAGTCTCTGTCGCGACATTTACCTGTGATAGCGGGCTCCATATTGAAACCAATTTTTGTGACCGCCACTGAATGGTGAAGTTACTAAAAGGTGTCTTGGAAACGGAACAGCTATCTCCGGGGCTGATTGAGCTCTCAGATCAATTGGCTCAAGCCCTTCTGTTTATATGTGATGCATTGCTGAATGGGGCTCCGCTGGTAGCCAGAGTGTCCGCTGTGGGGTTTGCGGACCAGGCTTCCAAAATGGCCCTTTCTGACCTTCCCTTTACGGGGAAGAGGTTGTTTGAATCCTCCCTGGATGAGTTGATCAAAGGCATTACGAGTGGGAAGAGTACTCTTCTCCCTCAATCCTCAAAGGGCAAGGCACCACGTTCTAGACAGGGCCTTCTTTTACTGCTCATAGGCGGCTTTTTCATACCTACGGGTCGCAAGAAAAAGGAAAGCCATTCAGGTCTTCTGGGAGTGCGAAGAAGACGTGGTCAGGTAAACCGAAGACAGACCAATCTGGATCTGCAGACAAATCCTTGTCTGCATGAAGGGGCTCCCTCACCCGGTTCTGGGGTGGGGGAACATTTTCGCTTCTTTCCGGAACCATGGAATTCCTTGTTTCAGGACAAAAGGGTTCACGAAACTGATCGGATCGGTCTCGACCGTCGGACAGGTTCTTCCCATCCAATCTGCTCCTATCTCCAGACCATTTAAAGGCTCTTCGGGAGGCGGTACAGGATCTGCTGTCGCAAAGGGTGATTGTGCCCTCTCAGGAACGCTTTCAAGATTTTTATTCGAAACTGTTTACTGTGCCCAGGAGGGAAGGGAAAGTGCGTCCAAAGTGGAAGTGGACATCAAGGTTTTGAACCGCTTTGTGCGGTTACAGAGGTTTCGAAATCTAGTCCATTCACACCGTAGTGGTGTCCCTACACCAGGGAGACTTTTTGGCCTCCATAGATATCAAGGACAGATCTACACATCCCTATCTATGCTGGACACCAGCGTTTTCTCTGCTTCGCTATAGGAGAGGAGCATTATCAATTTGCGGCGTTACCCTTTGGTCTCGCCTCTGCCCCCAGGGTCTTCACCATGGTGCTGGCTCCGGTGTTTGCATTTCTGTGCCAACAGGGGGTTTCGATACTGGGGTACCTGGACGATCTCCTATTGAGGGCGGACTCTCACTCAGCCCTGTTGGGCGATTTGACTTTCACAGTCCGAACACTGCAAGAGATCGTTTGTATCATCAATTTCAAAAAATCTGCCCTGATACCTTCAGTGAGACTGGATTATCTGGGTCGGACTCTGGACACCGCTTTGGTGAGGGTCTTTTTTCCCCCAGGCAAGTTGCAAAAATTGCAGGGGGCAATCCGGTTGTTGTTGGAAAACAATCTGTCCTCTCTGCGGACTTGCATGTGGGCCTTGGGTCTGATGGTATCAACCTTCGAGGTGGGCCCTTACAAAAGGAGATTATCCTTGGATACTTTGATTCGGTTGAGTCGCAACACAAAGCCTGCTCTTCTGTGGTGGCTTCATTCGTCAGCACTTCGCCAAGGCAAGTCCTTCCTGCCGTTGTATTGGACGGCAGTAACCACGGACGCCAGCCTGTCAGGCTGGGGAGGAGTGCTGGGGAAACTCTGCGCCCAGGGGTCCTGGACGTTGGAAGTGTCCAAGCTGCCGATTAAATATCTTGGCACTCAGAGCTACACAGTTTTGCCTGAGTCATTGGATGGCTCGCCTGCAAGGTTCCCAGGTCCGGATTCAATCAGACCATGCCACAGTCGTGACGTACATCATCTATCAAGGGGGCACCAAGAGTATCTTGGCAGCTCGGGAGGTGGCCGAGATTCTGGATTGGGTGGATAAGTTTATCCCAGCTCTTTCTGCTGTGCACATCCCAGGTGTGGAGAACTGTCAGGCGAATTACCTGAGTCGTCAGGTGTTGGATCAGGGGGAGTGGTCCCTGCACCCGGAGGTGTTTCACCTCCTGTGTGTCTGGTGGGAGACAACCAATGTTGACCTGTTTCCTGCTCAACTCTACAAGAAGGTTCAGAGGTTTGTGGCCAGGTCAAGGGATCCTCTGGCCGACGCCACAGATGCACTGGTGGCTCCTTAGGGTCAGTATCAGCTGATCTGTGCGTTCCCTCCGCTTAAACTCCTGCCGAAGCTGCTGCCCAGAATAGAGGTGGAAGGGATTCCGATCATTCTAGTGGCCCCAGATTGGCCTCGCTGGTCTTGGTACACAGACCTGGTAAGGTTGGTCGCCGATGCTCCTTGGATGTTTCCTCTCAGGGAAGATCTGCTGTCTCAAGGACCGATCTTCCATCCTGCTTTACAGTCGCTGGCTTTAATGGCATGGCTGTTGAAAGCCAGATATTGAAGGATAGAGGTCTTTGAATATGTGATTCCTACACTGTTGAAGGCCAGGAAGTCCACCTCCAGAAAGATCTACTATCGTACATGGAAATCGTACATTTCATGGTGTGAATTGTTGAAAGTGCACCCTCGCTTGTTTAGTAGTTAGGGTTTTGGCTTTTCTTCAAAAAGGGGTTGAACAGAGTTTGGCTTTGGGCACTATCAAAGGCCAAGTGTCTGCCTTGGCTGTGTTTTTCCAACGTCCTTTATCTACATGACCTGATTTGCATTTTTATTCAGGGGGTGCGTCATATGGCGCCTCTGAGGCGATCCCAGTTACCTCTGTGGGATCTGAATTTGGTGTTATCGGTTCTTCAAAAACCTCCTTTTGAGAACATTAGGGAGATTCCCCTGTTTACATTATCTCAGAAGGTTGCCTTTTTGGTGGCTATCACTTCTGCCCGCAAGGTGTGAACTGGCGGCGTTGTCTTGCCGTTCACCTTATCTGGTGGCCCACAGAGATAAAGTGGTACTTCGACCTAATTAGTCTTTTCTTCTTAAGGTGGTTTCTGATTTCCATTTGAATAAAGACATTGTGCTGCCTTCACTCTGTCCTAAGCCCAAGCATCCCAAGGAAATTGCCTTGCATTCTTTGGATGTGGTTTGGGCAATTAGAGTTTACCTGGCAGCTACTGAATCTCTCAGGAAATCTGACTTTGTCCTTGCCGAAGGACCTCGAAAAGGATTGGCTGCATCTGCTGTGATCATATCCAGATAGATCAGGAATGCAGTGGTTTAGGCTTATTTACTGAAGGATCAGGTTCCTCCTTTCCCGGTGAAGGTGCATTCTACTAGAGCCGTTGGGCTTTTCGCCATCAGGCGTCAGTGATGCAAGTTTGCAAGGGGGAAACTTGGTCGTTGGTGCACACATTTACAAAATTCTACAAGGTAGATGTGTTGGCATCTTCGGATGCCTCTTTTGGCTGCAAGGTTTTGCAGGCTGCTGTTTAAAAGAGAACTTTTTTCTCTTTGAGGGTGTATGTTTTTTGTAGGTGAGCTCCAGTTGTTCCTGGTTGAGCTCCTTATTACCTGGTTAGCAACGTTTAGCCTTTGGGAAATTGTTATTCTTCTAGTTGTTTTTACATGCCTCATGAGAATACTGCATTGGGAGGTCCCAATGGTAAAGATTTGAAGCTGCGTCTGTCAATGAACGATAGAGAAAACTGGATTTTTGTACTTACTGTAAAATCATGTTCTCTGATGATTGACTGACAAGGGCTTGAAGCCTTTCAAGCTAACCTGGTCTGGTAAGCCAAGAACAGGCTTCTCCAGACCTGCAGCCAAGGCTCCTTCAGCATGAAGGTGCGCCCTCACCTGTATCTGGGGTTGGGGGGAATGTCTTCGCTGGTTTTTCGGACCCGTGGACTTCCCTGGTACAAAACAAATGGGTCCACAAAGTCATTCAGTCCAGCTACAAGACCTGTTACTTCAAGGGGTAATTATCCCGTTTCCGACTTCTGAACATTTTCAGGGTTTTTAGTCAAACCTGTTTACAGTTCCCAGGAAAGGAGGCAAGGTGCATCCAATCCTGCACCTCAAGGCACTGAACTGCTTTGTGCAGGTGCAGAAGTTCAGGATGGAGTCAGTTCGCATGGTGGTGACATATCTGCATCAGGAAGATTTTCTTGCCTCTATTGACATCAAGGATGCTTACCTTTTACACTCCCAATATGTGCTAGTCACCAGCGCTTCCTCCACTTTGCCGTGGGAGAGGAGCAATATCCGTTTGTGGCATTACTCTTTGGACTCGCCTCTGCCCCTCGGGTCTTCACAAAAGTGTTAGCCCCAGTGTTAGCATTGTTACGCCAACAGGGAATCACGGTACTGGGCTACTTGGACGACCTTCTGCAAGCAGAGTCTAGTCGCACTACTCTGGTGGAAAACCTGGAAATCACCATACGAACTCTGAGGAAGTTTGGCTGGATTCTGAATTTTCAGAAGTTTGCTTTGGTTCTGTCCACAAAGCTGGACTACCTGGGTCTGACTCTGGACTCGGTCATAGCCAGACTGCTTCTTCCTCTGGAAAAACTCCAGAATTTGCAGGCTGTAATTCATCTACAGTTTAGTCGGCAGGCGTTGGACCAAGGGGAGTGGTCCCTTCATCAGTTGTGTCTCCGGTGGGGCATCTCCGAGGTGGGTCTGCTGGCGTCTTGGCTCAACAAAAAGGTGCAGAGGTTTGTGGCTCAGTCACGGGATCCTATGGCGGATGCCGCAGACCTGCTGGTGGCCCCGTGGGGTCAGTATCACCTGATTTATGCCTTCCCTCCTCTCAAGCTTCTGCCAAGACATCTACGTAGGATCGAGGCAGAGGGAATTCCAGTTATCTTAGTGGCTCCAGACTGGCCTCGCTGAGCTTGGTATGCCGATCTGGTGCGGCTGGTCGCCGACATTACTTGGAAGCTTCCTCTCAGCAAGGATCTGCTGGGGCCAATCTTCCATCCTGCTTTACAGTCGATGGCTTTGACGGCTTGGCTGTTTAACGCCAGGTGCTGAATGATAGAGGTTTATTTGAGTTGGTGATTCCAACACTGTTAAAAGCTAGGAAATCTACTTCTAGGAAGATCTACCATTGTATGTGGAAGACGTACATTGCGTGGTGTAAGTCTCTTGAGGTTCATCCTCGCTCCTTCTCTGTGGCTCGGATCTTAACCTTCCTTCAACGGGGTTGAACAGAAATTGGCTTTAAGTACCATCAAGGGCCAAGTGTCAGCTATGGCGATCTTCTTCCAACGACCCTTGGCCACACACTCCCAGGTTTTTACCTTTCTGCAGGGGGTCCGACATTTGGTTACTCCAGTGCGGTGTCTGTTGCCACCTCAATCTGGTGCTTTCGGTCCTCCAGAAGCCTCCCTTTGATAATCTCCTGAGATTTCTTGGTTACGCTGTCTCAGAAGGTGGCTTTTTTGGTGGCTAATACTTCTGTGTGCAAGGTGTCAGAACTGGGGTCGTTATCCTGTTGTTCACCTTACTTGGTGATTCACAGAGATAAGGTGGTTCTTCACCCTTGTCCATCGTTGCATTGTGTGGCCTTCCCTGTGTCCCAAGCCAAAACATCTGAAGGAAATTGCCTTGCATGCCTTGGATGTGGTCTGGGCAATTAGAATATACCTGGCAGCTACAGAGTCTTATAGGAAGTCAGACTCACTATTTGTGCTCACCGATGGTCCTCCGAAAGGGTTGTCCGCTTTCTCTGCGACCATTTCCAGAAGGATCAGACAGACGGTTATTCAGGCTTATTCGATCTGGGGTCAGGCTCCTCCTTTCCCTGTCAAGGCGCACTCTACTCGGGCACTTATTGCCTCCTGTCATCAGGTGTTAGTGGCACAGGTTTGCAAGGCACCCACCTGGTCGTCGGTGCACAGTTTCACAAAGTTCTATGAAGTGGATGTGTTGGCATCTGCGGATGCTTCTTTTAGCCGCACGGTTTTGCAGGCTGCTGTTTAGGGGACCTGATCCTCTTTGAGGCTCTATTGTTTTTTTTCAGGTGGGTTCCAGTGGTTTTTGGTTGAGCTCCTGTTGCCTGGTTGGATACTGTTTAGTCTTGGGAATTTTTTTGCTGTTCCCATCCCTCATGATTAACACTGCTTTGGGACGTCCCAAATGTCCGTCAATGAATGAAAGAGAAAATGGGATTTTTGATTTACCGTAATCCATTTTTCTGATGTTTATTGACAGACACAGCACCCTGAGTAACTATAGCAGAGAGAGGGAGTATACCCTCTGGGACTGCCCATAGGTGTAAGCAGATTCTTTTTCTGCCTAGTGTCCTACTCCTGTAGGGGGCAGTATAACCCAATGCTCATGAAGATCGGGAGCTGTCTGTCAATGAACATCAGAGAAATGTATTTTACAGTAAGTAAAAAATCCCATCTTTTGGGGGGTACACTTTAATGTTTTTTAATGCAAAAACACTATGTAATCCACTTTTTTGTAAAATATAAAAGTTGATGTTATGGCAAGTAAATAGATACCTGATGACACGTTTTAAAATTGCGCATGCTCGTGGAAGGGTGACAAACTTTTGATTCCTAAAAATCCCCATAGACAACGCTTTAACAATTTTTATAGGTTATCGGTTTAGAGTTAGAGCATGAGAATTATTATTCTCGCTATGTTTGCGGCAATACCTCACATGTATGGTGCGAACGCTGCTTGACCTATGTATGCATTCACTTCTGCGCAAGCATGGGGGCACTTTAAAAACATTTTTTAAATAATTTAAAAAAATGATATTTTTTTTATCACATATTCCTATCACAAGAAATGTAAACATTCATTGTAATAGAAGTAAGGCATGACAGATCCTCTTTATGGAGACATCTGGGATCTATAGGATCCCAGATCTGCCCTCTACCCTGGAAAGCATGAGATAAAGAAAACATTGATCGAATGCTTTCCAGAGCAAAAAAATGTCGGTGTTTACAACTACCAGAACTAGAAGTGACGTCATGGCATCGCTTCCAGCCTCTCAGGACCACAGACATGGCCAGAGACCGTCTGGTCCACAGCCAGCTCTAGGATTACAAGGTGGCAATGCCAGATCTGATCCTGGCTCTTTGGTGCTGCTGGGTGGGGAGGGACGTCCCCTCGTCCCGCCAGTAAAAGCCATCCAGCGACTAATTAGCCAGTAGGATGTCTTTTACAAAAAAAGGGAATTGCTGGCTGGAAATTAACAATACTGGTATGATGCCTGTAGCTGCAGGCATTACATTGATATAAAAACCGACAGTCATGGACACCCACCCTTCGGGAAGTGGTTAACACAATCTATTGTACAGCCTACTTTTTGATATCAGTAGGTCAGATTAATGTCAGAAACTGGAGACATTGAGAGGTTTAGAACTAGGATGTGGAAAGCAATAGCTCTCCCTCTGACCTCTGTTTCCATTGGACCAGCTACCAAACAAGTATTATAGAAACAGTACGTGACTGTAGGATGCTCTCAGTTGATGGTAGATGAAACCTATTGGCCAGTACATTGGGAGTGAGCACTTAATCCAGAACACTGCAAAAAGGTCAGTGCCACCTGATCTTAGTTTTGTAATCCATTATTTATGTATGGAAGTTTAGAAGTATCACTCTTTCTCTCTTTTCTCTGCCTTGTGTAATAGAAAGGTGCACTGATGTAGCTGTTTGATCTTATTATGCAATAATAGGGGATGACCCAGAATGGGGGCTTTTTCTGTTTTTCAGAGGCTTTGCATCCGCTAGTGATCAGGATTTTGGTTTGTTTCCAGTTCTCAGCAAAAGTCACATTTCACATCATGATTTAGTGTGGTTCCCTGTTACAAAATATTTCTTGTTGCATTTTTTGTTGACGATTCTAATAAATGCATATTCCATAGTTTGTAGTACATTGCATGTGAAATGCATCAAAGCGCTTGTGTTTCTTTTGGGTTGGACTTAATATTGTGTATATATTGCTTTAATAGCTTATTTATTGAAGTCTAAGTTCCGAGGGACAGGGGCATTGTGGAATATGTTCACTTCCCATTAGTTGCACCATTGGACTTCAAATGCAGGTTTTGGGTGGTGTAATTCCTAAGGGTTTTAGGTGGGTTTTCGCGCAGCTTGCCCTTAATACTATAAAGATTCACGTTTCTATTCAAGCCATCCTGTACCAGAGACTCCATTCACCAGCACTAGGATCCATTGCAATTATACTAGCTGCTGTATTAAAACACCCAAATTGAAGCGTTAATGTTTGTAACCATATGTACAGCGCTTGACATGTGGATCATATTATACAACAAAACATATTAAAGTGTCTGTGCAACTATATTCAAAAAGTGTTTAATGTTGTGCAAAATTCCTCCAAAGATATTATGGCATTTACTTTGTGATCCGCCACACCAGAGAACTCACCAAATCAACATGACCACCTGTGATACGGTAGGTCATTAAATGCTTATATGCCCTCGGGGGATTACACCTTCCAGGGTCACTCTCAAGCCAGGACCTACTCCACTCTTCACCAATCTGTCTCCATATACATAAGTTGTCATAGAGAAAACAAGAAAGGCCCTTCTAGTGTAAAACCATTTTACTTTTTATTTAAAATTTGCTTATTTAAAGTATGAGTTATCCCCACTCAAATAAATGGATGTTTTTCCCTGCACAAAGGTGACAAATGCATTATCACTTGCAGGAGGGCTCCACAGTCAGCCTATACGAGCAGCTCCCTGTTCAGACCTGACTTCTAAGTGTACTTTCATCACGCTGTAAGGCCTTTTGAAGATGCTAGGATGATGAAACGTGTTGGGGTAGAGCCAGAAGTGACATCATCCTTCATGGTACTCTCTGAAGTTACAATCTTGTGTCGTGTTGCTGTGCTCAGTCTTGCCAGGGTATATGACCTGTGACTTCAAACTGTCTTTCACAACCTCACCTTAGTAGCAGAGTCTGGCTGTTCCTCACCCAAGTTTAGTCCCTTCTACACCACTGTTTCAGTTAATGACTGAATTTCAACCTACATATGAAATTGATGATCATTAACACCTGCTTGGTATAATTGGTTAACCTGTCTCAAATCCTACTAAATCCCTGACATTTTGCAAGAGTAAAAATAGATGCTGGTTTGAAGCCAAAGGGTAGTCACACCAAATATTGATTTGATTTAGGTTTTTCTTCTGTTTGGCATTCCCTTAACCACTTGCCGTCTGCTCACGTTGAGCCTACTGCGGCAAAGTGGTTCGTTATCATCTGACGACGTAGACCTACGTCGTCAGACACTCCCCTTTCTTGGCGGCGCAGCGGGAGTCGGGCCAGGGGAGGAGCAGCGGTGATCGCCGCTGCTCTTCCCCGATCGTCGGGGAATCGAGTGTGGAGATCCGCCTGCTTGTGTAAACACAAGCGGGCGGACCTCTGAAGTGACAGGCAGGGTCAGATTGCAGGGTTCAGCATAGTTGAACCCTCGATCTGTCCTTGTGTCACACAGTCACCTCCCCCCCCCCCCACACGTCAGTAAGCATCAGGCATACATTAACCCCACCCTCTCCAATACAATTAACCCCTTCCCTGCCGGTGTCATTTTTACAGTAACAGTGCATATATATAGCACTGATTACTGCAGTAATGTCACTGGTACCCCCAAAAGTGTCAAAAATGTCAGTCAAGGGTCCGATCTGTCCGCCGCAATGTCGCAGTCCCGCAAAAAAAATCGCAGATCGCCGCCACTACGCGTTAAAAAAAAAACCCACCAAAAATGACAGAAATCTTTCCCTTTGTTAGTAAACGCAATAACTTTTGCGCAAACCAATCAAAATACGCTTACAGGCGGTCCCCTAGTTACATCCTAGGGGACCGCCTGTACATCCGACTTACAAACGACTCCTACTTACAAACGGAGGGAGACAACAGGAAGTGAGGAGAAATCTACCTGTAGAAAGAGAAATTCACTCCTGTAAGAGTTCTCATGGGAAAAATGTGTCTCCACTGAAGCTTTATCACTAATCCTTGTCTCCACAACAACCCAAAATTTTCAAAATCCAATTGTCATAGGGACAGAAAGTGAGGTGAAATCTTCTGAACAGGGGTACAGACAGCAAAACAAATGGCACAGGGGTGTTAACCCTTCCCCATGCTATCCATAATACTTGAAAATGATTTTTTTGGATGGAGCTAAACTTAAAAAACATACATGTTCCGACTTACAAACAAATTCGACTTAAGAACAAACCTACAGTCCCTATCTTGTTTGGAACCCGGGGACCGCCTGTATTGTGATTTTTTTTTACCAAACATAGGTAGCATAAAACAAATTGGCCAAAAATTTTAAAAAAATTTGATTTTTACATTTTTTTTGGGGGGGAATTTCATATAAAAAAAATGTGAAAAATATTGTTATTTTTTCAAAATAAACGCCCTTTTTTTGTTTATAGCGCAAAAAGTAAAAATCGCACAGGTGATCAAATACCACCAAAAGAAAGCTCTGTTTGTGGGGAAAAAGGGACGTAAATTTCGTTTGGGTACGGCGTCGCATGACCGCGCAATTGTCCGTTAAATTCGCACAGTGCCGAATCGCAAAAAGTGGCCCAGATGTAAGACAGCAAAATCCTCTAGTGGTAAAGTGGTTAATGTGCCAAAGATGTCACAGAAATTGTCTGCAATATGTCCATAAAGGACAGATGGCCAGTGTTGATGTGACCTTGAGAAAAGGCCTTTGAGGTTTAGGATGGTGAGTGTAGTGAACCAGGAATCCAGCATGCGTTCTGGAACAAGCACACACAGCACATGCATCTCAAAACCTAGGAGTGGCGTAGCAACACCTCCCTGTGCTATAAAAAAAAAAGAATAGAGAATGTTTACAACTACTAATACCATAGTTATCAGGAGAACAACACCTCCTTGTGCTATAAAAAAAGAATAGGACTGTTACAACTACCAATACCATAGTTATCAGGAGAACATGAAAAAAGGATTAAGGGTAACCTCAACCAATCCAAAAAAAAAAAAAAAAAAGGAAAAGAGAAAAAAAATGCAAAAAATAAAGAAGGTATATCTGTGCTGTGGTGGGGCAGCATCTAACAGAGATAAGTACGGTAATATACAAAACCTATAATATAATCTTAAGGAAAAATGTCTAGCGCCAAAAGTAAATTAACAGCAATGAAATGTGAATACAGCACTGTAATAAATGGACAGCACATGGAAATAAAGTCCAAAAAAAGTGCTAAAGTGAAAAAAATATTTAAGTTCAATCTTAAATAAAAATCAACAATAAAAAAAACAATATAATAATATAGTTTCTCTCTAGGGAGGAGACACTAGTGTTGACGTCAGGCCACTGTCACTGTCAGCAGTGGAACCCATTGTCATATGTTTTTATGATTCATTTTATTTTGGCTTTTAACATACAATTCCAATAAATACTACACAATGGAGACTTCATCTGGCTCCTGGTGAGCTTTATTTACTACAGCTACAGTACATCTGGATGGTGCAAGTTGCTGAACAGCCCTTCCCTCAACAGATGGCAGATCTACACTGAGTGCGTGTTTTCTGCTGTAACTGCAACCAGCTTTTCCGGTGAGTGTCCATTTCACAGGGGTGCGATGGATGATTCTGGAGCACTGTACTGGATCACTTCTTCACTTTTCAAGTCACCATAAAATTTTTGTGCACATCTGTGCACTGAACTTTGTGTTTTCACCAATTCATTTATACCGCTGATCCTAGCATTGGACTGTGCATTTAAATCAATATTTTTCATTTGATTTGTTTTTTTGTTGATTTTCATACAGTAGTCACATTTTATTGCTATTCATTTACTTTTGTGAATACACATTTTTCCTTAGAGAAAGGGTGACTAAGTCCAAAAAGACTCTCCCTGTAAATAAATATGATTTCTGTGACCACGTATGTACTGCAACCACAGATGAATGTGATCACTATACATAACTGATTATTTTTAATTTTTAAAACCCCTTTGCTTTGAGGTTGGCTAAATAAAGTAGAGCTTCCCATAGCAGTGCCACTGTTTTGCTTGGAACCTTTTTTTCTCATAGAGGCAAATTTGTTTTGAGGCTTAGGCCCCTTTTTTGGTCGTTGCTTTTGACCTTCAGAACGTGGCTCTACTGTCCTTGTATCAAGAAAAAAGTGTTGCAACTATTGAATGACCTGGTGTTGGTTGCCAACATCCCTGTTGAAAAAAAACTGGAATCCCCCTAAACAATTGGGACTTCAAAGGGCAATCAGTACACCAGAATTAGTTATAAAATATTTATTTATTTTGTTGCATATTAAAAAGGACAGCACGCGGTCCTGGGAAGGACACCACACGGACTGTACACACCAAAAGGGTGGCAAAAAGATTTCTCCCCCCCCCCTCCTCTTCTGCTGTGGTTTGCCGGGAAGTGTGTATTTGTTTCATTATGTGAAAGTACCCAGTGACATCCCATCCACATGATTTAATCACACAGCATTGATCCTCCCTGGGGTGTCTGGACATCAGTGACCCCTTTTGTGGGGGAACTTGGGGGCCTGGGGGCGCTAGCTCCTTTTTGGTTCTGTCATCCAGGGAAGAGCAATGACTTCTTTTAACACCTACACGGCCATACTATACTCTGACCAGCTTAGTGAATGCTGTTGAACAGATGCATCTCCTGTAAAATTCCCCTGAAGAAAGGCGCTGGCCTGAAACGCGTTGGATTTATTGGAGACAACACAATGCTAGATACATGTGTTCATGCATATGATGTTTGTATACAAGGTTGTGTATTTTAATATGTTTTCTGTTTTCTTCCAAAAATGAATCTTTTTAATATGCAACAAAATTAATTAATATTTTATAACTAATTCTGGTGTACTGGTTGCCCTTAAAGTCCCAAAAGTTTAGGGGGATTCCAGTTGTCCAAACTGTCCTTGTATCCAGCAACAGTTCACTGGAAGGATATTTCCCCTGACTGTCTGGATTTGGTCCATTCACACTAGTCCGACTTGTCAGACGACTTGGTCAGCCTGACAAGTCACGCACTGTCGCGGTCCATTGACTGGTACAGGAGCCGTTCTAATAGGAGCAACACAAGTCGCTCCGATTTAGAAAAAGGGTCCTGTACTACTTCGGGGCGACCTGGAGCGACTTGCATATACATTCATTTTATGAAGTCTGTGCAAGTCGCGCCGAAGTTACGCTGCATGCGACTTCACAGGTCACCCCCAAAGTCGGAGCGACGTAGTGTGAACCGAGCCTTAGTGTCTCAGCCATTACCTTTTTTAGGAAAATTGATTCCCAGTTTGTTTTTTCAGGTGGGCCTGGAAAGGGCAACCCAGCCTCCAGTTTGACCATTTGTAGGTAGGTACGACCAGCATTCAAGCTTTTGGTCTCAGGGATAGGATTCTTCTACTTTCATTTGAAAGCTCACTTAACCAGGACTGAAAGCACTTCTTGGACCTTTTGGCATAACGTTCACAGGTTTAATCTTCTTTCCTGTGTTCTTTAATGAAATAAATAAAAAATAGGAATGTTTGTACTCACTGAAAATCTTTTTTTTTTTTTTTTTTATTAAGGGATGCAGGTCCTATTCCCTCTGTGCTTATGTCCATAGGTATTGGTACTGTTTTCTACAAAACTGGCACACATGGGTTATAACCAGGACACACCTACAGTTTTTATTTTGCCAGTGTCCAGTCCTCCTGTAGGTGGCAGTATAAGCCACGTGTCCCCCAAGGGGATTCTTAAAATTATTTTACACCTGTAAACAATATGCTTGCTATACTTAGATCCCTTCGACCTGAAGAACACCAAATAAATGAGAATAGGTAAAGGGTGTTTCTATGTTAGTATTGCTAGTGATAAGTCAAAAACCCCAAATAAATGTGTAAAAAAAAAAAAAAAAAGTACTTACAAACAAATGAAAAGCTCTATTGTAATGCTCACAAAGACAAACTATTTAAAGGAATCTATTGAATATAAAAGACCTACATGCATTCTTTTTTATAGAGTTTAAAGTGGCAGTAAACTTGTATTTTAATCAAATGGCTGTCAGGAAGGGTATTTTTGTATGACAGAAGAGACCCTATTAGTCTCTTCTGCCATTAATGTATCCTTCGGCCTGTCAGCTGTCATGTTCACTGAGCATGCGCAGCTCAGCGAACATTTAGGGCCCAAATTGCCCCCGATCTGTGCAGTGGTGATCTGATGGCTTCATCACAGCCTGCCCTATCAAGTGACCAAAGGCATGGGACCCGGAAGGAAGACCAGGTGAAAATGGAAGTGCTGGAGGACACCATATGAAAGGTAGGTCTCCCATAATGTACTAATATGCTGTGCATACTAGTACATTATGGCATAACTTACCTGGGGGGTCTTAAAAAATAAAAAATTATAGTGGACTTTACTTCCGCTTTAAAGGGTAAGGCAGGCCAAATATGATTAAATTTTCCTTCCTGCAACCATGGTTTTATTGATGGGTGAAACCTTTCTGCAGAGTTATTTTGTTCTCCTGGCATGGGGGGTGCGGGAAGCTGTCCCTGCCAGGAGAACACGATGATAATTGCTAGCGGCTACAGCCACTGACAATAATTGCATGATGAAAATCTGACATGCTGGTTATACCCAAGTCTACTGATGGATTGACTTGGGTACAATCAGCCTGCCCTTTAGATGTGTACAGAACGGAAAAATGTGTTTTGCTTCGTTTCGGATAGATTCATTATGTTACAATTTTGTTTCATAGATTCGCTTCAGGATAAGTTTAGGTTTGTTTCATTTAACTTTGTTTCTTTATTAATTTTCTACCGAATTCCACATTTTTGTAATTATTCGAATTCGGATTGGTCGAAAAATTATCCATTGAATCGAATTCTGTGTGAAGAATAGCTGGTTGTTAAGGAGCGGGCCGGGAAGCCAACCACCATGTCCTTGACAACCAATGACTCATTAACTGTCAGCGGGTCAGCTAAAAGAATAGCAGCAATAGAAAATTTTTTAAAAAAAACAGCGTTCCCCAATCCATACTAGGCCCTTATCTGAATCTGGAAGCCCCCATTAACATGGGAGTCCACAGATCTCGCCCCCCCCCCCTCATGTGAATGGGTATGGGGTACTACCCCTAGCCATTTACCAAAAAAGTGAATAAAGACAGTACACAAATTTTTGGCAATTCCTTTATTAAAAAATAAAAAACAATGTCCTCTGATGTAGATCTATCGTCAATCACGACACCCGATAGGCCTGGAAGAAAAAAAAAACCTCTGGCCTTGTCTCCCCGCCTACAATTTTTAAATAGGTAAGGGGCGGAGTCACCCGATTATATCAGCAGGGAATCCCACCCCCTTGTAATGTCATCGACCCATTATGCCCCGGATGGTGACGCCACAAGGGTGACTCCCCCCTTTACCTATTTAAGAAATGTCAGAAGGAGGAGCAGGCAGTCTGGGGGGAGCCTTTGACGAGGCCGGAGGTTTTTTTTTTCTTTTATCGGGTCCAGCAGGGTGGACTTATTGAGGATGGATCTACAGCAGGGGGCATTGTTTTTTTATATTTTAATAAAGGATTTGTCAAAAACTTGTTTACTGTCTTTATTCACTTTTTACACTTTTTAGTAAATGAGTAGGAGTATTTGCAACGCTCCCCCCCCCCCCCCCAAAAAAACAAAAAACAAAATCAACATTTTTAAAACACAGAAACACAAAAACATAGAAAGTCAAGAAAAAATGTCCTTGCACTGATGGTGTCGCTGGAAGGACCAATGTCCTTGTATTGTGCTGTAGAAGATGTTGGCGCTATATAGACATTCATATGGGTAGAGTGGAGAAGGCTCCTGCTGTCCTTGTACATCGCCGCAGTCAGTGTTGGCTCTATACTCAGAGCAGTAAAATGGGGATGGACAGTTAACAGATAATGGGGAGCAGATCTCCGATCTGCTGTGCGATCGCTGTGGATCTGACCAGAAGGAGCTGACAGACACGATGTGATTGTATTGTAGTATCGGATGTGTCTTCTCTATAGCTCCGTGTCTTCTCTCTGGCTCTGACCCGGGCTTTGCTTTCCTCCAAGTCTCCGCCCTCTCTCCGCTCAGTCCCTCCCTTCCTCCTCCCAGTCGCCACCCTCCCTCCGAGTCTCCATCCTCCCTCCTCAGTGTCTTCTCTCCCTCCCCGTCTCGGGTGTCTGCCCCTCTCTAGTGTCAGTCTCCTGTGGGCTCCGCTTGCTGCTCTCTTGGCTCCTCATGCTGTTCCCATTGCAGCGGTACCCGGCTTGGTTCTTGGGGTACAGCCGGCACTCCTCCTTCCTTCTGCACCAAGACTTGCACCATCCCTCCTATCCCCCATTGCAGGACATGTATCTGCTGAACCCTGCACCACCCAGATTGAGCAGGGGATCTCCTAGAGGAAGACAGTATACTGGATCTCCCTGACCCTGGTGAAAGAGGAGTTGGTGTCAGAGGAGAGGCGGCTGGAGCGATGTCTGGAGGAGAGGAGACTGACACCTCCCCCCACACCAGGGTATGGAGAACGAGGCACTGACAAGCTCCTGGTGCCCCCTCCTACTGACAGAGAGTAGGGAAACCAGCGGTCATGGCTGCGCCATAGGCAGCAGTGCGCCCTAGGTGGCTGCCTAGTTCACCTAGTGGTAGCGCGGGCTCTGCACATTTTTGCCAATCCCCCCACACTAGGCAGGGGGTGATGGGGATCCAGTAAAGAGGTGTCAACTGCAGGGAGGTCAGAACGGCGAGGATTTGTGGAACTTATTCTTCTGTCGCTTCCCTGCAGCACCTAAAGCCAGCACAAGGGCAGAGGAGGGAAGTCGCAGTAAATCAGTAATGGTGGGACCGGTGCGGTGAGGAAGGAGGAATTAGAGTGGCTGTGGGGGCAATTTAGCGGTGGCAGTTTATGTGAAGGTGGGAGAAATGTCGGAGGCAGTGGCTGCAGCAGCCGGTGTGTGGGGTGGGGGGAATCGAATCACGTTTTAGGTCAATAGCTCTAATCAGTGGCTAGTCAGCCGCTAATCAGAGCTATTGATTTGTTCAGCAGTCAGCTGACCAGTTCTGCTATAACAGACACTGAAGTGACCATGAACTTCTAGCAGAAGGAGGAATGTAGGTCCCTACAGTGTACCGACCTGGCCAGCTGGAAGCAGTGCTGTAGGTCTGTATGTTGTACGAACTTGGCAGCGAAAGGGTTCTTAGAAAATTCAGTTTGTAATTAGATAGAAAACTGAATAAAAGACTATATTCAGAGAGTAGAGGTTAATGATTCTTACTCTGAATCAGTTACCCTTACCTTTTAACATGTATATAAATGACATACTGTAGAGACTGGGATAAAAAGTACAATTTCTGTGTTTGCAGATGACACCAAGCTATGCAGTGGAATAACATCCTTACAGGATGTCTCCAACTTACAAACCAACCTCAGTGCATTATTTAATTAGCTAACTATGTACCAAATCAAGTTTAATGTTGATAAATGTAAAGTTATGCACTTAGGGGCTAACAACATACATGCATCATACATACTAGGGGGAGTACAACTGCAGGAGTCTATGGTTTTGAAGCATCTGGGTGTTCTGTTAGAGCAAAGATTTATTGTAAGCATGCAATGCCAAACTGCATTTTCTAAAGGTAGCAAAATCCTCTCTTGTGTAGCACTGCCCTCGTAGAGCTGCTGAGTATGGATCTATCTTGGGTCTCCCTCTAATTATCTTGTTGCCGGATACCGGGTATTTCTCTATCATCCATCGACAGACGCAGCCTCATCTCCATGTGCTGTGTAGGTTATGCTGCCACCTGCAGGAAGTAGTCTAAGCAGTACGTTACTACAAAACTTTTAACATATACACGCCCACGAGGCTGTCCCTCCAGACATAACCCCTACTGCCACAGCCCAGCACATCAGTTAGTTTCTGCCTAGAGAAGGAGTAGCACCTAGGTTTCCTGCTGGAACTCTGGTTTCAGTTTTTTTTATTCTTTTCAGAATATTTTCTTTTTATTTCTCTTTACTCACTTGCTAGCCAGTGTTCAGGGAAGAATTTCTGTCCTACGAGCTTGAGCAGGTTATAGTCCCAACCTAGGCCTAGCCACGACGGTGCCCCTTTTCCAGATGGGGACGAGCCTGCGAGCGAATGCCTCGCTGGGACGCGACGGCCTGAAACATCCTGAGTCGCAGCATACCCCTCGGCTGGCAGCACCCCCCACTTCGGGTGGGAGGCAGTCTGCCCAGAGCAGAGCCCACCCAGTCCATGGTATGGTGAGTAAGTGTGCCGCCGTTGCCCCTGATGGCCTTGGGGGTATGTGGGCCCTCTCCTGGGGATAATGGGATTTGTGCCTCCCAAAAGATCCCCCTGGCCTGCCCAGTGCACAGTCTGTGTGTCCTACCCTCCCCCCTTCCCTCTCCTTGCGGTGGCTGTGTGTCCTGGCGCCCGGGGGGGGGGGGGGTGACATGGTACCTTGGGCTTGCTGGTCCCTGTTGTGGTTCCTGAGGCCTTCATGTGTCGGTCCCTGGCCACGTGCCTCGCTGTGGGCACCGCCATCTTAAGTGTGGGCAATGTGAATTTTTCCCCATAGACTTGTATGGGGCAGCCATTTTCCCTGAAGCTTTCTATTGATATGTATGGGCATCCATCTTTGTGTAGCCCTTGTGCTATGCTGAGCACCAAGACCTTCCTCGGGCAACATCACTTCCTGTGCATTTGTTTCCTGCTGCTGGCCAAGGTCACTTCCTGTCTTTCTCTCCATGCTGCTGGAAGAATCAGGAGGACACTTTGTCTGAGGTGGCACAGTACTTGGGGTCCCTGCGGGCATATCCCTGCACATTCTGCTGTCAGTTTAGTTTAAAGGGGTTCCCTGCAGACTGCTGCGATCGGTGGTGGGTACCGCAATCGGCAATCTTAAAGCGACAGTACTCCGGTTTTTGCTAATTTCAATATGGAGTCCCAAACTGCGAAATCACCCTAATACCCACTCTGTGCGACTCCCGGACAGTCCGGATCACTGGCTGCGATTTCGCAAGCCCTGGAAAGCCTAAAGTTGATTTAGTCATGAAAAAGGTTGATAGCAGAAAACGGCCGCTGCCTTCTCCATCTATTGAGGTGTCCTCTGATTCAGAGGCTGATGTGGTCGCCCCGGACGCCCCCCTACCTGAGGGGTCGGTGTCTTCGCAGTCAGATGGTGAAGAGGACCTGTCTTCTTCAGGTGCAGCGCGGGAACGTGCCTTAGTGGAAGCCCTGATTATTTCTGTACGGGATACTTTAAAATTGGCTGATGAGCCCACGCAGGCAGTGATGTGGGTGGCTTTTGGCTCCCAGAAGTCTCCGAAAGCTGACAGGGTTTTCCCTTGTCCCTCGACATTTTGAGATGGATCAGGCAGACGGTTGTTCATGCTTATTCAATCAAGGGTCAGGTTCCTCCTTTCCCTGTGAAGGCGCATTCTACTAGAGCGCTGAGTGCCTCTTGGGCTTTTCGCCATCAGACCTCTGTTGTACAAGTTGTAAGGCAGCCACTTGGTCGTCTGTGCACACCTTTACCAAATTTTACAAGGTGGATTTGTTGGCATCTTTTGGCCGCAAGGTTTTGCAGGGTGCTGTTGGATAAGAGAATGTTTTTTTGTTATTCTCTTAAGGGTCTTTTACTTGGGTGAGCTCCTGTTGTTTGGTTGAGCTCCATGTTGCCTCTTGGAGTTGACGTTACTGTCTGGTTGCATTTTTCCCACCTCTCATGCCTATACTGCTTTGGGATGTCCCAATCAACTCATGGAGATGAGGCTGCGTCTGTCGATGGACGATAGAGAAAATAGGATTTTTGTAAGATCTTACCGAAAAATCTTCTTCTCTGATGTCCAGCGACAGACACAGCACCTGCCCCTCTGAATGGGCATGGTTCTTTTGTCTTCACTGCTTGCAACTAAACTGAGGTGCTGGGCTGTGGCAGTGGGGGTTATGCCTGGAGGGACAGCCCTGTGGGTGTGTATATGTTAAAAGTTTTGTATTAACATACTGCCTAGACTACTACTGCAGGTGGCAGCATAACCCACTCAGCTCATGGAGATGAGACTGCATCTGTCGATGGCTATCAGAGAAAAAGTTTTTACGGTAAGATCTTACAAAAATCGTATTTTTCACACACTGTCAGGTGTACACACACTCTCTCACTCGTTGTCTTCAATGACCAGTCTAGGGGATTTGTTTTTGTTTTTTTATTTGGAGAACTTGAATAGGAGAAGGGATTAGTGGGATACTCCAAATTCAACTATGTAAAGGTGAGGACAACTCTCACTTGGCCTCACTTAGTGGAACCGAATAGCAGATCTTCTGCTGAACCATACAGCACTTGCATGGGAAGAATAAGTCCTCTGCTTGTGTTAGCAGCAGACTCAGTGAACTCTGTATCTTCAGGACACCAGCCAGTATTCCCTTTAGCTTACACCCAGCCCGCTGACTTCCTAACACCAAGAGGGGGATTTTAACAGCAACAGTCTCTAGGATCCCTGTGGGAAGTCTGTACTCACAAGGCCCTGTCTGCAGGTCACCTTCCTCCGTAATACCAGATGAGATCCGTGGACATCCTCCCTCAATCAGCCCTCAAAAGAGTTCCTGGGTTTCAGCATCTCTGTTTCTGGCCCTCAGGTCGACCATCTGAGGCCGCATGGCAGCCTGTGCTGGGGAGAGGCAGCAGCCCCCTCCCCACCTTAACTCTGCTCTCCAGTCGAACACCAGGAATCCACGTGCACTTCAGATATAAGTACAGTCACTCATACATCGGGGCCCCTCCCGTGCCTATTGGCCAGGGCTGTACAGATATCGTCTGCACTCATCAGCATGGTTTCCTCCCACTGTCCAATAATTTGTGATACTATTGGATCAGTGTGAAACATCAAGCCAAAATGAGCAGCATCAGAGCACACTGGGCAGGTCCTATGTAACAATCACAGCTCCCTGTTAAGCAGACAGCTTCTAGATTTACCTGGTTGTCTCTGTGGTAAGCAGAGAAACCAAAAACTATATACACCTGCACTTGCCCCTACCTAGGAGGGTGCTACACTCACCCCCCGCCAAAATAAGCCATGTTCTCATTGGCTTGGGCAGCCGCCACTACAAGAATGTTTGACAAAAAATATAGTGAAAACATCAAAATGAGAAATAACAATAAAAATGGAAAATTCCTTTCAATATAGTGCCTGGGGGTCATATTTGTCTACCTGTAAAGTGGCACATCTGTAATTTGTATAGAAACTGCTGCAGAAATAATTGCATTTGTAAAGCCAAAAAAATGACATTTTCAGTGCAAGCTTTCTTTTTTTTGTAAACAACAACTTGGGGAGCCATTCTGTATGATGAGGCCACAATGTAGTGCACTGGGAACAGAATTAGAGATTTTTTTGGATAAATTCTGGTGTCTCTGGAGACTCTGGATAGAAGTACCAGGTGTGGAAAAACAGGTCTTTGGGTATCAAAGGTGCCTTCACACTGTAACTATATAGAGCTACTTTTGATGAAAGCAAGAATTGGCCTTACTGTCAAAAATTGAAATAATATGCACCTGTCAAACAGGTGCAGAAAAATTGGTCTTTGGGTATCTGTGGCGCCTTCACACTGTAACCCTATAGAGGTACTCTTCATAGCTGCTGGTAATCCAGGACTGGATGGTTTTTAGGACATATTTAGCAGAGGAGAGCATGGAAGAGGGGGAGGGGGTAGAGCTGACAAATCTTGCATCATCACAACTAGCTGTATGGAAACATGGCGGCACAACAAGCTGAAGCATTGAACCCTGAAACGCATCATTTTGAATTGCAAGCAGAGTTACCCAGTGTTCTGTGAACGAATTATAGCATCCCTGACCATGCTTGCTGGACCACGTGTCAGCAGTAACGTGGACTTTGCGGCTGACTGCCTTGCCCAACGATGCCACAACATTGCTTTCTATGTGATGGTACAGAGCTGGAATGGCCTTACATGAAAATAAATACCGACTGGGAACCTGCCATTGGGGTACAGCACATTCTGCAAATTCATGGAAGGAGGCAGAATCCACCAGATGGAAAGGCAAAAGTTGTAAAGCCAGCAGCTTTGACAAGCTTGCATGTAGACGCTGGGCATTTGGGTGGCAGTGATCTGACTTTGACAAGGCGCAAAACATGTCGTCATGGTGACGGGACGCTCCCTTTCCGGCTTGCTGTTCACCGCCAGTGACTGTCTGCCTAAGCCTGTCTCCAGAACGCAGGTGATTGACGTCATCACCTGCACTTCCACCAGTTCCATCGGGCCCCACTCTGGTGTATGCTGACTTTGAGTTCCATCTCACAGATCACACGCTGCCCTGGATGGTACTACAGCTGACGTGTTTGTTTCCACAGCATCCATGACTTCACGTGGCTTTCTGTGCGATCTGGCAGCTGAGGGATATGTAGACAGGCTCAGCCTGGCATTTCATCTGATTGTGACCCATTGCCGAATTTAACCTATGATGGTTGCTTTTACTGAACAATAAACTGTTTTTAACTTGGACCTTTTCCCGCATGTGGAGTGTTTTTATATTCAATCAATTATTCACTTATGCCATCCTATTTACATATACTCTGTTTGATAGCCTTAACCAGAAGCGCTCCTTCTTTCCCAGTTGCCACGTGGGTGGCAGTGACTATTTGCCAGCTATAGTCTACAACTGGGGGTGTGCTACTGGCAGATGTGCTGCAAGGACCTGGTACGCCCTGCGCTATACCATCATCCCTGTCAGTGGAGGCTGCTAAGATGTCATGAGGCATAGAGGGGATAGACTGAGGTGAGTAAGGAGGAGGAACAGACTTGCGTTACTTTTGTGTGGATTTCAGGTGTTCTTGCCAAGAGGTCTACCGAAGTGTCCATCAGTAGAGAATCTTTGCAAAGTGTCCATTGAGCAACAAGGGGTTTACCCCCTCCAGGTAGCAGCCCCTAGATAAAATCGGAGAAGTCCTTCATGTGAAATTCCCTTTCTCCCATTTGATAGCACAAGTTACAAATTACCCCTCCTTTTGATTTGCAAGGATATAAGGGAAAGGGGATTTGGGATGTTGGGGGAATTGCCCCCGGCAACAAGAACAAGAACTTCAAACATAGGATTCTTCAGACATAACAGCCCCTTGAACAAGCAGGTTTTCCAGTGTGAACAGGAACAATTAGAATACAGTTCACCAGTAAAAGTCAGGGTAAGGGATCTGAACTATTTTCCCGTCAGGACCCCAGATGTTACTGGACCACACTTGACTTTTCTTTCCAACCCAGTTGCCCAATACTCGATCAATGTGGATGGATCTTCCCAGGCTCCAGTTTTCTTTCACTGGCAAAAACTCTTCCCAGAGCTGGGGTTTTGACTTGTTTCGGTAAGGCTTGGGGATGAACATGAAGTCCCAGTCTGCTTCCTCACACCAGGAAACTCTCTTGACTTCTATCTCCTCCATAATCTCACTGAGAGCGTAAGGGTAGTCATATTCATATTCCATGGTTACCTTCCGCTGCACAAGCCTCTGTAGGTGAGAGAGTCTCGGTAGCTTCTGCCTGTCACCTCCCCCAGGCACAGCATACAGAGTTTCTGCTATAGGGAATAGAATGGTGTAGGCCTCATTCTAAGCTCAGGCTTAAGCATAGGTAGGAGGCGGGTATAGATCAGGGACCCTATTAGCATAGGCCCTTAACAAAATTCCAGATTCCTTGCACATTAAATTAAGATAGCACCCTTGTCACTGTTGTCATCTGGCTGGTCAGAACCTGAGGATTCTTCCCCCTCTTCAGGCCTCGCAGTTCCACTCTGTGCCGACCTCTGCCCCACTCTGCCATCCCTTCCTCTATGGACCCAAAGCGGTATTCAAAGCTAGGCGACCTCACATCAACGATCCCCGGCCTCTCCTAAATTGAAGAACTTGTGGATTCTGGCCTCTAGATCCAATGGGTCCTCTCTGCCTTTTTGAAAGCCAGATGACAACCTGCAGGAAAGGCTGCTGATGGGCGCTGCTGCAGCTGCTGTTGTCCAGCCTTGACTAGCTGGGTGCTCTGAACTCTAGAGATGGAAGTCTCCCTGGTCTGGCAGATGGTGGTGTGGGTGTAGACCACTGGTCCCAGCCCCAGCGGGGCCCTGAAAGCACGTCTGTCTTTGCCAGAGTAGAAGCAGTAAAAATGGGCATCTCTGTAGTAAATCCTGTCTCTCAAGTAACATACAGGACTCTCGGCTGGCAGTTGCTTGGCTCCAACTGTAGTAGCATCACCCTGCAATGACCACACTGACCCCAGGTGCGCAGCTTCACAGTCACTCTTTGGCATCTGCCACATACCAGTCTGATGTGCTTCGTGTCCTCTCTGCTGCACAGTGCCAGACTCCCATGGGGTGTCAACCGTACTCCGGCATCGGTAAGTGTACGATTCTGCATGTCAGTCAACTTTCCTGGTTCTCCCCCACCTCGTGTAGCAGTCCCAGCGTTCTGGCTCACTCTGGCACTCTCCATCTTACTACCCCACGCACGTGGTTCCATCTCAGGTACTCCGGGAATAGGTAAATCATGTCACATTTCCTCCCCACTCACCAGATTGTGCAATCGCAGGCAGCGACTCCAACCTCCCTTTCAGACCTGCCTGACTTTGTGGCGGTGACTCTTCCTGTTAGGCAGACCTCTTTAGTGCGCTTTTTCCCACGCCAAAGGTGAACCCTCCCTCAGTCAGTCCTCAAAAGAGTCCCTCGGTTTCAGCATCTCTGTTTCTGGCCTTCAGGTCGACCACCTAAGGCCGCATGACAGCCTGTGCTGGTGAGAGACAGCAGCCCCTTCCCCACCTGGACTCTGCACTCCAGTCGAATACCAGGAGCCCACGTGCACCTCAAATATAAGTACAGTCACCCAGCATGCACCGGGGTACCTCCCATGCCTATTGGCCAGGGCTGTACAGATATCCCCTGCTCTAAACTGCATGGTTTCCTCCAGAGATGTATAGTAACTAAGTAGAAGTACTTCACTACTGTACTTAAGTACAGAAAGGCGGTATCTGTACTTTCCTAGAGTAGAATTTTTTTCTCCTACTTCCACTTTTACTTCACTACATTTTTTCAATGATTTCAATACTTCTACTCCAATATTTTATTTTGTGCTGCATAGTTACTCGTTACAATTATAAAAATTACCACTGGCAGAACAGTAGATGGCAGGTTTCATGAAGCTCAAAACATGTGTATTATCAGCGCATACAAAAATAAATGCTACTGTATGTATAAATAAAAGCTGCATTTGAAATAATAAAAAACAATATGATGTTCAAACTTTTGACTTGTTTCGACTTCTTTCTTTAATAACTACATAACACAGTACTTGTACTTTTACTTTCAGTACTTGAGTAGCAATTTTTTTTTCAAAACTACTGGTACTTTTACTTTCAGTACTTGAGTAGCAAAATTTAAAAAAAAACTATTTGCAATACTTAAGTACAAAAAATGTTGAATACTTTAGTACTTCTACTTAAGTCACTTTTTGATTGAGCACTTCCACTTCTACTCAAGTCACTTTTTGATCGAGCACTTGTACTTTTACTCAATTATGGGTTTTAAGTACTTTATACATCTCTGGTTTCCTCCCACTGTCCAATAAACTGCATTACTAATGGATCAGTGTGAAACATCAAGCCAGAATGAGCAGCATCAGAGCACACTTGGCAGGTTTTATCTAACAAACACAGCTCCCTGTTCTGCAGACAGCGACTAGATTTACCTGGCTGTCTTTCTGGTAAGCAGAGAAACCAAAAACATTATACACCTACACTAGCATCTACCTAGGAGGGTGCTATACTTGTATTCAAAGAGGTATGGACTGCAGGGAGAGAGAGAGAGAATTTTGCTCCTGTACAAATCATATGGCATATGCAGCTTTGTTTTGGGCACCAGTTCACAAAAATGACATTGGGTAACTGGAGAAAATACAGAGAAGGACAACCAATTAAAAAAGAAATAAAAAGAATTTCAATACATTCAGAACCCTACGCCCCAAAATCACTCTGCATGGAAAGATATACAGATATTATATATTCAAGAACAGCTATAGATAAAGCTAAACGATCACAATTTTTTACAAGATGTAGATTTTTTTGAGCAAGGAGAGAGAAATGGGCAAATGCTGGCAGTGATTGCTAAATTCCAGACTCAAACCAATTTTGTTTCTTCAGGTAATATTCCCCATTAGCAAGAGGATATTGTATCCTCTTTTTTGCACTTTTTATAATAATGGTTACTTTTACCAAAGTAAGGTAATCTCTCAATTAAAGCAGCTTAGAGATTTCTTGATCTCCCTGGAGATACCTTCTATCTCTAGTGAGGATAGAGACTGCCTGGATGCACCCCTTCCATTAGAAGAGATCACTAAGGCAGTATGGGAATCTCCCAATGGGAAGGCCCCAGGTATTGATGGTTTACCGTCAGAAATATATAAAATATATGGTGATGTATTATTACCTGGGTTGCTGACAATGCTCAAGCAGGCGTTTTCATCATTTGAGCTTCAAGAATCCATGAAAGATGCTAATATTATAGTAATACCTAAACCAGATAAAGACCATGCATTACCAGAGTCGTACCGGTGGATATCATTGCTGAACTCTGATGTCAAGATCCTGGCTAGGGTTTTGGCTACCAGACTAAGCAGTGTTATACAAAAGATAATTCACCCAGACCAGTCAGGCTTTATCCCTGGACAATCTACAGCAATGAATCGGAGAAGGCTTTTTTTTAACCTGCAAATACCATCGGATAGCATGGGTAATAGGGGAGTGCTGTCCCTCGGTGCTGCCAAGGCATTAGACAGTGTCGAATGGACATATTTGTGGGAGGTTCTGGAGATATATGGATTTGGGGATGGATTTGTGCAATGACTTAAACTTCGGTATTTTGCCCCACGGGCATATTTGCAAATGAATAGATCTATCTCAGACTTTTTCACTCTGTCTAGAGGTACAAGACAGGGGTGCCCACTTTCCCCATTGTTGTTTGCATTGGCTATAGAACCGTTGGCAAAAGCAATCAGACAGTCAAACACTATTAGGACAAGGAGAAAGAGAGAACAAGCTTTGTTTATATGCAGATGACGTGTTATTGTTTTTGGGAGATATGGATCAATCTTTGTCTTCTGCTATGACATTGATATAAATCTTTGGCTCGTCTTCTGGCTTTGCTATAAACTGGGACAAGTCCGTGTTACTCCCAATAGATGAACCCTCCCCAATCCTACCTCAGAGTGCCTATCAGATAAAGTAGTGATCTCTTTTAAATACTTAGGCATCTGGGTACATCCCAAAATAGAGGAATATTTGAACTATAATTTGACCCCTTTATTAGACTAGTTTAGGATGAAGAGTAGGGTTTGGACTAAATTACCTCTGTCTGTTGTGGGACGAGCACATTTAAAAAAAATGTTTTGAACCCCTCAGTTATTATATGTTTTGCATAATTCACCATTGTGGATACCCCTTAAGTGGTTTAAAAAGATAGATTCAGTATTTCGTACTTTAACATGGAAAGCTCAGAACCCCAGAATTAGTCAATTGATATTACAGCTCCCTACAGATTAAGGGGGATTGGCAGTACAGTAAATTGTACTTCTTAGCAGCTCAAATGCTCGAAGGGCGGGTATTGATAAAGTGGGCAGATCCTGTTCAATCTATGTTTTTGAGTAGATCTTCTCGCTACAATTTAATAACTCAAATAGAATCTGGGTCCTTTGCATATGCTACTCAAAGCCCTACTCTAGTTCTCATCCACAAAGTTTGGCAGGGAGTGAGGCGTATTATGCAATATGAGAACATATCAACATATGCGTCAATATGGGGAAATACAAACTATCCAGAATTATGTAAATTAGAGGGGTTTAAATCTTGGTGTGCACTGGGAATCCATTATATCGCACAGTTATATAAAGATAATACATTTAGAGCATTTCAGGATCTCCAGACGATGTATCCACTACCCCCTCTTGCTTTTTTTCAGTATTTGCACTTGCGACACGCTGTACAGTCTCAGTTTAAAGATAAAAAACCAAAGATACAGTCTATGCCACTTATAGATATCTTTGCTAAGTCACGGGTTAGGAAGGGCCTTATCTCTTTTATATATAACAATTTAATTAGCCAATACCAGAGGAAGGCTGCCTACCCGGGTAGAAGGGGTTGGGAAAAAGATTTGGGTGTACTGCCAGATGAAATATGGGAGGATATATTAGAACAAGTACCCATGGTGTCTGTATCACCCCAACAAAGTTTATCTCAGCTATTTATAATCCATAGAGCATATAGGACCCCACTTAAACTGTATCAGTGGGGTAGGCGGGATAAATCGGAATGCCCAAGGTGCTTGAGACCCCCTGCCGATTTACTGCATATGCTGTGAAAATGTCTTAAAATATTTAGATTTTGGCAAAGTTTGGTAGACTACATTAATTGTGTTTATCAAATCTGTATGGAAATTGACCCTAAGATGTGTATCCTGGGCTATTTAGAAAAGGAAAGATATTAAATATAAGTAAAAATACCTAATAATAGGTTGTAATTTATAGCCCGAAAAATGAAAGCTCTAAAGTGGGTGTCTTCTGGTGCACCCACATATGAGGAATGGAGGATACAGGTTAATGATGCCTTACTAAAGCAAAGACAGGTATATTAGAGTAGGGGTTTGTGAGATAAATTCCAAAAAATGTAGGAACTATGGATAGTAGCGCCTGGCTTAGAGCCCTTTTCCAAAATACCCGACAATACCATAAGCGTGGATAGATTATTCTTAAGATATGGAGGGATTTAGAAATTAAATGATACCCCAAATAGGCCTTAAACATCTAGTGGACATATTTACTTTGTAGGAGGGTAAGAAGGAAGGAATAAGAATATAGTTAATCCAGAAAGTATTCACAGTGCTTCACTTTTTTCACATTTTGTTATGTTACAGCCTTATTCCAAAGTGGATAACATTCATTATTTTTCTTAACATTCTACAAACAATACCCCATAATGACAATGTGAAAGAAATTTGTTTGGAATCTTTGCAAATTTATTAAAAATAAAAAACAAAAAAATCACATGTACATAGGTATTTACAGTGTTTGCCATGACACTCAAAATTTAGCTTAGGTGCATCCTGATTCCACTGATCATCTTTGAGATGTTTCTACAACTTGATTGGAGTCCCCCTGTGGTAATCTCAGTTGATTGGACGTGATTTGGAAAGGCACATACCTGTCTATATAAAGTCCCACAGTTAACAGGGCTTTTCATAGCCAAAACCAAGCCATGAAGTCCAAGAAATTGTCTTTAGACCTCCGAGACAGGATTGTATAGAGGCACAGATCTGGAGAAGGGTACATAAAAATTTCTGCAGCATTGAAGGTCCCAATGAGCACAGTGGCCTCCATCACCCATAAATTGGAAAAGTTTAAAACCACCAGGACTCTTGCTAGAGTGGGATGCCCTGCCAAACTCAGTGTTTGGGATAGAAGGGAGATCAGGGAGATGACCAAGAACCCAATGGTCACTCTGACAGAGCTCTATTGTTTCTCTATGGAGAGAGGAGAACCTTCCAGAAGAACAACCATCTCTGCAGCACTCCACCAATAAGGCCTGTATGGTAGAGTGACCAGACAGAAGCCACTCCAGGCCTGTATGGTAGAGTGGTCAGACAGAAGCCACAAACTCCACCTGGAGTTTGCCAAAAGGCACCTGAAGGACTCTTAGACCATGAGAAACAAAATTCTCTGATCTGATGAAACAAAGATTGAACATTTTGGCCCGAATGGCAAGCTTCATGTTTGGAGGAAACCAGGCACTGCTCATCACCTGGCCAATACCATCCCTACAGTGAAGTATGGTGGTGGCAGCATCATGCTGTGGGGATGTTTTTCAGTGGCAGAAACTGGGAGATTAGTTAGAATTGAGGGAAAGATGAATGCAGCAATATACAGAGACATCCTTGACGAAAACCTGCTCCAGAGCCCTCTGGATCTCAGACTGGGGTGAAGCTTCATCTTCCAACAGGACAACGACCCTAAACTCACACAGGACAACTCTGTGAATGTCCTTGAGTGTCACAGCCAGAGCCCACACTTGAACCCGATTGAATATCCCTGGAGGTATCTGAAAATGGCTGTGCCCAGACGCTCCCCATCCAACCTGGTTGAGCTTGAGGGGTCCTGCAAAGAAGAATGTGAGAAACTGCCCAAAAATAGGTGTGCCAAGCTTGTAGCATCATACTCAAAAAGACTTGAGGCTGTATTTGGTGCCAAAGGTGCTCCAACAAAGTATTGGGTAAAGACTGAATATTTATGTACATGTGATTTTTTCATTTTTTATTTTTAATAAATTTGCAAACATTTCAAACACACTTCTTTCACATTGTCATTATGGGGTATTGTTTGTAAAATTTTGAGGAAAACAATGAATTATTCCACTTTGAAATAAAGCTGTAACATAACAAAATGTGGAAAGAGTGAAAAAGTAAAGCGCTGTGAATACTTTCCGGATTGACTGTACTTATCCTTTTCCACCACACTCCCCAGGGCCTAAAAGTATTCTCTTACAGCAGCAGGGATAATATTTTTCTGGTTACTAGTGAAGTATTTCCCTTTTTATGTGACCCTTATAGTGCCGGGTCCTATAGATAATTGTTTCACTTGTGGGAAGTAATTACTGTGCCATGCATTAAAGTAAAGAAGTGGAAGCTTCCGCTACTGGTTTGTCACCACTGCCCCCAAAACCCTTACACCCCTAACTGTGTCCAGGCCACAAACATTAGATGAAGCATCAAAGGAGCAATTGAACTCTGAAGAGTTTCATTCACTGCTACAATGGCTAAGTCTTTGACGCAAGCCATCTTTACTGCTATGGGGGCCATGTCAGATAATCTGTCCCACACGATCACTCATGCACTCATGTCCACTCAACGACCACCTACTCTCCTTCCTAACCCCCAGAGAGTAAGTGGGTGGCTCCCCCCAGTAAGCGTAAATCCACCAAAAAATCTTGCCATGTGGACAAGGATACCTCCACAAATTTACAGACAGACAGGGTGTGTCCTGTCACAGAGGATGTGGTTGCACCACAACTAAGAGCCCCCCCCCTTTCCCCAGGCAAAATATGGAAATGGAAGAGGGCACAAGCCCTAATCGAGTCTTCTGATCCTAAGTCGGAACAAGAGGAGGCACTGAGTGAGTCCAATGACGAGGACTCTTACGACTCCAATGTTTATTCTCCTGAACATGATTCCTTGCCCGTACCTGGAGATGACCCCATAGATGGAGTAGATGGCTCCACCCTTCTTGACCCTCAGGGGGAAATGCTCTTTGACCCGGATACCTTGCAACATCCGAGATCTTCAGAGTGGTACCCCCTAGATCACGTGGCAAAATACATTGCCGCTCATAATAGGAAACCACTTGATAAGGTGGCACAGAAAAAGCTCCGGGCCGAATGCCGCACCCCACAGTTCCCGATATGGCTTGCGTTGCCCCTAATGTGGATCCAAAAATTGCCCTAATTTTTGGGCAAATCAGGTTGGAAGGCCAAGAAAGGCCTGGATTTTTCCTTGTGGAACTGCCACTGGAAGATGCAAGGCAATTCTAATAAAAATAAAGCCTAAGCTGGTAAACCTAGCTATCTCAGACCCTGGGCCACAGGCAAAAGGCCTCCTGTTTGGAGATAACTTTATAAAAGAGTTGGGCACATATGTAGATATCTTTATGGCACTTGATAAGGTGCAAGCCAGCAGGAAACAAGTGTTCTCACAGAGAGTTTTTGGCGGGGCCAGCAGATATCGGGGCCGTCTGCCCGGAAGTTAATCCTGTGGTTCATACTGAGCTTCTTGAGGCTTCATCTACTCCAAGTTTTCAGCGCCTGAGTCCAAGTCCGCCTCACCATTCTTCCCAGTTAGGGGCAGGCCTTGGCAGTCTCGTGGACCCAGAGGTTTTTCCTATGGCCGACAGCTTTATGGTAAGTTCCATTCCATACCACAGGTTTTCTACAACAATGATGGGGGGCAGACCGTGTCATTTTCTCGATACCTGGCTCAGGCTCACTGCAGATACTTGGGTCCTCCACACTGTCATGGGTTTAGATTTTGTGCATTGTGTTCTCCACACACGATCGATACCTGGTGACAAAGGAAATACAATCCTTAGCCCCCAAGAGCGCAATCTCAGCAATTCACCCTCGCACTCCAGGTTTCCTAAGCAACCTCTTCTTGGTCCCCAAGAAAGGTGGAGGCCTTCGACCGGTCATCGACTTACGGCCCCTAAACGCTTTTGTCACATACCACCATTTCAAGATGGAAGGTACACACTCTCTTCGGGACCTTTTGCTCTCAGGGGACTGGATGGTCAAACTCGACATGAAGGATGCATACCTCACTACTCCAATAGCTGAAGATTGCCAACATTTCCTAAAATTCCAGTGAGTGGAGACCATGTGGCGGTTCAAATGCCTTCCGTTCGGTCTCTGTTCGGCACCTTGGTGCCTCACAAAGCTCATGAAACCAGTGGTTGCCCTTCTAGAGGAGTTTGACTCATAATATATTTGGACGATATCCTCATCATGGCACAGGATCCTCATCTGCTCCGCGAACACCTGTCCTGGACAACCTGGGTTTCCTAATCAATTGGGAAATCTCAGTCATCAAACCCTCTCAATAAATAAAATTTTTAGGATTCACCATACACTCCGTGAACAGAGCATTCCTACTGCCAACGTCCAAAGTCAAATCCATCAAAAAAGGGAATCCGTCGGTCGTTAGCACGTCCTGTTCTTACCCTGAGGCAACTGGCCAGGATTATCGGCCTTCTCTCAGCATCAATCCAAGCTATATTTCCCAGCCCGCTGCACTACAGAGTACTTCAACGTCTGATGGTCAAGTACATTTGCTTGGGTCAATCTTATTCAGACTCTGTTCCTCTCAACTGCACAGCCAAAGAAGAACTCATGTGGTGGCTACAACACATGGAGGCATGGAACGGACGGGATTTAGGGAAGGAATTCTGGCAATTCTGCCTGGATCACAATATTTTGGTACAGGTGGAGTACATTCCGGGGGATGTCTAACGTAGTGGCGGATTGGAATTACAGACACCTAGGAGATAACAGCAATTGGCGAATGAACACCTCCATCTACAGTCGTTTACAGTCACTTTGGGGTCCCTTAGATATCGACCTGTCCGCATCACAATTGAACTCCCATCTACTGAAGTTCTTTAGCTGGAGACCAGATCCAGAAGCTCTAGCGACATATGCTTTTCTTCAACCATGGCCGAATACTCGCCATTACGCTTTTCCCCCTTTCTCTCTCATTGCTTGGACTCTATTACATCTCTGGCGATACCGGATCTCCTTGATCCTCATATCTCCTTTCTGGAGGACTCAACCATGGTTCCCTGCACTCATGGAAATGTCCATAGACTTCCCAAGGTTACTACCAGTATTCTCCGACCTCTTACTGGACCCCAGCGGGAACTCACATCCCCTTCTACTCCTGGGACATCTCAAGCTATTGGTATGGTTCCTCTCCGATGACTCTGTTTCATCCCAAATGTTCCACAAGCAACTCTGGACCTCCTGGCGAGAGCTTGGGCTCCAGGAACAAGAAAATCCTACCTACATGCCTGGAACTCATGGACTGGTTGGTGCATGAAACAACACGTGGATCCCATATCTGCACCTGTGAGTCATGTTTTGAGGTTCCTTACTTCACTTTTTGAACATGGCCCAGCCTATCGTACAAAAAAATGTATATAGATCTCAGCAGGTCACCAAGGCCAGAACGGTCTTCAAGCATGTAAACATCCATTTGTGTGTCGACTCCTGCATGGCATCAGTATTGCACGTCCACCACATCCTAAATATTCCTTTCTATGGGATGTTGGCCTCGTTCTCCGACTTTTTGGTAATTGGTCAAAGAATGAGAACCTTTCGATCAAGCAACTCACTGCTAAACTCGTTATGCTGTTTTGTCTAATTTCCTGTAAACGTGTCTCAGATGTTCATGCACTGAACTTTACAGCATGCTCATTTACACCAGAGGGCATTTCCTTCGAGACGTACGAAGACATCCATTACAACGTTTTTTTATCCAGTTTTTTACATAACGTTAACCTATGTGCAGTGGCCTGTCCCAAGGAATATGAAGCAAGGGCCTCTTCAGTTTGAGAATGCAGGTATCCAGATTTGTTTCTAGCGATTAGACATCCACATCATCCGGTTTCTACAGTTACCTTATCTCGTTGGGTTAAATGGATCATGGCGTCAGCTGACATCATCACTTCCACGTACGGAGCACCTTCTGCTAGGGGTGCTTTGGTATCCAAAGCTTTCTCCTTGGGATGCAGACTGGAAGACCCTTCCGTGCTGCTGTTTGGTCTGTGAATCTAAATTTCAGTAATTATATTTTCGCCCAGTTTCTCATTTTTCCACTACGGTGGTCCCACAGCTTTAAACTAGCATATTATGAGCCTTCGTGTCCTGTAATAAAGGTACCAGATTTTACTAATTTCATGATTTAAAGTCATGGTTTTATTAAGGACACGGAGGCGAGTATTATCCCACCCGATCCAGGTATGTTGCGCCCTCCCTTGGGTATATTTTCATGTAATGGGTGTACAGTCCTCATGGTAATGTTGGGCATTCATCTGGTTGACCGTTACTGTTGATATTATTGATGCTTTTTTGGTTAAATGGACATATTATTATGATTACTAATACACTGTGGATGAGGAATTTAATATCCAGAAACATATTTTACCCCTTAGTTCTTTGTCTATTACAGCCTCCTAATTGGTTTTCACACTGGTCTATGTCGGTCCATACCAAGTTCATGCGGATGATTGCCAGTTTCTCCGGAGGTCTCCGTTGTTGTTTTTCCCAGAGTCGCTGCTCTGCACATCTAATTAGTCATATGTTCTTCAGTCTATTGGGATGTTCATTGGCACCATCAAGAAACAGGAGTGGCTTAAGTGTTGCAGGAAATAGTTATTTAAAATCGAGGAATGGAATTTTCGGACGCGAACTTTCAGGAATCAAACCTTTATATTTGCTGCAGCGGGGTGACTTAGCCCGGCTCATGCCCGTTTGCCATGTGTCGAAAATAGGCGCACACATTACTTATATATCAACAGTTACGTCACAAGTGCATATACAAAAGTACAGAAATTAAACTTTTAGACACACATCTCAGCTATTTCCTGTCAATTTAGCAGTTTGACATGACAGTTGCGGTTTTGACACTTGTGTTTCAGCGCACTGAGCACAGACAGACAAGAGGGGGAGAGAGCGGGGGCTATGCGACCGCAGCTCCGCTCCTCTGCCTTCTGTAGTCCTACAAGCTGTGTGCCTGTCAGAAACAGACTTGTCAGACTTAACCATCCGCCATTTTAGAAGGTTTTCCAAGTGCTGCCACGTAAGGTCACATGGGTCTTTATTGTACTAGGAACACTCTCATTGGATATCATGTTATATGTGGTTAACCCTTTTGGTTACATGCTGTTTTTTTTTTTTGTTTTTCTTTGAATATCTACAATATCCTTTCTTTGCTGCTGAGGAACAAAGAAAGAGATTAAGCATAACACTCGCCTCTGTGTCCTTAATAAAATCATGACGTCATGAAATTAGTAAAATCTGGTAATTCCTTTACGTTAGGAATTAACTTCCCTTATTGGAAGTATAAAGTGATCTGAATCACAATAATGAACCTTTATTGACATCTAGTGGAGAAATTGGAGAATAACACATTCTCAGTAGATACTGACACTGACACTGAAAGTGTCTGCTCAAAAATGTTTCTGCTACTCTCTGCTACTCTGACTGGAGATGGCTTGCTCGGTTTATGTTTATCCCCACAAATTACCCTTATGATTATAGGTTCAGAGATGAGGATAGTTATACTTTTTTTTTATTATTGTTTATCCCACCAGCTGGCTCTATTTGGTGAATACAAACCTATTGGTGATAATGGGCTCCATTCATAAAGTGGTATCTTACCACATCTGAGTATGCGGTAAGATATCTCACAGCATTTTTCAAAAGGTTTTTTGGCATTCACTAAAAGAAACGCTACTAAATGACCACCTGCGGTATTTTAAGAAGTCATGCGGTATTTTACCAGTGAAAACATGCGGTAAATGAATGCCTGACCATGATTGTTAAAGTGGAACTTCAGACTATTTTTAAAGTTGCTGAGATTGGAATCCCTTCCCCTTGCTTTAACACTATTTGGGATTTCGAATGATGTAGTGTGTGCTACCAATAAATCCTGGGATATCTTCATCACAAATCCCAGGTTTCTTTGGGCAGCTTTTTTTTTTAAAAGGGCAGAGTAGGGCAGGGAAGGAGGGCAGAGAGGCGTGTCCAGAAACGATAGTTCAGCTTTGAGAGGGCGGAGCAGTGCGGGGGAGGATGGGGGTGAGGAGTGTCCAGATGCTATGGATCGGTCTTTGAGAGGGTGGAGGAGGAGGGTGGAGAGGCATGTCAAATCCTTGAGAGGGTGGAGGCATGATCCTCTGGTGGCCAGACAGCATGAGCGTCACAGAGAATGGGGAGCAGGAATTATCGCTGGGGCAGTGGGGAGTGCACCGGCTGGGGACAAGCGCATTGCTGCTGACAAGATGACAGAGCTCAAGATGTCACGTCAGTTCACTGGCAGCATAGGAGATCGCTACAGCTTCACTGTTTGATCAAGACTGCAGTTGTGTGTGTGTGTGTGTCTGGTATGCATATTCCGAAAGAAACAGCCACTGGCTTCCCCTGCCCTACATAAAATGGTCACCAACACAGCCTGTGTAAGCAGTGTGTTATTAAATCATTACATGAAAAATACAGCTTGCTTTTATAAATAAACTCCCTAAATGTCATCACCAATATCTGTGGCTGCTGCAGCTTTTTTTTTGTCTTTTACTAAAGTTCCTCTTTAAGGAGCGGGTGGCTGCCATGTCCTTAACAACTGATGAGTCATCAGCTGTTAGCAGGGTTCCCCGCTGACAGCTGAAAGTAAATAAAACAATTGCTGGCAATTAAAAAATTTGAAGAAAACAGCGTGGAGTCCCCCCCAAAATCCATACCAGACCCTAATCTGAGCATACAGCCCAGCATGTCACAAAAGGGAGGGGACAAGCGAGCAACCCCCTCATCCTGAACCATACCAGGCCACATCCCCTCAACACGGGGGGTGCTTTGGCATGGGGGGGGGCTCTGCCCTCCCCAAAGCACCTTGTTCCTGTGTTGATGGGGACAAGGGCCTCTTCCCCACAACCCCGGCCGGTGGTTGTGGGGGGTCTAACAAGGGGGCCCCCAGATCCCACTACTTTCATGTGAATGAGTGTGGGGTACAAAGTACCCCTACTCATTCACCCCCCAAAAACTGTGTAGTGTAAAAAATGTTAGATAGTCTTTTATTTAAAAAATAAATGTCCCCCAGTATAGATCCATCGTCAATTACAATGCCCACTGCCACCGCCGACCCGAAAAAGGGAGAAAAAAAAAGGTCCGCTTGCACCGAAGGCTCCTGCTGACTGCCAGCTCCACCATCTGCCAGTTTTTATATAACTAAGGGGCGGGGTCTCCCATTGACCTCACTGTTACTGCGCCCCTTGTGATGTTACTTTCAGCTGTCAGCATGCCTGAACCACTACTTAATTACCGCATGCATTTATTTATTTATTTTATTCTGTGAATTGAGCAATATTTGAACGATATAGTGAATTGACAGTTACAAGATCTCATGCGATATTTAGGCAAAATGTGTCCGGACTCCTAAATATCGCATGCAAGTTCTTTTTGTAAATGGAGCCCAATATCAGGAAAATATTACAAACCCAGTAGTAATAGTATTATGTCCTTCTGTTTTTTCATTATTAAATGGCTCAACCAAGTGTATTTACCGCCAACCCCTGACTGCAAGTGAAAACGAGCCCTTAGTCTTACTAATGAGATTTAAACATTTGGTATCCTGAAAATGCTTGTGTTAATATATCAAAATCATAATTGCTAAACATAAATATGGACAAAACACAGTGGCAGCTTAAAGCTGAACTCCAAGTATGATTTTTACTGTATGGTTACATTGGTCCAGCTTGGACTAATGTAAGCATGCATATCTCATAACTGACCGATCGCTGTAGAAGCTGACAATCACTGACACTGTAGTAATTGCCCCTATTACAGTGATAGCAGCATTTTCCGGGTCCTGTGCTGAACCACTTCTGTTTAGTAACCACAGGAGATCGCTTGCACACTATTACCGCCAACTCACAGAGCACATTTAATATGGCATTCTCCGATTGGGCAAGGTGGAGATTATGAGATCACCACCTTGCCTCTCCACCTTGTCTAGTCACGCTGCTATAGTGATTCGCTGCTTTCCTCAGTGATCGCTCAGGTATGAGATATGCATACCTAGAATGGTCCAAGCAGCAACAGTGTAACTATGCAATAAAATCATACCTAGAATTCAGCTTTAAAGCAGTGGTCCTCAACCCTGGCCTACAGGGCCCACTAACAGGCCAGGTTTGCAAGATAACTGAAATACATCCCAGGTGATATCATTTGCTGCTCAGTGATTGCAGTATTCTAGTCTGCATCTCCCCAAGGTAATACTTAAAATCTGGCCTGTTAGTGGGCCCTGAGGACCGGAGTTGAGGACCACTGCTTTAAAGGGAATAAACTCTTATTATAAACTATTTGAAAATATACAGTCAGGTCCATAAATATTGGGACACAATTCTAATCTTTTTGGCTCTATACACCACCACAATGGATTTGAAATGAAACAAACAAGATGTGCTTTAACTGCAGACTTTCAGCTTTAATTTGAGGGTATTTACATCCAAATCAGGTGAACGGTGTAGGAATTACAACAGTTTGTATATGTTCCTCCCACTTTTTAAGGGACCAAAAGTAATGGGACAGATTAACAATCATAAATCAAACTTTCACTATTTAATACTTGGTTGCAAATCCTTTGCAGTCAATTACAGCCTGAAGTCTGGAATGCATAGGCATCACCAGACGCTGGGTTTCATCCCTGGTGATGTTCTGCCAGGAGGCCTCTACTGCAACTGTCTTCAGTTCCTGCTTGTTCTTGGGGCATTTTCCCTTCAGTTTTGTCTTCAGCAAGTGAAATGCATGCTCAATCGGATTCAGGTCAGGTGATTGACTTGTTCATTGCATAACATTCCACTTCTTTCCCTTAAAAAACTCTTTGGTTGTTTTCGCAGTATGCTTCGGGTCATTGTCCATCTGCACTGTGAAGTGCCGTCCAAAGAGTTCTGAAGCATTTGGCTGAATATGAGTAGATAATATTGCCCTAAACACTTCAGAATTCATCCTGCAGCTTTTGTCAGCAGTCACATCATCAATAAATTCAAGAGAACCAGTTCTATTGGCAGCCATACATGCCCACGCCATGACACTACTACCACCATGCTTCACTGATAAGGTGGTATGCTTTGGATCATGAGCAGTTTCTTTCCTTCTCCATACTCTTCTCTTCCCATCACTCTGGTACAAGTTGATCTTGGTCTCATCTGTCCATAGTGTGTTGTTCCAGAACTGTGAAGGCTTATTTAGATGTTGTTTGGCAAACTCTAATCTGGCCTTCCTGTTTTTGAGGCTCACCAATGGTTTACATCTTGTGGTGAACCCTCTGTATTCACTCAGGTGAAGTCTTTTCTTGATTGTTGACTTTGACACACATACACCTACCTCCTGGAGAGTATTCTTGATCTGGCCAACTGTTGTGAAGGGTGTTTTCTTCACCAGGGAAAGAATTCTTCGGTCATCCATCACAGTTATTTTCTGTGGTCTTCCGAGTCTTTTGGTGTTGCTGAGCTCACCGGTGCGTTCTTTCTTTTTAAGGATGTTCCAAACAGTTGATTTGGCCACACCTAATGTTTTTGCTCTCTCTCTGATGGGTTTGTTTTGGTTTTTCAGCCTAATGATGGCTTGCTTTACTGATAGTGACAGCTCTTTGGATCTCATATTGAGAGTTGACAGCAATAGATTCCAAATGCAAATAGCACACTTGAAATAAACTCTGGACCTTTTATCTGCTCCTTGTAAATGAGATAATGAGGGAATAACACACACCTGGCCATGGAACAGCTGAGCAGCCAATTGTCCCATTACTTTTTATCTTTATTACTCATGGGTTATGATGTAAAATGTCTAATTTGGTTCCTGTTATGAGGGCTACATTAGGGAATCATTAAGGTGCTAAAAGGGAGAACAGGAGAAATATAGCAAAAATAAACTTTATTCACAACGTACCCAGACACTTTGCCTTAGCAAACGGACAAACCACAAGCTTCACATTTTTTACATAAAGACCATTTTAACATGCTTATTAGAAAGAAGTGTATGTTAAAAAAAAAAAAAAAAAACATTTGTACAAAAAACTTTCTGGATTGTTCCTCTTGATATGCCATACCCATATGGTCTCAGTAAACACATATAATTCATGCTAACATACACTGGGCACATTGTCTCTGCAGTTTTTGCCTTACTAGAGCCTATTAGAAAGCACTGCCCACATCCCCACCTGAACAAACAAAGTACCAAGATTCCCGCTAATGGGACTTTCAAGGGCAAAGAGGTAGAAAACATAAGTATTGGTAATAGAAAAAGAAAGTAAATAAACAGAAAATGTATATTTATTTAAACAAGAACCATAAAATCTGACATAAGACAATAGTAAATACAACAATCAGTTAAAAACGATACAGGTGACATTACAATATACAAAATTTGAAGAGATTTGCGTACAAAAAGGGACACTAGCACATTCTATATCTAAATTGTATTCGATGCTGGGGGACAATGGAGATAGCCGCCAACTATTATATATGAATGATTGGGAGAAGGAATTAAATAACACTTTCTCAGACGTAGAGAAAAAGCGGATATTCCAGTTGGCCCACTCAACATCTATTAGTACAAAAATACAAGAGATGAATTACAAAATATTGTCGAGATGGTATCAAACCCCTGTTAAAATGCATAAAATAGTACCAACGAACACAGATGGATGTTGGAGATGTGGAGAGGGAAGAGGAACACTATTACACATATTTTGGCTATGTCCCAAAATGGAAAAATTCTGGAAACAGATTTATGAAATTACACAAACCCTGACAGAATACCAGCTGACAATGGACCCAGCCCTCTTCCTCCTTCACAAAACTAACATTCCATCTAAACAATACAAAAATTCAATAATACCCTACCTATTGAACGCAGCGAAAATGTGTATTCCCTTAAAGTGGAAAAAAGAGGAACCACCAGACATAAATATGTGGATAAATAAGGTGGAAGAGATTAACAAATTAGAAAACCTGGTACTGAATGCCAATCACAAAACAGAAAAATACAAAATAATATGGAACGGATGGAATGAGTATATAATCTCGAGACGGCAGAATCCAGTATGAAGGCTTAGGAAACAGGGGGAACCCCATAATTAGGGAGAATTCCCTCGTTGTTTATTATGGTCACCTTTTTCCTCCCCCCCCCCCCTGGGTCTCCCTTTCCCCCCCCCTCCCCTTTTTTTTTTTTTTTTTTTTGGGTCTTGTTTAGTTTTGCTTTGTTTAGTTTTCTTGTTTAGTGTTTAGTCTTGTTGTCTCCTCATGGTCTCTCAGAGTACTAAAAGAGAGGTCAGAGGGTTAAAGGTATACAAACAGACCAGCAAATTGGAGGAATACGTAAGATGCGTCTACTTCTCATTGATATTGTTTTGTTCTTCCTTTCTTTTGTACCCTCCCCATAGTGGGAAAAATAGTGAAGCTATAAACCTTAACCTCTGTTATAATGTGAATAATACATGAAACCATGAATGTATAAGAAATGTATGTGAAAAAGCGGTTATGTTTTCTACCTCTTTGCCCTTGAAAGTCCCATTAGAGGGAATTTTGGTTCTTCATTGTCTCTGCGGAGTATACTAATGCCCTCTAGTGCCCTTTTAGTCTGTTTCCAGTATATTATATAACTATAATAGATTATTTATTATAATAATATATAATGTGCATTGAGCACTTTAGGATTTGCAGTGCACATAAGGAGCTTGACTGGTGGTTTCAGTATGACTATTGAGGGAAATTGACTTGTGATTTGGTATTACTAATATGCATTTTTTTTCTGTAATGGCATATAAAAAGTATTCTTTGTATAATAATTGTATGTCATTTCTGCATACCTCTTGGGACATAGTATATACACAGAATGTACAGTACACTGTTACATTTACTTCTAGTTAAGCATATACTGTATATGGGTCTACCCATATAGGACCGTGACCGTAGTTAGCTACTCAGACTGAGGAAGGTAGAATCAACTGGAATGTGTGCGTCAATTTCTCCTCTTCCCAATACCACACCGCTGGCTGCAGGTTTATAAATACATGATAATTATTACAGTCCCACACAATGCCAGGACAAGGACAGCAAGCTCTTAGAGTAAAGATGACAATCCCCCCCCCATCCAGATGTGTGAGCATTGTGTCTTAGATGTCTCACTGGAAAAAAAATCCAGGACTAATCTGCATTTTCACAACCCCCCACCTCAACAGTATAAATTCCTTCTTCAAGCCAAAATTCTCCCTACCTCCGATAAAATTTCAATAAATCCCCCTCCTCCCAGTATAAATCCCCCCTCCCCAGCTCAAATACCCCCCTTCCCCTCTCCTAGCACAAATCCCCCCACCCCCATTTCCCCCCTCCTGGCACAAATCCCCCCCCCTCCAGATCTCCCTCCCAGAGCATTATTGTATTATTTTTATACAAAGTTTATACCTGTATTTTGAAATATATTACGTGGATTATTATTTTTTTTTAATGATTTATATGTGATGTTATATTGCTTTCTTGTTCAAAATTTTTTTATTTAGAATAAAGGGTGTACAATCAAGTGTGGCATTGAGCACTACATATGGCAGTAGATACCAAAGACGAGGAATCAACAACAATGAAGCGTTCAACTGTGGTATGAAAATAAAGAGTGGAACAAAATAGTTAATAGTGTTCACCATCACTGGAATTTAAGGACAGATGGGTGATGGGTTGAATTGCTTCATATTTGTCAGCAAGGTCATTTGTTCCCTTTGCCATGAGGTCTCTGAGCAGGAAGTCCAACTCCTAATATGGTCATTCCAGAAAGTTCAATGGGGAGACGGGCTGGCTAACAATGTTGCTTTTTGTCTGAGGTGGCTTTCCATTCACCTATTGTCAGGTGTGCTAATGACCTCACCTGTTGTCTGCTAAGGGATGTATTGACACTCAGAGTAATGTGTATTGAGGGCTCGTTAGGGAACCATTGTTCTGTGTCTGACTATTATGTACATTGATTGTTCCCTAGGGCTTCTGTCTCCTTGCACATGGCAGTCCTTCTGGTCAAGCTATCTGACCAATCACTGCTGACTCATTTTCGAGCCCTCATTTGCATGGCTGGAGAGGACCTTATGGGGAACTGCAGGTACTGTGAAATTGACCAATGGGAAAGAGGTTGTTGGGGGAAGGATGTTCCAAATTCTGTATAAAAGTGTGCTGTGTTCTTCCAATAAATTGTCTTCCTGTTTGAACTTACATTCAGCCTGCTTGGTGTTTGTTCTAATGGATTCCGGACGGCACATAGCTGTAGTTCGGATCCCAGAGCCTTGGTTGATCGAACCATCAGACGTTGCGATCTGCAAGCTGACTGACTAGAAACAGAGGAGTGTCGGGAGAGCGGAAGCGAGCGAGCAAGGGTCTCGTCACAGTAACATCGTTTAACAGGGATGTAGATTAAAAAGCAGGAGGAAGAATGCAAGTCATTGGTGAGATTAATTTGCATTGTCGTCCCCCACTAGAGACGCGAAACAACAACAAAAACAAAGCCCCTTGGCACCCCAACGGGGGACAATGCCAAAGAGCATGAGGAGTCTGGGAGACCATGATACATGGGTGGGTGGGAATAATCAAGGGCAGCCTAAAAGGTGGGAAGGGAGAAGCAGAAGGTAGAGGGGGAGGGAGAGAGGGAGGAAAAAAAAAAGGGGGGGGAGAAGGGGGAAAGGTCAAGTGAAGGGGGGAAGACGTGGGGTGCATGTTCCCCCCCAGGGGAGGACCGACCGGAGGACCGAAGGTTGAATAAGTTTGCAATCATGACCCAGGGTATGGTCATGGGCGCAGCAAAGCGATGTCAAGACCAGGGGGCAGAAAATGGGTAATCCAAGGAGTCCATAATTTTTCAAATTTCGGGACCGTGTCCTGAAGGACAGCCTCTATTTTGGCATGAATCATGGCTTGGGTTATCCTGTGTTTAGTGGCCAGTACGCTTAAAGAGGGGGTTTTCCAAGCCTTGGTCTGCTTGGAGGATGTGGTGACATGAAGAAGAAGCTTAAATTGGCGGTGCGTCAGAGTGGCAGGTTTCAGGTTCAAGAGGGCACCGGAGGGATCGGGAGATAGAGACGTGTCAAAGAGTTGTGAAAGGATCCGGAATATTGTAGACCAAAAAGATTGAACGATGGGGCAATCCCACCAAATATGCAAATGTGTGCCCGCTGCGTCGCAGCTTCTGAAGCATTGCGGAGGGTAGCTGGGGAGAAATTTGTGTATTCTAGCAGGGACTATATACCATCTAGTGAGAACCTTATAGTTCGTTTCCAGAGCGACGACGTTCAGCGAGGAGGATTTAGTAGCCTGCCAGATATGTGCCCAGTCGGTATCATCCAGAGAAAGGGAGAGATCTCTCGTCCATTTTGGGGCGTAGGTGGGAGGGGCAGAGGAAATTGGGGAGAGCAGATGGGAATAATGTTCCGAGATCAGGCCACGCTTGTGTGGGGTGATGTTATATTGCTTTCATAACAAACAGTATATTAAATGTATTGAAAAAATAACAAATACCTAACATACACACCCATAAACTTAATGGGGGAAAAACACATCTTCCCTGCAATACACATCCTCGCTCCTCATTTCCCCATTAGTAAAAATCCCTGCCAGCATCATACTGTACATCGCATCTCCTGCAACATTATATATTTCCATCAACAGTATACTGCACATCCCCCACCCCCACCCCACCACAGTACACATTCCCCCACTGCCAATAGAGTTATCCTGTTTTCAGTGTTACTTCCCCCACCAACTGCTTCCTACCTAGCATCTTTTGCCCCCTTTTCTGTGTTGCCCCTCAGCAGTATCCCCTCCACAGCTGTATCCTCCCCAACCAAAAAAAACACAATCAAGCAATTCACATCTATCCACCCCCACTTGTAGCCCACCCCTGCATTTAACCCCACCCCCTTTGCCCCCACCTGAATTCTCACACTACAGGAGTACGCATACTCCCATAAGCTCCATTCTCCAATGTAGTATACATCTGCCCCTACATCTACTCTATAATTATAATCCAAATTGCCCCATAGATTATTACCAAAGTCTAGAGTTCTTATGCCACCATACTGTGAGGTGAGAAGACTCATATTATTCTAGAAACTCTTAAGTAATACTAAAGTCACATTCATTACATTAAAGTGTTTGTAAAGTCAGAAGGTTTTTTATATTAATGCATTCTATGCATTAAGGTAAAAACCCTTCTGGGTGTAGCAGCCTCCTCAGCCCCCTTAATACTTACCCGAGCCTCCTCTCAATCCAGCGATGTCCATGAATGCCTCGGCTTCCTCCTGATTGGCTAAGATACAGCAGCGGCTCCATTGGCTCCTGCTGCTGTCAATCAAACTCAGTTAGCCAAGGAGGAATGAGAGGGATTGCGGCCGAACCGCGGCTCTGTGTCTGAATGGATAAAGGGAGCTGCAGCTCGGCTCAGGTGACCCCATAGAAAGTTGCTTGCTGTGGGGGCACTCAACAGGAGGGAGGGGCCAGGAGCTTCAGGCAGGAACCTGAGAAGAGGAGGATCTGGGCTGCTCTGTGCAAAACCACTACACAGAGGAGGTAAGTATAACATGTTTGTTATTTTAATGGGAAAAAAAACAAGACTTTGCAATCGCTTTAACTATTAACATATGGGAATTTACCGGCATTGACCCAGTAATGCTAGAATGTTGCTCTGGTCACTGATTTATTTATGTAATCATCTATTTCTGAAATTCATATTCCAGAGGTGTAAACATAGTGCAGTGATGATATCATTATTCTGATTTACGCATATTGCATCTTGCATTCACCTACTGCCACGAGAGAAGGAGGAGCAGTGCAGGTGCAAAGTGGATGGGGCTATGGTGAGGTAGAAGCATGTAAGCTGCTGCCCATTTCCACCAGTAGGAGCAGGAACACTGGGAACTGAGGATGCATGAAATACATCCAGAGAGGTAGGTGTTTGATTGTGTATATACTGTATGTGTACACATGCTGTATGCAGTGTGTATGCATGTTGTATGCAATGCGCATTTATGTCATGCCTATAGGCAAGTTAAAATTTATGTACCGTATTTATCGGCGTATAACACGCGCCGGCGTATAACACGCACCTCAATATTTGGAGAGAAATTTCAGGAAAAAAGCTTAAATTTAAAATAAACAGCTTTGAACTCAGAACATTTTTTTTTAAATCAAATTACATCTCACCAGTGCCCATGAATGCAGCCTCATCAGCAGTGTCCAGCAATGCATCCTCATCAGCAGTGTCCAGCAATGCAGCCTCATCAGCAGTGTCCATATATACAGGCAATCAGCAGTGTCCATATATGCAGCCCATCAGCAGTGTCCATATATGCAGCCTCATCAGCAGTGTCCATATATGCAGCCTCATCAGCAGTGTCCATATATGCAGCCTCATCAGCAGTGTCCATATATGCAGCCCATCAGCAGTGTCCATATATGCAGCCTCATCAGCAATGTCCATATATACAGCCTCAATATATGCAGCCCAGCAGCAGTGTCCATATATGCAGCCCATCAGCAGTGTCCATATATGCAGCCCATCAGCAGTGTCCATATATGCAGCCTCATCAGCAGTGTCCATATATGTAGCCTATCAGCAGTGTCCATATATGCAGCCTCATCAGCAGTGTCCATATATGCAGCCTCACCAGCAATGTCCATATATGCAGCCTCAATATATGCAGCCCAGCAGCAGTGTCAATTTATGCAGCCTAGCAAGCGCAGTGTCCAAATATGCAGCCTCGCAAGCGCCATTGGAACTGTCCGAATCTGTTTTAAAAAAGGGCGGGAAGCAGCGCCGAGAGCAGAAGGGGTGGGTCGGGCTGAGGAGAAGGGAGAATGAGCGAGCGCAGTCATCGGAAGTCCTACCTCCTCTGCCGAGACGTGTGACGTCTGTCATAGGCGGGACTTCCGATGACTGCGCTCGCTCGTTCTCCCATCTCCTCGCCCCGCCCCGCCCCCTTCTGCTCTAATGACAGCTAGTCCTTCCTTCTCCTCGGCCGGCCCGCCCCTTCTGCTCTCGGCGATGCTTCCTGGCCTTTTTTTTAATATCGGCGTATAACACGCACTGCTGTTTTTTCCTCCATTTTTAAGAGGAAAAAGTGTGTGTTATACACTGATAAATACGGTAGTTAATTCCTGCAGCCAGCCTAGGCTTGAGAAGGGGTCGAAGCATTTTTGGTTCTGTTTTTCCGGGCTTTTGGTTTTGGTGGGCCCATCCGTGATATAAAAGAGGGGAACCGCTAGGACCAAAAATGGAGGGAGCGACCTGGGAGTCAGAGTGGAGAACTTAGTGTCGAGGGTATGGAGACCCACCTCTGAGTCCTAGGATGGTGCCGAAGATTCTGGGAGTCATGGACAGCATCCAAGTTATGAACAGTGCCTATATGGACTCTCACCTCACTTACGCAGCGCTTTACATATACATTGTACATACACATCAGTCCCTGCCCTGAAGGAGCTTACAATCTAAGGTCCCTAGCTCACATACATACGCAGTAGGGCCAATTGTTTTTTTTATACAGGATCCAATTAACCTACCAGCATGTCTTTGGAGTGTGGGAGGAAACCGGAGTACCCGGAGGAAACCCACGCAGGCACAGGGAGAACATGCAAACTCCAGGCAGGTAGTATCGTGGTTGGGATTCGAACCAGCGACCCTCTTGCTGCTAGGTGAAGTGCTAACCACTACACCACTGTGCTGCCCATTTATAGTTCATTCTATTGTCTTTTCAATGAATGGAGGTAATTTTTGGCTCTGCCAACTCTGTAAGTATTTTATAGATCTGTGCTATACAGTGTTTCACGGTCTCCTGTGCATTACAAAGATGTTCAAGTGGGTTTAGATGTTCTTCAGATCTAATTGGTTGTGGTAGTGTCGATACAAAATGCTTTAGCTGTAAATACTTCCATTCATTCAATGTCATAAAATCCCCCTTGTGTTTTAAATTCCTGGACACAAGACCTTACAGCGGTTTAACAGGACAGGTTCCAATCAGAACAGGCCTTGCCATGGTTGACCAAAGAAGTTGAGTGCACATGCTCAGCGTCAAATCCAGAGGTTATCTTTGGGAAATAGACATATGAGTGCTGCCAGCATTGCTACAGAGGTTGAAGGGGTAGGGGGCTCAGCCTGTCAGTACTCAGACCATACGCCACACACTGCATCAAATTGGTCTGCATGGCTGTCATCCCAGAAGGAAGCCTCTTCCTAAAGATGATGCACAAGAAGGCCCACAGTTTTCTGGAGACAAGCAGACTAAGGACATGGATTACTGGAACCATGTCCTGTAGTCTGATGAGACCAAGATGAAGTTATTTGGCTCAGATGGTGTCAAGCATGTGTGGCGCCAACCAGGTGAGGAGTACAAAGATAAATCTGTCTTGCCTATAGTCAAGCATTGTGGTGGGAGTGTCATGGTCTGGGGCTGCATGAGTGCTGCTGGCACTGGGGAGCTAAAGTTCATTAAGGAACCTATGAATGCCAACATGTACTGTGTCATACTGAAGCAAAGCATGATCCCCTCCCTTCGGAGACTGGGCCGCAGGGCAGTATTCCAAAATGATAAGGACCCCAAACATACCTCCAAGACAACAACTGACTTGCTAAGGAAGCTGAGGGTAAAGGTGATGGACTGGCTAAGCATGTCTCCAGACCTAAACTCCATTGAGCATCTGTGGGACATCCTCGAATGGAAGGTAGAGGAGCGCAAGGTCTCTAACATCCACCAGCTCTGTGATGTCATCATGGAGGAGTGGAACAGGACTCAAGTGGCAACCTTTGAAGCTCTGGTGAACTCCATGCACAAGAGGGTTAAGGCAGTGCTGGAAAATAATGGTGGCCACACAAAATATTGACACTTTGGTCCAAATTTGAACATTTTTACATAGGGGTGTACTCACTTTTGTTGCCAGCGGTTTAGACATTAATGGCTGTGTGTTGAGTTATTTTGTGGGGACAGCAAATTTACACTGTTATACAAGCTGTACACTCACTACTTTACATTGCAGCAAAGTGTAATTTCTTCAGTGTTGTCACATGAAAAGATATAGTAAAATATTTGCAAAATGTGAGGGGTGTAATCACTTTTCTGAGATACTGTAGTTCTGATCTCTGCACTCTGTACATACTGAAGGTTTAAGTTTTAAGCCCCTCCCACTGTTAACACAATTTTTCTACACCCACGCAATGCCTCATAATTCTCCTCTGGGTACCCAAGAGGGCTCCCTGCAAGGTAGTCTGTGCAGGGCCACGTGATTTTTAATGGCAACCCTGCTGATAGGACAATGCAAGGAGTGAGAGAGAGAATGCTGCTGGGAGTCAGCAGAGAGACCCGACAGAGACTGGGGAGCAAGTGTCCTGCAGTACAAGAGAAGCTGGGTATTGACGGGGCTGCAGTACATGAGAAGCTGGGTGTAGACAGAGGGCTGCAGTGCATGAGAAGCTGGATGTAGACAGAGGGCTGTAGTGCATGAGAAGCTGGGTGTAGACAGAGGGCTGCAGTGCACGAGAAGCTGGGTGTAGACAGAGGGCTGCAGTGCATGAGAAGCTGGATGTAGACAGAGGGCTGCAGTGCATGAGAAGCTGGGTGCAGACAGAGGACTGCAGTACAGGAGTAGCTGGGTGTAGACAGACGGCTGCAGTACAGGAGAAGCTGGGTGCAGACAGAGGGCTGCAGTGCATGAGAAGCTGGGTGCAGACAGAGGACTGCAATACAGGAGAAGCTGGGTGTAGACAGAGGGCTGCGGTACAGGAGAGGCTGGGTGCAGACAGAGGACTGCAGTACAGGAGAAGCTGGGTGTAGACAGAGGGCTGCAGTGCATGAGAAGCTGGGTGTAGACAGAGGGCTGCAGTGCATGAGAAGCTGGGTGTAGACAGAGGGCTGCAGTGCATGAAAAGCTAGGTGTAGACAGAGGGCTGCAGTGCATGAGAAGCTGGGTGTAGAGAGGGCTGCAGTGCATGAGAAGCTGGGTGCAGACAGAGGACTGCAGTACAGGAGAAGCTGGGTGTAGACAGACAGCTGCAGTACAGGAAAAGCTGGGTGTAGACAGATGGCTGCAGTCCAGGAGAAGCTGGGTGTAGACAGAGGGTTGTAGTGCACTAGAAGCTACGTGTAGAAAGAGGGCTGCAGTACATGAGAAGCTGGGTGTAGACAGAGGGCTGCAGTACAGGAGAAGCTGGGTGTAGACAGAGGGCTGCAGTACAGGGAAAGCTGGGTGTAGACAGGGGGATGCAGTACAGGGAAAGCTGGGTGTAGACAGACGGCTGCAGTACAGGAGAAGCTGGGTGTAGACAGAGGACTGCAGTACATGAGAAGCTGGCTGTAGACAGAGGGCTGCAGTGCATGAGAAGCTGGGTGCAGACAGAGGACTGCAGTATAGGAGAAGCTGGGTGTAGACAGAGGGCTGCAGTACAGGAGAAGCTGGGTGTAGACAGAGGGCTGCAGTACAGGTGAAGCTTGGTGTAGACAGGGAGCTGCAGTACAGGGAAAGCTGGGTGTAGACACAGGACTGCAGTACAGGAGAAGCTGGGTGTGGACAGAGGGCTGAAGTACAGGAGAAGCTAGGTGTAGACAGAGGGCTGAAGAACAGGAGAAGATGGGTGTAGACAAAGGGCTGCAGTACAGGAGAAGCTGGGTGCAGACGGAGAGCTGCAGTACAGGAGAAGCTGGGAGAAGACAGAGGGCTGCAGTACAGGAGAACCTGGGTGTAGACAGATGGCTGCAGTACAGGAGAAGCTGGGTGTAGACAGAGGGCTGAAGTACAGGAGAAGCTGGGTGTAGATGGAGGGCTGCAGTACAGGAGAAGCTGGGTGTAGACAGAGGGCTGCAGGACAGGAAAAGCTGGGTGTAGACAGATGGCTGCAGTACAGGAGAAGCTGGGTGTAGACAGAGGGCTGAAGTACAGGAGAAGCTGGGTGTAGACAAAGGACTGCAGTACAGGAGAAGCTGGGTGCAGACGGAGGGCTTCAGTACAGGAGAAGCTGGGTGCAGACGGAGGGCTGCAGTACAGGAGAAGATGGGTGCAGATGGAGGGCTGCAGTACAAGAGAAGCTGGGTATAGACAGAGGGCTGCAGTAAAGGAGAAGCAGGGTGTAGACAGAGGGCTGCAGTACATGAGAAGTTGGGTGTAGCCAAAGGGCTGCAGTACATGAGAATTTGGGTGTAGACGGAGGGCTGCAGTACAGGATAAGTTGGGTGTAGATGGAGGGCTGCAGTACAGGATAAGTTGGGTGTAGATGGAGGGCTGCAGTACAGGGAAAGCTGGGTGTAGACACAGGACTGCAGTACAGGAGAAGCTGGGTGTAGACGGAGGACTGCAGTACAGGAGAAGCTGGGTGTAGACAGAGGGCTGCAGTACAGGAGAAGCTGGGTGTAGACAGAGGGCTGCAGTACAGGTGAAGCTGGGTGAAGACAGGGAGCTGCAGTACATGAGAAGTTAGGTGTAGACGGAGGGCTGCAGTACAGGATAAGTTGGGTGTAGATGGAGGGCTGCAGTACAGGATAAGTTGGGTGTAGATGGAGGGCTGCAATACAGGAGAAGCTGGGTGCAGACGGAGGGCTGCAGTACAGGAGAGGCTGGGTGTAGACGGAGGACTGCAGTACAGGAGAAGCTGGGTGTAGACAGAGGACTGCAGTACAGGAGAAGCTGGGTGTAGACAGAGGGCTGCAGTACAGGAGAAGCTGGGTGTAGACAGAGGGCTGCAGTACATGAGAAGTTGGGTGTAGCCAAACAGCTGCAGTACATGAGAAGTTGGGTGTAGACGGAGGGCTGCAGTACAGGATAAATTGGGTGTAGATGGAGGGCTGCAGTACAGGATAAGTTGGGTGTAGATGGAGGGCTGCATTACAGGAGAAGCTGGATGCAGACGGAGGGCTGCAGTACAGGAGAAGCTGGGTGTAGACGGAGGACTGCAGTACAGGAGAAGCTGGGTGTAGACAAAGGGCTGCAGTACAGGAGAAGCTGGGTGTAGTCAGAGGGCTGCAGTACATGAGAAGTTGGGTGTAGCCAAAGGGCTGCAGTACATGAGAAGTTGGGTGTAGACGGAGGGCTGCAGTACAGGATAAGTTGGGTGTAGATGGAGGGCTGCAGTAAAGGATAAGTTGGGTGTAGATGGAGGGCTGCAGTACAGGAGAAGCTGGGTGCAGACTGAGGGCTGCAGTAAAGGAGAAGCTGGGTGTAGACGGAGGACTGCAGTACAGGAGAAGCTGGGTGTAGAGAAAGGGCTTCAGTACAGGAGAAGCTGGGTGTAGACAGAGGGCTGCAGTACATGAGAAGCTGGGTGTAGCCAAAGGGCTGCAGTACATGAGAAGTTGGGTGTAGACGGAGGGCTGCAGTACAGGATAAGTTGGGTGTAGATGGAGGGCTACAGTACAAGATAAGTTGGGTGTAGATGGAGGGCTGCAGTACAGGAGAAGCTGGGTGCAGACGGAGGGCTGCAGTACAGGAGAAGCAGGGTGTAGACGGAGGACTGCAGTACAGGAGAAGCTGGGTGTAGACAGAGGGCTGCAGTACAGGAGAAGCTGGGTGTAGACAGAGGGCTGCAGTACAGGTGAAGCTGGGTGTAGACAGGGAGCTGCAGTACAGGGAAAGCTGGCTGTAGACAGAGGGCTGCGGTGCATGAGAAGCTGGGTGCAGACAGAGGACTGCAGTACAGGAGAAGCTGGGTGTAGACAGAGGGCTGCAGTACAGGAGAAGCTGGGTGTAGACAGAGGGCTGCAGTAGAGGGGAAGCTGGGTGTAGACAGATGGCTGCAGTACAGGAGAAGCTGGGTGTAGACAGAGGGCTGAAGTACAGGAGAAAATGGGTGTAGACAAAGGGCTGCAGTACAGGAGAAGCTGGGTGAAGAAAGAGGGCTGCAGTACAGGAGAACCTGGGTGTAGACAGATGGCTGCAGTACAGGAGAAGCTGGGTGTAGACAGAGAGCTGCAGTACAGGAGAAGCTGGGTGTAGACAGAGGGCTGCAGTACAGGAAAAGCTTGGTGAAGACAGAGGGATGCAGTACAGGAAAAGCTGGGTGTAGACAGATGGCTGCAGTACAGGAAAAGCTGGGTGTAGACAGAGGGCTGAAATACAGGAGAAGCTGGGTGTAGACAAAGGGCTGCAGTACAGGAGAAGCTGGGTGCAGACGGAGGGCTGCAGTACAGGAGAAGCTGGGTGCAGACGGAGGGCTGCAGTACAGGAGAAGCTGGGTGTAGACAGAGGGCTGCAGTACAGGTGAAGCTGGGTGAAGACAGGGAGCTGCAGTACATGAGAAGTAAGGTGTAGACGGAGGGCTGCAGTACAGGATAAGTTGGGAGTAGATGGAGGGCTGCAGTACAGGATAAGTTGGGTGTAGATGGAGGGCTGCAATACAGGAGAAGCTGGGTGCAGACGGAGGGCTGCAGTACAGGAGAGGCTGGGTGTAGACGGAGGACTGCAGTACAGGAGAAGCTGGGTGTAGACAGAGGACTGCAGTACAGGAGAAGCTGGGTGTAGACAGAGGGCTGCAGTACAGGAGAAGCTGGGTGTAGACAGAGGGCTGCAGTACATGAGAAGTTGGGTGTAGCCAAACAGCTGCAGTACATGAGAAGTTGGGTGTAGACGGAGGGCTGCAGTACAGGATAAATTGGGTGTAGATGGAGGGCTGCAGTACAGGATAAGTTGGGTGTAGATGGAGGGCTGCATTACAGGAGAAGCTGGGTGCAGACGGAGGGCTGCAGTACAGGAGAAGCTGGGTGTAGACGGAGGACTGCAGTACAGGAGAAGCTGGGTGTAGACAAAGGGCTGCAGTACAGGAGAAGCTGGGTGTAGTCAGAGGGCTGCAGTACATGAGAAGTTGGGTGTAGCCAAAGGGCTGCAGTACATGAGAAGTTGGGTGTAGACGGAGGGCTGCAGTACAGGATAAGTTGGGTGTAGATGGAGGGCTGCAGTAAAGGATAAGTTGGGTGTAGATGGAGGGCTGCAGTACAGGAGAAGCTGGGTGCAGACGGAGGGCTGCAGTAAAGGAGAAGCTGGGTGTAGACGGAGGACTGCAGTACAGGAGAAGCTGGGTGTAGACAAAGGGCTTCAGTACAGGAGAAGCTGGGTGTAGACAGAGGGCTGCAGTACATGAGAAGCTGGGTGTAGCCAAAGGGCTGCAGTACATGAGAAGTTGGGTGTAGACGGAGGGCTGCAGTACAGGAGAAGCTGGGTGCAGACGGAGGGCTGCAGTACAGGAGAAGATGGGTGCAGATGGAGGGCTGCAGTACAGGAGAAGCTGGGTGTAGACAGAGGGCTGCAGTACAGGAGAAGCAGGGTGTAGACAGAGGGCTGCAGTACATGAGAAGTTGGGTGTAGCCAAAGGGCTGCAGTACATGAGAAGTTGGTTGTAGATGGAGGGCTGCAGTACAGGATAAGTTGGGTGTAGATGGAGGGCTGCAGTACAGGATAAGTTGGTGTAGATGGAGGGCTATAGTACAGGAGAAGCTGGGTGCAGACGGAGGGCTGCAGTACAGCAGAAGCTGGGTGTAGACGGAGTGCTGCAGTACAGGATAAGTTGGGTGTTGATGGAGAGCTGCAGTACAGGAGAAGCTGGGTGTAGACAGAGGGCTGCAGTACAGGAGAAGCTGGGTGTAGACAGAGGGCTGCAGTACATGAGAAGCTGGGTGTAGCCAAAGGGCTGCAGTACATGAGAAGTTGGGTGTAGACGGAGGGCTGCAGTACAGGATAAGTTGGGTGTAGATGGAGGGCTACAGTACAAGATAAGTTGGGTGTAGATGGAGGGCTGCAGTACAGGAGAAGCTGGGTGCAGACGGAGGGCTGCAGTACAGGAGAAGCTGGGTGTAGACGGAGGACTGCAGTACAGGAGAAGCTGGGTGTAGACAGAGGGCTGCAGTACAGGAGAAGCTGGGTGTAGACAGAGGGCTGCAGTACAGGTGAAGCTGGGTGTAGACAGGGAGCTGCAGTACAGGGAAAGCTGGCTGTAGACAGAGGGCTGCGGTGCATGAGAAGCTGGGTGCAGACAGAGGACTGCAGTACAGGAGAAGCTGGGTGTAGACAGAGGGCTGCAGTACAGGAGAAGCTGGGTGTAGACAGAGGGCTGCAGTACAGGAGAAGCAGGGTGTAGACAGAGGGCTGCAGTACATGAGAAGTTGGGTGTAGCCAAAGGGCTGCAGTACATGAGAAGTTGGTTGTAGACGGAGGGCTGCAGTACAGGATAAGTTGGGTGTAGATGGAGGGCTGCAGTACAGGATAAGTTGGTGTAGATGGAGGGCTATAGTACAGGAGAAGCTGGGTGCAGACGGAGGGCTGCAGTACAGCAGAAGCTGGGTGTAGACGGAGTGCTGCAGTACAGGATAAGTTGGGTGTTGATGGAGAGCTGCAGTACAGGAGAAGCTGGGTGTAGACAGAGGGCTGCAGTACAGGAGAAGCTGGGTGTAGACAGAGGGCTGCAGTACATGAGAAGCTGGGTGTAGCCAAAGGGCTGCAGTACATGAGAAGTTGGGTGTAGACGGAGGGCTGCAGTACAGGATAAGTTGGGTGTAGATGGAGGGCTACAGTACAAGATAAGTTGGGTGTAGATGGAGGGCTGCAGTACAGGAGAAGCTGGGTGCAGACGGAGGGCTGCAGTACAGGAGAAGCTGGGTGTAGACGGAGGACTGCAGTACAGGAGAAGCTGGGTGTAGACAGAGGGCTGCAGTACAGGAGAAGCTGGGTGTAGACAGAGGGCTGCAGTACAGGTGAAGCTGGGTGTAGACAGGGAGCTGCAGTACAGGGAAAGCTGGCTGTAGACAGAGGGCTGCGGTGCATGAGAAGCTGGGTGCAGACAGAGGACTGCAGTACAGGAGAAGCTGGGTGTAGACAGAGGGCTGCAGTACAGGAGAAGCTGGGTGTAGACAGAGGGCTGCAGTACAGGGGAAGCTGGGTGTAGACAGATGGCTGCAGTACAGGAGAAGCTGGGTGTAGACAGAGGGCTGAAGTACAGGAGAAGATGGGTGTAGACAAAGGGCTGCAGTACAGGAGAAGCTGGGTGAAGAAAGAGGGCTGCAGTACAGGAGAACCTGGGTGTAGACATATGGCGGCAGTACAGGAAAAGCTGGGTGTAGACAGAGGGCTGAAATACAGGAGAAGCTGGGTGTAGACAAAGGGCTGCAGTACAGGAGAAGCTGGGTGCAGACGGAGGGCTGCAGTACAGGAGAAGCTGGGTGCAGACGGAGGGCTGCAGTACAGGAGAAGATGGGTGCAGATGGAGGGCTGCAGTACAGGAGAAGCTGGGTGTAGACAGAGGGCTGCAGTACAGGAGAAGCAGGGTGTAGCCAAAGGGCTGCAGTACATGAGAAGTTGGTTGTAGACGGAGGGCTGCAGTACAGGATAAGTTGGGTGTAGATGGAGTGCTGCAGTACAGGATAAGTTGGGTGTTGATGGAGAGCTGCAGTACAGGAGAAGCTGGGTGTAGACAGAGGGCTGCAGTACAGGAGAAGCTGGGTGTAGACAGAGGGCTGCAGTACAGGGAAAGCTGGGTGTAGACAGGGGGATGCAGTACAGGGAAAGCTGGGTGTAGACAGACGGCTGCAGTACAGGAGAAGCTGGGTGTAGACAGAGGACTGCAGTACATGAGAAGCTGGCTGTAGACAGAGGGCTGCAGTGCATGAGAAGCTGGGTGCAGACAGAGGACTGCAGTATAGGAGAAGCTGGGTGTAGACAGAGGGCTGCAGTACAGGAGAAGCTGGGTGTAGACAGAGGGCTGCAGTACAGGTGAAGCTTGGTGTAGACAGGGAGCTGCAGTACAGGGAAAGCTGGGTGTAGACACAGGACTGCAGTACAGGAGAAGCTGGGTGTGGACAGAGGGCTAAAGTACAGGAGAAGCTGGGTGTAGACAGAGGGCTGAAGAACAGGAGAAGATGGGTGTAGACAAAGGGCTGCAGTACAGGAGAAGCTGGGTGCAGACGGAGAGCTGCAGTACAGGAGAAGCTGGGTGAAGACAGAGGGCTGCAGTACAGGAGAACCTGGGTGTAGACAGATGGCTGCAGTACAGGAGAAGCTGGGTGTAGACAGAGGGCTGAAGTACAGGAGAAGCTGGGTGTAGACAGAGGGCTGCAGTACAGGAGAAGCTGGGTGTAGACAGAGGGCTGCAGGACAGGAAAAGCTGGGTGTAGACAGATGGCTGCAGTACAGGAGAAGCTGGGTGTAGACAGAGGGCTGAAGTACAGGAGAAGCTGGGTGTAGACAAAGGGCTGCAGTACAGGAGAAGCTGGGTGCAGACGGAGGGCTTCAGTACAGGAGAAGCTGGATGCAGACGGAGGGCTGCAGTACAGGAGAAGATGGGTGCAGATGGAGGGCTGCAGTACAAGAGAAGCTGGGTATAGACAGAGGGCTGCAGTAAAGGAGAAGCAGGGTGTAGACAAAGGGCTGCAGTACATGAGAAGTTGGGTGTAGCCAAAGGGCTGCAGTACATGAGAAGTTGGGTGTAGACGGAGGGCTGCAGTACAGGATAAGTTGGGTGTAGATGGAGGGCTGCAGTACAGGATAAGTTGGGTGTAGATGGAGGGCTGCAGTACAGGGAAAGCTGGGTGTAGACACAGGACTGCAGTACAGGAGAAGCTGGGTGTAGACGGAGGACTGCAGTACAGGAGAAGCTGGGTGTAGACAGAGGGCTGCAGTACAGGAGAAGCTGGGTGTAGACAGAGGGCTGCAGTACAGGTGAAGCTGGGTGAAGACAGGGAGCTGCAGTACATGAGAAGTTAGGTGTAGACGGAGGGCTGCAGTACAGGATAAGTTGGGTGTAGATGGAGGGCTGCAGTACAGGATAAGTTGGGTGTAGATGGAGGGCTGCAATACAGGAGAAGCTGGGTGCAGACGGAGGGCTGCAGTACAGGAGAGGCTGGGTGTAGACGGAGGACTGCAGTACAGGAGAAGCTGGGTGTAGACAGAGGACTGCAGTACAGGAGAAGCTGGGTGTAGAGAGAGGGCTGCAGTACAGGAGAAGCTGGGTGTAGACAGAGGGCTGCAGTACATGAGAAGTTGGGTGTAGCCAAACAGCTGCAGTACATGAGAAGTTGGGTGTAGACGGAGGGCTGCAGTACAGGATAAATTGGGTGTAGATGGAGGGCTGCAGTACAGGATAAGTTGGGTGTAGATGGAGGGCTGCATTACAGGAGAAGCTGGGTGCCGACGGAGGGCTGCAGTACAGGAGAAGCTGGGTGTAGACGGAGGACTGCAGTACAGGAGAATCTGGGTGTAGACAAAGGGCTGCAGTACAGGAGAAGCTGGGTGTAGTCAGAGGGCTGCAGTACATGAGAAGTTGGGTGTAGCCAAAGGGCTGCAGTACATGAGAAGTTGGGTGTAGACGGAGGGCTGCAGTACAGGATAAGTTGGGTGTAGATGGAGGGCTGCAGTAAAGGATAAGTTGGGTGTAGATGGAGGGCTGCAGTACAGGAGAAGCTGGGTGCAGACGGAGGGCTGCAGTAAAGGAGAAGCTGGGTGTAGACGGAGGACTGCAGTACAGGAGAAGCTGGGTGTAGACAAAGGGCTTCAGTACAGGAGAAGCTGGGTGTAGACAGAGGGCTGCAGTACATGAGAAGCTGGGTGTAGCCAAAGGGCTGCAGTACATGAGAAGTTGGGTGTAGACGGAGGGCTGCAGTACAGGATAAGTTGGGTGTAGATGAAGGGCTACAGTACAAGATAAGTTGGGTGTAGATGGAGGGCTGCAGTACAGGAGAAGCTGGGTGCAGACGGAGGGCTGCAGTACAGGAGAAGCTGGGTGTAGACGGAGGACTGCAGTACAGGAGAAGCTGGGTGTAGACAGAGGGCTGCAGTACAGGAGAAGCTGGGTGTAGACAGAGGGCTGCAGTACAGGTGAAGCTGGGTGTAGACAGGGAGCTGCAGTACAGGGAAAGCTGGCTGTAGACAGAGGGCTGCGGTGCATGAGAAGCTGGGTGCAGACAGAGGACTGCAGTACAGGAGAAGCTGTGTGTAGACAGAGGGCTGCAGTACAGGAGAAGCTGGGTGTAGACAGAGGGCTGCAGTACAGGGGAAGCTGGGTGTAGACAGATGGCTGCAGTACAGGAGAAGCTGGGTGTAGACAGAGGGCTGAAGTACAGGAGAAGATGGGTGTAGACAAAGGGCTGCAGTACAGGAGAAGCTGGGTGAAGAAAGACGGCTGCAGTACAGGAGAACCTGGGTGTAGACAGATGGCTGCAGTACAGGAGAAGCTGGGTGTAGACAGAGAGCTGCAGTACAGGAGAAGCTGGGTGTAGACAGAGGGCTGCAGTACAGGAAAAGCTTGGTGAAGACAGAGGGATGCAGTACAGGAAAAGCTGGGTGTAGACAGATGGCTGCAGTACAGGAAAATCTGGGTGTAGACAGAGGGCTGAAATACAGGAGAAGCTGGGTGTAGACAAAGGGCTGCAGTACAGGAGAAGCTGGGTGCAGACGGAGGGCTGCAGTATAGGAGAAGCTGGGTGCAGACGGAGGGCTGCAGTACAGGAGAAGATGGGTGTAGACGGAGGACTGCAGTACAGGAGAAGCTGGGTGTAGACGGAGTGCTGCAGTACAGGATAAGTTGGGTGTTGATGGAGAGCTGCAGTACAGGAGAAGCTGGGTGTAGACAGAGGGCTGCAGTACATGAGAAGCTGGGTGTAGCCAAAGGGCTGCAGTACATGAGAAGTTGGGTGTAGACGGAGGGCTACAGTACAGGATAAGTTGGGTGTAGATGGAGGGCTACAGTACAAGATAAGTTGGGTGTAGATGGAGGGCTGCAGTACAGGAGAAGCTGGGTGCAGACGGAGGGCTGCAGTACAGGAGAAGCTGGGTGTAGACGGAGGACTGCAGTACAGGAGAAGCTGGGTGTAGACAGAGGGCTGCAGTACAGGAGAAGCTGGGTGTAGACAGAGGGCTGCAGTACAGGTGAAGCTGGGTGTAGACAGGGAGCTGCAGTACAGGGAAAGCTGGCTGTAGACAGAGGGCTGCGGTGCATGAGAAGCTGGGTGTAGACAGAGGGCTGCAGTGCATGAGAAGCTGGATGTAGACAGAGGGCTGCAGTGCATGAGAAGCTGGGTGCAGACAGAGGACTGCAGTACAGGAGTAGCTGGGTGTAGACAGACGGCTGCAGTACAGGAGAAGCTGGGTGCAGACAGAGGGCTGCAGTGCATGAGAAGCTGGGTGCAGACAGAGGACTGCAATACAGGAGAAGCTGGGTGTAGACAGAGGGCTGCGGTACAGGAGAGGCTGGGTGCAGACAGAGGACTGCAGTACAGGAGAAGCTGGGTGTAGACAGAGGGCTGCAGTGCATGAGAAGCTGGGTGTAGACAGAGGGCTGCAGTGCATGAGAAGCTGGGTGTAGACAGAGGGCTGCAGTGCATGAAAAGCTAGGTGTAGACAGAGGGCTGCAGTGCATGAGAAGCTGGGTGTAGAGAGGGCTGCAGTGCATGAGAAGCTGGGTGCAGACAGAGGACTGCAGTACAGGAGAAGCTGGGTGTAGACAGACAGCTGCAGTATAGGAAAAGCTGGGTGTAGACAGATGGCTGCAGTCCAGGAGAAGCTGGGTGTAGACAGAGGGTTGTAGTGCACTAGAAGCTACGTGTAGAAAGAGGGCTGCAGTACATGAGAAGCTGGGTGTAGACAGAGGGCTGCAGTACAGGAGAAGCTGGGTGTAGACAGAGGGCTGCAGTACAGGGAAAGCTGGGTGTAGACAGGGGGATGCAGTAAAGGGAAAGCTGGGTGTAGATAGACGGCTGCAGTACAGGAGAAGCTGGGTGTAGACAGAGGACTGCAGTACATGAGAAGCTGGCTGTAGACAGAGGGCTGCAGTGCATGAGAAGCTGGGTGCAGACAGAGGACTGCAGTATAGGAGAAGCTGGGTGTAGACAGAGGGCTGCAGTACAGGAGAAGCTGGGTGTAGACAGAGGGCTGCAGTACAGGTGAAGCTTGGTGTAGACAGGGAGCTGCAGTACAGGGAAAGCTGGGTGTAGACACAGGACTGCAGTACAGGAGAAGCTGGGTGTGGACAGAGGGCTGAAGTACAGGAGAAGCTGGGTGTAGACAGAGGGCTGAAGAACAGGAGAAGATGGGTGTAGACAAAGGGCTGCAGTACAGGAGAAGCTGGGTGCAGACGGAGAGCTGCAGTACAGGAGAAGCTGGGTGAAGACAGAGGGCTGCAGTACAGGAGAACCTGGGTGTAGACAGATGGCTGCAGTACAGGAGAAGGTGGGTGTAGACAGAGGGCTGAAGTACAGGAGAAGCTGGGTGTAGACGGAGGGCTGCAGTACAGGAGAAGCTGGGTGTAGACAGAGGGCTGCAGGACAGGAAAAGCTGGGTGTAGACAGATGGCTGCAGTACAGGAGAAGCTGGGTGTAGACAGAGGGCTGAAGTACAGGAGAAGCTGGGTGTAGACAAAGGGCTGCAGTACAGGAGAAGCTGGGTGCAGACGGAGGGCTTCAGTACAGGAGAAGCTGGGTGCAGACGGAGGGCTGCAGTACAGGAGAAGATGGGTGCAGATGGAGGGCTGCAGTACAAGAGAAGCTGGGTATAGACAGAGGGCTGCAGTAAAGGAGAAGCAGGGTGTAGACAGAGGGCTGCAGTACATGAGAAGTTGGGTGTAGCCAAAGGGCTGCAGTACATGAGAAGTTGGGTGTAGACGGAGGGCTGCAGTACAGGATAAGTTGGGTGTAGATGGAGGGCTGCAGTACAGGATAAGTTGGGTGTAGATGGAGGGCTGCAGTACAGGGAAAGCTGGGTGTAGACACAGGACTGCAGTACAGGAGAAGCTGGGTGTAGACGGAGGACTGCAGTACAGGAGAAGCTGGGTGTAGACAGAGGGCTGCAGTACAGGAGAAGCTGGGTGTAGACAGAGGGCTGCAGTACAGGTGAAGCTGGGTGAAGACAGGGAGCTGCAGTACATGAGAAGTTAGGTGTAGACGGAGGGCTGCAGTACAGGATAAGTTGGGTGTAGATGGAGGGCTGCAGTACAGGATAAGTTGGGTGTAGATGGAGGGCTGCAATACAGGAGAAGCTGGGTGCAGACGGAGGGCTGCAGTACAGGAGAGGCTGGGTGTAGACGGAGGACTGCAGTACAGGAGAAGCTGGGTGCAGACAGAGGACTGCAGTACAGGAGAAGCTGGGTGTAGACAGAGGGCTGCAGTACAGGAGAAGCTGGGTGTAGACAGAGGTCTGCAGTATATGAGAAGTTGGGTGTAGCCAAACAGCTGCAGTACATGAGAAGTTGGGTGTAGACGGAGGGCTGCAAAACAGGATAAATTGGGTGTAGATGGAGGGCTGCAGTACAGGATAAGTTGGGTGTAGATGGAGGGCTGCATTACAGGAGAAGCTGGGTGCAGACGGAGGGCTGCAGTACAGGAGAAGCTGGGTGTAGACGGAGGACTGCAGTACAGGAGAAGCTGGGTGTAGACAAAGGGCTGCAGTACAGGAGAAGCTGGGTGTAGTCAGAGGGCTGCAGTACATGAGAAGTTGGGTGTAGCCAAAGGGCTGCAGTACATGAGAAGTTGGGTGTAGACGGAGGGCTGCAGTACAGGATAAGTTGGGTGTAGATGGAGGGCTGCAGTAAAGGATAAGTTGGGTGTAGATGGAGGGCTGCAGTACAGGAGAAGCTGGGTGCAGACGGAGGGCTGCAGTAAAGGAGAAGCTGGGTGTAGACGGAGGACTGCAGTACAGGAGAAGCTGGGTGTAGACAAAGGGCTTCAGTACAGGAGAAGCTGGGTGTAGACAGAGGGCTGCAGTACATGAGAAGCTGGGTGTAGCCAAAGGGCTGCAGTACATGAGAAGTTGGGTGTAGACGGAGGGCTGCAGTACAGGATAAGTTGGGTGTAGATGGAGGGCTACAGTACAAGATAAGTTGGGTGTAGTGATGTCGCGAACCTAAAATTCGCGGTTCGCGAACGGCGAACGCGAACATCGGCAAATGTTCGCGAACCGGCGAACCGGGCGAACCGCCATAGACTTCAATAGGCAGGCAAATTTTAAAACACACAGGGACTCTTTCTGGCCACAATAGTGATGGAAAAGTTGTTTCAAGGGGACTAACACCTGGACTGTGGCATGCCGGAGAGGGATCACGCAAAAAAAAGTTCTTAAAAATTATAATTTTTTGATAGAGAGCCAATTATTGGAAAAATTAAAAAAAATAAAAATAAAAAATTTCTTTGGATTTAGCATCTGGGGGGTCTAAAAAGTGTACCTGTGAAGTTTCAGCTCTGTAGCATGTCCAGAACCCCTAAAAAACAGCATTTTTCTTATATTTTCAGGAATATGGCTTCTCTGCGGCTGGCTTTTTCTCTTGCAGGCATTTATCGGGCATTTTTTTAGGCAGGCATGTCATTTTTTGTATTTAGTGTCTGGGGGGTCTAAAAAGTGTACCTGTCAATTTTCAGCTCTGTAGCATGTCCAGAACCCCTAAAAAACAGCATTTTTCTTATATTTTCAGGAATATGGCTTCTCTGCGGCTGGCTTTTGCTCTTGCAGGCATTTATCGGGCATTTTTTTAGGCAGGCATGTCATTTTTTGTATTTAGTGTCTGGGGGGTCTAAAAAGTGTACCTGTCAATTTTCAGCTCTGTAGCATGTCCAGAACCCCTAAAAAACAGCATTTTTCTTATATTTTCAGGAATACGGCTTCTCTGCGGCTGGCTTTTTCTCTTGCAGGCATTTAGCGGGCATTTTTTTAGGCAGGCATGTTATTTTTTGTATTTAGTGTCTGGGGGGTCTAAAAAGTGTACCTGTCAAGTTTCAGCTCTGTAGCATGTCCAGAACCCCTAAAAAACAGCATTTTTCTTATATTTTCAGTAATACGGCTTCTCTGCGGCTGTCTTTTTCTCTTGCAGGCATTTATCGGGCATTTTTTTAGGCAGGCATGTCATTTTTTGTATTTAGTGTCTGGGGGGGTCTAAAAAGTGTACCTGTCAAGTTTCAGCTCTGTAGCATGTCCAGAACCCCTAAAAAACAGCATTTTTCTTATATTTTCAGGAATACGGCTTCTCTGCTGCTGTCTTTTTCTCTTGCAGGCATTTATCGGGCATTTTTTTAGGCAGGCATGTCATTTTTTGTATTTAGTGTCTGGGGGGTCTAAAAAGTGTACCTGTCAAGTTTCAGCTCTGTAGCATGTCCAGAACCCCTAAAAAACAGCATTTTTCTTATATTTTCAGGAATACGGCTTCTCTGCGGCTGTCTTTTTCTCTTGCAGGCATTTATCGGGCATTTTTTTAGGCAGGCATGTCATTTTTTGTATTTAGTGTCTGGGGGGTCTAAAAAGTGTACCTGTCAATTTTCAGCTCTGTAGCATGTCCAGAACCCCTAAAAAACAGCATTTTTCTTATATTTTCAGGAATATGGCTTCTCTGCGGCTGGCTTTTTCTCTTGCAGGCATTTATCGGGCATTTTTTTAGGCAGGCATGTCATTTTTTGTATTTAGTGTCTGGGGGGTCTAAAAAGTGTACCTGTCAATTTTCAGCTCTGTAGCATGTCCAGAACCCCTAAAAAACAGCATTTTTCTTATATTTTCAGGAATACGGCTTCTCTGCGGCTGGCTTTTTCTCTTGCAGGCATTTAGCGGGCATTTTTTTAGGCAGGCATGTCATTTTTTGTATTTAGTGTCTGGGGGGTCTAAAAAGTGTACCTGTCAAGTTTCAGCTCTGTAGCATGTCCAGAACCCCTAAAAAACAGCATTTTTCTTATATTTTCAGTAATACGGCTTCTCTGCGGCTGTCTTTTTCTCTTGCAGGCATTTATCGGGCATTTTTTTAGGCAGGCATGTCATTTTTTGTATTTAGTGTCTGGGGGGTCTAAAAAGTGTACCTGTCAAGTTTCAGCTCTGTAGCATGTCCAGAACCCCTAAAAAACAGCATTTTTCTTATATTTTCAGGAATACGGCTTCTCTGCGGCTGTCTTTTTCTCTTGCAGGCATTTATCGGGCATTTTTTTAGGCAGGCATGTCATTTTTTGTATTTAGTGTCTGGGGGGTCTAAAAAGTGTACCTGTCAAGTTTCAGCTCTGTAGCATGTCCAGAACCCCTAAAAAACAGCATTTTTCTTATATTTTCAGGAATACGGCTTCTCTGCGGCTGTCTTTTTCTCTTGCAGGCATTTATCGGGCATTTTTTTAGGCAGGCATGTCATTTTTTGTATTTAGTGTCTGGGGGGTCTAAAAAGTGTACCTGTCAAGTTTCAGCTCTGTAGCATGTCCAGAACCCCTAAAAAAAAGCATTTTTCTTATATTTTCAGGAATACGGCTTCTCTGCGGCTGGCTTTTTCTCTTGCAGGCATATATATCAGTGGTGGGTGGGCAGTGGCACAGTACACTCTCTGTGGACCTGGCAGCAGTCACTGGCACCCAGGCAACTGCAATTTAAAAAATATATATATATTTTTTTTACTTTGCAAGCTGCTGTGCCACTTTATATATCAGTGGTGGGTGGGCAGTGGCACAGTACACTCTCTGTGGACCTGACAGCAGTCACTGGCACCCAGGCAACTGCAATTTAAAAAAAATATATATATTTTTTTACTTTGCAAGCTGCTGTGCCACTTTATATATCAGTGGTGGGTGGGCAGTGGCACAGTACACTCTCTGTGGACCTGACAGCAGTCACTGGCACCCAGGCAACTGCAATTTAAAAAAAAATATATTTTTTTTTTACTTTGCAAGCTGCTGTGCCACCTTATATATCAGTGGTGGGTGGGCAGTGGCACAGTACACTCTCTGTGGACCTGACAGCAGTCACTGGCACCCAGGCAACTGCAATTTAAAAAAAATATATATTTTTTTTTACTTTGCAAGCTGCTGTGCCACCTTATATATCAGTGGTGGGTGGGCAGTGGCACAGTACACTCTCTGTGGACCTGACAGCAGTCACTGGCACCCAGGCAACTGCAATTTAAAAAAATATATATATTTTTTTTACTTTGCAAGCTGCTGTGCCACCTTATATATCAGTGGTGGGTGGGCAGTGGCACAGTACACTCTCTGTGGACCTGACAGCAGTCACTGGCACCCAGGCAACTGCAATTTAAAAAATATATATATTTTTTTTTACTTTGCAAGCTGCTGTGCCACCTTATATATCAGTGGTGGGTGGGCAGTGGCACAGTACACTCTCTGTGGACCTGACAGCAGTCACTGGCACCCAGGCAACTGCAATTTAAAAAAATATATATATTTTTTTTACTTTGCAAGCTGCTGTGCCACCTTATATATCAGTGGTGGGTGGGCACACAGTGGCACTGCAGTGGGCACAGTACACTCTGTGGACCTGACAGTCACTGGCAGCCCAGGCAACTGCAATAATAAAAAATATTTTTTTTTTCAATTTATTGCAACAAGATGCTGTGCCAACGTATATATATCAGTGGTGGGCAGTGCACTGCAGTGGGTACAGTGCACTCTGTGGACCTGACACAGCATTCACTGCAATTATGACAGAGGAAAAAAAAATATTTTTTAAAATGCCAGGTACTGTGCCTGTGCCACCCGAAATGAGTGTGGTGTGCACACAGTACAGTCTGTGGTAGGTCTGTGGCCTCTCACACACAGCGGGCAGGCAACTGCAGTGTACAATAGATATATATATATATATATATATATGTATATATATATATATATATATATATATAAAGAAAAAAATCTATTACCTTACCAGCCCTTAAAAGGGCTTTTGGGGACACTATATATATATATATATGTATATATATAAATAAAAAAATCCTCAATTACCAGCCCTTAAAAGGGCTTTTGGGGACACTAGATAGATATAGATATATATATATATATGAAGAAACAACTCAATTACCAGCCCTTAAAAGGGCTTTTGGGGACGCTAGGTATATATATATATATATATATATATAAAAAAAAAAAAAAAAAAACACAAATACCAGCCCTTAGAAGGGCTTTTTGGGGTGCTGATATTACAGCAGTAGTGGACCAAGAACACTGCAAGACCAGGAACACTGACTAACTGTCCCTAGCTTAACAGCAGCAGCAGCAGCTCTCCCTACTCTCACTACTGTGAGGGATTAGCTCGGTGGTAGGCGTAGATGACTCCTTGGGGGGTGCGTTTTCACAGAGAAATAGCCCAAAAGTGCTTGCAAACAACAGGTTTATTCTTCAAACAAGTGCATGCAGCAAAAACATCAAAATAAAATAAAACAAAATAAATCCTTGCCTCTGTGGGCGGCTACCTTCTCACAACTGGAACCTGCCTAAGTGTCTGTCTCCAACCTACCGTCGGGCAGACTTCCTTGTCCTTACAGCGGACACTCAATAGTCCTTTTATAATAGCTTCACAGGGCAACACAGTCCTTTTGTTTCTTTCACATCAACAGTTCGTCTTCTCACCTTTGAGACGTATTCACCCTTGGTTACCGTCCCGGGCACACATCACTCCGGGGGGTCTTCTCCCAGGCCCACACATCCTGTCGGGAGGCACACGCTGACTGTCCTCCTGCTCCCAGCCCACATGGCTTCAGGATGCAGCTTCTGGAGGCAGCAAACAACAGGAATTTCTCTGAACAAATTATAGAGCCTTAACTCCCTCATTCCGAACAGGTGAAGGCCCTTCAACTTCCTGCTGGCTAGCTCTGCAGCCAACACCCTAAATCAATTAATGGACTCTCTAAATCAGGTAGAAATGTATCTCCTTCCTGTGACTACATTCCCAGATTTAGCTGACTTCCTGTTACATACCCCCCCCTCTTGTTTCAACCCTAGGGTTGGGACACATATTTCCAGGCACGCATGTGTCAGGCACTGCTGACTCACTGATAAGCCTCCTATTATCCTCAAGCTTCCGGATGAAACTGTTTTGTCATCTTCATTGACGGATTTCTCATAAATGCCACACAGTTTGTCTCTCATCTCATATACACATTCTTCAACTGCATTTTTGGCATCATTTTGCTCCTTCTCGTTTCTGTCATCTTCATTGACAGCTTTCTCATAAATGTCAGACAGCTTGTCCCTCATAACCGTCTGTCCAATCCACCATGGAGGACCGTGATCCATAGGCAACTCAATTGGGCTAGTCTTAATGTCTTCAACATTCTTAAGACGCCTCTCTCTGCAATCCATAAATGTTTTCCACAAAACTTTGAGAACCTTTGCTTCACTAAGCTTTGTTCCAAGTAGGGACTCTTGACATCCCTCTGTGACTTGAGTTGCCTCTCCATACAGCTGTACACAATCATTGACTTTTTGTTGTAAAAGGGAATGATCTTCCTTCTTGAGCTTTGCTTGCTCTAAGATGCTGTGCAGAGGATTTTCCAATTGAGACAACAGGCTGTCACACATTTCTTCAAAGTGACCCCTGTTCCTTTTCCCAGAGATATCAATATCATTCAAACATTTCATATTCATAGGCAGATCTGAAGCATTTGCACTCATCAACTTCTTAAACTTTTCGCCCTCCTGAGCGAGTCGCAGTAAAGGCCTACTATTTGATTTGATATTGAGTTTATATTTCTTGCCAAACTCTTCACAGAAGAAGCCAACCAGAACATCATCAACTTTCCTTCCACCAACATAGGGGTCAAAGGCAACAACACAGTTGAACCCAGCGATCTGGGTGGTATCCATTATAGACCTCCTCTCTGCATCAGTGAAGAAGCATGGAACTGCAACACATTCTTTTACAGGTTTCTTCAATGCACTTTCTGCTGAACTATTTGACCGCTCAAGGTCACCTAGTTCTTTTTCTCTATCTGAATTCCACATGGAATGCATCTCAAGATCACGATCAAACTTCTGCCACCCGTCTTTTACCAGTTTCATTTTAGAAATATTCTCTGAAAGGCACTTGAAATTCATTTGCTTCACGTTTTCACCAACAGCCTTAGTTTTCTCCACTAGGTGGCGTTTGCTTTTTCCTCCCAGATTTATATCACTTGCTTTAGTTTTCTCCGCTTTAGTTTTCTCCATTAGGTTTTCAGCCTGAACTGAGAAATCATCACATTTCTTACACAACTCCTTTATTTGCTGAAGTTCTAATGATACATTTTCCAATGCTTGAAGTTTTTGAAGGAACGGTTTATTCCAAAGGGGTGATTCAAGCCACGTGTCATCACATTTCTGAGGCTCACTCAGGACAGACCCCAAAACACTGATCCTTTTAAAAACTGCATCAGGCACACTATCCCCTCTTTGGGACAGATCCTCTGTTGCCTGGAATTCCTCTTCCAGTTCCTGCAACGGAATCTTCATCTCTTCTACTTGCTGTTCTAAGGCTCGTTTAGACTTTTCTAGCTCCTGAACGCTTTTCACAACATCATCCTTGGAGCTGACCAATTCTTCCATTTCTGTACGCAGCTGTTTGTTAACACTTTCTAGTTCAGCCTTACACTCTAGAACTTCCTCCAAAGAGCGAGCCAAGAACAGGGCTTTGCTCTCGTTATCACGCGCCTCCGTTTTTGCACGGTCGCGTTCTTCTGCATATTTTGCAGACACAGTCTTCTCTTCACCAAGCATCTGATCAAACTTCTTTTTCACATCTTCAACACTCTGTAATGAACCAACGCTTTCTTCCATGCGTTTTTTCATATCCGCTATCTGAGCTTGCAATGTTGCGACTTGCTCTGATAGGTTTTTCTTTGCTTCCGCCTCCTCTTTTAATTGTTCCAGGAAGCCATTTTTCTCATCTTCCATTTGTTTGAGCTTTGTGCTAAAACTCAGCCTTTGACACCTCTCTTCCTGTAAGAGTTCCTGCGTGTCTTGCAGCTGCGATTCCAAGATAGAAAAATCTTCCGCAATTTCTCTAGATTTGCTGTCTGCTTGAGAAAGCTGATTTGTAACATTGTCCAACTCAACCTGCAGTCGGTTTGCCTTCTCTGACAGCTTAGCACACAATCGGTCACCTTCTGACACCTTGACTTGCGATTCCAGAAGCTGTGCCTCTACTTTTTCCCTCTTATGTTCACAATCTCCTTTTCCCTGCATAAGAGCCTTCACCTCATTGGCTAGCATCTGGGAATAAGAATGTAATTCTGCCACACAGGCTTCTTTCTCCTTTAACTGCTGCTGGACACGTTGGGCTTCCCCTTTCCAACTTTCACAGTCCGCACGCCATTCATTTACCACATTGCTCAAAGTAGTGAGCTCATACACAGTACTCAGTAATTTAGCCTCTCTTTCACTTTTCTCGTTGTCGCTGAGAGACAATGTCATTTTCAGAGCGACATTCTGTTCCTGCGACTCCTGCAGGTCTATTTTTGTAGCTCCCAAAGACTGAAGACTTTTTTCCAGCTGATTACGCAACTCCAACATATCAGCCATACTTTGCTTCTGCAAAGTCTGAATTTCACTTTCCTTTTCCATGAGGATGGTATCTTTCTCCATTATAGTCTCTCTGCGTTTTTGCAACTCGACCAAAAGAAGAGCAGTGGATTCTTCCCACTGTAACACATGAGACTTGAGTAGTTCATTCATTTCCTGCAAGTTTCTATGCTCCATTTTAAGCAATTCCAAGGCTTGTTCCTTTTCTTCCATTTTCCGTTGCAAGGCATCCAACTCAGCCCTGCACACATACTCGGTTTCCTCCAAACCGATGGCCTCCATTGGCTGCTGGCGTCTCTGTTTCCAGCCTGCCATGCTCTCTTGATGAGCCTTTTGTTGAGCTGCAAAGCTCTGCTGAAAATCCGCATTTGCCTGCTGTTGAGCTGCATTTGATATAATCAGATGTTTCAACATCTCCTCCATTTTGAGTTTACTTTTCATCTGAGCACACTGCGTCTCCATAGCGGTTTCATCAGTGTTGCTAGGGACAACAACCTTCCTCTTTAGTAGACTCTCTTTAGGCATGGATGGGGCTGGTTCAGACGGCCACATCCCCTCCATCCATAGAATCCGGTCTCTCATTTCATCTATCTTTGCATTCTTCAGGCGTTTTGAACGCCCCATCTTCAATAACTCCACAAACAAATTTTTCACAGTCCAGCAAAAATTTTTCAGACCACTGTCTCTTTAACACATGTAGTTTTTCTCTCTCTCTTGCAAGATCTCTTTTCCTGCACACACAGTTTGTGCAGTCACTTGCACCAGACACAACAAAGTTCATCAAATAATTTTGAGACCGCTGTCTCTTTAAAACACTTTTTTTTTTCTGTCAGGATCTTCTCTCCTGCACACATAGATTGTGCAATCTCATGCACCAGATAAAGTTCATCAAACATTTGCACTTCCTTGCAGGGATCTTGCTGCTTCTGCCCACTGCATACCTCCACCATATGTGAGGGATTAGCTCGGTGGTAGGCGTAGATGACTCCTTGGGGGGTGCGTTTTCACAGAGAAATAGCCCAAAAGTGCTTGCAAACAACAGGTTTATTCTTCAAACAAGTGCATGCAGCAAAAACATCAAAATAAAATAAAACAAAATAAATCCTTGCCTCTGTGGGCGGCTACCTTCTCACAACTGGAACCTGCCTAAGTGTCTGTCTCCAACCTACCGTCGGGCAGACTTCCTTGTCCTTACAGCGGACACTCAATAGTCCTTTTATAATAGCTTCACAGGGCAACACAGTCCTTTTGTTTCTTTCACATCAACAGTTCGTCTTCTCACCTTTGAGACGTATTCACCCTTGGTTACCGTCCCGGGCACACATCACTCCGGGGGGTCTTCTCCCAGGCCCACACATCCTGTCGGGAGGCACACGCTGACTGTCCTCCTGCTCCCAGCCCACATGGCTTCAGGATGCAGCTTCTGGAGGCAGCAAACAACAGGAATTTCTCTGAACAAATTATAGAGCCTTAACTCCCTCATTCCGAACAGGTGAAGGCCCTTCAACTTCCTGCTGGCTAGCTCTGCAGCCAACACCCTAAATCAATTAATGGACTCTCTAAATCAGGTAGAAATGTATCTCCTTCCTGTGACTACATTCCCAGATTTAGCTGACTTCCTGTTACACTACACACACTGCTTCAGAATGATCTAAGATGGATGCTGCCCTTGCTTATTTATAGGAGGTGGGAGGGTGTGGGAGGGAGGTACGCTGATTGGCTGGAAATGTGTCTGCTGACTGTAAAGTTCAGGGTCAAAGTTTGCCTCAATGATGTCTTATGGGGGGCGGACCGAACATCGCATATGTTCGCCGGCAGCGGCGAACGCGAACATGCTAAGTTCGCCGGGAACTGTTCGCCGGCGAACAGTTCTATACATCTCTAGTTGGGTGTAGATGGAGGGCTGCAGTACAGGAGAAGCTGGGTGCAGACGGAGGGCTGCAGTACAGGAGAAGCTGGGTGTAGACGGAGGACTGCAGTACAGGAGAAGCTGGGTGTAGACAGAGGGCTGCAGTACAGGAGAAGCTGGGTGTAGACAGAGGGCTGCAGTACAGGTGAAGCTGGGTGTAGACAGGGAGCTGCAGTACAGGGAAAGCTGGCTGTAGACAGAGGGCTGCGGTGCATGAGAAGCTGGGTGCAGACAGAGGACTGCAGTACAGGAGAAGCTGGCTGTAGACAGAGGGCTGCAGTACAGGAGAAGCTGGGTGTAGACAGAGGGCTGCAGTACAGGGGAAGCTGGGTGTAGACAGATGGCTGCAGTACAGGAGAAGCTGGGTGTAGACAGAGGGCTGAAGTACAGGAGAAGATGGGTGTAGACAAAGGGCTGCAGTACAGGAGAAGCTGGGTGAAGAAAGAGGGCTGCAGTACAGGAGAACCTGGGTGTAGACAGATGGCTGCAGTACAGGAGAAGCTGGGTGTAGACAGAGAGCTGCAGTACAGGAGAAGCTGGGTGTAGACAGAGGGCTGCAGTACAGGAAAAGCTTGGTGAAGACAGAGGGATGCAGTACAGGAAAAGCTGGGTGTAGACAGATGGCTGCAGTACAGGAAAAGCTGGGTGTAGACAGAGGGCTGAAATACAGGAGAAGCTGGGTGTAGACAAAGGGCTGCAGTACAGGAGAAGCTGGGTGCAGACGGAGGGCTGCAGTACAGGAGAAGCTGGGTGCAGACGGAGGGCTGCAGTACAGGAGAAGATGGGTGCAGATGGAGGGCTGCAGTACAGGAGAAGCTGGGTGTAGACAGAGGGCTGCAGTACAGGAGAAGCAGGGTGTAGACAGAGGGCTGCAGTACATGAGAAGTTGGGTGTAGCCAAAGGGCTGCAGTACATGAGAAGTTGGTTGTAGACGGAGGGCTGCAGTACAGGATAAGTTGGGTGTAGATGGAGGGCTGCAGTACAGGATAAGTTGGTGTAGATGGAGGGCTATAGTACAGGAGAAGCTGGGTGCAGACGGAGGGCTGCAGTACAGCAGAAGCTGGGTGTAGACGGAGTGCTGCAGTACAGGATAAGTTGGGTGTTGATGGAGAGCTGCAGTACAGGAGAAGCTGGGTGTAGACAGAGGGCTGCAGTACAGGAGAAGCTGGGTGTAGACAGAGGGCTGCAGTACATGAGAAGCTGGGTGTAGCCAAAGGGCTGCAGTACATGAGAAGTTGGGTGTAGACGGAGGGCTGCAGTACAGGATAAGTTGGGTGTAGATGGAGGGCTACAGTACAAGATAAGTTGGGTGTAGATGGAGGGCTGCAGTACAGGAGAAGCTGGGTGCAGACGGAGGGCTGCAGTACAGGAGAAGCTGGGTGTAGACGGAGGACTGCAGTACAGGAGAAGCTGGGTGTAGACAGAGGGCTGCAGTACAGGAGAAGCTGGGTGTAGACAGAGGGCTGCAGTACAGGTGAAGCTGGGTGTAGACAGGGAGCTGCAGTACAGGGAAAGCTGGCTGTAGACAGAGGGCTGCGGTGCATGAGAAGCTGGGTGCAGACAGAGGACTGCAGTACAGGAGAAGCTGGGTGTAGACAGAGGGCTGCAGTACAGGAGAAGCTGGGTGTAGACAGAGGGCTGCAGTACAGGGGAAGCTGGGTGTAGACAGATGGCTGCAGTACAGGAGAAGCTGGGTGTAGACAGAGGGCTGAAGTACAGGAGAAGATGGGTGTAGACAAAGGGCTGCAGTACAGGAGAAGCTGGGTGAAGAAAGAGGGCTGCAGTACAGGAGAACCTGGGTGTAGACAGATGGCTGCAGTACAGGAGAAGCTGGGTGTAGACAGAGAGCTGCAGTACAGGAGAAGCTGGGTGTAGACAGAGGGCTGCAGTACAGGAAAAGCTTGGTGAAGACAGAGGGATGCAGTACAGGAAAAGCTGGGTGTAGACATATGGCTGCAGTACAGGAAAAGCTGGGTGTAGACAGAGGGCTGAAATACAGGAGAAGCTGGGTGTAGACAGAGGGCTGAAATACAGGAGAAGCTGGGTGTAGACAAAGGGCTGCAGTACAGGAGAAGCTGGGTGCAGACGGAGGGCTGCAGTACAGGAGAAGCTGGGTGCAGACGGAAGGGGCTGCAGTACAGGAGAAGATGGGTGCAGATGGAGGGCTGCAGTACAGGAGAAGCTGGGTGTAGACAGAGGGCTGCAGTACAGGAGAAGCAGGGTGTAGACAGAGGGCTGCAGTACATGAGAAGTTGGGTGTAGCCAAAGGGCTGCAGTACATGAGAAGTTGGTTGTAGACGGAGGGCTGCAGTACAGGATAAGTTGGGTGTAGATGGAGGGCTGCAGTACAGGATAAGTTGGTGTAGATGGAGGGCTATAGTACAGGAGAAGCTGGGTGCAGACGGAGGGCTGCAGTACAGCAGAAGCTGGGTGTAGACGGAGTGCTGCAGTACAGGATAAGTTGGGTGTTGATGGAGAGCTGCAGTACAGGAGAAGCTGGGTGTAGACAGAGGGCTGCAGTACAGGAGAAGCTGGGTGTAGACAGAGGGCTGCAGTACAGGGAAAGCTGGGTGTAGACAGGGGGATGCAGTACAGGGAAAGCTGGGTGTAGACAGACGGCTGCAGTACAGGAGAAGCTGGGTGTAGACAGAGGACTGCAGTACATGAGAAGCTGGCTGTAGACAGAGGGCTGCAGTGCATGAGAAGCTGGGTGCAGACAGAGGACTGCAGTATAGGAGAAGCTGGGTGTAGACAGAGGGCTGCAGTACAGGAGAAGCTGGGTGTAGACAGAGGGCTGCAGTACAGGTGAAGCTTGGTGTAGACAGGGAGCTGCAGTACAGGGAAAGCTGGGTGTAGACACAGGACTGCAGTACAGGAGAAGCTGGGTGTGGACAGAGGGCTGAAGTACAGGAGAAGCTGGGTGTAGACAGAGGGCTGAAGAACAGGAGAAGATGGGTGTAGACAAAGGGCTGCAGTACAGGAGAAGCTGGGTGCAGACGGAGAGCTGCAGTACAGGAGAAGCTGGGTGAAGACAGAGGGCTGCAGTACAGGAGAACCTGGGTGTAGACAGATGGCTGCAGTACAGGAGAAGCTGGGTGTAGACAGAGGGCTGAAGTACAGGAGAAGCTGGGTGTAGACGGAGGGCTGCAGTACAGGAGAAGCTGGGTGTAGACAGAGGGCTGCAGGACAGGAAAAGCTGGGTGTAGACAGATGGCTGCAGTACAGGAGAAGCTGGGTGTAGACAGAGGGCTGAAGTACAGGAGAAGCTGGGTGTAGACAAAGGGCTGCAGTACAGGAGAAGCTGGGTGCAGACGGAGGGCTTCAGTACAGGAGAAGCTGGGTGCAGACGGAGGGCTGCAGTACAGGAGAAGATGGGTGCAGATGGAGGGCTGCAGTACAAGAGAAGCTGGGTATAGACAGAGGGCTGCAGTAAAGGAGAAGCAGGGTGTAGACAGAGGGCTGCAGTACATGAGAAGTTGGGTGTAGCCAAAGGGCTGCAGTACATGAGAAGTTGGGTGTAGACGGAGGGCTGCAGTACAGGATAAGTTGGGTGTAGATGGAGGGCTGCAGTACAGGATAAGTTGGGTGTAGATGGAGGGCTGCAGTACAGGGAAAGCTGGGTGTAGACACAGGACTGCAGTACAGGAGAAGCTGGGTGTAGACGGAGGACTGCAGTACAGGAGAAGCTGGGTGTAGACAGAGGGCTGCAGTACAGGAGAAGCTGGGTGTAGACAGAGGGCTGCAGTACAGGTAAAGCTGGGTGAAGACAGGGAGCTGCAGTACATGAGAAGTTAGGTGTAGACGGAGGGCTGCAGTACAGGATAAGTTGGGTGTAGATGGAGGGCTGCAGTAGAGGATAAGTTGGGTGTAGATGGAGGGCTGCAATACAGGAGAAGCTGGGTGCAGACGGAGGGCTGCAGTACAGGAGAGGCTGGGTGTAGACGGAGGACTGCAGTACAGGAGAAGCTGGGTGTAGACAGAGGACTGCAGTACAGGAGAAGCTGGGTGTAGACAGAGGGCTGCAGTACAGGAGAAGCTGGGTGTAGACAGAGGGCTGCAGTACATGAGAAGTTGGGTGTAGCCAAACAGCTGCAGTACATGAGAAGTTGGGTGTAGACGGAGGGCTGCAGTACAGGATAAATTGGGTGTAGATGGAGGGCTGCAGTACAGGATAAGTTGGGTGTAGATGGAGGGCTGCATTACAGGAGAAGCTGGGTGCAGACGGAGGGCTGCAGTACAGGAGAAGCTGGGTGTAGACGGAGGACTGCAGTACAGGAGAAGCTGGGTGTAGACAAAGGGCTGCAGTACAGGAGAAGCTGGGTGTAGTCAGAGGGCTGCAGTACATGAGAAGTTGGGTGTAGCCAAAGGGCTGCAGTACATGAGAAGTTGGGTGTAGACGGAGGGCTGCAGTACAGGATAAGTTGGGTGTAGATGGAGGGCTGCAGTAAAGGATAAGTTGGGTGTAGATGGAGGGCTGCAGTACAGGAGAAGCTGGGTGCAGACGGAGGGCTGCAGTAAAGGAGAAGCTGGGTGTAGACGGAGGACTGCAGTACAGGAGAAGCTGGGTGTAGACAAAGGGCTTCAGTACAGGAGAAGCTGGGTGTAGACAGAGGGCTGCAGTACATGAGAAGCTGGGTGTAGCCAAAGGGCTGCAGTACATGAGAAGTTGGGTGTAGACGGAGGGCTGCAGTACAGGATAAGTTGGGTGTAGATGGAGGGCTACAGTACAAGATAAGTTGGGTGTAGATGGAGGGCTGCAGTACAGGAGAAGCTGGGTGCAGACGGAGGGCTGCAGTACAGGAGAAGCTGGGTGTAGACGGAGGACTGCAGTACAGGAGAAGCTGGTTGTAGACAGAGGGCTGCAGTACAGGAGAAGCTGGGTGTAGACAGAGGGCTGCAGTACAGGTGAAGCTGGGTGTAGACAGGGAGCTGCAGTACAGGGAAAGCTGGCTGTAGACAGAGGGCTGCGGTGCATGAGAAGCTGGGTGCAGACAGAGGACTGCAGTACAGGAGAAGCTGGGTGTAGACAGAGGGCTGCAGTACAGGAGAAGCTGGGTGTAGACAGAGGGCTGCAGTACAGGGGAAGCTGGGTGTAGACAGATGGCTGCAGTACAGGAGAAGCTGGGTGTAGACAGAGGGCTAAAGTACAGGAGAAGATGGGTGTAGACAAAGGGCTGCAGTACAGGAGAAGCTGGGTGAAGAAAGAGGGCTGCAGTACAGGAGAACCTGGGTGTAGACAGATGGCTGCAGTACAGGAGAAGCTGGGTGTAGACAGAGAGCTGCAGTACAGGAGAAGCTGGGTGTAGACAGAGGGCTGCAGTACAGGAAAAGCTTGGTGAAGACAGAGGGATGCAGTACAGGAAAAGCTGGGTGTAGACAGATGGCTGCAGTACAGGAAAAGCTGGGTGTAGACAGAGGGCTGAAATACAGGAGAAGCTGGGTGTAGACAAAGGGCTGCAGTACAGGAGAAGCTGGGTGCAGACGGAGGGCTGCAGTACAGGAGAAGCTGGGTGCAGACGGAGGGCTGCAGTACAGGAGAAGATGGGTGCAGATGGAGGGCTGCAGTACAGGAGAAGCTGGGTGTAGACAGAGGGCTGCAGTACAGGAGAAGCAGGGTGTAGACAGAGGGCTGCAGTACATGAGAAGTTGGGTGTAGCCAAAGGGCTGCAGTACATGAGAAGTTGGGTGTAGACGGAGGGCTGCAGTACAGGATAAGTTGGGTGTAGATGGAGGGCTGCAGTACAGGATAAGTTGGTGTGCATGGAGGGCTATAGTACAGGAGAAGCTGGGTGCAGACGGAGGGCTGCAGTACAGGAGAAGCTGGGTGTAGACGGAGTGCTGCAGTACAGGATAAGTTGGGTGTTGATGGAGAGCTGCAGTACAGGAGAAGCTGGGTGCAGACGGAGGGCTGCAGTACAGGAGAAGCTGGAAGTAGACAGAGGGATGCAGTACAGGAGAAGCTGGGTGTTGACAGAGGGCTGCAGTACAGGAGAAGCTGGGTGTAGACAGAGGGCTGCAGTACAGGAGAAGCTGGGTGTACACAGAGGGCTGCAGTACATGAGAAGTTGGGTGTAGCCAAAGGGCTGCAGTACATGAGAAGTTGGGTGTAGACGGAGGGCTGCTGTACAGGATAAGTTGGGTGTAGATGGAGGGCTGCAGTACAGGATAAGTTGGGTGTAGATGGAGGGCTGCAGTACAGGAGAAGCTGGGTGCAGACGGAGGGCTGCAGTACAGGAGAAGCTGGGTGTAGACGGAGGACTGCAGTACAGGAGAAGCTGCGTGTATACAGGGAGCTGCAGTACAGGGAAAGCTGGCTGTAGACAGAGGGCTGCAGTGCATGAGAAGCTGGGTGCAGACAGAGGACTGCAGTACAGGAGAAGCTGGGTGTAGACAGAGGGCTGCAGTACAGGAGAAGCTGGGTGTAGACAGAGGGCTGCAGTACAGGTGAAGCTAGGTGTAGACAGGGAGCTGCAGTACAGGGAAACCTGGGTGTAGACACAGGACTGCAGTACAGGAGAAGCTGGGTGTGGACAGAGGGCTGCAGTACAGGAGAAGCTGGGTGTAGACAGAGGGCTGCAGTACAGGAAAAGCTGGGTGTAGACAGAGGGCTGCAGTGCAGGAGAAGCTGGGTGTAGACAGAGGGCTGAAGTACAGGAGCAGATGGGTGTAGACAAAGGGCTGCAGTACAGGAGAAGCTGGGTGCAGACGGAGGGCTGCAGTACAGGAGAGGCTGGGTGTAGACAGACGGCTGCAGTACATGAGAAGCTGGGTGAAGAAAGAGGGCTGCAGTACAGGAGAACCTGGGTGTAGACAGATGGCTGCAGTACAGGAGAAGCTGGGTGTAGACAGAGGGCTGAAGTACAGGAGAAGCTGGGTGTAGACGGAGGGCTGCAGTACAGGAGAAGCTGGGTGTAGACAGAGGGCTGCAGTACAGGAAAAGCTGGGTGAAGACAGAGGGATGCAGTACAGGAAAAGCTGGGTGTAGACAGATGGCTGCAGTACAGGAGAAGCTGGGTGTAGACAGGGCTGAAGTACAGGAGAAGCTGGGTGTAGACAAAGAGCTGCAGTACAGGAGAAGCTGGGTGCAGACGGAGGGCTGCAGTACAGGAGAAGCTGGGTGCAGACGGAGGGCTGCAGTACAGGAGAAGCTGGGTGCAGACGGAGGGCTGCAGTACAGGAGAAGATGGGTGCAGATGGAGGGCTGCAGTACAGGAGAAGCTGGGTGTAGACAGAGGGCTGCAGTACAAGAGAAGCTGGGTGTAAACAGATGGCTGCAGTACATGAGAAGTTGGGTGTAGCCAAAGGGCTGCAGTACATGAGAAGTTGGGTGTAGACGGAGGGCTGCAGTACAGGATAAGATGGGTGTAGATGGAGGGCTGCAGTACAGGATAAGTTGGGTGTAGATGGAGGGCTGCAGTACAGGAGAAGCTGGGTGCAGACGGAGGGCTGCAGTACAGGAGAAGCTGGGTGTAGACGGAGGGCTGCAGTACAGGAAAAGTTGGGTGTTGATGGAGGGCTGCAGTACAGGAGAAGCTGGGTGCAGACGGAGGGCTGCAGTACAGGAGAAGCTGGGTGTAGACAGAGGGCTGAAGTACAGGAGAAGCTGGGTGTAGACGGAGGGCTGCAGTACAGGAGAACTGGGTGTAGACAGAGGGCTGCAGGACAGGAAAAGCTGGGTGTAGACAGATGGCTGCAGTACAGGAGAAGCTGGGTGTAGACAGAGGGCTGAAGTACAGGAGAAGCTGGGTGTAGACAAAGGGCTGCAGTACAGGAGAAGCTGGGTGCAGACGGAGGGCTGCAGTACAGGAGACGCTGGGTGCAGACGGAGGGCTGCAGTACAGGAGAAGATGAGTGCAGATGGAGGGCTGCAGTACAAGAGAAGCTGGGTGTAGACAGAGGGCTGCAGTACAGGAGAAGCAGGGTGTAGACAGAGGGCTGCAGTACATGAGAAGTTGGGTGTAGCCAAAGGGCTGCAGTACATGAGAAGTTGGGTGTAGACGGCGGGCTGCAGTACAGGATAAGTTGGGTGTAGATGGAGGGCTGCAGTACAGGATAAGTTGGGTGTAGATGGAGGGCTGCAGTACAGGGAAGGCTGGGTGTAGACACAGGACTGCAGTACAGGAGAAGCTGGGTGTAGACGGAGGACTGCAGTACAGGAGAAGCTGGGTGTAGACGGAGGACTGCAGTACAGGAGAAGCTGGGTGTAGACAGAGGGCTGCAGTACAGGAGAAGCTGGGTGTAGACAGAGGGCTGCAGTACAGGAGAAGATGGGTGTAGACAAAGGGCTGCAGTACAGGAGAAGCTGGGTGCAGACGGAGGGCTGCAGTACAGGAGAGGCTGGGTGTAGACAGACGGCTGCAGTACATGAGAAGCTGGGTGAAGAAAGAGGGCTGCAGTACAGGAGAACCTGGGTGTAGACAGGTGGCTGCAGTACAGGAGAAGCTGGGTGTAGACAGAGGGCTGAAGTACAGGAGAAGCTGGGTGTAGACGGAGGGCTGCAGTACAGGAGAAGCTGGGTGTAGACAGAGGGCTGCAGTACAGGAAAAGCTGGGTGAAGACAGAGGGATGCAGTACAGGAAAAGCTGGGTGTAGACAGATGGCTGCAGTACAGGAGAAGCTGGGTGTAGACAGGGCTGAAGTACAGGAGAAGCTGGGTGTAGACAAAGAGCTGCAGTACAGGAGAAGCTGGGTGCAGACGGAGGGCTGCAGTACAGGAGAAGCTGGGTGCAGACGGAGGGCTGCAGTACAGGAGAAGCTGGGTGCAGACGGAGGGCTGCAGTACAGGAGAAGATGGGTGCAGATGGAGGGCTGCAGTACAGGAGAAGCTGGGTGTAGACAGAGGGCTGCAGTACAAGAGAAGCTGGGTGTAGACAGATGGCTGCAGTACATGAGAAGTTGGGTGTAGCCAAAGGGCTGCAGTACATGAGAAGTTGGGTGTAGACGGAGGGCTGCAGTACAGGATAAGATGGGTGTAGATGGAGGGCTGCAGTACAGGATAAGTTGGGTGTAGATGGAGGGCTGCAGTACAGGAGAAGCTGGGTGCAGACGGAGGGCTGCAGTACAGGAGAAGCTGGGTGTAGACGGAGGGCTGCAGTACAGGAAAAGTTGGGTGTTGATGGAGGGCTGCAGTACAGGAGAAGCTGGGTGCAGACGGAGGGCTGCAGTACAGGAGAAGCTGGGTGTAGACAGAGGGCTGAAGTACAGGAGAAGCTGGGTGTAGACGGAGGGCTGCAGTACAGGAGAAGCTGGGTGTAGACAGAGGGCTGCAGGACAGGAAAAGCTGGGTGTAGACAGATGGCTGCAGTACAGGAGAAGCTGGGTGTAGACAGAGGGCTGAAGTACAGGAGAAGCTGGGTGTAGACAAAGGGCTGCAGTACAGGAGAAGCTGGGTGCAGACGGAGGGCTGCAGTACAGGAGAAGCTGGGTGCAGACGGAGGGCTGCAGTACAGGAGAAGATGGGTGCAGATGGAGGGCTGCAGTACAAGAGAAGCTGGGTGTAGACAGAGGGCTGCAGTACAGGAGAAGCAGGGTGTAGACAGAGGGCTGCAGTACATGAGAAGTTGGGTGTAGCCAAAGGGCTGCAGTACATGAGAAGTTGGGTGTAGACGGAGGGCTGCTGTACAGGATAAGTTGGGTGTAGATGGAGGGCTGCAGTACAGGATAAGTTGGGTGTAGATGGAGGGCTGCAGTACAGGGAAAGCTGGGTGTAGACACAGGACTGCAGTACAGGAGAAGCTGGGTGTAGACGGAGGACTGCAGTACAGGAGAAGCTGGGTGTAGACGGAGGACTGCAGTACAGGAGAAGCTGGGTGTAGACAGAGGGCTGCAGTACAGGAGAAGCTGGGTGTAGACAGAGGGCTGCAGTACAGGAGAAGATGGGTGTAGACAAAGGGCTGCAGTACAGGAGAAGCTGGGTGCAGACGGAGGGCTGCAGTACAGGAGAGGCTGGGTGTAGACAGACGGCTGCAGTACATGAGAAGCTGGGTGAAGAAAGAGGGCTGCAGTACAGGAGAACCTGGGTGTAGACAGGTGGCTGCAGTACAGGAGAAGCTGGGTGTAGACAGAGGGCTGAAGTACAGGAGAAGCTGGGTGTAGACGGAGGGCTGCAGTACAGGAGAAGCTGGGTGTAGACAGAGGGCTGCAGTACAGGAAAAGCTGGGTGAAGACAGAGGGATGCATTACAGGAAAAGCTGGGTGTAGACAGATGGCTGCAGTACAGAAGAAGCTGGGTGTAGACAGGGCTGAAGTACAGGAGAAGCTGGGTGTAGACAAAGAGCTGTAGTACAGGAGAAGCTGGGTGTAGACAGAGGGATGCAGTACAGGAGAAGCTGGGTGTTGACAGAGGGCTGCAGTACAGGAGAAGCTGGGTGTAGACAGAGGGCTGCAGTACAGTAGAAGCTGGGTGTACACAGAGGGCTGCAGTACATGAGAAGTTGGGTGTAGCCAAAGGGCTGCAGTACATGAGAAGTTGGGTGTAGACGGAGGGCTGCTGTACAGGATAAGTTGGGTGTAGATGGAGGGCTGCAGTACAGGATAAGTTGGGTGTAGATGGAGGGCTGCAGTACAGGAGAAGCTGGGTGCAGACTGAGGGCTGCAGTACAGGAGAAGCTGTGTGTAGACGGAGGACTGCAGTACAGGAGAAGCTGCGTGTATACAGGGAGCTGCAGTACAGGGAAAGCTGGCTGTAGACAGAGGGCTGCAGTGCATGAGAAGCTGGGTGCAGACAGAGGACTGCAGTACAGGAGAAGCTGGGTGTAGACAGAGGGCTGCAGTACAGGAGAAGCTGGGTGTAGACAGAGGGCTGCAGTACAGGTGAAGCTAGGTGTAGACAGGGAGCTGCAGTACAGGGAAACCTGGGTGTAGACACAGGACTGCAGTACAGGAGAAGCTGGGTGTGGACAGAGGGCTGCAGTACGGGAGAAGCTGGGTGTAGACAGAGGGCTGCAGTACAGGAAAAGCTGGGTGTAGACAGAGGGCTGCAGTGCAGGAGAAGCTGGGTGTAGACAGAGGGCTGAAGTACAGGAGAAGATGGGTGTAGACAAAGGGCTGCAGTACAGGAGAAGCTGGGTGCAGACGGAGGGCTGCAGTACAGGAGAGGCTGAGTGTAGACAGACGGCTGCAGTACATGAGAAGCTGGGTGAAGAAAGAGGGCTGCAGTACAGGAGAACCTGGGTGTAGACAGATGGCTGCAGTACAGGAGAAGCTGGGTGTAGACAGAGGGCTGAAGTACAGGAGAAGCTGGGTGTAGACGGAGGGCTGCAGTACAGGAGAAGCTGGGTGTAGACAGAGGGCTGCAGTACAGGAAAAGCTGGGTGAAGACAGAGGGATGCAGTACAGGAAAAGCTGGGTGTAGACAGATGGCTGCAGTACAGGAGAAGCTGGGTGTAGACAGGGCTGAAGTACAGGAGAAGCTGGGTGTAGACAAAGAGCTGCAGTACAGGAGAAGCTGGGTGCAGACGGAGGGCTGCAGTACAGGAGAAGCTGGGTGCAGACGGAGGGCTGCAGTACAGGAGAAGATGGGTGCAGATGGAGGGCTGCAGTACAGGAGAAGCTCGGTGTAGACAGAGGTCTGCAGTACAAGAGAAGCTGGGTGTAGACAGATGGCTGCAGTACATGAGAAGTTGGGTGTAGCCAAAGGGCTGCAGTACATGAGAAGTTGGGTGTAGACGGAGGGCTGCAGTACAGGATAAGATGGGTGTAGATGGAGGGCTGCAGTACAGGATAAGTTGGGTGTAGATGGAGGGCTGCAGTACAGGAGAAGCTGGGTGCAGACGGAGGGCTGCAGTACAGGAGAAGCTGGGTGTAGACGGAGGGCTGCAGTACAGGAAAAGTTGGGTGTTGATGGAGGGCTGCAGTACAGGAGAAGCTGGGTGCAGACGGAGGGCTGCAGTACAGGAGAAGCTGGGTGTAGACATAGGGCTGAAGTACAGGAGAAGCTGGGTGTAGACGGAGGGCTGCAGTACAAGAGAAGCTGGGTGTAGACAGATGGCTGCAGTACATGAGAAGTTGGGTGTAGCCAAAGGGCTGCAGTACATGAGAAGTTGGGTGTAGACGGAGGGCTGCAGTACAGGATAAGATGGGTGCAGATGGAGGGCTGCAGTACAGGATAAGTTGGGTGTAGATGGAGGGCTGCAGTACAGGAGAAGCTGGGTGCAGACGGAGGGCTGCAGTACAGGAGAAGCTGGGTGTAGACGGAGGGCTGCAGTACAGGAAAAGTTGGGTGTTGATGGAGGGCTGCAGTACAGGAGAAGCTGGGTGCAGACGGAGGGCTGCAGTACAGGAGAAGCTGGGTGTAGACATAGGGCTGAAGTACAGGAGAAGCTGGGTGTAGACGGAGGGCTGCAGTACAGGAGAAGCTGGGTGTAGACAGAGGGCTGCAGGACAGGAAAAGCTGGGTGTAGACAGATGGCTGCAGTACAGGAGAAGCTGGGTGTAGACAGAGGGCTGAAGTACAGGAGAAGCTGGGTGTAGACAAAGGGCTGCAGTACAGGAGAAGCTGGGTGCAGACGGAGGGCTGCAGTACAGGAGAAGCTGGGTGCAGACGGAGGGCTGCAGTACAGGAGAAGATGGGTGCAGATGGAGGGCTGCAGTACAAGAGAAGCTGGGTGTAGACAGAGGGCTGCAGTACAGGAGAAGCAGGGTGTAGACAGAGGGCTGCAGTACATGAGAAGTTGGGTGTAGCCAAAGGGCTGCAGTACATGAGAAGTTGGGTGTAGACGGAGGGCTGCAGTACAGGATAAGTTGGGTGTAGATGGAGGGCTGCAGTACAGGATAAGTTGGGTGTAGATGGAGGGCTGCAGTACAGGGAAAGCTGGGTGTAGACACAGGACTGCAGTACAGGAGAAGCTGGGTGTAGACGGAGGACTGCAGTACAGGAGAAGCTGGGTGTAGACGGAGGACTGCAGTACAGGAGAAGCTGGGTGTAGACAGAGGGCTGCAGTACAGGAGAAGCTGGGTGTAGACAGGGGGCTGCAGTACAGGAGAAGATGGGTGTAGACAAAGGGCTGCAGTACAGGAGAAGCTGGATGCAGACGGAGGGCTGCAGTACAGGAGAGGCTGGGTGTAGACAGACGGCTGCAGTACATGAGAAGCTGGGTGAAGAAAGAGGGCTGCAGTACAGGAGAAGCTGGGTGTAGACAGAGGGCTGCAGTACAGGAGAAGCAGGGTGTAGACATAGGGATGAAGTACAGGAGAAGCTGGGTGTAGACGGAGGGCTGCAGTACAGGAGAAGCTGGGTGTAGACAGAGGGCTGCAGGACAGGAAAAGCTGGGTGTAGACAGATGGCTGCAGTACAGGAGAAGCTGGGTGTAGACAGAGGGCTGAAGTACAGGAGAAGCTGGGTGTAGACAAAGGGCTGCAGTACAGGAGAAGCTGGGTGCAGACGGAGGGCTGCAGTACAGGAGAAGCTGGGTGCAGACGGAGGGCTGCAGTACAGGAGAAGATGGGTGCAGATGGAGGGCTGCAGTACAAGAGAAGCTGGGTGTAGACAGAGCGCTGCAGTACAGGAGAAGCAGGGTGTAGACAGAGGGCTGCAGTACATGAGAAGTTGGGTGTAGCCAAAGGGCTGCAGTACATGAGAAGTTGGGTGTAGACGGAGGGCTGCAGTACAGGGTAAGTTGGGTGTAGATGGAGGGCTGCAGTACAGGATAAGTTGGGTGTAGATGGAGGGCTGCAGTACAGGGAAAGCTGGGTGTAGACACAGGACTGCAGTACAGGAGAAGTTGGGTGTAGACGGAGGACTGCAGTACAGGAGAAGCTGGGTGTAGACGGAGGACTGCAGTACAGGAGAAGCTGGGTGTAGACAGAGGGCTGCAGTACAGGAGAAGCTGGGTGTAGACAGAGGGCTGCAGTACAGGAGAAGATGGGTGTAGACAAAGGGCTGCAGTACAGGAGAAGCTGGATGCAGACGGAGGGCTGCAGTACAGGAGAGGCTGGGTGTAGACAGACGGCTGCAGTACATGAGAAGCTGGGTGAAGAAAGAGGGCTGCAGTACAGGAGAACCTGGGTGTAGACAGGTGGCTGCAGTACAGGAGAAGCTGGGTGTAGACAGAGGGCTGAAGTACAGGAGAAGCTGGGTGTAGACGGAGGGCTGCAGTACAGGAGAAGCTGGGTGTAGACAGAGGGCTGCAGTACAGGAAAAGCTGGGTGAAGACAGAGGGATGCAGTACAGGAAAAGCTGGGTGTAGACAGATGGCTGCAGTACAGGAGAAGCTGGGTGTAGACAGGGCTGAAGTACAGGAGAAGCTGGGTGTAGACAAAGAGCTGCAGTACAGGAGAAGCTGGGTGCAGACGGAGGGCTGCAGTACAGGAGAAGCTGGGTGCAGACGGAGGGCTGCAGTACAGGAGAAGCTGGGTGCAGACGGAGGGCTGCAGTACAGGAGAAGATGGGTGCAGATGGAGGGCTGCAGTACAGGAGAAGCTGGGTGTAGACAGAGGGCTGCAGTACAAGAGAAGCTGGGTGTAAACAGATGGCTGCAGTACATGAGAAGTTGGGTGTAGCCAAAGGGCTGCAGTACATGAGAAGTTGGGTGTAGACGGAGGGCTGCAGTACAGGATAAGATGGGTGTAGATGGAGGGCTGCAGTACAGGATAAGTTGGGTGTAGATGGAGGGCTGCAGTACAGGAGAAGCTGGGTGCAGACGGAGGGCTGCAGTACAGGAGAAGCTGGGTGTAGACGGAGGGCTGCAGTACAGGAAAAGTTAGGTGTTGATGGAGGGCTGCAGTACAGGAGAAGCTGGGTGCAGACGGAGGGCTGCAGTACAGGAGAAGCTGGGTGTAGACAGAGGGCTGAAGTACAGGAGAAGCTGGGTGTAGACGGAGGGCTGCAGTACAGGAGAACTGGGTGTAGACAGAGGGCTGCAGGACAGGAAAAGCTGGGTGTAGACAGATGGCTGCAGTACAGGAGAAGCTGGGTGTAGACAGAGGGCTGATGTACAGGAGAAGCTGGGTGTAGACAAAGGGCTGCAGTACAGGAGAAGCTGGGTGCAGATGGAGGGCTGCAGTACAGGAGACGCTGGGTGCAGACGGAGGGCTGCAGTACAGGAGAAGATGAGTGCAGATGGAGGGCTGCAGTACAAGAGAAGCTGGGTGTAGACAGAGGGCTGCAGTACAGGAGAAGCAGGGTGTAGACAGAGGGCTGCAGTACATGAGAAGTTGGGTGTAGCCAAAGGGCTGCAGTACATGAGAAGTTGGGTGTAGACGGCGGGCTGCAGTACAGGATAAGTTGGGTGTAGATGGAGGGCTGCAGTACAGGATAAGTTGGGTGTAGATGGAGGGCTGCAGTACAGGGAAGGCTGGGTGTAGACACAGGACTGCAGTACAGGAGAAGCTGGGTGTAGACGGAGGACTGCAGTACAGGAGAAGCTGGGTGTAGACGGAGGACTGCAGTACAGGAGAAGCTGGGTGTAGACAGAGGGCTGCAGTACAGGAGAAGCTGGGTGTAGACAGAGGGCTGCAGTACAGGAGAAGATGGGTGTAGACAAAGGGCTGCAGTACAGGAGAAGCTGGGTGCAGACGGAGGGCTGCAGTACAGGAGAGGCTGGGTGTAGACAGACGGCTGCAGTACATGAGAAGCTGGGTGAAGAAAGAGGGCTGCAGTACAGGAGAACCTGGGTGTAGACAGGTGGCTGCAGTACAGGAGAAGCTGGGTGTAGACAGAGGGCTGAAGTACAGGAGAAGCTGGGTGTAGACGGAGGGCTGCAGTACAGGAGAAGCTGGGTGTAGACAGAGGGCTGCAGTACAGGAAAAGCTGGGTGAAGACAGAGGGATGCAGTACAGGAAAAGCTGGGTGTAGACAGATGGCTGCAGTACAGGAGAAGCTGGGTGTAGACAGGGCTGAAGTACAGGAGAAGCTGGGTGTAGACAAAGAGCTGCAGTACAGGAGAAGCTGGGTGCAGACGGAGGGCTGCAGTACAGGAGAAGCTGGGTGCAGACGGAGGGCTGCAGTACAGGAGAAGCTGGGTGCAGACGGAGGGCTGCAGTACAGGAGAAGATGGGTGCAGATGGAGGGCTGCAGTACAGGAGAAGCTGGGTGTAGACAGAGGGCTGCAGTACAAGAGAAGCTGGGTGTAGACAGATGGCTGCAGTACATGAGAAGTTGGGTGTAGCCAAAGGGCTGCAGTACATGAGAAGTTGGGTGTAGACGGAGGGCTGCAGTACAGGATAAGATGGGTGTAGATGGAGGGCTGCAGTACAGGATAAGTTGGGTGTAGATGGAGGGCTGCAGTACAGGAGAAGCTGGGTGCAGACGGAGGGCTGCAGTACAGGAGAAGCTGGGTGTAGACGGAGGGCTGCAGTACAGGAAAAGTTGGGTGTTGATGGAGGGCTGCAGTACAGGAGAAGCTGGGTGCAGACGGAGGGCTGCAGTACAGGAGAAGCTGGGTGTAGACAGAGGGCTGAAGTACAGGAGAAGCTGGGTGTAGACGGAGGGCTGCAGTACAGGAGAAGCTGGGTGTAGACAGAGGGCTGCAGGACAGGAAAAGCTGGGTGTAGACAGATGGCTGCAGTACAGGAGAAGCTGGGTGTAGACAGAGGGCTGAAGTACAGGAGAAGCTGGGTGTAGACAAAGGGCTGCAGTACAGGAGAAGCTGGGTGCAGACGGAGGGCTGCAGTACAGGAGAAGCTGGGTGCAGACGGAGGGCTGCAGTACAGGAGAAGATGGGTGCAGATGGAGGGCTGCAGTACAAGAGAAGCTGGGTGTAGACAGAGGGCTGCAGTACAGGAGAAGCAGGGTGTAGACAGAGGGCTGCAGTACATGAGAAGTTGGGTGTAGCCAAAGGGCTGCAGTACATGAGAAGTTGGGTGTAGACGGAGGGCTGCTGTACAGGATAAGTTGGGTGTAGATGGAGGGCTGCAGTACAGGATAAGTTGGGTGTAGATGGAGGGCTGCAGTACAGGGAAAGCTGGGTGTAGACACAGGACTGCAGTACAGGAGAAGCTGGGTGTAGACGGAGGACTGCAGTACAGGAGAAGCTGGGTGTAGACGGAGGACTGCAGTACAGGAGAAGCTGGGTGTAGACAGAGGGCTGCAGTACAGGAGAAGCTGGGTGTAGACAGAGGGCTGCAGTACAGGAGAAGATGGGTGTAGACAAAGGGCTGCAGTACAGGAGAAGCTGGGTGCAGACGGAGGGCTGCAGTACAGGAGAGGCTGGGTGTAGACAGACGGCTGCAGTACATGAGAAGCTGGGTGAAGAAAGAGGGCTGCAGTACAGGAGAACCTGGGTGTAGACAGGTGGCTGCAGTACAGGAGAAGCTGGGTGTAGACAGAGGGCTGAAGTACAGGAGAAGCTGGGTGTAGACGGAGGGCTGCAGTACAGGAGAAGCTGGGTGTAGACAGAGGGCTGCAGTACAGGAAAAGCTGGGTGAAGACAGAGGGATGCATTACAGGAAAAGCTGGGTGTAGACAGATGGCTGCAGTACAGAAGAAGCTGGGTGTAGACAGGGCTGAAGTACAGGAGAAGCTGGGTGTAGACAAAGAGCTGTAGTACAGGAGAAGCTGGGTGTAGACAGAGGGATGCAGTACAGGAGAAGCTGGGTGTTGACAGAGGGCTGCAGTACAGGATAAGCTGGGTGTAGACAGAGGGCTGCAGTACAGGAGAAGCTGGGTGTACACAGAGGGCTGCAGTACATGAGAAGTTGGGTGTAGCCAAAGGGCTGCAGTACATGAGAAGTTGGGTGTAGACGGAGGGCTGCTGTACAGGATAAGTTGGGTGTAGATGGAGGGCTGCAGTACAGGATAAGTTGGGTGTAGATGGAGGGCTGCAGTACAGGAGAAGCTGGGTGCAGACGGAGGGCTGCAGTACAGGAGAAGCTGGGTGTAGACGGAGGACTGCAGTACAGGAGAAGCTGCGTGTATACAGGGAGCTGCAGTACAGGGAAAGCTGGCTGTAGACAGAGGGCTGCAGTGCATGAGAAGCTGGGTGCAGACAGAGGACTGCAGGACAGGAGAAGCTGGGTGTAGACAGAGGGCTGCAGTACAGGAGAAGCTGGGTGTAGACAGAGGGCTGCAGTACAGGTGAAGCTAGGTGTAGACAGGGAGCTGCAGTACAGGGAAACCTGGGTGTAGACACAGGACTGCAGTACAGGAGAAGCTGGGTGTGGACAGAGGGCTGCAGTACGGGAGAAGCTGGGTGTAGACAGAGGGCTGCAGTACAGGAAAAGCTGGGTGTAGACAGAGGGCTGCAGTGCAGGAGAAGCTGGGTGTAGACAGACGGCTGCAGTACATGAGAAGCTGGGTGTAGAAAGAGGGCTGCAGTACAGGAGAACCTGGGTGTAGACAGATGGCTGCAGTACAGGAGAAGCTGGGTGTAGACAGAGGGCTGAAGTACAGGAGAAGCTGGGTGTAGACGGAGGGCTGCAGTACAGGAGAAGCTGGGTGTAGACAGAGGGCTGCAGTACAGGAAAAGCTGGGTGAAGACAGAGGGATGCAGTACAGGAAAAGCTGGGTGTAGACAGATGGCTGCAGTACAGGAGAAGCTGGGTGTAGACAGGGCTGAAGTACAGGAGAAGCTGGGTGTAGACAAAGAGCTGCAGTACAGGAGAAGCTGGGTGCAGACGGAGGGCTGCAGTACAGGAGAAGCTGGGTGCAGACGGAGGGCTGCAGTACAGGAGAAGATGGGTGCAGATGGAGGGCTGCAGTACAGGAGAAGCTCGGTGTAGACAGAGGGCTGCAGTACAAGAGAAGCTGGGTGTAGACAGATGGCTGCAGTACATGAGAAGTTGGGTGTAGCCAAAGGGCTGCAGTACATGAGAAGTTGGGTGTAGACGGAGGGCTGCAGTACAGGATAAGATGGGTGTAGATGGAGGGCTGCAGTACAGGATAAGTTGGGTGTAGATGGAGGGCTGCAGTACAGGAGAAGCTGGGTGCAGACGGAGGGCTGCAGTACAGGAGAAGCTGGGTGTAGACGGAGGGCTGCAGTACAGGAAAAGTTGGGTGTTGATGGAGGGCTGCAGTACAGGAGAAGCTGGGTGCAGACGGAGGGCTGCAGTACAGGAGAAGCTGGGTGTAGACATAGGGCTGAAGTACAGGAGAAGCTGGGTGTAGACGGAGGGCTGCAGTACAAGAGAAGCTGGGTGTAGACAGATGGCTGCAGTACATGAGAAGTTGGGTGTAGCCAAAGGGCTGCAGTACATGAGAAGTTGGGTGTAGACGGAGGGCTGCAGTACAGGATAAGATGGGTGTAGATGGAGGGCTGCAGTACAGGATAAGTTGGGTGTAGATGGAGGGCTGCAGTACAGGAGAAGCTGGGTGCAGACGGAGGGCTGCAGTACAGGAGAAGCTGGGTGTAGACGGAGGGCTGCAGTACAGGAAAAGTTGGGTGTTGATGGAGGGCTGCAGTACAGGAGAAGCTGGGTGCAGATGGAGGGCTGCAGTACAGGAGAAGCTGGGTGTAGACATAGGGCTGAAGTACAGGAGAAGCTGGGTATAGACGGAGGGCTGCAGTACAGGAGAAGCTGGGTGTAGACAGAGGGCTGCAGGACAGGAAAAGCTGGGTGTAGACAGATGGCTGCAGTACAGGAGAAGCTGGGTGTAGACAGAGGGCTGAAGTACAGGAGAAGCTGGGTGTAGACAAAGGGCTGCAGTACAGGAGAAGCTGGGTGCAGACGGAGGGCTGCAGTACAGGAGAAGCTGGGTGCAGACGGAGGGCTGCAGTACAGGAGAAGATGGGTGCAGATGGAGGGCTGCAGTACAAGAGAAGCTGGGTGTAGACAGAGGGCTGCAGTACAGGAGAAGCAGGGTGTAGACAGAGGGCTGCAGTACATGAGAAGTTGGGTGTAGCCAAAGGGCTGCAGTACATGAGAAGTTGGGTGTAGACGGAGGGCTGCAGTACAGGATAAGTTGGGTGTAGATGGAGGGCTGCAGTACAGGATAAGTTGGGTGTAGATGGAGGGCTGCAGTACAGGGAAAGCTGGGTGTAGACACAGGACTGCAGTACAGGAGAAGCTGGGTGTAGACGGAGGACTGCAGTACAGGAGAAGCTGGGTGTAGACGGAGGACTGCAGTACAAGAGAAGCTGGGTGTAGACAGAGGGCTGCAGTACAGGAGAAGCTGGGTGTAGACAGGGGGCTGCAGTACAGGAGAAGATGGGTGTAGACAAAGGGCTGCAGTACAGGAGAAGCTGGATGCAGACGGAGGGCTGCAGTACAGGAGAGGCTGGGTGTAGACAGACGGCTGCAGTACATGAGAAGCTGGGTGAAGAAAGAGGGCTGCAGTACAGGAGAAGCTGGGTGTAGACAGAGGGCTGCAGTACAGGAGAAGCAGGGTGTAGACATAGGGATGAAGTACAGGAGAAGCTGGGTGTAGACGGAGGGCTGCAGTACAGGAGAAGCTGGGTGTAGACAGAGGGCTGCAGGACAGGAAAAGCTGGGTGTAGACAGATGGCTGCAGTACAGGAGAAGCTGGGTGTAGACAGAGGGCTGAAGTACAGGAGAAGCTGGGTGTAGACAAAGGGCTGCAGTACAGGAGAAGCTGGGTGCAGACGGAGGGCTGCAGTACAGGAGAAGCTGGGTGCAGACGGAGGGCTGCAGTACAGGAGAAGATGGGTGCAGATGGAGGGCTGCAGTACAAGAGAAGCTGGGTGTAGACAGAGGGCTGCAGTACAGGAGAAGCAGGGTGTAGACAGAGGGCTGCAGTACATGAGAAGTTGGGTGTAGCCAAAGGGCTGCAGTACATGAGAAGTTGGGTGTAGACGGAGGGCTGCAGTACAGGGTAAGTTGGGTGTAGATGGAGGGCTGCAGTACAGGATAAGTTGGGTGTAGATGGAGGGCTGCAGTACAGGGAAAGCTGGGTGTAGACACAGGACTGCAGTACAGGAGAAGCTGGGTGTAGACGGAGGACTGCAGTACAGGAGAAGCTGGGTGTAGACGGAGGACTGCAGTACAGGAGAAGCTGGGTGTAGACAGAGGGCTGCAGTACAGGAGAAGCTGGGTGTAGACAGAGGGCTGCAGTACAGGAGAAGATGGGTGTAGACAAAGGGCTGCAGTACAGGAGAAGCTGGATGCAGACGGAGGGCTGCAGTACAGGAGAGGCTGGGTGTAGACAGACGGCTGCAGTACATGAGAAGCTGGGTGAAGAAAGAGGGCTGCAGTACAGGAGAACCTGGGTGTAGACAGGTGGCTGCAGTACAGGAGAAGCTGGGTGTAGACAGAGGGCTGAAGTACAGGAGAAGCTGGGTGTAGACGGAGGGCTGCAGTACAGGAGAAGCTGGGTGTAGACAGAGGGCTGCAGTACAGGAAAAGCTGGGTGAAGACAGAGGGATGCAGTACAGGAAAAGCTGGGTGTAGACAGATGGCTGCAGTACAGGAGAAGCTGGGTGTAGACAGGGCTGAAGTACAGGAGAAGCTGGGTGTAGACAAAGAGCTGCAGTACAGGAGAAGCTGGGTGCAGACGGAGGGCTGCAGTACAGGAGAAGCTGGGTGCAGACGGAGGGCTGCAGTACAGGAGAAGCTGGGTGCAGACGGAGGGCTGCAGTACAGGAGAAGATGGGTGAAGATGGAGGGCTGCAGTACAGGAGAAGCTGGGTGTAGACAGAGGGCTGCAGTACAAGAGAAGCTGGGTGTAGACAGATGGCTGCAGTACATGAGAAGTTGGGTGTAGCCAAAGGGCTGCAGTACATGAGAAGTTGGGTGTAGACGGAGGGCTGCAGTACAGGATAAGATGGGTGTAGATGGAGGGCTGCAGTACAGGATAAGTTGGGTGTAGATGGAGGGCTGCAGTACAGGAGAAGCTGGGTGCAGACGGAGGGCTGCAGTACAGGAGAAGCTGGGTGTAGACGGAGGGCTGCAGTACAGGAAAAGTTGGGTGTTGATGGAGGGCTGCAGTACAGGAGAAGCTGGGTGCAGACGGAGGGCTGCAGTACAGGAGAAGCTGGGTGTAGACAGAGGGCTGAAGTACAGGAGAAGCTGGGTGAAGACAGAGGGATGCAGTACAGGAAAAGCTGGGTGTAGACAGATGGCTGCAGTACAGGAGAAGCTGGGTGTAGACAGGGCTGAAGTACAGGAGAAGCTGGGTGTAGACAAAGAGCTGCAGTACAGGAGAAGCTGGGTGCAGACGGAGGGCTGCAGTACAGGAGAAGCTGGGTGCAGACGGAGGGCTGCAGTACAGGAGAAGCTGGGTGCAGACGGAGGGCTGCAGTACAGGAGAAGATGGGTGCAGATGGAGGGCTGCAGTACAGGAGAAGCTGGGTGTAGACAGAGGGCTGCAGTACAAGAGAAGCTGGGTGTAGACAGATGGCTGCAGTACATGAGAAGTTGGGTGTAGCCAAAGGGCTGCAATACATGAGAAGTTGGGTGTAGACGGAGGGCTGCAGTACAGGATAAGATGGGTGTAGATGGAGGGCTACAGTACAGGATAAGTTGGGTGTAGATGGAGGGCTGCAGTACAGGAGAAGCTGGGTGCAGACGGAGGGCTGCAGTACAGGAGAAGCTGGGTGTAGACGGAGGGCTGCAGTACAGGAAAAGTTGGGTGTTGATGGAGGGCTGCAGTACAGGAGAAGCTGGGGGCAGATGGAGGGCTGCAGTACAGGAGAAGCTGGGTGTAGACAGAGGGCTGAAGTACAGGAGAAGCTGGGTGTAGACGGAGGGCTGCAGTACAGGAGAAGCTGGGTGTAGACAGAGGGCTGCAGGACAGGAAAAGCTGGGTGTAGACAGATGGCTGCAGTACAGGAGAAGCTGGGTGTAGACAGAGGGCTGAAGTACAGGAGAAGCTGGGTGTAGACAAAGGGCTGCAGTACAGGAGAAGCTGGGTGCAGACGGAGGGCTGCAGTACAGGAGAAGCTGGGTGCAGACGGAGGGCTGCAGTACAGGAGAAGATGGGTGCAGATGGAGGGCTGCAGTACAAGAGAAGCTGGGTGTAGACAGAGGGCTGCAGTACAGGAGAAGCAGGGTGTAGACAGAGGGCTGCAGTACATGAGAAGTTGGGTGTAGCCAAAGGGCTGCAGTACATGAGAAGTTGGGTGTAGACGGAGGGCTGCAGTACAGGATAAGTTGGGTGTAGATGGAGGGCTGCAGTACAGGATAAGTTGGGTGTAGATGGAGGGCTGCAGTACAGGGAAAGCTGGGTGTAGACACAGGACTGCAGTACAGGAAAAGCTGGGTGTAGACGGAGGACTGCAGTACAGGAGAAGCTGGGTGTAGACGGAGGACTGCAGTACAGGAGAAGCTGGGTGTAGACAGAGGGCTGCAGTACAGGAGAAGCTGGGTGTAGACAGAGGGCTGCAGTACAGGAGAAGATGGGTGTAGACAAAGGGCTGCAGTACAGGAGAAGCTGGGTGCAGACGGAGGGCTGCAGTACAGGTGAGGCTGGGTGTAGACAGACGGCTGCAGTACATGAGAAGCTGGGTGAAGAAAGAGGGCTGCAGTACAGGAGAACCTGGGTGTAGACAGGTGGCTGCAGTACAGGAGAAGCTGGGTGTAGACAGAGGGCTGAAGTACAGGAGAAGCTGGGTGTAGACGGAGGGCTGCAGTACAGGAGAAGCTGGGTGTAGACAGAGGGCTGCAGTACAGGAAAAGCTGGGTGAAGACAGAGGGATGCAGTACAGGAAAAGCTGGGTGTAGACAGATGGCTGCAGTACAGGAGAAGCTGGGTGTAGACAGGGCTGAAGTACAGGAGAAGCTGGGTGTAGACAAAGAGCTGCAGTACAGGAGAAGCTGGGTGCAGACGGAGGGCTGCAGTACAGGAGAAGCTGGGTGCAGACGGAGGGCTGCAGTACAGGAGAAGCTGGGTGCAGACGGAGGGCTGCAGTACAGGAGAAGATGGGTGCAGATGGAGGGCTGCAGTACAGGAGAAGCTGGGTGTAGACAGAGGGCTGCAGTACAAGAGAAGCTGGGTGTAGACAGATGGCTGCAGTACATGAGAAGTTGGGTGTAGCCAAAGGGCTGCAGTACATGAGAAGTTGGGTGTAGACGGAGGGCTGCAGTACAGGATAAGATGGGTGTAGATGGAGGGCTGCAGTACAGGATAAGTTGGGTGTAGATGGAGGGCTGCAGTACAGGAGAAGCTGGGTGCAGACGGAGGGCTGCAGTACAGGAGAAGCTGGGTGTAGACGGAGGGCTGCAGTACAGGAAAAGTTGGGTGTTGATGGAGGGCTGCAGTACAGGAGAAGCTGGGTGCAGACGGAGGGCTGCAGTACAGGAGAAGCTGGGTGTAGACAGAGGGCTGAAGTACAGGAGAAGCTGGGTGTAGACGGAGGGCTGCAGTACAGGAGAAGCTGGGTGTAGACAGAGGGCTGCAGGACAGGAAAAGCTGGGTGTAGACAGATGGCTGCAGTACAGGAGAAGCTGGGTGTAGACAGAGGGCTGAAGTACAGGAGAAGCTGGGTGTAGACGGAGGACTGCAGTACAGGAGAAGCTGGGTGTAGACAGAGGGCTGCAGTACAGGAGAAGCTGGGTGTAGACAGAGGGCTGCAGTACAGGAGAAGATGGGTGTAGACAAAGGGCTGCAGTACAGGAGAAGCTGGGTGCAGACGGAGGGCTGCAGTACAGGAGAGGCTGGGTGTAGACAGACGGCTGCAGTACATGAGAAGCTGGGTGAAGAAAGAGGGCTGCAGTACAGGAGAACCTGGGTGTAGACAGGTGGCTGCAGTACAGGAGAAGCTGGGTGTAGACAGAGGGCTGAAGTACAGGAGAAGCTGGGTGTAGACGGAGGGCTGCAGTACAGGAGAAGCTGGGTGTAGACAGAGGGCTGAAGTACAGGAGAAGCTGGGTGTAGACAAAGGGCTGCAGTACAGGAGAAGCTGGGTGCAGACGGAGGGCTGCAGTACAGGAGAAGCTGGCTGCAGACGGAGGGCTGCAGTACAGGAGAAGATGGGTGCAGATGGAGGGCTGCAGTACAAGAGAAGCTGGGTGTAGACAGAGGACTGCAGTACAGGAGAAGCAGGGTGTAGACAGAGGGCAGCAGTACATGAGAAGTTGGGTGTAGCCAAAGGGCTGCAGTACATGAGAAGTTGGGTGTAGACGGAGGGCTGCAGTACAGGATAAGTTGGGTGTAGATGGAGGGCTGCAGTACAGGATAAGTTGGGTGTAGATGGAGGGCTGCAGTACAGGGAAAGCTGGGTGTAGACACAGGACTGCAGTACAGGAGAAGCTGGGTGTAGACGGAGGACTGCAGTACAGGAGAAGCTGGGTGTAGACGGAGGACTGCAGTACAGGAGAAGCTGGGTGTAGACAGAGGGCTGCAGTACAGGAGAAGCTGGGTGTAGACAGAGGGCTGCAGTACAGGTGAAGCTGGGTGAAGACAGGGAGCTGCAGTACATGAGAAGTTAGGTGTAGACGGAGGGCTGCAGTACAGGATAAGTTGGGTGTAGATGGAGGGCTGCAGTACAGGATAAGTTGGGTGTAGATGGAGGGCTGCAATACAGGAGAAGCTGGGTGAAGACGGAGGGCTGCAGTACAGGAGAGGCTGGGTGTAGACGGAGGACTGCAGTACAGGAGAAGCTGGGTGTAGACAGAGGACTGCAGTACAGGAGAAGCTGGGTGTAGACAGAGGGCTGCAGTACAGGAGAAGCTGGGTGTAGACAGAGGGCTGCAGTACATGAGAAGTTGGGTGTAGCCAAACGGCTGCAGTACATGAGAAGTTGGGTGTAGACGGAGGGCTGCAGTACAGGATAAATTGGGTGTAGATGGAGGGCTGCAGTACAGGATAAGTTGGGTATAGATGGAGGGCTGCATTACAGGAGAAGCTGGGTGCAGACGGAGGGCTGCAGTACAGGAGAAGCTGGGTGTAGACGGAGGACTGCAGTACAGGAGAAGCTGGGTGTAGACAAAGGGCTGCAGTACAGGAGAAGCTGGGTGTAGACAGAGGGCTGCAGTACATGAGAAGTTGGGTGTAGCCAAAGGGCTGCAGTACATGAGAAGTTGGGTGTAGACGGAGGGCTGCAGTACAGGATGAGTTGGGTGTAGATGGAGGGCTGCAGTACAGGATAAGTTGGGTGTAGATGGAGGGCTGCAGTACAGGAGAAGCTGGGTGTAGACAGAGGGCTGCAGTACAGGAGAAGCTGGGTGTAGACAGAAGGCTGCAGTACAGGTGAAGCTGGGTGAAGACAGGGAGCTACAGTACATGAGAAGTTAGGTGTAGACGGAGGGCTGCAGTACAGGATAAGTTGGGTGTAGATGGAGGGCTGCAGTACAGGATAAGTTGGGTGTAGATGGAGGGCTGCAATACAGGAGAAGCTGGGTGCAGACGGAGGGCTGCAGTACAGGAGAGGCTGGGTGTAGACGGAGGACTGCAGTACAGGAGAAGCTGGGTGTAGACAGAGGACTGCAGTACAGGAGAAGCTGGGTGTAGACAGAGGGCTGCAGTACAGAAGAAGCTGGGTGTAGACAGAGGGCTGCAGTACATGAGAAGTTGGGTGTAGCCAAACGGCTGCAGTACATGAGAAGTTGGGTGTAGACGGAGGGCTGCAGTACAGGATAAATTGGGTGTAGATGGAGGGCTGCAGTACAGGATAAGTTGGGTGTAGATGGAGGGCTGCATTACAGGAGAAGCTGGGTGCAGACGGAGGGCTGCAGTACAGGAGAAGCTGGGTGTAGACGGAGGACTGCAGTACAGGAGAAGCTGGGTGTAGACAAAGGGCTGCAGTACAGGAGAAGCTTGGTGTAGACAGAGGGCTGCAGTACATGAGAAGTTGGGTGTAGCCAAAGGGCTTCAGTACATGAGAAGTTGGGTGTAGACGGAGGGCTGCAGTACAGGATAAGTTGGGTGTACATGGAGGGCTGCAGTACAGGATAAGTTGGGTGTAGATGGAGGGCTGCAGTACAGGAGAAGCTGGGTGCAGACGGAGGGCTGCAGTAAAGGAGAAGCTGGGTGTAGACGGAGGACTGCAGTACAGGAGAAGCTGGGTGTAGACAAAGGGCTGCAGTACAGGAGAAGCTGGGTGTAGACAGAGGGCTGCAGTACATGAGAAGCTGGGTGTAGCCAAAGGGCTGCAGTACATGAGAAGTTGGGTGTAGACAGAGGGCTGCAGTACAGGATAAGTTGGGTGTAGATGGAGGGCTACAGTACAGGATAAGTTGGGTGTAGATGGAGGGCTGCAGTACAGGAGAAGTTGGGTGTAGATGGAGGGCTGCAATACAGGAGAAGCTGGGTGCAGATGGAGGGCTGCAGTACAGGAGAGGCTGGGTGTAGACGGAGGACTGCAGTACAGGAGAAGCTGGGTGTAAACAGAGGACTGCAGTACAGGAGAAGCTGGGTGTAGACAGAGGGCTGCAGTACAGGAGAAGCTGGGTGTAGACAGAGGGCTGCAGTACATGAGAAGTTGGGTGTAGCCAAACAGCTGCAGTACATGAGAAGTTGGGTGTAGACGGAGGGCTGCAGTACAGGAGAAGCTGGGTGTAGATGGAGGGCTGCAGTACAGGATAAGTTGGGTGTAGATGGAGGGCTGCATTACAGGAGAAGCTGGGTGTAGACAGAGGGCTGCAGTACATGAGAAGCTGGGTGTAGCCAAAGGGCTGCAGTACATGAGAAGTTGGGTGTAGACGGAGGGCTGCAGTACAGGATAAGTTGGGTGTAGATGGAGGGCTGCAGTACAGGATAAGTTGGGTGTAGATGGAGGGCTGCAGTACAGGGAAAGCTGGGTGTAGACACAGGACTGCAGTACAGGAAAAGCTGGGTGTAGACGGAGGACTGCAGTACAGGAGAAGCTGGGTGTAGACGGAGGACTGCAGTACAGGAGAAGCTGGGTGTAGACAGAGGGCTGCAGTACAGGAGAAGCTGGGTGTAGACAGAGGGCTGCAGTACAGGAGAAGATGGGTGTAGACAAAGGGCTGCAGTACAGGAGAAGCTGGGTGCAGACGGAGGGCTGCAGTACAGGAGAGGCTGGGTGTAGACAGACGGCTGCAGTACATGAGAAGCTGGGTGAAGAAAGAGGGCTGCAGTACAGGAGAACCTGGGTGTAGACAGGTGGCTGCAGTACAGGAGAAGCTGGGTGTAGACAGAGGGCTGAAGTACAGGAGAAGCTGGGTGTAGACGGAGGGCTGCAGTACAGGAGAAGCTGGGTGTAGACAGAGGGCTACAGTACAGGAAAAGCTGGGTGAAGACAGAGGGATGCAGTACAGGAAAAGCTGGGTGTAGACAGATGGCTGCAGTACAGGAGAAGCTGGGTGTAGACAGGGCTGAAGTACAGGAGAAGCTGGGTGTAGACAAAGAGCTGCAGTACAGGAGAAGCTGGGTGCAGACGGAGGGCTGCAGTACAGGAGAAGCTGGGTGCAGATGGAGGGCTGCAGTACAGGAGAAGCTGGGTGCAGACGGAGGGCTGCAGTACAGGAGAAGATGGGTGCAGATGGAGGGCTGCAGTACAGGAGAAGCTGGGTGTAGACAGAGGGCTGCAGTACAAGAGAAGCTGGGTGTAGACAGATGGCTGCAGTACATGAGAAGTTGGGTGTAGCCAAAGGGCTGCAGTACATGAGAAGTTGGGTGTAGACGGAGGGCTGCAGTACAGGATAAGATGGGTGTAGATGGAGGGCTGCAGTACAGGATAAGTTGGGTGTAGATGGAGGGCTGCAGTACAGGAGAAGCTGGGTGCAGACGGAGGGCTGCAGTACAGGAGAAGCTGGGTGTAGACGGAGGGCTGCAGTACAGGAAAAGTTGGGTGTTGATGGAGGGCTGCAGTACAGGAGAAGCTGGGTGCAGACGGAGGGCTGCAGTACAGGAGAAGCTGGGTGTAGACAGAGGGCTGAAGTTCAGGAGAAGCTGGGTGTAGACGGAGGGCTGCAGTACAGGAGAAGCTGGGTGTAGACAGAGGGCTGCAGGACAGGAAAAGCTGGGTGTAGACAGATGGCTGCAGTACAGGAGAAGCTGGGTGTAGACAGAGGGCTGAAGTACAGAAGAAGCTGGGTGTAGACAAAGGGCTGCAGTACAGGAGAAGCTGGGTGCAGACGGAGGGCTGCAGTACAGGAGAAGCTGGCTGCAGACGGAGGGCTGCAGTACAGGAGAAGATGGGTGCAGATGGAGGGCTGCAGTACAAGAGAAGCTGGGTGTAGACAGAGGGCTGCAGTACAGGAGAAGCAGGGTGTAGACAGAGGGCAGCAGTACATGAGAAGTTGGGTGTAGCCAAAGGGCTGCAGTACATGAGAAGTTGGGTGTAGACGGAGGGCTGCAGTACAGGATAAGTTGGGTGTAGATGGAGGGCTGCAGTACAGGATAAGTTGGGTGTAGATGGAGGGCTGCAGTACAGGGAAAGCTTGGTGTAGACACAGGACTGCAGTACAGGAGAAGCTGGGTGTAGACGGAGGACTGCAGTACAGGAGAAGCTGGGTGTAGACGGAGGACTGCAGTACAGGAGAAGCTGGGTGTAGACAGAGGGCTGCAGTACAGGAGAAGCTGGGTGTAGACAGAGGGCTGCAGTACAGGTGAAGCTGGGTGAAGACAGGGAGCTGCAGTACATGAGAAGTTAGGTGTAGACGGAGGGCTGCAGTACAGGATAAGTTGGGTGTAGATGGAGGGCTGCAGTACAGGATAAGTTGGGTGTAGATGGAGGGCTGCAATACAGGAGAAGCTGGGTGAAGACGGAGGGCTGCAGTACAGGAGAGGCTGGGTGTAGACGGAGGATTGCAGTACAGGAGAAGCTGGGTGTAGACAGAGGACTGCAGTACAGGAGAAGCTGGGTGTAGACAGAGGGCTGCAGTACAGGAGAAGCTGGGTGTAGACAGAGGGCTGCAGTACATGAGAAGTTGGGTGTAGCCAAACGGCTGCAGTACATGAGAAGTTGGGTGTAGACGGAGGGCTGCAGTACAGGATAAATTGGGTGTAGATGGAGGGCTGCAGTACAGGATAAGTTGGGTATAGATGGAGGGCTGCATTACAGGAGAAGCTGGGTGCAGACGGAGGGCTGCAGTACAGGAGAAGCTGGGTGTAGACGGAGGACTGCAGTACAGGAGAAGCTGGGTGTAGACAAAGGGCTGCAGTACAGGAGAAGCTGGGTGTAGACAGAGGGCTGCAGTACATGAGAAGTTGGGTGTAGCCAAAGGGCTGCAGTACATGAGAAGTTGGGTGTAGACGGAGGGCTGCAGTACAGGATGAGTTGGGTGTAGATGGAGGGCTGCAGTACAGGATAAGTTGGTTGTAGATGGAGGGCTGCAGTACAGGAGAAGCTGGGTGTAGACAGAGGGCTGCAGTACAGGAGAAGCTGGGTGTAGACAGAAGGCTGCAGTACAGGTGAAGCTGGGTGAAGACAGGGAGCTACAGTACATGAGAAGTTAGGTGTAGACGGAGGGCTGCAGTACAGGATAAGTTGGGTGTAGATGGAGGGCTGCAGTACAGGATAAGTTGGGTGTAGATGGAGGGCTGCAATACAGGAGAAGCTGGGTGCAGACGGAGGGCTGCAGTACAGGAGAGGCTGGGTGTAGACGGAGGACTGCAGTACAGGAGAAGCTGGGTGTAGACAGAGGACTGCAGTACAGGAGAAGCTGGGTGTAGACAGAGGGCTGCAGTACAGGAGAAGCTGGGTGTAGACAGAGGGCTGCAGTACATGAGAAGTTGGGTGTAGCCAAACGGCTGCAGTACATGAGAAGTTGGGTGTAGACGGAGGGCTGCAGTACAGGATAAATTGGGTATAGATGGAGGGCTGCAGTACAGGATAAGTTGGGTGTAGATGGAGGGCTGCATTACAGGAGAAGCTGGGTGCAGACGGAGGGCTGCAGTACAGGAGAAGCTGGGTGTAGACGGAGGACTGCAGTACAGGAGAAGCTGGGTGTAGACAAAGGGCTGCAGTACAGGAGAAGCTGGGTGTAGACAGAGGGCTGCAGTACATGAGAAGTTGGGTGTAGCCAAAGGGCTGCAGTACATGAGAAGTTGGGTGTAGACGGAGGGCTGCAGTACAGGATAAGTTGGGTGTACATGGAGGGCTGCAGTACAGGATAAGTTGGGTGTAGATGGAGGGCTGCAGTACAGGAGAAGCTGGGTGCAGACGGAGGGCTGCAGTAAAGGAGAAGCTGGGTGTAGACGGAGGACTGCAGTACAGGAGAAGCTGGGTGTAGACAAAGGGCTGCAGTACAGGAGAAGCTGGGTGTAGACAGAGGGCTGCAGTACATGAGAAGCTGGGTGTAGCCAAAGGGCTGCAGTACATGAGAAGTTGGGTGTAGACAGAGGGCTGCAGTACAGGATAAGTTGGGTGTAGATGGAGGGCTACAGTACAGGGTAAGTTGGGTGTAGATGGAGGGCTGCAGTACAGGAGAAGTTGGGTGTAGATGGAGGGCTGCAATACAGGAGAAGCTGGGTGCAGATGGAGGGCTGCAGTACAGGAGAGGCTGGGTGTAGACGGAGGACTGCAGTACAGGAGAAGCTGGGTGTAAACAGAGGACTGCAGTACAGGAGAAGCTGGGTGTAGACAGAGGGCTGCAGTACAGGAGAAGCTGGGTGTAGACAGAGGGCTGCAGTACATGAGAAGTTGGGTGTAGCCAAACGGCTGCAGTACATGAGAAGTTGGGTGTAGACGGAGGGCTGCAGTACAGGATAAATTGGGTGTAGATGGAGGGCTGCAGTACAGGATAAGTTGGGTGTAGATGGAGGGCTGCATTACAGGAGAAGCTGGGTGCAGACGGAGGGCTGCAGTACAGGAGAAGCTGGGTGTAGACGGAGGACTGCAGTACAGGAGAAGCTGGGTGTAGACAAAGGGCTGCAGTACAGGAGAAGCTGGGTTTAGACAGAGGGCTACAGTACATGAGAAGTTGGGTGTAGCCAAAGGGCTGCAGTACATGAGAAGTTGGGTGTAGACGGAGGGTTGCAGTACAGGATGAGTTGGGTGTAGATGGAGGGCTGCAGTACAGGATAAGTTGGGTGTAGATGGAGGGCTGCAGTACAGGAGAAGTTGGGTGTAGACAGAGGGCTGCAGTACAGGAGAAGCTGGGTGTAGACAGAAGGCTGCAGTACAGGTGAAGCTGGGTGAAGACAGGGAGCTACAGTACATGAGAAGTTAGGTGTAGACGGAGGGCTGCAGTACAGGATAAGTTAGGTGTAGATGGAGGGCTGCAGTACAGGATAAGTTGGGTGTAGATGGAGGGCTGCAATACAGGAGAAGCTGGGTGCAGACGGAGGGCTGCAGTACAGGAGAGGCTGGGTGTAGACGGAGGACTGCAGTACAGGAGAAGCTGGGTGTAGACAGAGGACTGCAGTACAGGAGAAGCTGGGTGTAGGCAGAGGGCTGCAGTACATGAGAAGTTGGGTGTAGCCAAAGGGCTGCAGTACATGAGAAGTTGGGTGTAGACGGAGGGCTGCAGTACAGGATGAGTTGGGTGTAGATGGAGGGCTGCAGTACAGGATAAGTTGGGTGTAGATGGAGGGCTGCAGTACAGGAGAAGCTGGGTGTAGACAGAGGGCTGCAGTACAGGAGAAGCTGGGTGTAGACAGAAGGCTGCAGTACAGGTGAAGCTGGGTGAAGACAGGGAGCTACAGTACATGAGAAGTTAGGTGTAGACGGAGGGCTGCAGTACAGGATAAGTTGGGTGTAGATGGAGGGCTGCAGTACAGGATAAGTTGGGTGTAGATGGAGGGCTGCAATACAGGAGAAGCTGGGTGCAGACGGAGGGCTGCAGTACAGGAGAGGCTGGGTGTAGACGGAGGACTGCAGTACAGGGGAAGCTGGGTGTAGACAGAGGACTGCAGTACAGGAGAAGCTGGGTGTAGACAGAGGGCTGCAGTACAGGAGAAGCTGGGTGTAGACAGAGGGCTGCAGTACATGAGAAGTTGGGTGTAGCCAAACGGCTGCAGTACATGAGAAGTTGGGTGTAGACGGAGGGCTGCAGTACAGGATAAATTGGGTGTAGATGGAGGGCTGCAGTACAGGATAAGTTGGGTATAGATGGAGGGCTGCATTACAGGAGAAGCTGGGTGCAGACGGAGGGCTGCAGTACAGGAGAAGCTGGGTGTAGACGGAGGACTGCAGTACAGGAGAAGCTGGGTGTAGACAAAGGGCTGCAGTACAGGAGAAGCTGGGTGTAGACAGAGGGCTGCAGTACATGAGAAGTTGGGTGTAGCCAAAGGGCTGCAGTACATGAGAAGTTGGGTGTAGACAGAGGGCTGCAGTACAGGATGAGTTGGGTGTACATGGAGGGCTGCAGTACAGGATAAGTTGGGTGTAGATGGAGGGCTGCAGTACAGGAGAAGCTGGGTGTAGACAGAGGGCTGCAGTACAGGAGAAGCTGGGTGTAGACAGAAGGCTGCAGTACAGGTGAAGCTGGGTGAAGACAGGGAGCTACAGTACATGAGAAGTTAGGTGTAGACGGAGGGCTGCAGTACAGGATAAGTTGGGTGTAGATGGAGGGCTGCAGTACAGGATAAGTTGGGTGTAGATGGAGGGCTGCAATACAGGAGAAGCTGGGTGCAGACGGAGGGCTGCAGTACAGGAGAGGCTGGGTGTAGACGGAGGACTGCAGTACAGGAGAAGCTGGGTGTAGACAGAGGACTGCAGTACAGGAGAAGCTGGGTGTAGACAGAGGGCTGCAGTACAGGAGAAGCTGGGTGTAGACAGAGGGCTGCAGTACATGAGAAGTTGGGTGTAGCCAAACGGCTGCAGTACATGAGAAGTTGGGTGTAGACGGAGGGCTGCAGTACAGGATAAATTGGGTGTAGATGGAGGGCTGCAGTACAGGATAAGTTGGGTGTAGATGGAGGGCTGCATTACAGGAGAAGCTGGGTGCAGACGGAGGGCTGCAGTACAGGAGAAGCTGGGTGTAGACGGAGGACTGCAGTACAGGAGAAGCTGGGTGTAGACAAAGGGCTGCAGTACAGGAGAAGCTGGGTGTAGACAGAGGGCTGCAGTACATGAGAAGTTGGGTGTAGCCAAAGGGCTGCAGTACATGAGAAGTTGGGTGTAGACGGAGGGCTGCAGTACAGGATAAGTTGGGTGTACATGGAGGGCTGCAGTACAGGATAAGTTGGGTGTAGATGGAGGGCTGCAGTACAGGAGAAGCTGGGTGCAGACGGAGGGCTGCAGTAAAGGAGAAGCTGGGTGTAGACGGAGGACTGCAGTACAGGAGAAGCTGGGTGTAGACAAAGGGCTGCAGTACAGGAGAAGCTGGGTGTAGACAGAGGGCTGCAGTACATGAGAAGCTGGGTGTAGCCAAAGGGCTGCAGTACATGAGAAGTTGGGTGTAGACAGAGGGCTGCAGTACAGGATAAGTTGGGTGTAGATGGAGGGCTACAGTACAGGGTAAGTTGGGTGTAGATGGAGGGCTGCAGTACAGGAGAAGTTGGGTGTAGATGGAGGGCTGCAATACAGGAGAAGCTGGGTGCAGATGGAGGGCTGCAGTACAGGAGAGGCTGGGTGTAGACGGAGGACTGCAGTACAGGAGAAGCTGGGTGTAAACAGAGGACTGCAGTACAGGAGAAGCTGGGTGTAGACAGAGGGCTGCAGTACAGGAGAAGCTGGGTGTAGACAGAGGGCTGCAGTACATGAGAAGTTGGGTGTAGCCAAACGGCTGCAGTACATGAGAAGTTGGGTGTAGACGGAGGGCTGCAGTACAGGATAAATTGGGTGTAGATGGAGGGCTGCAGTACAGGATAAGTTGGGTATAGATGGAGGGCTGCATTACAGGAGAAGCTGGGTGCAGACGGAGGGCTGCAGTACAGGAGAAGCTGGGTGTAGACGGAGGACTGCAGTACAGGAGAAGCTGGGTGTAGACAAAGGGCTGCAGTACAGGAGAAGCTGGGTGTAGACAGAGGGCTGCAGTACATGAGAAGTTGGGTGTAGCCAAAGGGCTGCAGTACATGAGAAGTTGGGTGTAGACAGAGGGCTGCAGTACAGGATGAGTTGGGTGTACATGGAGGGCTGCAGTACAGGATAAGTTGGGTGTAGATGGAGGGCTGCAGTACAGGAGAAGCTGGGTGTAGACAGAGGGCTGCAGTACAGGAGAAGCTGGGTGTAGACAGAAGGCTGCAGTACAGGTGAAGCTGGGTGAAGACAGGGAGCTACAGTACATGAGAAGTTAGGTGTAGACGGAGGGCTGCAGTACAGGATAAGTTGGGTGTAGATGGAGGGCTGCAGTACAGGATAAGTTGGGTGTAGATGGAGGGCTGCAATACAGGAGAAGCTGGGTGCAGACGGAGGGCTGCAGTACAGGAGAGGCTGGGTGTAGACGGAGGACTGCAGTACAGGAGAAGCTGGGTGTAGACAGAGGACTGCAGTACAGGAGAAGCTGGGTGTAGACAGAGGGCTGCAGTACAGGAGAAGCTGGGTGTAGACAGAGGGCTGCAGTACATGAGAAGTTGGGTGTAGCCAAACGGCTGCAGTACATGAGAAGTTGGGTGTAGACGGAGGGCTGCAGTACAGGATAAATTGGGTGTAGATGGAGGGCTGCAGTACAGGATAAGTTGGGTGTAGATGGAGGGCTGCATTACAGGAGAAGCTGGGTGCAGACGGAGGGCTGCAGTACAGGAGAAGCTGGGTGTAGACGGAGGACTGCAGTACAGGAGAAGCTGGGTGTAGACAAAGGGCTGCAGTACAGGAGAAGCTGGGTGTAGACAGAGGGCTGCAGTACATGAGAAGTTGGGTGTAGCCAAAGGGCTGCAGTACATGAGAAGTTGGGTGTAGACGGAGGGCTGCAGTACAGGATAAGTTGGGTGTACATGGAGGGCTGCAGTACAGGATAAGTTGGGTGTAGATGGAGGGCTGCAGTACAGGAGAAGCTGGGTGCAGACGGAGGGCTGCAGTAAAGGAGAAGCTGGGTGTAGACGGAGGACTGCAGTACAGGAGAAGCTGGGTGTAGACAAAGGGCTGCAGTACAGGAGAAGCTGGGTGTAGACAGAGGGCTGCAGTACATGAGAAGCTGGGTGTAGCCAAAGGGCTGCAGTACATGAGAAGTTGGGTGTAGACAGAGGGCTGCAGTACAGGATAAGTTGGGTGTAGATGGAGGGCTACAGTACAGGGTAAGTTGGGTGTAGATGGAGGGCTGCAGTACAGGAGAAGTTGGGTGTAGATGGAGGGCTGCAATACAGGAGAAGCTGGGTGCAGATGGAGGGCTGCAGTACAGGAGAGGCTGGGTGTAGACGGAGGACTGCAGTACAGGAGAAGCTGGGTGTAAACAGAGGACTGCAGTACAGGAGAAGCTGGGTGTAGACAGAGGGCTGCAGTACAGGAGAAGCTGGGTGTAGACAGAGGGCTGCAGTACATGAGAAGTTGGGTGTAGCCAAACGGCTGCAGTACATGAGAAGTTGGGTGTAGACGGAGGGCTGCAGTACAGGATAAATTGGGTGTAGATGGAGGGCTGCAGTACAGGATAAGTTGGGTGTAGATGGAGGGCTGCATTACAGGAGAAGCTGGGTGCAGACGGAGGGCTGCAGTACAGGAGAAGCTGGGTGTAGACGGAGGACTGCAGTACAGGAGAAGCTGGGTGTAGACAAAGGGCTGCAGTACAGGAGAAGCTGGGTGTAGACAGAGGGCTGCAGTACATGAGAAGTTGGGTGTAGCCAAAGGGCTGCAGTACATGAGAAGTTGGGTGTAGACGGAGGGTTGCAGTACAGGATGAGTTGGGTGTAGATGGAGGGCTGCAGTACAGGATAAGTTGGGTGTAGATGGAGGGCTGCAGTACAGGAGAAGTTGGGTGTAGACAGAGGGCTGCAGTACAGGAGAAGCTGGGTGTAGACAGAAGGCTGCAGTACAGGTGAAGCTGGGTGAAGACAGGGAGCTACAGTACATGAGAAGTTAGGTGTAGACGGAGGGCTGCAGTACAGGATAAGTTAGGTGTAGATGGAGGGCTGCAGTACAGGATAAGTTGGGTGTAGATGGAGGGCTGCAATACAGGAGAAGCTGGGTGCAGACGGAGGGCTGCAGTACAGGAGAGGCTGGGTGTAGACGGAGGACTGCAGTACAGGAGAAGCTGGGTGTAGACAGAGGACTGCAGTACAGGAGAAGCTGGGTGTAGACAGAGGGCTGCAGTACAGGAGAAGCTGGGTGTAGACAGAGGGCTGCAGTACATGAGAAGTTGGGTGTAGCCAAACGGCTGCAGTACATGAGAAGTTGGGTGTAGACGGAGGGCTGCAGTACAGGATAAATTGGGTGTAGATGGAGGGCTGCAGTACAGGATAAGTTGGGTGTAGATGGAGGGCTGCATTACAGGAGAAGCTGGGTGCAGACGGAGGGCTGCAGTACAGGAGAAGCTGGGTGTAGACGGAGGACTGCAGTACAGGAGAAGCTGGGTGTAGACAAAGGGCTGCAGTACAGGAGAAGCTGGGTGTAGACAGAGGGCTGCAGTACATGAGAAGTTGGGTGTAGCCAAAGGGCTGCAGTACATGAGAAGTTGGGTGTAGACGGAGGGCTGCAGTACAGGATAAGTTGGGTGTAGATGGAGGGCTGCAGTACAGGATAAGTTGGGTGTAGATGGAGGGCTGCAGTACAGGAGAAGCTGGGTGCAGACGGAGGGCTGCAGTAAAGGAGAAGCTGGGTGTAGACGGAGGACTGCAGTACAGGAGAAGCTGGGTGTAGACAAAGGGCTGCAGTACAGGAGAAGCTGGGTGTAGACAGAGGGCTGCAGTACATGAGAAGCTGGGTGTAGCCAAAGGGCTGCAGTACATGAGAAGTTGGGTGTAGACGGAGGGCTGCAGTGCAGGATAAGTTGGGTGTAGATGGAGGGCTACAGTACAGGATAAGTTGGGTGTAGATGGAGGGCTGCAGTACAGGAGAAGCTGGGTGCAGACGGAGGGCTGCAGTACAGGAGAAGCTGGGTGTAGACGGAGGACTGCAGTACAGGAGAAGCTGGGTGTAGACAGAGGGCTGCAGTACAGGAGAAGTTGGGTGTAAACAGAGGGCTGCAGTACAGGTGAAGCTGGGTGTAGACAGGGAGCTGCAGTACAGGGAAAGCTGGCTGTAGACAGAGGGCTGCAGTGCATGAGAAGCTGGGTGCAGACAGAGGACTGCAGTACAGGAGAAGCTGGGTGTAGACAGAGGGCTGCAGTACAGGAGAAGCTGGGTGTAGACAGAGGGCTGCAGTACAGGGGAGCTGGGTGTAGACAGATGGCTGCAGTACAGGAGAAGCTGGGTGTAGACAGAGGGCTGAAGTACAGGAGAAGATGGGTGTAGACAAAGGGCTGCAGTACAGGAGAAGCTGGGTGAAGAAAGAGGGCTGCAGTACAGGAGAAGCTGGGTGTAGACAGAGGGCTGCAGTACAGGAGAAGCTGGGTGTAGACAGAGGGCTGCAGTACAGGTGAAGCTGGGTGTAGACAGGGAGCTGCAGTAAAGGGAAAGCTGGCTGTAGACAGAGGGCTGCAGTGCATGAGAAGCTGGGTGCAGACAGAGGACTGCAGTACAGGAGAAGCTGGGTGTAGACAGAGGGCTGCAGTACAGGAGAAGCTGGGTGTAGACAGAGGGCTGCAGTACAGGGGAAGCTGGGTGTAGACAGATGGCTGCAGTACAGGAGAAGCTGGGTGTAGACAGAGGGCTGAAGTACAGGAGAAGATGGGTGTAGACAAAGGGCTGCAGTACAGGAGAAGCTGGGTGAAGAAAGAGGGCTGCAGTACAGGAGAACCTGGGTGTAGACAGATGGCTGCAGTACAGGAGAAGCTGGGTGTAGACAGAGAGCTGAAGTACAGGAGAAGCTGGGTGTAGACGGAGGGCTGCAGTACAGGAGAAGCTGGGTGTAGACAGAGGGCTGCAGTACAGGAAAAGCTGGGTGAAGACAGAGGGATGCAGTACAGGAAAAGCTGGGTGTAGACAGATGGCTGCAGTACAGGAAAAGCTGGGTGTAGACAGAGGGCTGAAGTACAGGAGAAGCTGAGTGTAGACAAAGGGCTGCAGTACAGGAGAAGCTGGGTGTAGACAAAGGGCTGCAGTACAGGAGAAGATGGGTGCAGATGGAGGGCTGCAGTACAAGAGAAGCTGGGTGTAGACAGAGGGCTGCAGTACAGGAGAAGCAGGGTGTAGACAGAGGGCTGCAGTACATGAGAAGTTGGGTGTAGCCAAAGGGCTGCAGTACATGAGAAGTTGGGTGTAGACGGAGGGCTGCAGTACAGGATAAGTTGGGTGTAGATGGAGGGCTGCAGTACAGGATAAGTTGGGTGTAGATGGAGGGCTGCAGTACAGGGAAAGCTGGGTGTAGACACAGGACTGCAGTACAGGAGAAGCTGGGTGTAGACGGAGGACTGCAGTACAGGAGAAGCTGGGTGTAGACGGAGGACTGCAGTACAGGAGAAGCTGGGTGTAGACAGAGGGCTGCAGTACAGGAGAAGCTGGGTGTAGACAGAGGGCTGCAGTACAGGAGAAGATGGGTGTAGACAAAGGGCTGCAGTACAGGAGAGGCTGGGTGTAGACAGACGGCTGCAGTACATGAGAAGCTGGGTGAAGAAAGAGGGCTGCAGTACAGGAGAACCTGGGTGTAGACAGGTGGCTGCAGTACAGGAGAAGCTGGGTGTAGACAGAGGGCTGAAGTACAGGAGAAGCTGGGTGTAGACGGAGGGCTGCAGTACAGGAGAAGCTGGGTGTAGACAGAGGGCTGCAGTACAGGAAAAGCTGGGTGAAGACAGAGGGATGCAGTACAGGAAAAGCTGGGTGTAGACAGATGGCTGCAGTACAGGAGATGCTGGGTGTAGACAGGGCTGAAGTACAGGAGAAGCTGGGTGTAGACAAAGAGCTGCAGTACAGGAGAAGCTGGGTGCAGACGGAGGGCTGCAGTACAGGAGAAGCTGGGTGCAGACGGAGGGCTGCAGTACAGGAGAAGCTGGGTGCAGACGGAGGGCTGCAGTACAGGAGAAGATGGGTGCAGATGGAGGGCTGCAGTACAGGAGAAGCTGGGTGTAGACAGAGGGCTGCAGTACAAGAGAAGCTGGGTGTAGACAGATGGCTGCAGTACATGAGAAGTTGGGTGTAGCCAAAGGGCTGAAGTACATGAGAAGTTGGGTGTAGACGGAGGGCTGCAGTACAGGATAAGATGGGTGTAGATGGAGGGCTGCAGTACAGGATAAGTTGGGTGTAGATGGAGGGCTGCAGTACAGGAGAAGCTGGGTGCAGACGGAGGGCTGCAGTACAGGAGAAGCTGGGTGTAGACAGAGGGCTGAAGTACAGGAGAAGCTGGGTGTAGACGGAGGGCTGCAGTACAGGAGAAGCTGGGTGTAGACAGAGGGCTGCAGGACAGGAAAAGCTGGGTGTAGACAGATGGCTGCAGTACAGGAGAAGCTGGGTGTAGACAGAGGGCTGAAGTACAGGAGAAGCTGGGTGTAGACAAAGGGCTGCAGTACAGGAGAAGCTGGGTGCAGACGGAGGGCTGCAGTACAGGAGAAGCTGGGTGCAGACGGAGGGCTGCAGTACAGGAGAAGATGGGTGCAGATGGAGGGCTGCAGTACAAGAGAAGCTGGGTGTAGACAGAGGGCTGCAGTACAGGAGAAGCAGGGTGTAGACAGAGGGCTGCAGTACATGAGAAGTTGGGTGTAGCCAAAGGGCTGCAGTACATGAGAAGTTGGGTGTAGACGGAGGGCTGCAGTACAGGATAAGTTGGGTGTAGATGGAGGGCTGCAGTACAGGATAAGTTGGGTGTAGATGGAGGGCTGCAGTACAGGGAAAGCTGGGTGTAGACACAGGACTGCAGTACAGGAGAAGCTGGGTGTAGACACAGGACTGCAGTACAGGAGAAGCTGGGTGTAGACGGAGGACTGCAGTACAGGAGAAGCTGGGTGTAGACAGAGGGCTGCAGTACAGGAGAAGCTGGGTGTAGACAGAGGGCTGCAGTACAGGTGAAGCTGGGTGAAGACAGGGAGCTGCAGTACATGAGAAGTTAGGTGTAGACGGAGGGCTGCAGTACAGGACAAGTTGGGTGTAGATGGAGGGCTGCAGTACAGGATAAGTTGGGTGTAGATGGAGGGCTGCAATACAGGAGAAGCTGGGTGCAGACGGAGGGCTGCAGTACAGGAGAGGCTGGGTGTAGACGGAGGACTGCAGTACAGGAGAAGCTGGGTGTAGACAGAGGACTGCAGTACAGGAGAAGCTGGATGTAGACAGAGGGCTGCAGTACAGGAGAAGCTGGGTGTAGACAGAGGGCTGCAGTACATGAGAAGTTGGGTGTAGCCAAACGGCTGCAGTACATGAGAAGTTGGGTGTAGACGGAGGGCTGCAGTACAAGATAAATTGGGTGTAGATGGAGGGCTGCAGTACAGGATAAGTTGGGTGTAGATGGAGGGCTGCATTACAGGAGAAGCTGGGTGCAGACGGAGGGCTGCAGTACAGGAGAAGCTGGGTGTAGACGGAGGACTGCAGTACAGGAGAAGCTGGGTGTAGACAAAGGGCTGCAGTACAGGAGAAGCTGGGTGTAGACAGAGGGCTGCAGTACATGAGAAGTTGGGTGTAGCCAAAGGGCTGCAGTACATGAGAAGTTGGGTGTAGACGGAGGGCTGCAGTACAGGATGAGTTGGGTGTAGATGGAGGGCTGCAGTACAGGATAAGTTGGGTGTAGATGGAGGGCTGCAGTACAGGAGAAGCTGGGTGTAGACAGAGGGCTGCAGTACAGGAGAAGCTGGGTGTAGACAGAAGGCTGCAGTACAGGTGAAGCTGGGTAAAGACAGGGAGCTACAGTACATGAGAAGTTAGGTGTAGACGGAGGGCTGCAGTACAGGATAAGTTGGGTGTAGATGGAGGGCTGCAGTACAGGATAAGTTGGGTGTAGATGGAGGGCTGCAATACAGGAGAAGCTGGGTGCAGACGGAGGGCTGCAGTACAGGAGAGGCTGGGTGTAGACGGAGGACTGCAGTACAGGAGAAGCTGGGTGTAGACAGAGGACTGCAGTACAGGAGAAGCTTGGTGTAGACAGAGGGCTGCAGTACAGGAGAAGCTGGGTGTAGACAGAGGGCTGCAGTACATGAGAAGTTGGGTGTAGCCAAACGGCTGCAGTACATGAGAAGTTGGGTGTAGACGGAGGGCTGCAGTACAGGATAAATTGGGTGTAGATGGAGGGCTGCAGTACAGGATAAGTTGGGTGTAGATGGAGGGCTGCATTACAGGAGAAGCTGGGTGCAGACGGAGGGCTGCAGTACAGGAGAAGCTGGGTGTAGACGGAGGACTGCAGTACAGGAGAAGCTGGGTGTAGACAAAGGGCTGCAGTACAGGAGAAGCTGGGTGTAGACAGAGGGCTGCAGTACCTGAGAAGTTGGGTGTAGCCAAAGGGCTGCAGTACATGAGAAGTTGGGTGTAGACGGAGGGCTGCAGTACAGGATAAGTTGGGTGTACATGGAGGGCTGCAGTACAGGATAAGTTGGGTGTAGATGGAGGGCTGCAGTACAGGAGAAGCTGGGTGCAGACGGAGGGCTGCAGTAAAGGAGAAGCTGGGTGTAGACGGAGGACTGCAGTACAGGAGAAGCTGGGTGTAGACAAAGGGCTGCAGTACAGGAGAAGCTGGGTGTAGACAGAGGGCTGCAGTACATGAGAAGCTGGGTGTAGCCAAAGGGCTGCAGTACATGAGAAGTTGGGTGTAGACGGAGGGCTGCAGTACAGGATAAGTTGGGTGTAGATGGAGGGCTACAGTACAGGATACGTTGGGTGTAGATGGAGGGCTGCAGTACAGGAGAAGTTGGGTGTAGATGGAGGGCTGCAATACAGGAGAAGCTGGGTGCAGACGGAGGGCTGCAGTACAGGAGAGGCTGGGTGTAGACGGAGGACTGCAGTACAGGAGAAGCTGGGTGTAAACAGAGGACTGCAGTACAGTAGAAGCTGGGTGTAGACAGAGGGCTGCAGTACAGGAGAAGCTGGGTGTAGACAGAGGGCTGCAGTACATGAGAAGTTGGGTGTAGCCAAACGGCTGCAGTACATGAGAAGTTGGGTGTAGACGGAGGGCTGCAGTACAGGATAAATTGGGTGTAGATGGAGGGCTGCAGTACAGGATAAGTTGGGTGTAGATGGAGGGCTGCATTACAGGAGAAGCTGGGTGCAGACGGAGGGCTGCAGTACAGGAGAAGCTGGGTGTAGACGGAGGACTGCAGTACAGGAGAAGCTGGATGTAGACAAAGGGCTGCAGTACAGGAGAAGCTGGGTGTAGACAGAGGGCTGCAGTACATGAGAAGTTGGGTGTAGCCAAAGGGCTGCAGTACATGAGAAGTTGGGTGTAGACGGAGGGCTGCAGTACAGGATGAGTTGGGTGTAGATGGAGGGCTGCAGTACAGGATAAGTTGGGTGTAGATGGAGGGCTGCAGTACAGGAGAAGCTGGGTGCAGACGGAGGGCTGCAGTACAGGAGAAGCTGGGTGTAGACGGAGGGCTGCAGTACAGGAAAAGTTGGGTGTTGATTGAGGGCTGCAGTACAGGAGAAGCTGGGTGCAGACGGAGGGCTGCAGTACAGGAGAAGCTGGGTGTAGACAGAGGGCTGAAGTACAGGAGAAGCTGGGTGTAGACGGAGGGCTGCAGTACAGGAGAAGCTGGGTGTAGACAGAGGGCTGCAGGACAGGAAAAGCTGGGTGTAGACAGATGGCTGCAGTACAGGAGAAGCTGGGTGTAGACAGAGGGCTGAAGTACAGGAGAAGCTGGGTGTAGACAAAGGGCTGCAGTACAGGAGAAGCTGGGTGCAGACGGAGGGCTGCAGTACAGGAGAAGCTGGGTGCAGACGGAGGGCTGCAGTACAGGAGAAGATGGGTGCAGATGGAGGGCTGCAGTACAAGAGAAGCTGGGTGTAGACAGAGGGCTGCAGTACAGGAGAAGCAGGGTGTAGACAGAGGGCTGCAGTACATGAGAAGTTGGGTGTAGCCAAAGGGCTGCAGTACATGAGAAGTTGGGTGTAGACGGAGGGCTGCAGTACAGGATAAGTTGGGTGTAGATGGAGGGCTGCAGTACAGGATAAGTTGGGTGTAGATGGAGGGCTGCAGTACAGGGAAAGCTGGGTGTAGACACTGGACTGCAGTACAGGAGAAGCTGGGTGTAGACGGAGGACTTCAGTACAGGAGAAGCTGGGTGTAGACGGAGGACTGCAGTACAGGAGAAGCTGGGTGTAGACAGAGGGATGCAGTACAGGAGAAGCTGGGTGTAGACAGAGGGCTGCAGTACAGGAGAACATGGGTGTAGACAAAGGGCTGCAGTACAGGAGAAGCTGGGTGCAGACGGAGGGCTGCAGTACAGGAGAGGCTGGGTGTAGACAGACGGCTGCAGTACATGAGAAGCTGGGTAAAGAAAGAGGGCTGCAGTACAGGAGAACCTGGGTGTAGACAGATGGCTGCAGTACAGGAGAAGCTGGGTGTAGACAGAGGGCTGAAGTACAGGAGAAGCTGGGTGTAGACGGAGGGCTGCAGTACAGGAGAAGCTGGGTGAAGACAGAGGGATGCAGTACAGGAAAAGCTGGGTGTAGACAGATGGCTGCAGTACAGGAGAAGCTGGGTGTAGACAGGGCTGAAGTACAGGAGAAGCTGGGTGTAGACAAAGAGCTGCAGTACAGGAGAAGCTGGGTGCAGACGGAGGGCTGCAGTACAGGAGAAGCTGGGTGCAGACGGAGGGCTGCAGTACAGGAGAAGCTGGGTGCAGACGGAGGGCTGCAGTACAGGAGAAGATGGGTGCAGACGGAGGGCTGCAGTACAGGAGAAGCTGGGTGTAGACAGAGGGCTGCAGTACAAGAGAAGCTGGGTGTAGACAGATGGCTGCAGTACATGAGAAGTTGGGTGTAGCCAAAGGGCTGCAGTACATGAGAAGCTGGGTGTAGACAGAGGGCTGCAGTACAGGAGAAGCTGGGTGTAGACAGAGGGCTGTAGTACAGGAGAAGCTGGGTGCAGATGGAGGGCTGCAGTACAGGAGAAGATGGGTGCAGATGGAGGGCTGCAGTACAGGAGAAGCTGGGTGTAGACAGAGGGCTGCAGTACAAGAGAAGCTGGGTGTAGACAGATGGCTGCAGTACATGAGAAGTTGGGTGTAGCCAAAGGGCTGCAGTACATGAGAAGTTGGGTGTAGACGGAGGGCTGCAGTACAGGATAAGATGGGTGTAGATGGAGGGCTGCAGTACAGGATAAGTTGGGTGTAGATGGAGGGCTGCAGTACAGGAGAAGCTGGGTGCAGACGGAGGGCTGCAGTACAGGAGAAGCTGGGTGTAGACGGAGGGCTGCAGTACAGGAAAAGTTGGGTGTTGATGGAGGGCTGCAGTACAGGAGAAGCTGGGTGCAGACGGAGGGCTGCAGTACAGGAGAAGCTGGGTGTAGACAGAGGGCTGCAGAACAAGAGAAGCTGGGTGTAGACAGAGGGCTGCAGTACAGGAGAAGCTGGGTGTAGACAGAGGGCTGCAGTACATGAGAAGTTGGGTGTAGCCAAAGGGCTGCAGTACATGAGAAGTTGGGTGTAGACGGAGGGCTGCAGTACAGGATAAGTTGGGTGTAGATGGAGGGCTGCAGTACAGGATAAGTTGGGTGTAGATGGAGGGCTGCAGTACAGGAGAAGCTGGGTGCAGACGGAGGGCTGCAGTACAGGAGAAGCTGGGTGTAGACGGAGGACTGCAGTACAGAAGACGCTGGGTGTAGACAGAGGGCTGCAGTACAGGAGAAGCTGGGTGTAGACAGAGGGCTGCAGACAAGGTGAAGCTGGGTGTAGACAGGGAGCTGCAGTACAGGGAAAGCTGGCTGCAGACAGAGGGCTGCAGTGCATGAGAAGCTGGGTGCAGACAGAGGACTGCAATACAGGAGAAGCTGGGTGTAGACAGAGGGCTGCAGTACAGGAGAAGCTGGGTGTAGACAGAGGGCTGCAGTACAGGTGAAGCTGGGTGTAGACAGGGAGCTGCAGTACAAGGAAAGCTGGGTGTAGACACAGGACTGCAGTACAGGAGAAGCTGGGTGTGGACAGAGGGCTGCAGTACAGGAGAAGCTGGGTGTAGACAGAGGGCTGCAGTACAGGAAAAGCTGGGTGTAGACAGAGGGCTGCAGTACAGGAGAAGCTGGGTGTAGACAGAGGGCTGCAGTACAGGAGAAGCTGGGTGTAGACAGAGGGCTGAAGTACAGGAGAAGATGGGTGTAGACAAAGGGCTGCAGTACAAAGAGAAGCTGGGTGCAGACGGAGGGCGGCAGTACAGGAAAAGCTGGGTGTAGACAGAGGGCTGCAGTACAGGAGAAGCTGGGTGTAGACAGATGGCTGCAGTACAGGAGAAGATGGGTGTAGACAGAGGGCTGAAGTACAGGAGAAAATGGGTGTAGACAAAGGGCTGCAGTACAGGAGAAGCTGGGTGCAGACGGAGGGCTGCAGTACAGGAGAAGCTGGGTGTAGACAGACAGCTGCAGTACATGAGAAGCTGGGTGAAGAAAGAGGGCTGCAGTACAGGAGAACCTGGGTGTAGACAGATGGCTGCAGTACAGGAGAAGCTGGGTGTAGACAGAGGGCTGAAGTACTGGAGAAGCTGGGTGTAGACGGAGGGCTGCAGTACAGGAGAAGCTGGGTGTAGACAGAGGGCTGCAGTACAGGAAAAGCTGGGTGAAGACAGAGGGATGCAGTACAGGAAAAGCTGGGTGTAGACAGATGGCTGCAGTACAGGAGAAGCTGGGTGTAGACAGGGCTGAAGTACAGGAGAAGCTGGGTGTAGAAAAAGAGCTGCAGTACAGGAGAAGCTGGGTGCAGACGGAGGGCTGCAGTACAGGAGAAGCTGGGTGCAGATGGAGGGCTGCAGTACAGGAGAAGCTGGGTGCAAACGGAGGGCTGCAGTACAGGAGAAGATGGGTGCAGATGGAGGGCTGCAGTACATGAGAAGTTGGGTGTAGCCAAAGGTCTGCAGTACATGAGAAGTTGGGTGTAGACGGAGGGCTGTAGTACAGGAGAAGCTGGGTGTAGACGGAGGGCTGCAGTACAGGATAAGTTGGGTGTTGATGGAGGGCTGCAGTACAGGAGAAGCTGGGTGCAAATGGAGGGCTGCAGTACAGGAGAAGCTGGGTGTAGACAGAGGGCTGCAGTACAGGAGAAGCTGGGTGTAGACAGAGGGCTGCAGTACAGGAGAAGCTGGGTATAGACAGAGGGCTGCAGTACAGGAGAAGCTGGGTGTAGACAGAGGGCTGTAGTACATGAGAAGTTGGGTGTAGCCAAAGGGCTGCAGTACATGAGAAGTTGGGTGTAGACGGAGGGCTGCAGTACAGGATAAGTTGGGTGTAGATGGAGGGCTGCAGTACAGGATAAGTTGGGTGTAGATGGAGGGCTGCAGTACAGGAGAAGCTGGGTGCAGATGGAGGGCTGCAGTACAGGAGAAGCTGGGTGTAGACGGAGGACTGCAGTACAGAAGAAGCTGGGTGTAGACAGAGGGCTGCAGTACAGGAGAAGCTGGGTGTAGACAGAGGGCTGCAGACCAGGTGAAGCTGGGTGTAGACAGGGAGCTGCAGTACAGGGAAAGCTGGCTGCAGACAGAGGGCTGCAGTGCATGAGAAGCTGGGTGCAGACAGAGGACTGCAGTACAGGAGAAGCTGGGTGTGGACAGAGGGCTGCAGTACAGGAGAAGCTGGGTGTAGACAGAGGGCTGCAGTACAGGAAAAGCTGGGTGTAGACAGAGGGCTGCAGTACAGGAGAAGCTGGGTTTAGACAGAGGGCTGCAGTACAGGAGAAGCTGGGTGTAGACAGAGGGCTGAAGTACAGGAGAAGATAGGTGTAGACAAAGGGCTGCAGTACAGGAGAAGCTGGGTGCAGACGGAGGGCTGCAGTACAGGAGAGGCTGGGTGTAGACAGACGGCTGCAGTACATGAGAAGCTGGGTAAAGAAAGAGGGCTGCAGTACAGGAGAACCTGGGTGTAGACAGATGGCTGCAGTACAGGAGAAGCTGGGTGTAGAAAGAGGGCTGAAGTACAGGAGAAGCTGGGTGTAGACGGAGGGCTGCAGTACAGGAGAAGCTGGGTGTAGACAGAGGGCTGCAGTACAGGAAAAGCTGGGTGAAGACAGAGGGATGCAGTACAGGAAAAGCTGGGTGTAGACAGATGGCTGCAGTACAGGAGAAGCTGGGTGTAGACAGGGCTGAAGTACAGGAAAAGCTGGGTGTAGACAAAGAGCTGCAGTACAGGAGAAGCTGGGTGCAGACGGAGGGCTGCAGTACAGGAGAAGCTGGGTGCAGACGGAGGGCTGCAGTACAGGAGAAGCTGGGTGCAGACGGAGGGCTGCAGTACAGGAGAAGATGGGTGCAGATGGAGGGCTGCAGTACAGGAGAAGCTGGGTGTAGACAGAGGGCTGCAGTACAAGAGAAGCTGGGTGTAGACAGATGGCTGCAGTACATGAGAAGTTGGGTGTAGCCAAAGGGCTGCAGTACATGAGAAGTTGGATGTAGACGGAGGGCTGCAGTACAGGATAAGGTGGGTGTAGATGAGGGCTGCAGTACAGGATAAGTTGGGTGTAGATGGAGGGCTGCAGTACAGGAGAAGCTGGGTGCAGACGGAGGGCTGCAGTACAGGAGAAGCTGGGTGTAGACGGAGGGCTGCAGTACAGGAAAAGTTGGGTGCTGATGGAGGGCTGCAGTACAGGAGAAGCTGGGTGCAGACGGAGGGCTGCAGTACAGGAGAAGCTGGGTGTAGACAGAGGGCTGCAGTACAAGAGAAGCTGGGTGTAGACAGAGGGCTGCAGTACAGGAGAAGCTGGGTGTAGACAGAGGGCTGCAGTACATGAGAAGTTGGGTGTAGCCAAAGGGCTGCAGTACATGAGAAGTTGGGTGTAGACAGAGGGCTGCAGTACAGGATAAGTTGGGTGTAGATGGAGGGCTGCAGTACAGGATAAGTTGGGTGTAGATGGAGGGCTGCAGTACAGGAGAAGCTGGGTGCAGACGGAGGGCTGCAGTATAGGAGAAGCTGGGTGTAGACGGAGGACTGCAGTACAGAAGAAGCTGAGTGTAGACAGAGGGCTGCAGTACAGGAGAAGCTGGGTGTAGACAGAGGGCTGCAGACCAGGTGAAGCTGGGTGTAGACAGGGAGCTGCATTACAGGGAAAGCTGGCTGCAGACAGAGGGCTGCAGTGCATGAGAAGCTGGGTGCAGACAGAGGACTGCAGTACAGGAGAAGCTGGGTGTAGACAGAGGGCTGCAGTACAGGAGAAGCTGGGTGTAGACAGAGGGCTGCAGTACAGGTGAAGCTGGGTGTAGACAGGGAGCTGCAGTACAAGGAAAGTTGGGTGTAGACACAGGACTGCAGTACAGGAGAAGCTGGGTGTGGACAGAGGGCTGCAGTACAGGAGAAGCTAGGTGTAGACAGAGGGCTGCAGTACAGGAAAAGCTGGGTGTAGACAGAGGGCTGCAGTACAGGAGAAGCTGGGTGTAGACAGAGGGCTGCAGTACAGGAGAAGCTGGGTGTAGACAGAGGGCTGTAGTACAGGAGAAGATGGGTGTAGACAAAGGGCTGCAGTACAGGAGAAGCTGGGTGCAGACGGAGTGCTGCAGTACAGGAAAAGCTGGGTGTAGACAGAGGGCTGCAGTACAGGAGAAGCTGGGTGTAGACAGAGGGCTGCAGTACAGGAGAAGCTGGGTGTAGACAGATGGCTGCAGTACAGGAGAAGCTGGGTGTAGACAGAGGGCTGAAGTACAGGAGAAAATGGGTGTAGACAAAGGGCTGCAGTACAGGAGAAGCTGGGTGCAGACGGAGGGCTGCAGTACAGGAGAAGCAGGGTGTAGACAGACAGCTGCAGTACATGAGAAGCTGGGTGAAGAAAGAGGGCTGCAGTACAGGAGAACCTGGGTGTAGACAGATGGCTGCAGTACAGGAGAAGCTGGGTGTAGACAGAGGGCTGAAGTACAGGAGAAGCTGGGTGTAGACGGAGGGATGCAGTACAGGAGAAGCTGGGTGTAGACAGAGGGCTGCAGTACAGGAAAAGCTGGGTGAAGACAGAGGGATGCAGTACAGGAAAAGCTGGGTGTAGACAGATGGCTGCAGTACAGGAGAAGCTGGGTGTAGACAGGGCTGAAGTACAGGAGAAGCTGGGTGTAGACAAAGAGCTGCAGTACAGGAGAAGCTGGGTGCAGACGGAGGGCTGCAGTACAGGAGAAGCTGGGTGCAGACGGAGGGCTGCAGTACAGGAGAAGATGGGTGCAGATGGAGGGCTGCAGTACATGAGAAGTTGGGTGTAGCCAAAGGTCTGCAGTACATGAGAAGTTGGGTGTAGACGGAGGGCTGCAGTACAGGATAAGTTGGGTGTAGATGGAGGGCTGCGGTACAGGATAAGTTGGGTGTAGATGGAGGGCTGCAGTACAGGAGAAGCTGGGTGCAGACGGAGGGCTGTAGTACAGGAGAAGCTGGGTGTAGACGGAGGGCTGCAGTACAGGATAAGTTGGGTGTTGATGGAGGGCTGCAGTACAGGAGAAGCTGGGTGCAGATGGAGGGCTGCACTACAGGAGAAGCTGGGTGTAGACAGAGGGCTGCAGTACAGGAGAAGCTGGGTGTAGACAGAGGGCTGCAGTACAGGAGAAGCTGGGTGTAGACAGAGGGCTGCAGTACAGGAGAAGCTGGGTGTAGACAGAGGGCTGTAGTACATGAGAAGTTGGGTGTAGCCAAAGGGCTGCAGTACATGAGAAGTTGGGTTTAGACGGAGGGCTGCAGTACAGGATAAGTTGGGTGTAGATGGAGGGCTGCAGTACAGGATAAGTTGGGTGTAGATGGAGGGCTGCAGTACAGGAGAAGCTGGGTGCAGATGGAGGGCTGCAGTACAGGAGAAGCTGGGTGTAGACGGAGGACTGCAGTACAGAAGAAGCTGGGTGTAGACAGAGGGCTGCAGTACAGGAGAAGCTGGGTGTAGACAGAGGGCTGCAGACCAGGTGAAGCTGGGTGTAGACAGGGAGCTGCAGTACAGGGAAAGCTGGCTGCAGACAGAGGGCTGCAGTGCATGAGAAGCTGGGTGCAGACAGAGGACTGCAGTACAGGAGAAGCTGGGTGTGGACAGAGGGCTGCAGTACAGGAGAAGCTGGGTGTAGACAGAGGGCTGCAGTACAGGAAAAGCTGGGTGTAGACAGAGGGCTGCAGTACAGGAGAAGCTGGGTTTAGACAGAGGGCTGCAGTACAGGAGAAGCTGGGTGTAGACAGAGGGCTGAAGTACAGGAGAAGATGGGTGTAGACAAAGGGCTGCAGTACAGGAGAAGCTGGGTGCAGACGGAGGGCTGCAGTACAGAAGAAGCTGGGTGAAGAAAGAGGGCTGCAGTACAGGAAAAGCTGGGTGTAGACAGAGGGCTGCAGTACAGGAAAAGCTGGGTGAAGACAGAGGGATGCAGTACAGGAAAAGCTGGGTGTAGACAGATGGCTGCAGTACAGGAGAAGCTGGGTGTAGACAGAGGGCTGAAGTACAGGAGAAGCTGGGTGTAGACGGAGGGCTGCAGTACAGGAGAAGCTGGGTGTAGACAGAGGGCTGCAGTACAGGAAAAGCTGGGTGAAGACAGAGGGATGCAGTACAGGAAAAGCTGGGTGTAGACAGATGGCTGCAGTACAGGAGAAGCTGGGTGTAGACAGAGGGCTGAAGTACAGGAGAAGCTGGGTGTAGACAAAGGGCTGCAGTACAGGAGAAGCTGGGTGCAGACGGAGGGCTGCAGTACTGGAGAAGCTGGGTGCAGACGGAGGGCTGCAGTACAGGAGAAGATGGATGCAGATGGAGGGCTGCAGTACAGGAGAAGCTGGGTGTAGACAGAGGACTGCAGTACAGGAGAGGCTGGGTGTAGACAGAGGGCTGCAGTACAGGAGAAGCTGGGTGTAGACAGAGGGCTGCAGTACATGAGAAGTTGGGTGTAGCCAAAGGGCTGCAGTACATGAGAAGTTGGATGTAGACGGAGGGCTGCAGTACAGGATAAGTTGGGTGTAGATGGAGGGCTGCAGTACAGGATAAGTTGGGTGTAGATGGAGGGCTGCAGTACAGGAGAAGCTGGGTGTAGACGGAGGGCTGCAGTACAGGATAAGCTGGGTGCAGACGGAGGGCTGCAGTACAGGATAAGCTGGGTGCTGACGGAGGGCTGCAGTACAGGATAAGTTGGGTGTAGATGGAGGGCTGCAGTACAGGATAAGTTGGGTGTAGATGGAGGGCTGCAGTACAGGATAAGCTGGGTGTAGACGGAGGGCTGCAGTACAGGATAAGTTGGGTGTTGATGGAGGGCTGCAGTAAAGGAGAATCTGGGTGCAGACGGAGGGCTGCATTACAGGAGAAGCTGGGTGTAGACAGAGTGCTGCAGTACAGGAGAAGCTGGGTGTAGACAGAGGGCTGCAGTACAGGAGAAGCTGGGTGAAGACAGAGGGCTGCAGTACATGAGATGTTGGGTGTAGCCAAAGGGCTGCAGTACATGAGAAGTTGGGTGTAGACGGAGGGCTGCAGTACAGGATAAGTTGGGTGTAGATGGAGGGCTGCAGTACAGGATAAGTTGGGTGTAGATGGAGGGCCGCAGTACAGGAGAAGATGGGTGCAGACGGAGGGCTGCAGTACAGGAGAAGCTGGGTGTAGACGGAGGACTGCAGTACAGAAGAAGCTGGGTGTAGACAGAGGGGTGCAGTACAGGAGAAGCTGGGTGTAGACAGAGGGCTGCAGACCAGGTGAAGCTGGGTGTAGACAGGGAGCTGCAGTACAGGAAAAGCTGGCTGCAGACAGAGGGCTGCAGTGCATGAAAAGCTGGGTGCAGACAGAGGACTGCAGTACAGGAGAAGCTGGGTGTAGACAGAGTGCTGCAGTACAGGAGAAGCTGGGTGTAGAAAGAGGGCTGCAGTACAGGTGAGACTGGGTGTAGACAGGGAGCTGCAGTACAAGGAAAGCTGGGTGTAGACACAGGACTGCAGTACAGGAGAAGCTGGGTGTGGACAGAGGGCTGCAGTACAGGAGAAGCTGGGTGTAGACAGAGGGCTGCATTACAGGAAAAGCTGGGTGTAGACAGAGGGCTGCAGTACAGGAGAAGCTGGGTGTAGACAGAGGGCTGCAGTACAGGAGAAGCTGGGTGTAGACAGAGGGCTGATGTACAGGAGAAGATGGGTGTAGACAAAGGGCTGCAGTACAGGAGAAGCTGGGTGCAGATGGAGGGCTGCAGTACAGGAAAAGCTGAGTGTAGACAGAGGGCTGCAGTACAGGAGAAGCTGGGTGTAGACAGATGGCTGCAGTACAGGAGAAGCTGGGTGTAGACAGAGGGCTGAAGTACAGGAGAAGATGGGTGTAGACAAAGGGCTGCAGTACAGGAGAAGCTGGGTGCAGACGGAGGGCTGCAGTACAGGAGAAGCTGGGTGTAGACAGACGGCTGCAGTACATGAGAAGCTGGGTGAAGAAAGAGGGCTGCAGTACAGGAGAACCTGGGTATAGACAGATGGCTGCAGTACAGGAGAAGCTGGGTGTAGACAGAGGGCTGAAGTACAGGAGAAGCTGGGTGTAGACGGAGGGCTGCAGTATAGGATAAGCTGGGTGTAGACAGAGGGCTGCAGTACAGGAAAAGCTGGGTGAAGACAGAGGGATGCAGTACAGGAAAAGCTGGGTGTAGACAGATGGCTGCAGTACAGGAGAAGCTGGGTGTAGACAGGGCTGAAGTACAGGAGAAGCTGGGTTTAGACAAAGAGCTGCAGTACAGGAGAAGCTGGGTGCAGACGGAGGGCTGCTCTACAGGAGAAGATGGGTGCAGATGGAGGGCTGCAGTATAGGAGAAACTGGGTGTAGACAGAGGGCTGCAGTACAGGAGAAGCTGGGTGTAGACAGAGGGCTGCAGTACATGCGAAGTTGGGTGTAGCCAAAGGGCTGCAGTACATGAGAAGATGGGTGTAGACGGAGGGCTGCAGTACAGGATAAGTTGGGTGTAGATGGAGGGCTGCAGTACAGGATAAGTTGGGTGTAGATGGAGGGCTGCAGTACAGGAGAAGCTGGGAGCAGACGGAGGGCTGCAGTACAGGAGAAGCTGGGTGTAGACGGAGGGCTGCAGTACAGGATAAGTTGGGTGTTGATGGAGGGCTGCAGTACAGGAGAAGCTGGGTGCAGACGGAGGGCTGCAGTACAGGAGAAGCTGGGTGTAGACAGAGGGCTGCAGTACAGGAGAAGCTGGGTGTAGACAGAGGGCTGCAGTACAGGAGAAGCTGGGTGTAGACAGAGGGCTGCAGTACATGAGAAGTTGGGTGTAGCCAAAGGGCTGCAGTACATGAGAAGCTGGGTGCAGACAGAGGACTGCAGTACAGGAGAAGCTGGGTGTAGACAGAGGGCTGCAGTACAGGATAAGCTGGGTGTAGACAGAGGTCTGCCGTACAGGTGAAGCTGGGTGTAGACAGGGAGCTGCAGTACAAGGAAAGCTGGGTGTATACACAGGACTGCAGTACAGGAGAAGCTGGGTGTGGACAGAGGGCTGCAGTACAGGAGAAGCTGGGTGTAGACAGAGGGCTGCAGTACAGGAAAAGCTGGGTGTAGACAGAGGGCTGCAGTACAGGAGAAGCTGGGTGCAGACAGAGCGCTGCAGTACAGGAGAAGCTGGGTGTAGACAGAGGGCTGAAGTACAGGAGAAGATGGGTGTAGACAAAGGGCTGCAGTACAGGAGAAGCTGGGTGCAGACGGAGGGCTGCAATACAGGAGAAGCTGGGTGTAGACAGACGGCTGCAGTACATGAGAAGCTGGGTGAAGAAAGAGGGCTGCAGTACAGGAAAAGCTGGGTGTAGACAGAGGGCTGCAGTACAAGAAAAGCTGGGTGAAGACAGAGGGATGCAGTACAGGAAAAGCTGGGTGTAGACAGATGGCTGCAGTACAGGAGAAGCTGGGTGTAGACAGAGGGCTGAAGTACAGGAGAAGCTGGGTGTAGACGGAGGACTGCAGTACAGAAGAAGCTGGGTGTAGACAGAGGGCTGCAGTACAGGAGAAGCTGGGTGTAGACAGAGGGCTGCAGACCAGGTGAAGCTGGGTGTAGACAGGGAGCTGCAGTGCAGGGAAAGCTGGCTGCAGACAGAGGGCTGCAGTGCATGAGAAGCTGGGTGCAGACAGAGGACTGCAGTACAGGAGAAGCTGGGTGTAGACAGAGGGCTGCAGTACAGGAGAAACTGGGTGTAGACAGAGGTCTGCAGTACAGGTGAAGCTGGGTGTAGACAGGGATCTGCAGTACAAGGAAAGCTGGGTGTAGACACAGGACTGCAGTACAGGAGAAGCTGGGTGTGGACAGAGGGCTGCAGTACAGGAGAAGCTGGGTGTAGACAGAGGGCTGCAGTGCAGGAAAAGCTGGGTGTAGACAGAGGGCTGCAGTACAGGAGAAGCTGGGTGTAGACAGAGCGCTGCAGTACAGGAGAAGCTGGGTGTAGACAAAGGGCTGCAGTACAGGAGAAGCTGGGTGCAGACGGAGGGCTGCAGTACAGGAGAAGCTGGGTGTAGACAGATGGCTGCAGTACATGAGAAGCTGGGTGAAGAAAGAGGGCTGCAGTACAGGAAAAGCTGGGTGTAGACAGAGGGCTGCAGTACAGGAGAAGTTGGGTGTAGATGGAGGGCTGCAGTACAGGAGAAGCTGGGTGTAGACAGAGGGCTGAAGTAGAGAGTACTGAGTACCAATCCCGGTGAGTCATGAGGAGTGTGAGCCAAGGGAGAGGGCAACTGTGTTAGGAAAATACAGACCATCTGGTGGAAGCTGATAAAATAATAATCCTCAGTTACCGCCCAAACTGTGTGACTATCCCCGCGCTTTAGGATGCACCAGCACCTGCTGGAAATAAATTGATAACCCTGAAGCTGCTACTTGAACAAATATAAATATTTGGTAACAATGTTAATGGAATGATAGTAGCGCTGAAACACTATATAAGAGTTCCTGAAATAGACAGTGGATGTCCACTAAATAAACAGTGTGGTAAAAAACTTAGTCCTCACAGTCTTTAATTGACTAATACCATAAGTCTATTAGCGGGTGAATATAAACATCAATCCTCCTTCCAGATCTTCAATAAACATGAAAGTCCAATGTTATTGACGGTAGTTATTGGATAAGTATTGTAAACCTCCGTGTAATCTGGTCGGGTCACCACAAATCCACCACCAAGTGCAGGGGGACAATAAGAAATGGCCACTCACCGGATAGATATGCTCACCTACTCTCATAAGTGAGCATCACTCGCATAATGATCACAAATCCACATGTCACCATAGGATAGGTTGAAACAAGCAAGAGATGGTTCCCAATCCAGTATAGTGTCCCTTTTTCTGCCAATGTCTCCCAAATATGTGGAAAATAAACAGATATCTCCACTAGTGCAATACGTCTCATAAAGCTTTATTCCAAAGTAAAACAACACATAATGCACTCACTTGTAGTTGGATAAATTACAGCATCTCTCATAAAGGCAGTATCGGGACCCCTTCTCCTCATCCGATATGGCTCCACGCCAGATCGGGTAGTTCCGGATGTCCTTTGCTGCCGTAAACTTCGATTGGGTGCGTCGTCTCCCCACAAACAGAGCTTTGCTTTGGTGATATTGGATCACCTGTGCTATTTTTAATTTTTTGCGCAGTCACCAAAACCACACATTTTAAACTGCTGACTACTCAGCAGCAAACGTTTGCTGCTGAGTAGTCAGCAGTTTAAAATGTGTGGTTTTGGTGACTGCGCAAAAAATTAAAAATAGCACAGGTGATCCAATATCACCAAAGCAAAGCTCTGTTTGTGGGGAGACGACGCACCCAATCGAAGTTTACGGCAGCAAAGGACATCCGGAACTACCCGATCTGGCGTGGAGCCATATCGGATGAGGAGAAGGGGTCCCGATACTGCCTTTATGAGAGATGCTGTAATTTATCCAACTACAAGTGAGTGCATTATGTGTTGTTTTACTTTGGAATAAAGCTTTATGAGACGTATTGCACTAGTGGAGATATCTGTTTATTTTCCACATATTTGGGAGACATTGGCAGAAAAAGGGACACTATACTGGATTGGGAACCATCTCTTGCTTGTTTCAACCTATCCTATGGTGACATGTGGATTTGTGATCATTATGCGAGTGATGCTCACTTATGAGAGTAGGTGAGCATATCTATCCGGTGAGTGGCCATTTCTTATTGTCCCCCTGCACTTGGTGGTGGATTTGTGGTGACCCGACCAGATTACACGGAGGTTTACAATACTTATCCAATAACTACCGTCAATAACATTGGACTTTCATGTTTATTGAAGATCTGGAAGGAGGATTGATGTTTATATTCACCCGCTAATAGACTTATGGTATTAGTCAATTAAAGACTGTGAGGACTAAGTTTTTTACCACACTGTTTATTTAGTGGACATCCACTGTCTATTTCAGGAACTCTTATATAGTGTTTCAGCGCTACTATCATTCCATTAAAGAGGAAGTAAACCCTCCTCAGGAAGTTGTACCTATAGGTAAGCCTATATTAAGGCTTACCTATAGGTACTGTAAATATCTCCTAAACATGTACCGTTTAGGAGATATTTACCTTTAATGCAGCCAGTGACGTCACTGGCGCATGCGCTCTGAAGGAACGGCTGATCGTGCCGTTCCTTCAGAGCCCCGTGCCGTGACCGTCGGCTCCCGCGCGCGTGCGCGGGAGTGACGTCACCGCGGCTCCGGCCAATCAGATGGCCGGATGCCGCGATCCCGGAAGACGGGCGACTGAACATGTCGCTCGTCATACAGGTGAGTGAGCGGCACGGCGGGGGCTCGTTCTAAGGTAAGTATTTCATAATGAGCTAATATGCGATGCATACTAGCTCATTATGTGTTTCTCTTGCAGGATGTAAAAAAAAAAAAAAAATTTTAAACGGGTTTACAACCTCTTTAACATCTGGTGGAAGCAACAGCTGATCCTGGGGACACACAGAGGCAAAACAGCAAAGTCTGTAAACAGGTTGCACATACCAATTAGTCAGCAGCCTTCTGCTCACCCCAAAGTGTAAACAAGAGCCTCTCTGTAAAGAGCCTGACTGAAACCAAACATTGGAGGCTTACTTCATGTTTACTGTTTGATTCACTAACAGATGTGCCTGAGGGGAGCGCTGTACAAACTATGTAGCATCAGCTACATACAGTATACAGTGCTAGGTTCTGGCTGTGGGATGGGGACTTCCTGTCCCACTCCTGAAACAAAATCAAGACGGTAAGAGCGTTGCTCGGCCATTAGTAGTAAGCTTTGATTTTATCAATACAAAGCTTCCTCTGATTGACTGAGGCAGGGGATAACATTAAGAACTCCTTCTCAGCTAATCAGAGAAAGCCTTGTATTCATTGATAAAATACAGTGCTTAATCTGAATGGCTGAACGGCGATTGGCCAGACTTGATTATGTTCTCGCAGCAGATAGGAAGTCCCTTTCACACTGCCTGCTAGAATACAGCGCTGTACAACATAGCTGATGCTACACACAGTTTGTACAGCACTGAAGTGCATTTGTTCATAAAGGAAATAGTTCATTTGGACCATGGACATGGAGTTAGGCTTTAACCCCTCCACTGTGCTATAGGGATAGTGGGATCTGCCCTTCCATCTGCCTCCAGACTACAGGATTGGCCATCAGGGAATAGACTGCAGAGCCAGGGGACCACATGGACACAAGGTACAAAAGGGAGGCCCAAAGCATTGATGACTACTTCCCGCTTGGTTAGGACAGAGTTGGGGATATTGATCGCCATCTGGGGGTCATCTGCAGCATCGTTGTGGTGAGAGGCCATCGCCCACTCTTTTTTGTTTCATACAATATTTGCTGTTACAGCAAGGGGTGTCAAATCTGATCTCATCGTGGGCCACATTAGCATTATGGTTACCCTCAAAGGGCTAATTGTATCTGTAAGACTAGAAGTCCAGAGCACCCCATCCCCCTTACATCAGATGTCAAGAGCCCCCCCCCCTTACATCACAGTGCACCCCCCCCCACCTGGTGCTGCTGCTGGGAAGAAGGTGAGGCAGAGCTGGGAAACGGAAAGTGCAGGGTCTGAAGGAGGACCAGAGGAGGGCTAGAGTCAGCTGCAGGATCTGGCGGAGGAGTTCTGTCCTCCTCTTTGCTGTTGACTCCTGAGACAAAGTGGGAATGGAGATAAGGGGGTTCTGCAGCTGCAGAAGAGGTGTGAGGGCCACATGAAAAGGCCTGGCGGGCTGTATTTGGCCCACAGGTCTTGTGTTTGACACACATGTGTTATAGGAATTAGCTGCCACCATTAGAGTTTTGCCTAAAGGGGACTGCATACATTAGGCAAGGGATCCTCAAACTATGGCCCTTCAGCTGTTGCGGAACTACACATCCCATGAGGCATTGTAATACTCTGACATTCTCAGACATGACTGGGCATGATGGGAATTGTAGTTCCTGAACAACTGGAGGGCCATAGTTTGAAGACCCCTGCATTAGGCTGTATATGACATACTCCTGACCACTTGAATATTTTTGCTATATTGTACAGATGCTGGTTGCTCAGTAATCACTGTTAATTAAGTTCTTCTTCAAGGTACGCTGTGTGCATAAAAGCATATGTAATGGGAAAATGTTCATATTTTACAAACCAATATGCTGAGGTCTGCACATGTCTGTTAGACTCCTGGTTGTAGCACAGTAAAAAAAAGCATATTTTTTTTGAGTACAAGATCCTCAAACTACGGGGCTCCAGCTGTTGCGAAACTACATATCCCATGAGGCATTGTAAAACTCGGGCATTCACAGACATGATTAGGCATGATGGGAATTATAGTTCCTGAACAGCTGGAGGGCCATAGTTTGAAGACCCTTGAATTCTAAACCATTCCATTGTAGCTCTGGTTCTGGTTGTTGTCCTCCTGGAAGGTGAACATCTGTCCCAGTCTGTCACATACCTGGTCAGAGGCAGAAGTACTGAGAGGGCTTCCCTTACGGCTAAGTGCAGAGCTCCCCTGAAGGTGGTAACAGGGAGTGCTATGCTCAGAGAAGCAGGGGTTGCCAACTGTGACAGGCTGAGGTGATGCAGAGATGTCCGCTGGATGGCGGCTGATGAGCAGGATGCACTGCTGGGCAGGAGTCCCTCAGGAGTAACGGGTGAGACTTGGCAGCAGGGAGAGCCTGGAGCAAAGTCAGGAGCCAGGCCAGAAGTCATGCACGGAAGGTCAGCCAGGAGTAAGCAGCAAGCAGGGTCAGGAGTCAGCCGGGGTCATACACTGGTAATCTGGGAGTAGCAGAGTCAAAACAGCAAGCCAAGGCTCAATCACGGAGCAGCAGGCAGAAGCGGGGTCACAGGAACAAGCCTAGGGTCAAAGCCGGGAATGGTGACAAGACTGGTCCAAGGAAAGCCGCGTAGGAAATCCAATAATATCAAGCACAGAAACACAGGAACACTTAAGGAAACTTAAGATCAACCAGCAACTAAAATCACTGCTGGCAGGCTTCCTTATAAAGGCCCAGGTGAAGTGCTGGTAGAAATTCTGGGTCCTAGAGCCCTTCTCCTGCTGTTGGCACCCTGACACAGTCTCAAGTCTTTTGCGGATTCTAACAGGTTTTCTTCTAAGATTGCCCTGTATTTGGTTCCATCCATCTTCCAATCAACTCTGACCAGCTTCCCTGTCCCTGCTGAAGAAAAGCATCCCCACAGCATAATGCTGTCACCACTATGTTTCACGGTGGGGATGGGGTGTTCAGGGTGATATGCAGTGTTAGTTTTCTGCCACACATAGTGTTTTGCTTTTAGGTCAAAAAGTTAAATTTTGGTCTCATCTGACCAGAGCACCTTCTTCCACATGTTTGCTGTGGCCCCCACATGACTTCTCGCAAACTGCAAACATGATTTCTTATGGCTTTCTTTCAACAATGGCTTTCATCTTGCCACTCTTCCATAAAGGCCAGATTTTTGGAGTGTATGACTAATAGTTGTCCAGTGGACAGATTCTCCCAATTGAGCTGTGGATCTCTGCAGCTCCTCCAGATTTTCCATGGACCTCTTGGCTGTTTTTCTTATTAATGCTCTCTTTGCAGGGCCTGTCAGTTTAGGTGGATGGCCATGTCTTGGTAAGTTTGCAGTTGTGCCTACTCTTTCCATTTTCGCATGATGGATTGAACAGTGCTCCATGAGATGTTCAAAGTTTGGGATATATTTTTTATAACGTAACCCTGCTTTAAACTTCCCCACAACTTTATCCTTGGCTTTCATGATGCTGTTTGTTCACTAATGTTCTCTAACAAACCTCGGAGGGCTTCACAGAACAGCTGTATTTATACTGAGATTAAATTATAAAACAGGTGCACACTATTTACTAATTAGGTGACTTTTGAAGGCAATTGGTTCCACTAGATTTTAGTTAGGGGTATCAAAGTAAAGGGGGTTGAATACAATACAAATGCACACCACACTTTCTGGATTTTTATTTGTCAAACATTTTGAAAACCATTTATAATTTTCCTTCCACTGCACAATTATGTGCCACTTTGTGTTGGTCTATCACATAAAATCCCAATAAAATACATTTACGTTTTTGATTGTAACATGACATAATGTGGAAAATTTCAAGGGGTATGAATACTTTTTCAAGGCACTGTATCTGTATTTTTACTATACGTGTACAATTTATGTTTTACAAATAAACATGTTATATGTGACAAAGTGTTTTTTTTTCAGCGCACTATAGGTTATCTAAAGCAGCGTTTTTCAACCTGTGTGCCGCGGCACACTGGTGTGCCGGGAACAGTCCCCAGGTGTGCCGTGGCAAAATTACCCCATCTGATCTACAAACTGTGTTGGCCACTCAGTTAAGCCTTGTTGTTACAGCGGTTCTGGTCCGCTGTCTAAAGCTCACTTCCTGCTGCCACAGGCATTTGGGAAGCTGTACGGGCCGTCCGATCGCATCTTGCCAACCGATGAGGTCATCGGTTGCTAGGGGCGGGTCAAGCGTAGGCACAACTTTCTGGGATGTGCGAGACGCAGGTCCCAGGAGACACTGGCTGGCGCGCTTTTCCCCGAGGGGAGGTGAAGCAGAGCATGAGGAGAGGAGGAAGAACAGGGAGGAGGCTTTTCAGTGGCTGCATATGAGCTCCTCTGAGCTCCATGAGGTGCAGCAATTGTACCTGTAATTTACCTGCATGTTTTTGTTTTAGGTATAATTGCAGGCATGGTGATTGTTTTATTTTTTTTAATGCAATATAAATATACATAAGATATGTTGGTTATTATTATTATTATTATTGGTAATAGTAACTATATTTCTTTAATGGTAACTGCACTTCTTTTTATTTTGTCTTCCGCTTGCACATTGCTCTGCTGCAGTTTGGTTAGTGCAGGTTACCCGCGGTTTTCATGTGCATTACCTGCAGTTTCCTATAGACTTCTATTATGTCCCTCATTTTTGGTGTGCTTTCAGAAAATGTAGGACATAATAGAAGTTGATGAGAAACGGCAGGTAACGCACATGAAAAGTGCAGGTACCCTGCGCTACACCTGCACTGCAGCGAGTCATAGTTAAATATACGTTCCAGATCTGAAATGGTTTATCGGGGTTATGGCTGAAGATATCAGCCATAACCTCAGTATTGTTTTTTACAGCCCACGGCTGGCTTTCTAATGAAAGGGTTCCAAGCAGCACATGAGCCACTGGAATGCTTTCAGAAGCGGCGGGAGGGGATGTACCCCCCTCCCACGGCTCACCCGAGAAGCAATCCAATAGTGCAGCCGGCTAGTCCCAGGGGGCGATGAAAGAGTATATCCTCTTTAATAGCCTTTATGGCCTTGGGGGGCCAGAGCGACGTCATGTTGTTCCGTCCAGTCCAGGCTACATTTTTGGTTGGTGTGCCTTGAGATTCTTCCAGATTTTAAAATGTGCCTTGGGTGAAAAAAGGTTGAAAAACACTGATCTAAAGGGACAACACACCAGTACCAGGATACCTAACATTTGGCTTTAAATTACTTTTGAATTACCCATCTCATAAGGGATGAGTCACTGCTGATATAAATTGCACTTTGATAAAGCTTTTAATACAGTAGGCAGTTTACACAAGACTTCCTGGAGGACACGTGAACAGAAGACCAAAGCTCAATTTGCTGGCTTAAAACACATAAGCTATTTTTATTTTGCAATGTTTCAGACTTACCTGACTTTCTTAGAATAGTGAAAATATTTTTATGTTTTCCACAATTATAAGTAATGAAAAAAGTTTCTCTCTTCTGACCATTAATGTAAGGAGGCACACTGAACACTGACCACTAATATAGGGGTGCACGCTAAACATGAACCACCAGTGCGCTGAGTGCTTAAAACCAGTGTAAAAGGACAAGCTGACCACCACTTTAAGGAAGAATGCTAACCACCAACACGACAGGGACACTTAGGCCTCATGCACACTGGTTTCTTGCAAACACTGTTTATCCTGACACCCCCTGTCGGCTGCATTTTATTCAAAACAGTTTAGGTGAGTTAAGCAGAGTTTGGAGTTTCTTTATTTCATTGGCAAGAATTTTAATTTATTCTGGCCATTAAAATAAATAAAAGCTGAAGTGCCTAGAGTGATGGTCACTGTAACAGCAATGTTTTGAACTGTCATGAATGGGTTACATTCATAACAGCTGTGATTTACTGTTGAGTGCTGTCATTGTCCTACAGTTATCACATGGTACAGGGTGCTGTGATTGGCCCATGTACTATGTGATAGTTGTGGGATGATCACAGCATCATTCACTATAGGAAACACAGATGTTATGTATGGAATTCATTAATGACAGCTGTTGGCATTGTGATCATGTGATCATTCAAAGTGCTGTGTGCCACTAACCCTGAAGAGGCAGGATCACGTACATGTATGTGGTCCTGCCTGGCCATGCTATCCTGCTGCTGTAAATGTACTGTGGCTTGGCGGCAAGCTGTTAAAGATGCCACTAGATGGCAAATTTGAAGGTAATGGGACCTTTCAAAGTCTAGTATGTTGTATGAGTCCCTTAACTGTTGGAGGCAGTGCCGGATTTATAAGGGAGCAAAAGTTAATTGCCCTGGGCCCCCTTAACAGAGGGGGTAAGACTTCCTTTATCAAAAAAAAAAAAAAAAATGTATCTTATTTTCCTTAGTAGTGTGTTTGTTGAGGAAATTGTCCAGTTTGCAGCCTTTGCCAAGTTCCAGTCATGTCTCACTCCATCTCAGTTAAACCTGCAGTTTTATTACATGATGAATGCTTGCTGATACTTTTCCAGGTGTTGATGTAGCTATTAGAGTATATTTCAGCATCATAGTCACTAGTTGTTTGGGAGAAGGGTCATTCAGAAAATTCGCACTGATAAAGAATTATCGGAGAACCACTGCTCAATGTGCTCAATGCCTACGGGCTGTCGATAGCAGTGTCTTCAAGATAATACAGTTTGAGGAGTTAGGTTTTGCAGATGCTTAGTGCAGAAAGAAAGAGTTTTTGCAAATATTGTAGTACAATGCATAACTGAGATGTATGACTTGCCAGTTCCAAATCCCTGTATAATGTGTAGTCTTACACTCAATAAAATTGAAAAAAAAAAAAGAAAAGTGTCTTTCTTGGAACCTAACTTACAGTCAATTTATTTAGAACAAATGCAGTTTATCATTCATTTCAGTTCACTTCTTTATTTGTCATATAATTTATTTCTATGTTGAGGGGCCCCTGAATTTGGAGTGTCCCAGGCCCCCCAAGCTCTAAACCTGGCACTAGTTGGAGAGAGCAAAAGTCCCATGTATTCAAAAGGGAACAAACTGTAGTAAGGCCCTGGTTGTGTCACCAATAGTATCTCTGGGGATTTTCTGACTCTGGGGGGGAAGAGGGGACAGTTAAATATCAATAAGAATGGAAGTTGTAGGTGACAGCAGGCAAGCTGAGTACTTAACTGAATCACAGACTTGAGTTAGTATAAAATTATCAAATTAGGAGGTTTAGGGTGTAACAGGGGGAGGAGAGGCTGGGAGGGAATCCAGGGCATAGAAGAGAGCGGAATGTGGTCTGTATCCAACACACCAATGAGATTTCCAAGAGGTGCAACTTTACCCATGTATAATTGAGGGGGGTGATCTGGGCCACTTTGTGATAGTAGGAGATGTTAAGGACCCCCAACCCTCCCGTGTTCCTAGGCTTGTACAACAGTTGTCTGTTTAATTTAGACCTAGTGGAGCCCTAGATCAGTGTTTTTCAACTCCGGTCCTCAGGGCACACTAACAGGCCAGGTTTGCAAGAAAACTGAAATACATCCCAGGTGATATCATTTGCTGCTCAGTGATTGCAGTATTCTAGTCTGCATCTCCCCAAGGTAATACTTAAAATCTGGCCTGTTAGTGTGCCCTGAGGACCGGAGTTGGGAAACACTGCCCTAGATGAACTTAACAGTGAGATCCTAAACAGGTACAAAAGCTTCAAGAGAAAGGACATTGTATATACTGTATACGACCGATCCAAGAAATGTGGAGCTTTTCCCAAGTGTCAAGTAAGCGGTTAGGAGATTTAATAAGAGGGGGGTAGTTGGCTGTGTATAATGTTAAGAAGAGGTAAGAGTAATAGCCAAGAATGGAATCAAGGTAAACCACTGAAATAAAAATTGGGCCTGTATAGATCTGTATGTATACACGTGCAGCGTGTGCAAGACTCAAGAGGGAACGGAGAACAAGTTGGGTAAAGAGGTGTGTGGGGACTTGACGTACAATAGTATGTCATCTGCAAACATTGCGAACTTGTATGGGTACCCCCAGCTTCACCCCTGCTATAGTATCTCACAAAAGTGAGCACACCCCTCACATTTTTGTAAATATATTATTATATCTTTTCATGTGACAACACTGAAGAAATGACACTTTGCTACAATGTAAAGTTGTGAGTGTACAGCTTGTATAACAGTGTAAATTTGCTGTCCCCTCAAAAAACTCAACACGCAGCCATTAATGTTGAAACCGCTGGCAACAAAAGTGAGTACACCTCTAAGTGAAAATGTCCAAATTGGGCCCAATTAGCAATTTTCCCTCCCCGATGTCATGTGACTCGTTAGTGTTACAAGGTCGCAGGTGTGAATGGGGAGCAGGTATGATAAATTTGGTGTTATTGCTCTCACTCTCCCATACTGGTGACTGGAAGTTCAACATGGAACCTCATGGCAAAGAACTCTTTGAGGATCTGAAAAAAAGAATTGTTGCTCTAAATAAAGATGGCCTAGGCTATAAGAAGATTGCCAAGACTCTAAAACTGAGCTGCAGCATGGTGGCCAAGACCATACAGCGGTTTATTGCTGCAGAGGTTGAAGGGGTGGGGGATCAGCCTGTCAGTGCTCAGACCATACGCTGCACACTGCATCAAATTGGTCTGCATGGCTGTCGTCCCAGAAGGAAGCCACTTCTAAAGATCATGCACAAGAAAGCCCGCAAACAGTTTGCTGAAGACAAGCAGACTAAGGACATTACTGGAGCCATGTTGTGTTGTCTGATGAGACCAAAATACATTTATTTGGTTCAGATAGTGTCATGCATGTGTGGAGGCAACCAGGTGAGGAGTACAAAGACAAGTGTGTCTTGCCTACAGTCAGGCATGGTGGAAGGAGTGTCATGGTCTGGGGCTGCATGAGTGCTGCCGACACTGGGGAGCTACAGTTCTTTGAGGGAACCATGAATACCAACATGTACTGTGACATACTGAAGCAGAGCATGATCCCCTCCCTTCGGAGACTGGGCTGCAGGGCAGTATTCCAATATGATTATCCCCAAACACACCTCCAAGATTACCACTGCCTTGCTAATGAAGCTGAGGGGAAAGGTGATGGACTTGCCAAGCATGTCTCCAGACCTAAACCCTATTGACCATCTGTGGGGCATCCTCAAATGGAAGGTGGAGAAGCTCAAGGTCTCTAACACTCACCAGCTCCGTGATGTCGTCATGGAGGAGTGGAAGAGGACTCCAGTGGCAACCTGTGAAGCTCTGGTGAACTCCATGCCCAAGTGGGTTAAGGCAGTGCTGGAAAATAATGGCGGCCACACAAAATATTGACACTTTGGGCCCAATTTGTACAGTCTAATTTAGGTACTCACTTTTGTTGCCAGCGGTTTAGACATTAATGGCTGTGTTGAGTTTTTTTGAGGGTACAGCAAATTTACACTGTTGTACAAGCTGTATACTCACTTCTTTACATTGTAGCAAAGTATCATTTCTTCAGTGTTGTCACATGAAAAGATATAATAAAATATTTACAAAAATGTGAGGGGTGTACTCACTTTTGTGAGATACTGTATGTTCGACTTTATAAGCGATGCTAGGGGTTCTAGAGTGACTATAAATAAAAGGGGAGATAAGGGTCCTGTGACGTTATCAAAAGGTAGCTACCTTTTGATATCCTCACAGGAAGTGACGAAAGGCGCCAAGGTCTTGGAACGCACGGCGGCACGCTACGCACTAATGTGGAACGCAAGCCGAAACACTCCGCTCGCCACTCTGCCAGAAAGTGCTAGGAAGCGATTTTGCCTGTACCCTGGAGCCATTTTCTTTGCTCCCATTATTTTAACTCTGTTTGGAAGATAAACTTTTAAAACGTAACACACTATTTGGAGCCTTTTCTTTTTATAACCCCATATCCTGAGGAGTGGAACCAGGTGAGAAGGGACATAACCTACACCCCACCAGGAGCATGCAAAAGGGGACCCCATATTGGCCTGGAAGGCCTCCAAGCGCTGTAGGTCTTAGTGCTATACAGCACATAAGACCCAATACTTCTGGTAAGTCATTCAATTCTTCCATAAACCACTGGAAAAAGGAATTCACGCCACGAAAGTCACGAACTATTGATTATTTTGCACTTTGCACTTGATCACCATTCAAAAAGACTTTATATTTGTACTAAAAATATTTTATAATTTTATTTGTTGGACTTTACCAATCTTTAATATGCCTTCATTTGTTTTAATCATCACTTAACGACTTTAGGACCGGAGGATTTTCCTGCTTTACGTCCAGGCCACTTTTTGCAACTTGGCACTGTGCGACTTTAACTGACAATTGCGCAGTCATGCAACGCCGTACCCAAACAAAATTTATGTCCTTTTTTTCCCCCACAAACAGAGCTTTCTTTTGGTGGTATTTGATCACCTCTGCGCTTTTCATTTTTTGCGATATTAATAAAAAAAGAGCGTCAATTTTGAAAAAATAACAATATTTTTCTACTTTGACAGTTAAAAAATATCCAATATATTCAATGTTTGTCATATATTTAGGCCAAAATGTATTTAGCTACATGTCTTTGACAAAAAAATTCTCAATGAGCGTATTTTTAACCGCTTTAAGACCGGAAGATTTTACCCCATTCCTGACCAGGACATATTTTGCGATTCAGCACTGTGTTATTTTAACGGACAATTGCGTGGTCGTGCGATGCTGTACCCAAATTAAATGTATGTCTTTTTTTCCCCATAAATAGAGCTTTCTTTTGGTGGCATTTGATCACCTGTGCGATTTTTACTTTTTGCGCTATAAACAAAGAAAGAGCGACAATTTTGAAAAAATAACAATATTTTTCACATTTTTTTATATGAAATTCTCCCCCCAAAAAAATTTAAAAATCAAAATTTTTTAACATTTTAGGCCAATTTGTTTTCTGCTACATATTTTTGGTAAAAAAAATCGCAATAAGCGTATTTTGATTGGTTTGCGCAAAAGTTATCGCAGCTACTAACTACGGGAAATTTAATAATTTTTATTGTTTTTTTTTAAACTAGTAATGGCTACGATCTGCGATTTTTTTTGCGGGACTGCGACATTGCGGCGGACAGATCTGACCCCTAACTGACATTTTTGACACTTTTGGGGGTACCAGTGACATTACTACAGTAATCAGTGCTATAAATATGCACTGTTACTGTAATAATGACACTGGCAGGGAAGGGGTTAACTTTATTGGTGATCAAGGGGTTAAATATATGCCTGATGCTTACTGACGTGTGTGGGGGGAGGGAACTGTGTGACACAGGCACAGATCGCAGGTTCAGCTATGCTGAATCCTGCAATCTGTGACTGCCTGTCACTTAGGAGATCCGCCCGCTTTGTTTACACAAGCGGGCGGATCTCCTCACTCGATCGCCGACGATTGGGGAAGAGCAGCGGTGATCACCGCCTCTCCTCCCCTGGCCCGACTCCCGCTGTGTCTGAATACAGCGGGAGCGAGCCTCCGGCGGCGCACGCACGCCGCCCACAAGGGGAGGAGTCCAGCGACGTAGGTCTACGTCGCTGGACGATAACGAGCCACTTTTCCCGCAGTACGCTCCATGTGAGCGGTCGGCAAGTGGTTAATATTGCACTGAATATTGTCACTATTCGTTTATATATTAATTTATAATTATAAAATTGATATTTATATTTGATTAGTTTGGGGCAAGCGCTGTATATACAGTAGCTTAGGCTTTTTTCCTGTCATCCACTTGTCACTTTAGTGCCGGTTCACACTGAAGCGGCACGACTTCGGGGGCGGCCTGTGAAGTTGCGTGTACCGCGACTTCGGCGTGACTTGCACGGACTTCATAAAATGAATGTCTATGCAAGTCGCCCCGAAGTAGTACAGGACCCTTTTTCTAAGCCGGAGCGACTTGTGTCGCTCCTATTAGAACCGTTCCTGTACCGAACAATGGGAGCGCGACGGACCGCGACTTGTCAGGCTGACAAGTCACGGTCCAAGTCGGATCAGTGTGAACCGGCACGCAGCTGCCATACACCATTTATTTATTGGTTTTTAGCAACCCTTTATCCTAGGCGCGGGGAGATACACTTTTTAGCCTAGTGTCATCTTTTTTTCCATTTCTATTGGATTACATACCTGTTTAAATTTGAATTGAATATTGTCTATGCCTGCAGTAACATTCAGAGCCCATGGAGCAGTGTTTTTCAACCACTGTGCCGCGGCACACTAGTGTGCCGTGAGATATTGCCTGGTGTGCCGTGGGAAAAATTCCAATTTCATCCGAAGCGCATGTTAAGGACTATAATGGCACTTTTCCACTGCAAGTACCGGCTCGTACCGGCTCAGCTCTACTCGGCCCTGCTTGGCCCGGTTTGCTTTTCCACTGCTGGTACCGCATGGTATAGTGTCGGAACGGTTCGGTACGGTACGGTATAGGTTTGCTTTTCCACTAAAGTAGTACTAAAGTTAAGTGGGTGGGATAACAACGGGGTGGGTGGGATTCTCTGACCAATCAGTGGCCAGTAGTGACTGCATGCAAAGGATTGTGGGATATGGTACCAGTTTGGTACCTGTTGGAACCACAATCGAGTAGGTACTGTTTTTTCAGAGCCTTACCGTACCGTTCGGTTCCATGCAGTGGAAAAGCAAACCTATACCGTACCGTACCGTTCCGACCCTATACCATGCGGTGCCAGCAGTGGAAAAGCACAAAAGCGTGCCGAACCGGTACGGTTCCATGCAGTGGAAAAGCGCCATAAATAGCTCCGGTGTCACTGTTACACGGACAGGAGGAGACATCGCAGTAGATCGCCGATGAGCAGAAGAGCGCCAATGGATCTGGAGGAGACATGAGCAGAAGAGCAGAAGAGCGCTGACTGATGGATCTGGATGGAGACATGCGCAGAGGAGTGCTGAGTGTGACGGACAGCGGCTATCTGGAGGAGACAAGCGCAGTAAGTACTGAGTGACAGTGAGATACTGCAGTGATGGACACGTTTTTGAAAAGGAAAGAACTGGACTCTGAACAAAATTCGGAGCCAGATGAGAGCCCAAGTATGAGTGGGGATCAAAAGAAAGCAAAGATGGTTAGCTCAAGCAAATTCTCTGGCACAAGGCAATATAGCGAAAGCTATATTTCATTTGGATTTACTTTCACCGGAGATGCAAACAAACCAACTCCACTGTGCGTAATTTTTTTTAACATTTTCTAATGGTGGTGTGCCTCGTGATTTTTTTTCATGAAAAAAGTGTGCCTTTGCAGAAAAAAGGTTGAAAAACACTGCCATGGAGTATTGGTTTGAGCAGCTATGTAGATGGTCATAGGGAGGAAATAGGTCCAGGCTACACATAAGACAAAATTAAATTTATGATTTAACAGTATTACAACCAAATATGGACGATTCCTAATTAATAAACATATATATCCCTACCTACTAGGAACCCAAGTTCCTGCATACCATTCAGAAGCAAACTTTGACTCGGTTTTTGTATCTGGAATGTCCCAAGATATAGCAATATGGAGAAATATAGACCTATAATAGGGAGTATGTTTGATAGTGATTATAAGGTTTTATCTAATTTAGCTAACTTTATCTGGATATTAGGATTATCTATATTTCTAATATACATATTCATTCATAAAAAGGAGAAACAATATCTTCTTCTGTCATTCGAGTATTTTTATACGTTAAGTAACCTTCTTAATTTTGATATGAGGCCAGCATGCAACAAAAAAAGGATGATTATTTGTCCGATAATCTGATCATGTGTACCAGCAGGCTTTTGTCGTATCATAAGTCGCACCAAAGTAGTGCAGGCACCTTTTCAAAATCGATGCGACTTTAAGATGCACTGATCTGAACGGGTGCCACTGAAAAGAATGGCTGTGACTTGTATTTTCCAAAGTTGCAGGACAAATCGCTCTAGTGTGAATGAAGCCTAATAATGGGCCATACACACTATAAGATTTTCTGAAGACTTTTTCCTTTAGATTTACCAAAACCATATAATATGAGGTCAGACCTAAACACTTTCAATTTGTATGCAATCAGGCAGGCCCTTGCACTACATAGAAAAGGTAAATCTGAAGGAAATCTAACCACAAAAGTTGGATAGTGTGTATCCAGCTTTGCTCCATTCACACTACCGCGACTTGTCAGGCGACTTGTCAGCCTGACAAGTCGCGGTCCCTCGCGGTCCATTGACTGCTACAGGACCCATTCTAATAGGAGCGACACAAGTCGCTCCGACTTAGAAAAAGGGTCCTGTACTACTTCAGAGCGACTTGCATAGACATTCATTATATGAAGACCGTGCAAGTCGCGCCGAAGTCGCTGTGCAACGGACTTCACAGGTCGCCCCCGAAGTAGTGCACAAGTCGTGCCGCTTCAGGATGAATGCAAAGTGTTTAAGGTGTTTATTTTTTTTGAACATTTTGTAGGAAGAGGTAAGGAGTACTAATGTACTACTGTACTCATTCCCCTTTTGTAGGACGTGTCTGCGGAAGGGTTTTGTATTTTTGTGTGTTGAGGGAGAGCGCACATTTTTGCGCACAGTCCTGCAATGCGCCATTGTGAATTTAGCCTTACACTCAGTGCCATCCCTCCTTCTGGAAACCTCCAGTCATAAAAAGATAAACACTCCAGGGAAATGGGAACATAGCCTTTGCTATGGTGTGAAAAAGCTGCATAAAATATATTACTTGTAAAATAAAACTACCAGCGTGACCTGAGCAGACATAGAATCATGGTGTGGAGTATGGGGAGTGCTTTCTGAATGCCGGAACCTTTGTGTCTCGGAATGTTTCTTCCGCTACAAGGCAGCCCGGGGACAGTAAGCACCGTTACGGAGCCATGCTAGAAACACTTCCGGCCAACTCATCGCTGTGTTTGTGTGACAGACACTTCAGTGGCCAACATGGTGTTGCTAACGTTGATCGCCCGAGTGGCAGACGGGTTGCCCTTGGCAGCTTCTATGCAGGAGGATGAGCAGGTAAGTCGGGGAACGCAGTGCGGGGGGTTGTGGTCACACTGCCATTGACAGACGAGGACCTGAGGGGTAGGGTTGCCACCTCATCCCTTTAAAGCAGGACACATTGTTTACACAGGTTCTGAGGCTAATATAATGCACTGATTGAGTTTAATTAGCCACAGAACCTGTGTAAATAGTGTCTCCTGGTTTAAAGGGATGAGGTGGTAACCTTATTGTGGGAGATCCAGCTGTGGGTGACATGTCCTGGTGTGTTGGGTAGGTATGATTGGATTGCCATCATGGCAGATGGTGGGGGTGTTAGCAGGCTTTAGTATGATCAGAACTGTCCTGTACTGCTTCTAAGAGGCTGACATGAATACTTGGCAGTCAATGGTGCTGAGAAGAGCTTCTGCCCACATCATTAGATTCCTGTACCTCCGAATTAAAGGTAACTCTGCCCCGGATGACATTCAGTTTCATAAAGCACCGGTGTAACGTAGAATACATTTTAGTATTTATTTTCAGGAAATGCTTGTTTTCACCCTTTTAATATTTTTACTTCTTGTGGCATCTTAGTGTTGCTGATCTCCTGCAACCAGTTCCTGTCTCCTGTATTGGCTCCCTAAGGCATTGTTCACACATGTGAGATCACAGAAATCGCATGTGAGTCGCACCGCATTGCTGCACAGATCACATGCGATGTCTGTGCGATGTGAATTATGGCCGAAATCGCATCTGCATCAAGATGGTGCAGGACTCTTTTTTTTTTTTTTTTCCCCTTTTTTTTTTTTTTTTTTTTTCCCCCCTTTCCTTTTGGTCCACACTAGAATCAGATGGGTGTTCACACCCACGCGATCCCATTCCTGTACAATTTGACAGTTCGCACTGCAATCTGCGAACCTGCGAACCCATGTGGGGTGTCATTAACTTTATATTAACCCAGCAGTTCGCAGATGTCAGCGTGAACTTGTGTGCACTGAATCGCAGTGTTTCCCACATTACATCATTGTGAGCCGGGACTTAAAGAGGGAAGTAAACCCTCCTCTGCAACTTGTACCTATAGGTAAGCCTATGATAAGGTTTACCTATAGGTACTGTAAATATCTCCTAAACATGTACGGTTTAGGAGATATTTACCTTAAATGCAGCCAGTGACGTCAATGGTGCATGCGCTCTGAAGGAACGGTCGATCGTGCCGTTCCTTCAGAGTCCCGTGCCGTGACCGTCGGCTCCCGCGCGCCCGTGACGTCACCGCGGCTCCGGCCAATCAGATGGCCGGATGCCGCAATCCCGGAAGACGGGCGACTGGACATGTCGCCTGTCATAGTGGTAAGCGGGTGGCACGGCGGGGGCTCGTTCTAAGGTAAGTATTTCATAATGAGCTAGTATGCGATGCATACTAGCTCATTATGTGTGTTTCTCTTTCAGGGTGAAGAAAAAAAAAAACATGTGAGTTTACAACCTCTTTAAGGTAACAAAGGCAAGGCATGCCTTCGCATTGAAAGCCAGCACAGCGGTTCAGGCTACATGGTCACATTTGCCCGTGCAGAGTATTTCTGGTGTCCTAGGGCTGTGTCCAGCTGCACATAGACATGAACAGGTGAAGACGGCTGTATGCAGCTATTTGCCTAAAGTAGCACACACACACACACACATACATGTAATGCACCTATAGGTGCGCTACCCATTTATTGTCACATAGCTGGGTACAGCCGCCTTTACCCGTTCATGTCTTTGGTTGGCTCTACACAGGCCTTGGACACCCAGCATGCCAGAAATATGTGGTGTCCTTACCCTGAAGGGACTGTAAGGCGCAGATGCATGCAGCCTTACAGTCTGCATCAGCAGCCTATGGAGTTTACTAAAGGAAATTCCACTGTGCACTTGAAAGTGCAGTCACTGTAGATCTAAGGGGAAGATCTGAAATAAGGGGAAGCTCTGCTGATTTCTGTCATCCAATTATGTTTAAGCAAAAATGCTGTTTCTCTTACGTCCTCTGGCAGTCGCCGCCCCTCATATAGTCTTCACCAATGGGTATTGACCTCTTATCCATAGGAGCAAGCTAGGCATAAGACTTGTTAAAAACAACGTAATTTACATAGACACACCTGTAGGGGCTGTCCCTCTGGTCCAATACCCCCCCTGCTATCAGCATTCCCAACTCAGTTTGTGTTCTGCCTAGTTAGGAGTAAGATAGGCTATCCCTGTGCTGGGGCTACATGTCTCAGCCTTTCTTCTTTTTATTACTTTATTTTATGCTAAGTGTTTTTCTTGCACTACTAGCCTTTTATTTGTTCCTGCGCTTAGTTAGTCGGATCTTCGGAAGACTACAGCGTTTGCGGAGCTGGGAATCGGACTGATTGTCCTGGTGTCCCAGGACGGAGAATCTTATGGAATCCCAGCCTGCCATCGAGCGTTTAACAGGCTATGCGTACGCCCTGGCCTCGCTAACGACCTGCCCCTGTCCTCAGGGGCAAAAGCCAACGAGGTGGCCACCTCGCCAGGATGCCTCAACAGCGGTTTGTCAGTGCGACGCATCCTATTTGGCTGATGGCTCCCCCGCCATCTGGGGTGGGAGGTTCCCGTTGTTTAGAGGTGCCCACGCCACCATGGAACGGTAAGTACATTTCTATGTGGGGCCTCCCTCTGGGGATGACAGTCTGTTAGTGTCTGTGCTCTCCCCTCTTGTCTGTGTCCGGGGCTCGCTTCCCTTCCGGTCCCTGCGGGGGCATTCACTGCGCATAAACTGTTGTGTGGGGGTCCCTAACCCTGTCAGCACTGTGTGTGTGTTATGGGGGTGCAGACATGTCGGTGCAGCCCGCTGCAGTGAAAAACCATGGGGCCGCCATTTTGGGTGTGGGCAGCTGCTCTAGCCTCAGTAAGGGCACTCAGCAGCATTCTCTATGTAGTGTTTTGGCGTCCTTAGGGGCGCCATCTTGTGTGTGGCAAGGTTTTTTATTTGCACATGTTTGGCAGCCATTTTCCCGGAGCCTCCCATTGACTTCCATAGGCAACCATTTTTCGTTAGCCCGAATCTTGTTTAACCTCTAGCGATGTGACATCACTTCCGTGGCTGTCTGCTGTCGCGGTGCTCATCCGTCGTTTGGTATGGCTAAAGAGCTGGTCGGCTGACCAGACTTCCAGAAAGACGGTGTCTGACATTCCTTATGCGGGGAATCGTCCCTTTGGGGACTCCCTGGATGAATTGGTTAAGGGGGTCACTGGGAGCAAGAGCACTCTGCTGCCCCAGAATCCCAAGGGTAAGTTTGTAAGTTTTTCCGTGGCAAGCGGGGCCCTTCCTTTAAACCAAATCAGGGGTCCTTTCGTGCCTTCAAGGCACAGGACAAGGGTAAGCCCTTTAAAGGCCAGGATGGCCACAAGAAGCGCTGGGCGGGAAAGCCAAAGGCCGGCAATGCTGGCACGGCGGGCCAGTCCACCTCGATCTGAAGGGACGCCCTCACCCGTTCCAGTGGTGGGGGGACGCCTGCACGGTTTTCTCGAACCTTGGCTGCTCCGGATTCCGGACAGGTGGGTTCAGGAAATCATTCGATCAGGTTACAAGATCAAATTCCTTTCCTGTCCAGCGGACAGATTCTTCCCCTCAAATCTTCATTTGACCCCAGATCGTTTACAAGATCTTCAATGGGCGGTTCAGGATCTCCTCGCCCAAGGGGTAATCGTCCCGGTGCCACATAGGGACAGATTTCGGGGATTTTACTAAAATCTGTTCATTGTGCCCAGAAAGGAGGGCAAGGTGTGTCCGATTCTGGGCTTGAAGGCTCTGAACCGATTTGTGCAGGTTCAGAAATTCCGCATGGAATCCCTCCGTTCGGTGGTTTCCTCCCTGAGTCAGGGAGATTTCCTAGCTTCCATCGACCTCAAGGATGCGTATTTACACATCCCCATCTTCGAGGGTCATCAGAGGTACCTCCGATTCGCAATAGCGGAGGACCATTATCAATTTGTGCCGTTAATTTTCGGTCTCGCTTCGGCTTCAAGGGTTTTTCCCAAAGTGCTGGCTCCTGTTCTGGCCCTGTTACGGGCACAGGGGATTGCCATCTTGGGATATCTGGACGATCTCCTGTTAAGATTGAGTGCCAGCCTGAGTCTGTTGCACGATCTGTCGCTCCAGGAGTTCGGATGGACCATCAACGTTCAGAAGTCGACCTTGTCCCCTTCTGTTTGCCTCCCTTACTTGGGAATGGTCCTGGACTCTGCCCAGGCAAAAGTCTTTCTGCCGGAGGACAAGCTCCGGACTCTTCAGGACGAGGTCAGGTCCCTCAGGGACAACGAATCCTCATCGCTCAGGACCTGCATGCGGTCCCTGGGGTTGATGGTATCGGCCTTCCAGGCGATACCGTTTGCTTAGTTCCACACGCGATCTCTTCAAGTGGAGATCCTAGCTAGGTGGGACAGGTCTCCTCAATCCTTGGAAAGGAGGATATCTTTGAGTCGCCACGTTATAGAGGATCTTCTGTGGTGGCTCCAGTCTCTGGCTCTGACGGAGGGAAAATCCTTCCGCCCGTTGTTGTGGACGGTAATCACCACGGACGCCAGCCTGTCAGGCTGGGGTGGCGTTCTGGGCATTCTGTCTGCCCAGGGCACTTGGTCGGAGGACATAAACATTTTGGAACTGCGAGCGATCAGACTGTGCTTGCTCCGTTGGTCAGATCCGCTTCGGGGCCACCCTGTGCGGTTGCAGACGGACAACGCCACTGCGGTGGCTTACATCAATCACCAAGGGGGCACCAGGAGTGCCCGGGCGGCCCAAGAAGTGACCAGAATTCTGTCTTGGGCCGAGACGTACGTCCCGGCGATTTCGGCAGTTCACATTCCAGGTGTGGAGAATTGGCAGGCTGACTATCTGAGTCACCAGACCTTGGACCAGGGGGAATGGTCCCTCCACCCGGAGGTGTTCCAGATGCTGTGTGTTCCAAATGTGGATCTGTTCGCATCTCGGCTAAACAACAAGGTGGGAAGGTTCGTGGCAAGAACGCGCGATCCTCTGGCAGCCGGCTCGGTCGCGTAGTGGTGCCTTGGAATCAGTATCGTCTGATTTATGCCTTCCCCCCCCCCCCCCCCCCCCAATTCAGTTGTTGTCCAGGTTCCTTCGCAGGTTGGTCTCGGAACCGAAGTTGGTGATTCTGGTGGCACCAGACTGGCCGCGCCGGTCTTGGTACGCGGACATCATACAACTGGTCGTCGAGCCTCCATGGCGGCTCCCATTAGGAGACGATCTGCTGTCTCAGGGGCCGATATTCCATCCTGCTTTACGGTCGCTGGCTTTAACGGCGTGGCTGTTGAAAGCCAGGTCTTGAGAGATCGGGGTCTCTCGTCGGCGGTCATTCCTACCTTGCTCAAGGCTAGGAAGGCCTCATCCGGTAAGATCTACTACCGTACCTGGAAGGCTTATTTTGCCTGGTGTGAATCCAGGGGTATCCATCCTCGCTCCTTTTCGGTGGTGAGGGTGTTGGCCTTCCTACAATCTGGTGTGGATCAGTGTCTGGCTCTGACCACGATTAAGGGTCAGTTCTCTGCACTGGCAATCCTTTTCCAGCGCCCCTTGGCAGCAAACTCTTTGATACGCACCTTTTATTCAACGTCGTCCTTTTGCAACGTCCTCCTTTTGAGAACATCAGGGAGATTCCTCTCCCTGTGCTGTCACGGAAGGTTGCTTTTCTGGTGGCAATCGCATCTGCCCGCAGAGTGTCGGAGTTGGCGGCCCTGTCTTGCCGCTCCCCTTACCTGGTTGTTCACAGAGATAAGGTGGTCTTGCGACCTAACCAATCTTTCCTTCCTAAAGTGGTTTCCGATTTTCACCTTAACGAGGATATTGTCTTACCTTCGCTGTGTGCGAATCCTAAGGAGTTTGCTTTGCATTCCTTGGATGTCGTCCGGGTGATCAGGGTTTACCTGTCATCCACTGAATTCTTCCGAAAGTCGGATTCTCTTTTTGTCCTTCCTGAGGACCCTCGGAAGGGTATGGCTGTGTCTGCGGCAACCATTTCAACATGGATCAGACAGACGATTGTACAGGCCTATTCGATTAAGGAACGGGTACCGCCCTTTCCTGTCAAAGCGCACTCTACCAGAGTGGGGAGTGCGTCATGGGCTTTCCGACATCAGGCTTCGGTGGCCCAGGTGTGCAAGGCGGCGAGTCGTCCGTGCACACTTTTTCCAAATTTTACAAACTTGATGTTTTGGCATCAGCAGATGCCTGCTTTGGCCGCAAAGTTCTGTGTGCGGCAATACCTTGAGGGGCCCTGGCGTTTGCTGGTCCCCGACTGTTGGGGTTGTTCCCCTTTTTTGTTTTTTGCTTTCCTGGGTTGTTTGCTCCTGTTTGAGCTTTTCTGTTACCCCGAGGTTTTACCTTTCTGTTCAGATAAGGTTCAGATAAGGTTCCTTTCTCTGATCTGGGTGCTGCGTTGCCTTGGTGACGGTTGCGCTTCCCACCCCTCATGTCTACACTGCTTTGGGACATTCCATTGGTGAAGGCTATATGAGGGGCGGCGACTGTCAGAGAAAACGGAATTTTTGTAAAATATTACCGTAAAATTCCTTTCTCTGAGTCCTCTGACAGTCGCCGCCCCCGCCCCTCTTGTGGGGTTTTTTGGACTTTAACTGCTTGCTACCAAACTGAGTTTGGAATGCTGATAGCAGGTGGGTATTGGACCAGAGGGACAGCCCCTACAGGTGTGTCTATGTAAATTACTTTTGTTTTTAACCAGTCTTATGCCTAGCTTGCTCCTATAGATAAGAGGTCAATACCCATTGGTGAAGACCATATGAGGGGCGGCGACTGTCAGAGGACTCAGAGAAAGGAATTTTACAGTAAGATTTTACAAAAATTCAATTTTTTATTTTCCTTGTGTGACCCCCTCGGGTTTACAGCGACCGCACTTCCAAGTGCCCTTGTAGTGCAGAGTGGATTTGCCTTTGGTAAATAAACCCCTATGTGTTAGGGTAGCAGCGCAGGAATTGGAGATCCTATTACAGGAAGGGCCTTCGTGGCAAGACCACCAGGTGTTATTTTAATGAAACTACATATTTAGGTTACATTGACTCCAGGCACTGTGGTACTGCATTCGGTGGCTATTTTATTGCGTTCCCGCTGCACCCTCACCGCAAGACAAGGCACTGTGTGACATTTCAATAAAGTAAGTTAACAAAAAACGTGAACTGTGCGATGTGTCATAGGTGAAGCATCAGCACTGTATTGTAATGCAGCGCTTGGTGTAAATGGACCCTTAATACTTGATTTAATTTTGTGTTGAAGAGCAGTTGGATCACTCTTCAGAGGGCATTTGACAAGTGACAAAGAGGTGTTATACCTCCTCCTCACCGCCTATTTCAACCCTTTAAACCCCGCGCCTACGCACCACAACTGTGGGCATTGCATGGGTTTGTGGGGCACCCTCATTAAGCTAAATGGGCCATTTTTGACAATGCAGTGTGTTCCAGTGCCTTTATTGTCCAGTTGGAAGGCTGTGTTTTTAATCCAGCTCTGCTGATGGTTTTGTGGAGCTTAGTGAGCTTGTTGTGCTGTTTGGCAGGAGTGCCAAACTGACATTTAATCATAATCCTACTTGTTTTTGACAGTCTGGAAGAGATTTGCAGCAGTATCAGAACCAAGCAAAGCAGCTTTTTCGAAAACTTAATGAACAGTCACCGACGCGATGCACTTTAGAGGCAGGAGCCATGACATTCCAGTAAGTACATAAAATAGACTCTTGAGTTAAAAACAGCAACATGAGAATGAGAACATATTGTGGGAAGGAGCCATTCCTGTTTCACAAACTGAATACTAATTTTATTGTTTCAGATCTGCCCTAGATCTTCTACATCAGTGGTCTCCAAATTGTGGCCCGGGGGCCAGATGTGGCCCTTTGCTTGCCTTTATCAAGCCCCTGGGACAGTATTTCTCCCACTGATACAACATAATATTCCTTCTACACCAACAGTGTGGCATAATTCCTGTCACTGATACCAACAATAGGGCACTACTCCAGCCACTGACCCCAATAATGGGGCTCCATTCTTACCACTGACACAAACTGCAGGGCCCTATTCTTCCCACTGACATTAATGATGGGACACTATTTCCTCCCCTAATACCAACAATGGGACAATATTTCTCTCACTAATACCAATGATGAGGCATTCTTTACTCTCATTGGCCACAGTCCGGCCCCTGCAAAGTCTGAAGGACCGTAAACTGGCCCTTTGTTCAGAAAGTTAGAAGACCCCTGCACTACATGGTACATAAGGTGAGCAATGAATGTCAACAAAAATGTTCTTACAAGGTGTTTTACTTCTCAACAGTTCCCTTTATGAAATCCCAAAGACTCCCATTGCTTTGCTTGAAAATGCAGCATCATTTGTATTCATTCTAAATGTATTGCTGTGCTTATTGTAATGATTGGTTTACTTAAAGTGTTACTAAACCCAGGCTGCATTCAGTATATCCGGTCTCCCACAGTTTGCAGAACATAGAAATGCAATTATTTTAGTAAATATAAACTGCTAAATACCTTTTTTTCATCAGCAGTTAGAGCAGTCTTGTGACTTAAGTGTCAGAAGTTTTCATTTGTCCTACGAGTATGAAGGACCCCTGACCCTCTGTCTGTACAGTGTTGATTGGTTCTGTGCTGATCACATGCACTCTCCCAAGAAAAAAAAAAAAACAACTCTCTAGCAATACACATCAAACTGTGCATGTGCAGCCTGTCCCCTGGCCATGTAAATATCAGGAACTATACTGGAGTCCGTGGAAGAAGGAGATGGGTAGAGAAGACAGGATCAAACAGCCTTTTTACACAATGCAGAGGATTAACCTTAGGTTCCACAGTGAGTATAACAAGCATGCTTTACTGCATACAGTGCCTTGCAAAAGTATTCACCCCCTTGACTTTTTACCTATTTTGCTACATTACAGCCTTAATTTCAATGTTTTGTTAATCTGAATTTTATGTGATGGATCAGAACACAATAGTCTTAAGTTGGTGAAGTGAAATGAGAAAAATATATACATAAAATTATTTTTTAGAAATGGAAAACAGAAAATTGGCATGTGTGTATGTATCATCCACCCCTTTGTTATGAAGCCCATAAAAAGCTCTGGTGCAACCAATTACCTTCAGAAGTCACATAATTAGTAAAATAATGTCCACCTGTGTGCAATCTAAGTGTCACATGATCTGTCATTGCATATACAGACCTTTTTTGAAAGGCCCCAGAGGCTGCAACACCTAAACAAGAGAAACCACTAACCAAACACTGCCATGAAGACCAAGGAACTCTCCAAACACGTAAGGGACAATGTTGTTGAGAAGTACAAGTCAGGGTTAGGTTATAAAAAAAAATATCCAAATCTTTGATGATCCCCAGGAACACCATCAATCTATCATAACCAAATGGAAAGAACATGGCACAACAGCAAACCTGCCAAGAGACGGCCGCCCACCAAAACTCATGGACTGGGCAAGGAGGGCATTAATGTGAGAGGCAGCACAGAGACCTAAGGTAACCCTGGAGGAGTTGCAGAGTTCCACAGCAGAGACTGGAGTATCTGCACAAAGGATGACAATAAACCGTATGCTCCATAGAGTTGGGCTTTGTGGCAGAGTGGCCAGAAGAAAGCCATTACTTTCAGCGAAAACACAAAATGGCACGTTTTTGAGTTTGCGAAAAGGCATGCGAGAGACTCCCAAAATGTATGGAGGAAGGTGCTCTGGTCTGTGACTAAAATGGAACTTTTCGTCCATCAAAGAAAACGCTATATGTGGCGCAAATCATCACATTACCCAAAGAACACATCCCCACAGTGAAACGTGGGGGCAGTATCATGCTGTGGGGATGTTTTTCAGCAGCCGGGACTGGGAAACTAGTCAGAGTTGAAGGAAAGATGGATGGAGCTAAATACAGAGATATTCTTGAGCAAAACCTGTACCACTCTGTGCGTGATTTGAGGCTAGGACGGAGGTTCACCTTCCAGCAGGACAATGACCCCAAACACACTGCTAAAGTAACACTTGAGTGGTTTATGGGGAAACATGTAAATGTGTTGGCATGGCCTAGTCAAAGCCCAGACCTCAATCCAATAGAAAATCTGTGGTCAGACTTAAAGATTGCTGTTCACAAGCGCAAACCATCCAACTCGAAGGAGCTGGAGCAGTTTTGCAAGGAGGAATGGGCAAAACTCCCAGTGGTAAGATGTGGCAAGCTCATAGAGATTTATACAAACCGACTTGGAGCTGTGATTGCCGCAAAAGGTGGCTCTACAAAGTATTGACTTTAGGGGGGGGGGGGGGGGGGAATAGTTATGCACATTGACTTTTATTATTTTGTCCTATTTGTTTGCTTCACAATTAAAAAAAAAAACGCATCTTCAAAGTTGTGGGCATGTTCTGTAAATTAAATGATGCAAATACTCAAACAATCCATGTTAATTCCAGGTTGTGAGGCAACAATACACAAAAAATGCCAAATGGGGGTGGGAATACTTTTGCAAGGCACTGTATACAGGCTGATTTTAATGTTGTTGTGGGTGTAGTAACACTTTAAATAATTTAGAAGCAGAGCTTTAGCACATTTAGGGCGCAGTTGGTTTGAATGTCACTGAGCATTCTGATTACAACAATGAAAAAGATAAAAACAGAACAGAGTATAAAATAAAAAATACATTCGGTAAAGGCAGATGCAGATGGTTGCTCCATACCAGCACTGTACTGTGCTCCATTTGGAAACTTATTGATATTTTGTAACCTACAGCTACCTAATTGAAAAAGGTGTTTGCTATCTCGTACTATGTGAAATGTCATTTCCGAAGAAGCTGGCATTTGCTTATTTAGAAGATTTGTACAATGAATTCGATGAGCAGCATGGGAAGAAGGTGCCAACAGTATCAAGGCCTTACTCCTTTATAGAGTTTGGTGAGTTATAAAAGATGGCATAGCATTGCATTGAATAAAATAACCAGATGTAGAGAAATGTCTTTGGTATGCAAAAATGTAAAAACTATCAATTTAGATAAACATGTTACCGGAACCTTGAATATGTATTTCACATGTCTGCAGTGTATATTCATGTTAGAAATAATCTAAAAAGAAAACTTGAACTACACAGGTAAAAATGGTTCTTTAATGAGACTTGATATATTTGTTTTTTAAATCGGAAAAAATTTTATTGTGAATATACAAAATCCAAGGACAGTCCAGTGAGCCAATACAGAACTACAAATCATATACAATCAGTTGTACTAAGCGAGAGTGCGTGTTGCACCACAGCCTAGCAGGGTTTAATGATCAGTGCTACAGTGTTTCCAGCGATTGGTATAAGTAGATTGAAATTAAATTAGACCATTGGTCCATGTGTCAAAAGAGAAGAGAAACCAAACGTATACCAGACCTGTGGTCGAAAACAGACTTTGTATTTTCTGCCCCTTTAATGACCAGGCCATTTTTTGCGATACGGCACTGCGTCACTTTAACTGACGACAATTGCGTGGTCGTGCAAAGCTGTACTCAAATAAAATGTACCTTTTTTCGCTGCATAGTTTTCTTTTGGTGGTATTTGGTCACCTCTGCAGGTTTTTATTTTTTGTGCTATAAACAAAAAGAGTGACAATTCTGAAAAAAAATAAATACATTTATTTTCTGCTATAAAACATTTCCAATAAAAAGCCACATTTTTTCATCAATTTAGGCCAATATGTATTCTGCTACATATTTTTTTTTTTTAAATCCCATTAAGTGTATATTGATTGGTGTGTGGAAAAGTTATCGCGTCTACAAACTAGGGGAAAGATTTGTAATTTTTATTTATTCATTTATTACTAGTAATGGCGGTGATCAGCAATTTTTAGCGGGACTGCGACATTGCGGCGGACAGATCAGACACCTAACTGACACTCTTGAAGGGACCAGTGACATTACTACAGTAATCAGTGCTAAAAATCTGCACTGTTACTGTCCCAATGACACTAGCAGGGAAGGGGTTAACACCAGGGGCGATCAAAGAGTTAAATGTGTCCCTAGGGGATGCTTTCTAACTGAGTGGGGGATTTACTTACTGGATGAACACAGAGACCTGTGTTCCTAAGTAGGAGGAACACTGGATTCCTGTGTTCATCATTGACAGAACACCGATCTGCTGTGTTTACATTGGCAGACTGCCGTTCTGTCTCCATGGGGAGCGATCGCGGGTGCACGGCGGACATCGCGTCTACCGGACCCGCTGATTGGCTCCCCCTTTAGCCAATCGGCGTGTGAAAGAGCGGACCTGCGCAGTAGAACTAGGACAGCTGGTCGGCAAGTGGTTAAAATAAAATTTTTGTGTAGCAGTTTGTCCTGTGAGATTGTATGTACATTACTTCTGTGTGAATCTGGCAAAATAATGAATGCTAGAAAGCTATTTTCACGTGCTGCTCAAATGATTTTTATTGGTTTAAAAGAGAAAATATTGCATTTTGGCCTCTAGCTGGTGCTGCATTATAAGAAATTCCTGGGATATGTCATGGCATCTAGTGGCCAAATGTGACATTTTAAATCATTGAAAAATATTCAACCAGCACAGGTAGTAGCTTAATGACATCTGTTTTTTTTTTTTTCTTTGTCCCATTCGCACCAAACCAGTGTACATGCACTTTAACTATAGTCTGTATATGCTGCCTTTTAGACTGTGTATGTTCTGCATTAACATTCTACTTGTGCAGCCCTTGGCTGTCAGTGTGGGCTATGGTTTGTAAAAGACCCCAAGCAGATGAACGAGTGAGTAAACCTCAATGGCAATTGCAGACTGCAATCTGTAGAGGAAAAATCCATGCAATATGCAACTGATTGGAGCCATGTATGAAACAAATCTATTCCTCTAGAGCTCCCAACACCCATTCCATTCAGTCTGTGTAGAAAAATTTTGAAAAGATAATTGTTCCACAATTAGTCTACAGCTTTATAAACCACACAATTCCATAAAAACTATTGAATTTTTCCATCCTATCTGGTATCTTTTATCTTTGGTTTTCTTTCCTATCTAATATTTTTAAGCTTTGATTTGTACCTATGTGATTGAATCATTTGCTCAACTATTTCAGTCTAGCAACATTCAGTTAGAATATCTAATGTTTCATAAAATGATGGGATCAGTACCAGTATGGACAGCCTTTTCTTACCTGCAAAGTAAAGGCATAATTGGCTAGTATGCATCGCATACTAGCACAGTGTGACACTTGCCTGCAAACAAAGCCCTCGTCGTCCCCGCTGGAGGCTGCATCCATCTTCCTTCCGGGTCCGCGGACTCTGGCTGAAGCCGCGTGACGTCACTCCCGCGTATTGCATGCGGGAGCCACCAGTCACGGCACAGGGCTCTAAAGAAACAGCCCTTCCTATTGGTAAGACAGTACCTATTGGTAAGCCTTCTTGTTATATGCTTACCTACAGGTTCAAACATTAGATAAAAGTTTACTTCCTCTTTAAGCCGGCCATAAACTTTGTTTTGTTTTTTGTTTTTTTGTGTTTTTTTTTTTTTCGGTCCGTCCGCTGGGTGGAAAAAAAAAATTCTTTCATCCACACAAACGAGGGGGTTGAAGGATTCCAGCTCCCTGGCCCCCAACCGGGACTCGTAGGCTGCAGCTGCTATTTGATGGAAACATTTCCAACATGTCACTTTGACAGAAGTCAAATAAACAATTTAAATTCTGTCTATTGGGGGAGCCACACACACTGATCAAAATTCAGGCCTGCCCAGCAGCCGATCAGCATAGGGCCAGTGTTACACTACTCTACAGTATCCAAACTACACCTAGTCCATGATTTCCATTATTTTACAATAAAAATTCTATTCTGATGATTGTGTTTGTGTTATGTTTATGTAGACAACTACATTCAGAAGACAAAAAAGTCCTATATTGATAGTCGAGCAAGAAGAAACCTGGGCTCCATTAACACTGAGTTACATGATGTGCAGAAGATCATGGTAGCAAACATTGAAGAAGTCTTATTACGTGGAGAAGCCCTTTCAGGTATGCTTATGTGAAACTCTAAAATATTATTATTGCATGGTTTTGACTTTAATAGTTATCCAAGTACACTTACACATGAATAGGTTTAGATGCAGTACTTTTGGTGCCCTTTCAGAAAACAAGGCAAAAATGCCTACCTAATAGAAAGTCTATGGGACTGAGGCTAAAGCCTTGGGTAAAACATACGAAAACCACAGATAGACTCATGCTGCAGCCATACTGCTGTGCAGCAGTGTGAAACCGGTCTAACAACCTTAGACCATTCAGAGTAGGAATCGGTATTCTGAAAACTGTTCTTTTAACCAGTTTTCCATCTATTTACAGACTTTTATTTTTTTACAATGACAAACTTGTTATGTTATATTTACCTGCTCCATGCAGTGGTAATGCACAGAGTGGTCACTTCCACATGATCTGGGGTCTCCCGCCAGCATTCTTGGCTCCTCCTCCCTACTGAGTGCCCCCATAGCAAGCTAATTGCTATGGGGGCAATTTTGCGGGCTCGATAATGAGCGGCACTGGGCGTCTATAGACACACAAACCGAGGCTCAGCCTGCCCCGTTTCCTCCTCACAGGATTTGATTGACAGCAAAAGGGGCCATGGCTCCCACTCCTGACTTTGAGTCCTATGAAGAGAGAGAGAGAGCAGCGCTGGGTCGAGATAGGACTCGGGTAAGTATTTGGTGGTCACTGGGGGAGCTGATCGTGGAAGGTTTTTTTTACCTTAATGCCTTTACAATGTCTTTAAAACCACTTTAACATACACATTAGCCATCCATCGGGAACTGTGGGGTTTAGTTACTGAAGCTTGAGAGTGCAAAATCATGCTCACTTCTGCATAGAAACCAGACCACTTCAAGGTTTTATTGCCAAAGCGTAACCCCTTCACGTTTAAGGGTAAAACCAATCTTAATGCCTAAGCACAATTTTGCAACTCTGACATTTGTTAGTAAAACCGTACATATCATCACAACTGCTTTATGCATCTAGGTGGAGTATACCTTGTTTTTGCCAGGACAAATTGGGCTTTCATTTGGTAGGAAATGGTTATGGATAGCTCCTGAATTTTTTTTTTCTTTATTATCAAAGGAAAACTGGCCCAGAATAGAAAAAAAAATCATATTTTTTGCATTTAGCTGTATATTTTTTGTTACTGCCATAATTTACCACCAAAGAACAACACAAAATAAATTCACCTGCTCCTGAGGATCGCAGCAATACCCAATATGTGTGTGTTATTTGTTGTATGTATCGATCAGTTGACCCCCGAATAGTAACTTTGCTGATAATATCCCCTCCTCGCGCCGTGCCCACCTTCGTGACTTTTCAGTCAAGGTCAATAATGCAACCATCAGACCCTCCCCTCATGCCAGGGTAATAGGTGTAATCCTAGGCTGGCCTGTCCTTTCAGCCCCAAATCCAATCATTGTCAAAAGCTTGTAGATGTATCCTCCGTAACATCTTTAAAATTCGCTCCTTTTTTAATTAAACCACAGAGCTACGCATTCACTCCCTTGTTATCTCTCGCATTGACTATTGTACCTCCCTTCTCATAGGCTTACCTCTCCATAGACTATCCCCTCTTCTGTCTATCATGAATACTGCGGCCAGACTCCTCTACCTTAACAACCGCTCAGTTTTTGCCACCCCTCTATGCCAATCCCTACACTGGCTTCATATCACCCAGCAAATTAAATTTAAAATACGAACAACAACATACAAAGCCATTCACAACTCTGCCCCGAGCTACATTACCAATCCTTTCTCCAAATATCCAAGCCGTCCTCTCTGCCCTTCTCAAATCCTCCTGCTCTCAAGCTCCCTTGTCTCCTCCTCCCATGCTTGTCTCCAGGACTTCTCCAGAGCCTCTCCCATCCTCTGGAACTTTCTACCTCAATCTGTCAGGTTATCTCCTACTCTGGCTGCCTTTAGGCAATCCCTTATAACTTATCTCTTCAAGGAAGCCTATCATGCCTCCAACTAATCTTTTATCACTTCCAACAGCTCACCCCCCCCCCCCCCCCACCCACAGTTACAACCTTCTGTACCACTTGCCCCACCCTATTAGATTGTAAGCTCTTATGAGCAGGGTCCTTTTTAACCCTCTCGTATTTTATTGTATTGTAACTATACTGTCTCCCTTTTTTTTATATTGTAAAGTGCTGCATAACCTTCTGGTGCTATATAAATCCTGTATAATATTAATAATCTGGAGTGTCGGGACCCGGTTGTTAGTTTGGGGCCCGGGGCTCCCCGCTAGGTCGGCCATGACATAGCGCCACCTGATGGGCACTGGCCTCACGAGGTCTCATATGACCGGGTCTCGGGCTCCCCCCAGTTCCATGGTGAGGAGGCTCTGTCTGGAGCGGTGGCTGCCTGATTCCTGGTTTGGCGAGTAGCTATCCCCCTAAAGGGTTTTAGGGTGGACACGGCCCCTCCCTGCGTTCCCCTCCTTCCCGTTAGCCCCCCTCCCCTTGAGTTTAAAGGTCCTGTGGGTCATCTACCCCCCCACCCCCCCTTTCTTCCCTCCTCAACCTACTGTGTTTGTATGGTGGTCTGGCTACCTCCTGGGGCAGGGCGCTGTACTGGTGATGGGGGCGGGGTATGCTGCCAGCGACCGGGCAGTCAGTTGTAAGGGGGGGAGCTGTACCTGGTGGGGGGGCTCCTGCCACGCCCCTCCTTCTTGCTCTGTCTTGCCTGGGCCCAGGGATCCTTCCTGGAAGCCTTGTGGACCTGCCATTTTGTTGTAGCCTATTTTCTGTATAGCCTGGTGGCCATTTTCCCTTATTCCGGCATTAAATCGAATGATAGCCATTAGTGTGGAGCCTTCTGGGCGTCCATTTTGGCTGTGGGAGTCCCTCCTTATCCCCTGGTGCTGACTCATGGACTTCTTTCCTTCCTGGATGCCGCATGTGGAGTGCTTTGATCCTGGTACTGCCGGGTCCTCTCCCTCTCTCTGCTGCAGGATCGAGGTGTGATCTGTGGCTGGGGACCGGGTGGTGTTACCAGCGCGGTGGGGGTGTCCCTTAGCAGTGTTTTTTTTTTTTTTTTTTTTTTTTTTTTTTACTTTTTGGGGGTACCCTTACTCCTCTTGGAGTCCTTGGAGCACGTTTCCCCACCTGACACCCCCTCTCAGAGCCTGCGGGCCCTCTTGGTCCCAACCGTCCATTGATGCACTGATGGCGGTCCTGGAGTCCTTTTTGTCCTGGGTGGAGGTAGCTTTTGGGTGGCGGGGTATCTGTCTCTGTCTCCTCAAATTCTGAATCTGATCTGGCCACCGTGGACGGGGCCCGCCCTGAGGGGTCTGAAGCCTCACCCTGAGGGCTCTGTAGCCGTACACGAAAAGGCGCTGGTGGATGCACTAATTGTGTCTGTGCGTGAGACATTAAAAAATAGAGGACGCAGCTGAAGCTGTGGTGGAAGCACCCTCCTTAAGAAGTGGACTGTTCCACCAGTGTTGGATCCCCCCAGGTTGAATAAGGCAACCATGATTCCGGTAGAAGAATTGCTGGCTTTTAGGGATCCGGCTGACAGAAAGGCAGAGGCTGTGGCCCGCAGTATGTTCACTGTGGCCAGCTCGGCACTCAGACCGATTTTCACCATTGCCCTGGTGTCAAACTCTGACCGAGTGGGCTAAGCTTTTACGCCGTAACCTGGAGGGTAAGCAGTTCCCCCCCTGCCTTTGCGAAGCTGGCGGACCAATTGGTCCAGGGGATGCAGTTTATCTGTGATGCCTCTTTGAATGCGGCTCCCCTAGACTAGACTGTCTGTTTCAGCAGTGGTCCTTTTTTTTGTTGCTCAAATGTTGGTCTGCGGACCAGACCTCTAAAAAAGCCTTAACTGATCTTACTTTTAAAGGGAGATCACCTGTTTTGGCACTACCCTGGATGACATTAAAGCCCCGTACACACGCACAGATTGTTGGCCGTAAATTGTCGGCCAACGTCCGATCGGCCGATTGTAGGCTTGTTAGTATGATGCTTCCGACAACCAACTGCAAATTTTCGGCCGAAAAAAAATCTGGTGTGCATGCTATAAAATTTTCGTTGGCCAACAACAGAACGGCCGATTTGTTCCTCAGTCGGTACAGATTTCGGCAGACAAAAATCAGATGAGCAAGACTGGGCATGCTCAGAGAAGAAAAAACACACGGAAATCAACCATCACATGACATCACTTCTGAAGTTGGTTTTTGTTGGCCAACAAAAGTCCAGTGCAAGTCTAGAGCACATTTCAACCAACAAACACTGGACAAAAGACGGCCAATCGGTCGGCCAACAATCTGTGCGTGTGTACGGGGCTTAAGAGTCTCACAAGGGGGAAGAGCAGCTTTCTTCCGCAGGCTAGTAAGGGTAAGAAACCTCATTGCAGACGTGGCCCATCCTTCTCGGCTCACAGGAAGTTTTTTAATCCCTCAGGGCATGCTGATGAGGGTTCAAGGCCTCTTCGGGAGGATCCAAGCGAACTTGGTCTAGCAAGTCCAAAGCGGGGGTTCTCCAAACCCGCCAACAAGGCTCCTTCTGCATGAAGGTGTACTTGTGCCTCTGGTGGGGGGCTGTCTTCGCTGATTTCTGGACCAGTGGACCTCATTTGTTCAAGACAAGTGGGTCCACGAAGTAATACAATCCAGCTACAAGATTGTTTCATTCTTACCCTCCGTAGAGGTTCTTTCCTTCCAATGTGCGTCTGTCCCTGGACCAATTTGCAAGCCCTCTTTGGTGCGGTGCAAGACTTGTTACTTCAAGGGGTAATTGTTCCAGTTCCAACTCCAGAACATTTTCAGGGGTTTTATTAAAACCTGTTCACGGCCCCAAAGAAAGAAGGCAAGGCGCGTCTAATTCTGGATCTAAAAGTCCTGAACTGCTTTGTGCGGGTACAGAAGTTCAGAATGGAGTCTGTTCGCATGGTGGTGGCATTGTTGCATCAGGGTGATTTTCTTGCCTCTATTGACATCAAGGACGCTTTCTTACACATTCCAATATGTGTCTGTCACCAATGCTTCCTCCACTTTGCCGTGGGAGAGGAGCATTCTCAGTTTATGGAGTTACCCTTTGGTCTCACCTCTGCTCCTCGGGTCTTCACAAAGGTGTTGGCTCCGGTGCTGTCGTTTATGTCAGCAAGGAATTTCTGTGCGGAGCTACCTGGACGACCTTCTCTTGCATGCAGAGTCTCCTACTGCTCTGATGGACAACAGGGACATCACTATACAGGCTCTGAGGGAGTTTGGCTGGCTTCTGAATTATCAGATGTCTCCTCTGGTTCCTTCAGCAAAACTGGAATATCTGGGTCTGACTCTGGACTTGGCTCTAGCCAGAGTGTTCCTTCCTCTGTACAAACTAAAGAAGTTGCATGCTGAGATTCATCCCTTGCTGTCCAGCAGGTGGTCGTCCTTCTGGACTTGCATGAGGGTGCTGGGCCTGATGGTTTCTACCTTTTTTGAGGCGTTCCAGTTTGCACAGTTCCATACGAGGTTGCTGCAAAGGGAGATCTTAACCAAATGGGACAAGTGTCCGAAGGCTCTAGACAATCAGATCCGGCTGAGCCTAAAAAAAAAAGGGTCTCTGATCTGGTTGCTTCTCTCTCCAGCTCTTCACCAGGGCAAATCTTTTCTTCCCCTGTATTGGACAGTGGTCACCACGGATGCCAGTTTGTCCAGGTGGGGAGGTGTACTGGGTCAGCACTTCGCTCAGGACATTGATCAGGAGCCTGGACACTGGAAGGGTCCAGGCTCCTGATCAATGTCCTGGAACTCTGAGCGATCAGGCTGTGCCTGAATCACTGGGCAGATTGCCTTCAGGGGTGTCCGGTGCGAATCCAAGCGGACAATGCCACTGCTGTTGCTTATGTCAATCATCAGGGTGGAACAAGAAGTGTATTGGCAGCTCTGGAGGTAGCTGGCATTCTTCAGTGGGCAGAACATTTTGTTCTGGCTCTCTCCGCTGTACACATTCCAGGGGTGGAAAACTGGCAGGCGGATTATCTCAGTCCGCAGGCGTTGAACCAAGGGGAGTAGTCCCTTCATCCCGAGGTGTTTCAACAGCTGTATCTCCGGTGGGGCACCCCCAAGGTGGATCTGTTGGAGTCTCAGCTCAACAGGTCATGGGATAGCAAGCAGACGCCACAGGCGCGCTGGTGGCCCCCTGGGGCCAATATCGTCTGAGTTACGCTTTCCCTCCTCTCAAGCTTCTGCCGAGACTCTTGTGCAGGAATGAGGCAGAAGGAATTCCAGTCATTCTAGGGGCCCTGGATTGGCCTCGCCGGTCTTGGTACGCCGACCTGGTGGGGCTGGTCACCAACGCCCCTTTCAGGGAGGATCTGCGGTCCCCAGGGCCAATCTTCCATCCTGCTTTACAGTCGCTGGCTTTGACGGCTTGGCTGTTGAAAGCCAGGTGCAAAAGGATAGAGGTTTGTCTGGGTCAGTGATTCCCACACTACTGAAGGCTAGGAAGTCTTCTAGGAAGATCTACCATCGTACGTGGAAAGTGTACATTTCTCTATCGCTCATTGACAGACGTAGTCCTCGGTGATACAGCACCTTCGGGTTATGTTGCCTCCACAGGAGTAGGACTAGACAGGAAATGAAAAATGCTCTGGCCACACCCCAGGGGCAGTCCCCGAGGGTATATCCTCTCTCTCTCTCTGCCACAGCAAATCAGTTTTTTTCTGTCTAGTCAGGAGTAAGGACCTAGATACCTTGCTGGGATCTTCGGTCCTGGCAGGATTTTTTTCTTAGAAAATAATTTTTTAAGACAGCTTTTTTTCTCCAGTGTTCCTGTGAGATCTTCAAGCAAGAAAGCTGAACTGGGCGACGGGCGGGATGTTGAGATCCAGTGGTCACCCCAGTTCAGCCTACGAGCGCGTGCAGGCCATATCTCCGCGCTGGGTCGGCCGCGACATAGTCCCACTGGACGGGGACTGACCCTGCGAGTTAAACGTCTCGCTGAAACGCCAAAGACCATGAGTCACGGCGCCCGTATTGGTCGACAGCCCTCCTACCTCGGTGGAGAGGGGTACTGTCAGGAGTTGGCGCCCGCCTGGTTCCGGTATGGTGAGTAGTATGTTCCCCCTTTCCCCCTGACGGGTCTTGTGGTGAACGCGGGCCCCTCTCTGTAATGGTAAGGATGGGTTCCCCTCTATCCTACAACATGTCACAGATCCCCCTAATTGAGTGTGATTTTTGTGTACAAAAAGCCAGGAGGCTTGGTTTGGGAGCTGACAATCTAATTGTAAAAATGTGTAAATGATTGTAGTCAGTGGCAGTACTAAAACTTTACTGTGCTAGTATAAGGTATCCTACCTGTCCGTAGCCACAGGGCGATGTCTATACATGTATACTGCATTCCAGATCATTCCTCCAGCTAAGCAGATGCCTCCCGACGGCCACGGACCGCATACGGCCCGCTAGGGTCCGGTACCTCCGACCACGCTGACCACCATGAGGGTGAAGGGTTGTGAGGCCGAGATCCTTCTGCAGACATGTAGATTGCACGAGGCCGCCATTTTGGTGTAGCCTCGTGTCTCCAGCATGGGGGCGGCCATGTTTGAGGTGACTCAAACACCTCATGGAGCCAGGGGGAGGAGCCGGCAGGCGTGTTAAGGGGCAGAGCCGCCTCTTTTACCCAGGAAATAGGGCCAAAGACTTCATGTCTGTAACAAGACAAGCACTGAGCAAGCTGATGAAAACTTCTGTGCATCAGGGATGAGCCTTGGGGTCTGTCTCTCTCTCTGTGGGGTCCAAAAAGGCAGGTAACACTGAGGGGCGCTGTTGCGACTGGGGGACACAAAAAAAAAAAAAAATTTTTTTTTTTACTTTGTCATTTTTTGTCGCTGGCAAGTGTCTTGTATAATCATTGACCCTGCCGCATAGGTATCCCCACCTGATCCCCTCAAGGTGGCCGCAGGACCCTTCAGTACCCCACTTATTTTTAATGCATTATCGGCAGTTTTGGAGTCTTTGGTATCCCGGGTGGAGGTGGCCTGTCAGGGACGGGGATCAAGAAGCGACCCCCGCCTACCCCTATTGTTTATCAGATACTTCAGATACGGATTCGGAACTGGTCAATGCAGTTGCAGGTCCCTCTTAGGGGGCTGTTGTCTCAGGTAATATCTCCTCAGCAGTGAGGAGCACGTTTCTGCCTCCGCCATAGCACAAGAGTGGTGGATGCACTAGTTGTGTCCGTCCGGGAAACCTTTAGTCTTGAGGTTACACCGGCAGAGGTAGCTGAAACTGAGATTCCTTTTTTGGTACTTGTTAGCCTACCAAAAGGGCGAAGGATTTTCCTTTACCCAAATGGGGTCGTTTAGAAACGAACCCCTGTTATTTCCAAACGCATGGCTAGGTGCTATCCGTTTGAGGAATTCCTCTTTATAGGATAGACGGTACCACCTGCTGTCTTGCCACAGACTGTTAGGATAAAAAGACCTCGTAACTAACGAGGACCTTCCTTTTCTGCTCATATATTGTTCGTTCCGCGAGGGCGGGCGATAAGGCGAAACCCTCCAAAGCCCCTTTAGAGGGGTTTCAAAGGGCGCTGGTCGGGTAAACAAAGAGTCCGGCTCAGCCAAGCCTGAAGAATATAGCCTGATGCGCCCCTACCCATCTCTGGGGTGGGGGGGGGATGTCTTCACCGGTTTCTGGAGGACACAGGATCGAGTTTCGATCACTTCCACTGGTGCGATTCTTCCCTTCTAACATTGAACGGTTTCAGGGGTTCTATTCGAACCTATTCACAATGCCCAGGAAAGAGGGCAAGGTGCGTCCAAATCTGGACTTGGGAAGAAATAGAGTCCATCCGTACAGTGGTGGCCTCCCTGCATCAAAGAGATTTCCTGGCGTCCATAGACATATAGGATGCCTATCTTTATATCCCCATCATCGCAGGACATCAGCGTTTTTTCGCTTTCCCAAAGATCATCCCTGGTTCCCACCAGGAGACTGAACTATCTGGGCCTAAGGTTGGATACATCCTGGGCAAGAGAGTTTCTCCTTGCTGGGAAACTCCAGAAGGTTCAGTCAACGATTCGGATGTTGCTGTCCGTCAATTGGCTGGGACTGATGGTGGCCTTCTTAGAGGCAGTACCGTATACCCAGTCTCATACCCGAATTCTCCTGAAGGAGATTTTTTTAATGGAATCAGAATTCCGATTCCCTGGACAATCGGATCCGGTTGAGCGAGCGGACCAGGAAGTCTCCGATGCTCAACCAGGGGAAGTCATTTCTTCCGATAGTATCCAGATTACCAATAAGGGTATCGGAACTGAGAGCGATCAGATTTTGTCTGATTTACTGGATCGAGCAGCTCTAGAGCAGCCCGATTCGGATCCAATCGCATATGGCCTCTTCATCCAGAGGTTTTTCCCTAGCTGTCCCTTCATTGGGACATCCCGGATGTGGATCTGTTGGCACCTTGGCCTAACAGGAAGGTGCGGAGGTTTGTAGCTCGCGCCACAATCCTCTAGCGGACGCAGCAGAAACGCTGATCGCCCCGTGGGGGCAGTATCAGCTACGGCATGCCTTCCATCCTCTCAAGTTGCTGCGGGAACTTCTTCGCAGGATAGAGGTGGAGGGAATTCCAGTTATTCTGGAAATTCCGGATTGACCTCGTCGAGCCTGGTACGCCGACTTGGCGAGGCTAGTCGCGGACGCTCCTTGGAGACTTCCTCTCAGGGAGGATTTGCGGTCTCAGGGACCGATCTTCCATCTTGCTTTACAGTCGCTGGCTTAATGGCCTGGCCATTGAGACCCAGGTACTGAAGGACAAGGGAGTGTCAGCTTCAGTTATTCCTACCTCCAGTTAAAGCAAGGAAAGCGACTTCCAGCACATGGAAGTCTTCTATTGCATGGTGTGAATCTATTGGATTTCCCCCACAGACCTATTCGGTGACCCGAATTTTGGTCTGTCTGCAACAAGGGGTTGAGCAGAAACTATCCTTGAGTACGATCAAGGGTCAGGTTTTCGGCGTTAGCAATCTTCTTTCAAGAAACCTTTGGCTAATCATTCCTTGGTGCGGAATTTCATCCAGGGGGTGCGACATCTGGCTCCGCCAGTGTGCGCACCCTTACCGCCTGGTATCTTAATTTAGTGTGGTCGGTTCTTCAGAAACTTCTCTTTGAAGATATTAGGGAGATTCCCTTGCTTACATTCCCAGAAGGTGGCCTTCTTGGTGGCCATTACTTCTGTACGCAGGGTGTCAGAACTGGCCGCATTATCCTGTCGTTCCCCAGATCTGGTGGTTCATAGGGATAAGGTGGTTCTTCTTCCGAATCCATCCTTCCTTCCTAAAGTGGTTTTCGTAAGACGGACTCACTTTTTGTGATCACGGATAGCCCTTGAAGGGGGTTGCCTGTGTCTGCCGCGACCATATCTACATAGATCAGTCAGACGGTGGTACAGGCTTATTCTATTAAGGGTCGGAATCCTCCGTTCCCTGTTAGGGCGCACTTCACTCGAGCGCTCAGTACTTCCTGGGCCTTTCGCCATCAGGCGTCAGTGGTCCAGGTATGTAAAGCGGCCACCTGGTCGTCGGTACATACCTTTACAAAATTTTATAAAATTGATGTGATGGCATCGGCGGATGCCTCATTTGGCCGCAAGGTTTTGCAGGCCGCAATTTGAGGAGACCGGTGGTCTACCTCGAGGGTTTTTTTCTGTTTGAAAATTTTTTTGTTGAGTCTCATCATTAAGGATGAGCATTGTAAACTTCTAGTTGGCACCGGTTGGCCCTTCTAGATTTGGATTTGATTTCCATTTTCCCACCCCTCATTTGTGATACTGCTCTGAGACTTCCCGAAGGTGCTGTATCACCGAGGACTACGTCTGTCAATGAGCGATAGAGAAAAATGGATTTTTGTAAAATCTTACCGTAAAATCCTTTTCTCTTAGCTCATTGACAGACGTAGTACCCGCCCCTCTGTTTTTGAGTTGGGTTGGGTTAAATTCTCTAAGCACTGCTTTTGTGACATAACTGATTTGCTGTGGCAGAGAGAGAGAGAGGATATACCCTCGGGGACTGCCCCTGGGGTGTGGCCAGAGCATTTTTCATTTCCTGTCTAGTCCTACTCCTGTGGAGGCAACATAACCCGAAGGTGCTGTATCACCGAGGACTACGTCTGTCAATGAGCTAAGAGAAAAGGATTTTACGGTAAGATTTTACAAAAATCCATTTTTTGTGGTGGGAGTCGCTTGCTGTTCACCCTCGCCTTTTTTCGGTGGCTCGGGTCTTGACCTTCCTTCTACGGGGGGGTCGAGCAGAAATTAGCCTTGAGTACCATTAAGGGTCAGGTGTCGGCCTTGGCGGTCCTCTTTCAATGAAACTTGGCTACGCACTCCCTGGTGGTTTTTTTTTTATTCGGTGTGGGTTCTATTTTTGACTCCACCAGTGCGGTCCCCACTGCCGCCTTGGGATCTCAACTTGGTGCTTTCAGCTCTGCAGAAGCCCCCACCCCTGAAAATATTTGGGAGATTTCCCTGTTTACGCTATCCTAGAAGGTGGCCTTTTTAGTGTATATCCCCTCTGCACTCAGGGTGTTGGAATTGGTGGCGTTGTCTTGTCGTTCCCCTTATTTGGTGGTCCACAAAGAGATTTCTGTCGTTCCTTACAAAGGTGGTCTCTGATTTCCATCTGAATGATGACATTGTGTTGCCTTCCCTGTGTCCCAGGCCAAAACATCTTAAGGAAATTGCGGGGCATACCCTGGATGTGGGTCGGGCTATTCGGGTGTACCTGGCAGCTACGAAGACTCGCTATTTGTGCTTACAGATGGGCCTCGAAAAGGACTATCTGCTTCTTCTGCGACCATTTCTGGATGGATCAGACAGACAGTGACTCAGGGCTATTCGATTAAGGGTCATGTTCCTCCTTTCCCTGTGAAGGTGCACTCTACGCGGGCGCTCAGTGCTTGTTGAGCCTTTCATCAATCAGGCGTCATTAACGCAGGTGTGCAAGGTGGCTACTTGGTCATCGGTGCATACTTTCACAAAGTTTTATAAACTGGATGTGTTGGCATCTGCGAATGCCTCTTTTGGCGGCAAGGTTTTGCAGGCTGCTGTTTAGGGGTTTGTTCCCTCTTTGGGAGTGTAATGTTTTTCAGGTGGGCTCCAGTTATTTTGGTTGAGCTCCTGTTACCTTGTTGGCTACTTTTTAGCCTTGGGAATTTTTTCTTGCTGTTCCCACCCCTCATGTTTGACACTGCTTTGGGATGTCCCAATGGTCAAGAAGATCAGAAGCTATGTCCATCAATGAACAAAAGAGAAAATGGGATTTTTGCCTTACCGTAAACTCCATTTCTCTGTTGTTCATTGACGGACACAGCACCGACCACTCTGAAGTTGTATTACTTCTGACACTGCTTGTAACAAAACTGAGTACCTATAGCAGAGAGGGGGAGTATACCTCCTGGGACTGCCCATAGGCGTAGTCAAGTTCTTTATCTGCCTAGGGTCCTACTCCTGTAAGGGGCAGTATAACCCAATGGTCATGAAGATCAGGAGCTGTGTCTGTCAATGAAAGTCAGAGAAAAGGATTTTACGGTAAGTCAAAAATCCCATTCCCCCCCACTGTATATGAAATAAAATCATAATATGATCTCAACTACTCCTTCTTCTTCTTTCTTCTTCTTTTTTTTTTTTTTTTTTTTTTTTTCTTTTTTTATGTGCACTCATAGTAGGCTATTTATTGCTGGAGATTAAGAGGTCCATCAAAGCACAATTTTTGTTGGGCTTCTATAAACTGTCCCATAAAATTGTACCGTGATGGGTTTATACGTTTCACCCTTTTTTGCAATTCTAGCAGTGCCATTGCACCAGTCAGTTTCAGGTTAGTAAAATCTCCCATTAGCACCACTGTCCCAGTCTGTGCAGCCCTTTCTGCATGTGTAAGGAGCTGAGCCTGTACCTTTTTCATTATTACTGTAATACCCTTGCATAACTTCGCAGTAGGCACCTTTATGTTAATACGCCCCTTATGCCTCAGGACCTTAATTTCCATCGAAAATATCATCTTTTACACTCCATTTTATATCAAAAACCACCTTTCAATTTACTGTCTGACCAAAAGGTAGCATAGTCAAGGAATATAACACTCCAGTCTTGTGAAGAATCAAGCCAAGATTCTGTAGTTATTTGGTAAATGGATGTTCTTCAAAGGTTTTGGCTCTCCCATTTTGCTTGTCAAGCTTGTCGAGTGCAAAATCTGGTATAACTCTGCATAGAAACCAGTTAGCTTCCAGGTTTTATTGTCAAAGCTTAATTGAAGAAGCTGATTGGCCACCATGTACAGCTGCACCAGATTTTGCACTCTCCAGATTTTAGTAAATCGGCCCCATTGTGTAATCCACCACCACAATTTATATTTTCTATATGGTTCTTTGTTGAACAATAAGGAACATATTTGTTGGTTGGTGTGTGTTTATAACATCAGTCTCCTTTGTTACCTTTTCGTTTCAGGTTTACTTATTACTGGTTTGTTTTTGTTTTTTTTTTAATTTGTTATTCTTGTAGAAGATATAAAAGAATTGTATTGGTGGGGTGTACATTTTCTTGCTAATGTGTATGCTAAATTGGATGCCTATTCATCTATTGTCTCTTTATTCTGCAGCACTGGATTCAAAGGCCAGCAACTTGTCAAGTTTGTCCAAAAAATACCGTCAAGATGCAAAATATCTGAACATGCGATCCACCTATGCCAAACTGGCAGCTGTTGCAGTGTTTGCAGTAATGCTTATTCTGTATGTCCGGTTTTGGTGGCTTTGAAATATAATACAGTTCAAAGAAGGCTGTAAAGGTTAAATGTTGGAATATTGGCTGAGGTCTTGGACAGTTAATTGTTGCCATCATCTTTGTTTTTTAACTGCTAATACACAGAATAATAATAGTGTGGAATCTTCAGGATCCTCCAGTCTTGGATTATAGCATCTGAAAGGACTGGCTCAGAGATGGAGTTAACATTTCCTGAATTGGAAGACCAGGAACATCGGGAAATTAAAACGTTAGCAATTTTTGTTTCTGAAATGTCAAAACATACATTTTAGAATTCTATAACAGTTCAATTTAAAATACTTGATCATTTATTTAACAGCACAATCCTCTGCATGCTTAACAGTTATCCGTTTCCTGCTAGCAAGCAACATGGTAGTACTTGCCAGGAATAGTGTACTAGGTTGTCAAGAAAGAGAAAATAAATCTTGGCTTCTCAAAACAAGGCTAAAGATGATACAGATATTTCATATCGCATGGCTTTTTTCATGAGAAAGATGGTCGGTTGTGTTTTTAACAGTCAGTCTGCCTTATTTATCCTAGTGTCCTTAAATTATATGAAAACCCTTACCCCTGTAAAACACCCCATTCACTTTAAAATGGAGGCAAAATGTGTGTGTGCGCGTGTATATATGATGACAAATTTCCTTTTCTTTCGTTCAGGAGAATTGCATGTAAGCTGGCCATACAGCTCAGTAGATTTACGATCAAAAATTTGTATGAAAATTCTCATCCGTACATTTGATGAATGTTCTTTGAAAGTACTTAAATTTAGTTTTTTTTTCTCCCTTCAATTTTGGAATGAACGTCATTTCCCAAAGGAAATCGCATTTACAGTTTAAATTTGTTCAAGCAAAAATGTTCATCCTGCTCCTTTTGAATTTTCTCATCACTGTGGTTGAATACAAACATACATTTGATCCACTAACAAGTTGAAACTTTTAACAAACTTTCCTGAAACCAAACTTTTTTTTGTTTTTATTTCTTTAATGAAATGATTCCAGTTTATGGCCAGCTTTAAAAAATGCTTGCTTCTGGGCAGCGTTATACAGCATGCTGTATGATAGTACAGACTTTTGTCTTAACATCTTCCTCCTCTTCGGGAAAGAGTTGACTGTGGCTTTTTCTTGTTCAGCGTGTAATCTAGCCTCCCTATTGGTGCTATTACACAGTGTAGCCAATAGGAAGGCAAGAAGAGTAGGGAGCGACCTAGCTGATTTTTGTCCAAATAAGGCATGCATTTTGTTAGGTAGGCCTAGTGTTTCACAGCACAGCTGAATGTGTGTAGACACTATTATACAGTGAGCAAGTGGTTTCTTACTGTGAGTCCAGTCAAAAATTTGCTTTACGGATACTTGATAAATAAGGCTGACTAGTGTGCATATTGTATATTCTTCACTTCTTACTGTAATTTCTAAGACCAATCAAAAAAGTAAATCTGTTTAAAATAAATGTACACTGGCATAATCAAACCTTTCATCTTTCAGCACCTGCTTGGATCTCTACTAAAAAGTTTATTAGGGAAAAAAATGCTGGAGAATGTGTGTGGAAGATAATAAGCTGTTTTTAATGTAATTTAATAAATCCATTTTAATAAATCTTAGTCATAGTATTCCAAGTTGTAGGGAGACTCTATGTACGTGTATGCATATATTTTTCCTGGATCCTCACAGGAGACCACGCATAAAAGATGAACCCTGCCATCTGCCCAGACAGGACTGAAACAAAATAAATATATAAAGACTACAACAATATCTTTTCTCATCATGGGGCGCTATTTAACTTTACCAGGTCAAATGGAGGCTCCTAGTGCAGACCTAAGGTTTTGAGCTGGTGGAGGGAATTCAAAGCTAGCTTGTTTTTTTTTGTTTTTTTTACCCTGCAAGGGGCAATTATGGTTTCCTCTCTAGAGAAAAATAAAGCTGGTGTGTGCTTCTGCTCCAGATTTGGGTGCAATATTTCTTTGAAACAAGCTTAAATAATTTCAAAATGTGCACATCCACAGTTATTTCCTAAAGCGGAATAAAGCCAAAAATAATTTTTATACAGTATTTTATAAAGTTCCACTAGTTTGCCCAGTGATTTACAGCATGAGGGCAGACAGCACAATTACAATACAGGAGGAATCAGAGGGCTGTGCCCATTAGAGCTTGCAATCTAAAACAGAGGGTCAAGTGATACAGAGGTAATAAGGTGTTAGGTGGAGGCATTATAGGCTTCTCTGAAAAGAGAGTTTTCAAGAAACACTTAAAAGTGGATATACTTTGAGATAGTTGGACAGATTGGGGTAGGGAATTCCAAAGCATGGGAGGCGGTGGCAAGGGAACTAAAGAATAGGAGGTCTTGGGAGTAACAAAGATAATGATTTGGTTGGTATTTTGACACTAGGGTAGTGATGTAGCTGGGAGCCAAGTTGTGGATGGATTTGTAGGATGTTAGTATTTCTAATTTAATTTGTTGGCTGCCACTCAGGAGGGGTTCGCAGAGAAGGGTAGCAGATGCTGGGGGACATGGAACACACTAAATTGGATGCTAAATCATCCACTAGTATAAAAGTCCACATTTGCATAGATAAATCATACAGAGAAGGCAATGAAAGGAGTGGGAGGCATAAAAAAAAAAAAAAATCTACATACACCTATTTTAATAATGGTTGTGCCTCCAACTGGAGTAGCTGCATGTAATAAACATTGTACATATGACTAGTAAAGACTTGGTCAAAGTTTTCTTAAGAGTGTTAATGTGCATAGGTTTTTGAAACTATATACACTGCTCAAAAAATTAAAGGAACACTTTGAAAAAGCATCAGCTCTCAATGGAGAAAGATATCATGCTGGATAGCTATACTGATATGGACTGGGTAATGTGTTATGAACGAAAGGATGCCACATCATTTGATGGAAATGAAAATTATCAACCTACAGAGGGCTAAATTCAAAGATACCCCAAAAATAAAAGTGCAAAAATGATGCAGCAGGCTAGTCCATTTTGCTGAAAATTAATTGCAGCAACTCAAAATGGTACTTCATAGTTTGTATGGCCTCTGTGTGCTTGAATGAATGCCTGACATCTTCGGAGCATGCTCCTAATGAGAAGACGGATGGTGTCCTGGGGTATTTCCTCCCAGATCTGGACCAGGGCATCACTGAGCTCCTGAACAGACTGAGGTGCAACCTGGCGGCGTCGAATGGACCGAAACATGATGCCCCAGAGGTGTTCTATTGGATTTAGGTCAGGAGAGTGTGGGAGCCATTATATGGATGGTAATATAGCATTCAAATATGTTTATTCTACATACCGTATCTCTTTTTTACCTACCAAAATATATAGGTGGAACATAAAACCTATTTTGTTTCTCTTACATTTTTCTGTAGTTTCACAATACCAGTGAGACTATTGCATTTCTCAGTGTATGTCAACTTTAGACGCTACATTATTAGGTTTTTATTAAGATTTTGAATATTTTATTATTTTCATGAGTTTGTGTTTGTACATAAATTCATATTATATGTCCTGTATCAGGCTACAGTACAGTAAGGATTATTGGACATAGCAGAGTCAAAACCAGGGCTCCCTGCATATAAAAAGAAAAAAATATATATCCAAAGTGACGAACAAGGTATCACAAATAGAAGTGCAATTAGTACTAAACATGATCTTTTTTTTTTTTTGACCTGTCAAAATCAATGGTTCCCTATGAGAGCCCATTGATTTAAATGTAAGTCGCATCCAAGTGGGATCATGTTGATCCGATATGTGGTGTGACTTGTGCTCTGAGGATCTTGAAGGGGAACCCCATGCTAAAAATAAAAAAACGTGTGAGGTCCCCCAACCCCCCCCCCCCCCCCCCCAAGATCCATACCAGGCCCTTATGAGTATGGTATGGATCTTGAAAGGAAACCTCACGCCAAAATGAAAAAAAAAAAACACGGCGTGGGGTCTCCCCTCCCCCCCCCCCACCCCAAGAAGGGTCTGGTATTGATTTTGAGGGGCACCCATACCCTCAGGTCTTCCTCCTCCGATCTTCTCCCTCGGGTCTTCTCAGCCCCTGCTGTCTTCTGCGCCGCCAACTCGGTCCTAAGACACTGTCACCTGTGGTTTTGCCAGCCCCGCTCTCTGCTGCTTCTTATATATGGTCATCCGGTGACATCACCATGAGACCCTGCCTCATTTGTGATGTGATGACACAAGGGGTGGGGTCTCATGGTGACCTCACAGAATGGCCACTTCCCATGGCTATATAAGAACTGGCAGAGAGTGGAGCTGGCATACCCAAGGCAAATAGTGTCGGAGGAGGACCGGGACGGTGGCGGAGAAGACTGGAGGCAGAACCGGAGGGAGAAGATCAGTGGAAGATTTTTAATACAGAACTTCTCAAAACCATCTCTTGTCTTTATTTACACTACACTGCCTTTTTTGGGGGGTAGAGGTACTATGTACCCCATACTCATTCACATGGTGGGGTCGGGATATGGGGGATCCAGATTCTGATAAACTCCCTGCCCGCAGACCCCCGCAACCCCCACCGAGGGTTGTTGGAAAGAGGCCCTTGTCCTCATGAACTTGGGCACAAAGTGTTTTGGGGTGGGGGGTGCAGAACCCTCCTGCCCTAAAGCATCCACCCCCCCATGTTGAAGGCAATTGGGGCTGGTATAGTCCAACAGGGGGGGGGGCGGCGCTCGCTCGTCCCCTCCTCTTTCCTGACCTGCCGGGCTCCATGCTCGGATAAGGGTCTGGTATAAATTGGGGGGGCGACCCACGCCGTGTTTTTTTTTTGTTCATTTTGGCGTGGAGTTTCCTATCAAGATCCATACCAGACTCAAAGGGCTTGGTATGGAACTTGTTTAAAAAAATTTGCCATGGAGTTCCTCTTCAAGGTCCTTAGAGCACATGTTGCACCGCAAGTCGTATCATGATCCGACTTAGATGCCATTTCTATTCAAATCAATTGGCTCAATTTTGGATCAGTTAAGATGGCTCTTATAGGGAACTATTGTTTTTGAATAGAGGCAGAGAAACGCTGCTAAAAGCTAACGCGGCTAAACGCTCATTTACATCAATGCAGAAAGCTACTAAAAGCTACTTTACAGACACTTTCTCCTGGCATTGTTAGTGGTATGGCAGCTTGGTTTTTCTAACACCCTGTGTGCATGAGGTCGTTGCAAGGAGATCAAGAAGAACCAGTGGACAGTGACACTTTATCATATAAAGCCAGGTCTCTGCTTTCTTCATCAGGCGCATTTAATCATTTCTACCTTTAGTGAAGTCTGTGACATCTATGAAAATAAAGTAAAACCAAACAGCAAATTACTGCCAAAAATGAAGTTCACCTGTGAAGATATCTAAATGTTAGAATGCATCTTCACCACAGAATGCAGCCCTCCCAGATAGCAAAGATACCTTGCCACAATCATGAGGCAGTGTTGAATTGTAAGTCTGTTAACTTGCTGCACATTTTCACTAGCAAAGCACAGGTTCTAGTTTGCACTTTGTAGCAAATTACCATGGCAAGTCTCTAGCAAGAGCAAAGTTGCAGGGGTGAATCTACAGCAAAAGCTCTGCAAGTCTACAGCATGAAAATTCAGCACAGGGTAGGCCTCATCACCAACATTGGGTGCAAAGCCAAGGTGATACTCCTTTTCTCCTACAGCTTCTCAGTTTGGAACCTACCTTTGCCAGACTTTCATCAGTAAAAGAAAGCAAAAGTAATTGACCCCAAATCCAATGGCATGTAAACAAAAAGCTCAGCTAGCCAAGATGTTGATGTTGTAGTTTCTTACTTTAGTCTGGTGTTGTTCATGTGCTGTCACCACCTGTCCAGCAATGTGCTCATGCTGTGAAAAAGGCCACTGGTAGACATTGTTGCATGTCAGAGATGACTAGAATGAGCTAAACGGACAGACAACCATTCTTCTCAGTTTTTCCAATTTTTGAAGAAGTGTCACGAGGAGAAAACGGACTGCTTTTCAAGATCATGGTGTGCTGGCGAATATGTATGTACGTGTCAGGAGGAGAACACTATAGTGCAGATCTAGCAACTTAATTACGGTAGGATAATGACAGTACAAAATCTTTGCACTTACCAATTAAGAATGGTGTCTTGGTGTTCATGGCAAGCTACCTGTTTGTCTGTACAATGAGAGAGGCACAGAATCCGCATTAAACAAAAGATACTACTGCATTGCCACGCTTTTGGACCCTCGCCACAGAAGCAATCACCGCTATCACTGTAGTAGCAGTTAACCACTTCCCGCCCGCCCTATTGCAGATTGACAGCGGGAATGTGGTTGTATTATCCTGACCGGACGTCATATGACGGCGGCAGGATAATACAGATCTGCGTGCCCCCTGGGGGCGCGCAGAGTGGCGATCGGTGATGCGAGGTGTCAGCCTGACACCCTGCATCTCCGATATGGGTAAAGAGCCTCTGATGTAGGCTCTTTACCATGTGACCAGCCGTGTCCAATCACGGCTGGTCACATAGTAAATAGGAACAGCCGTTGATCGGCTTTCCTTAGTTCGTGCCTGACAGGCACGAGTAAAGGAGTGCCGATCGGCGGCTCCCCTGACAGGGGGGGGGGGGGGGTCAGCACTGGTAATCAGATCATTTATTACCAGTGCAGACCCTCGGGGGGGGGGGTGCCACTAGAACCACCAGGGATGCCCACCCATGACCCCAGGGATGCCCACCCATGACCCCAGGGATGCCCACTATGGCTACCAGGGATGGCAATCGGGGCTCAGGGAGCCCCCCATTGCCCTCCCCATCAGTGCTGCCCGCCTGTGCCCTCCCTATCAGTGCTGCCCACCAGTGCCCATCATTGCCATCTTTCAGTGTCGCCCACCAGTGCCCATTATTGCCCACCAGTGCCGCCTATCAGTGCCCATCAATGCCGCCTATCAGTGCCCAGCAGTGCCGCCTATCAGTGCCCACCAATGCTGCATATCTGTGCTACCTATCAGTGCCTCCTCATCAGTGCCTGTCAGTGCAGTCTCATCAGTGCTCATCAGTGCAGGAAAAAACGTATTTATTTACAAAATTGTATAACATAAACAAAAACACTTTTTTGTTTTCAAACTTTTTGGTCTTTTTTTATTTGTTTAGCAAAAAGGAAAAAACCCAGAGGTGATCAAATACCACCAAAAGAAAGCTCTATTTGTGGGGGGAAAAAGACATAAATTTGGTTTAGGTACAGTGTTGCATGACCACGCAATTGTCATTCAAAATGCAACAGCGCTAAAAGGGGAAAATTGGCCTGGGCAGGAAGGGGGTGAAAGTGCCCTGTATTGAAGTGGTTAATAACAGCTTTCACAGTGATGCCCATGTACAAAATATACATACTTACACTACATTACCAAAAGTATTGGAATGTCTGCCTTTTCATGCACATGAACTTTAAAGGCATCCCAGTCTTAGTCTGTAGGGTTCAATATTGAGTTGGCCCACCCTTTGCAGCTTTAACAACTTCAACTCTTCTGGGAATGCTTTCCACAAGATTTAGGAGTGTGTCTATGGGAATGTTTGACCATTCGTTCAGAAGTGCATTTGTGAGGTCAGGCTATGATTTTGAAGAGAAGGCCTGGCTCGCAGTCTCTGCTCTAATTCATCCCAAAGGTGTTCTATTGGGTTGAGGTCAGGATTTTTTGCAAGCCAGTCAAGTTCCTCCACCCCAAACACACTTCTATGTATTTATGGACCTTGCTTTGTGCACTGGTCCAAATAATTTGGTGGAGGGGGGTTATGGTGTGGGGTTGTTTTTCAGGGGTTGGCTTTGGCCCCTTAGTTTCAGTGAAGGGAACTTTTAAAGCGTCCGCATACCAAGACAATTTCATGCTCCCAACTTTGTGGGAATGGTTTGGGGTTGGCCCTTCCTATTCCAACATAACTGCGCACCAGTGCACAAAGCAAGGTCCATAAAGACATGGATGAGCAAGTTTGGGGTGGAGAAACTTGACTGGCCTGCACAAAGTCCTGACCTCAACCCAATAGAAAAGCTTTGGGATGAATTAGAGCAGGGGTCCTCAAACTATGGCCCTCCAGTTGTTCAGGAACTACAATTCCCATCATGCCTAGTCAGATCTGTGAATGTCAGAGATTTACAATGCCTCATGGGATGTGTAGCTCCGCAACAGCTGGAGGGCCGCAGTTTGAGAATCCATGAATTAGAGCAGAGACTGCGAGCCAGGCCTTCTATCCAACATCAGTGCCTGACCTCACAAATGCGCTTCTGGAAGAATGGTCAAACATTTCCATAGACACACTCCTTAACCTTGTGGACAGCCTTTCCAGAAGAGTTGAAGCTGTTATAGCTGCAAAGGGTGGGCCAACTCAATATTGAACCCTACGGATTAAAACTGGGATGCCATTAAAGTTTATGTGCATGTAAGGCAGGTGTCCCAATACTTTTGGTAATATAGTGTATATTAGTTCAAGCTGAACTCCAAGATACGCAAATATTGTCTAAATACAAGAAGTGTGTGCAATCATACTTAGTGTGCTTTGTATATGTAGCACTGCCCCCTAGAGGACTGCTGAGAATTATACTTTCTGTATTCCCCTGGGTTACTCTTAGCAACTGATAGCAGACAAATAGCATTGAAAGTCCTTGGCTCAGTCAATAATCAATCCAGGGGATGTTGTTTTTTGTGTGTTTTTATTTGGAACTGGGATGGGAGAAGGGATGAGTGGGATATTCCAACCTATGAACTATGCACAATCTTGAGGACAACTAGCCGTAGTTTGCGGCAAGGCCGCTGCTTCACCTTGCCACTGAAGTGAAGATAGATAATGTGTTCCTGCTTGAATTACTCTTCAGGGTTCTAATTTGGCACCCCCTTTCTTACTTGCTGTGTGTGCTGACACCTGTCCACTGACTCTCCACTGGAGTGGTCCCCTTCCTGGGCAGACCCCCGGCAAGCTTCCCGGTACTCACAGACACTGTTTTTCCTAAGATTGCTCTGTCTCCAACTCCACTAGTCAGCTTTCCTGGACCACCTGGCTCAGCTCCACACTCCTGGACCACAGGTCGATCGCCTGTGACCACCATCCACAGCAGCAGAAGGAGTGACGAATGTCACCCTCCTTCTGCGACCTGACTTCCCGCCCAAAGACACCCTGTCACATGTGCCCTTGGCTTTTATAACATATCCCAAGATGCGCCACTGTTTGTGCCAGCCCACTAGGATATGTACAAAAGCCTGTGTGTCACTGGCTGGGTTTCCTCCACTGTCCAACAGGCTCCCCTATTGGATACAGTGGGGACACTCCCTCAGGCCAGAGGAATCACACATGAACACATGCAACAGGCAAAAATAACAATCAGGTTTCCCTGATAAGCAGATGGAGACACTAGGCTTTACCTACGTAGAACCTACCTAGTAGGGTGCTATATACATTAACCACTTCCTGTTCGCAGTACGTCATTTGACGTCCTGGGTTTGAATGGAGATATCTGAATGATGGGTGCAGCTGCAGGCATCATTCAGATATCATTTTTTTTCAGCCAGCGATTCCCTGCACTGTAAGAACAGTCATAGCAGCTGTTCAGCCACTTGATTGTTTTCACAGGCGGCGGGAGACCCCCCTCTCACATCACTCCAGTGCTTCTACTGGCTCGCCCGTGCAATTGGCCAGCTGGAGAAGGAATCTGCTGGCGGCGGAAGTTCACCATAGAGAATACCGAGGACCAGATGGTCCCCAGCAGTCTCTATGACTCTCAGAGGCTGGGCGTGACGTTATAACATCACGTCCAGCCTGGCAGTTGTAAATACTGCCGTGGTCTCGGCTTGAAAGCCGGGATGTTTTTTTTTTTATCTCAGGCTTTCCAGCCTGGAGAAGAGATGTACAGTCTTATAGACCTCACATCTCTCCACAAAGAGGACCTGTCATGGGCTTCTTATTACAAGGGATGTTTAAATTCCTTGTAAAAGGAATAAAAGTGATGAATAAAAATTTAAAGGGAAAGTGTAAAAATAAAAATAAAATAAACAAAAAAGAACATCTAAAGTGCCCCTGTCGCCGCGTGCTTGCACGCAGAATTGAACACATATGTACATCTCGCCCAGATATGTAAACGGTGTCTAATCCACACATGTGGAGTATCGCCATGATTATTAGAGCGAGAGCAACAATTCTATCCCAAGACCTTCTCTGTAACTCTACACTGGTAACCTGTAACATTTTTTAGCGTTGCCTATGGAGATTTTTAAGTACCGATGTTTGGCGCCATTCCACGAGTGTGCGCAATTTTAAAGCGTGACATGTTAGGTATCTATTTACTTGGCATAACATCATCTTTCACATTATACAAAAAAATTGGGCTAACTGAAGTGTATTTTTTTTTTTAATCCGTGAAACAAATACCATGTGACATAAAAAGTTGCAACAACCGCTATTTTATTCCCTAGGGTCTCTTCTAATAAAACATATATAATAATTTTGGGTTCTGAGTAATTTTCTAGCAAAAAAATTATGATTTTACATGTAGGAGCGGAGTGCCAGAATTGGCCCGGTATGGAAGTAGTTAATCCAGCGTAAGGCTTTGTTTAAGTGCAGAGTTCCTATAATAAAGACCAGTCACTGCTGCTCTCACTTCTTGTGCACAATGACTGGTCCTGTCTCTGCCACCTCCTGTAGTTTTCTGCAGGCAGCCAGTAGTGATTGGGATCTGCTTTGTTCCTCCCTCAGCTCTGCTTCCTTAACAGACCAAGTACAGCACAGTAATGAGCCACCACTAGGTAAAGAGGAAGTAAACCCTCCTCTGCAAGTTGTACCTATAGGTAAGCCTATGATAAGGCTTATCTATAGGTACTGTAAATATCTCCTAAACATGTACCGTTTAGGAGATATTTACCTTAACCACTTAAGCCCCGGAAGATTTTACCCCCTTCCTGACCAGGGCCTATTTTGCGATTCGGCACTGCGGACAATTGCGCGGTCGTGCGACGCTGTACCCAAATGAAATCGACGTCCTTTTTTTCCCACAAACAGAGCTTTCTTTTGGTGGTATTTGATCACCTGTGCGATTTTTTGATCATGCGCTATAAACAAAAAAAGAGCAACAATTTTGCAAAAATAACAATATTTTTCACATTTTTTTATATGGAATTCCACAAAAAAATTTAAAAATCAAAATTTTTTAACATTTTAGGCCAATTTGTTTTCTGCTACATATGTTTGGTAAAAATAATCGCAAAAAGCGTATTTTGATTGGTTTGCGCAAAAGTTATTGCGTTTACTAACTAAGGGAAAGATTTTTGTAATTTTTATTGTTTTTTTTTTTTAACGAGTAATGGCGGCGATCTGCGATTTTTTTTGCGGGACTGCGACATTGCGGTGGACAGATCAGACCCTTGACTGACATTTTTGACACTTTTGGGGATACCAGTGACATTACTACAGTAATCAGTGCTATACATATGCACTGTTACTGTAAAAATGACACTGGGAGGGAAGGGGTTAACTTTATTGGAGAGGGAGGGGTTAAGTGTGTCCCTAGGGGCGTGCTTCTAACTGTGATTGGATGTGGCTGTGTGTGTAACAGCAGAGATCAACGGTCCTACATAGCAGGACCGTATGTTCTCTGCTGTTACACAGGGGAGAATGACAGGCGGCGGTGTTTACATTAGCCGCCTGCCTTTCTCCCGGTGTAACCGACGATCGCGAGTGACCAGCGGACATCGGGTCCGCCGGTCACTCGCGCGGGGGGGTCCGTGAGCGAGCAGGAGCGCGCCTCCGGTGGCACGCACTCGCTCCCTAGAGCCTCACAGGCTAGTGACGTACCCCTACGTCACTTTGCCTGAGAGGGGCTGACTGCCGCCGTATATAGTCGTGCGGCAGTCGGCAAGTGGTTAAATGCAGCCAGTGACATCACTGGCGCATGCGCTCTGAAGGAACAGCCGCTGGTGCCGTTCCTTCAGATCCCTGTGCCGTGATCATTGGCTCCCTGGCGCATGCGCGGGAGTGACGTAATCGTGGGTCCAGCCAATCAGATGGCCGGATGCCGCGACCCCAGAAGAAGGGTGACAGAAAATGTCGCCTATGAGAGAGGTGAGCGGTCGGCGCCTTGGGGCTTCTTTCTTAGGTAAGTATTTCATAATGAGCTAGTATGCGATGCATACTAGCTCATTATGTGTTTTTCTTTCAGGTTTTTTTTTTTCAAAAAAAAAATTCGGAGGTTTACAACCTCTTTAATATCTGGGTTTGCAAAGGCTTTAAGTGACAGAGCAGAAAAAAATCAGTTTAGAATCAAGAACAGTAAATATCTGCTTCTATACAGTTGTAGATGTCCCCTAATTGCCTTGTCTTGTCTGTCCAGTATTTATGGTGAATTGAAATAACTTCAAGTGATTTGTGGGGGGGTTTCACTTTATTTTATGCAATCTCTTTGATTTCTATAAAATGATATACATATTGCTAAAAAATAAAATTCTAATTTTTGTTTAGTTTTAGGTTGTTTTCTTTCCGTTAGGTAATGCTTGCCTAATCATTTGAATTTCAAACACATTTTTATCGGAAAAATTATAAGTAGTGGGATAGGAAAGTAGAGATAATTTTCTTATGCAAAAATCACTGTGCAGTAAGAGCTGCAAAAGCAAATCAGGTCAATAGAAGGATTGAAAAATATTTTCCAACAAATGGAATACCACAATGCCTGTTTTGCATCTTAAAACATGATTTGTTTGCATGCCCTATGACAGGTGCCCTAAATCTTCAAAAGTATTTGCTAGCATGTGGTTACCTGACTATATCAACTTTGTTTTTTTACACGTAGAAAGGACAGGAAGTATAATATATATATTTGACATCCTTATCCTAAGCTCTCCCTTTTCATGCTCCTATAAATGTGAGGCTATACATTTAGTAAAATATCGAAGAGTTCCAGGTTTCAACACCCGTATAATATTTTACAGAAGACAACATCAACAGTTGGATCTGCAAGACATTCAACTATATAAATCTCTGTAAGTCCAATGTTTTTTTTATTTAATTTTGGCATGATAATATAAATCATTAATTTCGTTTTTGTGCCAGTCTAGATGTGCCCCTTAAAAACATGCATGAAAAGCATTCTCTTTTTACAGAGATAGAGAGAGATAGAGAGATAGACCCTATTAGATCAAAAGATGGCATTTAAAAAAAAGTATAAAAATATATATGCACCCAAAACTGTAGAAAATTGAGAATAAAATCTATTTTGACATTATACTTTGCATACTAGGAAATAAAACAAGAAAGTAGGAGAAAAAAGGGAAATATGTAATTTTATTGCATATCTATTGTCACGAGTCTTCTTTAGGTTTCCAAAATCTAGAGATTAAGATCCCTTTGGTGCCTATAATTTTGTGCACTGTATATAAGTGGCAAAACTTTCCTTGTATAGATTTGATTTGGTGTTTCAGAACATTTGTATTGCTACTGTTGTTATATTAGTATAAATTCAACCTGAAGTGTAGGATGTTTGGGATTAGATTCCATTGAAGTGTTAGGACAAGGGTATGAATCTGTCATTTTTTCTAACCTGTCCTACAAGTTTACTTTTTGGGTGTGATAAGGGATGAAATAATGCAGGCAGTAAAAGTTTTTATAGTTGAAATTGTATGTGCTGAAGTTTCTAACACTGAAACATACATATACAATAAAAGATTTTTTTTTTTTAATATATATGTGATATTATGTTTCTGGCATAACTCATCAAAAGTGTCATGGGGCATCATTTGTATTTCTTATAAATTTTGTATTAGGGACTGAGTTCTGCCTACATCTTCGTACTCTTCGTGTACGGTTCTTCGTGCCTTCAAAGAGTTCATATAAAATCAACCATGTGTATTTGTTTAGAGAGTAAAACTATCCTGTATGTAATAAGAATATATTTCTTAAAGGACATGGCAGGGTTTGTAGCAGAAAAAATGTAGTTTTACTAAACAGATTATTATTAGAGTAAAGTATTTGTTTTAAATCAAGGTATTTCGATCAATGTGTCAGGGCGTTCCTTCTTTGACATCTAGCTGAAGCAGTCATTTTTTTTTTTTATTGGTAAAGTTACATCACATTGTCTTGAAAACGATTTCAAACAATATTACTAGATATTTACTACTAGTTCCTGAAAAATACAATTGTTTACCCACAAAAATTGCTGCTCGTGATTATTCCTTTAGTTTTATTATAGTCTATTAATTTGTTTATCAGGAAGGCATGACTTTTAGAGAGGAAAAAAAGTTAATAACATATACTTTGTTTTTTTTTTTATAATTATGTATTTTGCTTATACAATGCATTTCTGGCATTTTTTGAATTTTCCGCTGTTGAGGTCGAGGTGAATGATAATGCTTCAGGAGTTGGTAAAATCAAGATAAGTTTATGTTTTGGAATGATTATGGAAGAGCCCCTCAATCTACATCACTAAATATAACTTTTAATGATAATCTTTTAAAGTATGTTGGATTTCTTGCAGTTTTTATTTATTCCACTTACCTGCTAAATCATCAGTGCCTTGTATGGATATACTGTATTATCTAATCCTAATTTTCAGGTGATGGATTTTTTTTTTTATAATCTAACCTTCTAAAATGGGTTGTAATGTACTGAGTATCATCACCAACTAAGCAGCAGCTCTTACAACACTGGCTTTGGTAGCATAGTACTGAATTTACTAATGAAATCACACTATACTGGTTCATGCTTTAGGCCCCATTCACACTAGTGCGACTTGTCCCGCGATTTTGGAACGCAAAATCGCATGACAGGTCGTTTTCCATTATTTTCAATGAGCCCCATTCATATCAGTGCGTTTTGAAGTCGCACCTACTTCAAAGTATTTCCTGCACTACTTTGCCACGATTTTAATGCGCTTTGAGGCATATAGCCTTGCCATTGCTTTCAAAATTGCGTCAAAATCGCGGCAAAGTCGCGGCAAAATCACGCTGCGAAATCGCGGTAAAATTGCGTCGCATAAGTGTGAAAGGGGCCTTACATAAAGATAAGGATCTTAAATTTCAGCCATGTGACTGTAATTGTCAATCTTCATTGGAATCAGCTAAAAACGACTCAGTTTTTGGAAATAGTTCCTTGTGTTTTGACTGTAAATTAAGCCATATGCTGTCAGATACATTAACGCACTGGGTTTTACTTTGATTACTGTCCAGGGCCTACATTATTTTCTAAAACTGGACCTTATAGTAAAGCTGGATTGTCCACAGTACAAACTTGTGTAGTCCAATTTGTGGTAGTTCCACCTTTTAGTTCTGTAAAATTATACAGTATATTAGCATGTACATTTATGAATATATCAGGCAGGCTTTTAAGAACCCTGCATGCTATTGAATGTTGAACTCGAATTTCTGGTAATCATCAGTATAACAGCAAAGATTACTATGACTTCTGATGTTTGTTTGTTCTCCAATAGTTAACCGAATGCACCGAGATTTGTGAATGTTTCTAACGCTAGAGTGCAGTTTGCAGTCTCTGCAAAAAAATGAAAACTGCAAGTAGGGGTGAAAATTTGGCAGCCATTAGATCTGAACTAGGCTACAATGTTTTATACATTTGTTTGCAATTTGTGCTGTTTACCACAGAAGATAATCAACAAAGTCTTCTGAAAAGTTCATAGTTTATGTAACGTAATAGAATAATAAAGTTTGGAACTGAAGTCAGTTTTTTTTTTGATGCTACATCGCTAAAAAAAAAAAAAAAAATGAGTTTGCATAAATTATAAGCATGACATCTAGGTAGGATCAAGTAGCACTACCCACCTTCCTCACTTTGCTGCCCTCAACCTCCTTTTCTCCCTTTTTTTCCCTCTGTCTCTCTTCTGTATCTATAACCCTCATTTAAGATTCCCTTGCATTTGTTCTTTTTTCATTTTCATTGCACATAAGACACTAGAAAATATAACCAGAGGGGCTACTGAAGTGACGCTAACAAAAGACTTACAACTCCAAGTAGACAATGTTTGAATGGGATGGATGAAAGGTGCCATGCTTTTTTGGAATTGTGATTTTCCATTGTAACTTTCATCTGTCAATAGTAAATGGTTGGATTATGAAGTTATATGCACACTTTTGTAACAATGTCTTAATGCTCTATGTATTCCATTTTATAATATTTTATCATGTAGTGATAAAAAAACGTTCAGACTTGGGAGCCCTCATGTGACAGCCACACGTGGCTCCCAAGTCCAAAGGCAATGTTTGCAGATCATTCATTTATGCATGTAAACTTTAAAGCCTGAGTGCAGCCAAAAGCACAAACAGAAAAATCAGCCCCAGGGACTTAATTTACAGTCAGTAGGATGTGTCCCTAATACTGATGCCTTATCTGTTAGTAGAAATCCTCCTCCACCCATGCCCCTCTTCCCTTCTGGTGCAGCGAGGGTTAATATAACTAATAATCTTTCACAGGCTCTCATCAAGAGAGCCTTAAGCTGGCTATAGATGGAGTAATTTTCTTTCCTGCAACCTGTAATCACTCGCTTCCACCATCAATACTGACTATGAATCTGTCCCGCAGAGCCATTGTGTTCTCCCGGCAGGGGGGCAGGGGAAGCCATCCCAACAGGGAGCACACAGTGATTATTGCTAGCAGCTACAATAGCCGTTGGCATTAGTGGCATATAAAATCCAACAGGCTGATTGAGCGATCAGCTTGCATACCTTCAGCCTACCAACATGGTTCAAATTTCGGGCCGTCCTTGCTGAACCAGGCAAGATTCGAACCGTCTATGGCTAGCTTAACTATCACCTCCCTTTCTACAGATTCTATGAATGAAACATGGTCTATGAATGGAAGGGGCAGCCTTATCAATTATCCACTCGTCCTACATTCTTAGGTCTTGTTTCATTCATAGAAGATGTAGTACAGTTTTTATGAAGGGGGCAGCTGGGCAGAAAGGGTTGGCATAGTCAGGCTTTCTTGATGAGAGCCTGTGACAGCCTCTCAATTGTATTATCCCCCACCTCTCCAGAAAATGATGGTGGCGGAGGTGGGGGGAGCAAGAGTTTCACTAACAGAAGAGGAGTCAGTACAAGGGACACTTCCTAATGACTCTTTTCCCCGGGTATTGGCTGTGTACACTGTTTTACAATTTCAATGTCCTTCGTCACATGACACAGTGGCAGCGTGTTACATTTGAATATTTTTACTGGAAATAAATATATACATACCACAGCAGTGGAATTAGTGCAGTTCCAAATAATAGTTAGTACCTTAGCAGTCCATATAGAACAGGGATCTTCAAACTACAGCCCTCCAGCTGTTGCAGAACTACACATCCCATGAGGCATTGTAAAACTCTGATATTCACAGACATGACTAGGCATGATGGGAGTTGTAGTTCCTGAACAACTGGAGAGCCATAGTTTGAAGACCCCTGATATATAGATGATAACAGTCTGGGAAAAAGTATTGCTCCAATAAAGTCCAGCATGGTGGAAGGAGGGAGAATTGCTGTACTGATTATTTTGTATCATGTGTACATTTAATCCCATTTGAGGGTCACAGCTCTCAATTCTTAAGTAGGCCTCTCCCCAAAGGGAAGAGAGTTATCAGCTCAGCTTCTCCCTGCTGTCCCCAGTGATTCTTATCCACAGGATATACACACTCAATCTGCTGCTCCTGCTGGCTCTTCCTGGTGTTCCCCTGGTTCCAAGCACCTTACATTACATCCACGCACAGGGACTTGCTCACCGTTGACCACCTGGAAGGTTGACACCTGCTGGAGACCTATTGATTTGCTTTTTAATGTCTTTTAAACATGAGTGCATATTTTTTTTTTTTTTTTGTTTTACCATTATGTTTTTTTTAATAAATGATACATTTAGGTAGTGGCACTTTCCTCTCTTATTTTTTTTCTGTTTCTACATGGTTTGCTGCTGGGAGCCTCCTCAGATCCTGCTTGGAAGAGAGACTGCTGACGTTGCCATAATGTGAACTACATGCCACAGTGACTTTTATGGACTTTTCTTAACCACTTAAGCCCCCTGGAAGATTTTACCCCCTTCCTGACCAGGGGGTATTTTGCGATTTGGCACTGCGTGACTTTAACGGTTAATTGTGCGGTCGTGCGACGCTGTACCCAAATTAATTTGACGTCCTTTTTTTCCCACAAACAGAGCTTTCTTTTGGTGGTATTTGATCACCTGTGCGATTTTTTGATCATGCGCTATAAACAAAAAAATAGCGACAATTTTGCAAAAATAACAATATTTTTCAAATTTTTTTTATATGAAATTCCCCCCCCAAAAAAAAGTAAAAATCAAAATTTTTTAACATTTTAGGCCAATTTGTTTTCTGCTACATATGTTTGGTAAAAAAAATAGCAAAAAGCGTATTTTGATTGGTTTGCACAAAAGTTATTGCGTTTACTAACTAAGGGAAAGATTTTTGTCATTTTTATTGTTTTTTTTTTTAACGAGTAATGGCAGCGATCTGCGATTTTTTTACGGGACTGCGACATTGCGGCGGACAGATCGGACCCTTGACTGACATTTTTGACACTTTTGGGGATACCAGTGACATTACTACAGTAATCAGTGCTATACATATGCTCTGTTACTGTAAAAATGACACTGGGAGGGAAGGGGTTAACTTTATTGGAGAGGGAGGGGTTAAGTGTGTCCCTAGGGGCGTGTTTCTTACTGTCATTGGATGTGGCTGTGTGTGTAACAGCACAGATCCACATCCTACATAGCAGGACCGAGTGATCTGTGCTTTTACACAGGGGAGAGTGACAGGTGGCTTTGTTTACATTAGCCGCCTGCCTTTCTCCCTCTCTACCCGACGATCGCGAGTGACCAGCGGACATCGGGTCCGCCGGTCACATGCACCGGCTTCTTTGGGTACGAGCGGGGGCGGGAGCGCGCCTCCGGCTGCGCGCGCTCGCCCCCTATTCGCTCCCAGGCTAGTGATGTACCGGTACGTCACTTTGCCTGGGAGGGGCTGACCGCCGCCGCATATAGTCGGGCCACGGGTGGCAAGTGGTTAAGGACTAAAAAGAGTCCCTTTAATCGTTTATCACCCCTCTTTTATTTTTATTTTTGTCAGCTTTACCAGTGCCCCCCTTTTTTGGCGCCTAGGAATGTTTAGGGTGTTAATTCCCTTTACAAAATCTTCATCTGACTTCTCTGAACTTTGCTTGTTCTGGTTTCCAAATTCCATTTGTTTGATGGAATTTCTAGTTTGACCATTGTTGTTCCCTGAACTGTGCCTTGTGTCCTCCTCTGGTAATGCTGCTGACATTCTGGTTTGACCTTTGTCTATTTTTAAATATATGTTTTACCTCGGAATTGTCCTTAATATTGGTTACACCATCAAAGCATTATAATCCAAGCACAGATGGCAGTTACCGTGAAGCATGGTTTACAGATGCCTTGTTGCCTTAGCCCTAATCATATTATTAACTTACAGTAAACTCTCATAGTGTATGTGTTTGTGAATGCTCAGTCATTGACTAAATTATTATTATTATTATTATGCAGGGCTTTATTTAGCATTTTCCCACCATCAATGCAGTGTCATATTGCAGCTACACAGAGCAGATGCACAGAGCTATGTGCATCTACAGTGCTTTGAAAAAGTTTTCATACCCCTTCAAATTTTCTACATTTTGTCATGTTACAACCAAAAACGTAAATGTATTTTATTGGGATTTTATGTGATAGACTAACTCAAAGCTAGACATAGCTGTGAAGTGGAAGGAAAATTATAAATGGTTTTCAAAATTTTTTATAAATAAATATCTGAAACGTGTGGCTTTCATTTATATTCAGCCCCCCCTGATTTAATACTTTGTAGAACCTCCTCTCACTGCAATTACTTAATTATGTCTTGACTTTGACTGTTCCATTCTAACACATGAATATGCTTTGATCTAAACCATTCCATTGTAGCTCTGGCTGTATGTTTAGGGTTGTTGTCCTGCTGGAAGGTGAACCTCCGCCCCAGTATCAAGTCTTTCGCGGATTCTAACAGGTTTTCTTCTAAGATTGCCCTGTATTTGGCTCCATCCATCTTCCCAACAACTCTTATCAGCTTCCCTGTCCCTGCTGAAAAAAAGCATCCCCACAACATGATGCTACCACCACCATGTTTCACGGTGGGGATGGTGTGTTCAGAATGATGTGCAGTGTTCGTTTTCCACCGCACATAGCGTTTTGCTTTAAGGCCAAAAAGTTAAATTTTGGTCTCAACTGACCGGAACACCTTCTTCCACATGTTTGCTGTGTCCCCCACATTGCTTCTCGCAAACGGGACTTCTTATTGCTTTCTTTCAACAATGGCTTTCCTTTTGCCACTCTTCCATAAGGACCAGATTTCTGGAGAGCATGACTAATAGATTTTTTGGCGTGGTCAGTGATGATGACGGCATTACGCCCCCTTGCTTGCTATTGGAGGACGCCTCTTATCCTTCCAGGAAGCTGGGTCGGCGGTGGACGGAGCCCATAATAATGCCACAGCGATGCCCCAATGTTTTTGCTTGAATGCTCGGTGACAACGGATCTCTCGTGAGTGCAATGATTTTATTATGCTCAATAAATGTTATCTTTTAATGCACTATTGGAGCATTCTTTTCTTTTGCACATGATTGATGCCTCCCTCACCTACTATCATCTGGAGTATCTGGGGATTGTTTTATAGCTGAAGATTGTATCTGGAGTCCCATACAGCTTCCTTCTGGTATTTGATCAGATGCCTGCTTGACCACTTATAATTTGGTGGTCATTTCATTCTGGTAAGGAGATCTCTGTATCACTTGGGGTGTGAAGTGTGTTCATTCATCCTTTCAAGTCACCCCTGTCTCCTTGCATGACTTCTCGGCTTCTTTTCTTTTGGAGTGCTGTCTCCTGGGACTATTATATATATATATATATATATATATATATATATATATATATGATCTATTGCTTGCATTTTATATATTTTGTCCTTCATGATTTTAGCGCTGCACTATTTGTATTAATAATAGATTTTCCCACCTGAGCTGTGGATCTCTGTAGCTCCTCCAGGGTTACAATGGGCCTCTTGGCCTTTTCTGTGATTAATGCTCTTCTTGCTTGGCAAGTTTAGATGGACAGCCATGCCTTGGTAGGTTTGCAGTTGTGCCATACTCTTTCCACTTTCGGATGATGGATTGAACAATGCTCCGTGAGATTTTCAAAGCTTGGGATATTTTTTATAATCTAACCCTGCTTTAAACTTCTCCACAACTTTTTTCCTTACCTGTCTGGTGTGTTCCTTGGCCTTCATCATGCTGTTTGTTCACTGAGGTTTTCTAACACACCTCTGAGGGCCTCAAATAACAACTGGATTTTGACTGAGAATAAATTACACACAGGTGTATTCACTATTTAGGTGACTTCTAAAGGCAATTGGTTCCACTAGATTTTAGTTAGGGGCTGCAGAGTAAAGGGGGCCGAATACAAATGCACGCCACACTTTTCAGATATTTATTTGTAAAAAAAAATTGAAAATCATTTATCATTGTCATTCCACTTCACAATTATGTGCCACTTTGTGTTTGTCTATCACATAAAATCCCAATAAAATACATTTACGTTTTAGGTTGTAAAATGTGGAAAATTTCAAGGGGTATGAATACTTTTTCAAGGCGCTGTATATGGTTCTAAACCTGGCGAACTGGTGAATCTGTATATAGGAATCTTTCCCTTTGGAGCTGTGTGTTTCCTTTTTCATGTGAAGGAGAGGAGGTTGGTTTTCCCTGAGAATTTGGCATGAAGAGTTTATAACAACAAGTGCTTATTGGCCTTTAACCACTTGAGCTCCAGCAGGTTTTACCCCTTTTATGACCAGCATTTTTGCTATTCAAAGCTCTTTTAAGTGGCAATTGCGTGGACATGCAACACTGTATGCTAATAACATTTTTATACTTTTTTTCCCCCAAAAAAGCTTTTTTTTGGTGGTATTTAATACCACTGGGTTTTTTATTTTCTGCAATATAAATGAAAAAAAATGAAAATTTTGGAAGAAAATTTTTTTTCTACTTTTTGTTAAAAAAATGTAATTAAAAAAATTAGAAAAAAAATCAAATTTCTTCATAAATTTAGGCCAAATGTATTCTGCTACCTGTCTTTGCTTAAAAAAAAAAAAAGGAAAAAAAAGCCCAATAAGTGTATATTTATTGGTTTGTGCAAAAGTTATAGTGTCTATAGTGAACATCGACTTAAAGTAGGACTGTGATAGTGTGGCAGACAATCTCTACACAAGACAAATGCTTTAGTGGTGAGTATGAACATTCTTTTATACAGTATAGCCTGTAATGAGAGTTTTTCATGGTCTAGATTTAATCACACTTTAATTGTATTTTTTAAATTAATATAGTATACATAACTGCATTTTACCTGGTATTGGTGTCTTCCAGTCCTTGTAAATCGGGGCTGGAATATGAGAGGCAGAAGCAAAAAAAGTGTCAACTGGTTCATGGGCAGGGCCGGATTTTCCAAAAGGCACTGGAGCCATGTGCCTACAGACACCCTTCCTAGAGGGGAGCTCTGAGTTGAAAGATTGCTCCTCTCTTTCCTGGGGCTCAGCTGATGGGGCTTAGCGCCTATTGGGAAATCCAGCTTATGCTGCTTATGCCCAACGCATTTTGTCACAATCACATGACTTCATTAGGAAGACGGTGACGTAACGCATAGGGCGTAAGTGCTAACAGCGCAGACTGGAATTGACACAGGAGGAAGTCTGGAATTCTGTTTATTTTACACATGTTTATGCTGCTTTAATGTTTTGAATATGAGGGTGCTATTCCTATTGAGAGCTATATACTCAAAGCTGTATACCCCGATTAAGGGGCCTGCTATCTGGTGAGTGTAACCCCATAGGGGAACACGAGTGAGAGCATTGGGAGTCAACGCACCACTGGGGGTTTTGGATTTGTTGTCTCTACTGTAATTATCCTCCATTTTTGAAGCACCTTAAAGGGACAGAAATATTTTGGATTAATGGACTTTAATAGGACACTGAGCACAATTGTATGAACTGTTTATTCTTGGAAATTATCTACACTCTATAAGAGAGATTACCCCCTATAAAAGGGTTTTTTTGCTGCCAAAATTCACTTTATTTTATTTGTTATTTGCACATGTTTTACTTGCACTTCAGGGATTTGGCACACAGTCACTTTTTCAATATTGCACTTGCACTTTTACAGTGTGAATAGTACCATTATTAGACTTCTATGACTTACGTGTTATAGTATAATGGAAATTTTCTAAAGGATTATATGTACTGTTCACAAAGTCCTCAAAAACTACTATTATTATTTGTATTTATTCATTTAATTATGTATATGCATAAGGTTTTATTTTGAGATTTTAAGACCATGTACTATTTTTGATATTTGCACATACCAGTACTTATTTTGTTCACTACAAGCAGCGCAAACTCCTACTTCCATTCATTATACTTCATTCAGATGCCACCTTGGGTGGTTAGTTGCAGTGGGGGCAGCAGCTAGAAATTTATGCTTTACATAGATCCATAGCATGAGACTAAACACATATTTTTTCCACCCACAAAATGCTCATACCTTTTATAAACTTTTAAAAACATGCTTTACTACACTATAAAACAAGTAAAATATGTATATTCTTATATACACTACAAATCACTTTAACTACATTTGACTGACTGAATGAATTTAACCACCAAAACCATAATAACAAATAAAAATTGCAAATCAAGTCTACCTAAAAATAAAGAAAAAATTAAAAATAAAAATTATTTAAAGCAAAATAAAAAAGGAAATTAAAGAAAATTAAATAAAAATAGAAATAAAAATAAACTAAAACTAAAAAAAAAAAAAATAACAATGAATATCAAGTTAAAAATAAAAAAAAAAAGGAAAAAAGAAAAAAAAATGAAAAATGAAATATCAAAATAACAATAAAAAATGAACGATAAATTGAAATATTCACCAATTTGAAAGAAAATAATTTAGGTCCAACTCAATATTTAACCCCAAACGGCTCAAACGATGGATCCACTGTGTTTTGAAATGGCCCTTTTTAAATTGCATACTCTCCAGTGGGCCTTAAGTCTATCTATCCCACAAAAGGTCACTATGGTGAGTTTTATCTCTTTTTGGGAACCTTTATGAGATCCACGGTTTGCGGGAGGATCCTCACCTTTAATACATTGGGCATAATACGCCATCCATCCTTGCCCTTTTGATCTATGGAGAACCTAGAGAAGCTTTAGAGGCCCAACTATCCTGGTGGTAAGATCAAAGGCCCTGGCTGGGTAGTAGCCACAAGTGGATTTGACCCTACGTGATAGGGGGAGTCAATACTGTTCGGTAAACGTGCAATTTATCAGGTGGAGGCTGCACTCATTGTGGTGATCCGATGCAGTGTTCACGGGTGTTTTGCTTACTTATTTCCAACCATAAGGACTGAATATCATTATTTTTTATTATTTTTGATTTAGCACTATTGCCTTATTGGGATCTTTAATCTTTGCAGTTATTTTTGAATGTTACATATTTTGTTGCATATTACACTAATCATATTTGTGTTTAGCGCAGCTCCTTTACACCTTTATTTGTTCCACTGTGCATATCTCACAGATGAGTTGCTACTTTAGGTGATTAGAGGTCATTCCTAATATTTTTTTCTTTAGCGCAGTTTTTCTCTCTTTTCACATAGATGAACTAGGGTCTGTTGGGCGGTATTTTTCATAATTCAACATCTTTTAATAATATTGGCCAGTGCTCTCTGATGATTTCTCCACCTGTCTATATTAGTGGGTTAAACCGATCATGAAGGCAACACCAAAATCCTTTCTTCTAATTTCCTTCTTTTCAAACAAGTCCTCTCTACTCATGTCACCTATCCTTCTCTTAGTTCACTTCTTTGGAATTATAACCTTTTTCACGCAAACTCTCTATTAGAACATCCGCCTGTGTATTATAATCCTCTCTCTTGTTACAATTTCGTCTCACCCTCATTATTTGACTTTTGGGTATGGCTCCTAGCCATCTGCAGTGATGGCAACTTCCCAGTGGGATATACCCATTCCTATCAACTTATTTTAAAAAAGTCTTGGTAAGTAGCTGGTTGTTTTCTTTGTATACAACAAGATCCAAAAAATTAACAAGTTCTAAATCAAAAGTTGCTGAAAATGAGATGCCATACCGGTTGTCGCCAAATAATTCCTGTGAGCCTCCCTAGATGATTATAATATCACCTATATATCTGTTAAAAACCTCAGTTGAGGTATATTATTATCAAAAATGTCTTCCTTCTCCCAGTGACTCATGAAAAGGTTCGCCACTGAGGGGGCATATTTGGCACCAACAGTCACCCCTTTCTTCTGTCTGAAAAATTTATTTTTATGCCAAAAGAAATCAATAACTGTATAAATAAATCTTTTTGCTTTGTTTTGATGTTGGTACTATCTAAGGCCCACATCACTGCATCTTTCGCATGTTGTTGTTGGATGTTGGTGTACAGAGAATTGACATCAATACTGGCCAGTATGCATCCCCTGTCAATTTCTATTATTTGTAGTAATTCCATAAGGTCTTTGCTATCCTTCAAATGTGCTGGACATTTCTGTGCCAGGGGCTGTAAAAAACAACCTTTCTAATTGGCTGCATCCTGACAGGAGGAGAAGAGTGCTGCCTCTGATGGTGGCAGGGGAAAGGTTGAACTGTCATCCAGCTGCATCACTGGTCACAATATTAACTGTTCTCTCTCATTCGCGGTGGCAATTGATGTACAAAGATTTATGTGCTTCCCTGTTTTCAGTTTTTTGCCTTTAGGTTCTGAAACAATAAGTGGTTTCTTTGGAGTAATAAATTCCCTTGCATCAGTGGTCAACGGTAAAAAGAAAACGCTCCTGTATCAATGGTCAGTGGGAATAACAAACAGTCCTCTAGAGGTCAGCAGGAGTAATAATGTAGCAGCATTAGTGGTCAGTGACAGTAATAAATGCCTCTGCATTATTAGTGAAATGCCCTGATATCAGTGGTCAGTGAGAGTAATAAATACTCCTGTATGATTGGTCAGAAGTAGTAATAAATGTACCAGTGTCAGTGGTCAGTGAGAGTAATAAATACTCCTGTATGATTGGTCAGAGGTAGTAATAAATGTACCAGTGTCAGTGGTCAGCGGGAGTAATATATGCCCCTGCATTAAAGGGAGAATTAAATGCCCTGATATCAATGGTCAGTAAAAGTAATGAATGCTGCTGCATCAGTGGTTAGTGAAAGTCATAAATGTCAGTGCATCAGTGGTCAGTGAAATAAATAATTGCCCCTGCATCAGTGGTCAGTGGAAGTGATAAATGCCCTAATATCAGTGGTCAGTGAGAATAATGAATGCTGCTGCAACTAGTCATAAAAGCTCACATAAAAACATCTTCTAGATCTGTTTTGGATGCGTTTCTGCATGCACATTTTTAACACTTTTTTGATGCATTCCAGTGCGTTTTTATGCATTTTTGATGCGTTTCTGGATGCATTCCAAACACTTTTCTTCTTTTTTCCTGTTTTTTTTTTTTTTATTTTCGCTGTACTGGGGTCCGGTGCTTTTTTGATGCTTATTAATGCTTTTTAGTGCATTCCAATACAATTCTGTGCAGGAAACAAGCAGCATGTTATACTTTTTTTTCTGGAACAGAAAAGCATTGAAACGCACTGCGCTGATGTGAACTATGCCATTGGAACCCATATAACCTACTTTCCATGCTTTTTTGATGCAGAAAAAAAGCATTGCACTACATGTGGTGTTAACTGGCCCTCAGTTAGTTTAATAAATGCATTGGTGATCGGTGAGAGAATGGTTCGAATATATTGCCCACCATTGGTGTCAATGGTCAGTATATAGTGCTCCACCATAGATGTCAGTGGGAGAAATTGTGCCCAATCATTGGTGTTCTGAGGTGCAGTGTATAGTGCCCTGTGCCATTTTTTGTGGTAACTTCATGACCGGTATTATACAGGCAATATCAGGAAAGAGATCACTCTGCCTTATAGTGCCTGTGATGGATTGCCAGGTGCTGAAATGCTCTGTGTTATATTGGCGCCCTCCGGCTTACAGTGAGAAAGCCCTGCATGTAGACCCCTTCTCATGGTAGTTTTTGGCAAGCAGCAGGTTTACTGACTCATGGGCTGTAGGATGGGGACCGCTGCCCTTAGTCCTTAGGAGGTTAAAATGAAAATCTAGGCAAACTGCTAAATATACCATTCAAATACTTACAGTAAATGTTTACTATTTTTTACCCAGCACAGGACTTGCAGCTTTGGCCAGCATTTCTTGTTGAGCCCACACCTTTGCCAGCATTTCTTGTTGAGCCCACTCCCAGCTTGAAGGAGCTGAGAAAGAGGGACAACCCGGAAAGGAGAAAACAGGAGGCACGCTCCATGGCAAAAATTGGTGTGGTTAATCTGTGCATAATATTGGACATGGCCTAAAAGGACATGGTTAAATATATTCTAACCCTACTTGTAGTATGCACTGCACACATATGCCACAGTCCTTGTACCCACTAAATACTTCTAAATTACTATTCTATGAGTGAAAGTTTCAGAGATACACATAAAAACAAAAGATCATCCTTAACCACTTCTGGACCAGAAGGATTTGCCCCCTTAATGACCAGGCCAATTTTTGCGATTCGGCACTTAATTACTTTAACGGAAAATTATGCGGTCGTGCGACGCTGTACCGAAATAATACTGACCTCCTTTAGGTAGTGGGGTTCACCCAAGCAGGTGAGAAGACACCCTTAGGTGGAGTGAAGGGCACCATGGTGAACAAAGACCGATACACACAGGATTGCTTTTGGTATATTGGATTACACGATTCATGGAATTTATACATATATCTTTATGGACTGCCACTGAAAGATGAACTCCCTTTGATATATTTATATAAATATTTGTATATTTAATAGCTATTGTATTTTATTTTATTAATATTATTTTGATCACTGATGAACTTTATATATTAATTCATCTATGCACTTAATGTATTGAAGGAGAGCGCTGCACCCTTGAAGGTAGTGTATAATGAGGGGGTCACCAGTATATGCCATAGTGCCCCTTATATAACTGCTCAGCAGGAGGACAAAATGGCCAGTGTCTGTGGCCAACAGAAGGAAGAAATGACCGGCGTCACTGTTCGGCAGGAGAAATAAAAGCACCAGCAGGCCTTGCTCCCTTGTCTAAACATCAGGAAAAGTTTTATAATCTGTGTAAATCATATTCTCCCCAGGAAGCCTTAATGTGTAGTGCCTGTGGGTAACTCCTGATCACCCAATCCGGCATCTTAGATCTGTGTGTACCTTTTGACCAGGAAGTTGTTACACCACTCATTGATGTGTGAAGCTGACCCAAAGATAATACAAACAATTCCATCCTTTGTTAAAAATGAGGCAAACAACAGGGTGCAGAGAACCACATATTTCATGATACATGATTCCCCAGTTTTTGGAAACACTGCTGTAGCCTATAGGCTCGTAAAAGGCATGTGTATGTTCTTTTGTGTCTCGGTTTCCTTCTTGGATCCTATATCCGCCACCAAGACCTGTATGTGCAAGTGGTCCATGATGTAATTTTTCTTCTACTCAGTTTGTAAGTGTAGCACTGCCCCCTAGAGAGCTTCTGAGAATTGCACTTCTTGGGTTCCCCCGGGTTACCATTAGCAACTGACAGCAGATACACGGCATTAAAAGTTCTTGGCTCAGACAATAATCAGTCCAGGGGATTTATTTTTTGTGTTTTATTTAGAACTGGGATGGGAGAAGGCATAAGTGGGATACTCAAACTATGAACTATGCACAATTCTGAAGACAACTGACTGTAGAATGCGGCAAGGCCACTGCTTCACCCTGCCACTGAAGTGAAGATAAATTGACTGTTCCTGTTTGAATATTCTCTTCAGGGTTAACAACTTGGCACCCCCTTTACTCTCACTGCCTGTGTGCTGACAAACGTCCTCTGACTCTAGCCACTGGAGTGGTCCCCTTCCTGGGCAGACCCGTTGGTAAGCTCCCCTGGACTCATGGACACTGTTTTTCCAGAGTTGCTCTGCCTTGACCTCCTCAGTCAGCTTCACTGGACCTCTGAGTTCAGCCAAACTTTGCTGGTCCACTAGGCCGACTGCCTGTGACCACAATCCACACCTTCAGAAGAGGAGACAGCCGTCACCCTCCTTCTGGGACTTGGCTTCCCGCCCAAAGACCCCCTGTCACATGTGCCCTTGGCTTTTATAACGTATCCCAGAATGCAGCACTGCTTGTGCCAACCCACGGAGATAGTTACAAAAGCCTGTGTGTCACTGGCTGGGTTTCCTCCACTGTCCAACAGGTTCCCCTATTGGATGCAGGGGGACACTCCCTCAGCCCATATGAATCACACCCTGGACACATGCAACATGCCTAACTATTAATCAGGCTCTCCTGATAAGCAGACAGAGCCACTATACTTTCTCTGCCTAGCATCTATCTAGGAGGGTGCTACATAAGCATCTCATACAGTTTATGTAAAAAGAAAAACATACAATGTATTTTTGGAATATCATGAATAATATATAACATGGTTTATTATTGTATTTAGTGCAATGTACAACCCGATCTGTCCTGAAGAAGCACAATTTCTTGCGAAATGCGTTTACAGTCTGGACTTGGAGTTATATTTGGGCGCCAGTATTAAGAAACGTAATATTAAATCTATATGATCGTTAGGAGGGCCCTATTTCTATTTCAGTGTTGGGTGTTCTATTTTGCATTATATGTCCCCCTTGTTGGGTAAGGTTTTTATCAATATTACATTTTATCAACTTTATGATTTATGATTTTATATTGTTTCTGCCTCATGTTGTGCCTATAAAGTCATTCATACATAACATGGCAGAAAAAGTATACATGTTTGTCACGATCGACCACGGCGACTAGCTAACCGAGATGTGGTTTTGTGACTTGGGAGTATAAGGGGATAAGGGAAATTCCTACTGAGTAATAAGACTGGCTGTGACACTTTCACTGCCCGCACTGCCTTTGGTCACCACTAGAGGGAGACTCCACTCCAATCCAGCTGGCTGACCACACACAGGCAGATACAAATCTTACATACAATCTGGTGCACTCTAAGGGTTGGGGAGCAGTCTAGCAATTATCACACACTACTAGGATTCCTCCAGCTATCCTACAAGCTAGAACCCCGATGTTAATTACTCTTCCCACTGTCCCCACACACCACAAACGATAGCCTGCCGCCACCCAACAGTTTGTCCGCAGACTGGTCTGCTGGGACACCACACACACGCATATCTCCGTCTGGCTTACAATCTGCATGCAATCTGCCAACACACAGTGCAATTGCATACAGATTGGCATGTAGCGTAGACCAAGCAATTAGGCACTAAAATGCAACAATCTCTTCAGAGATATAAGTCCTAGCTTAATACACAGAAGTCACTTATTAATTTTACAATTTAATATCCCGAAAGTGGCAGTGCATAAGAAATATATACAAAGCAAAAGGATTTACAAAAAATACACAAAAAGATAAAAAGACACACAATTGGCAATTTGCTATGAAAATAAAAAGGAATAAAAACAGAAATAAACTTTACCGAAGCTCATCCCTTGGTAGAAGCATACCAGAAATCGTGCGGGGACTCCCCAGTTTAGAACTGGCTTCATGGAAGAACGTGTTCATATCTCAGGTTCCCCAATTTATTGGGATATGGATGTGGGCTGGACTTCATCCCTTGGCCAATCAACCCCAGGGGGTTGTCCCCATCCCAGCCCACAGGAGGTTTCGTGTCCTGAACTGACCAGAGTTGAATTGGCCCATAACGGCGCTGACCGCTGAGTCAGGGATAGGAATTCTGACACCGGCGCATCGGTTTGATCGCGACAGTACCAAACACCGCTTGCCTGCCGCAATCAGGCGCCATATAACGGTTTTGTGCATTTCTGTAGGATTCTACACATGCTACAAATACAGATTTACATGTACTTGTAGCCCAACACGTGAGCCATAAGAAGGAATTATTTTCATCTCTCTGCCACTAATATTTTAACTTTTATGAGAGATAAAATACATTCCTTAGATCTGATGGTACCAACCAAAGCTTGCAGACCATTTGGAGCCTCTCCCTGTCTAGCAGCCAAGATGTCTAGCAGTTTCCTTTGAGGCTTTAGGAAGGTGACAATTTTGTCTTCGAGGCTCCAGGAAGGTGACAATTTAGTTTCCTTGCATCGGAGACTTTTATTGCCATGTAGGTGTCAACTCTATCCTAGAGAATGGTCCTGTCCCTTTCAGATGCTAATAACAGGACATATGTGTATGACTGATACTAAATACTACAATTCTTAATAACCCAAAATGACACTACATCTACAATTATACTATTTCTACAGATCACTTCATATCTCACTAATGCAAAGCTACCCTACTCTTACATTTATGTTACAATGTTCATATACAATATAGCACAGAACAGGACAGTTTCTATATTCAAGATAAACACATCTACGCTGCAAGAGCGCATTACTAATCACTGCATCCCAAGAAAATACATTGAATCTTCCCAGTAGATTTAAAATGTTTATGGAATTTTTAATTTTTTTTTTTTTTTTTGCAGCTTTGCTGGTGTTCATTTATAACTATTACACAGTTCATCAATAATAACCAGGAGTTCATCTTTCAGAGATGCTTTCTGCACAAAACTGTATGATCCCAGGGAAAAATAAATACCTCATCCTTTCAAATCCTAGAATTATTTATAAAGATTTTTCACATTGATAACAGTTTAATGCTGAAACTGATGCTGTGCAAGTTTTCTTTTCTGTCTGTACCATGTACAGTACTCATTAACCCACCATGCTTATTATTTTTCTGGTTGCCATTTGTATACACCCAGCAGCTAGAACCACTCTATCCTGATTGTGACTTAATGCATTATGCATAACAATGTAGCTTTTAGTATGTCAGGAAAGAAGAGTCCAGCAAGCAAGAATTAGCAGTCCATGCTGCTTGGGATTAGGGGGGTAATATGTAAAAAAAGAGAGAGTCACTGAGGTAAAAAGTTGTGTCTTTGGGCACCACAGCAAAAAAACTTCAAGGTGTAGTGAGACTGAGATTCCAGCAAGCTTTACCGTCTAACTGTGAATGTCCTATTTCACTTTCTGTTCTGTACAGAACTGCTGTATATTCATACAATCAAGCAGGAGATCACGCAGTCCAACATTGTGTACATAGGTGTCATGTGCAGTGATGGAATGTGTGTTCTGGCTCTTGTCTCTGGGCCAAAAGATTTTGTTGAACTTCCGGGACAGTTCAACGAAATCCAGGATGGTTGGGAATATTATCAAACTGCTAGTTCCTGATTTATCAATGTTTGCTTACTAGGAAAGCTTTATTGCTTTGTAAAACAGCTCCCTTTTTATTAGACAAAATTCATGAGACTGATATCTTGTTGAATTTGCAGTCTCAGGGTAGAGTGGTGACATATGAATCTACATTGCGGTGCCTGGAAGATGTATTTCTTAACAGAAAACAAGGATGTCACCTGTTTAACTGTACAGTACGGCAGAGGTCTGTAAATCGCATATGGGCCGAACTAAACTATACATCCTTTAGTGGGCAAAACAGTAAACATATCTGTATGTTTATATAAGGGGCACTATGGCATATACTGGTGACCCCCTCATTATACACTACCTTCAAGGGTGCAGTGCTCTCCTTCAATACATTAAGTGCATAGATGAATTAATATATAAAGTTCATCAGTGATCACTTCATGATTGTGTCCCACTTGTTGTTGATTCTTCACAAAAAATACAGTTTTATATCTTTATGTTTGAAGCCTGAAATGTGGCAAAAGGTCGCAAAGTTCAAGGGGGCCGAATACTTTCGCAAGGCACTATATATATATATATATATATATATATATATATATATATATATGTATAGTAAAACCTTGGTTTGAGAGTAACTTGGTTTAAGAGCGCTTTGCAAGACAAGCAAAATTTTCAAATAAATTTTGACTTGATATACAAGCGATGTCTTGATATACAAGTAGCCTCAAGTCACAGCTGAGTATAAAAGAGAAGAGAGGCGCCTCTAAGTGTAGCAATATGGTTCCATTTAATGAAGGTACAACATTTAGCAACTCACATGGTTGATGATTAAAAGGGGCACATCTAAGGATGCAGGCATCCGGGGTAAAGCTGTCCACATAGACCAACCCCCGCACTGTCATCTACGTCATCCTTTCCATGTTGCCCCTCGCTTTCAGATCGCTTTACTGCAGGATGGTCTTCCCGGTCAGGATTACAGACTGGCAGCCGGCGGTGCAGAAGATGGTCTATGTGGACAGCTTTACCCCGGAAGCCTGCATACTTAGATGTGCCTCTTTTATAAATCAACCATGTGAGTTGCTAAATATTATACCTTCATTAAATGGAACCATATTGCTACACTTAGCGGCGCCTCTCTTCTCTTTGATACCCTGTAGCTCCTGCTGGATTTTGCTTCCAATCCCCTTGTGGAAGCGGCTATTTGTGGATGGACATTTTATGGTTACACAACCTATCGCAATGCTATAATCTTTTTATATGGACTATAAATTGAAGGATTTATGAATAAATGGTTGTGGAACGAATCATCTGAGTTTCCATTATTTCCTATGGGGAAATTCGCTTTGATATACGAGTGCTTTGGATTACAAGCATGTTTCCGGAACGAATTATGCTCGCAATCCAAGGTTTTACTGTATATATATATAAAGGTTCTGCAAAAGGGTGCTGTGACTGAAAGATAACCAGTGAACAAAAATTTTGAAAGGGTGAATGAGAACTCCCAAAATTAGGGAGACTAAAAAATAGTGATGGATTAATGGAAGATTCCAGAGTGTGTCATTATATTGAGCCAGAGAGGCAGCAGTAGAAAAGTGCCAGCCCAATCACAATATTTATTAGATCTGACATTACACACAATTTTCCATTTCTTTGACAGGCTTACCTATGTATACTCCTGATGAGTGGGCAACAGACCCACGAAACGCGTTGAGTTTTATTACATGATATCTCTCCATATGCAACAATGTTGTTGGAATCTTTTAATGTCTATTATGTTTTGCATTATATTCATTGTACTTCTGTATTCAACAAAGTTTACTACAAGATATTTGACTCTCATGCAACACTGCTGCTGTAATCTTGTCATATGATGTCCTGCACCTATACCTGTTGGTACATGCATGTTACTGTTTGTATGTTTTTTATCCATTAAATCCATTTTTGAATATTAGTGACTCATGTATCCACCTCATTTAAAATCCCACCTCATTTAAAGTTCTTTTTTCTGTATTGGACAATAAGGCCTCTTACACACGATACTTCTGTTTGAGCAGCTCCTTTTTCAGCTGTAAATTTCAGGAGTATTTGTCTTACTGAAATGCGCGCGTCGCGTGCATTGTCGCTCATATGCGTTCACGCACATTTGCGTCTTTTCGCGCAAATCTATTTTCGCGTTTTTGTAAAATATGCAAATTAGCATTTTTCAGATCAACAGTATGTTTGTGTGCGTTCATTTGTTCGCAATCGCGCGTATTTGCGCGCATTAGGCGTAAATTACTGTCCATTGCTGTAAATTACTGTTCTATTTTGTTCTTACTGAAGAATGCACAGCGCTCATTTACGTGCCTGTGTGCATAGGCACATTACAAAGAATGGGTTTTATTTTAGCTCAGAGAAAGAAAAAAAAGCTGTACTGAGCTTTTTTAAGCTGCAGTGTGCAAGAGGCCTAAAGAGGGGATCTTTTCTCATATTACAGAAGGATCGGGACAAAATGGCAGTTTTGAGCAAAATTACAAATAAAATGTAAAGTTAAAAAAAGGTTGCAAATATAAATGTACCTAGTCCATGAGAATAGTGTTGTCTCCTATACAGCTAGGCAAAATGGAGCTGGAGAATATTGGTTAACCATAAGCTTAGTAACACCACTTAGTATGTCAACAAGTAAAACAAAACCAAAGAAAATTCCCAGCTCAACTTTCCAGTCAGCTTGTTACCAACCAAATTAACCTGACAAGGCACCCCATTATTATCCGCTGAGCCTTCATAGTAGAAGCACAAGCATTATAATGGATAGGTAGAGGGCAGGTGAGCCTGGAAGGAGCCCACCCCTCCTAAAAGCACAGGGGCGCACTGGACACCCAGCCAGATTTGTATAAAGTACTCAAAACCAATACTTGAGTAAAAGCACAAGTGCTCGATCAAAAAGTGACTTGAGTAGAAGTGGAAGTGCTCGATCAAAAAGTGACTTGAGTAGAAGTACTAAAGTATTCAACATTTTTTGTACTTAAGTATTGCAAGTAGTTTTTTAAAAAAAAAATGCTACTCAAGTACTGAAAGTAAAAGTACCAGTAGTTTTTAAAAAAAAGTGCTACTCAAGTACTGAAAGTAAAAGTACAAGTACTGTGTTATGTAGTTATTAAAGAAAGAAGTCAAAAGTCAAAAGTACACATGACATTATACACATTTTTTTGAGCTTTATGAAACCTGCCATCTACTGTTCTGGCAGTGGTAATTTTTATAATTGTAACAAGTAACTATGCAGCACAAAAATAAATATCGGAGTAGAAGTATTGAAATCATCGAAAAAATGTAGTGAAGTAAAAGTGGAAGTAGGAGAAAAAGATTCTACTCTAGGAAAGTACAGATACCGCCTTTCGGTACTTAAGTACAGTAGTGAAGTAGTTCTACTTCGTTACTATACATCTCTGCACCCAGCACATAGCATAATGGCAGCAAAGGTGTCCAATGCGTTCCCTCACCAGTATTGCAACAGTACAAATAAATGGCCACTGCCTCCACCTATAACTGGCCTTTTCAGCAAGGAGCACATGGAAGGGCAACGCATGTAAAACAAAACCAAAAATAATTCCCAGCTCAACTCGCCAGCCAGCCTGCTACCAACCAAATTAACCTGTCTAACAGTTTGCGTTAAAAACAGGGGTTCAGTTAGCTGTTAACCATTTGTCTTTAATGCCAATAAGTTGGTAGTAAAGAGTTCTGGCCAGCTCAATAGATTCTTTAAAAAAAAAGAGCTGGGTGCATTCCTAAATGCACAATATATAACTGGCTACTAACATTTATAGGTAATAACACCAGATATAGTTGGTCCAGTGAATATCTGATTGCCTCCTGAGGAATCAAGAAGGTTATTTTTTCCCTGGTGGAGCAAATTGGACCATATTTTTTTTCCTTTCTTTTCTATTTGTTTGATTTTTTTATTGGTTGGACAAGATAGAATTTTTCCTTTTTTCAACCTATGTAACTTTGTAACTCTAAGGCCTCATTTATACTGGCTTCGCTGTCTAAAACGCGATTTGAATTTGGATTATTCTTCAGACAGCAATAGACAGGCAGTGAGGAGGCGTTATGTTGCCTGTTTCAACAACTCTAATTACCAGACAACCGCATCACAACCACGCACATTGTGGCACTTTTCACTTAAATGGGTGGCGCTCGTGGGGGGTACAATTTCTGCTGCAGCATGTGTGCGGCTTGTGTGCCTCAGTACCAACAGCTCAACCACGCTGGTTTTCCTGCCCTTCAATCACAAGTGTGAACGAGCCCTAAAGTAGTTTCAGAAGCAACCAAATGTTCTGATGTATTAATGTAGATAAAACCACATGATGCTAATATGCCTCTGCAAAAATCACTAGTAAGACCACACCTAGACTGTGGAGTCTAGTTTTCATGATATGTTAGCTTTTAGGCAATCTCCCTCATAAGCAAATTTAAATTGTGGGATTGTAAAAAAGTAAACATTCATACTTACCCCTATAGTGCAGCTGTCACCCGCCAGCTCCAAGACCGATACCTGAGCAATCACATGACTACTGATCAGTCTTAGCAGAGAGTGCTGACTGTCAGTCACTGCTCTCTACTCTGCTCCTCGGGTGCCTGGCTTACTGGAGCACTGTGCTGGGGTGGGAGCAATTGGTTCAGGCGGTCAGTGGTGTGCTGAGAGACTGAGCCAGCTGCTGGTCAAGCATCTAGGTTGATCCCAAAATTATTGTTGGGATCCTTCCAGAGCCTGGACCCGCTCTGTGAAGTCAGAAGACAGCAGACTTTAGCCCACTCTCTGCTGATACTGCTCTCTGCTGATACTGGGTTACAGGACAGCACAAGTAAGTGAACTCCTGTGACCAAAAAGAGAAGCATGACCAAAAAAGATTTGACCATACATATACATATCAAAGCCCAAAAACAAAAATATAATTTATTGCAGCTTACCAGTCCTTAGACATGGCTGCGTTATTTTTTTTAAATTGTTTTTAAGGCTATGAATATTTTCAGCAGGTACAGTAAATACCTGTCGATCTTGTAAGAAATGCAGTGTCTTTATCACTTCCAGTGATCTCCAAAGAAGCTCAAAAATCCTTATCTTTTTTGTATACGGTACCAGTCCCATCAATGACCCTGTATTAGAGATGAACAAAGGCATATATTATATGTGTCAAGTCTAGTGTGTATAACACCTATGGTTGCCTACAAATATGCAATGGAGAAATGACTGTAGACATGAAGAGACAAAAACTGTGTTATACACAGGATTACCATGTAAAAACAAACAGGAAAAGCTTAAAAAAAAGAATGCAAAACATCTAAGGGTTGGTAAGCTGTTTTTTTTGCGCTTAGCAGGGGTGTAACTACAGGGGTTGCAGGGGTTGCAATTGCAACTGGGCCCCATGCTCCGGGGGGCCTGTGCGGCTCCTCTGTACACCTGGATAGGTGTGGGGGGGGGGGGTGGCGGGGGCAACATGTAGAGAAATCATCGTCCTCCTTTTTCCTCCTGTAGCTGCAGGAGGAAAAGGGAGGAGATTGGTTCCTCTGTATGCTGCCCCCGTCACTCCTCCTATCCAGTTCACTTGTGTTCAGCTGTCTCTGGACCCCTGTGTGCTCCCCTGCCCCCCCCCCCCACTGTGCTCCCTCCTCTCTCCTGCCGGCTGCTGCAGGGGATGTGTCACAATAGAGAACCAGGAAGGGGGTCGGTTAATATGTAATTTACCAGCTCCTTCCTTTTCTGAATGGACAGAGTCATAGTCAGTGATATTGTAAAAAAATAAAAGAAAATGATAAAAAATAATACAATTAAAATACCAAAATAATAAAAACTACTGACACCAGTGAGTGAACTTCCAGGATCGCAAAGGTCACACTTGCAACCAGGCCCTGGCATTTCACCACTGTGGGAAGGCCCCAAAATGGCAGGAAGGGGGCCCACTGCAGAACATGTGAAAGGGTCCCACTGCGAGACCATAATAAAGGGCCCCGCAATGAGAGTAAAGGGCCCCAGGATCAGTGGCAAAAGCCCCAGGCTGCCAGGGGTCCCTTCATGGTTTCTTGCACTGGGGCCCTAAAGATTCTAGTTACGCCTCTGGTGCTTAGATGTGCTGTAAAGTAGATTTCCAGGATAAACCTAACTAATATTAAAAATTACCCTCCCACAACACTAATTCTGAATAACCCCTGTAAGAAAGATTAGTATACTTACCGTTTTTCAGGCAGCTCCTGCGGGTCCTGTATCAGGGGAGAACCTTCAACAATGGCTGGTAATGCCTGAAAGCTGTGACATCACCCATGGGCCTACTATGAGCCATCTTTTGTTGGTGTTCCCTCCACCCCCCTGCAGCCACTACTGGCTGACACAGGGGAGTCGGATCGTGTGACCAGATCAGAGTGGCCTAAAATTGGGTAAGTATACATATCTTTCTTACACAGGTTAGTCAGCCTAGGTGTTAGGAAGGGGGAGGGAGCAGTTTTAGGAATAGTTTAATTTGTCCTGGAATTTGTTTTAGCCCCTTGTTTTCTGTGACAAGAATCTCTGCACCGAAGACTAATTCACTTGCACTGGAAAACAGTGCGGAAATCCAGGTGCTGGAAATTCCTGCTTTGCAGCTTTGAGCACACAATGCAATGCAAATAAATTATTATTAGCAATGTAAAACCTTACAACTAAAGCTTATGTAGCAGGTTTTCCAGGCCTGTGGCCTGATGTGGGTCTGCCATCGGTACCGGTTACCCCTCTAGCCCTTGTGAGCTACGACCCTGGGTGTGAGCACTGAGACATTGGCAACTCCAGCATCTTTGTTTTGTTGTTTTATTGTATTTAATGGGATGGGAGAAGGGAATGAGTGGGATACTCCTTTAGGCTCAACTAAATACAATTGTGGGACTTTTCTGGCAAAAATGCCTGTTAGCGCTGTCTTGACGCCAGCTGATGCTAGCCAACGCTTCCTGACGCTTGAACACTGTGTATCACTGAAAACTGTGCTGGATCCTCGACTTTAGTCCAGAAGATCCAGGACTGTAGAACTGCTTGACTTGTAACACTGCTATAGCTCAAAGTCACTGAATGGCTCCCTCCAGCACTGCACTGGCACTGGCTGAGAAAGCTCCTTGTAAGTTCCTGTACTACTGCAACTCTCAACTGGCACACTTCACACTGTGCGCTGACAGTTCAGGGCCCAAACCGCAGGCACCCCCTTTACACTTTAAGCTCTTCAGGGTCCACTGACTATGTACCCCCTCTGTCACTTCAGGGTCCTCAACCTAGGTACCCCCTTTCACCACTAGCTGGCACTGGATCCCCGAACCTCTTCCGGAGTGGTCCACTCTAACTTCAGGCAGACCCCCAGGGGCAATCCTCAGTACTCACGACCTGTGTAGGCTTTCCTGGGACTGGACCCCTCTGACTCTCCGCAGGTTCTCGGCACACCGGATCCCCTCAACTTAGCTCAACACTCTCTGGATCCTCAGGCGACACCCCGAGACATCCACCTCCTCAGACAGGAGGAGAGACAGCCGCACTCTTACTCTCTCTCCTGGGGCTCCCACCAAAGACATTGTGTCATGCGCCACCCCCAAACTTATACCCACTCCCAGAATCCATTGCAGCACAATCTGCCTTTTGGGGTAGTTACAGGCCTGGATGTGTACCCTGATTGGGTTTCCTCCACCTCCCTATGAGAAGCCTGTTACAGGAGCCAGTGGGGAGACTCCCCCTTCAGCAGGCACACCTGGAAACCATGACACCCTGACTAAATAAATCACAGCCCTGCTGTTAGGCAGACAAAGCCCATTATACCTTTACCTAGCACCTACCTGTAGGGTGCTACACTTAGAAAGATTAAGCATGTTTGATTTGAAAAAAGATCCTTTGTAGGGAACCTGATTACATGTTTAACCACTTACCGACCGCCAGCAGTACATATACTGTGGCAGGTCGGCTCTGTCCCACGAAACAAGGTAACTGTACGTCGCTTCACCGGACAGCGAGTGGGGGCGTGCTTGCGCCCATTTGCCACAGGGGAAACTGATCTGATGGTCCAGAGGCCGCGATTGCCGCTGGGCACCTGCGATCCGTCCCCGTGAAGACAGAACGGCGGTCTGCCATTGTAAACACGGCAGACCGCTGTTCTGTCAGTGATTAACACACGGCTCCTGTGTTCCTCCTATTTAGGAACACAGGTCTCTGTGTTCATTCCATATGTACATCCCCCAAACAGTTAGAAAGCACCCCTTAGGGATATATTTACCCTTTGATAGTGTTAACCCCTTCCCTGCCAGTGTCATTAGTACAGTAACAGTGCATATTTTTAGCACTGATTACTTTAGTAATGTCACTGGGACCCCAAAAAGTGTCAAAAATGGCAGTTAGGTGTCGGATCTGTCTGCCGCCATGTTGCAGTCCTGCTAAAAATCGCTGATCGCCGCCATTACTAGTAAAATTAAATAAATAACTAAAAATGACAAATCTTTCCCCTAGTTTCTAGACGCGATAACTTTTGCGCAAACCAATCAATATAGTCCTATTGGGATTTTTTTTTACCAAACATATTTAGCAGAATACATATTGGCCTAAAATGATGAAAAAGTTTGATTTTAAATTTTTTTTTATTGGGAATGTTACATAGCAGAATGTGAAAAATGTTGTTGTTTTTTTTTCAGAACTGTCGATCTTTTTTTGTTTATAGCGCAAAAATAAAAATCACAGAGGTGACCAAATACCACCAAAAGAAAGCTCTATTTGTGGGAAAAAAAGGACATCAATTTATATGAGTACAGCATCGAACGACCGCGCAATTGTCTGTTAAAGTAACGCAGTGACGAATCGCACAAAATGGCCTGCTCATTAAGGGGGAAAATCTTCCGGTCCAGAAGTGGGTAATATTTCTGTGGTCTGTGAAAAGTTTTGGCAAATTAATGTTGCATGGAAGGAACATTTTACCATCAGTTTTGTATACAGTTCTCTACAGAGAGAGTTGTTAGCTGTGGAATGCTATTCTGCAGTTCCTGTCTAAGGCCCGTTTTACACTTGAACAACCTGAAAGTCCCGCGACTTTGATGCGATTTTGATGCGACTTGAAGCAATACCTGTGTATTCTTGAGGTCTATAGACCCCAAGTCGCATCAAAGTCGGACAAAAGTAGTACAGGGACTACTTTGAAGCCTTTGAGATTTGGCAAGCTGTACATGCCCTTCTGTTGGCCCTGCAGGTCTCCCCTACGCTCAGTGGCTTGATTACTTCCGCATGTTACTAGAGCCAGCTCTCTGCGTTCAAAAAACGCAGAGGGCGTGGCTCAGCCCTGCCTCATTGGCTGTGATTGCATCTCAGCCAATCAGAAGGGGAGAGGCCCGGGAGAGCCTCGGGTCTTGTGCACATCGCTAGATCGAGATCAGGCTTGGGTTAGTATTGGGGGGGGGGGGAGCTGCGCATAGAATGCATGAAGGTAAAAAAAACTTTCAGCCTCTACAACCAAGTATAAGTTCTTTCTTTTTATCCTTAAATCTTCTTTCTTCCATCATACCACAGTGAAGTCCACCACCAAATGTTGTAGATATTATAAATATATATATGGCACAACCAATACTTGGTATGACTTTCACCAGAACATTGTCTCTCTCCTACTGGGCTCTGTCTGGGCAGAATGTGTATTGTGAGTGTCTTTTCATTTGCTCCTAACCTCAGTGTGCTGGAGACTCAGGACTTTAGCTTCCATGTGGGAGGATTTTATCTAAATGGATGGCCAGAAAAGAAATGCCTGGAGGCAGTGGCATAGTGCCGGTTGTCAGTGCCTGGGGCAAGGCAAGTAATTTGTGCCCTCCAGGAGGAAGACTTGTGGTTTTATACCCCCACCCTGATTACACCACCAGATCCCCCCCCCCCACACTCTGATCATAACTTCCAGATACCCCTACCCTGATCACACCCCAAGAACCCCTCCTCCACTCTGATCATACCTCCCAGATACCCCCACACTGAACCCCCCCAGATACCCCACCCCTAATCACACCCTCAGATACCCCCCACTCTGATTATAACTCCCAGATACCCCCATCCTAAACACACCCAGATACCCCCACTTTGATCACACACCCCAGATACCCCCAGCCTGATCACATCCCCCAGATCCCCCACTCTGATTACACCCCCCGATACCCAACCACTCTGCTCATAACTCCCAGATACCCCCATCCTGATCACACCCCCAGATACCCCCCACTTTGATCACACACCACAGATACTCCCACCCTGATCAACCACCCCCGATAACCCCCATTTTGATCGCACCCCTTAAATACCCACACCCTGATAACCCCACCCCCGATACCCCCAACCTGATCACACTCCCAGATACCCCTCTACTCTGATCACACCCCCCAGATACCGACACCCTGGTCACCCCCCAGATACCCCCCCACTCTGCTTATGCCTCAGATACCCCCCACTCTGCTCACCCCCCCCCCCCAGATACCCCCACTCTGATCACCCCCAAGATGCCCCTTACTCTGATCACTCACCCCCCCCCCCCCCATCCACTCTGATCACACCCCTGCAGAAAATGAAAAAGTCCATGCAATTCATATATGTGCAAAAAGTCTTAATATATTAAATCAGGATTAAAGTAATTGTAGTAAAAAAAAATTGTCTGTGCTATGGTTTTGCACAGAGCAGCCCCGATCTTCCTCTTCTTAGGTTTCCCGCCGGCGCTCTGAGTCCCTCCCCCTTTCCAAGTGCCCCCATAGCAAGCCACATGCTGTGGGGGCACTTGTGCCTGCTCACTGCATCCAAAAAACACAGAGGGCACAGCTCAGCCCCGCCTCACTGGCTGTGATTGTTAGCACCGGGAGCCTCGGTCTTGTGCACATCCCTGGATCGATATCAGGCTTAGGTAAATATTGTGGTGGGGAGGGGGGGGGAGCTGCACACCGAAGGTTTTTTACTGAATGCATGAAGGTAAATAACCTTCAGCCTTTACAACCAAGTTTAAGTTCTTTCTTTTTATCCCTAAATCTTGCTTCTTCCATCACACCACAGTGAAATCCACTAGCAAATGTACTAAATTTGGAAACTGGAAAGTGGGGTCCCCCAGGGTTCTGTCCTGGGGCCAATCCTGTTTAATTTATTCATAAATGATCTAGAGGAGGGGATATCTAGTACAATCTCAGTATTTGCGGACGATACTAAACTAAGCATGCCAATATCTTCTATACAGGATGTGGAAACCTTACAAGCGGACCTCAACAAAATAACGGGGTGGGCAACTACATGGCAGATGAGGTTTAATGTTGATAAATGTAAAGTAATGTACTTGGGGGCCAGAAACCAGAAAGCAAGCTACTCACTAGGGGGGGAACCTCTGGGGGAGTCTAGGATGGAAAAAGACTTGGGGGTACTGGTAGACAACAGGCTTGGCAGTGGCATGCAATGCCAAGCAGCTGCAAGCAAAGCCAACAGAATATTGGGATGTATAAAAAAGGGGATTCACTCCAGAAATAAAGAGATTATTCTCCCGCTCTACAAGACTCTGGTCCGGCCACATCTGGAGTATGCTGTCCAGTTCTGGGCACCGGTCCTCCGGAAGGATGTGCTGGAATTGGAAAGAGTCCAGAGAAGGGCAACAAAAATAATTAGGGGAATGGAGGACATCAGCTATGAGGAAAGACTACAAGCACTGAACCTATTCTCTCTAGAGAAGAGACGATTGAGGGGGGATATGATATCAATGTACAAATACTGTACTGGCGACCCTAGCATAAGGAACAAACTATTCAGAGTAAGGAAATACAACAAGACACGTGGCCACTCACTAAAACTAGAGGAAAGGCGGTTTAACCTTAAAATGCGTAAGGGGTTCTTCACTGTAAGGGCGGTAAGGATGTGGAATTCTCTTCCACAAGCAGTCGTATCAGCAGGGAGCATTGATAGTTTCAAAAAACTATTAGATGGGCACCTTAAAGACCACAACATACAGGGGTATACAATGTACGGTTAAAAGCAAACACACACACACACACACACATCATAGGTTGAACTGGATGGACTGATGTCTTTTTTCAATCTCACTAACTATGTAACTATGTAACTATGTAAAAATTAACTCACCAGAGGTAAATGCTGGTGTGACGAGACCAATCTCACCACTGGGCATTGGAGAAGCCTGGTTGCTCGCCTCCTGCAAGGTGACTATGGACCCTCTCTCATCAGCCCATGCTAAACGTAAACCCCATGGCAATTTGACTGTGTTTGTGGCATCTGAGTGCTGTTTGGATATGTTGAGCGCTCAGATCCAGGCTATCTGGGGATGGGTTGAATGTGGGGGTTCTGTTCAGTAGACTGGGAGTTATGCATTTTTGTGTCTTTTTGTGTTTCTCTAACTATGTGGCTACTGGAGTCTTGCCTCTATCCTGGAAGCTAAAACTTATTCCTGTAAACTGTAAGGAACAGGAAGTCAACTCCTAATATGGTCATTCCAGGAAGTTCTGAGGAGACGGATTGTCTGAGGGGGCTCTCCATTCACCTATTGTCAGGTGTGCTAATGACCTCACCTGTTGTCTGCTAAGGGATGTATTGACACTCAGAGTAATGTGTATTGAGGGCTCGTTAGGGAACCATTGTTCTGTGTCTGACTATTGTGTACATTGATTGCCCCCTGGGGCTTCTGTCTCCTTGCACCTGGCAGCCCTTCTGGCCAAGCTATCTGACCAATCACTGCTGACTTATTTTCGAGCCCTCATTTGCATAGCTGGAGAGGACCTTATGGGGGACTGCAGGTACTGTGAAATTGACCAATGGGAAAGCGGTTGTTGGGGGAAGGATGTTCCAAATTCTGTATAAAAGTGTGCTGTGTTCTTCCAATAAATGTTGTTCCTGTTTTACCCTCAACTCGGAGCTTTGTCTCGTTATTGGGGGAATCTGCTGCAGGGATTGCTATGGTCTTCCATGCTCCCTTAGAGAATCACTAAGCTCTTGTAAGAGCTTGTGTAAGAGCTTGTTCTGCTGCACTCTCTGGGGAAAGAGAGGTTTACCCACAGGTACCTGAAGCCTTGTCGTTGGTCCAGGGTGGGTAGGAGATGCCAAGACCTTAACCAAGCTGCGGCGGTTCGTGGAGTCTGAAGTGCTTACGGTGTCTGGTGGAGTGCTTGGAGCCCTCGGGAAGCACTAGGAGCATCTGTCAATGGAGGTACCTGCTCGGGGGTGCCCTGTTCCGTAACAGCTGGAAATAGTATAAACCAGCTAACAGCGCATACCCCTCTGGGAGTTATGATCTGCAGTGCCAGCAAACTCTTCTAAAAAAGTGCTCACAACTATCTGTTCTTATATCCAGGGAGAAGAGAGAAAAAACTTGAATAGTGTGACATTGTTAAAACTATTTCTATTCTTTAAAAATAATCCAGAACACTCACATTTATACGTGTTTCCACTCACACAAGTAAAGGCTGGGCTAGTTCTGACTGCGATTCCTCCATATGTGTTTTAATATCCAACGTCCTCCAGGGACAGTAGGATGTACACCACCAACCACTCCAAAAATATACACATATGGTGCAATATTCCACTTTAAAACAAAATTGTAACTGAACGGCAATAATGTACAATAAAAATAACATGAAATAGAAGCTTTAAAGTGATTCCTACTTTTGATCTATCACTCTGGGTAAATGCTATCATCTTCACGTCCACCAACTAAATGACAGAACATTTAAAGTAATTGTAAAGTCTTTGTTTTAAAAAAAAAAAGAAATAACAAACATGTTATACTTACCTCCTCTGTGCAGTTGGTTTTGCACACAGCAGCCTAGATCCTCCTGTTCTCGGGTCCCTCGATCCTGCTCCTTGCCCCTCCCTCCTATAGAGTGCCTCCACAGCAAGAAGCTTGCTATGGAGGCACCCGAGCCGAGCTGCAGCTCCATGTGTCCATTCAGACAGGAAGCTGCCATTCGGCCCCACCCCCTTTCTCTCTCCTGATTGGCTCATTGACTTTGATTGACATCCTTGGGAGCCAATGGTGCCGCAGCTGTATCTCAGCCAATCAGGAGGGAGAGTCCCAGGACGGTTGAGGGACTCATGGACATCGCTGGACAGAGTGGAGGCACAGGTAACTATTAGGGGGTGCTGGGGAGGTTGCTACACACAGAAGGCTTTTTATCTAAATGCATAGAATGCATTAGGATCAAAAACCTTCCTGCCTTTACAATTCCTTTAAAGGAACCGCATCACCTAAAGGGACACTCTTGACTAACAAATACATTTTATTCAAGACATATTTTACTTTATAAAAGAGAGGAAAAGAAGAGATTGAAACCATCACAACGAGTTGGTTGAATGTTAAAAATGGGTTTAAAAACAGTTTAAATTTATATCAATATTTAATCCTTTTAGCTGCAATGTGTCCATCTCAAATATTCATTTTGTTTCTCTTTTGTAAACTTTATTTATTTGTTACAGGTCAGCATTTTACACATATATTGTACATTCACATCAGTCCCTGCCCTCAAGGAGCATACAATCTAAGGATCTCTTAACATATCTTTTCTTTTCCAGTGGGGAGCAATTTTGTCTATCCCATAGAAGGTCAATAGACTGAGATCTTTGTTATGCTTTAATTTAAAATATCCCGATACACTATGATTTACTAAACCATTTTTTATATTATTTATATGTTCTCCTAGGCTTGTTTTAATATTTTTGGTCATTCTGCCAACTTATTGTGTACAGCAAGGACATTCTAACACATACACAACATGGGAAGAATAACAAAGTGATGAGATATTTTATATAATATTCTCTTTCTCTTTGTATCAAGATTAAGTTTGGCAACTTCCTCTTATTTTTCTTGGTCATCCTTCAGGCTTTACATCAATTGCATTTATAAAAATCCTTCTAACTCAAAAGACATCTTCGGCTTTTTTGGGGGTCCAATAACATTGTGTAGAATGTTTTTATGCAACAAACCATTTTTTCTCTAAATAAAATTCTTATAATTTTCTCAGTTTGTTTATACTATACATTGTAATCTGTAATAAAACCACAATGTACAATATTCTTTTTTCTCCTTTTTTGTTCCCTGACAAGGAATCTATTTTTTTCTTGGATTGTATTCCTTTCCATTCCTAAAAAGGTGGGGGGGGGGGGGAATTTCGATCTCTAGGTAGCTAAAGCAATATAGGTTGCCTCCGTCCCTTAATGTATATACAGGGGGTTGCTTTGGTGCCTCAAGCCAAGGGGGTGGGACTTTATGGGCAAGTGATCATATACAAGATTATAAATAAAATAAAATAAAATAAATTTGAAGAAATAAATTTAAACATAAATTCAAAAAACACATATAAATGGTTATGTTATAGACCCAAGAGTGAGTAGGTGAAAGAGAAAGTTTGGGAAAATTCCGTGACAGGTGTAAATATGGTGACTTGTAGGGATGTTATCTCTGTTTTTCCATGCTTGGAGGCTTGGAAAGGTAGTCATAGAGATTCCCAATGGGTATCCGACGCGTTTCGGCTATCTTATAGCCTTTTTCAGGGATTTATCACCAGGTCTGTAAGAGCAGCAAATAATTGATTAATTATTAGCTGTGGTTACCACGGTCATTAAACAATATGCCGTTGGTATTAAATAGTCATATGTAACTACATACATTTATTTGCCTGTTCATGTATGATTCCTTTTGTCCCTTAATCGCAACAGGAACCAATGGATGTGGCCTGTAATAGTATATATGCATTTATATTAAGTCTTTTATAGCTTTATCAGTTGAAAATATATATGCAGTAAATGATTTTTGGGGAACTCACAGATTTGTGCTGAAGTGTAGCAGTCACGATGATGCTCCAAATGGAGAGGAGCTTCTGGGGTTCCCTTCTTTTACCAGGGTACTAAAATGGGAGTATGTTGGTAAGTATAAATAAGAATAAATAGGAAGGTCAATTGCTCCACAGTTAGTACAGAATTTGTTGGTATTTAATAAAATTCTGAAGAGTGTATTTGTATATTAAGTGGATGGTGGTTCCACTATTGTAGACTTACATCTTTGGTTTGCTATTAGGTTTCCAAGGTGGTTCCAGACAGCGCTTCCTTCTGTCTCTCCAGTTCCCTCTCTGTGAGGGAAGTGAGGAGAGACGCCGGTTCCCCGGCCTTTTAAAGCCCTTTGCGCATGCGCCGTAGGTGCCGCACGTACTGGGCCTAACATCAGTGACGTGGTTTCCCTTACTGTGCATGCGCCGGAAGGTTGCGCGTGCATCAGGGAGCCGATCTGACGTTTCTTAGCGGCCGCCGACACGGATGAAAGGAACCACGATTCCCCTTGGGGGAATCTGTAAGGGATTAGATGGTATTCTCCATATTGGTCCCTAGTAGTCCCTGATGTGAACAGGGGCTTACTGTGCCGGCTGCCATTGGGGCAAATTGATCAATACATGACTTGGCAATTAACATTATAGGAGTATAACACCATAACGAACAATATAATTGTATATAAGAAAAAAATAAATAAATAAATGATGGCAAAGTTTAAATAAACTATATGTATGTCAGTTTTAGCAGCAGAATGAATGTTCCAAAAACAGAAGAAATAGAAGTAGAAAACGTCATAAAAATACGATGTGGGAGATCAAATTTTTCTTGTGTATGGGATGGGCTAGAATTATGATCGATGGAGATTTTATAGGAATCCCCTTGGGTAAATTTACCCTTTTGTAGTTATTTTTTAGGGGGTATGTTTTATTTCTCTTTATGCAGGAAAAATGAGGATACCTTCTGATTGTTTGTGAAAACAAGAATTTATATGATTGGATAAGAGATATTTTCAGAGTTCCCATTTTAGACTGGGCCTTAAAAGAGGCCTAGTATATAATAAGACCTTTTGTACCTTTTTTCAAGAAATCTATCTATTAGCATATTTGTTTGTTTTAAGAAATCAGAATCTACATCACAATTTCTGTTAATTCTTGTGAACTGTCCTTGAAATAGGTTTTGGTACACATCTTCCCATCTTCTTTAGAGAGGGTCAAATTTAAATAGTTTGCCTGACTGTAATCTAGATATCCTGTAAAACTAAGGCCATACCTGTTGTGGTTCATATTATTTAAAAAGCTGTCTAAATTAATCTGATTAATTAAGATGTCATCAATATACTTTTTACATAGCGTGATCTCAGGCCACTTTTCATAAATGTTTTCTGCCTCCCATTTTGTCATCAGGAGATTTGCCACACTGGGTCACTAGAAAACTATCATCAGTTAATATCATGAATGTTAATAACATAATGGGCTCACTACTATCTTTTAGAAAAGCCTTTTTTTTTTTGTTCATTACAAATTTTATGGAAACAAATCTATGTATTCTCCTACTCTAGAGAACAAAGAATCAAATCCAGTTACAATTGGTCTTCCCAGTGTTTTTTTTTTCTATTTTTGTGGGAGGTAATATATTGTGGGAATCTAAGGCCTTTTTGGGATCAAATATCTTTCTTCCTTTTAGGTTAATATTTTTAACTTTTTTCCTTTTTTTTTTTTAATATTCTTCAATTTATGTTATAGTCTCTTCGTCAGGTTGCCAGATAGTTTTTATGTGTTCTCAATTGATAACAGTCTCTCCATTTCTTTCTCATAATCCTTCTTATCTAAAATAATGATTCTCTCCCCCCCCCCCCCTTATCTGCATCTCTCACTTCTATGTTTTAGCTCTTTGATACTTTGTTCTATATAATCAGGATATTCCTTAAGTACTTCCAAAGACTTGTTTCCTTTATTCTTCGGATTAAACACTGAAACATTTCTAAGATTACTATGTTGGTATTCTATATCTTTTTGTTTATAAATCTTTTTTTTTCCAATAAACTCTTTATTTTCACAGAAACAGCATTACTTTTCCACAGATCAACAGTTCACATCCATGACATAACACACAATACAAAGCATGATATTCACATGGTTACAAAGCTTGTCTCTAAAAATACTTCTGTTTTGTAGTAACATAGACATATATAATGTTATATTGAATCCACATCGTAATCATCGGCGAGCAAACATGGTTTCTCACACACCGTAATCATTTCTTAACAAAGCAGAACTCTGGGAGTTTAGAATTCTTCACACCATGCTTATTTAATTACAAAAACTTTCTAAAATTTAATTTTTCATACAAATTTCTGTATATCAATACAGTATATGTGTTAAATTTGGTAATATTAAAGGATACAAACAATAATAAATGCACATTTTTTGCAGGTCACTCATGCCATGGAGGTCTCTTGTAGATCTGTCAGTGTATTGGCTTGCATGTACCTTGTACAAGGAAGCCGATACATTTTGACAATAAGACTCAATGAACTACAACAGCGCGCACAGCGCTGTAGTTGTTCGTTGCAGACTACAAGCTACAGTGGCAAAGACGGACCTTGTAGTTTTCCATTCAGAGAGCACTTTTTAAAAAATAAATTGACAGCTAACGTGATTGGGGTGAAATCCCCGCTAGCTGTCACAGCAGGGGATCAGGGAGGTGCGGGGGCCAGTCCGTTTGTAACATGTTGCACCTTAAGAATGGTTACAAAGTCAGTCAGGTTGAAAAAAGACACAAGTCCATCTAGTTCAACCAATAAAAAAAAAAGAAAAACAATCATACAATCCTATATACACAATCCTATACCCACAGTTGATCCTGGGGAAGGTGAAAAATCCCAGCAAAGCATGATTACATTTGCTACAGCAGGGGAAAAAAATCCTTCCTGATTCCGTGAGAGGCAATCAGATTTTCCCTGGATCAACTTTACTTATAAATGTTAGTATCCAGGTATATTTTACGTACATTTAAGAAAGAATCCAGGCCTTTTTTAAAGAAATCTACTGAGTTGTCAGAAGAAGCTCTTAAGGGAGTCTATTCCACATTTTCACAGCTCTTACGGTGAAGAAACCTTTCTATATTTGGAGACGGAATCTCTTTTCCTCTAGACGTAAAGAGTGCCCCCTTGTTCTCTGTGATGACTTTAAAGTGAACACAACAGTAAGTTCACTATATGGACCCCTTATGTTTTTGTACATGTTGATCATATCTCCCCTAAAACTCCTCTTCTCAAGGGAGAATAAATTCAGTTCCTCTAATCTTTCCTCATAGCTGAGCTCCTCCATGCCACTTATCAGTTTGGCTGCCCTTCTCTGCACTTTCTCCAGTTCCCCGGTATCCTTTTTGAGAACTGGTGCCCAAAACTGAACTGCATATTCCAGATTAAGTCTTACTAAGGATTTACATACCTCTCTTAATACAAGAAAGGATTTTGCTCACTTTGGAAACCCGCAGCTTGGCATTGCATGCTATTATTAAGCTTATGATCTACCAAAAGCCCCAGATCCTTCTCCACTATGGATTCCCCCAGTTGTCTTCCCCTAGTATGTATTATTCATGCATATTCTTAGCCCCCCAAGTGCATAACTTTACATTTATCAACATTAAACCTCATTTGCCTCATAGTTGTCCATTTAAATAGTGCATCGAGGTTGGCTTGTAAGTTGGAGACTGTAAGGACGTTATTCCACTGCATAGCTTGGTGTCATCTGCATATATGATTTATAAAGATATTAATAATTTATATAATTTATAAAGATATAATTTACTGTATTTTCCAGCGTATAAGACGACTTTTTAACCCCTGGAAATCTTCTCTAAAGTCAGGGGTCGTCTTATACGCCGGATATCGTCTTATACGCCGAATCAGAATATGCGGTGGAGGGGACGCTCAAAAACATCCGTGGTATGCCCGGGGTATGGAGAGAGCGGCAATGTGACCAGATGCATCGGGAAAAACATGCCTTTCAGCCGTCTGACCCGCCCGCTCGCTCGCCCGCCCGCTCTGGTATCCTACCTTCTTATCGGCGTTCATCCCTGCGTCTCGCTCCTGAGGCCTGAAGCGGTGTAGGTGCGCATGCGCGACAAGATCCGGCGGCGGGGATACCAACTCTGACAGGGAGTCCTGTGTCATAGACTACGGTACAAGCAGGGCAGGGGCCAGACAGGTGAAAGAGGCGGGTTTATCTGGTCACATCTATTATTACCAGATAAAGGGGTGTAAATTAAGTGGAAGAAAATAAATAAAATGATGTTTCCCAACTGTATATACGGTACAATATGGGCATTGGAAGAGGGGTAGTCTTATACGGCGAGTATATCCCAAAATCTATATTTTAACTGGAAAAGTTGGGGGTCGTCTTATACGCCCAGTCGTCTTATACGCCGGCAAATACGGTATATCATTTATAAAGATATTAAAAAGTAAGGGTCCCAACAATGAACCTTGGGGTACAACACTAATAACCTTAGACCATTCAGAATAAGAATCAGTAACCACTACTGAATTCTATCTTTTAGCCAGTTTTCTTTCCATTTACAAACTGATCTATCCAAGCCAGTAGACTTAACCTTACACATTAGCCATGTGTGGGGAACTATGTCAAACGCTTTCGCAAAATCCAAGTATACTACGTCAACAGTCACCCCTCTGTCCAAGGTTTTACTTACCTCCACATAAAAAGAAATCAGGTTTGTTTGACAACTTCTGTATTTCATGAATCCATGCTATATGTTGCTAATTTTTTTTTTTTTTTACCAGCAAGAACTCATCTATGTGGCCATTTATTAAACTCTCTAGTATCTTCCTGACTATAAAAGTTAAATTAACAGGTCTATAGTTACTATGTAAAGACTTTAATCCCTTTTTAAATATGGTCACCACATTGGCTCTACGCCAATCAAGTGGTACCATTCCAGTCATTAGAAAGTCCCTAATAATTAGAAGGTGAACTTATCCTTTAACATGATTTATATACTTTAGCCCTAGAACTTTTAAATCAGCTTCTGATAAAATAGCACAATCATGAATATGTTTGCACATGGCACTTTGATATACGTGGATCTATGGCTGAAGTTTATTGGAATTGATGAATATTTGACTTACACATATTGCATTAGAATTGGGAATAAATTATATAAAACACATTTAGGACAGTGCTGTCTATTCAAATAATGTTCTCATATTTTCTTCTATGGGTGGTCTTTTTGATTAGAATAGGACATCAAAGAAGCAACTTAACACATGTGCTGCAACCAGATTTCTTGAAAAATGTATGCAAAAGGGGCCTTTGTTTTTAATGTAGAATCGGGTTAGAGAAGCCATTTTTTGACACTTTTCTTTATTTGCTCAAGAAATGTCTAATTGAATAATCAAGAAATGTCTGATAAATGATTAGTGCCATGTGTTCTTCATGTGACTGAACATGCAAACTCATAATCCTTAAAATTTTTCCAGTAAAAACTTATAGAAGCAAACATTCTGTCAAGAGATATATATTTTGCATGGCTGATGCATTAAAACGGCAAGCATTTGCATTTAAACCAGGTTTAAGCTCAGTATTTGCATTTTTATATTAGGTTTTGGTTTGTGAAAATTATTTTTACCTTCTTCTTTTCAGTGGTTTATTTTATTTAGGAATACAATCAACAAAAAGAAAGCTATGACAATCAGCTTTTAAGTGTGTCATATACATACAGTCACATAATATCACAAGGAAAGTATTAATGATTTACAAAGAGAATTTGTTGTATTGTTGCCAGGCTATTGTTTGGAGAAGCGTATAAATTATAATAGAATCCTCACATCATCTCATGGTACATGGTAGCTTTGTTTATTCTCCGGGATAGCTGCAAAATGGATTTCTGTGGAGGGAAAATTTGGGCCGTTTAGTAAGTCCTGTAGTTGTTGCAGAATCAATTAAAAAATGTCTGCTGGAGTTATAAAGACTGGAGATAACACATTTTCTGGGTTGGTATGTTGTAGGGGTAATTCAGTTGCTTTGTCCAGTCTGTTTGGGACTTGTTCAGTTATTTTGTACAGACTGTTTGGGTCTCTTTAACAGAATAGACAAAAGATTGACTTTTTAAGAAAGCAAATGGGTTGTTGGATAGAGAGTGAAACTTTTTAATCGTATGACCCAAGGTTAAAGGTTGCTTGGTAGCAGTGCTGGATTAATAAGGGGGCAAAAGAGGGGGTCCCAGACTTCCTTGAAAAAAAAAAATTGAAGCTTGTTTTCCCTTTGAGACTTTAGTAGTGTGTTCCTTGAGGAAATTGTCCAGTTTGCAGCCTTTTCCAAGCTCATGTCATGTCTCAATCCATCTCAACAGGCAGTTTTATTACATGATATAAAATCTTGCTGATACCTTTTCAGGTATTATTGTAGCTCTTAAAATATATTTGAGCATGATGGTCTCTAGGTATTCGGGAGAAAAGTCATTCAACTAAATGGGCACAGATAAAGAATTATCTGAGAACCACGATGACTCATGAAAGACTAAGTGATCTGTGCGTACTGACTGTCGAGAGCAGTGTTCTCAAGATGATACAGTTTGATGAGTTAGTTAAAGATTTTGCAGATGCTAAGTGCAGGAGGAAGAAAGACTTTTTGTAAATATTGTAGTGTGATACATAACTGTAATGTATGATTTGCCAGTTCCATTTATCTGTGTAATGTGTACTCCTGCAGTCAATAAAATTGAAATAAATAAATAAATAAATCAGACAAATGTCTTCTTTGGAACCTGACTTAATTTTTTTATTATAACAAATGTGGATTATCATTTATTTCAGTTCACTTTTTTATTTGTCATATACATATTCTATGTTGAGGGGCCCCCCAGAACTTGAAGTACCCTGGGCCCCCCAAGGTCTAAATCCGACACTGCTCGGTGTCCATATTAGTTAGTGGTCTAATGAGGTGTTTCTGAAGAGAGGTGCCAACTAGGTTTCCCCTGGGTACCGTGAGCACTGGACTGGGACTCTGACAGTATGGGAGGACTCTGACATGAACAATGGACATCTAACAAGAAAGGGGGACCTCTGACATGATGGTGGAACCTCTGATGTGAAGCAGGGCTTCTGATGTGAAGTTAACTTCATCAAGGCTCAGGTTTGTAAAAGAGAAGTACAGCCAAAGCTTGCTTGGCTGTACTTCTCCTGTATATCAGGAGAATCAGCTGATGTCAAAGAGCTGCTCCAGGCTGGGGCAAGATTGGGACAATATGGTCGGGATCTGCCAACATGCCTGGAACAGCACCCCGCCCCAGCCTCTTAGCGAGCCACTGAGAGCCTGAGCCGGCCACTCCCACCCCCTCCACAGCCCAGCACTCCAGTGAGTGTTGGGGGCCGAGCAGAGAGCTGGTGATTGACAGTCACCAGCTCTCTGCTCACGGAGGTCTGAGAACTGAGCGATCAGCGGTGTTTGATTGCTCGGTTCTCAGCTTTAGAGCTGGCGGGGGACAGATGAGAGACAGATCCACCTAGGTAAGTATGATTCAAAAATACAAAAAAAAATCCCATACTCTTTTAATTGATAAGTAACAGTTATGTTTTTTACATTTTAGACTGAGGTGCCTTGAGATCTTGCATTCGGTACATTTAAAGGGTGCTGCAGCTGAAAAAAGGTTGAGAAAGGCTGGTCTAATGGATATGATTGCTTTGTTGCACCATTGTTTGAGAGTGGGATTACCAGTGGATTACGCAAAGTCACATTAGCATCAAGGTCACAAGCCTGGGTCAGTGCAGGCAGCAGAGTAAAAGTACCTAAGCGACCACCAACACAACAGAAACAGTTAAATGGGCTTTTTTTATACGTAGAATAAGCCTTTTAAGGACAGTTGCAATACAGACAGGATTTGACAATATCAAGTACTGGCACAGGCAAATTGTAAAATACAGAACAGTGTACAGGAGGCTAACCTATCTGTTAACCAGGGATTTTAGAATTGTGAGTTCATCTTTACTAAACAAAAAAAAGCAAAAAAAAAAAGTTTGGGAAAACTAACACTAGCTATGATTAAGCACTGTTAGTAGTGTCAAAAGCGTCAGCTGTCTTTGATCCATACCTCTGTATGCTGTGGTATTTTATCCTCTTCTCAATAAATATTTGCATTGGAGTGCGGCTGTCCAGACACACTTTTTGTTCTATAGGGTCCAGTGTTAGTTCATCTTTACATTTTGACTGTAAAGGTGAGCTAATCCTTTAAAATTGAAGGTGGTCAGAGCGGCAGAGGGCTTTATCTCATGTTTGCGCTATGATTGATTCTGTGTTTATACTGTATGTAGTTATAAAAATAAGCAATAGAATTTCCATAGCATTTCCATAATATTTATCTTCAATCTGCAGAGTGCCCTTTTTATCAGTTGTCCACAGTGCCCCCCTTCATCATATTTCCCCACCGCAGTGCCCCTTTACATCAAGTTCTGGGGATTCCAGCAGAAGGTCTACTGATAGCCTACCATAGCATCTGAACACCAGGAAGAACAGAGTGTAACCAGTACCCCTATGCACCATATTGTTGTAGACCCATGCCACGGCCCTCACATGCTGGTTCCATCAGTCTCAGTGGCCCCGCTAGAGTCCATAGCATTCCCAGCAGGGTATAATTGAAGCATTCACAGGCCTCATTACCCTGAGGGTGGTAAGTAATGGTATGCAACTAAACCACTCAGGCGGCATAGCTCAGTCAGTATTTGTTACTCAAAGTTTTGGTCCTGGTATGAGAGTATGTGTTTGGGTCAGCCATACGGTTGAACCACATACTCCCACATTAGTTTAGCTGTCTGATCCTGGGTGGGCACTACCAAAGCGAACTTAGTAAAGTGATCCACAAAAATCAGGGCATATCGGAACCCAGAAGGGGAGCTGAAGAGTGTAAGGAAGCTCATCGTCACCAGCCCAAAGAGTTCTGAGGTGGTGATCATCATTTGGGTGGTCTTTTCTTGGTGGGCTTTGTGTATGGTGCAAGCTGCACACTCCCTGCAAGCATATTGCACTCATTCTGCCAGTTATAGGCAAAAGATATATCTCCTGATCAGGGCCTCCTTATGAAATGTCCTCCAGGGGCATGTGCCACTTGACAAAACTGCAGGACCTGCAACTGGGGGACCACAATTTCTAGAATGTTCAGCTGTTCGGTGGGGATGTATTCCTGCCGGTATAGGACATTGTCTCGGAAGTCAACCTAGTCCAATTGCCTTAGATGTGCTCTCACTGCGTCCAGCAGTCACTCTCGAAAAGAAGGTATATGCCGTCGGGAAAGAAAACGTTGAAGTGGCCCCTGCCTTGCTGCTCCTTTAGAAAGTGGAAAATGGCCACCGTGGGCAGCAACAGGGCGATCTCCAGATCCTCTTAACTTACATCTAAGTCCTCACCTGGGCTTTCCACAGGGTAGCAGGAGAGGGTGACTGCTAAATTTTCACGTTTTGTAATGTATCATGTAGTTGAAGCAGGCCAGCCGGGTGACCCACCTCTGATCCAGTGCCCCCAACTTAGTCATCCCCAGATGGGAGAGAGGGTACACTTAGACTTCTGCCCTGTAAGGTAATCCGCAAATTTCTCCATGATTGCCCACACCAACGCTAATAGTTCCAGTTTAAAGGAGCTATAATTGTGGGGATTCCATTCAGTGGGCCACAGACTACTGCTCCCATAGGCAATTACTCTTTGCTGTACATTCCGTTCCTGGGTATGGATGGCCCCCTGGCCTTGTAAGCTACAGTTCGTGTATACTCAGAAGTTTTGCTTCAGGGTGTCAAACCCTTGTTGCTGCGGTTCCCACCACTGGAATTGGATTAACAGGGCAGATCCTACTTTCTTCTAAGTGGGATCCCCACTCAGAAGCTGTGTAAGAGGTGCAGCGATCTGTGCAAATTTGGGGAGGAACCTCCTTTAGTATGCCACCAGATTTGACTGGAAGCCACTCCTGTACCGCCTGGACCTTGGCTGGTTCTGGAGAGACCCCCCCCTCCCCAGCCTCCACAACATGTGCCAGGTATTGGATCTTTTGACACATCTGGTGGCACTTGTTGGGCTTCAATTGTTGAGCCAGTCAGGTAAACTCTCAATCCAGGTGTTGTATATGGCCTTTAAATTACTTGGAGAAAATAATGATGTTATCTAGATAGATTAGCGCAGTCTCGAAGTTGTAATCCCCCAAGCACCACTCCATCAACCACTGGAAAGTACTGGGGGCATTGTTTAGCTCATAGGGCATGCAGTTGAATTCAAATAGTTCCAGGGAATAATAAAAGCAGTTTTTCGCTGGTCTTCCCAGTAAACGCTCCCAGGTCAAGTGTAGAGAAGTATTGAGCTTGGCCCAGAGCCATGAGAGACTCCTCCACTCTGGACAGGGGGTAGGCATCCCAGTGGGTGCAGGCATTCAGCTTGCGATAGTCCACACAGAACCTCAGGCTACCATCCTTTTTCCAAGGGGCGTATGAACAGGGGTCTTAGGGGTCGCAATTGCAATCCGACTCCATGCTCAAGTGGGCCTGTGCGGCCCCCTGTATACCACACCTGGATCGGAGGGGCAGTCAGGGCGGCATATAGAGAAACCGATCCACAGCCTTTCAGCAGATGCAGGAGAAAAATGGAGGGAATTGGTTCATCTACATGCCACCCCTCCTATCCACCTCCTGCTGTGATTGGGTTCCTGTTCACTCCACTGGTCCCCCCTCATCCCCTGCAGCGCTGCCGGATTCCCCCCTCCACTCTCCTGCCTGCTGCTGTGGGGGATGCTTTCGGGAAGGAGAGCATGGAAGGGGCTTATAAATGTGTAATTTACCGACCCCTTCCTTGTCTTATTGAAAAGAGTCAGTGATCTGTACTGATGCCTGACTCTGTTCATTCATATACGAGGCATGGTAAACTGTACTGCATAAACTGTTTACTATGCTTCAGTTTATAACAAAATGGGAAGCTCTTTACAGCGCTATTCCAGTCCATTTATTCGGTGCTGCTGAAGCTGCAAAGATGGAGATCGAGGGCTGTGTCTTCAATCTACTTTCTCTGTCTCAAAGGTGAAACATCAGAGGTCTGTTTAGACCCCTGATATTTCACCAAAGCCCCCTAACGTTGCTTATAAAAAAATTTAAAAAATAATAAAAAATAAAATAGTTAAAATAAATACATAAAAAAATGATAAAAACTAGTGACGAAACTACCAGGTTCACAAAGGTCATACTTGCGACCAACCTCTGGCATTTCTCCACCATGGAGGGGTCCCAGCTGGGGGCCAGTGGGGCCCTTTATGGTTTCTTGCAACACGGCCCTGAAGGATCTAGTTACGCTTTTGCTTTTTCTGTACTAAGAGGACAGGGGCAGTCCAAGGACTGCGACTCCCATGGATTATCCCACTCTGAAGCATGTTACGGATCATGTCCTTGACCTCTTGGCATAGGGCTGGGGGAATATGGCGGTATCACTCCCCGAGGAGTTGAACTAGCAGAGAAAATATAGGAATATGAATATTCCTCCAATATTTTACATGGACATAAAAGGAAAAACTTACTCACATCCATCCAAGCAGTGAATCACCAATGCCAGAGAGATAAAGTCTTATAGTGTATTATTTATTTTCAACTAAAGTTTGGAATAAAAGTATAAAAAACTTTAAAAACAAACATAGTAATCCACAAGTTAAAGAGCTATGACATATATTGCTGGGTCACACCACTTACATCTAATGCCGCCAGACTACAAGAAGAATGGCAGCTGGACCCCAAGCGTATTACAGTAATAACATCCACATATAAATAAAAGCTGGTAGTAGATAACTTACATCCAGTGCCACCAGTCAGAAAATATAATGGCGGCTGGACCTCAGGCATGTAAGATAAAGCTCAAAGCTCAAACCACCATCTGCTGTCTAATACAGTCAACTCTTGATAACCATCTTTTTAACCGATTCCATATGTGTAACTACAATAATTTTAATTATCAAATTTCCATCCATTTTGCGAGGAAAGAAATGACCACACAATTTCCAAAATCTCTTTTTTACTTTGCAGTAACGTATAAAGCATATGGTTCAGGTTTGGTTTAGGGGCCCCATACTAATGGCAGATACATTTCTTAGCCCCTGTTCATTTTGAATTTTTCTCTATACATTAATTTTAAGTTAACTACCCTATGATCACTACATGCAATGAATTTACACATATTTCTGTAACCTTCTCCTATAGATTCTTCAGTGTTGTTCATGTTAGGAAAGCTTTTACTCAATTTTTAGTTGTATAGATCTGATATTCAATACTCATTAGCCATAGATAATATTTCCTTGACGAACTTAAAAGGAAATCTAAATCCTTGTCCTCTTTAAGTTTGGAAGTTTTTCAAGAAAAGATTTAAACTCCCCATCAAATCCAGACATTCTTGCTTACTTCTCCCTATGTAGTTCTTGCTTTTTCAGAGGAAAAAATAATCTGTCAAACTTAACCCATCCTCTAAACTAACAAATTGGGCAATTTCACCCACTTCATCCATAAAATGGTATAATGTATGGCCAGCTTAAGAGACACCATCTGCCACTTGCTGTTCTAATTAAAGGTCTAAAATATTTAATTCTCCAATAGCCATGTGAAGGCTATTCTGTGTACTAGAGAGAAGATATTGTACCACTCAATATTAGCTAGCCTTAACTCTATCCTTTTTTAAATACACCCTTGTTTAGCAACTAATGTTCTGTTTTCTTGTGTCATAGGCAAGAATTTAAAAACAAAGCTGCTATAGTTGGCCATAGGGAGGAAGCTGATGGTTGAAGCTGAAGTGACAGTTTCTCCACCATTTGAAACAAAGAGAGCATATGCTTTTCATTGCTCCTGCATGCAAGAAAGGAGAATGTATAGGGCACAAGAAGATGGTAGTGCCAAACACCACTGAAATCCTGTCACACATCTGGTTGGACTGAAATAACATCTCCAAATTCAGGATAATAGACATCATAATATAATTTTAAACACTCAGGGTATGAGAAAAGGTGGATACATTTATTTTGTAAGGGCATATAAGAAAAAGAGCGAGAATCTTTATCTTGTTCACAGAGTAAACGTTGAGTGGAAATTCACTAAAGACATATTTGTGTTACACCCAAGAGTTTGTTTAAGGACAATTAATTTGCCAAAGTAGTCATAGCAAGCTCTCTCTTTCATGTAACTTCTACTTCTCGAATTTACATAATGTTTACATACTCAATCAAATCTTGATTTTATTATTGGAGAAAAACAGATGGAGATTCTCTGTAAAAGAATATAAAGTATATCTTTTTTTACCAGAGTAAAAGTTACAAGAGAACTGTCACTATATCCCCTGCTACAGCTATGCTTTGCTTCTGGTCTCTATGTTGTGTGCTTGCATATACTCTGTGTTTTCTCTAATACTTGCACTACTAGTGGCTTGTTAAAATTCCGCTCCTGCGTTCCCTTTCGACTTCTGATTCCAGGTGTGCACAGTATGCAAATCCCAACTTAAGGCAAACAAGTTTGCTTTGATGTCTGATCTCCCAGCAGCATACTGGAACCTCTGAAGGTAAAGAAACTACCCAGTATTGCAGGGTATGGAGAACAATATGACTCATCATAACCCTTTCTCTTATTTGACAGCAATGAGACTGCTGGCATGGGGATACATGCAATATGACTCATCATAACCCTTTCTCTTATTTGACAACAATGAGACTGCTGGCATGGGGATACACGCAACACCTGTGCATCTCCACACCGGTAAACACAACCCAGCATGGGACACGGTTTGAAAAGCCCTGTGTGAACAATGCATTATTGCTAAATAAGCATGCAAGGTGGTACTTTAGACTTTTAGTCTTCATTAGTTGAATGTTTTACTCACTAGGTAGTGCAGCCAAGATCAGGATGTTATCCCTACAGTTATAAAGTCAGCAACGGTGGCTCTCTTTTTATCCCCAGAGGTTTGCTAGATTTCTTTTTAAAAATGATCAGTTTATTGTATTTTGTAAATTGTGTTTGCTCTGTTTCTTTTACAGAAGAGATACAGGAAAACATTAAGCAACCCAAATTCTGCTAAGCAATATAATGGAATGTCATGAGCCCATGAGGAAATGTCTGGCCAACAAAGGTAAGTTTGCCATAATATTCAAGTGTTTTGAAAAGACAGGTTGCAGCATATACTTCTTCTTTATTCAGAGAAACAAACCCAATACAATATTACATCAAATTAGCAACAGTTTTGGGGGCAGAAACAACCCTTGGGTGCCAAGCAAATACATACAAAATAGCATTGGTATGTTAAATAGCCAGTGCTAGAAATACATACATTCCAAATTCATTAATCTTTCATATATCCAGTTAATATATTTAACCTCTAATCAATTATCTTTTACTATATAATACATATAACAGTAACATACATATAACAGTAGTTTAGAAAACTAATGGGAGTTAACTTTAAGGCCTGAGTTTTCACCAAATTCTTTAGTGGTCTGAATGGCCAAGGATAAAAAAAGGGCCTGTATTGTGGAGATATAATATTTAATCATCAGTATACTTTATAGGCCTGTTTGTACAGTTATTTTCCCCAAAGGTAAAGCCTCTAAAGTGCTGCACTTTTCAAATGTTAATGGCAAAGAGGAGGGGATACAGGGGCCAGTCCTACCTTTTACCCCTTAAAATAAGGAAGAATGGGAAAATTAAGCTGTTAACCAATGTATTGGACTTTGGGTGACCATAGAGAATAGTAATCTGTTTTTGGCCAAAGACAAATCATTCTACACAAGCATGCATAAATGGCCATCCAAGTTAAAAATCTTGGCAGAATTGAACATTTACACTAATGAAAAATATCATATACTCTAATAATATATGTAGCACACATGTTGGTGAAGCTTTAGGAATTATGTGGGTCTAGCTCCTACCTGACTATGTTAACATCACAGTTCCCATTTGAATACATAAAGATGCAATATACTGTAGCAACGGGGCCTTGTTTATCCAAAAATGGGGAAAAAACAGTTAACAAAAAACTTGGCAGAAAAGACAGACATAGGTTGCAAATGCATGACTCCATCAATGCAAATGGAACATGCAAATTTCTTCAGGCAGCTTAACAACAGCAATCCTATTTACCATTAACCACTTTCACTTTGTTAAAGCCTAGGCATAATATATTCTTGAATACTGCACAGCAATATAACAGAAAAGAAACCAAAAAAATGATTTGCTCTATTTTATAGTTGTTTGTCCCTTTAACACCCACCTGCATAAGGAGAAGTCATTGTAGTCTAGATGCCCCGAACAAATTTAGATGCTTCTTTATGTATTTTTTAACTTTACAAAAACTCTGTGATTCATTTTCCTAACTAAACATTTTTGCCATTTTTTTTATGTGGTGCACTGCTTTATTACAAAACCTCCATCTTTTTTGTAAGAAAAAACAACAAAAAGACTCTCAAAAAGACAACATTTTTTAAAAAATGTACTTTTTATACACAGCCCCAAATAGAGGTAATTTTTACTACAGATGTATAATTGGGCAGTATGATGTACATGTACATTGTTTGCAACCACTTCAGCCCCTACACCTGTATGCATCTCTTTGATCACAACAATTTTTTACATTTCTAACATGGACTTCTTGATTTGCCAATATTTATTTCTTTACTTAAAGTTACATTAAAGCCAGTTTTTTTTTTTTTTTTTTTTTTTTAGATGCTTATAGTAGGAAATACAAACCCAATTCCAAAAAAGTTGGGACACTGTACAAATTGTGAGTAAAAAAGGAATGGACTAATTTACAAATCTCATAAACTTATATTTTATTCACAATATAATATAGATAACATATCAAATGTTGAAAGTGAGACATTTTGAAATGTCATGCCAAATATTGGCTCATTTTGGATTTCATGAGAGCTACACATTCCAAAAAAGTTGGGACAGGTAGCAATAAGAAGCCGGAAAAGTTAAATGTACATATAGGAACAGCTACAGAACCAATTTGCAACTCATTCGGTCAATTGGCAACATAATTGGGTATAAAAAGAGCCTCTCAGAGTGGCAGTGTCCCTCAGAAGTCAAGATGGGCAGAGAATCACCAATTCCTACCAATGCTGCGGCGAAAAATAGTGGAGCAATATCAGAAAGGGGTTTCTACGAGAAAAATTGCAAAGAGTTTGAAGTTATCATCATCTACAGTGCATAATATCATCCAAAGATTCAGAGAATCTGGAACAATCTCTGTGCATAAGGGTCAAGGCCGAAAAACCATATTGGATGCCCGTGATCTTCGGGCCCTTAGACGGCACTGCATCAGGAATGCTTCTGTAATGGAAATCACAACATGGGTTTAGGAATACTTCCAGAAAGCATTGTCGTGAACACAATCCACCGTGCCATTCGCTGTTTCCAGCTAAAACTCTATAGGCCAAAAAATAAGCCAAATCTAAACATGATCCAGAAGCGCAGGCGTTTTCTCTGGGCCAAGGCTCATTTAAAATGGACTGTGGCAAAGTGGAAAACTGTTCTGTGGTTAGACGAATTAAAATTTGAAGTTTTTTTTTGGAAAACTGGGACGCCATGTCATCCGGACTAAAGAGGACAAGGACAACCCAAGTTGTTCTCAGCGCTCAGTTCAGAAGCCTGCATCTCTGATGGTATGGGGTTGCATGAGTGCGTGTGGCATGGGCAGCTTACACATCTGGAAAGGCACCAACAATGCTCCCATCCAGATGTTGTCTCTTGCAGGGAAGACCTTGCATTTTCCAACATGACAATGCCAGACCACATACTGCATCAATTACAACATCATGGCTGCGTAGAAGAAGGATCCGGGTACTGAAATGGCCAGCCTGCAGTCCAGATCTTTCACCCATAGAAAAATTTGGCGGATCATAAAGAGGAAGATGCAACAAAGAAGACCTAAGACAGTTGAGCAACTAAAAACCTGTATTAGACAAGAATGGGACAACATTCCTATTCCTAAACTTGGGCAACTTGTCTCCTCAGTTCCCAGACGTTTGCAGACTGTTATAAAATGAAGAGGGGGTCCCACACAGTGGTAAACATGGCCTTGTCCCAACTTTTTTGAGATATGTTGATGCCATAAAATTTAAAATCAATTTATTTTTCCCTTAAAATTATACATTTTCTCAGTTTAAACATTTGATATGTCATCTATGTTGTATTCTGAATAAAATATTGAAATTTGAAACTTCCACATCATTGCATTCTGTTTTTATTCACAATTTGTACAGTGTCCCAACTTTTTTGGAATCAGGTTTGTATATTCTCTTGCTATTCTTTTTGAAAATGTCTGCCTAGTTCTTGCTCTGCCACATGTGCCCCAGCTGTACTGTTCGACTTAAAAAATGCGGGTGCCCCCTGTGCCCTCTAGGACCTATAGAATCTTGGTAGTCTTCAGTTCATGCATGCTCCTGTTTAGCACTATATCCTTACATGCAGCCATTCCCCGCGTGCACACACAGGCAGAGCGAGAGGGACAGTGGGCTAAGGAGCCAAAGTCAATAACCACTGTTGAGGAGAAGGTGTGTTTGAGAACAGCTGCATGTAGAGAGCTACAATGTTTTTTTTTATTGGTCTCCAAATAAACTGGGATGTTATATGCTGTTAGTATGTTAATTGACCACAGGGAACAAACTCTGATCTACATTTTAATGGTTTTGATTGATTTTGAGGTCCTAAAAGGGGAACTTTACCCAAAAGGGGAAGTTCTGCTTTAAGGCCTCCTCCCCCGCTCCTCTTTGACATTTTTCAATTTTTTTGGGAGGAAGTGGGTACCTGGTTTTGACAGGTATCAGCTCCCACTTCCGCTTGGATCCGAGTTGAAGTTCTCCTTCCCCCTTCCCTCACTGCAGTCTTCTGGGACACGTCACAGGTCCCAGAAAACTGCGGGACCATTATCAATGCGTAGCCTGGCTCAGACATGAGCAGTGGGTCGCAGCCGGGTAGCCACAGTTAAGATGCCAGCGCCATGGACCAAAGATGGTCTCCTGCACATGCCTCAGACAATTCTGGGACAGGTACGTGTCTGTTTCATAAAAGTCAGAAGCAGCGGGAACACTTGCAAAATGCAAATTTAGCTACCACCGTACTCTGCCTTCATTGACTTGCCTTTTTACGCTAGCTAAAGCTAGTAGAATTTAATTTGAACATTTTAGGAATGCTCGCTCAATTTTTTAAGAACAGGAAATGTTTCCTGAATTAATGAATTTCTACCAGTGTATTTGGTTTTCACACAGGAAACTCCATTCACTCCAAAATTGAATGTTAAAAGCCAACATTTCTTTAAGTACTTTTGAACAACATTCATCATATCCCTACATGTATTGATGATAATTTTCTATTTATTAAACTATATGGACTTTTTCAACTTAACGACATTCACACAAACATTTGTTCCAAAATCTACTAATGTTTGGCTAACTTCAGGTAACTCTCCATGGATACTTTGTTAGGCAGCTTAATATACCAGGATTCTGAGACCGATCCTTATTCATCACCTTTAGGAGCTATGAGTGTCTACTTTGTGATTCATTTTTATTCATGCATGGATTTGATTTTGGTTAACTGAATCTGTGCTCATCCGAACAGCTATAGCACTGCTCTAGGCAGGTACAGTGTGGTGCCATGCATGGGCGTCCGCAGGTAGGGGAAAGGCGGGGCAAATGCCCCCCCCCCCCTGGAATTTTAACTTCCCGTTTAAAGTGGTTGTTAAGCCACTTTTTACCATTCTGTCTGGTCTGTTTAATAATCCTGTGTGCCCCTGTGTTTTAAAAAAATAAGGCGTTCTTTACTAGTTTTCAGATCGCCGAGCACCACTCACGTGACCCGTCGGCTCTCTCCTGTTCCCATCTGACAGCTGCCTGCAGCGGGATTCCTCGCTGTCGTCAGTTGGGTGGGGAAGAGGAGGGGAGGGGAGGGGAGGAGGAGGGGAGGGGGAGGGGGAGGGGAGGGGGAGAGGAGGGAAGAGGCGGCGGGTCATGAGCGGCGATTGGCGCTCTGAAAACTTGTAAAGAATGGCTTATTTTTTTATAAAAAACAGACACAGGGGCACATAGGATTATTAAACAGACTGTAGACAGGATATAAAACTTTAAATGAGACTGCAGGAGGGGAGGAGGGGCAGGCACTGACACAGGAGCAGACAGGCAGGGAGGGAGGGGGGATAGAGGACAGAGGAGGACAGGTGAGCTGGGGATGATGGAGGCACGTAAACTGACCACAGTGTCAGGGCTCAGCAGCCATGGTATTCCGTGGTCAGTTTACAGAGGGGAGGACATAGCCAGGCAGGATCAGCCAGGTATTTTGGGTGATAGAAGGGGCCAAATTACACAGCAAAGCACTGTGCTGTATAACATACTTTAGGAGAACAGGATCAATTTTTTTATTTTTATATTGGGTTGGAGTGCAGGCCAATCAAGCTCCTCCACCCAAAACTCACTCATCCATGTCTTTATGCTTTGCTTTGTGCACTGATGCACAGTCATGTTGGAACAGGAAGGGGCCATCCACAAACTGTTCCCACAAAGCTGGGAGCATTAAATTGTCCAAAATGTTTTGGTATGCTGACGCCTTAAGGGTTCCCTTCACTAGAACTAAGGGGCCAAGCCCAACCTCTGCAAAACAGCCCCACACCATAATCCCCCTCCACCAAATAATTTGGACCAGTGCACAAAGCAAGGTCCATAAAGACCAGTTTGGGGTGGAGGAACTTCACTGGCCTGCACAGAGTCCTGACCTCAACCTGACAGAACACCTTCGGGATGAATTAGAGTGCAGACTGCGAGCCAGACCATCTCTCCAACATTAGTGCCTGACCTCACAAATGCGCTTCTTGAAGAATGGTCAAACATTACCATAGACACACTTCTAAACCTTGTGGACATCCTTCCTAGAAAAGTTGAAGCTCTTATAGCTGCAAAGGGTGGGCCAACTCAATATTTAACCTTACAGACTAAGATTGGGATGCCATTAAAGTTCATGTGTGTGTGTGTGTAAAGGCAGGCGTCTTAATACTTTTGGTAATATAATGTATTTTATCTGCGTATTTCGTTGTTTGCCTGGAGTTCAGAATTAAGTTTGTGTTTAAGTTCCCTAGCTGCAAGATGACAGCAATGTTTATACCACAAGTAAAGACTATTTTGGAAACTTTAAGGTAATGGTTAAGGTTATGGTAACACAAATTAAGTGACTGAATCTCTGTTGAAAACATGACAACAGTTCACTTACCATTTGTGTAGGGATCCGCTATCCTCTGTCAGCTGCCAAAATCACACTGTAATGTGTAATTGTGTATGTAAATTCCTTACTCTGGGGTTGTTGGGAAAAGATCCTGTCAGAGGGAAGGGGAAAAAGAGAGAGAATGTCTCAGCCACATGTCCTGTCCATGCTACTAAAACCATATCAGGAGAGACCATTATTGCCAGATAACTAGGACTGCATTCCAGGCTAGTTGGGTAATGGTTGGAGGGTCTCCTCATCACTGCAGATCTGTCTTCAGGACTCCAACAAAAAGACAGATGCCACATCATCCCCAGGGGCCCCTGCAATGGGACTTTGTTGCAACATTCATCTGGAGGTATATCTATAAATAACTATATATGTATACTCTGATATGTGTGCACAATTCCACCAGAACTCTTATCAGGCCCTTTGCTGGTAATATCTGTTTTGTACATAGCATGTACAGTATGTATTGTTATTAATATTTTCCTAAATAACGCTTGTATTGTTTCTCTACTATCTATATTCTCTTCTGCTATCTATATGCTTATGGGTAATGGTATATGCTGGTTGCAGTAGTTCTTCTGCTTCCAATTACTTTGATTAGATTACTGGTTAATTTCCCAGAAAGGGAATCCCCTCTGTTCAAAGAGTCTATTCTGAGTGGAGGAAATGTTCTGGTTCTCTTATTTACCTACAGGTTTAGTGTGATATGCTAACTGGGGAGGGACATTTCTCATAACCCCTCCCCCAAGAGGGCTACATATGTTTTATTTTATTGTGTAGCAGAAAGTTAGAGCTGTTTACACAGTATTTATAGTTTTCTCTTTTTAAAATGTACTTTTCCATTTGAGTTTGCATGTAGTCACAATTCCCTTAAACTACTAAACAGCTCAAATGTCTCATCCTTGCAACTATCCTATAAATGGTCCTATAAATGGGTCATAGTTTATGACAGAACTCAGCTAGGAGAGCTAAATAATCCCCTTGGGTCTGTTGATGATCCATAAGTTTCTGGTGGCCTGGGCGAAGACATAAGGGGAGGATCTGTGGCAAGGCCTTGTAAATCTGATATATACAGGTGTATCTCAAAAAATTAGAATATCATCAAAAAGTTAATTTATTTCAGTAATCCAAAAAGTGGAACTCATATATTTTATATAGATGCCTTACACACACAGTGATATATTTCAAGCATTTATTTCTTTTCATTTTGATGATCATGGCTTAAAGCTAGTGAAAACCCAAAATTCTGTATCTCTGAAAATTAGAATATTACATAAGACCAATTAAAAAAAGGGATTTTTAATACAGAAATGTTGGCTTACTGAAAAGTATGTCCATGTACAGTATAGAATGCAATCAATACTTGGTCAGGGGCTCTTTTTGCATGAATTATTAATCAATTTTGCATTGAATTTGCATGAATTACTTACTTTTTTAATCAATGCGGCGTGGCATGGATGCGATCAGCCTGTGGTACTGCTGAGGTGTTATGGAAGCCCAGGTTGCTTTGATAGCGGCCTTCAGCTCGTCTGCATTGTTGGGTCTGGTATCTCTCATCTTACTCTTGACAATACCCCACAGATTCTCTATGGGGTTAAGGTCAGGCGAGTTTGCTGGCCAACCAAGAACAGTGATGCCATGGTGATTAAACCAGGTATTAATACTTTTGACAGTTTGGGCATGCTCCATTGAAAATGAAATCAGCATCTCAATAAAGTTGGTCAGCAGAGGGAAGCATGAAGTGCTCTAGAATTTCTTGGTAGAGAGCTGCGCTGACTTTGGACTTGATAAAACACACTGGACCAAACCAGCAGAGGACATGGCTCCCCAAATCATCACTGACTGGAAAATTTTGCATTTCATTTGAAAAACAAGGTCTCAGAGTCTGGAGGAAGAGTTGAGAGGCACAGAATCCAAGTTGCATGAGGTCCAGTGTGAAGTTTCCACAGTCAGTGATGATTTTATTCTTATTTAAAGGATTAAAAGGTTAGTTGAAAGAAAAAAAAACACATTTATAGCTGATGCCAACTTTTTTTTACAATGCCTTGGTAATAGGTCTAAAAGTTCATTGCTTGGCCAGGTTAAATGATACCAAGAATGTGAAATGCTGGACGTCTATTGGGACACCAAAGAATGTACCTAAGACTCCAGCTGCTGAGGGAATTATGTTCCTGGCTTCATAGTACTGCGACTTTAAATTGACATCCTGTGCTAGGTCAGTATTGGTGTATTCTATTTGTGTATTCTATTAATTCTACAGTATTTGTGTATTCTATTATTCTCAACATAGATTGGTCTGCTGAGATTAATTCTACAGTATTTGTGTATTCTATTATTCTCAACATAGATTGGTCTGCAGAGATTAATTCTACAGTATTTGTATATTCTATTATTCTCAAGATAGATTGGTCTGCTGAGATGGGAAGGAATAAGGGCCCTTTCACACTGATAAATGCAAGAAAAATGTTTAAATTCTATGGGACATTTCACACTACTGAGTTACAGGTGCAGTACATTTTAAAAAGTCCTGCATGCTGCATCTTTGGTGCGGTTTTGAAAATTGCACCAAAACCGAAGCTTCCCATTGAAGTGAATGGAAATTGCTGCAAAATTACAGTAAAATTGTGGTAAAAATTCACCGCAATTTTGCGTTTTTGAGTCACATGTCCATTTTTCACAGGTGCAGGCAACCCAAAAATGCACCAGAAACGCACATGCAAACACATCTGAAACACAGCAAAATTACGATATTGCTACAGAGCAGTGTGAAAGTACCCTAAAGGGCCATACACATTATAAGATTTTCTGAAGACTTTTTCCTTTAGACTTACCAAAACCATATAATATGAGGTCAAACCTAAACACTTTCAATTTGTATGCAATCTGACTTTAGAGTGCAACTTTGATGCAACTTTGACACAATTTTGAATGGGTGCAACTTGGATATGACTTTGGCTTTGACCAGTTATAATGGACAACTGTTGCACAACTGTTGCATTGTATAACATTCAGGTATGACTTTCATGCAACATTTCAGAGTTAACATTGAGGTCTATGGCCCTCAAGTTGCAAGAAAGTCGGGCCAAAGTAGTGCATGAACTACTTTGAAATCGATGCAACTTTAAGTCATACATATATGAATGGTTATCATTGGAAAACATGGGGAACGACTTGTTATGTAACTCTGAAGTTGCATGACAAGTTGCACAAGTGTAAATGGAGCCTAAATCTGAATTTGAAGAGCTTCCTTAGGACACAACAGTAATATTTTTGGTAATCCCTGGAGCAAAATCTGTTGTGCTGTCTCAGTTCTGGTTCGATAAAGTTTTCAAGTTAAATATAAAAAAAAAAAAAAAAAATTGTAAAATAAGTAGTCAGTCCTGGCCTTCTGAACTTCCCTTTTGGAAGCCAACAGTATACAGTAAGTAATTGAAATATTTTTGTGCTACGGATTGCTGGATCTTTGGCTTAATTTCCAGATCTGACAGGTAAAACTAGGGACTGCTGCAGCTAGTTTGGCTCACAAGATATTTTTTCTAGTTGTTATGCTAGCTGAATGCTGAAACCATAGCTCCCAACTGTCCCGGATTTTGAGGAAATGTCCCTGATTTTGAACAAAGTCCCTCTGTCCATCTCTCCTCCTCATTTGTTCCTTTATTTTGGTCTGCTCTATAAAGTTTCAAAAACTGTTTCCCAGTGCTAAGCCTTTCAATCAATTTCTGAATTGCTGCATTTGCAAATGTCAAAAGCCAGTATAATGGAATAGAAGCGGTAAAAAAAAGCACTTTTTTTGTAGCGGTAACTCATGAGGATGTGCATTTGTCTTTTTCCCCTCCTTTTTTGTTTTTGGGTTTGTTAATATAGATATTTTGATGAAACCCTCCTAGTATATTATAGGTGAGTACTTCTCCTCATAGGTTTACTGTACTCCTATGACCATCAATATTTAGAACAGGTGTTCCTTCTTCCCTTCTCAAAAGGTTGAGGTATGCAGTAACGTGTGTCTATGCAGTCTCACATTAAAAAAAATATATGATGCATGCTAGTAATATGCAAGTGTAACACTTGTTGGATCTTATTATTTATCAAAAAGATCACTGTATTTTTCCTGACAATGCCTTTATTTTGTGTTGCCCCCAGAAAGCTGGTGTAATCTTTGTACAGACATATACTTACTTGAAGAAGCTGCTGGGCCTTACATCACAGAATTGTGTAAATCCTGCCAACTGGATAGTAGTATTTATTACTGAAACATTGCATTTATGTTGCCCGACAGTTCAGCACCCTGCTGTTACTGGCCCATACACACAATCCAAAAATTAGACGACAGATCGTCAGTTTTTTTTTGCATGCTTGTCACATATCGAAAATGAAAAGTTTACTAAAGTTAACTTACGAATATTTTTGTACAGCAGAATAAAAATTCAGAAGTGATGTAATGTGTTATAATGTATTTGTATTGTATTTTTGAACGACACCTGTACTGATTAAACGAAAATCGTATGATCTGGTATCGTACAAGAAAAATGTTCACGCTTGTCCAATCAGATAATATCGGATGAAATGTTGTGATCGGCTCCCGAAAGCTATGTACTAACAATCGGATTATTGTACGATCGCTTCCAAAGGGGTATTTTTCATATGATTTTCGGATCGTGTGTACAGGCCATAACTCACTAAGGGAGAGAAGACTAAGGCTGGGTTCACACTAGCTGCGGCCACGGGGGTTTATGTCCGTTCACCATTTCAGGTGTGAATCAGGTCCGAATTTTTGGGCTGAATTTGCACCTACAGCTGACCAGAAGATGTACAGGACCCTTCTGCAATTCAGACTGCGGCTGGCTGGCCGGCCGCCCCTGAGGTGTGGGAACCAGCTCCATTTAGAGCTGGTCACACTCTCCTATCATGCGAATTGGATGCGGAGAAATCCGCATCCAATTCGCATAAGTGTGAACCCGGCCTGAGAAAATTCTTTATTCTGTTGACATAATTCTTCCAAGATGTTCTTCTCATGTCTAATTACTAAGAACTCATGACACTAATGAAACTCTGGGCTAGGAATTAAAAGAAGCACCTGTAAGGCCCCTTTCACACAGGCGATCCGATCCGATCCGCCTGTCAGTATTTCAGACGGACCTGATCGGATACTCCATGCATCCCTATGGGACAGCGCATGTCAGCCGTGACATGTCTGCTGACATCCGCTGCTCTCTGATCCTGTCCGTGAAATCCGGACGGATGAAAACGCTATTTTCCATCCATCTGGAGGATCGGATGGGATCAGATGAGAACTGACAGGCGGTCCGTTCTCATCCGATCTCCCCATAGAGGACAGCGGGGATGTGACAGCTCCGTCTCTGCACACGGAGCGGAGTTGGAGCTGTCATCTGCCTGCTCAGCGTGGATAGGCAGATCGATCCCCCACTGAGCAGAACTAACTCTGTCCTGTGTGAAAGGACCCTTACACTCAGGTTCCTTTAAACCCTTTAACTGCTGGAACCTTTTACATGCTGACATCGTTGACAGTGTAATAGCTGCATTGGGGGTAGCGAAAGGATTGAAGCCCATTGCACCACTGCATTGTGATATATCCCACCACATTGACTACAATTTTGTTAAAAAATAGTGAATGCTCCCCACAGTTTTATGAAATGTCACTTATATCAAAAACTCTCTATTTTTTAATCCCTAATCATAACCTTATGGATCTCCACATTGTTCCTTGTTAAATCTAGCTGTTTGTTATTTATTAGCAATTCCAAGTTCTCCACCAAATCCTTTTAATTTACTATTTTTTTAATACAAATGTTTCTGTTCATGAATCAGCAGTATTACTATTTTAGATTCAGAAACAGTGCAGAGCAAACAACCAGATATAGTAAATATCTGTGAAAGTCCTTGTATGAACATATGAGAAACAAGATGTAAGCCACTGTAATGAAGATGTGCGTCCAAACCAAAAACATGCAGGTGTCAATGTAAGTCCAGCCCATCCACCAAAGACATTAGCAGCCGCTCACCTCCTATATGTGACCATAAGGTCCAAAACACATAAAAAATAAAAAAAACAAAGACTTTCAGACTGTGCATGCCAGAAAAAGAAGCATAAATACATTTAAGAAAATGTAAAAGTTTATTTAAATCCAGCTCCAAAAAATTAACAAAGTTGCTAGCGCATCCATTTGTATAAAAACCCCATAAAGCAGTTGCATAGAAAATTTGTAACCAAATGATGAGCACAATTGCTTCATCAGGGCTGCAAAGATCACATAGTATGGGAAAGAACAACATAATTTACAATCATATAAACCATGGGTGTCCAACCTTTTGGCTTCTCTGGGCCACATTGAGTATAGAGAAATTTTCTCGGGCCGCATATAAAATATATACTATAGTTAAGGTATATAAGTAATAAAACGCCGCCGCGCCCCCTTCCCATGCTGCCGCCCCCCCCCCAGCACTAATTTAACACAACTAGTGGATGATCCCCTCCAAGGGTGCCTCTGTGGCCATGCCCCCCGACTCGACTTCCTTCCTCCCCAGCAAAAAATAAATAAAAAAATTGTCAGGGGGCAGTGGGCCACATTGCCTGTGGTTCTGGGCGCATGCGGCCCCCAGGCCTCAGGTTGGACATGCCTGATATAAACTGTAGGTACATTGATATAATTCAATTACATACAAATCATATGTTAAGGTTGGAGTCGGACACAACAGGACCCACCTCTAATGGCAACCGCACACGCACACAAACTCCCTGGGTGTGCGCCAGGGCCACAAAGAGAGACTTCAAATGAGGGACAGTTCATGTGTATTCAACTTAGCACATTGACATATATCCTGTGCTCAAAACATAAAAATTACCTTTCAAATCTGTCTTCTTGTTGATATATGTCAATGTGCTTAGTTGAATACACATAAACTTATCTGTTACATATTTCATGTTTTTTTCCCTGGTATTTTTTCAAGATGTGATACTCACCTCTAATATAGGATATCCCTTCTTCTATTTGGATATATCTACCTATACACAGTCGCACCAATTACATTGCTTTGGATTTTGATCAAATGGATGATAGTATGGGAGTGTGTTGCATAGTAAGTGCCCATAACAGGTAGATAACTATTTTATAATATTCTAAAGTGGTTGTCCCTTGTTTGAAGTCTCTCTTTGTGGCCCCCACACCACCCAGGGAGTTTGTGTGCGGTTGCCATTAGAGGTGGGTCCTGTTGTGTCTGACACCAGTCTTAACATATGATTTGTATGTAATTGAATTATATCAATGTACCTATATATGATTGTAAATTATGTTCTTCCCCATAGATGAGTACTATGTGGTCATTGCAGCCCTGATGAAGCAATTGGTGAAACACGTTGGCATTGGAAGACTCAACATACAGTATATAGTGCTCATCATTTGGGTACGATTTTCTATGCACCTGCTTTATGGGGTTTTTTTATACAAATGGATGCACCTAGCACCTTTGTTTAATTTTTTAAGCTTGATATAAATAAACTTTTACATTTTCTTAAATCTATGTATGCTCCTTTTTCTGGCCCGCACAGTCTGATTTTCTTTGTTTTTTTTTATTTTTTATGTGTTTTTGACCTTATGGTCACATATGAGGTGAGCGGCTGCTAATGTCTTTGGTGAATGGGTTGGACTCACATTGACACTTGCATGTTTTTGGCTTGGACGCACACCTTCATTACAATGGCTTACATCTTGTTTCTCATATGTTCTTGGTTTTTTTCTTTTTTACTTGTATACATTGCAGATGATGGCCATATAAATCACAGTTACTTTTAAATAGGTTCTAAAACACCTTCCCATATATTGGGCAGCAACAGCAGTCCAAAGTTCAATTAGTGGCACAAATGATGGTCTCTTCCAGGTATGTGGATAAAATGAAATACAATCTAGTGCTCTCTGTATTGCTCTCTGTATTACTCTCAATTTATTGTATACAAAAGAAGGTAGAGGAGTCCCCTGTGGATGAGTACTGTCATTACTGTCTATTACTATTTTGTATTTTAATGTAAATGTAAAACTTTATTAATGGTCAGAGATTTATACACTATGGCTGAGACAGAATAAGACAGAATAGTACTGATTTCTAAGGCAAGCCTTACTCACATAGAAATCCAATAGAATCTCCCCAGCTGGCTCTTGTAATCAGACAGCCGCAGTGCCCACATTGGTCTGAATACCTGAACAGTAACTATATCTAAAAAGATGCAGTCACTGTTCGGCTGACAATTTTTTACTTTGCTCCTTCAATTTTTAAATAGAAGTTTTTTGAACAAGGTGGGGCTGACAGGGCCACCCTAGTCTCGAAAACAGTGTTTCTACATTCTCAAACAGGACCTGTACTGTGGAAGCCATACCAGAAAAAGGACTAGTCATCGGTTTTGTAGAAAAAGTAACAGAAGAGGTGGAGAAAGCACAGATCCACAGAATAAATGAAGAAGAAGCAGGAAGATGCTTGCACTAAAGTGCCTCAGCTACAGGCTTTTCTCCAAGAAGGGGTGCAGTATTGACATCGCTAAATCCCACTGAATACCTCATGAGATTAGCAGTCAGAGGCAGCAATGACTTAGATCAGCCTTTTTCAACCAGGGTGCCTAGGCACACTGGGGTGCCTTCAGATGTCTTCAGGGGTGCCTTGGCAAAATGCCTAGAAACTGCTCACAAATTGTATACATGTCAGCAGGTGGATCAAGCCTGCCTATTAGTTACACAAACCCACAGGTTTTCATTGTGCACCATTACAACCTTCTAGTCGCCAGTGTCCTATCATCATCAATTGATAAGAAGGACGTTGGGCACCTGCACAATACCCTTATTTGCCCTACTTCTGACCTTCTCCATCAGTGCTCGGGGTCACGTTAACCGAGTGAGGGAGAGAAACTGAGGGAGAGCAGAAACATTGGAAAACTAGTCAGTACCAGTGTGCAAAAGTGTATTTGCTTTGGAAGAACAAATCACTACTAATGTTGGGTGTCCTACACATATGGGTGTCCTGCATTATGTAAAATCATTCATTTCATTTTTTAAATTTTAGAATGGGGTGCCTCGAGATTGTGCGGAATTGTCAAGGGTGCCTAGACTGAAAAAAGGTTGAGAAACATTGACTTAGATGATCTCATGCTTCTGTTACACAACAGTACAGAAGTATCCAATACACTGCTATCCAAAGCAAATGTTAGATTTTAAAAATATTACTATAAATTTCTATTATTCCTTATAAATCATCACGTCTTTACTTTTTGGGTATTGGTCCACTCTAACACTGGTAATTGTGGTATACCAATACTTACTTTATGTATATAATATAGGAAGAGTTCAGTTTTTTTCTGTATAGGTTGGTGAATTAGTACATATTTCAATAATCATTCTCATACTTTATTGTGAAAGTTCAGGCTAATATGCTTGGTTGGGCATTCTCTGGCATAACCATAGGTAAACATTTTTTGGCATGCTATAGCACTGGGTGTGCAGCTATAACCTGATGTTATGCAGAGAGGCAAACCTTCTAACAATTGTTCATTGTTTCAGATCAGGTCAAACATCTTTTTAGTTTTCTTGTTAACGGTTGACTAACACGGGCAAATTACCACAGGTTAGTTTATCTTTTCCTTTTCTTTTTTTGAACATTTTAATATATTGCTTAATTTTCATTCCACCATAGATGGGCTGACTGCATTTAGAGATTTCTTGAAGTCAGAATTTAGTGATGAAAACATAGAGTTTTGGTTGGCCTGTGAGGACTTCAAAAAAACCAAAATACCAAGCCAACTTCCTGGTAAAGCAAACAAAATATATTGTGAATTCATCAAAACTGAAGCGCCAAGAGAGGTAAAGTAAACATTTTAAATGAAAAGAAAAATACTATTATTTATTTATTTTATATACTAAATATACATAGGGCATTTTACAACTTAACAAAATATTTCCAAAAGGGACAGAAAAAAGGTTGACCACTATTATGAATTAATCGCTTGTCAACTTACTATACAATAAAAGGAAAAATATAAACCTAAAATTAAAAATATGTTTTATAGAAAATAAGTACTAACATTTTACATTTCTATATGTGCAAGTAAAGATTCTATACCTGCAAAAAAATTCAATATTTGATCATTTTTCTGCAGTTTATTATTTCTTGGTAAAAGGTAACTGATAGCGGTTTCCCACTTTTCTTGCTCTTAATATACAGTATTGAGAGCATTTAGTATTTTTATTTTAATTAACAAAATGTTTCTAGGACTTTTATCAAGGCTCTAAAATATTATCATAATTTGTACCTTTATTTACTATTGCTGTATCTATATAAGTATCCTTCCACCTTTCCTACACGTTGCCTGTGCATTGCTGGCCGTAACTCCTCCTGTACACTCACACGCCCCTACCCCCCTTTAACTAAGCACTGGCATTGAAAAGAAATACTGTATTCACCCCCCCCCCTAAATTTTCAGTCATGTGATGCTCCAGTCCCCAGTCTTCTCTCTTCTTCTCATTTAGTAACTGCACTATAAGTGGCACTGTATTTGCGCTGTGGTTTATGGTTTTTATAGTTTTAAGATTTGCCCCATTACACTTCAGAGCAAAGTTTGAGAGGAGGTGGGGTCCTTCTTCTTTAAGCGAGTCGACACGTTTCGTCCCTCCCGCAGGGCGTTATCAAAGACCTCTTTGATAACGCCCTGTGGGAGGGGCAAAACATGTTGATACAGATTCCAGTTCCTAAATGTCATCACGTCCAGTTAGCTGTGGAATGCACGCGGAAGTGCGCAGACCATGCTTTCTGTTGGATTAGGTGAACAGAATGATTGCCCTCTTTGTATTACACAGATTATATGGAATTGCGATTTTGTCTCTGGAACATTGTAAGTGATTTTTTTTGTGCGTATATAAATAAAAGGAACGTATTACACTATTTGGATCCTCTCTCTTCTATATGCCAGTGGTGATCTCATAAGAACCCACAGGAAGTGACCTCTCTCCACTTACCAGAATAAGCTTGATAGTACTGCTAAAGGGTTCACGTCGTCTTGTAAGTTCAAGAACTTTGGGGTGTGGAGCACAGATCACTGCAAGAGAGTTACAGAACACTACAGCACTTCAACAGTTCTGCCACAGAAGCACTTTATTTGAATAATTTTATGGACTTTCACTGGCTACTTGCTTGCTTTGCATATTGAAAATTATTTTTTGTACTGAAAAGTTTACATGACTTATTTGCACTTTAAAAGAATACTTTTTGAATGTTCAGTGTAGATGAATGTTTAAAACATTTTTTTTTAACTTTTTCATAAGTTTTGGCACTTAAGCACTTTTCTAAATCAATGGATTTTTACTAACCATCTGTTTGGTTTTGCACATCATATGTTGTAACTGCACTATAAGTGGCACTGTATTTGCGCTGTGGTTTATGGTTTTTATATAGGTTTAAGATTTGCCCCATTAGACTTCAGTGGAATTCACTGCAAAGTTTGAGTTTCACAAACATCAAACAGGATTTGACATAATACGAATTGACCCCAGGCAGATTTGCCCATGCCTGGGCTTTGATATCTCTCTTTTTTAACATTACAGTTAAGTTAAGTACAATCAATAATAAAATATACCCGATGGTCCAGCCAGACATGCCACTTGTATTTCCTTTTTCTTACCTCAGATGACAATGCTGACACTAGGATATTGAAATAATAATTCCTTTTGTCACCCTTGCATCTTCATCCACCCACCCCCGGTCTTGCTGTCATTATCTCTCTTCACACATTGCAGCATCTGCCTGCCATATACCCTGCTTACAGCTACATGTGCAAGGGTAGTGATCACTCACAATTACACCCCCATAACATGCTTCTACTCACAGAACAGGACAGTAATCATGATGTATGTATTTCATGCTGCCTACTGCATACCACACACACACTTTATTGTCAAAAATATTGGGACATCTGCCTTTACACACATGAACTTTAACGGCATCCCCGTCTTAGTTCGTAGGGTTCAATATTGAGTTGGCTCACCCTTTGCAGCTATAACAGCTTCAACTCTTCTGGGAAGGCTGGCCACGAGGTTTAGGGGTGTGTCTATGGGAATGTTTGACCATCCTTCCAGAAGCGCATTTGTGAGGTCAGGCACTGATGTTGAACAAGAAGGCCTGGCTCGCAGTCTGCACTCTAATTCATCCCAAAGGGGTTCTATCAGGTTGTGGTCAAGACAGTCAAGTTCCTCCACCCCAAACTCACTCTTAAATGTGTTTATGAACCTTGCTTTGTGCACTGGTGTGCATGTTAGAACAGGAAGGGGCCATCCCCAAACTGTTTCCACAAATTTGGGAGCATGAAATTGTCCAAAATGTTTTGGTATGCTGATGCCTTATACGTTCCCTTCACTGGAACTAAGGGACCAAGCCCGACCCCTGAAAAACAACCCCACACCATAATCCCCCCTCCACTAAATGATTTGGACATCCTCACCTCAAACCGATAGCACACCTTTGAGATGAATTAGAGCGGAGACTGCAAGTCAGGCCTTCTTGACCAACATCAGTGCCTGATCTCACAACTGCGCTTCTGGAAGGATGGTCAAACATTTCCATAGACATATGGTTACATAGTTTCACAGTTAGTCAGATTTAAAAAAAGACACAAGTGCATCTAGCTCAACCAATAAGTAATAAAAGACACAGTCCTAAACCTTGTGGACAGCCTTTCCAGAAGAGCTGAAGCTGTTATAGCTGCAAACGGTGGGCCAACTCAATATTAAACCCTACGGCCTAAGACTAGGATGCCATTAAAGTTCATGTGCATGTAGAAGCAGGTGTCCCAATACTTTTGACAATATAGTGTATCACAGTAGGGATGGCCTTGCGATTTGCCCGGCGGTCGGTTCGTGGCAAACTTTGCTCGTTCGCAGCCCGCCAATTTTGCGAACACATGTCGTTGTTCGCGTCGGCCATATTAGTTTACATTGGGGAGAACTTTGACCCATGACACAGCCATCAGGTGGAACGGGACAGCCAATTGAAATATTGCAGCACATGAACATACCCCCTACCTTATAAATAGACCTGAGCTGGCGGCCATTTCACATTCTGCTTTTTGTCAGTGTAGGGAGAGGTCTGCTGTGTGCACCAGGGACAGATTGTCAGTGACACAAATCGCTCTGTTAAGATCCACAAAAGTTCTTTTAAGGGCTGATATTTAGTATAGGTCTACAGTCTCTTTTGTCAGTGCAGGGAGAGGTTTGCTGTATGCACCAGGGACAGATCGCCAGTGACACAAATCGCTCTGTTAAGGTCCACAAAAGTCCTTTTAAGGGCTGGTATTTGATATAGGTGTACTGTCTCTTTTGTCAGTGTAGGGAGAGGTTTGCTGTGTGCACCAGGGACAGATCGTCAGTGACACAAATCGCTCTGTTAAGGTCCACAAAAGTAATTTTAAGGACTGGTATTTGTTATAGGTGTGCAGTGCACTATATTGGGGTGTAATCCACTTATAATATACTTTCTAATATAGAAAGCATATTATAGTGGATTTGTATTGTGCACTGTGCAGCATTGTGACTAGTGTGTTGAGCGTTTCTGCAGCAATAATACAAACAGTGACAAAAGCGCTTTTAATGTATTATAACTGGTGTGATAGACCAGTGGCCCCCCAATACCACATATTGAAGTGGGGTGTTATCTGAGTATACTTTTATAAGTGTATTTGTGTCCTGCAGCAATATTGCCTCTTTTGCTGCGTATACTCTGCTACACACAGTGCCAAACTCACTGACCAATTTTTTGTACAACTGGTGTGATAAACCAGTGGCCCCCCAATACCACATATTGAAGTGGGGTGTTATCTGAGTATACTTGTATAAGTGTATTTGTGTCCTGCAACAATATTGCCTCTTTTGCCTCATTAACTCTGCTACACACAGTGCCAAACTCACTGGCCAATTTTTTGTACAACTGGTGTGATAGACCAGTGACCCCCCCCCCCCCCCCCTAATACCACATATTGAAGTGGGCTGTTTTCTGAGTATACTTGTATAAGTGTATTTGTGTCCTGCAACAATATTGCCTCTTTTGCTGCATTAACTCTGCTACAAACAGTGGCAAACTCACTGGCCATTTTTTGTACAACTGGTGTGATAAACCAGTGGCCCCCCAATACCACATATTGAAGTGGAGTGTTATTTAACAGTATACTTTTCTAAGAGTGTATTTTAGTCCTGCAAAAATGTGGCCTCTTTTGCTGTGTTAACTGTGCTACACACAGTGACAACAGTTACTGGCCAATTATTTGTAGAACTGGTGTGATAAACCTGTGCCCCCCCCAAATACCACAGATTGAAGCAGGGTGTTATATACCTTGTTCCACATATACTGCGCTTCTCTAGAGACTTTTGTCACAGGGTAATTTAAAAAATGACAGACAGAGGAAGAGGCAGGCCCTTACGCAGGGGTGGTTGGGGTAGGGCAGGAGCAGTAGGCCGGAGCCAAAGTGTGAAGTTTCAGAAGATGCGTTCGATTACGTCAAAGGACGCACCAGACTTGGTTGAGTGGCTCACTCAGCCTTCCTCTTCTGCACCCTCCTCATCCTCTCTATCTGCACCCTCTTCACTCTATGCTGTGTGCACCCCCAAAGACACCACCAACACCACCACCACCATATACCCTCCGCTTGAGTCACTGGAATTATTTTCCGATCCATCACAAGACATTTGCGATGCGCAGCCATTGTTGGAATCGGATCAGGAAGAGGAGGTAGCAACAGCCGCCACTCAGTAGTCTGACGACAGAACCCAGATCAGCCCAAGGAGGTTGGTCCCCGCTGTTGCTGCCTACCCCGAGATCTCGAATGTTAGTGGTGGGGAAGGTGACGTGGATGATGACGTGTCTATGGACGTCACATGGGTGGCCACAAAAGAGGAAGAGGAGGGGAGTTCAGAGGGAGAGATGGACCAGCGGATAGGGAGGATAAGCAGGCGGAACTTGCATTGCACAAGAGGTACAAAGCAGACTGCAAATGTATCAGGAGCGAGCCATCAACCATGTACAGTCACATCTGGTGCTCCCAGGACGCCGGCACATGGCTCCGCAGTGTGGGCTTTTTTAATGTGTCCTCTGCTGACAACAGTGTTGCCATCTGCAGCCTTTGCAGTCAACGCATAGGTCGCGGTAAGCCCAACACTCACCTAGGGACGACTGCCTTATGAAGGCACCCAAACTCCCTTCACCGAGCCCAGTGGGAGCAACACCATCAGAACCCACAAAGCCACACTCCAGGCTCTCACCGTCCAGCCTCTTCTCCTTCTCCTCTCTCTTCACAATTGTCCTCCACTCCACCTTCCATGATGCCGTCGTCACGTTGTTCTGGAAAAAGCAGGCTTCCGTGGCCCAAATGTTGGAGCGTAAAAAAATGATGACGCCGGATAACCCTCTTGCCCAACGTTTGACTGCTGGCTTGTCGGAACTGATAGCCCGCCAACTACTGCCATATCAACTGGTGGACTCGGAGGCCTTTCAGAAATTTGTGGCCATTGGAACACCACAATGGAAGGTCCCAGGCAGGAAATATTTCTCGCAGAATGTCATTCCAGAGCTGTATGGCCATGTTCATCAGCAAGTGAATATATCTCAGGCACACAGTGTTGGTGCCAAGATACATCTGACCATAGACACATGGTCTAGCAAACACGGGCAGGGAAGGTATATCACTTTTACTGCCCACTGGGTAAACCTGCTGACGGCCGTCAAGCATGTAACCCGTGGCACCCGTGTAGATTTGGTTGTACCGCCACGTATTGCATGCAGGCCTGCCTCTTCTTCTCCTCCTCCTCCATCCTCCCTCTCCTCCTCGGCTGACTCCTCTTTTTCCGCTGCTACCGTCTCTTCCGCTGCATGGCCCAAGATCCCCAGAACCTATTCCACATGCCAGGTGAGATGTTGCCATGCTGTGCTGCATCTGTTGTGCCTGAAAGCCAAGAGCCACACTGGTCCTGCACTCCTTTTAGCTTTGCGTTCACAGGCAGATCAGTGGCTGACACCGCTCAATTTGACAGTTGGTAAAGTGGTGTGCGACAACGATGCCAATCTGTTGAGTGTGATGAAACAGGGCAAAATAACACATGTGCCATGCATGGCACACGTCCTGAATTTGGTTGTGCAGCGATTCGTTGCCAAATACCCTGGGGTCCAGGACATCTTGCGGCAGGCCAGGAAAATCTCGGGCCATTTCAGAAGATCTTACACAGCCATGGCTCGTCTTGCTAACAGCGGCGACACAACCTGCCTGTCAGGCGTCTTATTTGTGACTGCCCGACGCGATGAAACTCAACGTTGCATGTGCTTGATAGGCTGCTCCAGCAGAAACGTGTAGTTAACGACTACCTGTACGAACTCTGCGGCAGGACAGGCTCTGGGGAGCTTAAGTTTTTTTCACCTCGCCAGTGGCTGCTCATGCGCGACGCATGCAGCCTTTTGCAGCCATTCGATGAGATCACCAAACTGGTCAGTCACGGCCAGGGCGCCATCAGTTACATCGTACCTTACGCCTTCTTTCTGGAGCATGCATTGCGTCGTGTAATTGATCAAGCCGTCGAGGAGCAGGAGCAGGAAGATGAGGAAGTCACAATGTTGGATGAATTCCTAGGGGGTGCTACTCCATCTGTGACAAGTCAACAACAGGAGTCTTAAGAGGGGTCAGAGGAGGATGGTGCTGGGGCGGATGAGGAGAAGCAAGAAGAGCATGCTTTAAACCTTTCTGGGATCCCTGGTGTAATCCGTGTGTAGGCGGAGGAGAACGAGGACGACATTATCCTGGATGATGAGCTGGAGCCAGGCCACTACACCGCTTCCAGTTTAGTGCGAATGGGGGCCTTGATGCTCCAGTGTTTTAAGGGGGACCCCCGTATAAAAAGCATAAAGGGAGAATATTGATTGGGGGGGAGTGGCTTGGAGAGGAAGAGATGTGAGGACGTGTGAGTAGGAGCTCCCGCTAATCCCTCTCCCAGACTGCCCCGACACGGCATAGCTACACGGCATGCAAACAAGTAACCCGGTCAGGAATCGTCCAGTGACCCGCTCGGTTAGCGATCGCTCGGTAGTAGACCGGCGTCAACTACAGAGGAGATCAGGTGGTGGAATACAGCAATACTTCCAGCAGCAGCTGCTCGGAGTGCCGGAAACCAAGATGGCGGCGGCACGTGTGGGGACACAGCCCAAACAGAATGCGCAGGGAGTGCAGTGCACACAGCATGCGGAGAAAGGAGAGAAGCCGCCAGAGGGGAACATGACAAACCCAGGTTGGACAGCAGCGAGAGAACCCGAAGCCGACCCCGGGATTCAGCAGGAAAAGGTAAATCTAGATATCAAAGACTTATTGAAAGCACTGCCCACTAAAGCAGAGATAGAGGCATTAATAATGCGGATTGAGGAAACACACCAACGTGATATCCATGAACTCCGCAAAGATATGGTCCAATTATCAGATAGAGTTACTTTAAAAGATACCGAGATCACACAAGTAAAGGACCAAGTAGCGGATATAAAGAAGACCACAGAGACACTATCAGAGGCCACCATTAATATGCAACTTCATATGGAAGACTTAGAAGATAGGAGCCGCAGGGGGAACTTAAAACTGAGAGGAGTACCAGAGGTGGAAGGGGAAAATTTACAAGAAAAGGTGAGAGACATTTTTCTAAAAGTGCTAGCCCCCACCTCACATCCTGCAGCCCCTATGGAAATTGATAGGGTCCACAGACTGACAGGGTTCAGATATACAGACTCCAACAGACCCCGTGATATAGTATGTAAAATGCATTACTACACACAGAAAGAGGAGATCCTCCGGAAAGCCTGGGACATAGGCACAGTGGAAGTCGCAGGGGCTAAAATAAAAATACTCCCGGATCTGTCTAAAACCACGCTTTACCGCAGATCATTACTACGGCCAGTGCTGGAGAGAGCAAAGCAACAAGGTTTTAGGTACAGATGGGGATACCCGCTGGCAGTGACTTTTGTTAAAGAACGAGACATGTTTGTTCTTCGTACCCCAGCGGATTTACCCAACTTATTTGAATTCTTGGGCACAGAACCTGTTCAGGTGGAGGATTGGCTTACAATTTCCCCCAGAACAATGGGGTACCCAAACTGGGGACCCCGTGAACGGAGGTTGAATGGACATGGTAATAAGAAAGGACAGGTCTGAGAGAACTAAGTGAAATTGAGGATCCAATTGGAACGAGAGAATGAAGAAATGACAGGAAGAAATACTGCTATTATAAAATTCTCTCTTCAATAACTTTTTTTTTTTTTTTGTTTTTTTTTTTTCCCCCCCACCCCTTTGTCGGCTGTTCCCCCTTTTCTTTCTGAAGCAATCAGCTCCAACATGTTTTTTTCTTTTTTTGAGGGTATATGGATACATGGATACACCCCGCCCCCCCCCCCCTGGGAGGAGGATAAGAGATAAGGCCATATTTTTTTTTTTTTTTGCACAATTTTAAAACACATAAGACACGAGTGTAGAGTGGTAGTGAAGGTGTTTTCCCTCTCTTTTTTTTTTTTTTTTATGAGTATGGGAAAGTATGTTGTTTTTTTTTTTTTTCTTTTTTTTGTTTTGGGCACACAACATTATTTTTTTTTTTTTTTTTTTTTTTTTTGGGTATAATATACACTTTGTAACCTATAAAACACTAATAAGGGTAATAATGGTAATAATGGTAATAATCTGATTTATTAAATAGCACAGTTTTTGTTTAACTTCTATTTTTGAATATAAATACATTCCACAATACGACCAATTTCAGTGGTCTCTAAGAAGGTGACAGAGCACAGGGTGCCCTAGAGGCGGGGGGGAGGGGCGGAGGAAGCATCGGGTAATACCTGATCTACCGAGGAACTAGGAGAAGAGGGGGGGCAGATGGTAGATGGCAAATACATTATGAGATCTAGGGGTGGGGATTTTTTTTTTTTTTTTTTTTTTTTTTTTTTTCTCTTTTTCTCCTTTGCCTCTAAATGAGATACAAGGAATGTGAGAAAATGAGGCCGGGAGAAGTAGATATACAAAAATAATGAATTTTATTTATATATATATGCCGGAATACCCTGTGAATGATCAGTGTTGGGGGTTGGGAGAGGGAGGGGAGAGTTTTATTCTCTAACCTAACCCAAACATAACCCCATTTAGGAAATTGCTCAAAGAACCAATATAGATTGGATGAGCAACCCAGCGTGAAGCTATATAGTGACCCCTCTATAGTAGAGAGGTCAAGAAGGTACTTTCCTTCCTCCCCCCTTCCCCCCCTAAGTTTTCCCCCTCCCCCCTTTTTTTTTTTTTTTTTTTTTTTTTTTTTTTTTTTATATAATGGAGAATATACGGATTTTATCCATTAATGCAAAAGGTCTCAACACTCCAGAGAAAAGGAGGATTTTGTTAGATGATCTGAAAAGATCAAGGATAGATATTGCGATGGTACAGGAGACACATTTTAGAGAGGATAAATGCCCTAAGTTAAACAATAATCTTTTTCCTATAGTATATCATTCGACTAATTGGGAGGCTAAGTCGAAGGGCGTATCCATCCTCCTATCAAGGAACTTACCCTGGAAATGTACACAAGTTTTGAGCGACCCAAATGGCCGATATTTATTTGTAAAAGGGACGATACGAGAGACAGAAGTCACACTAGCTAATATGTATGTTCCAAACATAAAGCAGGATGGTTTCTTGAGGAGGGGCATGGACATGCTCAATGAGTTTAGGGGGGGACATTTAATAATAGGAGGAGATATGAACATTCCCCTGATCCCTTCAGAAGATACATCCAGGGGCCAATCCTCAATCCCGCCTATGGTGCGGAAACACTTTGCTAAAATATTACAGGAAGGACAATTAATAGATGCATGGCGCCTGATGCACCCCAGAGAAAGAGACTACTCATTCTATTCCTCTTTGCATCAACAATATTCCCGTATAGATTATTTCTTAATCCCACACAGTCAATTACACGCTATAAAAGACATAACGATAGGCTCAGCGACTTGGTCAGACCATGCCCCAATTACATTAGTTTATGAGTTACCAAACAAAAGAGAAAGGAGAGAAACAACCTGGAGACTGAATGAAAGTCTTTTACAAGATAAGGAGACTATGGCAGAGGTCGAGTCAGAGATAGTCTTTTTTTTTTTAACTAACACCACTGCAGACTCAGATCCAGGGATAATATGGGAAACACACAAAGCAGTTATACGAGGAATTCTTATAAAACATGGGGCCAGGATCAAAAAACAGCGAACTAAACAATTAGATCATCTATTTCAAGCTCTTTATAAAACAGAAGCAAAACATAAACATGCACCATCAGCGGAGGGAAAGGATGAGCTCTTGAAAATAAGGAGAGACATTAATGAACTCTTATCCTTTAGAGCTAAAGCAGCAATCCAGAAAACTAAAAGGATTTTCTATGAAGCAGGGGATAAATGTGGGAAGCTATTAGCAAAATCACTCAAAGATCAAAATCTGACAACATATGTTCCACATATAGTAACAGACGCAGGACAGAAACTTGCATACCCCAAACAGATAACTCAAGAATTTAAAAAATATTATGAAACATTATATAACTTAAAAACCCAAACAGCCTCACAAACGCAGATGGAGGAATATGTATATACCTCACAAATGCCTCAGTTGTCAGAAGAGGAGAGTAAAATACTCGAGTCCCCTATAACATCTGCGGAGATAATGGAAACTATAAAAAATATTAGAGTAGGGAAGGCACCTGGACCTGACGGGTTTACTATTCATTACTACAAGAAGTTAATGCCACACCTGAAGGAATTTATGAGGGATATGTTCAACGCCTGGGGGGCAGAGAATAGAATCCCTAAAGAAACCATACATGCACATATATCGGTAATCCCTAAGGAAGGGAAAGACCCTACCTCGTGCAAAAGTTACAGACCAATTTCCCTGTTGAACACTGACTTTAAAATTTTCACAAAGATTTTGGCAGTCAGACTACAGAAATACCTGACAAAGTTGATCCATTTGGACCAGGTCGGATTTGTCCCAACCCGAGAGGCAAGGGACAACACGACCAAGCTATTGAGCTTACTACATATAACACACCAAAATAAAATACCAACAGTCCTGCTTAATACTGACGCAGAGAAAGCGTTCGATAGGGTCAGGTGGGAGTATATGTTCACGGTCCTTCGCTATATAGGGATAGGGGAGAAAATGTTAAAATGGATAACACAGAGCTATTCAGTCCCTTCTGCAAAAGTGAGGGTAAACGGAATTTTATCTACAGAGTTTTTAATTACAAACGGAACGAGACAGGGGTGCCCCCTGTCCCCGCTCCTGTTTGTAGTATCACTGGAACCCTTCCTGTGCAGAATCCGAATTAACTCGGATATTTCGGGCATCAGCGTGGGAAAGGATCAGTATAAAATATCAGCGTATGCCGACGACGTCCTATTCTCGATCACGAATCCAATTATATCACTCCCCAACTTGTTATACGAGCTGGAGAGATACGGAACTCAATCTAATATGAAGATAAATTTCATTAAATCCGAAACAATGGGAATAGAACTTCCAGGGACACTCCAACAACAGTTAAGGGCAAATTTTAAATTGAACTGGACTAAGACAGCCCTTAAATACTTGGGGACATCGATCACACCAAATATATCGCAATTGTTTAATCTGAACTTTATTCCCTTACTAAAATCTATAAAACTACTACTGCTAAGGTGGAGAGGAGGAATGCATTCATGGATGGGAAGGTGCAATATAATCAAAATGAGTGTTATACCAAAATTCCTGTACATTTTTCAGGCACTTCCCATACACATCCCACCTCGATACTTGATGCAGATTGAAACTATGATAATGAATTTCATCTGGAATTCAAAACGTCCGAGAGTAGGGAAAAAATATCTATTTAAAGCGAAAACAGATGGGGGGCTGGCAGTCCCGAACATAAAGAAATATTACCAAGCCATTCAACTGGGAAGAGTGATTGACTGGTGTCGACACAGAGAATATAAGCTCTGGCCAAACTTAGAGCAGGCACAATGTGAGATCTCGTTGAAAAGAGCCCCATGGTGTTATAAGATCCTACCAGTATCAATAAAGAAACATCCTATTATAGGAAACACGATCAAAACTTGTGCAAAAATATTTAAACAGGATAAATTAATACGGGAGAACTCCGTACTGTATCCAATACTAGGAAACCCCCACTTTGAGACAGGATATCAAGACAGGAAATTTAAGACCTTAGCAGATAGAGGAATTACACAAATATCTGACTTCCTAACAGAGACAGGCTGGGTAACGATGGAGGAATTAACAGACGTCTCAGGCCATTTCGGCCTAGATCTATGGCGTGCCTTCCAACTACGCCATTTTTTGGGAACATTGCAAGTCCCCTCCCAGGATGATAAAGAGGTAACACCTTATGAAAAATTATGCACTCAAAATGGAATTATGGAACATGTTATATCTAAAATTTACTCCCTGCTAATGACATCAGTAGAACGGCGTAAACCTCCTTTTTTGAAGGAATGGGAGAGGGAAATGGGCATTGTCTTCTCACTAGAACGGGAAAATCAAATAATTAAGTCAGTATTCTCAACTTCAATTTGCGTTAGAATTCAAGAACTGAATTACAAAATTTTTTCCAGATGGTATTACACCCCGGTTAGGATGAATAAAATTTCTACATTAAATACAGATTTGTGCTGGAGATGTGGGACAGAGAGAGGGACAATGCTCCATATATTCTGGGAATGTCCTAAACTAGAAGAGTTTTGGGAGCAGATTCGGAGGTCAATACAGGAAATTATGAAATGTCATATTCCCAAAGAACCTGCCCTCTTTCTGCTCCATACCCCCAGCATACCGATACAAAATTACAAAAAATCCATTATACCACATCTGGTGAACGCTGCCAGGATATGTATCCCTCTTAAATGGAAAGAGACTGAACCACCTAACATAAACATGTGGTTAAGGAAAGTTGAGGAAATACATAACCTAGAAAAATTGGTCCTATCTGCTCATCAACAAACTGATAAATATGAGAAGAAATGGAAACAGTGGAGAGATTATGTTAATTCAGAAGAAAGGTAATTTCCAAGTACAGGACAAGAACATGCGCAGAGAAGATAGATATATAATGAGATAGGAGTGTAGAGACCTGTGCACCATTCTTTTCCCTTGCCTTTTTTTTTTTTTTTTTTTTTTTTTTTTTTTGGGGGGACAGGGGGGAAAAGGGGAAAGAAGGAAAAGGAACGAAATGGGAGTTTTTGGGTTCGGTAATAGATTGCCAAAGAAAGGCTAAGGTTCCTTAAAGGGAATAAATGGTTTGTAATTATAACCTTGAAAGCTAAAATGTAATGTATATACTGTATATGTAACTGAACTTAAAGAAATAAAGATATAATTTGAAAAAAAAAAAAAGCATAAAGGGCAAGGACCAGTACTGGGTGGCAACGTACTTACACCCCCGGTACAAAAATGGCGGAAATGTTACCACCATCACAGAGGGCGGTCAGAATGCAGCACTTCCAGGCCTTGCTGCAAGAAATGCTGCATTCTGCTTTTGCGTGCGCTGGCAGAGGAATTTCCAGTCACAGAGACAGTGGTGGCTGGTGCTCAAAATTTTTGGGGGGGCGCAAACAGAAAAATGTAATAGGCATTGCTTTGCGGCAAAAAACGCTTTAAAAATTGCGTGACTTTGAGGTTGCAAAAGTGTGAAAGGGGCCTTCAGTAATTAAGGTATAGTGTGCCTTTCAATGCAGAGAGACCAGCGTGCCCCCTTTCAATGCACAGTGACCAGCATGCCCCCTTTCAATGCACAGTGACCAGCGTGCCCCCTTTCAATGCACAGTGATCAGCGTGCCCCCTTCAAAACACTGACCAGCATGCCCCCTTCAATGCAGAGACCAGCATACATGCCCCCTTCAATGCAGTGACCAGCGTACAAGCCCCCTTCAATGCAGAGACCAGCGTACATGCCCCCTTCAATGTAGTGACCAGTGTACATGCCCCCTTCAAAGTAGTGACCAGCATACATGCCCCCTTCAATGTAGTGACCAGCGTACATGCCCCCTTCAATACAGTGACCAGCGTACATGCCCCCTTCAATGTAGTGACCAGCATACATGCCCCCTTCAATGTAGTGACCAGCGTACATGCTCCCTTCAATGCAGTGACCCATATACATGCCCCCTTCAATGTAGTGACCAGCATACATGCCCCCTTCAATGCAGTGACTAGCGTACATGCCCCCTTCAATGTAGTGACCAGCGTACATGTCCCCTTCAATGCAGTGACCAGCGTACATGTCCCCTTCAATGTAGTGACCAGCGTACATGCCCCCTTCAATGTAGTGACCAGCATACATGCCCCCTTCAATGTAGTGACCAGCGTACATGCCCCCTTCAATGTAGTGACCAGCGTACATGCCCCCTTCAATGTAGTGACCAGCTTACATGCCCCCTTCAATTTAGTGACCAGCATACATGCCCCCTTCAATGCAGAGACCAGTTACTTACCTGGATCATCAGCAGCGGCGGCGTGGCTTCTTCTCATTCCCCCGGCGCGTCTCCTCCGGTCCTTCCGCTCCCGCCTCCTCCCAATGGCATGGGGTTTGGCTTGCGGCCAATCAGGAATCAGGTATTAGACCCACTCCCTGATTGGCCGGGAGGAGGATCCGTGTGACAATAGCGAATTTTCATTCGCTATTGTCACACAATGGGTGGAGTGGGGACGCACTGCTTTGCGCCCAGGGTCCACCCTTTGCATCGCCCTATTAGAGCCTCTGGCTATAATCAGGTGATGCAAAAAAAAAAAAGCCCCATTGAACTCCATGCGCCCCCAACACACCGGCCGCCACTGCACAGAGAGACAGTTGCGGGTAGCAATCCAACAGCGCCTACAAGAAGAGGGCGGTTTGAAGATGTGTTGGTCACTTCAGATATGAGATCCTTCTTTCAGCCGACCCATCGACAGCTTTACTCCAGATCCAGCATCAGGGAACGCCTAGACCGACAGGTGTCCGACTAAATCGGGTTAACGGCCGATGTGGATGCTGGACTACTGGGTGGGCAGGCTTGACCTCTGGCCAGAGCTTGCACAATTTGCAATGGAACTGTTGGCTTGCCCCCCATCCAGTGTCCTGTCCGAAAGGACGTTCAGCGCAGCAGGGGGGGATTGTGACCGATAAGCGCACTCGCCTAGCTCATGACAGTGTAGACTACCTCACATTTATAAAAATGAATGAAGCATGGATCTCTGAGGAATTCAACACATGTGACCAGTAGACCATGTTTCATTTAAATTCCTCATGACAGGCCACAAATATCCGCCAGACCGCCATCCACCCACAACAATTCATGGTCCTTGTCTTCGCTAAATACAGCGGCATAAAAGGCATTTCATGTTCATTGAATGCCTAATTTTTTGGGCCTTTCATGGCCGACAATTATTTTTTCTGTCAACCTATGTAATGTACCTCCAGCCACAGAATACTACATTCTTAGCTGTCAGGTAAACCCATGTGGGCTAATTTTTTGGGCCTTTTATGGCTGACACTTACTTGTTTATCCTGTGAATGCCTAATATACCTTCAGCCACAGAATACAATGTTCTTAGCTGTCAGGTAAACCCATGTGGGCTAATTTTTTGGGCCTTTTATGGCCGAAATTTACTTATTTATCCTGTCAATGCCTAATGTACCTTCAGCCACTAAATATAACGTTCTTAGCTGTCAGGTAAACCCATGTGGGCTAATTTTTGGGGCCTATACTGGCCGACACTTACTTCTGTATCCTGTGAATGCCTAATGTACCTTCAGCCACAGAATACTACATTCTTAGCTGTCAGGTAAACCCATGTGGGCTAATTTTTAGGGCCTATACTGGCCGACACTTACTTCTGTATCCTGTCAATGTCTAATGTACCTCCAGGCACAGATTACTACGTTCTTAGCCGTCAGGTAAACCCATGTGGGCTAATTTTTGGGGCCTGTACTGGCCGACACTTACTTCTGTATCCTGTGAATGCCTAATGTACCTTCAGCCACAGAATGCAACGTTGTTAGCTGTCAGGTAAATGCATGTGGGCTAATTTTTGGGCCCTGGAATGGCCGACACTTACTTCTTTATCCTGTGAATACCTAATTTTTCAGACTGGAATTGAAAATCAATGGGTCTGTAAACGTTCCGCCAAATTGTGGAATGGATGTGGACCCATTTTACAGATGTGTGAATGGACCCTATATGTATTTGACATGTATTTACCAGCTGCTGTCAGTTCTGGCTGATTTATAAAAAAAAAAAAATACATTGTTTTGCTGTAAAAAAAATATATAAAAGTTTTAGGGCAACTTTTCCAATTGCAATACTTCTGTTATGACATTGTCCATGTGGTGGGACTATTTGTGCACAGCTAGTAAGTCTTTTGTGGCTGCAAATATGACCTAAAGGTTTTTAAATTTCGCCTCCTATTAAAGTCAATGGGGCCCGCAGCAAACTTGCAGTTCGCGGACATTTGAGAAAATTTGCGGCTGACGTTCGCGAAAAGCCCCAAACGATGTTTGTCCATCACTATATCACAGCAGAGTAATGTGTGTGCACTGCAGTTGGCCACACACCTCCACTGGAAATGTTAAGGTATAATAGTCCATTAAATACAAGCCAAAATTAGAAAAATAAAAGCATCTCGTATCATCAGAACCCTAATCCACAGAGGAATGCAACAAAACTCTTATAAATTGTAAATTGTATTTTAAAATTTGTAGCTTTTACTAAAATGAAAACCGGGTGACCCTGCCATGAAGTTCTTTGTTATGGCACTTCCTGTTACAGGATGACAACAACCCCATTCCTGTTACTGCATTGTCAACCTGTTATACCTGTGTAGCACGCCCCTAAGGAGCTGCAGATGAACTTGGATCCCCCACTCCTGCACAGCTAGGCACACCGAATTTTCATAAGCACCCCGGAATCAGAGAACAGTCCATTACTTTGTTTTTGTTATTTATTGAGGGTTATTAACTTGGATAGATATGGGTGGTTAGGAGATGCCCACTTGACTTCAGCAAAACTTCAACAACTTCAGGGACTTATTACTATATACTGTTTATATATAGTCTACTTCTCTTGCCTCCTGCACACACTTGCTTGCACCAGCTGAATCATGGTAGGGTAATCTGACAGGCTCCCAGTCATATTGTAGCAATAGCCCTTTACAGGCAGGGACTAAAAGCCCCTTGTTGTGTAGCAAAATTGTAGTGATACAGCTTGTCACTTCTCCTCTGTGGCCACTGCTCCCAGCACCGCCTCTTCAGGCACTGCCAACCCACCTGGCTCCAGCTGCCCCTTTCAGTAGCCCTCCAGGCTAACTCTCTACACCAGTCCTCCAGACTGATTCTTCTCCAGCCCATCTGGCTGACTCTCAGGAGATCTCTCAGGGAAGGACAAAGACTTAAGCACACCGGCTACATGTGGCAGTCTTCCCCCTTATCAGTCCCCAACAGTGCTGATCTACTCACTCTGTCCTCTCTTGCTTCCGTGCTTCCAGGAAAACCTTCCTTCTGTGCGTTATGGTAGGATCCTTCCAGCACCCGAGCCCAAGGCAGGACAACCCCCCCCCCAGACTAGGGGGTTCACCTAAAGGGCCAATGACAGCCCCTTCAGCGCTGCTTCTCCATCTTCCACCGACTTCCCTGCTGGTATGGCCCATGTCTGTTTATGGAGTAGTCTCAGCCCCCTTCCAGCCAGTCTCTGAGGATTGGCTGAGGCTCCATAAATATTCAAGGCAGCTCCTCCTAACCTCCAACCACTAATTCTAGACGATTCTCCAACCTTCTAGACCCAGGGGAGGCACCAGACAGCTGCCAGGATGAGTCACCCAGCCCCTAACTCTAGTAAACCCTGGCCCAGGTTCCATAGCTCAAGCTTAGCCCTGAGCTAAACTATGTTTTACCTACTCTAATTTCTAACCCACACTACACTAACTGCTAGCACACACTAAAGGGTGACTACAGGTGACTCTTTCAACACATTATGTAGGCATAGTCGCTGTTGTCACCATCAGAAAGCCCATCCAGAAAAATGCCATGCGTCCTTTGCAAGAACACATGCATATTTACCAGGAAGTAGGTCCAAATGATTCACACATTAATGTACATTAGTGTAAAGCACAATAATTCATTGTGTATACAGTGGGTACGGAAAGTATTCAGACCCCCTTAAATTTTTCACTCTTTGTTATATTGCAGCCATTTGCTAAAATCATTTAAGTTCATTCTTCTTCCTCATGAATGTACACATAGCACCCCATACTGACAGAAAAACACAGAATTGTTGACATTGTTGCAGATTTATTAAAAAAGAAAAACTGAAATATCACATGGTCCTAAGTATTCAGACCCTTTGCTGTGACACTCATATATTTAACTCAGGTGCTTTCCATTTCTTCTGATCATCCTTGAGATGGTTCTACACCTTCATTTGAGTCCAGCTGTGTTTGATTATACTGATTGGACTTGATTAGGAAAGCCACACACCTGTCTATATAAGACCTTCCAGATTACAATGCATGTCAGAGCAAATGAGAATCATGAGGTCAAAGGAACTGCCTGAAGAGCTCAGAGACAGAATTGTGGCAAGGCACAGATCTGGCCAAGGTTACAAAAAGATTTCTGCTGCACTTAAGGTTCCTAAGAGCACAGTGGCCTCCATAATCCTCAAATGGAAGACGTTTGGGACGACCAGAACCCTTCCTAGAGCTGGCCGTCCGGCCAAACTGAGCTATCGGGGGAGAAGAGCCTTGGTGAGAGAGGTAAAGAAGAACCCAAAGATCACTGTGGCTGAGCTCCAGAGATGCAGTCAGGAGATGGGAGAAAGTTGTAGAAAGTCAACCATCACTGCAGCCCTCCACCAGTCGGGGCTTTATGGCAGAGTGGCCCGACGGAAGCCTCTCCTCAGTGTAAGACACATGAAAGCCCGCATGGAGTTTGCTAAAAAACACCTGAAGGACTCCAAGATGGTGAGAAATAAGATTCTCTGGTCTGATGAGACCAAAATAGAACTTTTTGGCCTTAATTCTAAGCGGTATGTGTGGAGAAAACCAGGCACTGCTCATCACCTGTCCAATACAGTCCCAACAGTGAAGCATGGTGGTGGCAGCATCATGCTGTGGGGGTGTTTTTCAGCTGCAGGGACAGGACGACTGGTTGGAATCGAGGGAAAGATGAATGCGGCCAAGTACAGGGATATCCTGGACAAAAACCTTCTCCAGAGTGCTCTGGACCTCAGACTGGGCCGAAGGTTTACCTTCCAACAAGACAATGACCCTAAGCACACAGCTAAAATAACGAAGGAGTGGCTTCACAACAACTCCGTGACTGTTCTTGAATGGCCCAGCCAGAGCCCTGACTTAAACCCAATTGAGCATCTCTGGAGAGACCTAAAAATGGCTGTCCACCAACGTTTACCATCCAACCTGACAGAACTGGAGAGGATCTGCAAGGAGGAATGGCAGAGGATCCCCAAATCCAGGTGTGAAAGACTTGTTGCATCTTTCCCAAAAAGATTCCAGGCTGTATTAGATCAAAAGGGGGCTTCTACTAAATACTGAGCAAAGGGTCTGAATACTTAGGACCATGTGATATTTCAGTTTTTCTTTTTTAATAAATCTGCAACAATGTCAACAATTCTGTGTTTTTCTGTCAGTATGGGGTGCTATGTGTACATTCATGAGGAAGAAGAATGAACCTAAATGATTTTAGCAAATGGCTGCAATATAACAAAGAGTGAAAAATTTAAGGGGGTCTGAATACTTTCCGTACCCACTGTATGTGTTGTGGTGCATTGTCATTAACTTTCACTGCAATGCACATGGTGTAGGCAAACAATCCTGCCCCCCCCCCCCCCCAGCAGACTGTGATGCATGTAATAAAGGACAAATGTGTTGCCTTTTGGTTCCCTGGGGAAAAAAAATAACAGACAGTTTTTTTAATTTTTTTTGGCTCGTGGATGTGAGTTGAGGGCCCACAGAAGATTAAAAACCAATGTTTATTGACATGCCCAAAAGCAAATCCATAAGCCCTAAAGATTTTACAGAAAGTGCAGTTAACTTGTTATTTGTATAAATAGAGCCAAAGTATAGCTAAACCCGAGAACAAAAATATAATATATTACGGTTTACCAGCCTTTGAATGTATCTGCAGTTTTAATTTTTCATGCTTTTTTCCTTTATATTCTTGTCCTAGCATAACAACACTCACTCACCTAAACCTGGCCATGCCAACATAGATTTTTCTTGTTCTGCTAAACAAGAGAAATATATTCGAATTTTTCCATCTACCCTTAACAGAATATATGGGGGGATTTTCCCTGTCGACTATTGTATTTTACAGCAGTGACTGCATCTGATAGCAGTCCTTTCAACTCCATCATTTATACACTTGAAGTTTGCAAAGCCTGGTGGTGCCGAAACGGCCACCCATGGCTAGATTGTGAACTCTATATGGGCAGCTTTACTGTATCTACTGTATAGAGAAGCAGCCTAGGCCAGGAGTCCGGTCAGGAGGCAATCTGGTCACACTGACACACTGAGCAGTCTAGGGGATGTATTTTTTTGTGGTTTATTTTAGGTAAGTTGGACGGGGTGTAGGGTAGACATGTGTAATTCATTTCTTTCTGAATACAAATTTGGACAAATATTTGGTTATTCGGAGATTCGGATGTATCCGAATTTCTGAATGAAATTATAATGAATTTCATTGAAATTCTTTAAAATTTGTTTCATTTATTCGTCCTTAACCTTTATTTATTCATTTATTCGTCCTTATCAGCTGTCAGCGATCAGTCTAGTACAGTGTCTCTCAAGCTTTTTCCAGTTGGGGCGCCCTTGAAAAGTATTTTCAGTCTTGAGGCACCCCTGTCCAAGACGTGGTTCATGTCACTGTGTGTTGCGGAGCGCAAGCAAAATCGCACTTGTTCCTAACACACAGACAATTGCTTTGCTCTTTAGGGGTACCATTCATTCTTAATGGTACCCCACACATTAGCAAACGTGGGGTGTATTTGGTGCGGCACAACTTTAAAAAAGGGTCGGAAACCTGTTTTCCTGCATTTCTTTGGTTACAGCAGCCCTTTGAAATGAATGGGTTTGTTCACATGTGAGGTTGGAGGTGGTAAAAACATGCGGTTGAGCTGTTTTTACCACCCCCAACTGCTCCCCCATTAGCTGCACAGGCAGCAGCTGGGGGTGTACACATGCACACACACAGGTATTCACACGTACACACACACATACAGACGCGTGTGCACACAGACACCCAGACACATGAGCGCACACACACATGTGCACACACACACACACACACATACAGACACATGCACACACATACAGACACATGCACACACATACACACACATACAGACACATGTTCACACACAGACACGTGTACACACACACACACAAGTACACATACACAGACACATGTATACCCACACAAACACATATAGACACATATAATGTAGACACATGTACACACACACATAGACACATATACACACACACATACACATACAGACACATGTATACACACATGTACACACAAACACATATATACATCCCTTTTAAAAGTTGTAGTACAGTACCTTCCCTCACACAACCAGCTATTGCACTGTAGCAGGAGGCAGAGAGCACAGCACACACTCCCCGTCCTTTTACTTTCAGTTTCTGAGACTGATTGAGCTCCCAGTGCCAATGTACAGTTTGGTTGGGGACTGGGAGTTTGGGCTTATCTGACTGACTCTCTCTACCGGGATCCTGCAGCACCCCTGAGGACCTCTGGTGGCACCCCAGTCCCCAGGTTGCCATAGCAACCCAGTTGAAAAAGGCTGATCTAGTACATACATCATGTTTGGTAGAATTTGATCTTGGTAGAATTTGATCTTGCTTGCCACCTTTGGTAAGCATTGCAACTTGCAAAGCTTGAAAAATGCCCCTTTCAAGTCTATAAAACACCTCCGAAAAGCATCTAAAATATACATGAAGTGCAAACTACGCTATAGGAGTTTCAGAAGCATTTTAGGCAGGCCATACACAATTAGTGTTTTTTGATTTAGTCACCAGACATGAAAACTGACAGGTTCCCCCATCCACACAATCCTCACTGGGACATTCTATTCTGACAGTGCCACCCGTCACTGTCAGAATTTACTGATCAGTGTCTGCAACCACTGATCGTTGGGAAGTTTTTCAACGTGTCCCTTTGACGAAAGTTGATTAAACAATCTAATTCTATCAAGCAGGGAAGCTCACACATGGATTGAAATTTCAAACAGTGTACGGCCAGCTTTAGCCTCAACATCTTTGTGAATTAACTTTAGGAGTCCTATGTGCTCAGACCTAGTCTTCAGTGGTCTCCAAACTGTGGCCTGGGGGCCAGATGCGGCCATTTACTTGTATTTATCTGGCCCTTGGGGCATAACTCCCCCCCACTGACACCAATGAAGGGGCATGGTTCCTTGCAATGACATCAATGCTGGCCCACAAATGATGGGGCACGATTTCTCCCAATTACACCAACAATTAGGCCCAATGACACCAATTATAGGGCACAATTTCTCCCAATGACACCAGCAATGTGGGCCAATGCCACCAATGATGGGACACAATTCCACCAATGACACCAATGATAGCACACAATTTCTCCCAATGACACTATCAATGTGGCCCAATGACACCAACAGTGGGCCTAATGGCACCATTGATGGAACACAATTCCTTCCAATGACACTAAGGGTTAGGCACAATATCGCCCAATGACACCAGAAATTGGGTCCAATAACACCAACGACAGGACACATTTCCTCCCACTGACACCAGAGATGGGGTATTGTTTGTTTTTTTTAACCTCTGATGTCCTGACCTTTTCTACTCCCAATGGCCACAGTCCAGCCCCCCCAAAGTCTGGAGGACAGTAAACTGGCCCTTTGTTTACAAAGTGTGGAGACCCCTGCTTTATACTATTTTTGCACTTATCTGATCTGACTTGCTCTTATTTGCAAGCTATTGTTCATTTTGAATGTGAGCATGGTATCTTGCCAGCAAACATGCTAAACTAATAATACATATGATGGAGTCAACATTTCATTTCCTTTATGAGTAAAGATCAGGTAATACCCTGGCCTTATAACACGTATTTTTATCTCCTTTAGGTAAATATTGACCACAAAACAAGAGAACTGATCTCCCAGAAAATGTCACAGCCAACAGTTAATTGTTTTGATGATGCTCAGGAACTTATCTTGTGCCTTATGGCAAAGGACTCATTTCCTCGTTTTTTAAGGTCAGAACATTATAAAGAGTTGACGAAGAAGCAAGAAAATAATGGACAAAAAAGGTGGTTATCCTTCTAATAATGAATGTGGCACCACACGGAGCAATTATTATATCACTTTACTAGTCAGTGTCATTTAGAAAGATGTATTTTGAAAAAACATTTAAATAAACATAATTGTCAGTATTGCGTCTTGTTTCATTTCTTTTTTTTTTTTTTGTAAAGGTAGATTTCTAGTTCATCATCCCTTGTTATCGTACAAAGCATGTTGGCATTGCAATATCTCCATATCTAAGAAAGTCAAAACCAGAAAATGATTGCCAATAGGCAATGAGGATTAGCATCTAAACTAGGTTTATAACTCCAGAGATTATGATTATACAGGATATATACTGTATATAGCACAGCCCTTTACGATATAAAGAGAGACGGAACAGTTACACTTAGTTAAAAGGGTTGGAGGGGCCTTGCTTGAGGGAGTTTACAATCTAATAGGATAGAGGTTATCTACTGCGTAGACTCCATAACAGTGCCAAGCAGTTTTTAATGCAACAGACCATTTTCATTTTACTATTGGCATTCATTAAAGTGGAGTTCCACCCTTAAAAGACACTTTGCCCCATCTGCTTGCTCTGTGTCACCTGCAAAATACATGGATAATCACGATTTTTTTTTCTTTACTTTCCTTGTTTTAGAAGAAAATATAATCACCTTACTTATATAACTAACACCACAAAACAATTCAGTTAATAAATAAATAATAATGTGATCATCTGCACTTAAGGACTGCAGGTAAAACCTGAATATAATAGTATAGTAAACAATTGCTGCTACTTCAAAAGAAAATGAATAAATAAAATAAAATACATCACAGAAAAAAAACAGGTTCTTTTCTTAGAATTTCAGTAGCGCAGGGATGATGATGACCTCCTGTTATGTATAAAATATAGCACAAATAAACCAGATAGGTCAGATAAAGTGCATAAGTTGCATCTATGAAAACTTAAAACATTTAAAACAAAATCAGAGTCCTTAAAAAGTCCTTTGTTTTAAAATAACAGAGCAATATAAAATGCATTGATGAAGGGTCGCTGGTGTGAGTTATAGGAACCACCATATATTTTTACCACCACCAGTGCCGGGAGGAATAGCCAAAGTGCAGACTCATCAGAAGACCATGCCTAACCACTCTCATGGAATAGGCAGATACAGCGTGAAAAACATCAAACTTCCTCCAGGTATCTGCTACTGCTGCAAAACTCCTCCTCTCAATCACAGTGTGTGGAAGACAAAAGCAAAGAACACCTCCATAGCATGATACCGTTTTTAAACAAAATTTATTTAAACATAAAATATCACACTCACTTGTACATGAACTGGTCAAAGAATTGCTCAAAAACGATCTGGGTGAGGATCTGACAGCCTGAAAGCACAATCTGCGGTACACGCTGCATACAACAGTGTTTGATCGTGAGAAGGGAGAAGAGCCTCTGGAGTCTGTTGTATGCAGCACTTCATCAATGCACTTTATATTGCTCTGTTATTTTAAAACAAAGGACTTTTTAAGGACTCTGATTTTGTTTTAAATGTTTTAAGTTTTCATTAATTCAACTTATGCACTTTATCTGACCTATCTGGTTATTTGTGCTATATATTATACATGACAGGAGGTCATCACCATCCCTGCACTACTGAAATTCTAAGAAAAGAACCTGTTTTTTTCTGTGATGAATTTTATTTTATTTATACTAACCTTACTTCCTCTTCCTCTCTCTGCGGCCGAGGCCCGCGCCGTCACTTCCTGCTTGCATTGATTCCTGGGAGCTGAGCATCATCGCTCCCAGGAATCAATGCGCCTGCACCGGCCCCACTTGTCATGTCCGGTGCAGGCGCGTCATTCCCTGCTAAACAGCTTCTGGGCATGCCCAGAAGCTGTGCAGGAATGACGTGCCTGCACCGGACATGACGAGCGGGGCTGGTGCAGGGCATTCTGGGACGAAGAGGACACAGAAGAGGACGCCAAAGAGGACACGCTGGCTTCAGCTGCCCACACCTGAGATGGCAGCGCTGGACAAGACATTTTCAAGGTAAGTATTTCTTCTAAAATGTAAGTGTGACCCGGGACAGTTCAGAGGCTATGACTGTCCCGGGGGTATTTTTAGTGAAAAAAACTTTCTGAAGGTGGAACTTCGCTTTAAGGTAATACAAGCTTCTGCATTGAATAATACCTCTGAAAGAAGCTGAATAATAAGAATGTGAGTCTCTGGATTGCAGAGTGAGTCGTTTTTAGTCATCAGCGCTTTCTGTAAATCCAGACATACATGCATCCTCACTCTAAAACTATGTTGAAAAAATTGCCATAATAAGAGGTGGAGGTAAGAGGGTGATTGAGCACTGGAGACAGACATGAGCTGAATCTTAAGTTGTCTACCTGTTAGTTGACTGTCACATTTTGGGAATTCTCAAGTGTTGTGCACTAAAGTTTTATCAGCATAATATTAGCACCATCAGCAACTCTGATGAAGGCCTGATACCATGGGGTGATAGTTTTGTGTCCCACACAGGGGAATTACCAAACAGTGGTGCAGGCTCATTCCTTTCGGAATGAGGACTGATGTTCCCTGTCACTGCCCCACACTCAGCTACGATCAGGGGAAAGGCGGAAAGCTGTGCAGACTCTGCTCATGCAGGGAAATCACTGCACAAGCAGTGAGAGGGATATCAGCTGTCTGTTGGCAGCTAACACCTCATACGCCAAGTCCAACCTGGCAGGGGTCTGTGGCACTTCTCTATACTGAAAACTGCTGCGATCTCTTAGTTAATTAAGTGGCAGAACGCACACCAGTTTCTATTGGACTCTGGCAGGGGGGGCACAGATAGACTTGAAACAGATCTGTCAGCGCCGTCAATATGGAGCACACTACTTGGGCTGGTTTCCTGCAGTGGTAAAATGGTGCAGGAAACTTATGGCCAATTCACACCAATACGTTGATCTGCGTTTTAGCACAAATGTAGATCAATGGAAGATCATCTGAAAAACAATAATTTCCAATGTGTCCTAATCACACCATAACACTGCGCATGCCTGTCAATGGACGTCAAAATGTATGTCAACGGACATCAGCACACGTTAAAACGCGACTCAAATTAATGGAAATGTACATGCATTTTCCATACATTTTAGTGCAAGTCATTGTGAATGGACCCTTAATCATTTCCCAGATAGGGTCCACTGTATCTTACGAACTCTGAGGAAGATGGATTGTCCCTCAAAATGCAACAGCTAACATAGACCCACTGTATATTATCAAATGATAACTTCTATTGATCATTTTGAGGACTTTGGAGCTTGATAGAGATGTGAGGAGGTCCAGAAGGTTACATACCTATAATTACATACCTATAATTTTAACATTTTAACATTTCTGTATGCATCTTTTGGGATTTTACAAATAAAGTGTTTCTAAAGGTGATTTCATGAAGCCCGTATGCTCTCTCTTTGGGTACTTGCACATAGGAATGATGTTTGAACATCAATACTCCTGGCTAAAATTTCTTGTGTTTATTTTGCTTGTATTTTTCGGTATGCACATACACAAATAAAATAAATTCTATCTCAGAGTGGAATTTTAACCTCCTCAAACTAACATTGTATGCGCGTACGTGCATAAAATACTAACTGGCAACTCAGATTTTAGCTTTGTTTTTTCTTCCTATTTATACGCAGAACATGTGTACGCATCTGTGTGTACACAAAAACAATAGGTTGCAGTTAGATCAGTAAAAAACGCCTTTTTGCCTAAAGTTTTTTTTAGCAGTTACTGTACCTGTTCTGTGCAATGGTTTTGCACAGAGCAGCCCCGATCCTTCTCTTCTTGGGAGCCCCGCTTGCGCTCCTTCCCTCTGCCGAGTGCCCACCATAGCAAGTAGCTTGTTAGGGGGCACTTGTGTGGGCTCACTCCTGAGCCTGCCATAGACATGCAGAGTGTGGCTCTGCCCCACCCCCTGCTCCCTCCCCACTGGTTGTGCTTGACAGCAGCAGGAGCTCAAGGCTGTGTCTGTAATGGAATCTGATCTCAGCTATGTGCTGTGTGGGGAGGAGATCTGCTGACTGCCCAGGCTGTGTTCAGTGTGGTGATGGGAAGAGGAGCTCTGCTGAGTGATCTGCCAGCAGTGACCTATCCTCTTCTGCTTTGCTAACTCTCTTTCTTCTGCACTTGTGACCCCTATTTTCTGCTGTATTAACCCCTGTCCTCCTGCTGATCTCTGATCTAGGATGGAAAAGGACTTGGGGGTACTGGTAGACAACAGGCTTGGCAGTGGCATGCAATGCCAAGCCGCTGCAAGCAAAGCCAACAGAATACTGGGATGTATAAAAAAGGGGATTCACTCCAGAAATAAAGAGATTATTCTCCCGCTCTACAAGACTCTGGTCCGACCGCATTTAGAGAATGCTGTCCAGCTCTGGGCACCGGTCCTCAGGAAGGATGTGCTGGAACTGGAAAGAGTCCAGAGAAGGGCAACAAAAATAATTAGGGGAATGGAAGACATCAGCTATGAGGAAAGACTACAAGCACTGAACCTATTCTCTCTGGAGAAGAGACGATTGAGGGGGGATATGATATCAATGTACAAATACTGTACTGGCGACCCTAGCATAAGGAACAAACTATTCAGAGAAAGGAGATACAATAAGACACGTGGCCACTCACTAAAACTAGAAGAAAGGCGGTTTAACCTTAAAGTGCGTAAGGGGTTCTTCACTGTAAGAGCGGTAAGGATGTGGAATTCTCTTCCACAAGCAGTCGTATCAGCAGGGAGCATTGATAGTTTCAAAAAACTATTAGATGGGCACCTTAGAGACCACAACATACAGGGGTATACAATGTACGGTTAAAAGCAAACACACACACGCATCATAGGTTGAACTGGATGGACTGATGTCTTTTTTCAACCTCACTAACTATGTAACTATGTAACCTGCTGACCCCCCCCCCCTTCCTCTGTCCAGCAGATCTTTGTCCTCTTTCCTTGTTACCCTTGTCCTCTGCCCTTGTTACCCTTGTCTTCTGCCCTCATAACCCCTGTTCTCCATCCTGCTGATTCCTGTCCTCTGCCCTGTTGACCCCTGTCCCCTAAGAAATTAGAAATATGAGACCGCACTCTGGTCACAAGTTGAAATTAAAAAGTAGTTCCTTTATTCCTCAAGGTGAAGGCAGACAGACAGTGTACAGACAGACGTGCAAGGTTGACGCGTTTCACGACATTCCCAGTCGCTTACTCATAACCACACTGCGAGACTGCAAGGTCGGTCGAGTATTTGTAAGTAAATCATCCAAAAACCTCCAAAGGAATTTATTGAACAGAAATACAGGTTTTTATACCAAAAAATAGGTCAGTCACCACATGAACAATAAAACCAAATATTTACCCAAAACATCACTCAATAGTTTATATAACAAGGTAGAGCTGACACAAGGCTAATCTCATCATAGATACCTCCAAGAGTTGGTCAAAGTAGCCAACGGACAGAAACAATAGGTGAATGGGAATTAACACCTAGACGATGCTTTGAATAATCAGGAATCCCAGACTGTTCAGAAACAGTTTTCAAGAAGACCAGGGATGTCCAAATTTCATTAACCAGCTTTCTTTTCACAAATACTTGCTTATTTAGTTTCAAGTTGGCAGAGACCATCATGACTTCCTTGACTGTTAAATGTAAATATGTCCTTCTGCATTTTTTAACAGCACATCTACCTAAATGCTTGTACATCCCTTGAATGCCAGGGCCCTTAGTCATTAGGCAAGCCTGCAGTCCCCTCCAAAAGCCCCTGTACTGGTTGGGTCTGTCACATGCAGATCAATGGTGGAACTACCAAGGTCGCAAAATGCCAGACTCGTGACCGGGCCCTGGTATTCCACCACTGTGTGGGGGGCCCCAAGAGCCCAGACTATGGCTCCCCAACAGGGTTGTTGGCTGCAGGGCTCTGAGCTGAGAGTGTCTCTCTCACATAGCTCAGAGCCTGCGTTGAAAGTTCCCCCTCCCCCCTGCACTGTCTGGAGTGGAGTGAGAGAGCTAGATCTATGCCTCCTCTTCCTGCTCCTCTCCTCCTGTGCCTCCCCGCCCACATTCCAATCCCAGAAAAGAGCACGGGTGGACAGGAAGTTTGAAGCCTTGGTTTTGGTTAGCAGAGACCCCCTTACATCAGAGTTTCCCTTTACACTCAGGGATGCTATTAGAAAACATGGGGCCCCATACAGCCAATCTGACAGCCCCCCCCCCAATAAACACAGTTTACTATGCTTCAGTTATGAATGAATATAGTGAGTCATCGGTACTCAATATGTTCATTCAAGAAAGGAAGGAGCTGGTAAATATGACATATTTACCAGACCCTTCCCTCCCTGTCCATCCTGAAGGATCCTATTGTGTGCTTGCAGCTGTCAGCAGCAAGTAGAGGAAGAAAGCCAGCAGCACTGCAGCGGAGGTGGGAACACAGGAGCCTTGACAGAAGGGTGAAATGTATAGTGAAGAGTGAGGGTAATCTTGTATGGCTCTCTCTGCAGCAGATAAAAGCCAGAGGGAGGGAAAGGAAAAGAAGCCAGCTTTCAGCTGCTGATCATCCTCCCTGCCCACATAGGATTCGCCCTGCTGTCTTAGCCCCCCTGCAGGCCTGGCTCCCGTACAGGAGGACCAGTGGAACCCTCTTACCCTTGGACCTGATTCCCCCTCACATCAGAGCTCCCCCTTTATTCAGGGTTCCCAGAGCACCCCTTACATCAGAGTTCCCCTTTACACCCCAGAGTCCACAGAGATCCCCCTTAATGTGTAAGTGGAAATTCTGCGGACTCTGATGTAAGGGGGGCTCTGCAGACTCTGATGTAAGGCGGGCTCTGCAGACCCTGATATAAGACTAACTCTGCAAACTCTAATGTAAGGGGGGCTCTGCAGACTCTGATGTAAGGAGGGCTCTGCAGACCCTGATGTAAGACTAACTCTGCAAACTCTAAAGTAAGGGGGGCTCTGGGAACCATGATTAAAGGGGAACGCTGGGAACTCTGATGTAAGTGGGGGCTCTGGTTACCAGAGACCCCTTTATATTACAGCTCCTCTTTACACCAGAGTCTGCAGTGTTCCCCCTTACATTAGTGTTCCCTCCGAGTTCTCAATGCCTCAAAGTTCTCCCTTACATCATAGTCTGCAGAGTCTCCCCTTACAGTGTAAGCAAATTCTAGTTCAGATGTAAAGGGAAACTCTGTGTATTTAGATATAAAGAGGAACTCTGTGGATTCAGATGTAAGGGGGAAGTCTGCCGATTCAGATGTAAAGGAGAACTCTGTGTATTCAGATGTAAAGGGAGAACTCTTTGAACTCTGATGTAAGGAGGGGCTCTTGTGATTAAATACATATGATTAGAGTTGTTATTTAATCACAAAATATATGTATAGTCTATGCTACAAATGAAAAAATTTGCTGTGTGCCTCTAAACTGTTTGGCTTGGGGAAAACGTATCAGCCCCACCCAAGACAGCAGTTGTGTGAGCTGTCCAACCAGGTTTTTGATACTCCTAGGAAGTCAAAGTGCTGCTTGACTAACAGAAGTTCTAATTCACCTATTTTGGTTGCCAGGCTTCTTAAATCTGTAAACATACCTTTCAATTTTGTATCAGTGTTTAATATTTTATCACTACTCATTTTTGAGCAATACCTTGATTCCTCTACTCTTTTTGTATTGGACTCTTATTTGCTAATGCGGTTTCTCTGGTGTCTGATTTGAGTCCTTTTACAAGCACCACTCCACCCCCCCCCCCCCACCTTCTATATCCTGTTTCCCTATAGACCTTTGCTCACCATATGGTGCATTGTTTTCCTCACACATTATGGAAGCATACAATGGGTTGTGGCTCCACCCCCCACAACCTGAAAGGACCGGTTAACTTTCAATCAAAGAGAGACCCAGCTGGTAGCATTCTCCTTTTTGTCCTCACCTGATCAGGATTGTCGCAAGGTATCCATAATCACCTGTCGCACCAGCCAGGTTCAGCCTCTCCTGGGTGGAAGTCCTCCTGTATGTCTCTAAATGAACTATATGTTTGGAGCCACATTCTGGCAGTCTAGGGGGCATAGTTCAGCCTCTCCTAGGTGGAAGTTCTTCCTGTACAGTCTCTAAATTATCTATATGACTGGAGCCTCATTCTGGTGGTGCAAGCCAGTCAAAGAAAGCTTTAAATATGCATTTGAGTAAGTGGCATTGTTTTCTCTTTGTTTTCCTTCTTGTCTCTGTTTGGGAGCATTCGTTTTTTTTTTTTTTTTTTTGCACTTGTTTGTGAGCGTTTGCAATTTCCAAGATGGCTGCAGCAGTGCAAGTACACCATGAGCATAGACATCAGAAAGTGATGCAGCCACTGTGGGCAGTTTTTCCTGGCTATCCCTTTTCCAAAAAGGTGCCAGTAGCTGAGATTGGGATCTGAGCATACTTGGGCAATATGCACTGATATCATCACTGATGGCCAGGGGTGCCAGTTTTAAATGGATTTAAGGAATATTTGGGCAAGACATGGTAGTGTTCATTAGCTGCAAGTACTCCATTCAAGTACAACATTTTAAGTACAGTGAAGAGATATTGCAGGAGATAGTCAGGAGGTAGGCTGGAAGGTGGAAAAAAGAAAAAAAAAAAGGTAAGATTTGTTTGACTTAAATTTACAAATGTTTTTATTTTTTATTTTTATTTTTTCTCCTCTTTAAAATGGCAGACTTGGTTCAGTGCAGGAATTGTTGTGCATTTATTTCATGTTCCACTCTTTGGAGATTCGGATGCTGTCAGATCTGTAGACAATTCTCCTTACTGCAGCAGGAAATTGCATTTTTGAAATCAGAGATATTTAAATTATCTGTTAAACAAACTCCAGCTGGGACTGCTGCAATGCCACTGCCACAGAGGACCCCCAGAAATGGCAGATGGGTTACTGTAGGTTCTGGAAGACTTAAAGTGGTGGATAGAAGACATGTCCCACAGTCGGTGGTTCTCCAAAATTCATTTGCAGCACTCTCAGAATGTAAGGACAACATGGATATGGACTCAAGCACAGAGGGTGAGAAACTATCGAGTCCTATGTCTAATGTATGCAAGACTGCAGCCAAGGACAAAAAAGATAAAGTGAAGTCTCAAAGGAAGCAGCTGTTGCTGGGTGATTCAATCATAAGAAGTGTGGAGCTTAAAGAAAATGGTTTTGTGAGATGTCTCCCTGGTGCTACTGCTAGACGAGATAGAAGACGTATTATTAATATTGTTAAGCAAGCAAAGCAGGAAGGGGACGTGGATGTTCTTGTCCATCTAGGGACAAATGACCTGGCTTGCAATGAAGTGTCAGAGGTGAAAAAATCTTTTATCACACTTGGTAATGACGTACAGGATTTTGCATCCACCATTTCATTTTCTGAAGTTCTGCCTGTGCATAATGTTCAGAATGATAGGCAGAGGCGTATAAAGGAGTTCAACATATGGCTTAGTAAATGGTGTCAAGAGCAAGGATTTGGCTTTGTTTCTCATGATAGCTCTAAATGGAATAGACAGGGACTGTACAAAAAAGATGGTTTGCATCTTTCTCTCAAAGGAACAAATGTACTTAGTGAACAACTCCAAGAATTTGCGAAAGAGTATTTAAACTAGGAAGGGGGGGGGGGCAAAAGAGTGGAAATACAAGAGTCCAATTGCCCCCCGAAACAATGCCAGAACAGGTCAGAAGCACAGAGGTTAAGAAATGATAAGCTCAGAGTCCTGTCTACAAATGCTCGCAGTTTAGGTAAAAAAATCAATGAACTTGGGTCAATAATGGCATCTGAGAATGTAGATTTAGTGGCTGTTACGGAGACATGGTTTAATGAAAGAAATGACTGGGACATAACCATACCAGGGTACTCTTTATACAGAAGAGACAGAGAAGGCAAGAAAGGAGGAGGAGTGGCCCTGTATGTGAAAGATAGCATTAAATCTAACCTAATACAAGTTGGTGAGGCCAACATAGAGTCAGTTTGGGTTACGTTGCAGTTTGCTAATCATGCAGTAACTCGTGTAGGTGTGATATATAGACCACCTGGTCAAGTTAAAGAACTAGATGATCTACTAGTTGAAGAAATAGCTAAAATGACAATGAAAGGAGAAGTTATCATTATGGGAGATTTCAATCTTCCAGATATAAACTGGAAAACCAAAATAGCAAGTTCTACCAGGAGTACAGATATTCTAAATTCCCTACTGGGGTTGTCTCTGCAACAAGTGGTTGAGGAGCCAACCCGGAGGGAGGCCCTTTTGGATTTGGTATTCACAAATGGGTATTCGGTATATGATGTCATTGTAGGCGAAACCTTGGGATCTAGTGATCACCAGTCAGTGTGGTTTAATATAAGAACTGTGAAAGAGTCACACCACACAAAAACAAAAGTTTTAGATTTTAGAAAAACAGACTTTTCAAAAATGAAATTAGTCGTAAATGAGTCCTTATCAGACTGGAACGGATTACATGGAGTCCAGGAGAAATGGGACTACTTAAAAGGTGCATTATTGAAGGCAACAGAAAATTGCATTAGACTTGTCAGTAAAAGCAAAAAAAGGAAGAGACCACTGTGGTACTCAGCAGAAGTGGCCCAAATCATTAAAAATAAAAAGCTAGCATTTTGTAATTATAAAAAAACCCAGAGCAATGAAGATAAGGAAATCTACAAGATTAGGCAGAAAGAGGCCAAGCAAGTTATAAGAACTTCTAAAGCGCAGGCAGAAGAAAAACTAGCTCAGTCTATGAAAAAGGGGGAAAAGACATTCTTCAGATATATAAATGAAAAAAGGAAATTAAAACAAGGAATAACTAAATTAAAAACAAAGGACGGAAGGTATGTAGAAGAGAATAAAGGGCTAGCTGACTGCCTTAATGAATACTTCTGTTCAGTTTTTACAGAAGAAAAAGGAGAAGGACCTCCACTTGAAAGGATGACTAATGAATCGTTTGATGCATGTGTCTTTACAGAGGAAGACGTTCTAAGATTGCTGTCTAAAGTGAAGACAAATAAGTCACAGGGTCCTGATGAGATACACCCAAAATTATTAAAAGAGCTTAGTGGTGAGCTGGCAAAACCATTAGCAGATTAATTTAACCATTCTTTAGTAACAGGAGTCGTCCCGGAAGATTGGAAATTGGCAAATGTCGTGCCCATTTACAAGAAAGGTAGTAGGGAGGAATCGAGCAACTATAGACCAGTGAGTCTGACATCAATAGTAGGCAAATTAATGGAAACCCTATTAAAGGATAGGATTGTGGAACATCTTAAATCCCATGGATTGCAAGATGAAAAACAACATGGGTTTACTTCAGGGAGATCATGTCAAACAAATCTTATAGATTTTTTTGACTGGGTGACTAAAATAATAGACGGTGGAGGTGCAGTAGACATTGCATATCTAGATTTTAGTAAGGCTTTTGACACTGTCCCACATAGAAGACTTATCAATAAACTGCAGTCATTGAGCATGGACTCCCATATTGTTGAGTGGATTAGGCATGGCTGAGTGACAGACAACAGAGGGTTGTAGTCAATGGAGAACATTCAGAACAAGGTCATGTTACCAGTGGGGTACCTCAGGGATCTGTACTGGGACCAATTTTGTTTAATATCTTCATAAGTGATATTGCAAAAGGCCTCGATGGTAAGGTTTGTCTTTTTGCTGATGACACAAAGATATGTAACAGGGTTGATGTTCCTGGAGGGAAACGCCAAATGGAAAAGGATTTAGGAAAACTATAAGAATGGTCAGAACTCTGGCAACTGAAATTTAATGTGGATAAGTGCAAGATAATGCACCTGGGGCGTAAAAACCCAAGGGCAGAATATAGAATATTTGACACAGTCCTGACCTCAGTATCTGAGGAAAGGGTTTTAGGAGTAATTATTTCAGAAGACTTAAAGGTGGGAAGACAATGTAATAGAGCAGCACGAAATGCCAGCAGAATGCTTGGATGTATAGGGAGAGGTATAAGCAGTAGAAAGAGAGAAGTGCTTATGCCGCTGTACAGAACACTGGTGAGACCTCACTTGGAGTATTGTGCGCAGTACTGGAGGCCATATCTCCAGAAGGATATAGATACTCTAGAGAGAGTTCAGAGAAGAGCTACTAAACTAGTACATGGATTGCAGGAAAAAACTTACCAGGAAAGGTTAAAGGACCTTAACATGTATAGCTTGGAAGAAAGAAGAGACAGAGGGGATATGATAGAAACTTTTAAATACATAAAGGGAATCAACTCGGTAAAGGAGGAGAGCATATTTAAAAGAAGAAAAACTACCACAAGAGGACACAGTTTTAAATTAGAGGGGCAAAGTAATATGAGGAAGTATTACTTTACTGAGAGAGTAGTGGATGCATGGAATAACCTTCCTGCAGAAGTGGTAGCTGCAAATACAGTGAAGGAGTTTAAGCATGCATGGGATAGGCATAAGGCTATCCTTCATATAAGATAGGGCCAGGGACTATTCATAGGATTCAGATATATTGGGCAGACTAGATGGGCCAAATGGTTCTTATCTGCCGACACATTCTATGTTTCTATGTTTCTATGTGTTCTCTTATCATGCATGCTGGACTTCTATGCAGTCATTGTCTGCAGGTATAATTTTCCTTTCTATAGCAAATTTTTATGCTCTTCCTATTTCCTTCTCAGTGTTTGCTCTGGGATCACTATGTCATGCTGCTTTTCATTTGAGTCTGCTGCTTTACTCTGTCTCTGTGGGGAATGCTGCCCAGTCAGGCCACCCATTGCCTGTAAGGTAAAGGGATTTGGTACATGGTAAAGATATTGAGAAAAAGAGTATCTGGTCCCAATACTGTCATGTCATCTACAGCCCTGTAAGAAGATCAACATGGAGGAAGCCCTCTAAAGGTCAAGACAAGTTGCCGTCTAGGAGCAGACATTCAGGCAATGTTGATCAAGGTCATCATCTCACCTCTCAATATCTCAATATCATTGCTCCCAATCTACAAACATCACAGGTTACCAGCCCTAATAGTTGCTACCCTTGTGGTGGAAAGTCATTGCCTGACAGGTTAGTATGTCAAGTGTGCCTGGAGCAAGCAACATACAGACCTGCAAGAACCTCAAGATGGAAGAAGCCCTCTAAAGTCTAGAGCAAGTCACCATTTAGGCAATGTTGTTCAGGGTCATAACCTCACCTCTCATTATCATTGCTCCCCATCTACAGACACCACAGGTTATCAACCCTACTGGTTGCTGCATTGGTGGTGGAAAGTCATTGCCTGACAAGCTAAAATATCAAGTCAATTTGGGGGAAGCAGCAACTGACAAAGAGGATGACAGGGAAGTTAAAGAATCAGCCAAAGAGTCAATACGTGAAGCCTTTACTGTACTCCTTAGTCTTGTGGCTGAATTGCCTAGCACTTCCAACCAGTACCAGCAGGTGGTGTCTGAATTGGACAGCTTGTCAGGGGATGAAGACATTAACCACTTCAACCCTGCTCACATTGCTGCTACTGCGGCAATGTGGCACGATCCCGTCCAGCGACGTAGACCTACGTCGCTGGACTCCACCTCCGCCCGCAGTCACAGCGGGAGTCGGGCCAGGGGAGGAGCAGCGGCGATCGCCGCTGCTCTGCCCCGATCGTCGGGGAATCGAGTGAGGAGATCCGCCCGCCTGTGTAAACAGAGCGGGCGGATCTCCTAAGTGACAGGGACTGACAGATCGGAGTGTTCAGCATAGCTGAACATCCGATCTGTCCTTCTGTCACTCAGTCACCTCCCCCCCCACACGTCAGTAAGCACCAGGCATACATTAACCCCTCCCTCTCCAATAAAACTAACCCCTTCCCTGCCAGTGTAATTTTTACAGTAACAGTGCATATTTATAGCACTGATTACTGCAGTAATGTCACTGGTACCCCCAAAAGTGTCAAAAATGTCAGTCAAGGGTCCGATCTGTCCGCCGCAATGTTGCAGTCCCGCAAAAAAAAAAAATCGCAGATCGCCACCATTACGCGTTAAAAAAAAAACACCAAAAATGACAGAAATCTTTCCCGTAGTTAGTAAACGCAATAACTTTTGCGCAAACCAATCAAAATACGCTTATCGTGATTTTTGGGGGGTTTCATATAAAAAAAATGTTAAAAATATAGTTATTTTTTCAAAATAAACGCTCTTTTTTTGTTTATAGTGCAAAAAGTAAAAAGCGCACAGGTGATCAAATACCACCAAAAGAAAGCTCTGTTTGTGGGAAAAAAAGGACGTAAATTTCGTTTGGGTACGGCGTCGCACGACCGCGCAATTGTCAGTTAAAGTCGCACAGCGCCGAATCGCAAAAAGTGGCCTGGACGTAAGACAGCAAAATCCTCCGGTGGTAAAGTGGTTAAAGGGGCCACAGGTTTTGACTTTTGCCTAACAGAGGCTTTTGCAAGGGCAGTTAAGGAGGCAATTACCTGTGGTGAAGTGGAGAAAACCTGCCATGATGGTTAGAAAGAGCGGGTCTTCAAAAAGTTTCTGCACAATTATATATAATAATAGTTAGAAAAAGTGCAAAAACCTTTTGAAGAACCCTTATACTTCCCAAATGTCAAGAGAGATCCGGTCTTATTCCCCATCATTGAAGGACTAGAGGAGGTAATCCAGGAAGAATGGCATGGGCCAGAGATAAAGGCCTGTATAAACAGATTGTCAAAACTGTATTCCCTGAAAGAGCCATAGATCAATCTGATGCTGTTGCCTCCGATGGTGGATGTATCAAAATGTGACTGGCAAGATATGTCACCTTGTGGTTAGGTTCAAGGACACTCTAGTCTAAAAATGATATCTAGATCTGAAGTGCTCTTATCCAGCATCTGCAGGTACCTGCAGACCAGCAATACCATTTGCAGCAGTAGGCAGAGCAATGTCAAAGTGGACAGCTATTAACCACTTCAGCTCCAGAAGATTACGGCACTGCGTTATTTTAACTGACAATTGCTGTACCCCAAAAAAATGTATGTCCCCACAAATAGAGCTTTTTTTTATGGTATTTGATCATCTCTGCATTTTTTATTTTTTGCGCTATAAACAAACAAAACAAAAAAAAACACAATTTTGAAAAAAACATTTTTACTTTCTGCTATAAAACATACAGTATACAATAAAAAAAAATGTAAAAAAAAAAAATCGAATTTCTTCATAAATTTAGCCCAATATGTATTCTGCTACATCTTTTTGGCAAAAAAAGAAAAATCCCAAAAAGGGTATATAGATTGGTTTGTGCAAACATTATAGCGTCTACAAACTATGGGGTATATTTAAAAAATGTTTATTTTTTTTACTAGTAATGGCAGCAACCAGTGTCTTATAGGGGGACTGTGATATTGCGGCGGCCAATCTGACATTAACTGATACTTTTTTGGGAACCAGCAGTGACACTAATACAGTGATCAGTGCTAAAAATATGCACTGTCACTGTACTAACGACACTGGCTGGGAAGGGGTTAACAGTGTAGCGGAATGGACATTGAGAATATTGTTTGCATTACTTTAAAGGGGGACAGTTTAAAGAATGGGCTAAATACTGTGAAGGTTGGTTGTGTTGTGTTGGTTGAGTCTGTGAAATGATTACTTGTCCCTAGTTACCTCTCTGGTCCAGCGGGGAATGCCCCTGGAAAATGATTTAAAAAATCCCCTTGCATGTGGAATCATATAAAAAAGCCAGCTGTGGCTGAACAAAAGTTGTTGTTGACTCCCTGAACTGTGTGTCGTCCAGTTACTGGGGGGGCAGGAGTTTTGCCTTGAATATGTTAGTACAGTGGTTCTTAACCTGGGTTCGATCGAACCCCAGGGGTTCGGTGGGTCAGTCTCGAGGGTTCGGCACACCCTCCGCTAGTACCTCTTCGCTGTCAGGGACTATTTCTCCAGTTTCGGGCATGTCCTTCAGCTCCCGCTCTGCGCCGTCATCATGGAAATACATAACATCCAGTGGCGTAGCATGGGGGGTGCAGGAGGGGCCGGCCGCACCAAGCGCAACATCTGGGGGGGCGCATCCGCTCCGCAGTGTCATGTTATTTACTCTGTCATGATAGGCTGGCTGCCGCCGCCCGCTGAGTCTGCTCACACTCGCAGCTCTCTCTGCCCCTGGCTCACTCTCACTGCTGGCTGTGCAGCTCGGCTCCCGGCCGAATCCGATCCAGCCGGAGGCGGCGTCGCCCACTGTGGAGTGGTGGGGGGGGAGACAGGCCAGGCGTGCGGTGCGGAGAGGGACTGTCTGGGGGAGGGACTAACCCGTGCAGCGGCCGCTCAGCGCAGCGCGGGAGAGAACCACCAGGCCAGGCAGCCGCAGCAGCAGAAGAAGCCAGCAGGTGAGAGGCCAGAGAGCCAGTGGTGACAGTGGTGCTGCAGCCTGCAGGAGGAAAACCTAGCCTGTGATTGGGAGTCGGGACACAGGTGAAAAAAAAGGTAGGACTGGAGTAGTACTGGCTGTACTAGTCTAGTGACTGACTGTCTGACTGACTGTGTGAGAACACTGAGAAGACTATGTAAAGGGGATCTATTTTATGGGGAGCCTGGCCTGCTGTAAGGGGGGAGATCTAAATGGGGGATGGGACCTCACCTCACCCTGGCCTGCTGTAAGGGGGGATCTATATGGGGGACCAGGTCACCCATATAGATCCCCCCTTACAGCAGGCCAGGGTGAGGTGAGGTCCCGTCCCCCATATAGATCTCCCCCCTTACAGCAGGCCAAGGTGAGGTGAGGTCCCATCCCCATATAGATCCCCCCTTACAGCAGGCCAGGGTGAGGAGAGGTCCCCCATTTAGATCCCCCCTTACAGCAGGCCAGGGTGAGGAGAGGTCCCGTCCCCCATATAGATCTCCCCCTTACAGCAGGCCAGGGTGAGGTGAGGTCCGGGGTCCCCCATATAGATCCCCCTCACCCTGGCCTACTGTAAAGGGGGTGATCTATATGGGGGACAGGACCTCACCTCACCCTGGCCTGCTGTAAGGGGGGATCTATATGGGGGACCAGGTCACCCATGCTGGACATAAAAACAAAGAAAAGGAACAGACTTTGTTGCGAAAATGACATGAGAGTGGCACTTTAAAGCCGTGCATTTCTGAACTGGGCTCTGAAAGACAACAGCACAAGTCACACTAATTTGCAGTAAATATGAAAATCATCTTTAATGGTTTTGTTCTTTGTTCTTAATGGTTTTGTTAATTTTGTGCACCTATGTATAAATATATACCTAAAATAATATATACCTATGTTTTGAATTTTAAAAAAATCATATTTTATTTTTCCAATTAAGAAGGGTTCGGTGAATGCGCATATGAAACTGGTGGGGTTCAGTACCTCCAACAAGGTTAAGAACCACTGTGTTAGTACTTTCTCAGCTTCAAGGATCATACAGCGCACATACCCAGGCTGGGTATTGGAGCTCTGCTACAGTAAGGGCGATCAAAGGGTTAACTGTGTGCTTAACCACTTAAGCCCCAGAGGATTTGGCTGCTCAAAGACCAGGGCCTATTTTGCGATTCGGCACTGCATGACTTTAACGGACAATTGCACGGTCGTGCGACGCTGTACTCAAATGAAATTGACGTACTTCTTTTCCAACAAACAGGGCTTTCTTTTGGTGGTATTTGATCACCTGCGCGATTTTTATTTTTTGCGTTATATAAACAAAAAAAGAGCGTCAATTTTGAAAAGATAACAATATTTTTCAAATTTTTTATATGAAATTACCCCCCCCCCCCCCCCCCAAAATGTAAAAATCTAAATTTTTTAACGTTTTAGGCCAATTTGTTTTCTGCTACATATTTTTGGTAAAAAAAATCGCAATAAGTGTATTTTGATTGGTTTGCGCAAAAGTTATTGCGTTTACTAACTAAGGGAAAGATTTATGTCATTTTTATTTTTTATTTTTTTAACTAGTAATGGCGGCGATCTGCGATTTTATTTGCGGGACTTCGACATTGCGGCCAGATCGGACCCCTGACTAACATTTTTGACACTTTTGGGGGTACCAGTGACATTACTACAGTAATCAGTGCTATACATATGCACTGTTACTGTAAAAATGACACTGGCAGGGAAGGGGTTAACTTTATTAGAGATCCAGGGGTTAAGTGTGTCTCTAGGGGCGTGCTTCTAACTGTCAAGGGGCCTGGCTTTTGATGTAACCACAGAGACTTACGATCCTACATAGCAGGATCGTATGATCTCTGCTGTTACACCAGGGAGAATGACAGGCGGCTTTGTTTACATCATTCGCCTGCCTTTCTCCCTCTCCAGCGGGAGATCACGAGTGACCTGCGGACATCGGAGCCGCTGGTCACTCGCGCAGGGATCCCTGTGAACGAGCGGGGGCGGGAGTGCGCCTCCGGCGGCGTGCGCTCGCCCCCTATTGGCTCTTGGGCGAGTGACGTACCGGTACGTCACTTTGCCCAAGAGGGGCTGACCGCCGCAGTTTATGTACTTGCGGCGGTCGGCAAGTGGTTAACATGTGTTTTACTGTACTGTGGCCAGTGTTTTAGTGTTCTGTGTGGGAAGTTCTTTTACTAGGTGAAGACATGGATCCTTGTCATGCCTTCCCTACTGACAGAATGGGCATCTGCGTTGTTTAGACAGACTGTTGTACCGCCTCTATATTGAACGATCAGCGGAAGCTGGTGGACATTGGGTCCGTGATACCCACCGCTGGGCTCCCACTGTGTAGAATCGCATTCACGCCTGCTTCCTGGAAGGTGTGGGATCACGTATATATTTGTGATCCTGCACACAGCGGCTGCCCTGTAGCAGTAGTAGCAGTATATAGGGCGTTCGCCAAGCGGTTAAAGAACCCCTTCTGGAGGAAATGAAGAGAGACAAGGTGGTAACAGCTTTGTAAGAGCTGAAGTTGGCGGGAGACTATGTGGTGGAGGCGTCAGTAGACATCATTTGATGTTCCTCAAGAGTGATGTTGTCTGCGGTCACGGCAAGGAGGGAATTATGGCTGAAGCCATGGTCGGTGGATCCTGCCTTAAAATGAAACTGGTGCAAGATGATTGCTCCAATCGATTTGGGAGTAAACTGTATATAGCCATCTCAAGAGTGACAGTGGCAGGTCAGGGCTGATATCATCTAACAAAAACAGAAAAAAATCTTAGGCACCTGTCTTGAGAATACAGCATAAATCCTTCAAAGGGTGTGCTCTTCCAGGGGGTGCCTGTGGGAACCTGACTGAAGCTTTGCATACACACCTGAATGGAAAATATTCAGGATCAGTGAGCCATAATGGCTATATCGGTGTGACATTGGTGGAAGTTTAAGGGATGTCCTCCTTTTGATCACATCCATCCAGCCAAGCTACCAGATTAGAAGGAAAACAATTCTAGCTCAGTTTGTAGCTAAATAAATTCAAATACAAGCGATCATGAAGTTTTCAAACAACGAGAGAAGATGAGGATTCTGTTCACCTCTGTTCCTAATAAAAAACAAAAAACAAAACTCAAAATCAGGCGATCTGTGGTCAGTGCTAAACTTTAATGAACTCAACAAGGACATAAAGTAATTGAAGATAGAAAATCTTCAATCAATTCTAATTTTGATAAATCTGGGAGATTGGATGCTCTCTGTAGGCTTATCAGACATCCCAATCCATCCTGCACTTCAGTTCCTCTAACAGTTTTGGTGCCTTCCCTTCGGTCTGTCCACCTCCTCCAGGACATTCACAAAGGTCCCAATGTCTGCCATAACAAGAGGAATGAGAATACACCACTACTTGGATGGCATTCTTCTTCTAGCCAGCAATTGGAAGATGCTATCTAGCATCGGGATGGACTGGTACACATTATTTAAAATTAATTGAAAGAAGAGCTTCCTCTCCCCAGTCCAAAGAATGAGGTTCTTGGGGGACTTTTTGGATACACAGAAAAATTCAGTAGAAATTCCACAAGGGAAAATTCGTCCACTAATATAGAAAGTCGAAGGTGCTTTAGGAGAGAAGTCTCTTCCAGCAGAACAGTACCCTTGGGTTTTCTTAAATGACCAATTGTTGTATCCGAATGGAACATTATCATATCAGAAAGGTTGGGGGACGCATTTTAAGGAGCAGGCTGCTTAAGGTCATGGAAGGTTCAGAGAAGAAAAGAATCCAGAATTCGCTGCATTTCTTCAACCACTAAAATACAGGGTACTTTCACCCCCTTCCTGCCAAGACCAATTTTCAGCTTTCAGCGCTGTCACACTTTGAATGATAATTACTTAGTCATGCCACGCTGTGCCCAAATAAAATTATAATTTTTTTTTCACACAAATAGAGCTTTTTTTTGGTGGTATTTTATTTTTTGCAATATAAGTGAAAAAAAAGAGCGAAAATTTTGAAAAAAAAAAAACATTTTGTTTTAGTTTTTATTAAAAATTTTGCAAATAAGTATTTTTTTTTTTTCATAAACGTGGGCCAAAATTTATACTGCTACATATCTTTGGTAAAAATAACCCAAAATTAGTGGATATTATTTAGTCCGTGTGAAAGTTATAGAGTATACAAGCTTTGGTGCCAATCATTGAAAACTGATCACACCTAATCACACCTGATGTACCGACGGTACATCAGGTGCGATTACTTTCCTGACATTTCTTGAGGTCCTGAAATGTCAGGACAGTACAAATACCCCCCAAATGACCCCTTTTTGGAAAATAGATATTCCAGGGTATTTAGTAAGAGGCATGGTGAATTTTTTGAAGTTGTAATTTTTTCCCACAATTCTTGGGAAAATGAAGAAATACATGTTTTTTTTTTTTTTTACACAAAATTCTCATATAACAAGTTATTTCTCACACACAACATATGCATACTTGCAATTACACCCGAAAATACAGTTGTGTTCAAAATGATTCAACCCCCACTGAAATTGATTGTTTTGGCCAGTTTGACATTGATTTTGATCATTCAGTCATCCTGCTTACAATTAAATCAAAGAGGCACGTGTAGGTCAGACAAATATAACATAACATTTATAATGAAATAACCACAAATGTCTTTTCTGTGCTCACATCATTATCAGTTTTATTCAACCCCCAAGTGACATTCAATCTTAGTACTTAGTACAACATCCTTTTACAGTTATAACAGCTTTTAAACGTGAAGCATAGCTTGACACAAGTGTCTTGCAGCGATCTACGGGTATCTTCGCCCATTCGTCATGGGCAAAAGCCTCCAGTTCAGTCACATTCTTAGGCTTGTGCACTGCAACTGCTTTCTTTAAGCCTCGGTTTCCACTAGTGCGGCTATGAAGTCGTGCTACTTCTAGCACGACTTCGTAGCAAAAGTAAACCGCAGCTTCAGTTAGACTTGTCCCTCATATATAGAGGGAAGTCGCGCTCAAAAGTAGTACACGATTTACTTTTGAGGTCGCGGCAACTGAAGCCGCGGCAGTGGAAACGTGCCCCATTGAAAACAATGGGTTTTGACTTGCTGTGCGACTTGACATGTGTCAATTCGCACCGCAAGTCGCACTAGTGGAAACCGAGCCTAAGTCCCACCAGAGGTTGTCAATCGGATTTAAGTCTGGTGACTGTGATGGCCACTCCAAAATGTTCCAGCCTTTAATCTGCAACCATGCTCTAGTGGACTTGGAGGTATGCTTGGGATCATTGTCCTGTTGAAAGGTCCAACGTCTCCCAAGCCTCAGGTTTGTGACGGACTGCATCACACTGTCATCCAATATCTCCTGGTACTGAAGAGAATTCATGGTACCTTGCACACGCTGAAGCTTCCCTGTACCTGCAGAAGCAAAACAGCCCCAAAGCATGATTGACCCCCCCTGCCATGCTTCACAGTAGGCAAGGTGTACTTTTCTTCATAGGCCTTGTTCTTCTCCTCCTCCAAACATAGCGTTGATCCATGGGCCCAAATAGTTCTAATTTTGTTTCATCAGTCCACAGAACACTATCCCAAAACTTCTGTGGTTTGTCCACATGACTTTTGGCATACTGCAGTCGACTCTTCTTATTCTTTGGAGACAGCAAGGGGGTGCGCCTGGGAGTTCTGGCATGGAGGCCTTCATTACGCAGTGTGCGCCGTATTGTCTGAGCAGAAACTTCAGTACCCACATCTGACAAATCTTTTCTCAGTTCCTCAGCAGTCACACGGGACTTTTCTCCACTCTACACTTCAGGTAGCGCACAGCAGTCGAAGTCAGCATCTTCTTTCTGCCACGACCAGGGAGCATTTCAACAGTGCCCTTTGCCTTGAATTTGCGAATGATGCTTCCTATGGTGTCTCTTGGTATGTTTAACATCTTTGCAATCTTCTTATAGCCATTGCCCTTCCTGTGAAGAGTAATCACCTCTTCTCTTGTCTTCCTGGGCCATTCTCTTGACTTCACCATGTTTGTAACCACACCAGTAAATGTCTAGAAGGAGCTGAGTATCACAGTCATTTTAAAGATGCCTAATTGGTGCTTATTAGGCTTTATTGCTGCTCCCTCACATCCACAGGTGTTTTCAATACCTGATTGAAAACACTTCAATGAACCTCTGTTCTTCAGAGTGGTAGTCTTTAAGGGGTTGAATAATTGTGTCAATGAAGAATTCACAAAAGAAACATTTACTACTGTATTACAAAACCAATTAATGTCTTTTTAGTTTCATATGGTTCTTTAAGAAGTCCTTGTAGGATTTTTATTCTGAATACAATTACAAATGTACACTAAATTCCCTAAAACCCTTTACAGCATTAGGGGTTGAATAATTTTGAACACAACTGTACATTCTGTTACTCCTCCCGAGTATGGCGATACCACATGTGTGAGACTTTTACACAACCTGGCCACATACAGAGACCCAACATGCAAGGAGCACCGTCAGGTGTTCTAGGAGCATAAATTACACATATAATTTCCTAACGACCTATCACATTTTTGAAGGCACTGGAGCACCAGGACAATGGAATTACCCACAAAATTACCCCATTTTGGAAAGCAAACACCCCAACGTATATTGTATGAGGCATAATGAGTCTTTTGAACATGTCATTTTTTCCACAGGTTTTTGGAAAATGTGGAAAGAAAATGAAAACGTATTTTTTTTTTTTACATAAAGTTGTCAAACTATAAGATATTTTTTAACACATAGCATGTTAATAGCAAAACTGACACCCCAAAATACATTATGCTACTCCTCCTGATTATGGCGATACTGTGTGAGACTTTTATACAGCCAGGCCACATACAGAGACCCAAAATCCAAGTAGCACCTTCAGGCGTTCTAGAAGCATAAATTACACATCTAATTTCATTACAACCTATCACACTTTTGAAGGCCCTGGAGCACCAGGACAATGGAAACGCCCACAAAATAACCCCTATTTGGAAAGTAAACACTCCAATTTATAATCTATGAGTCATGGGCTGTAGACAGGTACTTAGGTACACTGATCGGCTTCAGAAAGGTACTTGAGTACTCTGATGGGCTGCAGAGAGGTACTTGTGCACTCTGATGGGCTAGAGACAGGTGCTCAGGTAATCTGATGGGCTGCAGATAGGTACTCCGTCACTCAGGGCTGGAGACAGGTACTCGGGTACTCTGATGGTCTGCAGACAGGTGTAATGTTCTGGTACCTTTGGGTACCCCAATTACTCTTTCATAAGTGTATGCGCCCCACCATTCTCTTTTGGTAAGGTGCGCATACACCATTAAGACTGATGCTGTCATCACTGAGCGCCGGACTGATGGCTATTTAGATCGCCGGCTCTCACTCACATGTGTTCGTTCAAACTGCTTTGTGCCTTGATGCTAACCTGTCTTGAAGCTCTCATGCTTGCAAGCTTACCTCGCTGTCGGAACCACGCTGATCCCTGTATCCCGCTACCGGATCATCCGCTCTTGCCGAACCTCTCCTCTGCTACATTGCTATTAGTGATAAGTACCCCGTAGGGGAAACCTCTATAACTTTCATACTAAAGCTTACACTATCTAGCTCTGCATACTAAGGACTATTACTACATCTGCATTATCTAAGATTGCTAGCTCTTGAGCCTACTACCACCTGTTCTTGCACTGGGTTGATCTCTCTTGTATGTCCACCTGCTACTCTGTCATCTGCTACCATACATGATTGCTAAACCTATCTGCATCTCATCTGCTACTATCTCACTTTCAAGAACATTTCCTTTCAAGTGTCTGTCATCTACCATCTCTACCCAACCTGTCTCTTCAGCCTATCATCACTGTGTTACTATATACATAAGTCACTCTAGGAAACATCTTATTGAGTGTGTGTATTTACTTGCTGAATTGAGATCCTCCACACATAATGAGTCATTGGGAGTTGGGAATGGTATCTCAGCGTTTCTCTACATGACTACTGAAGTGGAATATTTCTGCAGCTGAAAATCCACACCATACATAAAACGCAGGAGCGTTACAACAGGTAGTCTGGGCTGCAGATAGGTAATCGGGTACTCTGATGGACTAGAGAGTAATCATGTACTCTGATGGGCTGAAGACAGGTACTTGGGTATATTGATGGGCTGCAGATAGGTACTCAGGTACCCAGATGGGCTGCAGATAAGCACTCAGGTACTCTGATGACAGGTACTTGGGTACTCTATTGGGCTGCAGATAGGTACTCAGATACCCTGACAGGTTGGAGACATCTGGAGACTACTGGTGTGAATGTCTCTGACTAATCAAAAACAGACTTCATGAGGGTGGCCTGAGAGCCCGACGCCCACTACTGGGCCTTGTGCTCACTGCTCGGCACTGTGGAGCTGGATTGGCATTTGCCATTGAACACCAGAATTGGCAGGTCTGCCACTGGCATCCTGTGCTTTTCACAGATGAGTTTAGATTCCCCCCCGAGCACATGTGACAGACATGAAAGGGTCTGGAGAAGCTGTGAGGAACGTTATGCTGCCTGTAACATTGTCCAGCATGACCGGTTTGGTGGTGGGTCAGTGCTGGTCTGGCAAGTCATATCCATGGAGGGACTCACAGATTTTTACTGTCTATATAATGGTACCCTGACTGCTATTAGGCATCAGAAAGTAATCCTTGGACCCATTGTCAGACCCTACGCTGGTGCAGTGGGTCCTGGGTTCCTCCTGGTGCATGACAATGCCCAGCCTAATATGGTGAGACTATGCAGCCAGTAACTGGAAGATGAAGGAATTTATACCATTGAATGGCCTCCATGTTCCCGCACCTAAATCCAATAGAACATTAGGTTTGACACCACCAGGTTGCACCTCAGTCTCTTCAGAAGCTCAGTGATGCCCTGGCCCAGATCTGGGAGGAAATACCCCAGGACATCTGTCATCTCATTAGGAGCATGCCCTGACATTGTCAGGCATGCATACAAGCACGTAGGGGGCCATAAAAACTACTGAGTACGATTCGGAGTTGCTGCAATGAAATTTCTGAAAAATGGACTAGCCTGCTGCATAATTTTTTCCCTTTGAATTTCGGGGTGTCTTTGAATTTAGCCCTTTTTCCACATTTTGTTATGTTACAGCCTTATTCCAAAATTCATTAAATGTATTATTTACCTCAAAAATTCTACAAACAATACCCCATAATGACAACGTGAAAGAAGTTTGTTTAAAAATCTTTGCAAATTTATAAAAAAAAAAAAAAAAAACAGGAAAAAATGCTATGTACATAAGTATTCACAGCCTTTGCTATGACACTCAAAATTGAGCTCAGGTGCATCCTGTTTCCACGAATCATCCTTGAGATGGTTCTACAACTTTATCGGAGTCCACCTGTGGTAAATTCAGTTGATTGAACATGATTTGAAAAGGCACACACCTGTCTATAAAAAAGGTCCCACAATTAACAGTGCACATGTCAGAACACAAACCAAGCCATGAAGTCCAAAGAATTGTTTGTAGATCTCCGAGACCAGATTGTATCGAGGCACAGAAACTTTTCTGCAGCATTGCAGGAGGTCCTAATGAGCACAGTGGCCTCCATCATTCATAAACAGAAGAAGTTTAGAACCACCTGGACTCTACATAGACTGGGCCACCTGGCCACACTGAGCAATAGGGGGAGAAGGGCCCTAGTCAGGGAAGTGACCAAGAACCGATGATCCCTCTGACAGAGCACCAGCATTTCTCTGAGGAGAAAAGAGAACCTTCCAGAAGAACAACCATCTCTGCAACACTCCACCAATCAGCCTGTATGGTACAGCCTCCAGAAGGAAGCCACTCCTAAGTAAAAAAAATAAAAAATTAAAGTTACTTACAGGTAACGTCTTTTCCAGTAGTCTTTCAGGACAGGCACTTCTGAGAGAACCTGGCTCCTCCCTTCTTAGGAAACACCACCCCAATCAATTGGATTTAAGCCTCCCTCCAGCTGGCTGTCTCAGTTCTTCAAGAGTACCTCTGGCCACTGGGGAAACACAAAGATATATCATACTAACCTCCATCTTCTGATCATCTTATATTCAGACCTTCTTCTGGTGGGTATTAGTGCTGTCCCGAAAGACTACTGGAAAAGACGTTACCAGTAAGTAACTTTAATTTTCCCTTATCGTCTTTCAGGACAGGCACTTCTGAGAGGATAAGCCTATAAGCCTCACTAATGGCTAGTCTAAGCCATCTGGCTATTGAGCGTCTGGACGCTTTGGTACACTTTTTTGAACTATTAAATAAAACAAAAAAGGAATCTGACTTCCTGAACTCCTTCGTGATGTTTAGGTATTGTAGAACACATCTTCTGACATCTAATTTGTGGAAATGAATTTCCTGATCCCTCACAGGATCTGAACAAAATGTCGGTAGCACTATCTCCTGGTCTCTGTGGAACTTTGAGACCACCTTGGGAAGAAATGCTAGATCCGTCTTAAAAATAACACGATCTGCAAAAATTTGTAAGAAAAGTGCTTTAACTGAAAGGGCCTCTAGCTCACTAACACGTCTGGCGGTAGTGATTGCCACTAAAAAAACTGTCTTAAGGACAAATCCCACATTGGAAATGGGAGACTTCCTGCTGGTCTTTGTCTATTCAAAGCCTTAAAGAAACAGATCACCCAAGGATCCTTTGCTAAGGGAATTTCTAGGAACACGCTAATGGCTGAAACTTGGCTTTTCAGGGTGCTGATGGCTAACCCCTTGTTTGCCCCCTCTTGCAGGAACTCGAGTACTGACACTGTGCTTCCTGCGTCTAAAGAGCTTGCTTTGCACCAACCTCTAAAAAACTTCCAAGTTTTTAGGTAAATGCTCTGTGTCTCTTTCTTTCTGCTTCCTAGCAGAGTTTGCACCAGTTGGCCCGAGAAACCCTTGCTCCTTAACAGTTCTTCTTCAGAAGCCAGGCTGCAAGGTTCCAACGTTGTGCCTGAGGACAGAGTACTGGGCCCTCATAGAGGAGATCTTCTCTCACTGGTAATAACCAGGGGGGTTCTACCGCTAGGTGTTTTAGGGTCAAGAACCACGGCCTCCTTGGCCAATGTGGTGCTATAAGGATTAGCGTCGTACTTTTCTCCTGAAACTTCCTCAGGACCGCTGGTATTAGCAACGGCAGAGGGAAGGCATAAGATTTGGGGAACACCCAAGATTGAGCCAGAGCATCCACCCCTAGAGCTCCATCCCATCTGCTCAGGGAAAAGAATTGAGGTGTCTTTGTGTTCTGCCGTGAGGCAAACAGGTCGATGTTTGGTATTCCCCATCTCTGGGTAATCCCATTGAACACCTCCTGATTTAGTGTCCAGTCGCCTTCTCTTACAGTTTTCCTGCTGAGAAAGTCGGCTAGTTGATTTAACTCTCCCTTGAGATGAACTGCCGAAAGAGAGAGAACTTGGGCCTCGGCTCATTGAAAGATCCTCTTTGCCAAACCCCATAGGAGATTGCTCCTGGTTCCCCCCTGTCGGTTTACATATGCCACCACTGTGGCATTGTCCGACCGGACCTGGATTCAGTGTCCCTGCAAGTCTTCCTGGAAGGCTCTGAGGGCTAGCTCTACTGCCCTCAATTCCCTCCAGTTGGAGGATTTTTTCGCTTCCTCCGGTCCCCAACCCCCCTGAGCTAGCTTGGATCCCAGATGGGCCCCCCAGCCTGTGCCACTTGCATCCGTGGTGATGATGGTGGAGGCTATCTGAACCCAACAGAGGCCCTGCGATAGATTTTCGGCTTTTCTCCACCACCACAGGGATCTTTTTACTGCGGTTGGGATGTGGATTAAAGTATCCAGGGAGTCCTGGCTGCGGTCCCAAGCTTCCAGAATGAATAGCTGCAAGTGACGAAAATGCAGGCCTGCCCACTGTACTGCTGGGATGGCGGCTATTGGTAATCCCAGTATAGACATGGACTGTCTGACTGAGATTGCTTGGTTGGTTTGTAACTGTCCTACCGCCTTGTTTATCTTCTGCTTTTTGTCCAGAGGTAAGAAGACTTTTTGGACCCTGGAGTCTATTTCGTAACCCAAGAACAATATCCTTTGTGTTGGTACTAGGGAGGATTTTTCTAGATTCAGTAGCCAACCCAGACCTTCCAGAATCCGTGTTGCATCCCGGAGGTCCCTGGACAATTGTTCTTGGGAGTGGGCGAACAATATCAGGTCGTCTAAGTACGCAATGACCGACAATCCCTGTAGCCGCATAAATGCCAAGGTCTCTGCTATGACCTTTGTGAATATTCGGGGGGAAGAGGAGAGGCCAAAAGGGAGGGCCTGAAATTGCCAGTGCTGAATGTCCTCCCTTGTTCTTACAGCTAACCTCAGGAACCTTTGGCTTTTGTCTGCAATGGGAATGTGCAGGTAGGTATCCTTGAGGTCTATTGAGGCCATATAACACTGTGGGGGAAGGATAGCCCTTATCGAATAGATAGAGTCCATCCTGAACCTCCTGTATCTGATTGAACGATTCAGGGGTTTTAGGTTTAAGATCAACCTGTAACTGCCTGAGGGCTTTATTACCACAAAAATGTGGGAGTAAAATCCTTTTCCCACTTCCCCTGGTGAAACTCTCCTGATGACCTTCTGTTTCTTTAGGTCCTTGAGAGAGGAGAGTATGGCCATGGCCTTCTTTTCGCACTTTGGCAGATGGGCAATTAACATTCTGGCAGGAGGGAGGCTTGAGAACTCCAGCTGATAACCCCGTCTTATGATCTGCAGGATAAAGGGGCTGGAGGTGATCTCTTCCCACCGAGGGAGAAAGGCCCCCAATCTTCCTCCCACTGTGGTGAGGTTGTCATTGTGACTTCCTGGGCTGTTCAGGAGGGCAAAAAATAGCCCCCCCCCCCCCACGGCCCTTTCCTTTTTGACTCCAGGATTTCCTCTGCCCTTCAGATCTTCTTGGAGCTGAAAAATTATTTTGGGGATAAGACTTTCAATTGAACCCCGTCTTTTTCCCGTTTTACTGGAAAGGATTTCTTCCGATCTGCCGTTTGATCTAGGATGGTCTCTAACCCTGGACCAAATAAGTGGTCCCCTGTAAATGGGATCCCACACAGCTTGGCTTTAGATCCCCCGTCTCCTTGCCAAGTTTTTAACCAGAGGGCTCTCCTAGCCGAATTGGTTAAGGCCGATGACCTGGCCGTCATGCGCACCGACTCTGCGGAGGCATCCGCAATGTATGCTACTCCCCGTAGCAGCATGGGAAAAGAGGACAATATGGTCTCCTTGGCAGTACCCGCCTCAATGTGCACTTTTATCTGAGTTAGCCAATACTGCATGTTTCTGGCTACTACAGTAATTGCCATAGCAGGCTTTAGGTTTCCTAGAGATGAGTCCCATGCTTTCTTAAGGAGGGAGTCTGCCCGCTTATCCATGGGATCAGGAAGCGACCCCATATCCTCGAAAGCCAAATCCGTATGCCTGGAGACTCGTGAAAAGGCTGCGTCCAGTTTAGGTGATTTATTCCAGACCGCCGAATCATCTTCAGAAAAAGGAAATCTTCTTTTTAGAGCCCCTGAAAAGAAGGGTTTCCTTTCTGGGTCCTGCCACTCTCCCTTTACGGTGTCTACTAGGACCGCGTGTACTGGGAAAACATTTTTCTTAGGTTTGCCCAGACCCGCATACATCTGATCATGTAGGGATAAGGCTTTCTTTTCTTCTTGGATTCCCAGAGTGGTGTGGATAGCCGCTAGAAGGCCCTCTTCTAGAGACAGTTTGTATCTAGAGGTCCATCCGACCCCTCTGCCTCAGATTCCCCTTGGGAATTGGGGGGTGTGTTATCGCACTCTTCCCCCTGACGTTCAGAAACCGCAGGTGCCTCCCCACTTGTAGAAGGTAGCACCTGTGGTGTTGGAGCAATTTCCTGCCGTGCCGACTGGGGGGAACTCTGCGGAAGCTGGATGTTAGCAAACAAATCCTTAAAGGACTGGAAAGTGTTAGTAAGCTCCTTGACAGAGGTGGTTAAGTCTGCATTCTGATTTTCAGTGTGCTCTCTGACTAAACTATCCAGGCACTCTCTGCATAAAGGTTTAGTCCAGGATTCCCCCATGTTTTCTTTGCAGGAAGGGCATCCCTTCTTAGCAATATGAGCCGTTTTTGATTTCTCAGAGGTTTTCTGAAATTTAACATAAAAAGGCATAGTAAAAAAAAAAAAAAAAAAACATACTCCTACTAGTGCCCCCAGCCCGCACAGCTTGCCCCAACAGAGGGTGTTACTAGGGACGACCATCACCAAAAGATACCACAGTGTGACCCTCAAGCCTCCCTGATCCCCTTATAGAGCCTTTTAGGGGAAAAGAAATGGAGCTAGTGGGAGAAAGTAAGGGAGTACCACCCCAGGTCTCCTTACCTTATGGTGGCTGGTGCTGTTCTCCCCTGGAGCAGTCCCTGAGGCCTGTGCCTCCGACACGGCTCTTGGAGTGGCTCACGAATTGTTCAGGCAGCTGTCCCCCAGCTTTCTGAAGTGCACCAGCCTTCATATCTGGCCCGCTCACCGCCGCGACCCGGAAGTCGCGGTTGCCGACGGAAGTGCCCGCCCCTACCGGAAGTGACGTCCCCCGTCATCTGGCCCAGCTGCTCCACACCGGCCGCAAGCGGGGGGCGGTTGCACAATCGGCGGATGCTCTCCCCGAGCGTGGAGAGCAGGCCCTCCAGCCTGGAAGCCCCCCTAAACTGGGTTGGGGTGATACACTTACTTTTGAGGCGGACAGGTAGGCGGGTCCCCCCCGGTGCGGTCTTTCTGGCCGCTTCTGAGAGTACCTGACTCCCTTGTAGCTTCAGCCTCCCGGCCTCAGCTATGGCTCCTCTTTGGACGGTGTCTCCCCGCTGGAAACACCAGAACTGAGGCAGCCAGCTGGAGGGAGGCTTAAATCCAATTGATTGGGGCGGTGTTTCCTAAGAAGGGAGGAGCCAGGTTCTCTCAGAAGTGCCTGTCCTGAAAGACGATAAGGGAAAAAGGCACATGACAGCCCGCCTGGAGTTTGCCAAAAGGCACCTAAAGGACTCTCGGACAATGAGAAACAAAATTCTCTGGTCTGATGAAACAAAGATTGGACTCTTCGGCCTGAATGGCAAGCGTCATGTCGGGAGGAAACCAAGCCTTGTTCATCACTTGGCCAATACCATTCTTACAAAGAAGCATGGTGGTGGCAGCATCATGCTGTGGGGATGTTTTTCAGCAGAAGGAACTGGGAAACTAGTAAGGATCGAGGGAAAGATGAATGCAGCAATGTACAGAGACAGCCTTGATGAAAACCTGCTTCAGAGTGATCTGGACCTCAGACTGGGGTGAAGGTTCATCTTTCAACAGGACAAGACCCTAAACTCACACAGCCAAGATAACAAAGAAGTGGCAAAGGGTGTCCTTAAGTGGCCTAGCCAGAGCCCAGATGTGAACAGGATTGAACATCTCTGGAGAGATCTGAAAATGGCTGTGTACTGAGGCTCCCCATCTAACCCAAATGGAGCTTGAGAGGTCCTACAAAAGAAGAATGGGAGAAACTGTCCAAAAATAGGTGTGCAAAGCTTGTAGCATCATACTCTTGTGGCTGTTTTGTTTTTTTATTTTTAATAAATTTGCAAACATTTCAAACAAACTTCTTTAACTTTGTCATGGGATATGGTTTGTAGAAAATTGAGGAAAGTAATAAATTCATTCCATTTGGGAATAAGGCTGGAACATAAAATGTGGAAAAAGTGAAGCGCTGTGAATACTTTCCAGATGTACTGCATCTAGTACTTCAAGTCCTACCTGCTGAGCCCCACAGTTGCTCCTAGGTCAGGGCTTCCCAAACTTTTTTGGGCTGAGACCCACTTCTGAATACAGTTATTTTTCGGGACCCACTTGCACGTCATAGTGCCCCTTTACTCTACCCAGTATTATACTAGTGCGGTATGACTTAACTGGTTCCCGACCGCCCCTCACAGTTATTATTTGTAAAATTACTTTACTACTGCTTTAGGCCTGGTTCACATGTATGCGGGTTGGCGGCCCAAATTTGCACAGGCATAGCAGCCCATTGATTTGAATGGGCTGCTATGCCCTCTTTTTCCGCTAAAAAAAAAGAAAAAGGTGCATGCAGCATTTAAGAAAATGCAGTGGCCTTGAAATCCAGCCTGCTTTTGCACCATGCCACTTACCTGCAGTTCCTGCACTAGCAAGCTTTCTGCGTTTTTAAATGCTTTGCCCACGTATATAAAAACGTAGAAAGCTTGCTAGTGCAGGAACTGAGGGGAGTCACATGGTGCAAAAGCAGAATGGATTTCACAGCCACTGCAGTTTTTTAAAATTCTGCATGTACATTTTTTCAGTGGTAAACGCAGGCATAGCAGCCCATTCGAATCAATGCCTGCGTTTACCACTGAAAAAATGTACATGCAGAATTTTAAAAAACTGCAGTGGCTGGGAAATCCATTCTGTTTTTGCACCATGCGACTCACCTGCAGTTCCTGCACATGCAAAACTGTGTTTTTAAATGCTTGACCCACGTATATAAAAACGCAGAAAGCTTGCTAGTGCAGGAACTGTGGGTAAGTGGCATGGTGCAAAAGCAGGATGTATTTCAAGTGTCAGTAGAGCTCAAGGCCCCGCCTGCCCGCTCGTAACACAGTGCGCTGCCGATGCCTGGGCAGCTCTGGCTCAAAATCCGCTGGCGACCCACTGAAATGCAGCTAACGACCCACAGTTTGGGAACTCCTGTCCTAGGTAACGAGGGGCCATTTTTTGGCACAACAGGGCCGGGATAGTTCAAATTAGTTTATCTAACCCTCAATAACCATGTTAAGCCCTTATGGCTTCCTTAAACACTTAAACCTAGTCACCCCTACTGACAAAACACAAACATTATTCTGAGAACTACAAGAGTCCATTTGGTAATCCACTCCATATTTCATAAAAAGAAGCCTGTTGGTAAATTTTTAATAAATTTAATATACATAATTTTCAATCCCACATTATTGAATCACCACACAGGCAATGATCCCTCTATAGAACATGCAGTGAATCAGAGGAACAGCATCCAATTGATAGGGCACCAATTAGGGACATGGCTTCTGGCAGGCATGTATCTGCAAAAAAAGAAAAAAAAAAAAAAATATATCAAAACCAACTACATATTAGTCAGAAAAGTTTGTTTTTATGCCCATTACCATTTGCAGCATTGTTTAACGCAAATGTATTAATGTACATTAACTTTCCTTCTATTAAAGGCAGCCCATTCTTTCAAACTGGCTGCTTAACATACCAAAACAGGTTCATGTAGCATTTTTGCAGTGTGTCATAGGCTAGCATACTGCACTGCGCTAAAACACACGTTCCCATCAGCACTGTGTGTTGGAATGCCATTCAAATGAATGGCACGGCAGAGCACCAAGGAGCATGTGCTTCATTGCAACAATGTGAATCCAGTCTAAAGATGCCATGTAGTATTAAAATGAGGGTAATGTCACAATAAAAGTTTTTTTTTTTTTTTTTTTTTTTTATTCAGCAGGGGTGTCATTACATTGCATATCTTTTTTCAGATTGTTTTGTGCTATTCTAAGTCAGAAATTTGGATTTCTATTTGAAATGTGCAAAAACATAACAGTGAAGTTAATGGCAAAATTAACTTTCAGTGACAACTGCTGTTTTAGCAATTAGAGCCATTTAGTACAGTTAGCAAGTTGTAGTGTGTTGGCAATGATCTATTTAAAGAAACATTGAATTCAATGTGGGTTTCTGACTTGGAGGGTTATTTTCAGTTGAATACTTATAGGTTTTGGTTAGATTTCAGTTATTATACGCGTTACGTCAGTGGGCGTGACTTCGTCAGCGGGGTCAGGAAGAGGCGTAACATGTACGAGGGGAGGAGTCTGACGTCACCCGTGGTGCTCCGGTGTTTGTGAACACATGCCTGCACACATGTCTGCAATACAGCACTGTGACAGTGCTATGCTTGTGAGTGTTATGTTTTTATGATTACTTCAATAAATGTCCTTATCAAACGGAGAGCATTAGATCTTTATCCATTTTTCCGGATTTCCATATACGAGTCCTTTGAAATCTGTGGATACTTAGATCTTCTGGCTGTCTTCATTACTGCTGCAAAGTGTTGTGACCCCTGGTGGTCAAATACAGGAGGTGAGAGGCTGTATTTTCTGTGGTGGAGGAATCACGGTTGCAGTGGTGGTGTATTAATTTCCCTTTCTCACATTGGAAATCAGTCATTTTTAAGGACTTTATGGACTCTGTGCATTTTAATACATTCTTAATGATTTTATGCACCATTTATGTTTTAGCGCTGCACTATATTTTATTTTATTGTATGCTATAGGCTTTGTTAGGTTTGACCTATTCTGGTGTACAGCTGCTTACCCATCCATTTGATCATAGCGCTGAATTTTTTATCTCCATTGTGTACTTTTTCAAAATATACCATAACTGGCAAAAGTAATAGAAAATATAATTGTATAAACATACAGTATATCAGTGTGCCAGTACAAATAACAGATATCTGTTGAAAAACAAACCATATAATGGAAAATATATGCTCAAATAGAAAGATTAACAAATCCTGCTCCATGAAATGCAGCCTATATCCAGGATGGCATCCATGTGGCCTTGCTCTTATTAACAAGTTTCATCAGAGATGATGGTGTCCCTGATGAAATCACCTCTGACAAAATGCGCTGGGCGGAGCTAAAGCACACGGATGCCATCTTGGATTTGGCCTGGCTGCTATCCTTACTTGTAGCAGGATATGGTGATCTTTCTGCTCAAGCATATATTTGCCATTATATTGTGGGTCGTCCTACTTATCTTAATAACTCAGTTTTACACTATGGGAGCCCGTTTGTTCTTTTGATAGCATATCCCATACAAATCAATTGGATTTTCTGATTCACCTGGTTACATCATATGCGCAATTGACTGCACTGTATATGGGGGGGGTCACTAGCCTCTGGTAAGCTGCTTGCACAAGCACAGTGGTGGTGTCTTGCACTCATGGATCATTTGAGGGGGGGCAGCTAAATTTTTATATTTGCAGCAATCAAGAATATATGGACATTCTCTGACTTATTAAAATAGGACAACCATTTGCACTTGTAGTTTGTTTTTCAACAAACATCTGTTATTTGCACTGGCAATGGTGTGCACACTGATATACATTTAGCCTCGGTTCACACTGGGGCGACCTGTGAGGCGACCTGGTCGCCTCACAGGTCGCCGCAGGTCGCCTCCCATAGGGAAGCTGCGGACCCGTTCTGATAGGAGCGACACAAGTCGCTCCGACTCAGAAAAAGGGTCCGGAGCTTCTTTGGGGCGACCAGGAGGCGACCGCCATAGACTTCAATGTTACGAAGTCCGTGGCGGCCGCTCCGAGGTAGCGGCGCGCTGCTCGCACCGCGACCTCGGAGGTCGCGGTGCGAAGTAGCGTCGCCCCAGTGTGAATGGGGGCTTATACATTTATATTTATGATAACTTTTGCCTGCTATTGTGGTATATTTTGGTTTAATTGTATTTTAAAGGAGTAGCGCAGCACTTTTGAGCACATTTTTGAGTTTAGCCCCAATGTATCTGGTGTGAATGGAATCTAAAAGCTTCTCCCAATCAAAACATTTGGGGGCTTATTATCTGCCAATGCAGTTACCTTTCAGTCATCGTCATCATCATCCTCTGGAACGAAAATGTCATGCTCCTCTAATAAGGTAGCAAAATTTTTGCTGATTAGTGTTCCTACATATAAAAATGGGACTACCACAGCGAAGACTCTGATCAAGCCAAAACGTACCTAGAAAGGAAAAAAAAAAAATACAATTATTTATTCACAAGGAACCAGACACCAAAAGCTAGATTATTATTTTACAAAAAGAAATCATGCAACAACACCTAAAATAGTGTTTGAACAGATGAGCCAATACATATAAACATTTGCCTCAACATCTGAAAAACAGTTGTACATCACTACAGAGCCATCACAAACATTTATGAACAAGGATAAGCCTAGTGTGCCATGTCTGTGTGCGTTCATGTCTGAGTGTACATGTGTGTGCGTACATGTGTGTGTACATGTCTGGGTGTGTACATATCTGTGTGTACACGTGACTGTGTGTGCGTACATGTCTGTGTGTGTCTGTACATGTGTGTGTGAAATATATACACATGTGAGGGGGGCTGAGTGCGTACACTGTGAGGGGGGCCGAGTGCGTACACTGTGAGGGGGGCCGAGTGCGTACACTGTGAGGGGGGCCGAGTGCGTACACTGTGAGGGGGGCCGAGTGCGTACAGCTGCTGAATTGGGATCTTTTTGGACAAAATATAATTCCTCACTGTTAAATCTTGATAGCACTGATGACTTGGAATACAATTTTCATATATTACATTGTAAGAGTGTGAAAATAAAATGGTACATTGAAGGACTCGCTGTTCTGGCTGTTGGGTGGATTTGGAGGGATGGCCCATGGGCAGGACCTGCTGAATGTTGGTGGTCAGGCCCGGGGGGGCCCCAGGCCTAAAGCTGTGTAAGGGGCCCCACAATTTCTGATGGCTGCCCTGCTTGCAGTATATAATGGTCAGCACTTCTAGATGCACGTCCCTTTCTTATGGCCAGGGAGCCAAAAAAACTGCATCAATTTATGCAATTACAATCTTTAGCGAATGGAAAAGGTACTTTGGCCGAACGGATTTCATACCTCACCACTGTCTAGAACTTTTAAATACCAACACGTAGAAGTATGAAAGGAGCAAATCGAAGATCGGACTTTAAATCAAAGTCTGTATTGTCATAAAGAGCCCTATCTTTTGGGAAAACAGTGTAGTTTAGTTATATAGGAGGTACCTCTGGCTATCTGCATTACCTGTTTAATGATTACAAAAAATGTACTGTAATATATTGCAGCTTACAAGTTCTTGGATGTGAGAGCAGCATAAGTTTTCTGAGTACAATTTCTGCAAGTATAGAAAATTACTTGTTCACCCTGTCAGAAACATTGTCCTCGTTACTGAAATCTCAAACAATATTAGCTTTCTTCTGTAAAATATAAAGCAATGTCTCCTGAAGTAATGGAAAAGAAAGCAGGAGGTGTTTGTAGTCCAAATGTAGAACAGCCTAGGGGCGACAATGCTGCTCCGCTATAGATACAGTGCAATAAGTGAGCCTTGCTAAGCTGCATTACTTTATATTACATTTTTGTTTTTGAGTTTAAATATGCTTTTACTATACTCATCAGTGTGTAATCAGTGGTGGCAGCACTGTTGGCTACACATTGGTTATATTTATATGTTGGCCCTGAGCAACGGCAAATAGGGTCCATGCACAGATGTAAACATCGGCAAGAATATTCCATGCATACCAACAACCTTTTACATAGGATTATGGCAGCAAGATCCTACGCAAAAACAATACGCCTGTGTGTAAGCCCTTAGTATAGTTGATTTCGGCCTAGTTTTACTTTCTCAACACACAGGTCCAGTGGATGATTTTGGTTAAACCTGCATATTAGGTTATTGATCACTCTTTGCCATAGTTGCCTCGTCAAGCACAGGGTTTTTTGCCTATATGGACCTTTTTTTTCTAATACATTCAAAACATATGAACTATATAGTGTGCCCAAGAGATATAGGTGATAGTAAAGCCTAAATGCCGCTTGCTTTTAGTGTCTCAATGGGAGATTCTGCCTTCAGTGCTAAATTTAGCTGAATACATTTTCTGTTGTTAGAGAGATTGCATCCCCAGCAAACCAATTGGCCTTTCCTTTACATCACAATTCTTAGGCCCCTTTCACATGGGCTTTCCGATCCGGTCCTCCTGTCAGTTTTTCAGGCGGACCGGATCGAATGTTCCATGCAGCCCTATGGAGCAGCGGTTGTCAGCAGAGACATGTCCACTGACATCTGCTGCTATCCAATCTGATCCTGTCCGTGAAATCCGGACGGATTGGAAACCCCATTTCTATCCGTCTGGGGGATCGGATGAAAAGGGACAGGCGGTCCGTTATCATTTGATCTCCCCATTTAGGAGAGCGGGGCTCTGACAGCTCCATCTCTGCACACAGTGTGGAGACGGAGCTGTCATCCGCCTGCTCAGCGGGGATCAGCGGATCAATCCCAGCTGAGCAAAACGGAGTCTGTCGGGCGCACTGCCCATGTGAAAGGGGACTGTATGGGTACTGTGACAGCTGTGAGAGCCCGTCTGAAAAAATAATAGCCAGCAGAGGGCCAGATCCTCCATCCAGGTTTTTCCACACACAGTACATGTAGTGCACACAAACTGTAAGAGACAATGCATGCACCCAAAACAAACAGATCATACACAGACATCCCACACACAATGCATGTACAACCAGTGCCTTGCGAAAGTATTCGGCCCCCTTGAACTTTGACCTTTTGCCACATTTCAGGCTTCAAACAAAGATATAAAACTAATTTTTTGTGAAGAATCAACAAGTGGGACACAATCATGAAGTGGAACGAAATTTATTGGATATTTCAAACTTTAACAAATACAAAACTGAAAAATTGGGCGTGCAAAATTATTCAGCCCCCTTAAGTTAATACTTTGTAGCGCCACCTTTTGCTGCGATTACAGCTGTAAGTCGCTTGGGGTATGTCTATCAGTTTTGCACATTGAGAGACTGAAATTTTTGCCCATTCCTCCTTGCAAAACAGCTCGAGCTCAGTGAGGTTGGATGGAGAGCGTTTGTGAACAGCAGTTTTCAGTTCTTTCCACAGATTCCTTGATTGGATTCAGGTCTGGACTTTGACTTGGCCATTCTAACACCTGGATAGGTTTATTTGTGAACCATTCCATTGTAGATTTTGCTTTATGTTTTGGATCATTGTCTTGTTGGAAGACAAATCTCCTTCCCAGTCTCAGGTCTTTTGCAGACTCCATCAGGTTTTCTTCCAGAATGGTCCTGTATTTGGCTCCATCCATCTTTCCATCAATTTTAACCATCTTCCCTGTCCCTGCTGAAGAAAAGCAGGCCCAAACCATGATGATGACAGCACCATCTTTGACAGTGGGGATGGAGTGTTCAGGGTGATGAGCTGTGTTGCTTTTACGCCAAACATAACGTTTTGCATTGTTGCCAAAAAGTTTGATTTTGGTTCATCTGACCAGAGCACCTTCTTCCACATGTTTGGTGTGTCTCCCATGTGGCTTGTGGCAATCTTTAAACGACACTTTTTATGGATATCTTTAAGAAATGGCTTTCTTCTTGCCACTTCCATAAAGGCGAGATTTGTGCAGTATACGACTGATTGTTGTCCTATGGACAGAGTCTCCCACCTCAGCTGTAGATCGCTGCAGTTCATCCAGAGTGATCATGGGCCTCTTGGCTGCATCTTTGATCAGTCTTCTCCTTGTATGAGCTGAAAGGTTAAAGGGACGGCCAGGTCTTTGTAGATTTGCAGTGGTCTGATACTCCTTCCATTTCAATATTATGGCTTGCACAGTGCTCCTTGGGATGTTTAAAGCTTGGGAAATCTTTTTGTATCCAAATCCGGCTTTAAACTTCTCCACAACAGTATCTCGGACCTGCCTGGTGTGTTCCTTGTTCTTCATGATGCTCTCTGCGCTTTAAACGGACCTCTGAGACTATCACAGTTCAGGTGCATTTATATGGAGACTTGATTACACACAGGTGGATTCTATTTATCATCATTAGTCATTTAGGTCAAAATTGGATCATTCCAAGATCCTCACTGAACTTCTGGAGAGAGTTTGCTGCACTGAAAGTAAAGGGGCTGAATAATTTTGCACGCCCAATTTTTCAGTTTTTTATTTGCTAAAGTTTGAAATATCCAATAAATTTTGTTTCACTTCATGATTGTTTCCCACTTGTTGATTCTTCACAAAAAATTACAGTTTTATATCTTTATGTTTGAAGCCTGAAATGTGGCAAAAGGTCGAAAAGTTAAAGGGGGCTGAATACATTCGGAAGGCACTGTACTTTACTTACTACTACTTACTTTAATAAACTGGTGTTAAGTGTTGTCTGAATGAGAAGGCTCAAATTTATTCAAATAAAATTCCATTTTACTTAAATGTTAAAAGTTCACTTAAAGTGCTTGTACACCCTTACATATACCCAGCAAAGCTTCAGGTGATACACCGAGATATAACAAGTCCTCCAACAAAAAGTGTAGCTGTTTATCTGTAGTTTTCCCCTTTACATCCAAAGTGCACAATTCATAAAGCTTGTCTGAGCTGTCAGGAAAAATGGGGCCAGGAGATAAAATTACACTCTGCTGATCTCCCTGAGGAGACCCCTGAGCGGATTGGAGGGAAGGGACACACACCCCTCCACAAAGCTTGGAGGAAAACAGCTGGGGCTGTCAAACTCCCGGAGCTTCCTCCCGTCACCTTTTTTCTTTTGGTGTCAGGAAAATGTGACAGAAGTGATTTATGATGATAGCAGTGGAACAAAGCGGCAGACAGAAATTACACTCAGTGCTCTGGATTGAGAACACACAATAGACTGATATGCTTTGTTCATATTTCATGTCTGAGGTCTACAACAGCTTTAAAGTCTTTATGCGTTGCTAGCTCTATCATGTGCACTTTCCTGTGCTAGTTATACTGGATATTGATGAACATCCTCTGCTTTGCAGGAAGAGTAGTTTGGCAAATGCTCCCTAAACTTGGATATACCAGGTGCTGGTTCCTCAATCCTGGCAGCTCTGGAGCAATGAGTAACAAAGTCTTACAAATGGTATAACATTGAAGAGAACTTATTCAAAGTGGTCGTTAAAGTGAATAAATGGATTTTTGTAAAATCTTACCGTAAAATCCTTTTCTCTTAGCTCATTGACAGACGTAGTCCTCAGTGATACAGCACCTTCGGGTTATGTTGCCTCCACAGGAGTAGGACTAGACAGGAAATAAAATGCTCTGGCCACACCCTAGGGGCAGTCCCCGAGGGTATATCCTCTCTCTCTCTGCCCCAGCAAATCAGTTATGTCACAAAAGCAGTGTTTAGAGAATTTAACCCAACCCAACTCAAAAACAGAGGGGCGGGTACTACGTCTGTCAATAAGCTAAGAGAAAAGGATTTTACGGTAAGATTTTACAAAAATCCATTTTTCTCTATCGCTCATTGACAGACGTAGTCCTCGGTGATACAGCACCTTCGGGACGTCCCAGAGCAGTATCACAAATGAGGGGTGGGAAAATGGAAATCAAATCCAAATCTAGAAGGCCCAACCGGTGCCAACTAGAAGTTTACAATGCTCATCCTTAATGATGAGACTCAACAAAAAAATTTTCAAACAGAAAAAAACCCTCGAGGTAGACCACCGGTCTCCTCAAATTGCGGCCTGCAAAACCTTGCGGCCAAATGAGGCATCCGCCGATGCCATCACATCAATTTTGTAAAGGTATGTACCGACGACCAGGTGGCCGCCTTACATACCTGGACCACTGACGCCTGATGGCGAAAGGCCCAGGAAGTACTGAGCGCTCGAGTGGAGTGCGCCCTAACAGGGAACGGAGGACTCTGACCCTTAATAGAATAAGCCTGTACCACCGTCTGTCTAATCCATTTGGCAATAGTCGCGGCAGATGCAGGCAACCCCTTTCTGGGGCCATCCGTGATCACAAAAAGTGAATCCGTCTTACGGAACGATTCCGTAGCCTTCAGGTATACCCCGATTGCCCGAACCACATCCAAGGAATGCAACGCATGTTCCCGATGATGATTGGGCTGAGGACACAAGGAAGGTAGTACAATATCTTCATTCAGATGAAAATCTGAAACCACCTTTGGAAGAAAGGATGGCTTAGGATGAAGTACTACCTTATCCCTATGAATCACCAAGTATGGGGACTGGCATGATAAAGCAGCCAGTTCTGACACCCTGCGTGCAGAAGTGATAGCCACCAAGAAGGCCACCTTCTGGGATAAAGTAAGCAAGGGAATCTCCCTGATGTTTTCAAAAGGAGGTTTCTGTAGAACCGACAAAACCAAATTAAGATCCCAGGGCGGTAAGGGCGCGCGGACTGGTGGAGCCAGGTGCCGCACCCCCTGGATGAAATTCCGCACCAAGGACTTGGTAGCTAAAGGTTTCTGAAAGAAGATTGCTAATGCTGAAACTTGTCCCTTGATGGTGCTCAAGGCAAGCTTCTGCTCAACCCCTTTTTGCAAAAAGGCCAATATTCGAGTCACCGAATAGGTACGTGGAGGAAATCCTAAAGATTCGCACCACGCGATATAAGTCTTCCATGTGTGATAATAGACTCTGCTGGAAGTCGCTTTCCTTGCTTTAATAAGGGTAGGAATGACTGAAGCTGACAACCCTCTGTCCTTCAGTACTTGGGTCTCAATGGCCAGGCCATTAAAACCAGCGACTGTAAAGCACAATGGTAGATTGGTCCTCGAGACCGCAGATACTCCCTGAGACGCAGTTCCCACGGAACGTCCGCGACTAGCAAGTCCAAGTCGGCCAGGCCGGCTTGGCGAGGCCAGCCTAGAATTTCTAGGACCACTGGCACTGACGGGATTTGAACCAGGCATCCCTAGAGCTATCTGGCCCCGACCATCCGAGAAAGTCTGGTCGTTTTCTGTTCCCACACATTCATCCGACACCTGATTCCTATCAGGAACGGTGATCTCTCCTGGTTGAATCTCAGGGACCGAAGTCACCCGGCTAGAGGCTTCTTGGTCTGTCTGGTCAACCAGATACGATTCCTGTGGGGAATTGAGACTAATCTTAGGAAAAGGTAAAGAAAAAGATCTGTTCAGGGAACGGTGACTACCGCTCCCTGTAGCACTTAAATGTTGGAAGGGAAGAATCGCACCGGTAGTAGTAGTCGATGCTCGATCTAATGTCCTGAATACCGGTGAAAACGTCCCCCCACCCTCAAACCGGGTGGGGGCGCACCTTCAGGCTGTGTAATCCTTTGCTTCGGGTTTGGCTGAGTCGGTCCTCTGTTTGTCCGACCAGCCTTTCTTGAACCCTCCTGGAGGAGTCTTGCCTTTCCCGCTTGTTCCAGCCGGGCGTGCGAACCCTTTATGGGCGGTAAAGAAAGGTCCTCGCTTGTTGCGAGGTCCCTTAGCTTTAGCAGCCTGTGGCAAGAAAGTGCTCTTGCCCCCAGTGGCATCTTTAATGATTTCATCTAGGGTGGCCCCAAATAGGCGATTCCCCTGAAAAGGGAGATTCGTCAAGGTCTTTTTGGAACCTAGGTCAGCTGACCAGCATTTTAACCACAGCACACGTCTGAGGATTACCGCTGACATAGATGCATGCCCTAATAGGGGAGTAGTATCCAAGGCTGCGTCACAGACAAACTGTAGACCTTGTATAATCTGTTCCATCAAATCAGATGTTCCCTGGGGAATATCTTTTCCCCTAAGGTCTTGGCGTACCAATCTCGCCCATTCCGTTAGTGTCTGGGAAACTAGACCAATAACAATTACTGGTCTAAATGCTGACCCTATCAGGGAGAAGATAGTACGGGACTCTGCTTCCATCTTTCGATCCACCGGATCCTTAAAGGACGAAGTGTCCTCCACTGGGATAACCGTGGCTTTATTCAGCCTGGAAATAGGTGGATCCACCACTGGTGGTACCGTCCATTTCTTAACGAGGGATTCCTCAAACGGATAGCGTCTAGCAATACGCTTGGAAATAGTAAAGGTACGCTTAGAATGCTCCCATTCTCCTTTAATTTTATTACCAAAACACTTGGGTACAGGAAAACCTTCACCGTTTTGATGGGCTTGTTAGTACCAAAGGGAATCTCTGTTTCAGTTGCCTCTGCCGGTAAAACCTCAAGTCTTAAGGTTTCCCGCACCGCCACAACTAGTGCGTCCACCAATGCTTCTTCCTGAATTATGGCGGAAGAATGGACGTCCTCCTCACTGTCTGAGGGAGCTTTACCTGAGATAACAGCCCTTGCAGAGGGACCTGCAGCTGCAGTGACCATCTCTGAATCTGAGTCAGAGGTGTCAGATAATATAGGGGTAGGCGGGGGTCGCTTTCTTGACCCCCGTCCCTGACAGGCCGCCTCCACCCGAGCCACCATAGACTCCAAAACTGCTGTAAATGCATCCATACTCTGTGCACCGGCGTGTCCCGTGGCCCCCTCGAGGGAAACAGGTGGGGGTACTTGTGTGGCAGGGTCCATGATTATTCCAGTAACTACCCGGAAACTTCAATCCAAACTTAAATAAAATTTTTTTTTTTTCCAGACCCCCAGCGCCACAAAAGCCCCTCAGTGTTACCTGCTAGGGATCCCTTTTGAGCGAGAGAGAGAGAGAGAGAGAGATAGACCCCCAGGCTCACCACTTGATGCTCAGAGTTCACTGCAACAGGTTACAGCACTGTGTCCACAAACAGGAAGTCTTTTGGCTGGCTGCCCGGGAAGAAAGGAGGCGGCTCCGCCCCTCTGCACGCCTTCCGGCGCCTCCCCTAGCTCCACGAGGTGTTGGAGTCACCTCAAACATGGCCGCCCCCATGCTGCAGACACGAGGCTACGCCAAAATGGCGGCCTCGTGCGATCTACGGCGGTCTGTACAGCATAGCGGCGTCCTGCAGAGTAACTAGGCATCGCAAAATCTTTCTCTCATGGAGATCAGCTTGACCGGCGGTACCGAACCCTGGCGGAACCGCATGGCCGTCGGGAGACCTGCTTCAGCTGGAGGAATGACCTGGCAAGCCGCATACCTGTCCTGTGACTTCTGACAGGTAGGATACTTCTAGTAACACAGTAAGATTCCAGTGCTGCCACATATTACAATCATTTAAACATACTTTGTAATTAGATTGTCAGCTCCCAAACCAAGCCTGCTGGCTTTTTGTACACAAAAATCACACTCAATTAGGGGGATCTGTGACATGTTATAGGATAGAGGGGAACCCATCCTTACCATTACAGAGAGGGGCCCGCGTTCACCACAAGACCCGTCAGGGGGAAAAGGGGGAACATACTACTCACCATACCGGAACCAGGCGGGCGCCAACTCCTGACAGTACCCCTCTCCACCGAAGTTGGAGGGCTGTCGACCAATACGGACGCCGTGACTCATGGTCCTTGGCGTTTCAGCGAGACGTTTAACTCGCAGGGTCAGTCCCTCCAGTGGGACTATGTCGCGGCCGACCCAGCGCGGAGCTATGGCCTGCACGCGCTCGTAGGCTGAACTGGGGTGACCACTGGATCTCAACATCCCGCCCGTCGCCCAGTTCAGCTTTCTTGCTTGAAGATCTCACAGGAACACTGGAGAAAAAAAGCTGTCTAAAAAATCTTTTCTAAGAAAAAAATCCTGCCAGGACCAAAGATCCCAGCAAGGTATCTAGGTCCTTACTCCTGACTAGACAGAAAAAAACTGATTTGCTGGGGCAGAGAGAGAGAGGATATACCCTCGGGGACTGCCCCTAGGGTGTGGCCAGAGCATTTTATTTCCTGTCTAGTCCTACTCCTGTGGAGGCAACATAACCCGAAGGTGCTGTATCACCGAGGACTACGTCTGTCAATGAGCGATAGAGAAATATGTATTGCTTTGCCTGAATGGGTAAAGCACATTTTTGCTTTAGAGGCTAATGCCCCATACACACGTGCAGATTATCTGCAGACTTTTGTCTGCAGAGTTACCTTTTCTATGTAGTGCAAGGGCCTGCCGGATTGCATACAAATTGAAAGTGTTTAGGTTTGACCTCATATTATATGGTTTTGGTAAGTCTGCAGTCAAAAGTCTGTATGGGGCATAAGTTCACCTTTAGGAACATGTTACACATTACACCTGGATTGTGGATCATTCTCCCCTGCAGTCACTATCACATTTAAAATCAGCGCAGCTGAGATTAGTGAACACCTCAACTACAAGTCCCATCTTCCACTGTGGCAGACAGAATTGTAGTTGGCAATGGACTATGAGTGCGGTAATCAGCACTTCTTCCAATTTTCTACCTGAAAGTCCATACAGAGGTACAAGCAGAGAGCTGGAGGAAGAAGAGCTGTGCAGAAGCCTGCCTTTGCACCCACCATTCACTGATTGCATGTGCAATGCTTTGCAGGCTCCTGTGAGAAAATTTTTTTTTTAAAAAAAATATGTGAACCTAGCCCTTAAAGCGATTGCAAAGTCTTGTTTTTTTTTTTCCTACAACAATAAAACGTGTTAGTAATAGTTACCTCCTCTGTGCAGTTGGTTTTGCACAGAGTAGCCTGGGTCTTTTTCTTAGGTCCCTCTTCTGCATTTCTGGCCCCTCCCTCCTGTTGAGTGCCCCCACAGCAAGAAGCTTGCTATGGGGGCACCCGAGCCGAGTCACAGCTCCCTGTGTCCTTTCAAACACGGAGCCTTGACCCGACCCCCTCTCTCCTGATTAGCTATCTGACTTTGACAGCAGCCAAGGCGCCGCTGTTGTATTTCAGCCAACCAGGAGGGAGAATTTGCAGAAGGCTGAGACACTCGTGCACATCACTGGACAGAGAGGGACCTCAGGTAAGTATTAGGGGAGCTGCTGCAATCAGAAGGCTTTTTATCTTCATGCACAGAATGCATGAAGATAAAAAAACATTGTCTTTACAACTTCTTTAAAGCCCAACTGCATGATTTTAAAGACTGCTCCCCACTTAATGAACAAAAAAATCCAGACTATACCCTAAATCTATGAGTCTTCAAGCAAGTTAATGACAACCAAGATCCATCTTGAATGTTAGAGAACTGCGCTCACATCAGGTCCATTCTCTGCAAAAAACTGTACTGTGAGCCCATGCTGACATTATGATGCATCAATAGAGGCCTTGTCCACGATTTCCTGGGCTCACAGGAAGTAGGATGAATGTTCCTGAAGGTCATTCAACCCAGAAGAGGACCAGTGGTGCAAGACACTGCTTGCAGAGTTTGAGCACAGAGGGCAAGATAGGATTTTAAAATTGCATTTTCCAATTGCATTTTCCTTAAAAGAGAAGTATGGTCTATACCAACGGTATACAATTGCGGTTACAATTGCAGGCACCCGGCTATTAAAAATATAAAGAAAAAAAAAAAAAAACAGTGTGGGCTCTCCCCCAGTCCATACCAGGCGCTTTGGGTCCGGTATAAGGGCCTGATACCCATTCACATTGGGGGGGGGGGGGGGGGGTTGAGATCTGGGGGCTCTGGTGTCTCTACAGATTCTTACGAGTCCCCTACTGGCAGGCCCTGACAACCACAGCACAGGGTTGTTGGTAAGAGGCCCTTGTCCCCATCAACATGAGAACAAGGTGCTTTAGGGTGGGGAAGGGGGGGGCGGAGCCCCCCTGCCTCAAAGCAGCCATCCCTCCATGTTGAGGACATGTGGCCTGGTATGGTTTTGGGGGGGGGGGCGCGCACACTTGTCCCCCCCCTTTCCTGATCTGCCAGGCTGCATGCCTGACTAAGGGTTTGGTATGGATTTGGGGGGGGGGGCACACTTTTTTTTTTTTTTGGTGTGGGGTTCCCCTCCAAATCAAAACCAGACCTGAAGGTTTCTTTTTTTGTTCAGTGGTCAAACCCATTGACAGCTGATGATTTATTGGTTAAGGATGCAGCAGCCGGTTTCCTGGCCCCACTCCTTAACAACCAACTACGCCCTGATTGGGCAAAGCTCGTCAGGGCGAACACCCTGCAAATTTAGGTGTTCGGTAGATGGCCGAACAGGCAAATATTCGGCCCGAACTCATGCCAAACCATTCGCCCATTCCTATTCATAAAGGATCTTAATTCCCTTCTCCCCCCCCCCCTTTATACAGTGGGTACAAAAAGTATTCAGACCCCCTTAAATTTTTCACTCTTTGTTATATTGCAGCCATTTGCTAAAATCATTTAGGTTCATTCTTCTTCCTCATGAATGTACACATAGCACCCCATACTGACAGAAAAACACAGAATTGTTGACATTGTTGCAGATTTATTAAAAAAGAAAAACTGAAATATCACATGGTCCTAAGTATTCAGACCCTTTGCTCAGTATTTAGTAGAAGTCCCCTTTTGATCTAATACAGCCAGGAGTCTTTCTGGGAAAGATGCAACAAGTCTTTCACACCTGGATTTGGGGATCCTCTGCCATTCCTCCTTGCAGATCCTCTCCAGTTCTGTCAGGTTGGATGGTAAACGTTGGTGGACAGCCATTTTTAGGTCTCTCCAGAGATGCTCAATTGGGTTTAAGTCAGGGCTCTGGCTGGGCCATTCAAGAACAGTCACGGAGTTGTTGTGAAGCCACTCCTTCGTTATTTTAGCTGTATGCTTAGGGTCATTGTCTTGTTGGAAGGTAAACCTTCGGCCCAGTCTGAGGTCCAGAGCACTCTGGAGAAGGTTTTTGTCCAGGATATCCCTGTACTTGGCCGCATTCATCTTTCCCTCGATTGCAACCAGTCGTCCTGTCCCTGCAGCTGAAAAACACCCCCACAGCATGATGCTGCCACCACCATGCTTCACTGTTGGAACTGTATTGGACAGGTGATGAGCAGTGCCTGGTTTTCTCCACACATACCGCTTAGAATTAAGGCCAAAAAGTTCTATTTTGGTCTCATCAGACCAGAGAATCTTATTTCTCACCATCTTGGAGTCCTTCAGGTGTTTTTTTTTAGCAAACTCCATGCGGGCTTCCATGCGTCTTACACTGAGGAGAGGCTTCCGTCGGGCCACTCTGCCATAAAGCCCGGACTGGTGGAGGGCTGCAGTGATGGTTGACTTTCTACAACTTTCTCCCATTTCCTGACTGCATCTCTGGAGCTCAGCCACAGTGATCTTTGGGTTCTTCTTTACCTCTCTCACCAAGGCTCTTCTCCCCCGATAGCTCAGTTTGGCCGGACGGCCAGCTCTAGGAAGGGTTCTGGTCGTCCCAAACGTCTTCCATTTGAGGATTATGGAGGACACTGTGCTCTTAGGAACCTTAAGTGCAGCAGAAATCTTTTTGTAACCTTGGTCAGATCTGTGCCTTGCCACAATTCTGTCTCTGAGCTCTTCAGGCAGTTCCTTTGACCTCATGATTCTCATTTGCTCTGACATGCATTGTGATCTGGAAGGTCTTATATAGACAGGTGTGTGGCTTTCCTAATCAAGTCCAATCAATATAATCAAACACAGCTGGACTCAAATGAAGGTGTAGAACCATCTCAAGGATGATCAGAAGAAATGGAAAGCACCTGAGTTAAATATATGAGTGTCACAGCAAAGGGTCTGAATACTTAGGACCATGTGATATTTCAGTTTTTCTTTTTTAATAAATCTGCAACAATGTCAACAATTCTGTGTTTTTCTGTCAGTATGGGGTGCTATGTGTACATTCATGAGGAAGAAGAATGAACTTAAAATCATTTTAGCAAATGGCTGCAATATAACAAAGAGTGAAAAATTTAAGGGTCTGAATACTTTTCGTACCCACTGTATATTTGTTAATCCCATCTTCCTTTTATGCTGGGTTGTGTAGTAAATATACTCACCAACCCAGCTAATCCCAGCATCCTCTTCCTCTCAAGACGTCATTGTGAGCAGTTCCGCTGGATCCCTCCTCTACCGCTATAGGTCTAAGGTGAGGTCTCCTGACACAGATATCCCAGGCAGAAGCTGTAGGAGGAGACCGACATAATTCTCATCTAGGTGAAAAATGAGTTGGGTGGAGGGGCAGACCATTAGGCTTCATTCACACATGATCAGGGGCGGGGGTACCTGTTTTTGACAGGTACCCTTCCCCACTTTCAGGAGATGATGCCGTGGCCCCTTCTCTCAGAAGTTTGGCCTTCCTTTTCCTTTCCCCCCGCCGCCAGACCAATTAGAAAGCACCCACCAGCCGATCCGAAAAATGTCTGGGATCCAGACATCGCGGGCTCCCTGGAAATGTAAGTGTCTATATATTAAAAGTCAGCAACTGCAGCTGTAGCTGCTGACTTTTAGTTTTTTTTTTCCCAGCTGGAACACTGCTTTAAAGAGGAGTTCTGCTACAACAAGCCTAATGCTTTTTGGCTTCACAGCTGGTTCCCTGCTGCACTTTCTAATTGGCCCTGCAGCAGAGGAAGAAGGTGGGAGGCTGAACTTCCAAGGGACAGTGCTGTGGCGCTGTCTCCCAGAAGTGGGAAAGGGTACCTGTCAAAAACAGGTACCTGTTCCCCCCCCCTCCTCCAAATGTGGCACCAGAGGGGGAGGAGGGGCATATAGGGGGAAGTTCCACTTTTGGGTGAAACTCCGCTTTAAAGAGGAAGTAAACCCTGCTCTGACACATGTACCTATAGGTAAGCCTATGATAAGGCTTACCTATAGGTACTGTAAATATCTCCTAAACATGTACCGTTTAGGAGATATTTACCTTAGATGCATCCAGTGACGTCACTGGCGCATGCGCTCTGAAGGAACGGCCGCTGGTGTTGTTCCTTCAGAACTCCGTGCCGTGACCGTCGGCTCCCGCGCGGGAGTGACGTCACCGCGGCTCTGGCCAATCAGATGGCCGGATGCCGCGATCCCAGAAGACGGGCGACTGGACACGTCGCCCGTCATCCAGCTAAGCGGGCGGCACGCTGGGGGCTCGTTCTAAGGTAAGTATTTCATAATGAGCTAGTATGCGATGCATACTAGCTCATTATGAGTTTGTCTTGCAGGGTGAAAAAAAAAAAAAAAAAAAAAGGGTTTACAACCTCGAAGTTGAAAAAAAAAAAAAACAAAAAAAAAAAAAAACCAGCTACATTCCCAACACATGTTGGGGATGGAATAGTTACATTTGCTTGTGCTCTCAACCAAACTGTCAAATGGAACATTGAAATGGTTGGAGTCAGAACTGATCACATGTGCAGTATCATGGCAGTTGCAGATCAAACAGAGGCCAAGATGGCAGCTTCCTTGGATGAAAATGATAGAAGGGATTTCACTTTAGGGAGACAAGAAATACAATAGGGCAAGGGGGATTTTGGAGCGAAGATCTGTTTTAGGCTCGGTTGTCACTTGTGCAATGCAGTAACCAGCGCGATTCCTGTGCGGGGTTCCCACATCCCACCTATTGCCCGCAGTTCACACCGACATCTGCAAACCACTGCGGGTGTCAATGTTAATGACACCCCCTGATCGGTTTGCAGTGCAAGCTGTGAAATGGTGCAGGGAGCGGATGGCATTGTTTTGAACACCCATGCAATCTGATTCCAGCGTGGACCAAAAAAAGGGCCCTGCACCATTTTAGCGCCAATGCAGTTTCAGCCACACAGTTTGTATGGCTGAATTAGAATCGCACAGACATTGCATCTGATCTGCACAGCAATGTGGTGCAAATCGCATGCGATGTCTGTGATTGCACAAGTGTGAACCGCGCCATAACGCGGCACGTTACAACAAGCCCGATGCATGCTGTGTTTGTTGTGTGAATGAGCCCCTAATGAAGAGGTCTTCTCCAGGAGACAGGCCTGGGTCTCCAGCATTGTGGAAGAAGGTTCCAGAAGAGGAGAGGTGTGGTACATGGCAGTCTGTAACATAGAAATGGCAGCCCTGAGCCCCCTCCCCTCCCCCTATACGGACTCACTTTCTCCGGTTTGGGATAAATGGCCCCGGTGTTTGTGGTGACAGCGGTCCGGCGAGGCACACCAATCACTGTGGAAGGTTTCCCTGGTGCCCTCAGGAGTCCTCCCGCCCTGGCCGCGAGCCGTGCTGAGTAAAGCCCGACGCTGGCCGCCATTATGTTGCAGTCCCAAGCAGAAAGCTTCAGGTGACAGCGGAAACCCGGGGTGACATCACACCCACCTGACCAAACCCATTCTCGCCACGCCACGTGACCTGCGCGGAAAGCCCATCCAGTCACACACTTTATCCATTACGTAAGCACCACAGCGCCCTCTACCGCCCACAGCGCAAGCTCTCGCCAACGTGCGGCTCCAGCGAACCGCCTTTTAATTGGCTGCCCGAGCTGTCACTTAGACGATTGCATCATGCTGCTTTTTCGGGGAAAGACCCGTATGATTTCGCAATCATCCTTTGTGCGGTGAGCTCAGTGTCAGCGAAACGATTGGCGGAGGACGGAAAGGGTCATCCGCGGAGGTGTTAGGAGAAGGTGATCGCGGGGGGGAGGGAGAGGACTTCCTTCCCCGGACAGCGGAGGGCTCTTCTTTATCAGGTATGGAGGGGGGCTCAGGTGGGGGGTGTAATACTCAGAGCACCGGGCACTGCCACTCACCTGGATAGAGGAGTGTGGGCGGAAGTTCTCCGATCTTCCTGGAAACTTCCAAATCTTAGGACTTCTTCCAGCTGTTCCTTGGCAATCTAAGGGTTAATTCCGGGGAGATCACCAACAGGGTATGACGTCATTGCTGAGCGATTACAGCCAGAACTTGTAAAGCGTTCGGGCGCTCTTCCCATATCTGTCCTCCGTGGCCAATCCCGACTGTCTAAAATCGGCATGGATGGTGTCCTAATCCTTGTCATAGAACTGTCCCCGTCCCCCCAAGCGCACCTAAAAACACCATAAAAGTCATTTCGGCTACAGTGACGTACACGCTAGGAGAAAATCGCAAGAGAAATTCCGTACGAGACACCATCCTTCCATTATTGTGTACACAACTTTCCACATCCCATTCCCACTTTCCAAATGAAAAGTTCCGAAGGGCAGAACTCCAACATTGATCTCATACGTGAACAGAACGAACGATTTTCCTTAATGTGTACTGTTTTCCAACCAGAAAAATCAGATATGAAAGACTGAGCGTGATTAGAAACAATAAACAACAAAAGAAATCCTCGTCCTTTGAGAATTCTTGTCATTTCCGTACAATTAGTACAATCCTTGGTTTCCACCTGCTGCAAAACATCAAGAAAAACTGGACGATCGTTTGATCTTCTTATAGTGTGTACTGGGCTTTACTCTTTGCCTTCTGATTCCTCTTAGGCATTGGTGATGTAATCCTGGCCTCACAGGTGCCCCTGTACTGGGCTTTACTCTTTGCCTTCTGATTCCCCTTGGGCATTGGTGATGTAATCCTGGCCTCACAGGTGCCCCCTGTACTGGGCTTTACTCTTTGCCTTCTGGTTCTCCTTAGGCATTGGTGAAGTAATCCTGGCCTCACAAGTGCCCCCTGTACTGGGCTTTACTCTTTACCTTCTGGTTCTCCTTAGGCATTGGTGAAGTAATCCTGGCCTCACAGGTGCCCCCTGTACTGGGCTTTACTCTTTACCTTCTGGTTCTCCTTAGGCATTGGTGAAGTAATCCTGGCCTCACAGGTGCCCCCTGTACTGGGCTTTACTCTTTACCTTCTGGTTCTCCTTAGGCATTGGTGATGTAATCCTGGCCTCACAGGTGCCCCCTGTACTGGGCTTTACTCTTTGCCTTCTGGTTCTCCTTAGGCATTGGTGATGTAATCCTGGCCTCACAGGTGCCCCCTGTACTGGGCTTTACTCTTTACCTTTTGGTCCCCTTAGGCATTGGTGATGTAATCCTGGCCTCACAGGTGCTTCCTGGAAAGGCTTCATCACCAGGGCCTTACAGGGAATCCTTACCAGATCTTGCGCACGCACTGCACCAGATTTGGGGCTTCCTATCAGGGATGAGCTCAGGTGGGTTCAGACTCGTGTCCCAACGTACACAAGCTCATCCCTACTGCCTATTGGTGAATAACACGTCACATCTTGTACAGTGTACTGCGAACGATCTGGCGTCATAACGGAAGTTGGCTTTAGCGGATAGGCAGGAAGGACTTGTGGGAAAGGAGGAATGGAGTAAAAAAGATAGGCAGGAAGGACTTGTGGGAAAGGAGGAATGGAGTAAAAAAAGATGAATGTTCCTGACTATTTGGATAAATACAAGCTCTTGCTGTAATTGTTCAGCCATTACATCATACCCTATTGGTGATCTCCCAGGAATTAACCCCTACATTACCAAGGTAGTCATCGAACAGCTGGAAGTCCTAAGATTTAGCTCTAATTCACACTTGAGCATTTCTCAGCTTGTTTCTCTATGCCTGACTTTACCTGACTATGCAAAGTGCCAGTTCATATATATGTGATGCTGGAACCCTGCAAATCCACTGTGGGTTCCCGCATCCCATTCAACTTGCAGGCGGTTCACACTGCCATATGCGAATTGCTGGGGGTGTCCATACAGAGTTAAAGACAACCCAAAAACGCGTGTTCGCATATCGCAGTGCCAACTGTCAGTTCGGACATGAATCGGATCGCATAAGTGTGAATACCCATGTGATCCGATTCTGGTGCAGACCCTAAAAAGGGTCCTGTGTGTACATGTCCGAATGCGATGCATGTATGGCTGAATTCGCATCGCACAGACATCGCATGTGATTTGCAGAGCAGTGCGCTCCGAATCACATGCAATGTCTGTCATCACATATATGTGAACCGGGTTTCAATGTGCAGAATCCAATTCTTTCTACATGTTCACACTTGTACACTCAGTTGCCCGGGACCATTGCACATGTGTGCAGTGTGTTTTGTGGGTTCTACCATCTAATAGAACACGTGTTTTGATAAAAGTGCATCAGAGTTCTGCATGCTGCATCTCTGCTGTCCTTTCATTATAACACAAGTTCTAATAGAGTTCAGTGGGAGGGTGGCTTAAAAGGCGCATAAAAACGCAGTGCGCACAAAACACATTGCACGCATGCTCAAAAAAATACATGAACTTTTGTGTTTGCGTGTTTATTCAGATGTTTTCGGCCCCAGAGAGTTCAATATAAGCATATGTGAAAGCGTGATAAGTACGCGTTTGCACCTCATGAACTCAACACCTAAAGCTTGATAACTGTAAAAGAATGCTTGAAAAAAACATTAAAATGGCCAGGAATATGCTCTGCTCAGGTGTGAATGCGAGTATTTGGGTTCTTTATTAAAGTGGAATCAAATCTTTTTAAAGCCAAGGAAGCTGCCATCTCAAATGTTAATAAACCCACAGCCATAAAATCAGCCTGTGTATGCAGTAAAGCATGCTTGTTATTCTCACTGGGGAATCTAAGGGGTTAAACCTCTGCATTGTGTAAAAAAAAAAAAGCCCTTTTGATCCTGTCTTCTCTGAGCCTCTTCTTTTTCCACTGACTCCAGAACAGGTCCGGATAAGACAGAGCCTTTGGAGTCAGGCTGCACATGCTCAGTTTGGTGTTTTGCTAGAGAGTTTTTGCTTTTCTTGGGAGGGTGCATGTGCTCAGCACAGGGCCAATCAGCACTGTCCAGACAGGGGGTCAGGGGTCCTGGATCTCCATAGGACAGTTCAGTGCAGTATGAAATCTCCTCCTACAAATTTAAGCAGACACTAATAGAAGTCACAAGACTGCTATATACTGCTAATGTGAAAAGGTAGTAGGTAGTTAGAAGAGCCTGCCGATTCTGGATAAAATGAGAATCACAATTTTTTTTGCTTATAATAAGGATCCCTATTCTCTCCCAATTCTCGGCGTAACCTCATCTTTTTCATTATACAAAAAAATTGGGCTAACTTTACTGTTTAGTTTATTTTAATATTGTTAAAGTGTATTTTTTCCCCACAAAAAAAACTGCGTTTGAAAGACTTCTGCGCAAATACAGTGTGACATAAAAGATTGCAACGATCGCTATTTTATTCTCTAGGGTCTCTGCTATAAAAAAAAAATGTGTGTGTGTGTGTATATATGTGTGTGTGTGTGTGTGTATATATATGTATGTGTATGTGATATATATATATATATTTATATATAATTTTTTTTATAATGTTTGGGGGTTCTAAGTAATTTTCTAGCAAAACATACTGATTTTAACTTGTAATCAACAAGTGTCAGAAAAAGGTTTAGTCTTTAAGAGGTTAAACTACAGTCACTTACAGACAGAAGTTCATTCCTTAGATCTCTAAGGCTCCATGCACACAGGGCGTCATAAAAACGTGCTCCAAAGCTGTTTACATAACGCCGGGAAACAGCAGCTGTAAAAACGTGCTTTCAGTAGCTTTTTCTACTAGCGTTATTGCACGTTTGGCCACAGTAGCTGTTAGCAGCGTTTTTTCTGCCTCCATTCAAAATCAATGGTTCCCTATGGGAGCCTATTGATTTGAATGGAAGTCACACCGCAGGTCGGATCAAGGTGATCCGACTTGCGGTGCGACCTGCACTGTGAGAATCTTGAGGGGGAACTCCACGCCAAAATGGGGAAAAAAACGGCGTGGGGTTCCCCCCCAGGTTCCAAACCAGGCCCTTCGGGTCTGGTATGGAATTTGAGGGTAGCCCCGCGCCGAAAAAACGGCGTGGGGTCCCCCCCAAAATCCATACCAGACTCTTATCCGAGCATGCAGTCCGGCATGCCAGGAAAGGGGAGGGGACGAGCGAGCGGCCCCACCCCCCCTGGATCATACCAGGCCACACGCCCTCAACATGGGGGGGGGTGTGGGTGCTTTGGGGCAGGGGGGGCTCTGCACCCCGCACCTCAAAGCACCTTGCCCCCATGTTGATGAGGACAAGGGCCTCATCCCCACAACCCTGGCCGGTGGTTGTGGGGGTCTGCGGGCAGGGGGCTCATCGGAATCTGGAAGCCCCCTTTAACAAGGGGGCCCCCCCAGATCCCGGACCCCCTCCCTATGTGAATGGGTATGGGGTACACTGTACCCCTACTCATTCACCCCATAAAATGCAGTGTATGGAAATAACGACAGGAGACGTTTTGGAAAATTTATTAAAAATCTTCATCCGGCTCTTGTCCTCTCCGGGGGTCTTCTCCTCTCCGAGGGTCTTCTGCTCTTTTGCTGTCCGCCCTTCTTGTCTTCTCTCCGGGGGTCTTCTGCTGTCTTCTCCTCTCCGAGGGTCTTCTGCTCTTTTGCTGTCCGCCCTTCTTGTCTTCTCCTCTCTGGGGGTCTTCTGCTGTCTTCTCCTCTCCGGGGGTCTTCTGCTGTCCGCCCTTCTTGTCTTCTCCTCTCCGAGGGTCTTCTGCTGTCCAATCTTCTTGTCTTCTCCTCTCCGGTCTTCTGCTCTTTTGCTGTCGGCTGTCCTTCTTCCTCCGGTCCTCCTCCGACGACGTCTTCAGCGATTATGCCGGCCTCTGGTCTCCGCAGCTTATTATATAGCCATTAGGGGCGTGGCCGCCAGATGACGTCATCGGGAGACCACGCCCCCTTGTGTCACAGATGACGTCCCAGATCCCGGACCCCCGTCCCATTCACATAGGGAGGGGGTCCGGGATCTGGGGGGGCCCCCTTGTTAAAGGGGGCTTCCAGATTCCGATGAGCCCCCTGCCCGCAGACCCCCACAACCACCGGCCAGGGTTGTGGGGATGAGGCCCTTGTCCTCATCAACATGGGGGCAAGGTGCTTTGAGGTGCGGGGTGCAGAGCCCCCCCTGCCCCAAAGCACCCACACCCCCCCCCATGTTGAGGGCGTGTGGCCTGGTATGATCCAGGGGGGGTGGGGCCGCTCGCTTGTCCCCTCCCCTTTCCTGGCATGCCGGACTGCATGCTCGGATAAGAGTCTGGTATGGATTTTGGGGGGGACCCCACGCCGTTTTTTCGGCGCGGGGCTACCCTCAAATTCCATACCAGACCCGAAGGGCCTGGTTTGGAACCTGGGGGGGAACCCCACGCCGTTTTTTTCCCCATTTTGGCGTGGAGTTCCCCCTCAAGATTCTCACAGTGCAGGTCGCACCGCAAGTCGGATCACCCTGATCCGACCTGCGGTGTGACTTCCATTCAAATCAATAGGCTCCCATAGGGAACCATTGATTTTGAATGGAAGAAAAAAAACGTATAACGTGGCTTAACGCACGTTAAGCAACGTTATGAAGCCTTATGGAGCCTTTAGCAGCGTCAGACGTTTTTTGCAGCTTGACGCTGGAGCTCCTGAACCCACAGTTTCTGGGGTTTTTTTGGAGCTGTAAAACGCCTATGCCACTTGGAGCTCCTAAAAGCTCTATGTGTGCATGAGGCCATAGAATAACATGGATGGGCGTTCTGCAGCTGCAAAAAAAAACGTCTGACGCTGCTAACAGCAGCTGTAAAAACGTCCAGTGTGCATGAGGCCTAAAAGAAGGAAATGATACCTTGTAAAACATTGTGTTTATAGTTGTCTAGCAGCCTTAACAATGTTGATAAACATTTGCCTGGGCTCTTTTTTTTTTTTTTGACTGCTGTGAGTGAGCAGAGAACGGCTCGAGGAAATGGCATTTTAAGATCATGAGGGGCGGGTGAATTGAAATCGTGATTTTTTTAATAATTATTCATGCAGCTCTAGTTTTTAAGCAATTTATATTTACTAAAATAATAGCATTTCCATGTTCTGTGTATGGTGGGAGACCAGATATAGTGAATGCAGGGTCCTGGGTTTAGTAACACTTTAAGGCTCATACACACTATAAGAAAATCGGGGAAACATTTTCATCTGAGGAGCTTTAGTATGATTTTCTGATAGTGTGTACACAACTTTCCAATTCCAACCTTCTGAACGAAAATATCCGATGGGACAAGGTCCAAAAGTTTTCTGGTACGGAAACCGAACGAACAATTTCACTTAATGTGTACAATTTTCGTACAAGAAAAATCAGAAAGACTGCACATGATCAGAAATGAACAATAAAAAAAAGCCTTTGTTGTACGAGAATTTTCGCACTTATTTTCCTTTCTCAGTTCTGACTTGCTGTGAAACAACAAGGAAAATCGGACAATCGCTCGCCTGATTTTCTTATAGTGCGTACCCTACTTTAGCCTCCGATCTGCAGGTATCATAGTGCTGCACATGTGAATGGTTATGACACCAGACATTTGATGGCTTGACATTTTGATTGAGAGCACACACGATTGTGACAGTTGTCATGTAAAAACAAAAAGGAGAGATCAGCACCACTACCTAAGTGTAGTATTTATTAACCACTTAAGGACTGCCCCATAGCAAATCTACTGCTACAGCCCTCCTGTGCAGAATCACCTAGCTGGTGGTGGCCTGCTTATGCTGTGATTACTCACAGCAGAAGCCAATCTGCAGGTGTAGGGCAGAGACACAGAAAGGAGCGCTGCCTATGTAAGCAAGGCAGTGCTCTCTTCTGACAGGCAGTGAAGTGATGGATTTTGTGTTCCTGCAAAGCAGGGAATAAAATCCATCACATTCCTTTAGTAGAAACACCAAACACTGGCTGGGCACAGCCATTTGATCACCATAGATGTTTAAGCTCTTCCCAGTCAGTGTCATTACAGTAACAGTGCATATTTTTAGCACTGAATTAGTTTCACTGGTTCCCACAGAGTGTCAAAAGTGTCAGATTGTCCACCGCAATATCGCAGTCTCGCTATAAATTGTTAACCATGGCATTACTAGTATAAAAAAATAAATAAAAATTCCAGTATATATCCCATAGTTTGTAGATGCTATAACTTTTGCACAAACCTATATACACTTATTGGGTTTTTCTTTTACCAATAACATGTAGCAGAATACATGTTAGACTAAATTTATGAAGAAATTCGATTTTTTTTTTTTTTATTTTATTTGATTGAATATTTTTAATAGCAGAAAGTAAAACATTTTGTGTAATTTTCTTTGTTTTTTTTTTTCAAAATTGTTGGTCATTTTTTGTTTATAGTGCAAGAAATAAAAAACTGCACTAGTGATCAAATACTACAAAAAGAAAGCTCCTATTTGCGGGAAAAAAATTACATACATTTTATTTGGGTACAGTGTTGCATGTCCGCGCAATTGTCAGTTAAAGTAACACAGTGCCGTATCGCAAATAAAATGGCCTGGTCATGAAGGGGGGAAATCATCCGGAGGTCACGTGGTGAAAACATATTTATGAAATGGAAAACCATAAATATCCACTGACATTTACAAGATAATAAAAAGTGTATCGATAAATCTCCAGCAGATGGCAGCCTTCCCTGTGGTCAATGGGGATCAAGCCCCTCCAGGTGGATGTGATGTAAGGTGCTTGGAACCAGGAAGTAAACAAAGGAAACGCCAAGAAGAGTCAACAGAAGCAGTAGACTGTGTATATCACATGGATGAGAACCACTGTGGACAGCAAGGAAGTGTTGTAGGCCCACAAGATGGCCACAACAATGTCATGTGACATAAATGGGCATGATTACACGTTTTGGGTTATGGCCCCTTTGTCAGACCCCAAATGTCCTAAATATGTTTTAATAAATGCTACAGTTCGGTAGTGGCGCTTTTCTCTCCTTTTTGTTTTACATGGTTTCCTGGCGGGAGCCTTTCTAGATCCCCCTTGGAAGAGAGACTGCTGACGCTGCCATAGTGTAAACGTCATTCCACAGTTTTTTCATATAAACTTTTTTTTTTTTAACCCTTTGGCACCGGCCTCCATCGGCATGTTAAGGGGTTTGGAATTCCGGAAGGTGAGGCTTGTGACCGCTGTAATTGGCAGTCATATGATCGAAAAATGGCTTGCGATCGGGAGCTTTTCGTGAGCCGTCGGTCACTGTGGCGAGAGTGCGCAGGGGGCGTGCTCTTGGCACAGCTCTATCGGTGATAATGCACACTACTATGCAGCTGCTCCGCGCCAAGGCCTGGCCACTGAGAGTCTGCATAATTGTGTGCACTCAGCGCCTAGGGGTTAAAGCGATGTTCCAGCCTCCCCCTCCAAATATTAAAAGTCATCAGCTACACATACTGCACCTGCTGACTTTTAATATTAGGACACTTACCTGTCCGGGAGTCCAGCGATATTGGCTCCTCAGCCGGCCGATGTTTCCATCGGCTGTCGGGTGCTGCCACCGCCATTGCTGGTAAAGGAACCCGGCAGTGAAGCCTTGCAGCTTCACGGGCGGGTCCCTACTGCGCATGCGCGAAGTGCGCTGCGCATTCGGATTGGCTCAGCGGCGGGGGATGGAGGAGGGGGCCAAACTTCTGAGGGACAGTGCAGCGGCGCCGTCTCCTGGAAGTGGGGAAGGGTACCTGTTTTTGACAGGTCCCCATTCCCCCCTCCCCCTAAAAAAGGTGCCAAATGTGGCACCGGAGGGGGGGAGGAAGCAAATGAGCGGAAGTTCCACTTTTGGGTGGAACTCCGCTTTAAGGACTAAAAGACTCTCTCGTTTTGTTGTTTGTCATTCCATGCCCATTGTTATTTTTGGCAGTTGCAGTAGAGCCCCGTTTTTCTTGCGCCTGCATACGTTTAGGGTTTTTATTGCCCTTTATAAAAACTTTTTTAATTGTGACAGTTATGTATTCAATGTAACTGTCTTGGGAAACAGTTAAAGCGGAATTAAATCTATCGATTTTAAAAGTTTCAAAAAGCAGTTACATTTGCTTGTGCTTTCAACCAAACTGTCAAACCATCAAAAAAGCTGGAGTCAGAACTGATCACATGTGCAGCGTAATGCCAGTTGCAGATCAAACCGAGGCAAAGATGGCAGCTTCCTTGGCTGAAAACGATTGGGGGAGGGGATAGTTCCGCTTTAAATTGATTGGTTTTGTTTTTATTTTACTGTTTCCCAAAACAGCTCTAGTAAGGAATTCTTTTAAAATATTTTTATTGGATTCCTCTTATTCTGGTGGCAACCTCAAGGTTTGGAATTTTCTTTCACTTTTACTCTCGGTAATAACAATAAGCAGGACAAGTAGCGAAGATGAATCTACCTTACAGGGACGTGGACAGTGATAAAAACCTGACAGTTGTTCTAAAGATTTACCTTAATTTGTCACAATCCCATGTAAAGAATTTGTGTAGCTGATTTTATAAACGTCATGCAGTGTGCCTGACAGCTTACACTACATTTGTATTCCTGTTGGCCAAAAGACTGTTTTTCAGGAAATTGCTAGTTTGTTTATATTAAAGTGGACGCCTAATTTTAACCCAGAGTGTGGGAAATTTTTAACCAGTTCTGGACCTGAAGGATTTGCCCCCTTAATGACCATGCATTTTTTTGTGATTCGGCATTGCGTTTCTTTAATGGACAATTGCGCAGTTGTGCGACGCTGTACCCAAATAAATTGATGTCCTTTTTTCCCACAAATAGAGCTTTCTTTTGGTGGTATTTGATCACCTGTGCAATTTTTTTTTTTTTTTTGTGCTATAAACAAAAAAGTGCGACAATTCTGATAAAAAAAAAAAAAAAAAAACAATTTTTCACATTCTACTATACAACATTCCCAATAAAAAAAAAAAAAATCAAATTTTAGGGCAATTTGTATTCTGCTACATATTTTTGGTAAAAAAAAATCCCAGTAAGCGTATTTTGATTGCTTTGGTTTGCGCAAACGTTATCGCGTCTGCAAACTAGGGGAAAGATTTATGTCATTTCTTTATTTTTTTTACTAGTAATGGCGACGATCTGCGATTTTTAGCGGAACGGCAACATTACGGCGGACAGATCGGACCCCTAACTGATATTTTTTTACACTTATGGGGGTACCAGTGACATTACTACAGTAATCAGTGCTAAAAATATGCACTGTTACTGTAATAATGACACTAGTAGGGAAGGGGTTAACCCAGGGGGAATCAAAGAGTTAAGTGAGAGCCTAGGGGAGTGTTTTCTAACTGCGTGGGGGAGAGACTTCTGGAATCAACACGGGGACCTGTGATCCTAAATAGGAGGTTTACAGGCTCTCTGTGTTCATTCCAGAGAGAACAACGGTATGCTGTGTTTAGAACAGTAGACCGTCCTTCTCTGTCAGCAGGGAGCGATCATGGGTGCCCAGTGGCAATCGCGGCCACTGGTCCCGTGGATTGGCTTCCCTGCTTCCTAATGGGGGCGGGCACGTGCCCTCAGGAGCGCTTTCACCAACCAACATACCCGTACATTGGTTCGCACAGCCGAACTAGACTGCTGCAGTATATGTGTAGTAGGCAGTCGGCAAGTGGTTAAAAAAGAGAGATTAACTTAATTTTCTGTGCTGGTGACCCCACAAGAAGTGAGGAGAAGGTTTCCTAATGGGTTATAGCATAGCAAAAAAAACTCTTCCATAAACTCTCCAAAACTAAGAAACTAGGGCAGAATGATTAGTTCTCTTGAAAGCTCACCATTGTTTGTTTTCATCTGTTGGAACCTACTAAAGATACCCAGTGCTGCCATTTATCAGATAGAATCACTGACGGCCCTCCAGCTGTTGCAGAACTACACATCCCATGAGACATTGAAAAAATCTGACATTCACAGACATGACTAGGCATGATGGGAGTTGTAGTTTCTGAACAACTGGAGGTCCATAGTTTGAAGACCCCTGGTTTAATGGGTGTACTTGTGTAGCCAATAAAAATTTTCAATGTTTGACTCCACCGGGTTGCTAATTTATTATGCAGCATGGAAACTTCTACCTGTTCTCTTAGGATGCAGAGCTCAGGCCTAAATGAAACATGGTGAAGGGGACTATCGATGGGTAAGGGGTGGGCTTTTAAAAGAACTTTTCCCTTGACCCTGAATAGGCAAAGTTACAGACTCTTTTTAAAAAGTTTTTTTTTTTACTATTTTTTGCTGTCAGATTTCCCCTCACTTTCTGTCATGGGGACAAACTTTTCATCAGAAAGGGAATGAAGGACTCTTTCATACAGAGCCTCCAGTGGCACTAAAATTGACAGGAATTCTAAACCAGTGTTTCTCAACCTTTTTTCAGTCAAGGCACCCTTTTGAGTTGTGAACAATCTCAAGGCACCCTTCAAAATTATGGACAGTCCTGCGGCACCCAATTCTAAAATATAATAAACTATTCTAATAGTTTTACATAATACATCAACATCCACACACATAGGACACCCATTGTTAGAGGTGAATTATTCTTCCAAATCCAATACGCTTTTGCACACTGGTAGTGACTAGTATTCCAGTGTTTCTCTTCTCCCTCAGTTTTTCTCCATTGTTCAGCTAATGTGACCCCAGTGCTGACAGAGAGGGGCAGGGAAGGGTTATTGGTTGTTAGGACCCCGGTGGCTAGAAGGTTGTAATGGTGCACAATGAAAACCTGTGGCTTTGTGTAACTAAAAGGCAGCCTTTATCCATCTGCTGTCCTGTATACAATTTTGTAGGCATTTTGCCAAGGCACTCCTGAAGAGACCTCAAGGCACCCCAGGGTGCCTGGGCACCCTGGTGGAAAAAGGCTGTTCTAAACTGTCTTTACCTTTCTAAAACAAATCAATACCTTTTGGCTGTAGATACACTTTAAAGCGGAACTTTACCCAAAAGGTAAAGTTCTGATCCTCCTCCCTCCTCTCCCATATTTGGAATTTTTGTTGGGGGGAATGGGAGCAGGTACCTAGCTTTGGCAGTTTCCCACTCCCAGTTCGCTAGGTGATCCGAGCGGAAGTTTGGCCCCCCCTCCTTTCCCGCAGCGTTGTGGGACACATCACAGGTCCCAGGAGGCTGCGGGACCAAAAGCAGGGCGCAGCGCAACTTGAGTATGCATGGTGGGAAAGATAGTGAGTAACTATTCCACCTGTAAGCTAAAGGAAAGTATTTCAAGGTTATATGTGTAGAGGTTTGCAGAAATGGGCCAAGAAAGCCTTCCCACATCAGGCCCAAAAGCCCCCTTTAGACCTTAGGGTTACAATAAAATGCATAACCAAATGTGTACTGTGTTACATTAGGACTGCTCATTTATTTTTAATGGGGTGCCATTGCACCCCAAGATCGCCAGAGACCAGAGATGACACGTTTTAATGCAATGCCAGCTACTTTATTAGTGCATGGAGGTGCCAATAAAGCGGTTTTGTTCAAAAAGTTTGGTATATTTAGAGCAGGTCTTGGTTCAGTTCTACACACTGAGGATGGATGGGGGAAGGGTTTTAAAGTCCTGTTAGCTTGTGCCTGTACAAGGTGAGACCAGTCAGACCAGTTATCTGTCAGTTGTCACTGTTCAGTAGATTTATTTGAAATACTGTTACATGTTAACTCATTTCCAATTTCCTCCTTCTGTGAGTCTACCCCACAATTTCCCAGCCCCTCCCCCCTTCTTTTTAGACTTTTCTATTTTTCATATTCTCTCATTTGTGTTTTTTTTTTTTCCTTTTAACATACTTCATTGTAAACATGCTTTTAAAGTATAATTAAAGGCAAAACTTGTTTTTATTTAGTTTTTGATTGAGTGGAGAGGGATTAGAACACTTGTCAGTTTTTATTGTTGTCTGTGCCACTGTTAGTGAGATTTAGAGTCGGTTCACACTAAGGCGACACGACTCTGTACTACTTCGGGGGCGACTTGTGCATTCCCATGCACCACGACTTGCAGGGACTTCACATAGTGGAAGTCTATGCAAGTCGCTCCAAGGTCGCCCCGAAGTAGTACAGGACAGTCTTGTGTCGCTCCTATTAGAACGGGTCCTGTAGCGGTCAATGGACCACGAGGGAGCGCGACTTGTCAGGCTGACAAGTCGCCTGACAAGTTGCGCTAGTGTGAACCGGCTCTTAACCTCTCTATTTGTCCTGTTTACCATTATAGTTGAAAGTGAAAGTAAAAGAAAATCCCAAATTTTGAGTTGTCCCCAGAAAAGTAATAGAGAGGAAATCTTCCAATGGGGACACTAGTTCTGGTAAAGGAAGGAAGGAATTCCCCTAATTTATGGGGATTTCCTCTGAATTTCTGTTTGGCTGTGGGACAGGAAGTGAGGGGAAATCTCTGCAATGGGACACAGCTGGCGAAAAAAAAAAAAATCTGATAGGGGTTATAACCCTCCCTTACTCTATTCAAAATTAAAAAAAGTTTTGCCTAGCTGAGGCTCCGTGTGTGAATGGACACACAGAGCCACAAGTCGGGAGCGCGCCTGCTTGGGTGCCCCCAGAGCTAGTGGCTTGCTGTGGGGGCACCCAGCAGGGGGGTGGAGCCAGGAGCGCCGGCATGGGACCCGAGAAGAGGAGGATCCGGGCTACTCTGTGCAAAACCATTGCACAAAGCAGGTAAGTATAACATGTTTTGTTATTAGAAGAAAAAAAAATGAGACTTAAAGCGGAGTTCCACCCTGGGATTTTTTTTTTTTAATAAAAATACCCCCGGGACAGTCAGGGCTAGTACATTCCACAATGGCTAGCCTCTGATCTGTCCCGGGTTGCACTTACCTGCAAGAAGAAATACTTACCTTGAAAATGTATTGTCCAGCGCTGCCATCTCAGGTGCGGGCAGCTTGAAGCCAGCGCGATCCTCTTCTGTGTCCTCTTCCGTCTTCTTCGGTCCCACGATGCACTGCACCGGCCCCGCCATCACTTCCGGGGCTGCAGCGTCATCCCTGCACAGCTTCTGGGCATGCCCAGAAGCTGTTTAGCAAGGTATGACAGCGCCCGCACCGGAACTGACGTCGGGGCCGGTGCAGGCGCAATGATTCCTGGGAGCGATGACGTTCAGCTCCCAGGAATCATTGCAAAGCCAGGAAGTGACAAATCGCCTTGGCCGCCGAGGGGAGGAAGAGGAAGTAAGGTAAGTATATTTTCTTCTAAACCAGGTAAGTAAAAAAAAAAAATGCGATTATCCATTTGTTTTTCAGGTGACCCGGAGCGAGAAGATGGAGGTAAGTATAATTTTAGGGTGGAACTCGGCTTTAAATATCAGCCTCAGCCATCCCTTGCACACTCATATTATCAATGTGGTGCTGTTCCTTTGCTGTCCAATCACCAGGCTGCAGGTGGTGGTGGTGGGTGGGACGAAGGACGGGTGTCCATTAACTCAATAAAGTGTCACATTCCTGGCTGTGCTGTCTGTCTTACAAATCAAAGGTTTATTAATCCACAAAAGTAGGTAGACAGAAATATAAATCTATAGATCAATCGACCATATGTTCATTTTAACTGTGCACATTGTTTGCCTCCAAGGTTATGTTCACAGATCCGCAGGTGGGGAACTTTAGCAGACGGCACTGGGGCATCATTAAGTCTTAATGGCACCCCGTGCATTGGCAAAGGCAGCGTGTTTTTGCACACTTCAAATCGCATGGTGCTGCAGCACCATGCCGCTCACTGCAGGGCGATTCAGAGTAAGAAGGGCTGCAGACTTTTTTTCTGCGTTTCTGTGGGTTAGGAAGCCTATTGAAATAAATCCGCTGCTCTGCACACAGTTGCATAGGTCTGAAAAGAGATTAAAGCTGGGTATATATGAACAGAAAATCAAAACGCTGTTGGAATACAATAGCGCAGAAGGAGAGATCCCTGCATCCACATTGCTCGTATGTATGCGGGGATCTGTGAGGTTTATTCAAGCCACTTAAAGTGTTACTAAACCCACAACATAAAATCAGTCTACGTATGCAGTAGAGCTGCACGATTCTGGATTCTCGGCGTAACATCATCTTTTACATTATACAAAAAAAATTGGTCAACTTTACTATTTTAGTTTTTTCAAAATTTATCAAAGTGTATTTTTTACCCAAAAAAACTGCGTTTGAAAGACTTCTGTGCAAATACAGTGTAACATAAAAGATTGCAACCATCGCCATTTTATTCTCTAGGGTCTCTGCTAAAAAAATATCTAATGTTTGGGGGTTCTAAGTAATTTTCTAGCAAAAAATACTGATTTTAACTTGTAAGCAACAAGTGTCAGAAATGGGTTTAGTCATTAGGAGGTTAAACTGCCCTCACTTAGGCTCGGTTCACACTTCTGCGATGCGGGAAGGCTGCGAATATGCAGCGTGATCCCTCATCGCATCCGCACATCTGGCAGTTCACACTGCCATATGCGATATGCAGGGGGTGTCAATTAAATGTTAACGACACCCCCAGTTTGATTGCATATCGCAGTGCGATCTGCAAGTACTCACAGAATCGGATCGCACAAGTGTGAACCACTGTGCGATCAGATTCTGAGGTGGCTCAAAAAATGCCTCCTGTGTGTGTTTGCTGCGAATGCGCTGCAAATTCAGCCATACAAAGTGTATGGCTGAACTCGCATCCGCACATGAGATCGCATGTAATGAAGGAGCAGTGCGCTCCGAATTACATGCGATCAGCGCAATCAGCAATAATGTGAACCGGCACTTAGCCCTGGTTCACACTTATGCGAGTGCGGGGTTCGCATGTAATGTCGGAGCGCACTGCTCCTTCATTACATGCGATCAGCTGTGCGGTGCGAGTTTAGCCATACACTTTGTATGGCTAAATTCGCACCGCACCCGCAGAAAACTCGCACAGGACCCTTTTTTGCAGCCGCATCAGGATCGGATCGCACAGCGGTTCACACTTGTGCGATCCGATCCTGTGCGAACTGCAAGATCGCACTGCGATATGCGATCAAACTGGGGGTGTCGTTAAGATTACATTGACACCCCCAGCGTATCGCATATGGCAGTGTGAACTGCCTGGGGTGCGTGTGCGATGCGGGAACAGGCTGCGAATTCGCAGCCTTCCCGCATCGCATAAGTGTGAACCGCACCTGACAGACGAAAGTTCATTCCTCTGATCTAAACAAAAAGATACATTGTGTTTATAGTTATCTAGCTTGTTGATAAACATTGATTTTTTATTTATTTATTTTTTTTGACACCTGTGGGTGAGCAGAGAACCGCTTCATAAGAATAGAGGACCTGCCATTTTAAGATTGTGAGGGGGGGGGGGGGGGGGTGTATAGAGATCGTGATTTTCTTTTAACGATTAATCGTGCAGCTCTAGTATGCAGTAAAGCATGATTGTGATGCTCACTGTAGAGCCTAAGGGAATAATCCTTCGCATTGCGTAAAAAGGCTGTTTGATCCTCGCCTTCTTTTACTGTCCCCAATCCATCTGCTGATAGAACAGAGCCTTGGAGGCACTCTGCACATGCTCAATTTCTTGTGTATCGCTAGAGAGTTTTTTTTTTTTTTGGGTGGAGGGTGCATGTGATCAGCACAGGGCCAATTAGCACTGTCCAGACAGAGGGTCACGGGTCCTGCAGTCTGATAAGACAGTTGGAGGAGAATGAAAACTCCTCCTACAAGCTTTAACCAGTGCTTGGCCGGACACTGATAGAAGTCACAAGACTGCTGTATACCGATGAGAAAAGGTGTTTAGCAGTTTATATTGACTAAAATAATTGCATTTCAATGATTTGTGTAGGCATAGGCCGATTATCGGCAAGGCCGATATATCAAGGGCCAATATACACTTTCCCTGATATATTGGTATCGGCCCCGGAACTGGCCGATGTTGCCAATATTTTTGTGACGTCATTGTGCTTCTTAGGCCGCCTCCCTTGCCTTGGACAGCCTCATCTGTAGTCAAGACTAGTCTCGCAGGAGTTTATCACAGCCATACACCCACTCACAGCAGCCTGGTGCCAGCCAGCCACCCACATCCACAGGCCCTGTGCCAGCCAGCCACAGGCACTGTACCAGCGAGCGAGCCAGCCACCCACAGGCCCTGTACCAGCCAGTCACCCACCCACAGGCCCTGTACCTGCCAGCCACAGGCACTGTACCAGCCAGCCGCCCACATGCACTGTACCAGCCAGCCACAGTCCCTGTACCAGCCAACCATCCACAGCCCCTGTGCCAGCCAGCCGCCCACCACAGGGTGCCAGACAGCCAGCCACCCACAGACAGGGTGCCAGACAGCCAGCCAGCCACAGGCCCTGTACCAGCCAGCCTCAGGCCCCGTACCAGCCAGCCTCAGGCCCCGTACCAGCCAGCCTCAGGCCCCGTACCAGCCAGCCTCAGGCCCCGTACCAGCCAGCCACAGGCCCCGTACCAGCCAGCCACAGGCACTGTATCAGCCAGCCGCCCACAGGCCTTGTACCAGCCAGCCACCCACAGCCCCTGTGCCAGCCAGCCACCCAGCACAGGGTGCCAGCCAGCCACCCAGCACAGGGTGCCAGCCATCCAGCACAGGGTGCCAGCCAGCCACCCACCACAGGGTGCCAGCCAGCCACCCACCCACCACAGGATGCCAGACAGCCAGCCACCCACCCACCACAGGGTGCCAGCAAGCCAGCCATTATCATTAAACAAAAATGAACATGTTCAGTACCAGATTTGTGTCAAAAATTTTCTTTATTTTTCAAAACTTTCAACGTACAAAATATCGGCCGATAACGATACGTTGGGACCAAAATATCGGTATCGGCCCTGAAAAACCCATATCTGCCTATCCCTTGTTCTGTGTATACTGTCGGAGACCAGATATAGTGAATGCAGGGCCCTGGGTTTATTAACACGTTACACTCCACTAGAAAAGTTTCTTAGTCGTTGCTAAACACCAACTAGGTATAGTCACAGGTCATATATTCTTCACATGATTACATCCAACCAAAATTATTTGAAAGTGCTTTCCAAGTACCTTATTCTGTTATATTTGAGAATTAAAGTAGAACCATAATTCTAGTCGCATATGTGAGGTAGCCTGTCAGAAACAGCAATACCGGCCTTTCTGTTTTTCCCTGTTTTACCAGTGGAAAAATGTTGTAAATACCATTTGATCCTGCCAGTAGAACCACTGGAGAGCCACTACCTTTTTTTCTGTTCAAACTTTTTATTCAAGTTTTCAAAGTTTACATACAACAACCAGGAAGAATGGGACACGCATTTGGGAATATTGACTGTAATTGAAAAGACTAAGGGTAAGGTCTATGTGTCTAAGCCAAATGAGCATACAAGACACCTATAAACCCGTAGATCATGGGCCGATGAAAACTAGAGGATAGCGTATGCAGAAAATAAGGCGCTGAGAGCCGCTAACTCCGATGGGGTGACAACGCAGTGAAATTTCTGCAGCTTTGTCACTGCTGCTTAGATTTTGGCACAGCCGATAGCCCCTATCTGTGAATAGCTGCCCATAGTGCTGCCAACTGCCCTGTAGATTGACATTACATTGCTCAACCTGTATATACAGAATGAGAGAAATAATGGTAAAAACCCTGCTCAATCCTTTCCTCCCCCTCCTGTCTTATGTAACAAGGAGAAATCAAGCTTCCTAGCTGCATTTACTATTAAGAGGTACAATTTTAGGACATTTAACATACTAACTTGCCTTGAAAAGGAACTTTAATATAAAAACATACTGGGGAAAATCGTGTGACCTATAAATACTGTGGAAGTCATGAACATGGCATGGAAGCCATGAACATTATAGCTATACAGGTACAGATGAGAAGTATTTGCCTTGTAATTACTGAAGCAGGTGTCTCAACAAAGATTTTTTCCCATAACACCTGTTATTGTAAACAGCTAAATTTGGTCTTAAGGGAATTTATTTTTGTATATCAACTAAAATGGAATGGCTGTATCCTAGCACTATACATGTTCGAATGAAAAACTTGGATTTATGGATTTACTTTCTAGTTTGGACGTTAAAAAAGAAAAAAAAAATCCAAACTGCTGAAACTAAAGAATGGTTAAAAAAAATCTAAAGTGTACTGCAGCTTTACAATATGCAGATTGAAGCTGTGAAAGCAAAGGGAAAAAAAAAAAAAAGATATATATATATATATATACAGTGCATTGCGAAAGTATTCGGCCCCCTTGAACTTTACGACCTTTTGCCACATTTCAGGCTTCAAACATAAAGATATAAAACTGTAATTTTTTGTGAAGAATCAACAACAAGTGGGACACAATCATGAATTGGAATGAAATTTATTCGATATTTCAAACTTTTTTAACAAATAAAAACCTGAAAAATTGGGCGTGCAAAATTATTCAGCCCCCTTAAGTTAATACTTTGTAGCGCCACCTTTTACTGCGACTACAGCTGTAAGTCGCTTGGGGTATGTCTCTATCAGTTTTTCACATCGAGAGACTGAAATTTTTGCCCATTCCTCCTTTCAAAACAGCTCAAGCTCAGTGAGGTGTGATGGAGAGCGTTTGTGAACAGCAGTTTTCAGTTCTTTCCATAGATTCTCGATTGGATTCAGGTCTGGACTTTGACTTGGCCATTCTAACACCTGGATATGTTTATTTGTGAACCATTCCATTGTAGATTTTGCTTTATGTTTTGGATCATTGTCTTGTTGGAAGACAAATCTCCGTCCCAGTCTCAGGTCTTTTGCAGACTCCATCAGGTTTTCTTCCAGAATAGTCCTGTATTTGGCTCCATCCATCTTCCCATCAATTTTAACCATCTTCCCTGTCCCTGCTGAAGAAAAGCAGGTCCAAACCATGATGCTGCCACCACCATGTTTGACAGTGGGGATGGTGTGTTCAGGGTGATGACCTGTGTTGCTTTTACGCCAAACATAACGTTTTGCATTGTTGCCAAAAAGTTTGATTTTTGGTTTCATCTGACCAGAGCACCTTCTTCCACATGTTTGGTGTCTCCCAGGTGGCTTGTGGCAAACTTTAAACAACACTTCTTCTTATGGATATCTTTAAGAAATGGCTTTCTTCTTACCACTTTTCCACAAAGGCCAGATTTGTGCAGTATACGACTGATTGTTGTCCTATGGACAGAGTCTCCCACCTCAGCTGTAGATCTCTGCAGTTCATCCAGAGTGATCATGGGCCTCTTGGCTGCATCACTGATCAGTCTTCTCCTTGTATGAGCTGAAAGTTTAGAGGGACGGCCAGGTCTTCGTAGATTTGCAGTGGTCTGATACTCCTTCCATTTCAATATTATCGCTTGCACAGTGCTCCTTGGGATGTTTAAAGCTTGGGAAATCTTTTTGTATCCAAATCCGGCTTTAAAATTCTCCACAACAGTATCTCGGACCTGCCTGATGTGTTCCTTGTTCTTCATGATGCTCTCTGCGCTTTAAACGGACCTCTGAGACTATCATTTATACAGAGACTTGATTACACACAGGTGGATTCTATTTATCATCATTAGTCATTAAGGTCAACATTGGATCATTCAGAGATCCTCACTGAACTTCTGGAGAGAGTTTGCTGCACTGAAAGTAAAGGGGCTGAATAATTTTGCACGCCCAATTTTTCAGTTTTTTTATTTGTTAACAAAGTTTGAAATATCCAATAAATTTCATTCCACTTTATGATTGTGTCCCACTTGTTGTTGATTCTTCACAAAAAATTACAGTTTTATATCTATGTTTGAAGCCTGAAATGTGGCAAAAGGTTGCAAAGTTCAAGGGGACAGAATACTTTCGCAGGGCACTGTATATTTATACATTTCACGTTTTAAAAAGCGCTAAATTGAAAAAAAAAAAAACTGTCATTTGTAAATAAATTTGTAAAGCTCTATACCAGAATCATAATTTTAGTGTCATTTTAAACAGGACAAATTATAGAATAAAATGCACCTTTTTTCTGCAGTAACAGGATTTATTTTTTAACACTTCGCAACGAAAAGAAAAAGTGCGTTTTGTTTAGTTTTTTTTTTTTTGCATTTTATTGACAACTGCAAAATAAATAAATAAAATTATTTATTAATCAATAAATAAATTTGGCCCTTTTAAGGCTGTTGGGCAGAAGTGACGTTTGACGTCGCTCCGGTCCTTCAAGGGCATAGAGTCGAGTGGGGGCCATCTTGCCCTCACTCGACTTCCTGCCCATCCGGATTGGATTATTTTCCCGGCTACCGATGACTCCGGTAAGATGGGAAAGAGTGGGAGGGGGGTGGGCACCTCTCCCGCAGCCCATAAAAGGGATTATGTGGCGACTCCTCGGCTGGGACCACTTTTATGTTAAAACAGACTTCCCGCCATCTGCTGTCATAACACAGGTATTTAACGTCAAAGTAGCGGCGTAATTACACGGTGGGTGGTTCAGAAGTGGTTAAAGGTGTAAAAATATTAAAACACTTAAAAAAAAAAAAAGTTTAAATAGGTTTAAAAAAAAGTTTAAATACTGCTTTTCTTGACAGCTGAAGCTGCCGACCTTCTCTGTGTACAAAACCATGATGGCTTTGGTTAATCAAACCCAACATACCGTAGTTGTTTTACTGGAGGAAGGGTCACATGACCTCCGGCTGCTCTTCTCTCCCAATCTAAAGGCTACAGACCGCCTTGGCTGAAGTCTGAGGTGGATCCCAGGGGAAGAGAGTGGCCAGAGGTCATGTGACTGGCTAGAAAAGATCTGAGATAAGCTATTTAGAGCCATCATTTTTTACAAAAATTTACAGATAGATACAGCTAGATAGAACAGAGGGGCAGGCAGTGATTTTTTTTTTTTACTTTACAACCACTTTATTTAAAAGGCTGGCCATGCATCACACATTGATGGGATTCCCATTTTAGCGGAATTGAGTTCAGTTGTGTAGGTGGAGTTTTTATGTGAAGGACCTGGACCGACTTCCAGCACCAGAACCTGGGAGACTCAGAACCTAATGCAGTGATCATGGAGATTGGAGTGTGATCCAGTACAGAAATGTAATCTGTCTCAGCCAATTGGGCAATATACATGCCCTATTGGTGGACAAAAAAGTAATCAGTAATCAAGATGAATGTAGGTCTGATGTGGAGTAGAGTAGAATGTATAATCTCTATGATAGTTATGTAATAAGTGCCTGTCATCTGTCAGTTTTAGTATAGAGAGCCTTCTTAAAACGGTTAAGAAAGGGAAAGGCTAAGGCCCCTACACATCGGCAAGGCTCCATTGGAGTCCGCCTGTTCAGCAGGGAATCTGGCCGCTTATCCCTGCTGAACAGGTGGGTGGCTGGTCCGCTTATGCAGAGTGGATACAGACACAGACCGCTCTCTTCTAGGGCAGTCAGATGTAAACGCCATCCATCTGTTTTTAGCAGACAGGATTGGATGTCGGCGGGTGTCAAGGAACACATGTCCATTGACACTTGCCGCTCCATAGAGGAGACTCGAGGGTCCGATCAGGTCCTCCTGGAAAACAATGTAAAAGGGCCCTGAGTGTGAGGAGGGAAGTTCAACTTTAACAATGACAGCATGGAAACTTGGCTACGGAGGATATCCCATCATCGTACATTGTGAAGTTACTTCAATAAAACTACTTGAGCATAAAGTCGTTTTTGCACATGTTTTATTTTCAGGGCTGAAAAAATATATAAATGTATTTTTATATTTTTTTTTGGTCTGGTAAATATGACATGTTACATGAATATGAAATCCTTTATGGTGCGCTGGGCTTCCTTTTGTTTTTTTTGTTTTTTTATTGAGGTACACGACAGGACAAAATACTACTACATATCAATACAATCTGTGAACATCCAATAACAGTTACATGCAAAATGCATACAAACAAGACTGCAAAGCACACTAGCAATAAAATATATGAGGAAACGCCACAGGGACATGATTTGGCTAAAGTTCAAAGATCGAAATACCCACAGAAAAATTACTTTGGAGAACAATACTAACCTGTTCATACTGGAAGGTTTGTAAAACCTATGGGTATAATACCACTATAAGGCAGGGTTAGTACAATGACCCTCCTACAGTAAAGGCCACCAATCCCCAGCCCCAGAGCAGTTGTACCTTTAAAGTCCTAATTTTTAAAGACAGTTTACCGATTGGAATGGTACCAGCTGATTGAATAAAGCAATATTTAAAAAAGGGGCCAGATATATACCTGGAAACTACAAACAAGTCAGCCTAGCATCAATGGTATGTAAACTATTTGAAGTAATGATAAGGGAACATATCCAAGAATTTTCTGATGAAAATGGTATCAGTAGTAACCAACATTGTTTTATGAACATCTGTTCTTTAGGGTTTGTACGGTCATTAAATTCCTGAAAAAGTCATGGGATTTTGAAATGGCACTTTCCAGGCCTGGGAAAGTTTTTTGGAAAATGACTGAAGCTCACAAAGTTTTGGAAAAGTCATGGAATTGAGAAAGGCGCCACTGTGGAGCAGATGCTTAATAATTTTATTGACACATTTTACATGGTGTAAGCGTCTATCTGCATAAACTGAAATCTGAATAATCTGAAAAACCGCGGACCCGGAGGGACACCTACCTCCTATGCAGATAGACGCTTACACCATGTAAAATGTGTCAATAAAATTATTAAGCATCTGCTCCACAGTGGCGCCTTTCTGTCTTTTCTGCCTGTTCGTGGGACTGTGGCTTCGGCCTACAAAGGATAAGCGCTACATATTTGTGCAATCTGTGCCATCCACCAGTCCGGCTGCACCTTCATGACTGCCTGAACTGAAGCTTTATCCCCAAGAACGCCCATTAATCTTCTTTCTCTAGTAGACTAATATAAGAGTAAGCGCCGCATTTGTGCACCTGTGCCATCCATTCCAGTCCGGCTTCACCTCCATCATGACTGCCTGAACTGAAGCTTTATCCCCAAGCAGGAGCACCAATTAATCTTCTTTCTGCAGTATATTGGTCAAATTACAATAGTTAAACGTTATGGGGGTAACGCAGTTTCAGCTAATGTTAGTGTGTAGCAATGCCAGGGAAATGCAGCTTTAGGCCCCTTTCACACATTCAGGTCCGTCGGCGGACTCCGTTTATCTCAGCGGGGGATCGATCTGCCGATCCCCCCACTGAGCAGGCAGATGGCAGCTGTGTCTCCGCGCTGTGTGCGGAGACAGAGCTGTCAGGTCCCGCTGTTTTCTATGGGGGAATCGGATGGGAACGGATTGTCTGTCCGTTCTCATCCGATCCGATCCGCTGGGCGGATGGAAAATAGGGTTTCCATTCGTCCAGATTTGACGGATCGGATGTCAGTGGACACGTCTCTGCTGACTTCCGATGCCCCATAGAGATGCATGGGGCATCCGTTCAGATTCGCCAAAAAAACGGACAGGCGGATCTGAACGGTCTGCCTGTGTGAAAGGGGCCTAAAAAATGTATGGCTTCATGATGAAAAGTATGAGAGGTGGCTGGGGAAAGATCAGGACCCGGGACTTGCTAAATGTACACTGTGTCGTAAAACGTTTGACATTTCAAATATGGGAGAGGCAGCGCTGTCTAGCCACTCTGAAGGTGCAAAGCACTAGTCTGCAGCTGCATGCTCGACAGCTCCCAATCCGATCGCTGGCTTTTTCACCCATGCACCTGAAGTGACACCGGCTCCCAGCTTGCTTACTTGAAGTCATGGAATTTTATTGGTAAAAATGTGTATGAACCCTGGTTCTTGCCAGATCAACCTTTTAACATTCTATGAGAAGATGAGCTGTAATTTGGATAGAGGAAGGCCTGTGGATTTAGTGTACCTTTTGATTTTGCTAAGGGATTTGATACAGTAGTATATAAACGATTAATTTACAAATTAAGGTTTTTTGGTTTTGGTGATATTGTATGTACCTGGATAGAAAACTGGTTGCAGGAGCACATCCAGAGGGTGGTGATTAATGGCTTGTATGTGAATGGTCTGAAGTTTTGAATTGGGTACCCCAGGGCTCTGTCCCAGGACTGATTCTGTTTATCTTGTTCATAAACAATATGGAGGTTGGAATAAATAGTTAAATCTCAGTGTTTGATGATACAAAGCTAAGCAGGGCAATAACTTCCCAACAGGATACAGCAACTTTACAAGAAGGCCTAGTTAAAATAGAGGGTGGAAATCTATATGGCAGATGAGGCTTAATATTAAAAAATGTAAAGTATTGCACTTGAATGCAAAAAAAAGGGCATGCAAGTTACTGGAGGAGAACATCTGGGGGATAACTAGAAATGCATTCCTAGTTCTGTGCTGCTGAATATAAAAAGGTGTATTACAAAGGGTTTAAGAGACAATGTTTCTAATTGAAAGTATGTCTAGGACTGTCATTTTATATATTGCACTTCTATATAGGTGACTGAACAGAAAATATTTTTCAGTATTGGAATAAGGTGAAGAAATGTAGCTATATGTGACATTTATGAGGTGCTTCTGGTCTGAAATGGAAAAGATAAATGTAGAACTTGTTCTTTGAAGAATTCTGTGTAATAAGAAAATGCAGTGCATAATAACTACTGAAATTCCAATGAAAAGAGTCAGCAGCTACGAATACTGTAGATGCTGACTTTTAATATTAGGACACTTACCTGTCCTGGAATCCAATGTTTCCATCGGCTCTCGGGTGCTGCCGCTGGCATTGCCTTCACAGTCGATTCCCTACTGCGCATGCGCTGCGCTTTGTGAATGGCCCCGATGACAGGGGAAGAAGGAGAGAGGCCGAACGTCTGGGTAATCTCGCCACGACGAGATCGCCCGGAAGTGGGAGCGGGTACCTGTCAAATCCAGATGTGGCAGCGGAGGGGGAGAGGAGGCAGATAAGCAGGGCTTCCCCTTTTGGGTGGAGCTCTGCTTCAAGGACCGCCCTATAACTGATAAACGCTACAGGGCAGCCCTCCTGCAAAGATCCACGTGTATATACATTATTCTGCCTTTCCAAAAAGGGGGCATGGCGCTTCTGCTGTGATTACTCAGTGCCAGGCACTGGAAGTCCAAAGGGCACTCACCGATCATCTGATGGAGAGACAGAATAGAGCACTGCCTATGTAAACAAGGCAGAATGGAGCACTGCATATGTGCAGAGCTCTGTTCTGATGGGGGGAAGGGAATAAAGGAAATGATAAACCATCACTTCCCTTAGTAAAAGCAGCGCACACACGGAAACACTGGCTAGGCACACAGTTAAAGTGATTGTAAACGATCACCTTGTAAAACAACCCATTCAGTTTTTAAAATCGAAATGAAAGGCAAAACATTTTTGTATAAATATAAAAAAAACCTTATAAATACCTTTTTTTTTTTTTTCCCCCCTTTTTTTATAAGTGATCACATTCCCTCTTTTCTCAGCTGCATAAGAGCTGGGGGAGAAGATGTAGCAGCCCACTGAGCTTCCCAGTGAATGGCTGTGCAGTGGAGGCATGTTAGGACAAGTCTGATTATTGGAGGAGAGTAAACAGTCCCCAGCATAGCTAGAGAACTGACGACGCTGTGCTCTCCTGCTTAGTGTGGTCAGTTTTTAATAGGACAGCAAGGGGATTAGCAGGAACACCAGGGATTTCACATAAAGGAAGCAATACAAAGAGAACAAGATACTTTCTCATACAAGTACATGGTATAGCAGGCACATATCTGGAATATGAAGTGTTGGATTAACAATCGCTTTAACCCTTTGATAGCCCTAGATATTTAACCTCTTCCCAGCCAGTGTCATTAGTACAGTAACCGTGCATATTTTTAGCACTAATCACTGTATGATTGTCACTGGTTCCCACAGAGAGTTAGTTGGCGTCCGATTGTCCGCCTCAAGATCACAGTTCTGCTATAAGTTGCTGATCGCTGCCATTACTAGTAGTAAAAATAAATAAATAAAAATGCCAGTATATACAGTATCTCACAAAAGTGAGTACACCCCTCACATTTTTGTAAATATTTTATTATATCTTTTCAAGTGACAACACTGAAGAAATTACACTTTGCTACAATGTAAAGTAGTGAGTGCACAGCTTGTATAACAGTGTAAATTTGCTGTCCCCTAAAAATAACTCAATACACAGCCATTAATGTCTAAACCACTGGCAACCAAAGTGAGTACTTCCAGTGACCAGTATGAGAGAGTGAGAGCGATTACACCAAATTTAACACACCTGCTCCCCATTCACACCTGAGACCTTGTAACACTAACGAGTCACATGACACCGGGGAGGAAAAATGGCTAATTGGGACCAATTTGGACATTTCCACTTAGGGGTGTACTCACTTTTGTTGGCAGCGGTTTAGACATTAATGGCTGTGTGTGGAGTTATTTTTAGGGGACAGCAAATTTACACAATTTCCCTGGAAGCTCAGGTCCTGAATCTAGGGAAGCAGCTGGCAACACTGAGACGAATGTCCATACCGGAGGAGAGCCAGGATCGTACCAGTCAGGTGCAGACAGGGGTCTGCACAGAGGTGGGCGGAGTATTGGAGGTGCAGGCATCAGAGCAGAGTAGAGGGGTGACAGTTAGGAGGGGTAGAAGGGGACAAGGCAAGGAGGCTGATCCTGGGCTGGAGCACCCCAATAGATACGCCCCGTTGTGTGATGTTGGGGAAACCAGTCAGGGACCAGCATTGCTGGAGCAGAGTGACGCCCCTAGCTGCCAGGGGAAGAACTCCTCCAGTGAGGCCGGGAGAAAGGGAAAGGAAAGACAGGTGCTGGTGGTAGGGGACTCAATTATTAGAAGGACAGATAGTGTAATCTGTGACAAAGACCGTGTGCGCCGAACAGTCTGTTGTTTGCCGGGCGCTCGGGTTCGTCACATCGCGGATCGGGTGAACAGATTATTGGGTGGGGCTGGGGAAGACCCAGCTGTCATGGTACACGTGGGTACCAATGACATAGGCAGAGGAAGATGGAGAGTCCTAAACAATTTCAGGGACTTAGGCGCTAAGTTGAGGACTAGGACCTCCAAGGTAGTACTTTCCGAAATACTACCTGTACCTCGAGCCACACCAGAGAGGCAGCGGGAGATTAGGGAAGTTAACGAGTGGCTGAGGAGCTGGTGTAGTAAGAAGGGTTTCGGGTTCCTGGAGAACTGGGCCGACTTCTCAGTCGGTCACCGGCTCTTTGGTAGGGATGGATTGCACCTAAATGGGGAGGGGGCAGCCGTACTGGGTGAGAGGATGGCCAAAAAGTTAGAGGGGCTTTTAAACTAGGGAATGGGGGGGAGGGTACAGATGTAGAATTAGCCAGTGGAAAGCAAGATTCAGAGGGCAGAAATGGGGGCATTAGCGGTAGGATGTTCGGAGCTCCTAAACCCAGGGTGGGTACGGGGAAAAATCAAGAGAGCAGCCTAAAACATCAAATGAGGATAAATGTAACCGATCAAAATTACGAGGCTTGTATACCAATGCCAGAAGCCTGGCCAACAAGATGGGAGAGCTGGAGCTGCTGATGTTTGAGGAGGACTTAGATTTTGTGGGGATAACTGAGACTTGGTTTGACAGCTCTCATGACTGGATGGCGACCATTCAGGGGTATTCCCTTTATCGCAGAGATAGAGAAGATAAAAAAGGGGGAGGGGTATGTTTGTATATTAAGAACAGTATACAGGTAAATATGAGGGATGATATTAATAATGGAGCTATGGACAAGGCAGAATCCCTATGGGTAGAGCTTCAAAGGAAAGGCACGGTGGGGAAGGTAATATTGGGCGTATGCTATAGGCCCCCCAACCAGAGGGAGGAGGGTGAGGCGGACCTCATGTTACAGATAGGATTGGCAGCAAGGATGGGAAATGTCATTATAATGGGGGACTTTAATTATCCAGATATAGACTGGGCAGAAGGAACCGCGCATTCAGCCAAGGCTCGGCAGTTCCTAAATGTTTTGCAGGACAATTTCATGGGTCAGATGGCGAATGCACCGACAAGAAACAATGCGGTACTTGACCTACTGATTACCAACAATACAGACCTGCTCACGGATATAGAAATACGGGACAACTTAGGGAACAGTGACCATAGGTCAATTGGTTTCAGTATTAATTACAGTAATAGGAAACACAAGGGTAATATAAGGACACTGAATTTCAAAAGAGCCAATTTCCCTAAACTGCGCTCGCTGCTAGAAAATATCAAATGGGATAGAACCCTGGGAACAAAGAACACGGAGGAAAAATGGGAGTGCTTCAAGAGCATACTTAACAAGGGGGTGGGCCAGTGCATTCCACAGGGAAATAAATTTAAAAGAGCAAAACTAAACCCTGGGTGGCTAAACTCCAACATAAAAATGTATATTAGTGCTAAAGAAAAGGCCTTCAAAAAATACAAGACTGAGGGGTCATTGGCAGCATTTAAGCACTACAAAGAGTGTAATAAGAAATGTAAAGACGAAATCAGGGCAGCTAAAATAGAACACGAGAGACATATAGCGGAGGAGAGTAAAAAGAACCCCAAGAAGTTCTTTAACCACTTGTCTTCTGTGCACTTAAACACCCTTCCCATCCAGGCCAATTTTCAGCTTTCAGCGCTGTCACACTTTGACTGACAATTGCGCGGTCATGCTACACTGTACCCATATGAAATTTTTATCATTTTTTTCACACAAATAGAGCTTTCTTTTGGTGGTATTTAATCATCTCTGGGTTTTTTATTTTTTACAAAAAAAAAGAAAAAAGACAGAAAATTTTGAAAAAAAAAAAAGTTTTTCTTATTTTCTGCGAGTAAATTTTGAAAATAAAATTTTCTCCCTCACTGATGTGCGCTGATGAGGCGGCACTGATGGGCACTGATAGGCTGCACTTATGGGCACTGATAGGCTGCACTTATGGGCACTGATGAGGTGGCACTTATGGGCACTGATGAGGTGGCACTTATGGGCACTGATGAGGAGGTACTAATATGCCGCACTGATGAGCACTGATAGGCGGCACTGATAGGTGGCACTGATAGGCGGCACTGAGAGGTGGCACTGCTGGTCACTGAGACGTGGCACTGCTGGGTACTGAGAGGTGGCACTGCTGGGCACTGAGAGGTGGCACTGACGGGTGGCACTGATGGGCACTGATAGGTGGCACTGATGGACACTGACGGGTGGCACTGATGAGCACTGATGGGCGGCACTGATGAGCACTGATGGGCAGCACCATCAGTGCCCACACTCAGTGCCCATAGTGCTGCCAGTCAGTGCTCATCAGTGCCTAGATGAGCAGGCACTGATGGGCACTGACTGGCAGCACTATGGGCACTGATTGTGGGCATTGATGGGGGCACTGATGGCGGGCACTGTGGGCACTGATGGGGGGGCAATGTGTGTGTTTTTTTTACCTTCAGTAATCAGGGCACTGGTGATCAGTGCCCTGATTACATGTCTCTGTGTCCCCAGCGGCTGTCGGCTCCCCCTCCTTCCTCACACTGCAGTGTCTGTGTGAGGAAGGAGCGCCGGCGATGAGAGATGATCTCATATGTTTACATATGAGATCATCTCTCATTGGACGGCTTGATCACGTGGTGAATGGCCGCTGTGATTGGCCATTCACCACGATCTGTGATCGGCCGTGTCCAAGGGACACGGCTGACACAGATTCTCCCCGCTGCGCGCTCGCAGGAGCGCGCGGGGGGGCGTGTCACTGGAGGCCGTTTAAAAACGGGCTCCCGAAAATTCGAGTCCGCGCTGCAGCCGTATATAGGCTGTAGCGCGGATGTGAGGAGGTTAAGTATATAAACAGTAGGAAAGCGAGGCCAGAGCACATTGGCCCCATAAAATATGATAAAGGAAAAATGGCCACAGAGGACAGAGAAAACGCGGAAGTGTTAAATAATTTATTTTCTTCAGTCTTCACAAAGGAATCGGGGGGCTACACGAACCCAGCTTGTAAGGCCAAACTAAATAATACACCTCAGGAAGTGCCGCCATGGCTAACAGAGGATAGACTTAGAGCTAAACTAGAGAAACTTAACATAAATAAATCCCCGGGACCGGATGGCTTGCACCCAAGGGTTCTTAATGAGCTCAGCCAGGTGATTGCCAGACCATTATTCTTGATCTTTAAGGATAGTTTACAGACGGGTATGGTGCCAGCTGATTGGAAAAAAGCCAACGTGGTACCAATATTTAAAAAGGGGCCGAGATATATCCCGGGTAACTATAGGCCGGTCAGCCTAACATCAGTAGTCTGCAAAATTTTGGAGGGGATGATAAGGGACCACATACAAGACTTTAGTAATGAAAACGGTATTATAAGTAGTAATCAGCATGGATTCATGAAAAATCGTTCGTGCCAAACCAATCTATTAACCTTCTACGATGAAGGGAGCTGCCACCTAGATAAAGGTAAGCCTGTGGATGTGGTGTATCTGGACTTTGCAAAGGCCTTTGACACCGTTCCCCACAAACGCTTACTGTACAAACTAAGGAAGGTAGGTATGGACCATAAGGTGAGTACCTGGATAGAGAACTGGCTCCAGGGGAGAGTACAGAGGGTGGTGATTAATGGGGAGTACTCGGATTGGGCGGGTGTGGAAAGTGGGGTCCCCCAGGGTTCAGTCCTGGGACCAATCCTGTTTAATTTATTCATAAATGATCTAAAGGAGGGGATATCTAGTACAATCTCAGTATTTGCAGATGATACTAAATTAGGCTTGCCAATATCTTCTATGCAGGATGTGGAAACCTTGCAAGCAGACCTGAACAAAATAACAGGGTGGGCAACTACATGGCAGATGAGATTTAACCACTTTACCTCCGCCCACAGTAATATTACTGCGGCAGAGTGGCTCGTTATCGTCTGACGACGTAGTACTACGTCGTCAGACACTCCCCCTTCTGGCCGCCGGAGGCTCGCTCCCGCTGTTTTCGGTCACAGCGGGAGTCGGGCCAGGGGAAGAGCAGCGGCGATCGCCGCCGCTCATCCCCGATCGTCGGGGATCTAGTGTGGAGATCCGCCCGCCTGTGTAAACACAAGCGGGCGGATCTCCCAAGTGACAGGGAGTGACAGATCGGAGTGTTCAGCATAGCTGGACATCCGATCTGTCCCTGTGTCACTCAGTCACCTCCCCCTCCACACGTCAGTAAGCACCAGGCATACATTAACCCCTCCCTCTCCAATAAAATTAACCCCTTCCCTGCCAGTGTCATTTTTACAGTAACAGTGCATATATATAGCACTGATTACTGCAGTAATGTCACTGGTACCCCCAAAAGTGTCAAAAATGTCAGTCAAGGGTCCGATCTGTCCGCCGCAATGTCGCAGTACCGCAAAAAAAATCGCAGATCGCCGCCATTACGCGTTAAAAAAAAAACACCAAAAATGACAGAAATCTTTCCCTTTGTTAGTAAACGCAATAACTTTTGCGCAAACCAATCAAAATACGCTTATTGTGATTTTTTTTACCAAACATGGGTAGCAGAAAACAAATTGGCCAAAAATGTAAAAAAAAAAATAGTTTTTTACATCTTTTTTGGGGGGAATTTCATATAAAAAAATGTTAAAAATATTGTTATTTTTCAAAATAAATGCTCTTTTTTTGTTTATAGCGCAAAAAGTAAAAATCGCACAGGTTATCAAATACCACCAAAAGAAAGCTCTATTTGTGGGAAAAAAAGGACGTAAATTTCGCTTGGGTACGGCGTCGCACGACCGCGCAATTGTCAGTTAAAGTCGCACAGCGCCGAATCGCAAAAAGTGGCCTGGACGTAAGACAGCAAAATCCTCCGGTGGTAAAGTGGTTAATGTTGAAAAATGTAAAGTAATGCACTTGGGGGCCAGAAACCAGAAAGCAAGCTACTCACTAGGGGGGGAACCTCTGGGTGAGTCTAGGATGGAAAGGGACCTGGGGGTACTGGTAGACACCAGGCTTGGCAGTGGCATGCAATGCCAAGCCGCCGCAAGCAAAGCCAACAGAATACTGGGTTGTATAAAAAAGGGGATTCACTCCAGAAATAAAGAGATTATTCTTCCACTCTACAAGACTCTGGTCCGGCCACATCTGGAGTATGCTGTCCAGTTCTGGGCACCGGTCCTCAGGAAGGATGTGCTGGAACTGGAGAAAGTCCAGAGAAGGGCAACAAAAATAATTAGGGGAATGGAGGACATCAGCTATGAGGAAAGACTACAAGCACTGAACTTATTCTCTCTGGAGAAGAGACGATTGAGGGGGGATATGATATCAATGTACAAATACTGTACTGGTGACCCTAGCATAAGGAACAAACTATTCAGAGAAAGGAAATACAATAAGACACGTGGCCACTCACTAAAACTTGAGGAAAGGCGGTTTAACCTTAAAGTGCGTAAGGGGTTCTTCACTGTCAGAGCAGTAAGGATGTGGAATTCTCTTCCACAAGCAGTCGTATCAGCAGGGAGCATTGATAGTTTCAAAAAACTATTAGATGGACACCTTTAAAGACCACAACATACAGGGGTATACAATGTACGGTTAAAAGCAAACACACACACACATCATAGGTTGAACTGGATGGACTGATGTCTTTTTTCAACCTCACTAACTATGTAACACTGTTATACAAGCTGTACACTCACTACTTTACATTGTAGCAAAGTGTCATTTCTTCAGTGTTGTCACTTGAAAAGATATAATAATATATTTACAAAAATGTGAGGGGTGTACTCCCTTTCATAGTTTGTAGATGCTATAACTTTTGTGCAAACCATTAAAAATACGCTTATTGGGATTTTTTTTTTACCAAAAATATATTGCAGAATACATATCTGCCTTTTATGGAGAAATGTAATTTTTTCATTTTATTTATTTATTTTTTAATGTATAGGTTTTGTAGCAGGAAGTAAAAAATGTTTTTTCTTTCAAAATGGTTGGTCTTTTTTGTTTAAAGCACAAAAATAACCGCATTGGTGATCAAAAACAACCAAAAGAGTTCTATTTCCGGGGAAATAAACGGCATCAATTTTATTTAGGTATAGCGTTGCATGTCCACGAAACTGTCAGTTAAAATTATGCAGTGCCGCTTCGCAAAAAATGGCCTGATCATGATGGGAGGTAAATCTTCTGGAGCTTAAGTGGTTAAGAAATTTAACATTTATTATGTGTTCGATTTTTTTTTTTTTTTTTTTTTTTGTACTAAGGTTTTTTAATATTTTTTTTTTTCTCTTTGTTTTACAGCTTATAAGTCAGGTCAACCCTATTGCATTCAACGATAATTTAAAATGAATTTATCCCCAAATTCGATAAGTGAAGGCCTTGGAGATAGCCAACCAGGCAGCCCAGCCTCTCCACAGCTTGTGCCTCTAAACCCAGGAGGAGGTAAATCCACTCCTCCCAGTAAAAACGGCAAGAAAGGAGGGCGGGCAGACCGCAACAGTGAAGAATACCGTCTGCGCAGAGAGCGGAACAATATGGCGGTGAAAAAGAGCCGGTTAAAGAGCAAACAGAAAGCTCAAGACACATTGCAAAGAGTCAACCAGTTGAAAGAAGAAAATGAAAGATTGGAGGCAAAAATCAAGCTACTCACCAAAGAGTTAAGTGTACTAAAGGACTTGTTTCTGGAGCATGCACACAGCCTGGCAGAAAATGTACAGCCTGCCAGCTCCACATCAGAGCAGGATAGTGATTCAAAATAACTCAATACACCTTTGATCCATTTCAGCAGGTGAAGAAGGACAAGACAACACTGTTCGCCATTTAATGTACTTATGAACTTTGTAAAAGAAAATGCTGGCAACAGTAACTGTGTGTTCTGTTAGGTATTTTGCAGTTTTACAGAAATGCAGGTGTCAGTTTATGGTCCATGTATGAAAAGCCTCGGTTCCAGACTCTATTCTGTGGCACTTAAAGAAAACCTTTTACCAGGAAAGCATGGAGGCTAGCCTTCACTTTACCTTTGAAAACACTAGTTTTCTGACATCTTATTCAGTAGATTCAGTATATTCTAGATTAGGCTTTCTCAATGTTTTTACCCCGGAGGAGCCATTTAAATAATTTAGTAATTTCAGGTTTTTGGGGAACCCTTGCTCAAATAGAAGCTACATTAAACATGCGTGCACGTTGCTCACTTGGGGGAGAACTTCTGGGGCATCAAAGATGGAAAAGGATTTGGGAGTCCTAGAAGATCAGACTCAGCAATAGCATGCAATGCCAAGCTGCAGCAAGCAAGGCTAGCAGACTATTATCATGGATTAAAAAGGGTATTTACTCAAGAGATAAAACTAATTCTACTACTTTACAAAAACTTGGTTCGACCACATCTTGAGTATGCCATCCCATTTTGGTCACCAGTCCTCAGAAAGGATGTGCTTGAACTGAGGAGAGTCCAGAAAAAGGCAACCAAGCTAGTGAGAGGGCTAGAGAACCTCAGTTCTGAGAAACGACTATAAAATTAAACTTATTTTTCCAGGAGAATAGTTGTTAAAAAGGGGATATGATCACAATGCACAAATCTTTAAATAGTGACTCTAGCATTTGAAGGAATGTAACCTATTGTTTCTAAAGAAAACACGCAGCTACACAATAAGGTTGGATGAGAGGCGGTTAAGTATTTTGCTGCATAGAGGGTTCTTTGCTGTTAGAGCAGTAGGGGTGTGGAACTCCCCTCCACAGTTGGTGATGTCCGATAAATTTAAAAAATTACTTAGCGAACACAATGTACAGGGATTTGGAAAGTGGTAGTGACATAAAAACGTACGCACTCAAGTTGAATTAGATAGACTGGTGTCTTTATTCTACCTTGCCAATTATGTACCTGCCACTGGTAGTATGTTAACGTGATCAAGAAGTTGAACATTTTGAATAAAAGGAGAAGTAATGTGGTGTACCTACCATATTTGACACTCAGATAATTTTGTTACCAATTGTTTTCAAGAATATACTTAAAAAATAACTGAAGAAAAGAAAGGCAAAGAGTATAAATTGTTCAGTCCTCTAACATTAGCAGTAAGTGTAGAAGTGACTTCCTTACATAAGTGGTTGGTGGAAAATTGCCTCCTTGCATTGGTAGTCAATGTATGTGGAAAATCAATTCACCATTGCCCAAGAAACCCCTAGAAACCTCAGGAGGAACCCTGGTTGAGAAACAGTGCGCTAGATCGTTGACCTGGAACTCGTATGCAATCAGAGAATGCTTTGAATTCATTGAGAAAATAGAAAGCATTCTGTAAATGACACCAATGCCAACCAGGCAACCTCCTGTGTTCACAGGACCCTTAATCTAGTGTAGATCACTGTAGTAGGAAAGACTATCTTGGTGTTTTGTTTTACAGCTTTTAGAGGGATCCCACATGTATGATACATGCATAGTTAGATTGGTCAATGCTGGACCAATGTAACTGTGTAAAAATTTTTCTCACTTAGAATTCTTTAAAGTATTGCCAGAGACAGACAGGAAACTTGTATGTCCAGAATGAAGTCAGCAGTGGCAGCCTATGCACTTCTCTCAGTACAGGTTTTCATGAAAATGTACTAAATATAGCTAGCTTGAATTTCTAACAGAGTCCTGACTTAGACAAGTGTGTTAATAAAGTAGACATCCAGTGATAATCAATTTCTTATAGATCACTATGGTAAATCATGATGCATATGTTGTGGACAATGAAAGGTCATTTTAAAGCTTATACACTTTTTTGTGTTTAGTAGCACAATCTTTCTGAAAAGCAAATGTTTGAAAAAGTAAAAATAAAAAAAAATAAAAATTGGAAAGGGATACCATTTTATTTTCTTACCATAGAAACATAGGCCCTAAAACCCGATTTATTGCTTTGGACAACAGACACTTTTCATTTTTCTGGATTTAAATATCAGCACACAAAATTGTTCTATCATCCCATGTGGTGCTTCGACGCATTTCATTAAAAGCTTAATATTTGGTGGAGACCACTGCTTTCACAATACATAGGAAGTCAACTGAATTATACCCTAAAGCCCAACTTTGCCAAAATTAAAATTAAACAGAATTGATTCTAACCCACCCTCAGCTCATATTGAATCTATTGCTTGCTTGCTTTTGCAAGCAGATTGAATAACACACAGTAATAACTTAAGGTGGTTCTAAAGGCAGAAGGTTTTTTTTTTTTTTAATCTTAATGCATTCTATGCCTTAAGAAAAAAACCTTTGTGCAGCAGGCCCCCTAGAACCTGAACCCAATCTCGATCCAGCAATGTTGCACAAGAGATTTGGCTGTCTGGGACTCTCTGTCTTGATTGTCTAAGCCATTGGCTTCCGCTGCTGTCAATTAAAGTCAGTGAGAGTCAATGAGAGAGGATGGGGCAGAGCCGAGTTGTGGCTCTGTGTCTTTTTTTTTTTTTTTTTTTTAAAGGTTAACTTTATTGTACACATATAAAGAAGTACAAAACATACCATCAAATGTATTACATAGAAAAAGAACAACGAATAGTCCAGTCAGTGCATATAATACATAGTGAAAGTAAGAGATGTGGCTCCATGTCTGAATTAACACACAGAGCAAGGGGTACTCGGCAGGAGGGAAGGGGCCAGGAGTGCTGGCAGGGGACCTAAGAAGAGGAGGATCTGGGCTACTCTGTGCAAAACCACTGCACAGAGTAGGCAAGTATAACATTTGTTATTTTAAACAAACAAAAAACTAGACTTTCGTATCACTTTAAATTTTACACCCATAAACCTCTTTCCAACCACTTCCAGTTGTGATGACGATCTCCAGTTGGTCTTGTTGCCGACCCTCTCACCATTGTCATCACTTCTGCAATCTGATCAATGTAGGACTAGCAGAATCGTCATAAGGATGGGACATGGCCATTAGTGGCTGCTGCTATCATCAGATCCTTGCAGGTTAGCAGCACATGCTTCTAGATTATACACTGCTCAAAAAACTTTGAAAACACAGATCTCAATGGGGAAAAATGTCATACTGGATATCTATACTGATATGGACTGGGTAATGTGTTGGGAATGAAAGGATGCCACATTGTTTAATGGAAATGAAAATAATCAACCTACAGAGGGCTGAATTCAAAGACACCCCAAAAATCAAAGTGCAGCAGGCTAGTTCATTTTGCTGAAGTTTCATTGCAGCAACTCAAAATGGCACTCAGTAGTTTGTATGGCCCCCACGTGCTTCTATGCATGCCAACGTTGGGGCATGCTCATTTTGAGATGACAGATGATGTCCTGGGGTATTTCCTCCCACATTTGGACCAGGGCATCACTGAGCTCCTGAACAGACTGAGGTGCAACCTGGCGGAGTCAGATGGACCAAAACATAATGTCCCAGAGGTGTTCTATTGGATTTAGGTCAGGCAAGCGTGGGGGTGATTCAATGGTATAAATTCCACCATCCGCCAGGAACTGGGTTCATATTCTCGCCACATGAGGCCAGGCATTGTCATGCATCAGGAGGAACCTAGAACCCACTGCACCAGGTCTGACAATGGGTCCAAGTAGTTCATCCCAATACCTAATGGCAGTCAGGGTGCCAGTGTCCAGCCTGTAGAGGTGTGTGTGTGTCCCTCTATGGATACGTCTCCCCAGACCATCACTGACCCACCACCAAACCAGTCATGCTGAACAATGTTACAGGCAGCATAACGTTCCCCATGGCTTATCCAGACCCTTTCACATCTGTCACGTGCTCAGGTTGAACTTGCTCTCATTTGTAAAAAGCACAGAGCGCCAGTGGCAGACCTGCCAATTCTGGTGTTCAATGGCAAATGCCAATCAAGCTCCACGGTGCCAGGCAGTGAGCACAGGGCCCACCAGAGGATGTTGTGCCCTCAGGCCACCATTAAGAAGTCTGTTTCTGATTGTTTGGTTAGAGACATTCACACCAGTGGCCTGCTGGAGGTCATTTTGTACGGCTCTGGCAGTGTACACCAGTCCTGCTGATAGGTTAAGGACCTTTCACGGCCCTGTCTAGCTCTCCTAATGTAACTGCCTGTCTCCTGGAATCTCCTCCATGCTCTTGAGACTGTGGTGGGAGACACAGCCAACCTTCTGGCAATGGCATGTATTGCCATCCTGGAGGATTTGGAATGCCTGTACAACCTCTATAGGGTCCAGGTTTCGCCTCATTCTACCAGTAGTGACACTGACCCTAGCCAAATGCAAAACTAGTGAAAAGCAGTCAGAAAAGATGAGTAGGGGAAAAAAAGTAGGTGGCCTTCACCTGTAAAAGCATTCTGTTTTGGAGGTTGTCTCATTGTTGCCCATCTAGTGCCCCTGTTGTTAATTTCATGAACACCAAAGCAGCTGAAACTGATTAACAACCCCCTCTGCTACTTAACTGATCATATCAATATCCCAGGAGTTTAATTGAGTTGATGCTATACTCTGATAAAAAAAAAAGTGTTCTTTAATTCTTTTGAGCAGTGTATTTAGGCTCCATGCACACTGGGCTTAAAAAAATGCCAGTTCCTCTGGCAGAAAAAAGACGCTCCATATAGAGCATTTTTTTATACAGAGTTTAGGAGAGTTTTGCGTTTTTTTTGCTAGTAAACTCCAATCAGAAATGCAAACCAGAAGGGTTTTTTTTTTTTTTTCTTGCCTATAAATGTTGAGCTTAAAATATGCCTATAATCCTCCTCCTAATGTGCATGGACACATAAGATAACATAAAGCTGCTTCTAGAGGCAAAACTCCTGTAGAAGCAGCGATTTGTAAACCAGTGTGCATGGAGCCTTAAGCACCGCTGACTTGCTAGCCATGGAGTCCTTAACTTTTCATTTAGCATTTGCTGATAATTTAAATATATACTACTTATATTGTCCAAGTAGGGAGTGAGGGATTGTGACTGTTCAGATGCAGTTAGAATACTAATAAAGTTTGTATTTGGCCTTTTTTTTATTATTATTGTAATGACCTCAGGTAATATGAATGTTATGTTATGTAAGTAAATAATCATAAGGTGTGGCATCTGTTTAAATGCAGAATTTCATATTGTACTGAAAATGGATTCTGGACGATATTTCATTGCTGTACTATTTTATTACATTTCTTACTTCTGAATTTATGCCCTAGTTGGATGTTTCCTGAGGAATAAGTAAATGGTATTGAAAGAAAAAACAATTTTCTGTTGTATTTGCAATAAAATTTTGACTTTTATATGAATTAACGATGCTCAGTCCTTGGTGGAATTTGGCCAGATCACTGCAAGCCTCACAGAGTGGATATACCATCCCTACACATAGATACAGTCATAGGCCTTGCTTAGCATTTGTCCTGGCCCCAGCATCTGGATTCAGGTGATTTATAGAAGTGACCATGCTGAGCTTGGCTAACAAACTCCTTCTGTTATGTTTCTAATATAAAATAAAAAATAATAAAATGTAAATGAGAAGCTTAGTTGCAAAATGAAAATAATCAGTTTTTACCATTTTGTAAGTTGATTTTTTTTCCCAAGGATTTCATATAAGAGGCCCAGCGTGAGAAAAAACAAATGTAGACCTTACCAAACATCAAACACTCGCTTATTTTAATAATGTTTTAAGTTATTTTCTAAAAATACATTAAGTTAATAAATTATATTTATCCTTCTTCTTCATTGCCAGCATTTTGGCATACTTTGTAGCTGATATAATAATGGAGGTTGACCATGAAAAATTACAGCAATATTTACTATTTATATTGGTTTATTCTCTATAAATCATAAAGTACAAAACAAGTCTAAGAAGATGGCAGCAATCAACTATGCTTTGATCTCAACACAGGAGAAATTGTATAGACCAGTTTCTGATTACGCAGCAGAAACTTGAAAAATTAGAATAAACTGACTTTGTAAGGTAAGTCTGCTATTACACCAGATGCTGGTTTAAAGCTGATCTCTGAGATCCCAGATAAAAGTGTTTTTATAAGTGTCAATCCCTGCTATCATACTGTATATTTAATATTTATAATTTTACTAAGTCACAGGATGTAGCTTTCATTTTTTTCTTTAAAGAGTAACCGCACTGTTGAGAAAAAAAAAACATTCCCTCTGGGTGATATACAGTATCTCACATAGTCTACTGCAGGGCCAGCCTTTGGGGTGTGCGAGCTGTGCGGCCGCACAGGGCGCCATGGGCAACGGGGGCGCCATGCGGCCATCACAGCTCGCAGTCAGTTACTCACAGAGCGAGTCACAGCAGGCGCTGCCAGGACAAGTCCCCCTGCCTTCGGGCTGGCTGAAGATCAACTCACCGGCACCTGAAAAAAAAAAATGTCCGCGGCCGGCCTGACAAGTACGCATGCACCGCCGCTGCTCGGGAAAGCCCGTACACGCTCGGCTATTCTCGGACAGACGGTGCATGCACAGTGACGTGTTGGCATCGGGCGGCGCCATTTTTAAATTCAAGGCGCCTCACCAAACGGTAAGTGAGACCCCTCTGCATGGTACAGGAGAATCTCCATCCTGTACTATGCCCAAAGCACTGCCTCTTCTGTTCCATGCCCACAGCCCTGCATCATGCCCGCAGCCCTTGCATCTCCTGTACAATGCCCACAGCCCTGCATGTACCATGCCCACAGCCCTGCATCATGCCTGAAGCCCTGCATCTCCTACACCATGCCCGCAGCCCCTGTATCTCCTGCACCTTGCCCTGAGCCCCTGCAACATGCCCGCATTCCCTGCATCTCCTGCACCATGCCCGCAGCCCCTGCATCTCCTGCACCATGCCCACAGCCCTGCATCCCCTACACCATGCCGGGAGGGGCGTCACAAGATTAGCTCGCACAGGGCACCTGAACACCTAAGGCTGGCCCTGATCTACTGTGAACCAACATAGTATAAAATACATTTATATATACGTACAAATACAGTATCTCACAAAAAAAAGTACACCCCTCACATTTTTGTAAATATTTTATTAAATCTTTTCATGTGACAACACTGAAGAAATAACACTTTGCTACAATGTAAAGTAGTGAGTGTACAGCTTTTATAACAGTGTAAATTTCCCCTCTAATTAACTCAATACACAGCTATTAATGTCTAAACCGCTGGCAACAAAGGTGAGTACACCCCCTAAGTGAAAATGTTCAAAGTTAGCCCAATCAGCCATTTTTCCTCTGCCCCTGTCATGTGACTCGTGAAAATGTCCAAATTGGGCTCAAAGTGTCAATATTTTGTGTGGCTACCATTATTTTCCAGCACTGCCTTAACCCTCTTGGGCAGGGAGTTCACCAGAGCTTCACAGGTTGCCACTGCAATCCTCTTCCACTCCTCCATGATGACCTCACAAAGCTGGTGGATTTTAGACTTTGCGCTCCTCCACCTTCCTATTGAGGATGCCCCACATATGCTCAATAGGGTTTAGGTGTGGAGACATGCTTGGCCAGTCCATCATCTTTACCCGCAGCTTTTTTAGCAAGGCAGTGGTCGCCTTGGAGGTGTGTATGGGGTTGTTATCATGTTGGAATGCTGCTGCCAGTCTCCGAAGGGAGGGGATCATGCTCTGCTTCAGTATGTCACAGTACATGTTGGCATTCATGGTTCCCTCAATGAACTGTAGCTCCCCAGTGTCGGCAGCCCTCATGCACCCTCAGACCATGACACTCCCACCACCATGCTTGACTGTAGGCAAGACACACTTGTCTTTGTACTCCTCACCAGGTTGCCGCCACACACGCTTGACACCATCTGAACCAAATACGTTTATCTTGGTCTCATCAGACCACAGGACATGGTTCCAGTAATACATGTCCTTAGTCTGCTTGTCTTCAGCAAACTGCAGGCTTTCTTGTGCATCATTTAGAAGAGGCTTCCTTCTGGGACGGCAGCCATGCAGACCAGTTTGATGCAGGGTGAGGCCTATGGTCTGAGCATTGACAGGCTGACCCCCCCCCCCCCCACCCCTTCAACCACTGCAGCAATGCTGGCAGCACTCATATGTCTATTTCCCAAAGACAACCTATGGATATGACACTGAGCATGTGCACTCAACTTCTTTGGTCGACCATGGTGATGCCTGTTCTGAGTGGCTCCTGTCCTGTTAAACCGTTGTATGGTCTTAGCCAGCGTGCTGCAGCTCAGTTTCAGGCTCTTGGCAATCTTCTTATAGCCTAGGCCAGCGGTCACTAAATGGCGGCCCGCGGTCCATTGGCGGCCCGCGCGATGCTTCCGCCCGGACCGCCACCTGTATTCTGCCCCCTCCTCACTGCGGCTCCCGGCTCACTTGCAGCCGGTGTCCTGTCGGGCAGCAAGCCGCGAGTAGGGGCGTGACGTCACGCGCGCGCCCCGCCCCCTGCTCCTGACTGATAGACATTGCGGTGTCCTGTCGGGCCGCGAGTAGGGGCGTGACGTCACTCGCGCGCCCCGCCCCCTGCTCCTGACTGCGGCTCCCTCTCAGCAGGGCAGCGAGCTAGGGCGTGACACTATGTGCACGCCCCGCCCCCCTGTTCGCGGCTTTTGGACAGCTCCAGGTACGTGGAGCACATTTTTAGAGGGGAATATCTGCATTAAAAAAAAACCTCTCAAGCTTTAATAAGTGTGCAGACAAGTGGCATATTTTGTTGTGCTCATTAGAGTGCCCCATAAAAGAAACAAAATATGCCCATCAGAGTACTCCCTTGACATAAAATGTGCCCCATATTTTATGCTAAGGGACACGCTGATGGGCATATTTTATGTCAAGGGGCACGCTAATGGGCATATTTTATGTTAAGGGGCACGCTAATGGGCATATTTTATGTTAAGGGGCACGCTAATGGGCATATTTTATGTTGAGCGCAACGCTGATTTACACGTTTTGTTTTGCCCATCAGAATGCCCCCTAACATAAAATATGCCCATCAGAGTGCTCCCTAACATAAAATGTGCCCATCAGCTTGCCCCTTATTTTATATTAATGGTCACGCTGATGGGAATATTTTATGTTAAGGGGCACTCTGATGTGCATATTTATGCTGTGGTACACACTGATGGGCATATTTTATGTTAAGGGGCACTCTGATGGACATATTTATGCTATGGGGCACTCTGATGGGCATATTTTATGTTAAGAGCAACGCTGATTTACACGTTTTCTTTTGCCCATCAGCGATCCCACCATCATAAAATATGCCCATCAGGGTGCCCCCTAACATAAAATGTGCCCATCAGCGTGACCCTTAACATAAAATATGCCCATCAGCGTGCCCCTTATTTTATGTTAAGGGTCACGCTGATGGGCAAATGTTATGCTAAGGGGCATGCTGATGGGCATATTTTATGTTAAGGGTCACGCTGGTGGGCACATTTTGTTCTGCCCATCAGAGTTCCCCTAACATAAAATGTGCCCATCAGCGTGACCCTTAACATAAAATGTGCCCATCAGCGTGACCCTTAACATAAAATATGCCCATCAGCGTGCCCCTTATTTTATGTTAAGGGTCACGCTGATGGGCAAATGTTATGCTAAGGGGCACGCTGATGGGCACATTTTGTTCTGCCCATCAGAGTGCCCCTAACATAAAAAGTGCCCATCAGCTTGCCCCTTATTTTATGTTAAGGGTCATGCTGATGGGCATATTTTATGTTAAGGGGCATGCTGATGTGCATATTTATGCTGTAGTACACACTGATGGGCATATTTTATGTTAAGGGGCATGCTGATGTGCATATTTATGCTGTGGTACACTCTAATGGACATATTTATGCTATGGGGCACACTGATGGGCATTTTTTATGTTAAGGGGAACTCTAATGGGCATATTTTATGTTAAGAGCAACGCTTATTTACACGTTTACACCATCATAAAATATGCCCATCAGGGTGCCCCCTAACATAAAATGTGCCCATCAGAGTGCCCCCTAACATAAAATGTGCCCATCAGCGTGCCCCTTATTTTATGTTAAGGGTCACGCTGATGGGCAAATTTTATGCTAAGGGTCACGCTCTCGGACACATTTTATGTTAAGGGGCACTCAAATGGGCATATTTTATGTTAAGAACAACGCTGATGAACACGTTTTATTTTGCCCATCTTTCTGAGTCATAGCACAGACTTCAGATCCGGACCTCGGCCCAAAGAAAATTTTAGCAACCGGACCTCCTTGAATTTTAATTCATTACCCCTGGCCTAGGCCATCTTCATGTAGAGCAACAATTCTTTTTTTTTTTTTCAGATCCTCAGAGAGTTCTTTGCTATGAGGTGCCATGTTGAACTTCCAGTAATCAGTATGAGAGAGTGAGAGCGATAACACCAAATTTAACACACCTGCTGCCCATTCACACCTGAGATCTTGTAACACTAACGAGTCACATGACACCAGGGAGGGAAAATGGCTAATTGGGCCCAATTTGGACATTTTCATTTAAGGGTGTACTTACTTTTGTTACCAGCGGTTTAGACATTAATGACTGTGTTGAGTTATTTTGAGGGGACAGCAAATTTACACTGTTATACAAGCTGTACACTCACTACTTTACATTGTAGCAAATTGTCATTTCTTTAGTGTTGTCACATGAATAGATATAATAAAAAATTTACAAAAATGTGAGGGATGTACTCACTGTTGTGAGATACTGTATGTACATTGCAAGGGTTTTAACAAACTGTAAAAAAAAATCACAAAAATCACAAAAATGTATTTGCTTTTTTTTTTCCCTTAAAGTGAATTTACCTTATAGACAAACATGGGGACTGGAATCGAACCCCTTCTTAAAAAGGTAAGTTGCCTGGCTGCTTTGGTGTCCCACTGGCTTCAGTATTTTGAGTCAATTACCCATAAAAAGTATGCCTATTAGCATAATTGTTTAGGGTTACTGACTTAAACTGGACAAAAAGGAAAGTCAGCCTTGCACCCAAGCTAACTGGAATTTGGAAGAAGTCAACAGAGTTGCAGCCTCCATGTTTCTGTTAAATAATGGGTTCCCATAAAACAAGCTTTCCATTATTCAAATCTGTCTGATGATGTCGATCGGGGGATAGATAGTTACTGCTGAGTCAAAACCCAAATGTAGTGTTTGACTATTGTTGCTGTAAACAACAGCACTACACAACTGGGAGGTCACATGTTTACAGGCATGCAGTGTACATTCTCCTAATTGCTCTTTGGTTTGTTATAGTAAAAGCAATAGCAATATTTATTTGTTTAATAAGTGCAAAAAATACCAGTTGATCTTAACTTCAGTGAGCTCCTAAAGCTGGCCATAGATGGATCGAAATTCTGCCAGTTTTGCAGGGATTGGTCGAATTCTGGACATTCACTTGACAGAAGTTAATTTAACGATCAACTTTTGTCAGTTGGGCTTGTTGAAAAATTTCCTAAATTAGCGGCTGCAGCCATTTGGATAAAGCCTCTGATCAGTGTATTCTGAGAGTGGAGAGTCTCCGCTGTCGGAATACAATGTCTTAGTGGAGACTGGGGAGGATTCCTCTATCCATTTTGATTGCGTGGAGGAATCTGTTTGTTCGTCCTTTCTCTTCTAGTGTGACAACACAATTAAGCTATTGCCGCAAATCATACTTAAAACGCTTGTAAACTGCTGCACTTAAGGTCTTCCTTAAGGTTTGATGTCGCTCCCAAGCATGCACGCGGGAGCTGCCAGTCATGGCACACTACTCTAAAGAAACAGCACGGGTGGCCGTTCCTTCAGGGCGCATGCGCCAGTGACATAACTGGGTGCTAAGTCAGCAAATATTTCCTAATCGGTGCATGTTTAGGAGATATTTACACTACCTATAGGTAAGCCTTAATATAGGCTTACCTAAAGGTAAATCTTAAAGATGGACGTTTACTTCCCCTTTAACCCCCTTCATGCCTAAGCCTTTTTCTGATATTTGTTGTTTACAAGTTGAAAACAGTATTTCTCTTTCGTTCATTGACGGACACAGATTCAGATCTTCATAACCGTTGGATTATACTGCCCCCTACAGGAGTAGGACACTAGGCAGATACAAAAGGCAGGCTACGCCCATGGGCAGTCCCAGGGGTATACTCCATCTCTCTGCTATAGGCACTTTAGTCTAGGCAGTTTAGTTACAAGCAGTGTCAGAAGAATTACAATTCCACAGAGGGGTGGGTGCTGTGTCCGCCAATGAACATCAGAGAAATGGATTTTATGTTTTTTTTTTCTGCCTATTCAGGAGAAGGGACCTAGTTCCTTGCTGGGATCTTTGGTCCTGGCAGTTTTTTCTTTTTAGATAGAAATTTTTATCTCCTGGATTTTTCCTGTGAGATCTACAATCTGGGCGATGGGCTGGATAATCTAGATTTAGTGGTCACCCCAGTCTGGCCAGCGAGAGCGTGCAGACCTCAGTTCCATGCTAAGTCGGCCGCAATATAGCCCCACTAGACAGGGGCTGGCCTGTGAGTTAAACACCTTGCGAGGTCGCATGCGACCGGGTCTCGGCGCAAGTCGCCCACAGCCCCCCATTTAGATTGAGAGGGGTTTTTTTCTGAAGTGGTTCCCGGTGGTTCCTGGTATGGTGAATAGCTGTTCTCCCTCTCCCACTGGAGGGTTTTGGGGTGGGCCCCTCCTTGGGACGGTCAGACCCCCGGGTTCCCTCCTTCCCGTCAGGCACCCCCTCTTGTCATCTGTCCCCCATCCTACCCTCCCTCCCCTCCACATATGTTGGAGTTAATTGTTAATTGGGTGGTCTGATCCACCCCCTGGGGTGGAGGCAGGGCGCTATGCTGGCGAGGGGGGGTTTACCTGGTGGGGGCTCCTGCCAGGGCCCCCTGTCCTGCCTGAGTCTGTCCTTGAGGCCTAGGTTCCTTCCTGGGTCCCTGTAAGCCTCATGGTGCCACGCAGGACCACCATTTTGTTGTAGCCTGTGTGTTTCTATACACGGCGGCCATATGTGTAGTCCGGTGGCCATTTTGCAGTGGTATGCCATTGAAAATAGCGATGGCCATGACAGTGGAGCCCTGTGGGCAGCGATTTTGGTGATGAGAGCCCCTCCTCATCCCCTGGTGCTGACTCCTAGATAATTTTACTTCCTGATCGCTGCACATAAAGTTCAGATTATTCTGGCGGCTGCAGGTGCCTGTTTCTGCTGGGCGGTGAGTCTGGTAGGGTTCTCTCCCTCTCTGCTGGGGATCGCTTGGTGCTTGTGCCTGGCGGCGACTGGGTGGTGCTGCCAGCATGTTGGGGGTTTTCCCTTGCAGTGTTTTACACTTTTTGTGGGGTCCTCCTGGTGACTCATGGGAGCACATCTCCCCACCTGATCCCCTCTCTGAGGCTGCGGGCCCTCTGGGTCCTAACCATCCATCGATGCACTGACGGCGGTCCTGGTGTCCTTTGTGTCCTGAGTGGAGGTGGTCTTCAGGCGATGGGCTACCAAAAAGTGCCACCTGCCTTCCCCTGCCTCATCTGTTTCATAAGATCCTGAATCTGATTGGTCTGGATGGGTCTACAACCACGTGCCTGAATCCTCTGATAGTGAGGATGATTCCTCCATGCCTGCAACTGCGCATGAAAAGGTGCAGGTGGAAGCACTGATTGTATCCATGCGTGAGACCTTTAAGATAGAGGATGCAGCTGTGACAGAGGCTCAGGTTTCCTTTGGCACTCACAAGCCATCCAGAGCGGCAAAGGAGATTTCTTTCCCTGCCTATTTTGATAAAACTGTCGCTAAAAAGTGGGGAAAACCAAAGCGCCCCCATGGGGTCACTAAGCGTTTTTCTAGGCGTTACCCCTATGAGGAGTCCTTTCTTAAGAAGTGGACTGTTCTACCAGTGGTGGACCCTCCGGTTTTCAGATTGAACAAGGCAACCATGATTTCCGGTTGAAGAGTCCCCGGCCTTTAAGGATCCAGCTGACGGGAAGACGGAGGATGTGGCCCACAATATGTACACTCTGGTTGGTTCGGCACTGAGGCCAGTATTCACCATCTGACCAAGTGGGTTAAGCTTTTACGCTGTAACCTGGAGGGAGAACATCTCCCCCCTGCCTTTGCTGAGCCGGCGGACCAGCTGGTCCAGGGGCTGCAGTTTATCTGTGATGCCTCTTTGGATGGGGCTCCCCTAGTGTAATGTTCCGGTACCTTTGGTACCCTAAATTACTCTTTTCACAAGTGTATGCGCCCCACCATTCTCTTTTGGAAAGGTGCGCATACACCTTTAAGACTGAAGCTGTCATCACTCAGCGCCGGACTAGATGGCTATTTAAATCGCCGGTTCTCACTCACATGTGTTCGTTCAAACACCCTTACCTGGATGCTAACTTGGCTTGAAGCTTTCGTGCTTGCAAGCATACCTCGCTGACGGAACCTCGCTGCGCTGATCCCTGCATCCCGCTTCCGGATCATCCGCTCCTCCTGAACCAACCTTCGGCTGTATCGCTATTAGTGCTAAGTACCCCGCAGGGGAACCCTCTATAAACTTATACTAAGCTTACACTATCTAGCTCTGCATAGTAAAGACTATTTATCACATCTGCATATCTAGATTGCTAGCTCTTAAGACTACTGCTACTTATTCCTGCACTGGGTTGATCTCTCTTGTATCTCCACCTGCTACTCTGTCATCTGCTACCATACATGATTGCTAAACCTACCTGCATCCATCTGCTACTGTCTTACCTTCAAGTGTCTGTCACCTACCACCTCCACTCAACCTGTCTCTTAAATCTTCATCACTGTGTTACTACATACATAAAGTCACTCTAGGAACCAGCTTGTTGAGTGTGTGTATTTACTAGCTGAATTAAGACCTTCCACACATGATGAGTCATTGAGGTTGGGAATGGTATCTCAGCATCTCTCTTACATGACTACTGAAGTGGAATATTTCTGCAGCTGAAAATCCACACCATACATGAAACGCAGGAGCGTTACACCTAGTGGCTCGCCTCTCTGTTTTGGCAGTGGTCCTTCGGCGTGTCTTTTGGCTCAAATGATGGCGTGAGGACCAGACTTCTAAAAAGGCCTTGACTGATCTTCCCTTTCAAGGAGATCGCCTGTTTGGAGCTACCCTGGATGACTTTAGAAAAGGTCTCAAAGGAGGGAAGAGTACCTTTCTTCCACAGGCTACAAAGGGCAAGGAACTTCATCATAGATGTGGGCCTTAATTTTCGGTTCAGAAGTTTTTTCATCCCTCAGGGTCGACTTACAAGGGCTCGAAGCCTTTTAGGGCCTCCTCCTGGAGGATCCAAACGAACCTGGTCTGGCAAGCCAAGAGCGGGCTTCTCCAGACCAGCGAAAAGGCTCCTTCAGCATGAAGGTCCGCTCACACTCGTATCGGGGCTGAGGGGACATCTTTGCTGGTTTCCCTGGTGCAAGTGAGTCCACAAAGTCATTCAGTCCAGCTACAAGATCAAGTTTTGCTCTTGTCCCCAGGCAAGGTTCTTTCCTTTCAACTTGCGCCTGTCCCCAGACCGCTTACAGGGTCTGCTTGGGGCCATACAAGATCTGTTACATCAAGGGGTAATTGTCCCAGTTCCAACTTCGGAATGTTTTCAGGGTTTTTACTCAAACCTGTTTCCAGTTTCCAGAAAGGAAGGCAAAGTGCGTCCAATCCTGGACCTCAAGGTGCTGAACTGCTTTGTGTGGGTGCAGAAGTTCACAATGAAGTGCATTCGCACGGTGGTGGCATCCCTGCATTAGGGAGATTTCCTCACCTAGATCGACATCAAGGATGCTTACCTTCACATTCCAATATGTGCCAGTCACCAGCGCTTCCTCTGCTTTGCCGTGGGAGAGGAGCATTATCAGTTTGTGGTATTACCTTTTGGCCTCTGCTCTTCGGGTCTTCACAAAAGTATTAGCCCCCGTGCTAGTTTTGCTAAGCCAACGTGGGATCGCGGTACTGGGCCACTTTGAAGATCTCCTTTTGCGAGTGGAGTCTCCTTCTGCTCTGGTGGAAAACCTGGAGATCCCATATGAACTCTGTGGAAGTTTGGCTGGATTCTTAATTTTCAGAAGTCTGCCCTGGTTCCGTTCACAAAGCTGGACTATCTGGTCCTGACTCTGGACTTGGCCTTAGCCAGAGTGCTCCTTCCTCTGGACAAACTCCAGAAATTGAAGACTGCAATTCATCTCCTGCTGTCCAACAGATGGTCATGCCTCCTGACTTGCATGGGGGTGCTGGGCCTGATGTTGTCTACCTTCAAGGCAGTTCCCTTTGCACAGTTACATACCAGGTCTCTGCAAAGTAAGAGTCTTGTCCCATTCTGACCAAATGGGACAAGACTCTGCAGTCTCTGGACAATCAGATCTGGCTGAGTAGGGGAACGACTGAGTCCCTGATATGGTGTCCTCATTCTTCTGTGATTCTGCTGGGCAAATCCTCCCCTTGTATTGGACAGTGGTCACCACGGATGCCAGCCTGTCCAGTTGAGGAGGCGTCCTCGGCAAGCATTCTGCTCAGGGGATCTGGATGCTGGAAGAGTCCAGACTACCCATCGATGTCTTGGAACTCTGAGCGATCAGACTGTGTCTGCACCATTAGATGGATCATCTTCAGGGTTGTCCAGTGCGCATTCAATCAGACAATGCCATGGCCGTGGCTCATGACAATCACCAAGGGGGCACAAGAAGTGTCTTGGCGGCTCTGGAGGTAGCCGGCATTCCAAGGTGGGCAGAACCGCTCCAGCCCTCTCTGCCGTACATATTCCTATAGTGGAATTCTTCTGACACTGTTTGTAACTAAACTGTCTAGACTAGAGTGCCTATAGCAGAGAGAGGGAGTATAACCCCTGGGACTGCCCATGGGCGTAGCCAGACTTTTTTTTTCTTGCCTAGTGTCCTACTGCTGTAGGGGGCAGTATAACCCAATGGTTATGAAGATTTGAAGCTGTGTCCGTCAATGAACATTAGAGAAATGGATTTTATGGTAAGTCGAAAATCCCAATTCTTTTGCTTGAAAATTACTTAGAACTCCCAAACATTATATATATTTTTTAACAGAGACCCTAGGGAATAAAATGGCGATTGTTGCAATATTTTATGCCACACGGTATTTGAGCAGCAGTCTTTCAAATGCAATTTTTTATAGATGAAATACACTTTCATGAATGAAAAAAAAAACGGTAAAGTTGGCCCAATTTTTTAGTATAATGTGAAAGATGATGTTACGCCGAGTAAAAAGATACCTAACATGTCATGCTTTAAAATTGCGAACACTCGTGGAATAGCGACAAATTATGGTACCTAAAAATCTCCATTGGCAACGCTTTAAAAAAAATGTAACGGTTACTGGTTTAGAGTTAAGGAGGAGGTCTTGTGCTAGAATTATTGTTCTCGCTCTAATGATTGCGGCGTTATCGTACGTGTGGGGTTTGAACACCGCTTACATATGCAGGTGTGACATACATATGCGTTCGCTTCTTCACACGAGCACAGAGGGATGGGGTGCTTTCATTTTTTTTTATTTATTATTATTTATTTATTTTTTTTTAGTTTTACACTGTCCCTTTAAAAAAAAAAAAAATATATATATATATATATATATATATATGTGATCACTTTTATTGCTGTAACAAGGAATGTAAACCTCCCTTGTGACAGTAATAGGCAGTGAAAGGTACTCTTAATTGAGGGATCTGGGGTCTAAAAGACCCCAAATCCCTCCTCTGCACTTAAAAGCTATCAAAACGCCAAGTTTGGCTGTTTTGAATACTGTTATTTTTTTTAAATCTGACGCCTTTGGGGCTCCAGTAGCCGGAAGTGATGTTTAGCTGCAGGCATCACCCCGGTACAACCCCCTGAAGCGAGGCTGCATATTTGCGTTCCGTCGGCGTGAAGGGGTTATGGACTGGTAAGCTGCAATATACAAGCCGATTACAAAAAAGTTGGGACACTGTACAAATTGTGAATAAAAACAATGCAAGGATGTGGATGTTTCAAATTTCAATATTTTATTCAGAATACAACATAGATGACATATCAAATGTTTAAACTGAGAAAATGTATCATTTTAAGGGAAAAATAAGTTGATTTTAAATTTCATGGCATCAACACATCTCAAAAAAGTTGGGACAAGGCCATGTTTACCACTGTGTGGCACCTTCTCTTCTTTTTAGAACAGTCTGCAAATGTCTGGAGACTGAGGAGACAAGTTGCTCAAGTTTAGGAATAGGAATGTTGTCCCATTCTTGTCTAATACAGGCTTCTAGTTGCTCAACTGTCTTAGGTCTTCTTTGTCGCATCTTCCTCATTATGATGAGCCAAATGTTTTCTATGGGTGAAAGATCTGGACTGCAGGCTGGCCATTTCAATATCCGGATCCTTCTTCTACGCAGCTATGATGTTGTAATTTTTGCAATATGTGGTCTGGCATTGTCATGTTGGAAAATGCAAGGTCTTCCCTGAAAGAGACGACGTCTGGATGGGAGCAGATGTTGTTCTAGAACTTGGATATACCTTTCAGCATTGATGGTGCCTTTCCAGATATGTAAGCTGCCCATGCCACACGCACTCATGCAACCCCATACCAACAGAGATGCAGGCTTCTGAACTGAGCGCTGATAACAACTTGGGTTGTCCTTGTCCTCTTTAGTCCAGATGACATGGCGTCGCAGTTTTCCAAAAAGAACCTTAAATTTTGATTCATCTGACCACAGAACAGTTTTCCACTTTGCCTGCGCTTCTGGATGATGTTTAGATATGGCTCCTTTTTTTGCCTATAGAGTTTTAGCTGGCAACGGCGAATAGCACGGTGGATTGTGTTCACCGACAATGTTTTCTGGAAGTATTCCTGAGCCCATGTTGTGATTTCCATTACAGTAGCATTGCTGTATGTGATGCAGTGCCGTCTAAGGGCCCGAAGATGACGGGCATCCAGTATGATTTTCCGGCCTTGACCCTTACGCATAGAGATTGTTCCAGATTTTCTGAATCTTTGGATGATATTATGCACTGTAGATGATGATAACGTCAAACTCTTTGCAATTTTTCTCTGAGAAACTCCTTTCTGATATTGCTCAACTATTTTTCGCCGCAGCATTGGGGGAATTGGTGATCCTCTGCCTATCTTGACTTCCGAGAGACACTGCCCCTCTGAGAGGTTCTTTTTATACCCATTAATGTTGCCAATTGACCTAATAAGTTGCAAATTGGTCCTCCAGCTGTTCCTTATATGTACATTTAACTTTTCCGGCCTCTTATTGCTACCTGTCCCAACTTTTTTGGAATATGTAGCTCTCATGAAATCCAAAATGAGCCAATATTTGGCATGACATTTCAAAATGTCTCACTTTCAACATTTGATATGTTATCTATATTATATTGTGAATAAAATATAAGTTTATGAGATTTGTAAATTAGTCCATTCCTTTTTTACTCACAATTTGTACAGTGTCCCAACTTTTTTGGAATTGGGTTATATTATTTTTGTTCTCAGGTTTAAATGCAGCTTACCATATGTGTCTGATTGGAAAAAAGCTCTCTGAAGGAAGGGAAATCCCCTTTCAGGGCCGGAAATCACACAGTAACGCAATGTGCCTTCCTCTGTTATTCACATGCAGTTTTGTGCGGTGCAATTTTAGCCTATTCATTTTGCATACACTAATTTGGAAACTCACTACAACCAGATCACATGATCCCGTGATGGCCAACACACTGCATTTGCGACCTGCATTTGGGGTGTCATTAACTTAATATTGACACCTGCTGCAGATCGCAACTGCAGTGCGTTTTGAATGCAGTGCAGGAAACGTGCACAGAGTGCAAATTTCCTGCACCACGTTCTGGTGTAAACTGGGTATAAACGTACAGCGAAGTCTGTTAATGCCTGGTCGCCCAGAGAGCAGAGCGAGGTCTGTCCGTGTCTGCTCTGCATAAACTGAGCAGACACTAACCTGTCATCCACCATGCTCTGCTCCAATCAGCTGATCAGAACATAAGGCGCCTGTGTATAAGGGCCATAACTGAATATTAGGAGTGAGTAGAAGAAGATGCAGCATGTATCCGCTAAGCCAATAAAATTAAGTGATGGAAAGGGGTGGGAATATGAGCACTGAGCCATGTGATTGAGCAAAGTCATCATGACATTGTCCAATCAGGGCTCTGACAATGCTCTATGCCCTGTTTGGGCAAAGCCTTGCAACTGGCTAGTGGACAGGTGTAGTGATTCAGTCAATCACGGCCCTAGAATGCACTGTGCAGTGCATTGTGGGGTGCTCAGCGCATGAACATCCCGCTGAGCGCCCTGCAAATTCAGGTGCTCAGTAAACACTTGAATGGGCGCTATTCAGGGCCAAACCAATACTCGGTCCAAACAGCTCTACTGGGGGTAAACATCCAATGGGCCTGTTCACACTGGTCCGACATGCGATCCAACTTCCAGAGCACAAATCGCATGACATGTCAAAATCAATAGTTCTCTATGAGAGCCGTCCTAACTGGTCCAACTTGTGTCCAACTTTGAAAATGCTTCCTGCATTACTTTGGTCCATCACGATTTAAGGCCAATGATTTGAGTTGAAGTCGGGATCATCATCCTAATTTTCCTGACTTGTGGCATGCGACTTGTGCTCTTAGGATGTGCTCTTAGGATCCCCATGCCAAAAAAAAAAAAAAACACGGCGTGGGGTCCCCCCAAATCCACACCAGGCTCTTTGAGTCTGGTATGGAACTTGAGGGAGAACCCACACCAAAATTTAAAAAAACGGCTTGGGGTCCCCCCAAGACCATGACAAACCATTTGGTCTGGTATGGATTGTAAGGGGAACCCCACACCAAAATGGCATGGGGTCCCTTCCAAATTCCATACCAGACCCTTATCCAAGCATGGAGCTCAGCAGGTAAGGAAAGGGGGGGGCGAGCAAGCGCCCCCCCCCTGGATCATACCAGGCCACATGCCCTCAACATGGGGGGTGGGTGCCTTGGGGCAGGGTGGGGGGGCTCTGCCCACCCCAAAGCACCCTGTGGGAACCAGGGCCTCTTCCCAACAACCCTTGCCAGTGGTTGTGGGGGCCAGTGGGCAGGGGGCGTATCAGAATTTGGAAGCTACCTTTTATTCCCCCAGAGATTTTTTTTTTTAAAGGACTTTTCCAAAACTGTCTCTTGTTTTTGTAACACTACACTTTTTTTTTGGGTGAATGGGTAGGGGGAGAATGTACCCCATACTCATTCACATGGGGAGGGGGGGCGGGATCTGGGATTTAAAAATGAAGAATATCCCCCATCGTAGCTCCATGTCTTCTTCCTCTGGTCTTCTCCCTCCGCTTCTTTTCTAGGTTCTTCTCCCACTTCTTCTCCCTCCACTGATGACTTACTTCGCCGACCCGGTCTTCCTCCATTGCTGCCTCCCACTGTTATGTCAGGGTCGGTGTCTGCCATTTCTTATAGAGCCAAGGGGTGTGAGCATGTGGTGAACATTACACGGAGATCACACCCCCTTGTCACGTGAGGGGCGGGGTCTCAGTGTGACGTCCCCTGGATGGCCACGCACCATGGCTATATAAGCGATGGCAGACATAACAGTGGGAGGCAGCATTGGAGGAAGACCGGGTCGGTGGAGGGAGAAGACCGGAGGAAGAAGACATGGAGCTACGACAGGGGATATTGTTCATTTTTAAAAAAGGATTTTTCCAAAACCGTCTCTTGTTTTTTGTAACACTACACTTTTTTTGGGTGAATGGGTAGGGGTACAAGAGTTTAGAACCTGCTGTGGTTAGGGGAGCCTCTCCTGAATGCGAAAGAATCGTGTTCAGAATAGGAACGTTTTGACTGCTGGCCGCAAAACGCTGCAAGGTTTTGCATGTTTTGCGTTTTCCCGCGGCTGGCAGTCAACTCAGTCTGTGTGTACATGAAGCCTAAGTGGGAAGAGGGAGTTGAGAACTGATTTAGTTGTGTTTGATTGAAGATTGAGTTTAAAGGAGAAGTATGGGCAAAGCTCAAAGCATTATAATGCACTATAGCAGACTAACCTTAAAATGTAGCCCTCCAGTGGCATGCTGTCACTGCTGACAGAGCTACCATCTTCATTACCGGCTTCAACAAGCATCAGGTCACACCGATCTTGGCACGATCTGATGCTTTGGAGGCCATAGGAGAGCTAGAGGGGTATCCAAAAAGAGGACATGTCATGCTTTATTATCAAAAGAGATGTTTACATTCCCTGTAATAGCAACAAAAGGAATTTAAAAAAAATCTAATAAAAAAAAATAAAAAATGAAAACATTTTTTATTAACCACTTAAGCCCCGGAAGATTTTACCCCCTTCCTGACCAGGGGGTATTTTGCGATTCGGCACTGCGTGATTTTAACGGACAATTGCGCGGTCGTGCGACGCTGTACCTAAACGAATTTGACGTCCTTTTTTTCCCACAAACAGAGCTTTCTTTTGGTGGTATTTGATCACCTGTGCGATTTTTTGATCACGCGCTATAAACAAAAAAAGAGCGTCAATTTTGCAAAAATAACAATATTTTTCACATTTTTTTATATGAAATTCCCCCAAAAAAAAAAATCAAAATTTTTTAAAATTTTCGGCCAATTTGTTTTATGCTACATATGTTTGGTAAAAAAAATCGCAAAAAGCGTATTTTGATTGGTTTGCGCAAAAGTTATCGCGTTTACTAACAAAGGGAAAGATTTTTGTCATCTATGTTGTTTTTTTTTAACGCGTAATGGCGGCGATCTGCGATTTTTTTGCGGTACTGCGACATTGGGGCGGACAGATCGGACCCTTGACTGACATTTGTGACACTTTTGGGGTTACCAGTGACATTTCTACAGTAATCAGTGCTATACATATGCACTATTACTGTAAAAATACACTGGTTGTGAAGGGGTTAACTTTATTTGGGAGGGAGGGGCTGTGTGTATCCCTAGGGGCGTGCTTTCTACTGTGATTGGCTGTGGCTTGAGCTGTAAGGACACTGATCAACGGATCTACATACTAGATCCGTTTGATCAGTGTCTTTCTACACTGGTCACACGCGCGGGGTGTTCCGTGACCACGCGGGAGCGGGAGCGCGCCTCCGGGGGCGCGCGCTCGCTCCCTAGACCCTCACAAGCTAGTGACGTAGCCCTACGTCACTTTGCCTGTGAGGGGCTGACTGCCGACGTAGATCGGCGTTAGGCAGTCGGCAAGTGGTTAAAGCGGCCTGTTCCATCATGCTCATGCGCAAAGGTTAACTCATACGTATGTCCTGCACGCATATGTAAACGGCAATTGCACCACACACGTAAGGTATCAAAAATCATTTTTTTTTTTTTTTATTTATCTGTATTTTTCTTGTTATCATCATAACTTACCACCAAAGAACAACTCAAAATACATTTTCCTGCTCCTGACGATTGCAACGATACCACATATGTGTATGGTATTTGTTGTTCGTACTCGTAGTACAGCCCAGAAGCAATAGTGCACATTTTGCTATCTTTTTTTTTTTTTTTGTCCTACCTAGAACACACTGACACTAACTCTGATGCTAATTAAAAAAAAAAAATCCTGCTCAAAATATACTGACCCTGACCTTTGACCCAAACACTAACCCTGGCACTGACCTAGATCAAACCTTGATCTGGGCATTTTTCTTTATTTTTAATTTTTATATTTATTTTTAATTTTTTTTTACAGTTTTTTTTTCTTTCTGCATGGAAAGACAAAGATACAATGTATCTATTTCTCAATTCACAGTATGAAAAAAACACAGGGGCGGGCTTTACAGTGACTAATCACTGTGGTAATCAATCAGAGGCTACCACAGCGATCCGGGTCCTGATCATTAGTACGGTGAGTTCTTGGTGAGAATCCGGCCTCTGTGCTGGGGGCGTGCCCTCCCAGCTCAATGGGGAAGGCACATATACAGTATGCAGCACTAAAGAAAAAAGCCCAGTTCCGTGAGGCCGCATATCTGTGTTACGTCGTGAAGGGGTTAAAGCAGTCTGAGCAAAAAAGTAAAAAATTAAAAGTCAGTGGCTACAAATCCTGTAGCTGCTGGCTTTTTATGAAAGTACACTTACTATCCTCACCCTAGTTCTTCATTAGCTTTCGGGTTCCCGAGGCTTCCATTCTAACTTTGGGCAGCAGGCTATGCTGTTTTCAGCTTCACAGCAGGCTGCCCACTGCATATGCGTGAGCCACGCTGCGCTTTGTTAATTGTCCCGCAGTCTTCTGCGACCTGTGATGTGTCCCAGAAGACTGCAGGGAGGGAAGGGGGAGGAGCACTTCCACTCTGGTCATCTAGGCAATTTGATTGGAAGTGGCAGAGGGCGCCTGTCAAAACCAGGTACCTGCTCCCCCCCACATGCACACACATAAAAAATGTGCCAAATGTCAAAGAGGAGCAGGGAAGGAGGCTTTTATTTTAGAATCATATTTACCCAGGTGGATGCAGCATCGGTCCCCCGTCGGCTCCAACACTGAGAACGGAGCGATCTAACACCGCTGATGTCTCAGTTCTCACAGCACCCTGAGCAGAGAGCTGCTGACTGTCAGTGACTGCTGTCTGCTCTGCCCCTTCTCTCTCACTGGAGCGCTGGGCTGTGGAGGGGATGGGAACCCCTGGCTCAGGCTTTCAGGGGCTCGCACATGCAGGCATATGGGTGAATCCCGACTTAATTATCGTGATCTTGCCTGAGCCTGGACCAGCACTGTGACGTCAGCTGACAGTGGGATTTAGCCTGCTGTCAGCTGAAAACAGGTCACAGGAGTGCAGAACAAAATGCAATCCTGTGATCTACAGGAGAAATACAGCCAAACAAGCTTTGGCTGTACTTCTCCTTTAGGCTGGGTTCACACTGATGCGGTCTCTCTCATCGCATGTCATTTGTACAGGACATTAAAATTCAGTGTGGTGCAAATTGAGCCATACATTATGTATGGCTCAATTCACACTGGATCCGCACCAAAAACGTGCAGGACCCTTTTTTGGTTTGCACTGGAATCAGATTGCATGGGTGTTCAGACCCATGTAAACCATATTCACAGTTCGCTCTGCATTCTGCGAACCGATTACGGGTGTCATTAACTTTATATTGACACCCACTGCGGTTCACAGAGCACAGTGTGAACTGCCTGCGATTCTAATGCGGTGCGCAAAGTGAAGAAATGTCATCAGCACACCAAGGATTCCTCAAAAGGGTCCAAAGCTTTATTCCGTGGTCCCATTAGATATGTAGCAACGTTTTAGAGCCACGCAGGGCCCCTTCATCAGGCAAGTGACTCATCAAGCAATGTCACTTGCCTGATAAATGGGTCTGAAACATTGCTACATATCTACTATGTGACCACAGAATAAAGCTTTGGACCCTTTTGAGCAATCCTTGGTGAGCTGATGACATTTCTTATCTTTGAGAATCTGCGGTTTCCAACCTATGATCATTATAGCACCCAGCATCGCTGAACTACCAGTTATCTTGAATGTGTGCATGGGGAATATTGTGTTTCGTTCTGATGCGGTGCGGGAACCGCACAGGAATTGCTGCAGTTCCCTACTGCATCAGTGTGATCCCAGCTTTAATACGGAACTTCTCCTTTTGAGTGGAGCTCCACTTTAAGGTTCAGCAATACACTGAATTGTACATGTGACATTTTTTCCACACTTCCTTTAAAATGCAAGTAAATATAAAACACAAGTCTGTGCTTTATGAATGTGTTTTTGCTTGTTTTGGGACCCTGAAACAATTCACACCCCATTTAAATGGGAAATAAAAAAGCCAGCAGAGCCCAGTCATGTGACCTGTCCAATCTGGATGACTATGCTTCTTGAAAAGCTCATTTCCAGCTATTGGTGCTAAACCTGTGGACAGATACACCGGAACTACAAGTCCCATGAACCATTGCAAGGCAATACAATACAAACAAACATGACTGGCAGAGGCCTGGTGGGACTTGTAGGTCGCAACAACTGGGGGGGTCACAGGGAGTCTGAAGCACCTACTCTGTTCGGGGTTTAGCCGAGGAAATTTCACGTCAAGCAACCAGCCAATTAGCATAACGTTTGGTGCAATAGAGACCGCCGTAACCCACACGCAAAATGTCGGCGACAGGGAGGCCCACGAGAGCGAGCACGTAGGCAGAGAGCACCAGGATGATGCTGTACACGCACTCTTCTGCGCATGCTCTGTAGGGGCGGAACTGACTGTGACACGAGCGCTGTAAAGGCCGGGATTTTGTCGTATTGGTAATGGCTGCTGCTATGGATGTGGATGTTCCCAGCGGAACCAATAGCAGTGCAGGCAAAAAGCGGTTTGAGGTGAAAAAGGTGGGTGAACTTTTATGAAACCTCATCTTCTGGCACCGGTACTGTGACTGGGGAGGACTGGTCACCCCGGTGTGATCACTGCTCCTGTGTGAGAGATCGGCCAGGTGACATTATTGTACGCTCGTTTATACAGAGTTCGGGTTTTTCCCTTTTTCAGTAACCTAGTTGTAAGTCCAGTAGTAGTATTTTAAAACCAGCTGGAGTTGGCTACTTTAGTGCCAAACTTTACATTGTATTCCCCTATTCACATTAACTAATTTGTGCTGTGTACAGAGGGAGCCATAGATAATACCTGGTACTTATGGGTATGGTGGATCATGTGACTTACCCCAGGTGGCTGTGATGGGACAATCTATGCTGTCCCATGGTTGGAGGCCATAGTCCTGTGTACGCCACCTGCTCCGGCAGCTTCCAGTTCAGTCCCGTGTACGCCACCTGCTCCGGCAGCTTCCAGTTCAGTCCCGTGTACGCCACCGGCGGCTTCCAGTTCAGTCCCGTGTACGCCACCTGCTCCGGCAGCTTCCAGTTCAGTCCCGTGTACGCCACCTGCTCCGGCAGCTTCCAGTTCAGTCCCGTGTACGCCACCTGCTCCGGCAGCTTCCAGTTCAGTCCCGTGTACGCCACCTGCTCCGGCAGCTTCCAGTTCAGTCCTGTGTACGCCACCGGCAGCTTCCAGTTCAGTCCTGTGTACGCCACCTGTTCCGGCAGCTTCCAGTTCAGTCCTGTGTACGCCACCTGTTCCGGCAGCTTCCAGTTCAGTCCCGTGTACGCCACCTGCTCCGGCAGCTTCCAGTTCAGTCCCGTGTACGCCACCTGCTCCGGCAGCTTCCAGTTCAGTCCCGTGTACGCCACCTGTTCCGGCAGCTTCCAGTTCAGTCCCGTGTACGCCACCTGTTCCGGCAGCTTCCAGTTCAGTCCCGTGTACGCCACCTGTTCCGGCAGCTTCCAGTTCAGTCCCGTGTACGCCACCTGTTCCGGCAGCTTCCAGTTCAGGCAGGGCTTTTCTCTTCTCTACCCACTGATGCACGTAAGGTTTGTGGAGGACTATGGTAATTCATTTGCCTGAATGACCAAAGCTCAGGATCACTTTTGGAACAGACCCTCTGGGGAAAAAAATGCACTTTGTGTCCTTGCAACTCTTCATAATCTAAAGCAGCCAATGCTATATTTTAAAGTGGTTCTACAGGCAGAGGTTTTTCTTTTACCTTATTGTAGAAGGTAAAAAAACTTTCTGAGTGCAGCTACCCAGCCCCGCCCCCTTTATACTTACCTGAGCCTTGTCTTGATCCAGCAATGTGCATGAGAGCAGTGACTCTCCCAGGTCTTTCTCTCAGCTTACACAGCAGCAGGTGCCATTGGCTATTGCTGCTCTCAGTGAGCAAATGAGTGAGGTGTGAGAGCAGGTAAGTATAACCTCTTTGTATATATATAAAAAAAAAAAAAAACGGGGGGGAAAAAAAAAAACACTAACCTTTAGAATCACTTTAACTTATTTTTATTGTTATTTTAACCTGCCCATGCATCTATTGTCATCAAGGTGAGAATGGCATGTATTCCCCTCCTGAGGCCTCCTGGGATATGCACTTCACATATCCCAGCTTCCACTCTGGAGATGGGCAGACCTGGTGGCTTGCCATCTGGGTGCTGGCTGCAAGAACCAGGAATTGACAATTGGCTCCTAATGATATAAGGAAGGACCTGCTGTGCAGCAGCAGAGCAGTGGATTACAGCAGGAGGACACGTGATTTGCTGGACATTTGCAAGTATGTTTACTGTGGGGACAAAAAGTCAGTGGGGATTTAAAGAAAAAATGTTAATTCTCAAAGGGAACTTCTCGTTCAGCTACTGGAACACAATCTAATCAGGCTGAGTGAGCATTGTGCAGCTATTCACAGAGGGCTTTGTATTTTTTTGAATGAATACAAAGCTTCTTCTGATTGGCAGAGGTATGCGGATGACATCACCTCAGTCGATCAGAGAAAGCCTTGTATCCACAAGCTGATTAAAATTAGGTAAGTAAACCCAGTTTTTTTTTTTTTTTTTATAGGTTAGGCAGGAGGATAGGGAGGGAACATTTTTAAGAATAGTTTGGTTTCCTTTAAAAGTGGAAGGAAAAGCTGAAACCAATCATGAGAAAAACGTATAACTGTCATTGCGGTTGGGATCCTTTCACATGGGCTTTCTGCCTGGCAGACTCTGTTTTGCTCAGTGTTGATTGATCTGCCGATTCCCCGCTGAGCAGGCGGGGTGACAGGTTAGTCTCCACTTACTTTGCGGAGATGGAGCTGTTAGGGCCCTGCTCTCCTCTATAGGAGTTGAATGATGTATGAAAACGGACCGCCTGTCTTTCATCCGATCCTCCAGACGGATAGAAAAAAAGTTTTTGGACTTTAATTTGTGTGTTTATCCAGGGTTTGTGATTGGGGCTACATTCACAGCTAGGTGTTGCTATTTTTAGAGTTGATTTATAGGCATTTTTTTGGGTGTTTTTACAGGCATTTTTGTGCAGACGTTTTTAGGTTAAGTGGAAAAAAAACACCTGTAATCTGCCAAAAAAGAAGCTCGTATACTTTTTTTGAGCAACAGGTGTTATGCTTAAGGTGACAGAACGCTCATATGTGAACAGGGGCCATTGAAATTAATGGGATCTAGCTTGTTGGGTGTTTTTTTTTTTTTTTTTTTTTTTGAGCGGAGGCTTGGGGCTCTTTCACACGGGCGTTCTTATCAGATCCGCCTGTCAGTTTTTTAGGCAGATCTGATCGGATGCCCCATTCAGCCCTATGGAGCAGCGGATGTCAGCGGAGACACCTCTGACACCCGCTGGCATCCGATCCTGTCCGTGAAATCCGGACGGATGGAAACCCTATTTTCCGTCCGTCCTGGGGATCGGATGAGAGCGGACAGGCAGTCCGCTCTCATCCGATTTCCCATAGAGAGCAGCGGGGGCTGTGACACCTCCCTCTCCGCACTGCAAGCAGAGACGGAGCTGTCATCCGCCGGCTCAGCGGGGATCGCGGATCGATCCCCGCTGAGCAGCACGGATCTGCCTACAGAGGCGGACCGTGTGAAAGAGCCCTTAGAGCAGAAAATCGCCCAAAAACGCCTAGATGTGAATGGAGCCTGAATGAAAACCAACTTTGTGTTTCTTCCTTATGGAGTTTCCATAAAAATGACCTACATTGATGCATACAGTACATTGTTACAATGCAGTTTACACACTATCTATGACATTTCTGCCCCTCCTTTTCCAGTTACACACACTAGGGCTGAACGATAGTCGATATGTTATCGACTATCATTCTGCGGGCGTGGGCGATATTCATATCGCCGAAGACACGATATTTAGCATTAGGCAAGGGGCATGGCCGGAAGACGTGTGGGACGGATGCGGCTTGTAAGAGCTCCGATACCGCCGTACAGAATCCTCAGTAATCCTCCTAAATCTCCCCTATTCAGGGAGAAAAAACAGCTAGGGGAGACCCATCGAGGCACCAGAGACCAATACTGCCTGGAATTGCGGAGGAAAGACTCCGTTCTGAGGAGCGCGGAGTTGAGGCCTACACAGGCACAGAAGCCGCGGCCTTGCCTAGATCGGAGCGCGATTGTGGTTCCCGGTAAGGCCTACTTACTCCGCACTCATTCGGGACTTGCCTCCATCCCCCTGGTGCCCCCAAAGCCATACACAGACCTCCTAATCTTCACAAAAAGGACCCCAGTGTACTCCTATCCCTCAGCAAGCTGTGCCGACCTCCATCTTGGCTGCACAGGGGGACACAGATCCACAGCAGACTGCAACTCTCTCACCTTGTTCAGCAATCCCCCCTTGCATAGAACTCTTAGCAGCCGCTCTACAGCATTAGGCAGGGAGAAGTCGGGACTCGGGGGGGGGGGGGGGGGGGGATTCTTCTACCTCCTACCACCACTGTGAGTCCCGACTGTGCCTAATCTACACTGTCAGTGTCTTCTGCATTCCACCCAGTTAACTATCGCTGAAAAACGAATATCGCAATGTACTTTTTTTCCCAATATCGTGCAGCCTTAACACACACTCCTCCACCCCCCCAATTGCAATGCGGACACCTGCACCCGAAGGCGATTGATGAATCAGCTTGGGGTGCCGACATTGCAGGATCCCTGGAGAGCGAAGTGTCCTTTATATTAAAAGTCAGCAGCTATAGTGTTTGTAGCTGCTGATTTTTTTTTTTTTTTTTTTTTTTTTAATTTCTTTTTTTTTTTCCAGACTTTGATATAAGCCATCCTAAAAAATAAGCATGAAATTAAACTGGTTTGTTTAGGAAAGCATATATGGTATATTCCACTTGCTAGGACAATAAATGCAATGACCAAACAGTTTTTAGCCCCGGTCCACACTATATAGCGATGAAAGACATTGCATGTGATTCGGAGCGCACTGCTCTGAAAATCACATGCAATGTCTGTGCAATGCAAATTCAGCCATACAGATTGTATGGCTGAATTTGCATCTGATTCGGACTGAATACGCACAGGACCCTTTTTTGGGTCCGCGGCAGAATCGGACCAGTGCGATCCGATTCATGTCCAAACTGTCAGTTCGCACTACGATATGCGAACTGATCTGGGGGTGTCGTTAACATTGTATTGACACCCCCAGTGATTTGCATATGGCAGTGTGAACTGCCTGCCATTTAAATGTGATGCGGGAACCCGCAGTGGTTTTGCAGGGTTCCCACATCGCATATATGTGAACCGAGCCTAAGGGACATATCTGGAAACTGCTGGTCATTTAATGTGTGTCCTTGCCACAGAGTGTTAGAAAGAACTGTGTGTAGCCATTGGCAGAAGAGGCTAGCCACTTTAATACAGGGCACTTTCCTCCCTTCCTGCCCAGGCCAATTTTCCCCTTTTAGCGCTGTTGCATTTTGAATGACAATTGCGCGGTCATGCAACACTGTACCTACACCGAATTTATGTCATTTTCCCCCCACAAATAGAGCTTTCTTTTGGTGGTATTTGATCACCTCTGTTTTTTCCTTTTTGCTAAACAAATAAAAAAAGACTGAATAGTTTGAAGAAAAAAACATTTTTTTGTTTGTTTATACAATTTTGTAAATACGTTTTTTTTTTTTTCCCTGCACTGATAGGCGGCACTGGTGGGCGACACTGAAAGATGGCAATGATGGGCACTTGTGGGCAGCACTGATAGGGAGGGCACTGGCGGGCAGCACTGATGGGGAGGGCAATGGGGGGCTCCCTGAGCCTGGATTGCCATCCCTGGTGATCATATGTGGGCATCCCTGGGGTCATAGTGGGCATCCCTGGTGGTTCTAGTGGCATCCCCCCCCCCCCCCCCCGAGGGTCTGCACTGGTAATGAATGATCCGATTACCAGTGCCGACCCCCCCCCCCCCCTCTCTCAGGGGAGCCGCCGATCTGCGCTCCTTTACTCGTGCCTTTCAGGCACGAACTAAGGAAAGCCGATTGGACGCGGCTGATCACATGGTAAAGAGCTACGTCGGTAGTCTCTTTACCGAGATCGGAGATGCAGGGTGTCAGGCTGACACCTCGCATCACCGATCGCCACTCTGCGCCGCCATCATATGACGTCCAGTCAGGATAATACAACCACATTCCCACCGTCAGTCTGTTATAGGGCAGGCGGGAAGTGGCTAGCATTCCCTGTGCGGACGCTAGCATGATACTAAACTATTCTATGTTTTTTTTTCTGGTGTATTGTGGCAACCAATAATATTATTATTGTTTATTATTATTATTATTATTATTATTATTATTAATAAATTCTTCTTTTAGATATGTATTTCTTGTCCTTTACTTGTTTCTTGGTACGTAGGACTTGGAAGCGTCTTGCTCACACTAGATGTCTATAGTTATCCCAGTTGACATTTCTGTTTTTACATTATTTCCAGCAATTCCACTTGTGTGTTTTTTTTTTTTTGCTTTGTTTTTGGTTTTCAGTAACATACCAACTAATTTGGACATGTCTGCTTTTTTTCCAGTGGAATGCAGTTGCTCTTTGGGCCTGGGACATTGTAGTTGATAATTGTGCCATCTGCAGAAACCATATTATGGACTTGTGTAAGTAGCATGCTATGCTTATGTTTTCCAACTTAATTCTGAAAAAACGTAACATTAGTTGCTCACATTTACATTTTTTTACCAGTAGTAATTTTGTACACATTAAATGTTGGTCTGTGACCAGAGTTAAGTACATGTACACAAATCTGAACTTTTTTGTTTCATTGGTTTAAGGGGAAATTGTATGTGCTCCGCATTGTCTTTTAAAGCTTCACTCCAGGCTTCTGGCGAGGGGGGGGGGGGGGGGGTGTGACCAAATTGGCCTACAAGTATGACAACTATAACCCCTGACCCCACCCACGCTATAGCCAAAAGACGGGCTGCAGCACGGTTCTCCAGTTCTGGGAGGGCGTCCACAGATTTCCTCTGAAAACCGTGCATCGGGCATGCTCTATGTCTGCTTTGTCCTTTGGACACAGCTGATCACGGATCATGGTAAAGGGCCAATCATAGCATACCTTTACCATGTGATCAGCTGTGTCTAATCACAGCTGGTTACATGTAAACATACTTGCTGGTTATCGGCCTTCCTTTCCTCACATTTTCTCTGTGCGAGGAAAGGAAAGCCTAAACCGGGAAGGCTCACAGGGCACAGTGAGTACATTGTTTACACTGATAGTCAGTGTCCTGATTATCAGTGCAGCCCCATCAGTACACATGGTATGGTTTACAACCGCTTTAAACAAAGAAAAACACAAATTTTTTTGTTTAGCAAAATTAAAAAACCCAGTGGTGATTAAATATTATCTGTCTCAAAAAAAACAACAAAAACTTAATGTGGGTATAGCGTTGCATGACTGCACGATTGTCATTCAAAGTGCGAAAGCACTGAAAGCTGAAAATTGACCTGGGCAGGATGGGGGTGAAAATGCCTGGTATTGAAGTGGTTAATGAACATTTTACAAATCTGCATTTTTTTTTTTTTTTTTTTTAACCACTGGAAAAGCTGATTATGTCAAACTTGTTACAACCACCTATCCTATCTTTGTGCATGAAAGTGTTTGGCCTGATGGCTTAATCTTTTGAAGTGCTTCCCTTTGCTCAATACCATACTTGGGTTCTTCAGCATGAAAGTCTGCAAGCGGACAGTGAGCCACTGTGCAAGAAAATGTCTTGGTTCCTACTCCAGGGTGTCCTCCATGTTGTGATTGGTGCCCTCCTCTCTTCATTCAGTCAAGTTTTTACTTCTTTTCCAATGGCTGATTGTAACAAAGAATGCAAGCCTTTTTAGGTATCTTATTAGTTCAGAGCCACTGGTCCAAGGAAGTAACTTGAGTTTCTGTCAATGACTTGGAACTTCCAAGCCATCAGGCTGTCTTTTTCACTGAACGAATCTTACGGGGAATGTACAGTTGGACAATTCACTGACTATGGCATGTGAAACATCAAGGGGCACGATTACTTTTTCAGCAGTGCAAGAGATTTGCCATATGCTTATCCGAGTGGAAAGGAGGTTCATGCTTTATCCTCAGTCTACATTTTAGGAATTAACAATTGCCAGACAGATTCTCAGCTGCCATAATTTAGATCCAGGTAAATGGTGGCTATTACTTCGTCCAGACTGCATTAATAGCCTTGTCCTGTGAGTCACTCTTCTCTTTTTTCTAATTTTGCACAAGGACAAGATGGTTGAGACCTCCCTTTTCTTATGCCTTATGTGTTTCTGACTTTAATCTTAACAAGAAAATTGTGCTTCCATATTTCTCTCCTCGCCTTCCAGGACGGCCCAACATGAGAGATGATAGGCTCCTCCCTACCTGAAAACACAATCAATCAGTTTCCCTCTGCCCCTCAGTTTAGATTGTTTTTTTGTTTGTTTCTTCCTACAGCGATTGTTGTTTTCACTGACCTGCAGACTTTGGCAGTCAGATGGTCCCCCTGTGAGCCAGGTTTAGCAAATTGCCGTGAGAACTGAGCTCTACCTGCCGCCTCCTCAGGCTTCTCACAGGTCGCCCCCCATGCTTACAAGCCATCGGTCACCTGGGTTGCCCCTCTAGGCTTGTCTCCGGCGCCAGCCGCTCTACTCCACAGGAAAATTTTGAAAAGCCCGCCGGACGGGTGTCTCAAGCCTCGTCCTCAGACCGGAACTTCCAGCGCGACATCAGGACACTACCGCACGGATGCGGAAGAGGAAGAGTGTGGAGGAGACGCCGGAACCGCTGGTGAACGGTAAAGCAGACTCCCAGGCTACAGGAGCCTGGACAGCTGCAAGAAGATGAAGCCCTCCACAACTCACCCTTCGGGAAAGAAGGAGGGGCTGGTCCAGGTGTCGGCAGCCAAACCCAGGTCGGAACCGGGTAAGTGCTGGAACATATCCTTGCATGGTTGTTTTCTAAGACTTCTGGTGCTGACATAGAAAATTCCTGGAAAATCCCTTCTCCCTGACCTTAGTCGGACTTACTCGGTGTCCTTTCTATGGTCTTCATACATTTTAAGTTAGGAAGAGTGATACTTGATTTCATTTTGTATCCTTTCTTCCAGAGTTCCAGAGCGGTTCACAAGAGACCTCTAATACTACCCCAGCCTTATCAGGCTCCATTGCCTCTAAGAAGTGTGGTAATTGTGGTGATAGATTATCTAGCTCCCACACCAATCCTTTCTGCTATAAGTGTATTTACAAATTGGCGGGAAAAGAAAACCTTGGGCTTAATGAAAGACTTCTTAAAGTCTGTACAAGAAGAAATGCTGACTACAATTCAGTCAGTACGCTCTTCATTGGGAACTCCAAGAACCTCAGAGCCCAGGAAACCTTCTTTAGTGGAGGGTACCTCTTCACAGGAAAGCTCTTTATCCAGGGCAGGACCTTCGGGTCTATTACCCTCATCCCAAAACCTCCCTTCAGCCCAACCTAGGGAAAGAAGTAGATTATCAGCAGAGGAAAACCGCTCAGACTCCCAAACCAGCTCAGACCGTGAGGGGGACAGGGACTCAGAAGAACCAGATGAGGTAGAACCAACTGGAAATTTATTTGGTTTGGAAAACATGCAGGGATTCCTTCATGCCATTTATGCCTCTGAAGAGATACCCATCTGCCAAAAGAAACCTCAGCCCAGGAAAGACTCTATAAAAGACTAGGGAAGAGCCCTTCTAGAGGTTTACCTATCCACCAATCCCTAAAGGGATTAATCCTTCAGCAGTGGCAACTGCCAGAAAATAGGTTGAACAGAACAGGCTCTTGGAAAAGGAGATTTCCTTTTTTAAGGAAGAAATAGTAAGATTTCTGAAAAATCCTAAACTCTATGCCCCGCTGGCACAGGTAACAAAAAGGTCAGACCTCTCCTTTGTTGATACAGGCAGCATAAGTCAGAGTCCGTACTGAGGAAAGCCTGGGATGCCAATGCTTCAGCAATGGCCCCAGCTTTAGCTGCTTCCTGTGTGGCAAGGAATGCCTTCTCTTGGGTCGACAGATTGAACAAAAACCTGCCTCAGCCTAAAACCCAAGACTTACAAGATTCCCTTTCAGTAATAGGGAAAGCAGTCGTCTACCTAGCAGATGCGGCAGTGGAATCTGTTATAGCATCCGTCAAGACTGGGGCTCTCCTGAACTCCGCCAGAAGAGCCATTTGGCTCAGAGTGGGAAAGGGAGTTTACCTCTAAGACAAAACTCTGTGGTCTGCTTTTTGAAGGGTCCCTACTATTTGGGTCTGGGTTGGATGAAGTCCTAACCAGGTCCTCAGAGAAAGGAAAAAAATTTCCTGCAAAACCCAAAAAAAGAGGGTGCCAGAAATTTTTTTTCGTGGCCCCCTGGAACAAAGACAGCATAGGAACAAAAGAGAGCCTGCCGAAAGATGGGGTTTTCGGAAAGGAAGACAAACAGTTTGCTCTTCCCTTCCTCTCCTCTTCAGGCTTAAGGGATAACAAGTGACTCCAGGCTTAAGGGATAACGAGTGACTCCAAAGTCAAAGTGGGGGGCAGACTAAGTCAATTTCTGTCCCAATGGGAAGAAATTTCAGTCTTCCCATATATTCCCTCATAAAGGAAGGTTACCAGCTACAATTTGCCTCGATACCTCCTATAACAGTAACTCTTACTCATGTCCCAAAAAAGATTCAGATAAAAGAAGCCCTAATGCAAGGGATTCAGGAACTGGCAGAACAGTTGGTGATAATTCCGGTCCCAGAAGATCAATTCTTCCAGGGGTTTTACTCCCATGTATTTGTGGTCCCAAAACCATCAGGAAAATATCGCCTGATAATAAACTTGAAAAATCTCAACAAGTTTCTACTTTACAAAGTTTTCAATGGAGACCATTTATTCAGTACGAAAGAATCTACTGAAAGACGTTTTCATGACTACGCTAGACCTCAGAGATGCATACCTGCATGTTCCCATTCACCAGGAACATCAGCCTTTCCTGAGGTTTGCGATGGTGACAAAAGAAGGGACAACTCACTGGCAGTTCAGAGCACTACCTTTCGGACTAGCGGCCAGTCCAAGAATCTTAACAAAGATCCTGGCAGAGACGGTGGCCCATCTAGACCTTCAGGGGATAGCCCTGATTCCCTATTTAGACAACCTACTTATTTTTGGCAAATCAGCAAGTCAAGTAAAATTGGATACCCAACAGGTAATAGACTCCCTACAAAAGTTAGGATGGCTTATCAGCCTGGAAAAGTCATCCCTGAAACCTACCCAAATACAGACCTTTCTGGGGTTCCAGGTAGACTCAAGGTCTCAAACTCTTTCTACCCATAGAAAAAAAGGGAGAAAATAGTTTCCTCAGTTTTAACCCTCAAGGAGGCTCCCTCCTGTTCCAGAAGAGAAATTCTAAGAGTCCTGGGACTAATGTTGGCCAGCATCCCAGCGGTTGTGTGGGCAAAACTCCACGCAAGAGAGCTTCTTTTCTTCCATCTGTCCTCCTTGGGACAGGAAGATAGAATCTCTAGACAAATTCGTCAATCTTACTCCGCCGGTGCAGATATCTTTTGGAATGGTGGACAAACCCAAACAACCTGGGAGAAGGCAGACCCTGGGTTCAGTAGAATACCATAAAGATTACCACAGATAACCAGCACGAAGGGTTGGGGAGCTCAGTTGCAAGGGATCTGGGACAAAAGAACAGCACAGGCCTCGTCCAACTTGAGTTGAAGGCAGTGGGGGAAGCTTTAAAAGCTTTCCAAAAGTTCATTTTAAACAGAGAAGTTCTGATTCTGTCGGACAATACCTCAACTGTTGTCTATCTGAATCAACAAGGAGGGACCACTCAAGTTCCCTCTTAGCCCTGACCAAAGAGCTCCTGGGGTGGGCCGAAGGGAGGATAATTTCCCTTGTGGCCATTCACATCAAGGGAAAGAACAACTCACAAGCAGACTTCCTCAGCCGTCACCTTATAAAAGGAGAATGGGAACGAAGTCCCAAAATCTTCCAGTTAGTAGTACAAAGGTTTGGGAACCCAGAGATAGACCTGTTTGCCTCTGCTCAGAACAAGAAGGTAAAGCGGTTCTTCTCCCTCACACGGACCAGAGGCCAGATTGGATGCACTAGCCCAACCGTGGCAGTTCAATCTAGCCTATGCCCCCCCCATGCTAATTCCCAGAGTCCTACAGAAGTTGTCAGTCTCAAGACCTGCAATTGATTCTAATTGCCCCATGGTGGCCAAAAAGGCCTTGGTTTGCCATCTTGAAAGCCATGTCAATAGCTTGCCCATGGCATCTTCGTTTCCCCAGACCTGCTGTCTCAGGGACCAGTGTTGTGTCCAGACCCAGGATTCTTCCAGTTGACAGCCTGGTTACTGAGCGCCAACTCCTAATTTCAAAAGGCTGCTCAGAAAGAGTAGTGGACACTCTTGCTGAGCAGAAAGCCAGTTGCAAAAAATATTTATACGAAAGTTTGGAAAAGGTTTTGTACCTGGCGTAGGCAAAAAGATTTTGCCTCTACCTCTATTCCCACGATCCTAGAATTCTTACAAGATGGAGTAGATAAGGGTGTGGCAACTAACACCCTTAAGGTACAAATAGCGGCTCTTTCGGTATTTTTGGACACTAGTCTGGCAAGAGCTGTTAATCCAAAAGATTTTTGTTGGCTAGACAGAGGGTTACCCCTATTATAAAAGACAGGTTCCCCCCTTGGGACCTGACCAGGGTCCTAGAGGCCCTAGAGGCATTATCTAAGGATCCTTTTGAACCCTTAAAGGAAATCTCCCTTAAATTTTTGTCTTTAAAATGTAACTTCCTGCTAGCCATTACTACAGCAAAAAGAGTAGGGGACCTACAAGCTCTCTATTAAAGAACCATTTTTTGTGTTTTTTCCAGATAGGATTGTCCTAAAACCAGATCCCCTGTACTGTATCTGCCAAAGGTAGCATCTTCTTTCCACAGAACACAGGAAATCTACCATCCTTTTGTGATAACCCCAAAAATAAGGAAAAGGAATTCCATTGCATTGATGTAAGAAGAGCCCTTCTCACTTATTTAGAAAGGACCAAAAAATTCAGATCAAACCACCTTTTAGTCCTTAATTCTGGGCCCAGAAATTGACTGCAGGCCTCCAAGCCTTCAGTGTCTAGGTGGATTAGACAAGCAATTACCACCTCTTATGAGGCATCCGGTGTTCCTGCTCCAACTAAGATTAAAGCGCACTCAACAAGACCCCTAGCTACATCCTGGGCTGAGAAGGCTGGAGCTTCATGGGAACAGATCCGCAGTGCAGCCACCTGGTCCAGTCACGACACCTTCCTGAAGCATTACCGTGTAGAAGTACTGTCTCAACAAGATCTAGCCTTTGGCCGAAAGGTCTTACAGGCAGTGGTCCCACACTAAGGTAGGCCTATGGGTAATCTATTATGCTCTCATGTTGGGCCGTCCTGGAAGGCGAGGAGAGAAAACTTACCGTTGGTTAACCGGTAACGGTCTTTCTGACGAGCCTTCCAGGACGGCCGGCCTATTCCCGCCCTGTTAAAAGGGTAGGGTAACTATGTATATAACATAGGTGGTAAGTACCTATAGAATTATTGAAACCCTTCCCTCGGAAATGGTTGTGGAAGATACTTCTTTTTTTTTTTTACAACTGAGGGGCAGAGGGAAGGGTGGGGCCTTTTAACAAACTGTGATTGATCGTGTTTCCAGTAGAGAGGAGCCTATCATCTCTCAAGTTGGGCTATCCTGGAAGGCTCGTCAGAAAGACCGTTACTAACTGTAATTTTTTTTTTTTTTTTTTTTGTCCAGCTCCTTTGCACTCAAAAAAAACTTTTTTTTTTTTTTTGTGTAGGTATAGAATGTCAAGCCAATCAAGCATCTGCTACCTCTGAAGAGTGCACTGTGGCATGGGGAGTATGCAATGTAAGTACTTTTATCATGATCATTTACAGTATTACAACTAGTCTCTTGAGCTTCCACAATGCAATTTAAAAGTAGAAGTCCAGTCAAAACCTAACTAAGCTTAAATCTGCTTTCACCCTCATACTAGGCCTATATTAACTAGCCCCTAATGAAAAGATGTGTATATTTACCTTATAAGGGTGCTCTAATCTGGTCATGTGACCTCCCCTGCACCCAGATCCAGGGCAGAGGAGTAAGCAGTGACAACGGCTGCAAGGCCTGGGCGGTGACATCACCCATAGAATTACTATGGGTCATCTGTTGTCCGCTCTCCCTTTTCTTCCCTGAAACTGGTGCTGGGAGCCGATCAGGTTTCCGGACTGAAGCTCCCATAGATAGGTAAGTATACACATCTTTCCTTTACATGATAGTATAGTGTTTAAATTGGGGATGGGAGTGGGAGTAGGTTTAAGTGTAGTTGGGTTTTGACCAGTGTTTTGGGGGGGGGGGGTTGCATTCTATATTACGTTGTGGAAATCTTATCTTAGTTTCCTGTCCTTTAGCCAAAACAGGAAGTGAGATAAAATCCCTCCAAAGTGAGGGGATATCTGGGTGTCATGAGAACTAGTGCCCCATTGGAAGATTTCTCCTCTATTTTCTGGGGAAACCCAGATCCCAAAATTCTGGATTTTATTTAATTTCACCTTTTTATAATGGTAAACAGGACCTAATAGAGAGGATGAATCTCCCTAACAAGAGCAAAAACCGCAGTAAAGACTTCAGGTCTTTTAAACCTTCTGTACTCTGTCCAGAACACACAAAAAGTTTTTCCTTTTTAGCTATACTTAAGTCTGAAAAGTCAAAATTCTGTGTGTGTTTTGTAAAAGATGGATATAGATAGAGATGTATATATCTATATCTCTGTGCAAAAGTTTTGGGCAGGGGTGAAAAAATTCTGTAAATTAATAAAGTTTTATCAGTTACCAATATGAAAAGTAAATGAACAAAAGAGAAATCCAAATCAATATTTGACGTGACCTTCCTTTGCCTTCAAAACGGCACTATTTCTCCTAGGTACACTTGCACACCGTTTTTGAAGGAACTCTGCAGGTAGGTTTTGCAAAACATCTTGGAGACCTTAACAACAGTTCTTCTGGAGATGTAGGCTGCCTCAAATTCTTCTTCTGTCTTTTCCAGACAGACTTGATGGTGAGATCAGGGCTCTGTCGGGACCAAACCATCACTTCCAAGACTCCTTGTTCTTCTTTACACTGAAGATAGTTCTAAATGACATTGGCTATATGTTTGGGGTCGTTGTCCTGCTGCAGAATACATTTAGGGCCAATCTCACACCTCACTGATGGTATGGCATAATGGATAAGTATCTGCCTGTATTTCATACCAGTGATGACACCATTGATCCTGATCTTCAACTCCATTTGTAGAAATGCAGCCCCAAACTTGCAAGGATCTCCCAATATGCTTCACTGTTGCCTGCAGACACTCATTGCACCACTCTCTAGCCTTTGGAAAACAAACTGCTGTCTCCTACAGCCAAATATTTCAAATTTTGACTAATCACTCCAGAGCACCTGCTGCCTTTTTTCTGCATCCATGTCCTGTGCATAATAACATATAAACTGGGGGGGGGGGTGGCAGCAGATGCTCTGGACTGATGAGTTAAAGTTTAAAAGGATGGCTGTAGCAGAAGGCATTTTGCTCACTGAAGGACTGGAAAGCGGTACAATGAGTGTCTTCAGGCAACAGTGAAGCCTGTTGGAGGTTCCTTGCAAGTTTGGGGCTGCATTTCTGCAAATAGAGTTGGAGACTTGGTCAGGATCAATGTTGGTCTCAATGCTGGTTGACCCCCAAACATATACAACCAACGTCCTTAAGAACTATCTTCAGTGCAAAGGAGGAGCTCTGGAAGTGATAGTTTGGCCCCCACAGAGCCCTGATCTCAACATCGAGTCTGTCTGGGATTACATCAAGAAACAAAAGAATTTGAGATGGCCTACATGCACTAAAGGTCATTTCTCCAAAATGTTTAGAACAAACTACCTGCCGAGTTTCTTCAAAAACTGTGTGCCCAAGTTTACCTAGAAGTATATGTGCTACTTTGAAGGCAAAAGGTAGTCGCACCAAATATTGATTTGATTTGGATTTCTCTTCTGTTCATTTTGTTAATTGTGTGTGTGTTCTAAAATGTTTTATGCTGCAGGCTAATTCTCTGTTTCATGGTTACCATTCTGCTAGTCACCGACGCTTACAATTTATAGGCGTGTTTCACAGGTTATTAAATTTTTGTCTGTTGCAAAATAAGATGTGGGCTAAATTAGGCTCAATATGAGAAGAGCTGCAATTTTTTATATTTATCAATTCGAATAAAGTAATAACGTATCATTAAAGCGTAACTCCACTTTTGTTGAGAAAAAAAACATTCCCCTCTAAGTGATCTATGTACATTACAAGGATTTTAACAAACTTTGTTGCAGATTCCTACCTTTTGTTGTTCTGAAGAAATCATTGTGCCTCTGTGCTGAGTGGGTCAAATGGGAGTATTTTCATAATTATCAGCTGTGGCAGCTGCAGGGCTCTAATAAGGGAAAACTTCTGGGCCTGCATCCCTTTAGACGTGCTCCTATTGGGAGTATCTCACCAAAAATGACATTTTTATGTTGCGGGGAATGCCAGAAATCTGACTTGTATCTTAAGCAGACTTCTGGGAAAATCAATGAGCCAATCAACAGCTGGAAATATTTCTGGGGTGTGGTCAGTACACATTCTGTGTACTGAACACCTCCAGGTAGACATATTGCATTGCAATTTTAGAAAATTACAACAGCTGCAGATTGTGTTGCAATTGTATACACCATTGCTTTTTTTCTTTACTTGCTATAACCCCCCCCCCCCCCCCCCCCAAAAAAAAAAGTGGAGATACTAGGGGATGCACCAATCTGACTTTTTTGGACCCGATACCGATATCTGGCATTGTGAAATTGCCGATACCGATCTGGAACTACACACAAAGCATGCGGCTGCAGTGCAGAGCAAAACCGCTTCATGTGTACGGCTCCTCCATTCACAGGCGGAGTGCATCTGATATCACTCCGCCTGTGAGCTGGGACTATACAGGAAGTAGCGGCTCCCATCCCATACTACTACTACACCAAGTAAGGGATGGCTGAGCCGTTACTAAGCAAAAACCGGATCGGCCAGTGGATCGGTCAATGTTGCTGATCCCCCGATCCAGCTATAATGGCCATATCGGCGCCGATATCCGATCCGAATATCCGATCGGTGCATCCCTAGGAGATACCCTTTAAGTGTTTTGTTTATCCAATTTGGCTAGAACCTAACCATTCAGCCTAGTGTGTTTTTAACCTATTCCAAATATTTAAATTCCTGGACCCTTAAACTAAAAAAATATAAAAAATGTGCCTGTTTACATTCCATAAACATTATATCATGAATTCTGTGAAGAAAATATGCAAAATAGAAATGAATATAAAGTCCCTCGATGTGCTGAAAACACTCGTGCCAACTGTGAAGAAATCGTGGATATGATCCTCTCAGTAATCAGTGTCCCATGTGCACTATCCAGCTCTGACTCTTCCACAAACCACTCCCAATGGTTGAACTCTTACCAGAGATCATGGGCCCCCCATTTTCATGGTGAGGGTGTATGCCCTTTAAGATAACCGTAGCCGTTTGAAATTTCCTATATGAAGTGCTGGATCTTTTGACAAAACATGAGCCTGCATACATGAAATGTTTTGCCTGACATGTCATAAAGGCCATTTAAGCTGGATACACACTATACAATTTTTTTTTTTCCTTTTTAGATTTACCAAAACCATATAATATGAGGTCAAACCTAAACCCTTTCAATTTGTATGCAATCTGGCAGGCCCTTGCACTACATAGTTGAAGGTAAATCTAAAGGAAATCTAACAACAAAAGTTGTATAGTATGTACCCAGTCTTAATCCTCTTACACACGCACCGATTGTTGGCCGACCGATCTGCCGTCTTTTGTTCAGTGTTGTTGTGTTGGTTGAAATGTGCTCTAGACTGCACACGAATTTTGTCGGCCATTAACAACCAACTGCAGAAGTGATGTCATGTGCTGGTTTACTTTCTGTGTGTTTTTTCTTCTCTGAGCATGCCCAGTCTTGCTCATCTGATTTTTGTCTGACGAAATCTGTACTGACTGACGAACAATCGGCCGTTCTGTTGACGGCCAACAAAAATTTTATAGCATGCACACCAGATTTTGTTCGGCCGAAAAGTCGCAGTCGGTTGTCGGAAGCATCGTACTAACAAGCCGACAGTCGGCCGATCGGACGTTGGCCGAAAATTCACGGCCCACAATCGGTGCGTGTGTACGAGGCATTACTCCTTTAGTAGGCCTCCATCCCTAGTCCCAGCAGTTGTACTTAACCCTGCAGACCACACAGATCTCAGGCTTGGGGTTAAAAGTAAGTAAATGCTATAACATTTATTTAAAGCAATTTAACTTTAAACCTCAGGTGGCCAAGCCATTTTTGCTGTTTGTTACCCATACTATGTGCTGGAGAAGTAGATCAAGGACACGCACTCTGACCTCCTTTCTCTCCCTGACATCCAGTGCTGCACTGAAAATGAACCTGCGAGTCCTTGGGACTGAGCACTTCTGCATTCATTACAACCGTGATTGGGGGTAACACGTGAAGCCTGTTTCCTGATCTGTCCACTCAGCATCCTGACCAAGTGACCAGCAGAGGTGGCCGACTTAGGAAGCGGTTTCAAGACAGCAGCAGTAGATGCATGGAAGAGGGAGAGCAGCAACGCTTTTCTTTCTGTATAATTGAGTGGCAGGATAATTGTTCATATCACTTTTTCTGAAAGACTAGTCTTTTACATAAATTGCATAGCTCCTAAAGAGCTTGTTTTAACCCTTATGACATCATTTTGTACTAGAAGTCTTTAGCTGTCTAGGAATGGGACAGCCCTGAGATGTAGTGCATATCCTTAGCAGTCAGCTAAGTTTAAGCATAACTAATCCCAAGAACAAAACTGATTTATATTGTGGTTTACCAGTCCCTAATTTTGTCGTCTGCATTTATTTTTATTTTTTAGCCGAAGAATATTTTTAGTAGGTACTGAAAGCAATACCTGTTGATCTTGCTAAAATGTCCCTGTCCTTTCCTGAGAGATGGGCAGAAGGCAAACAATCTTATCTCTTATTTAAACTACTAATCCCATCATCCCCTACATAATGGAGATGAACAAAGGCGGATATGTTTCAAGTCATTCTAGCTGACAACCTTGGCTGCCTCCATTGATAGTGGAGGGGAGAGTGTAGCATCCCAGGGACAGGAAGTTTGTTGGGAGTACCAGCAACCTCATCCATGGGCTGCTATGTGGCAATATATTTTTGTTTTGGGGTATAAAGCAAATATGAATTGTTACTCTTATGCATTCCAGCTGAGCGGCCAGGACGAAGTATATAAAGAGGTGGGATCAGACTCTCAACCTGTTAACCTATGAAATAAGTGAATATCTGATCATTGCAGCATTCATGCTTGTACTGAGAAAGGGTCCATTATACATAAAGTATCTGTACGTAGCTGCTGATGGTGTTCGTTTGTATATGGATAAGTGTACCTATATCCAAAATTTAGATTGGGGAAAGATGAAAAACTGTTTGGTTTTAGTTTGCTCGCCTGAAACCTTTGCCATAACTTGGCCTTGTGCATTTTTTTAATCAATGCAATGAAATGGAGGGGCGAGCAACCCCTGTGTTCAGCAGTATACAGAGGAATGCCTCGGGCAAAGAACCAAGAAGAACCTAGATCTCACTGTATGTAGTGTGGACTACTACAGCGTTTTACAGCGTCCTCTCTTGCATATAGATACAAAACGTGGAGCCAAGCTGGCCAAGTGCAAGTATACAAAAATTGAACTCCTGGAATTCACCATTAACTTTTGTTTGTTGCCATGCTATGTCCTTCTTGTGTCTAGTACTGCGCTTGTACATATGTGTGTTTTGTGTACATAGCTATTTAATAGTTATTTATATATATATATATTTTTTTTTTTCCCCCCAGCATGCATTCCACTTTCATTGCATCTCCCGTTGGTTGAAGACTCGACAAGTTTGTCCACTTGATAACAGAGAATGGGAATTTCAAAAGTAAGAAATTAAACTATACTGTTTCTAATGCTACGTTCCCTAGCATAAACTTCCAAGACAGAAATGTCGCTGCAACAATGTGTTTATGCATTATAGAGTTCTTAATTGTATAGTACAGAATACTAGATCCTTTAAGTATTGGGAGTGAGCTATATGCTACTACCTCCTGGTGAGGATCCTAGGACATCCCATATAGCCTGCCCACATGCGTAGAAATCCTCCTCCTTCCTTTTTTTTCTTTTTTCTCCGGTTCACCCACTACTGCAGAATGATCTGCACAAGGGCAACCAGATAAAGTGTGTACGCCTCCAGGAGGTTTAATAAAGTGCCAGTGGTGGACCTGACTATTTCCTGCCTCAACAAATTCCTTTTGATCCACTTACCTAGTGGACAAATGGTTGAGGCCATCTAAAACTTCCCTTTTTTTTTTTTTCCCCCTGCTTATGTCAAGGTCAGCCGTAGAACTATTGGTGGTGTGTATGGCTTGTTTTTCTAAACTCTGGCAGTCTGGATCAAGGGCATCGCATGCAACTCTGGATAAATTTGGATTGATCTCTTGGTACTCCAAAAACCAGAGCTCCTCCTAGTAGCCTTGCACTACTGTTGTATGCAGGAAAGTTGCCAAGCCATATAACTTGCCTAGCACTCACATCAGTGCAGATCCGCAGGATCCTATGGCTGTAAAATTGGTCTCTGGAGACTATTTTGTAAGAAACATTTTGAAAATATTCTGTTTTGAAAATCTGAGTAACTAGACCCCTTTTTATTAAGGAAGAAATGTGAAGAAAAAGAACCCTTGCTTAGTAAAAAAGCTAATGTGCCCGCAGCAAGTCTGCTGCTACTGGGTGGTAAGCCAAGTGCTCTATTCAGTTCGGTAACCCTCTGTTACTGGGCTGGCCTGTAACATTTGTTTTGGACACTGAATCCTACATTAGGCACACACCTTGGAACTTTGTGTGTAGTTGTCTGCATGGTGCTATACAGGTCCAAGGCTGTAGTCCATTTATGTGGTTCCTAGACCCTGAAGAACCCTTCAGTGGGTATGCCCACTGTTTTGGATAAAGCCTAGTCTCCTAAAAGGCCCACATACAGGAATAAGGTAAGGCACGGTTTTCCAGTACATTGGACTATAGGCCACCTGCACACAAAATGGCTATATAGGCACAGGAATGGAGTTATTTACCTATTGTGCTACTCCCTTTTGTACTTTTTTTCTCTGTTTTATGTTCAGAAGTATGACTAGTTAATTTTTTTTTTTTTTTTTTGTGGTCTTTTCCCTTCTGGACTTAGTCTCATGATGGTGAAATTGTTGAAAAAGCCTATTGGCTGATGTACTTCCATCCGCCATAGCTGTCACAAACATGCACATCATGATTGCTGCACTTCATGCCACTTTTTGCAACAGAGACATAGTCCAGGAACATGGTCAGCATCTGGGTTATTGCAGCTACTGCATTCTGTATCCATTCCATGTGTACCCCACTGAGAACCCCCACTATTTAGCAATGGCAGATCACAGGTGCAAGGGAGTTGGGACAAAAGAGCCAAATTTACATGCATTCTGCTGATAGCTGACAAGAGACTCTCGCCGAGGTTCTCCTGCATCTCCTTCCACCAGTGGTGAATCTGTGTTCCAGTAGCTTCGATGAAAGGCATCCAAGCTATCTGTGTAGTTCTCAAGAACTATTGCAAGGTATTCATGGGGACTAAATGCACAAAGAATGTTTTTTATGCTTACTGCTATACAGTATTCAGTATGAGAACTATACATAGTGACAGTCCAACAAATTACCAATGAAATGTTGTGCTACTGATAAAACGGACCTTGCTACACCTATTACACAATATAACGGACTGCTTCACGTGTATATAACTAGACTTCAACTGCTCAGTGGTCTGTTTTTATCATTAGCATGACTATTATGTGATGTGGACATACAGTGCCTTGCGAAAGTAGTCGCCCCCCTTGAACTTTGCGACCTTTTGCTACATTTCAGGCTTCAAACATAAAGATATAAAACTGTAATTTTTTGTGAAGAATCAACAACAAGTGGGACACAATCATGAAGTGGAACGGAATTTATTGGATATTTCAATCTTTTTTAACAAATAAACAGAAAAATTGGGCGTGCAAAATTATTCAGCCCCCTTAAGTTAATACTTTGTAGCGCCACCTTTTGCTGCCATTACAGCTGTAAGTCGCTTGGGGTATGTCTCTATCAGTTTTGCACATCGAGAGACTGAAATTTTTGCCCATTCCTCAGTGCAAAACCGCTCGAGCTCAGTGAGGTTGGATGGAGAGTGTTTGTGAACAGCAGTTTTCAGTTCTTTCCACAGATTCTCGATTGGATTCAGGTCTGGACTTTGACTTGGCCATTCTAACACCTGGATATGTTTATTTGTGAACCATTCCATTGTAGATTTTGCTTTATGTTTTGGATCATTGTCTTGTTGGAAGACAAATCTCCGTCCCAGTCTCAGGCCTTTTGCAGACTCCATCAGGTTTTCTTCCAGAATGGTCCTGTATTTGGCTCCATCCATCTTCCCATCAATTTTAACCATCTTCCCTGTCCCTGCTGAAGAAAAGTAGGCCCAAACCATGATGCTGCCACCACCATGTTTGACAGTGGGGATGGTGTGTTCAGGGTGATGAGCTGTGTTGCTTTTACGCCAAACATAACGCTTTGCATTGTTGCCAAAAAGTTCGATATTGGTTTCATCTGACCAGAGCACCTTCTTCCACATGTTTGGTGTGTCTCCCAGGTGGCTTGTGGCAATCTTTAAACAACACTTTTTATTGATATCTTTAAGAAATGGCTTTCTTCTTGCCACTCTTCCATAAAGGCCAGATTTGTGCAGTATACGACTGATTGTTGTCCTATGGACCGTCTCCCCCACCTCAGCTGTAGATCTCTGCAGTTCATCCAGAGTGATCCTGGGCCTCTTGGCTGCATCTCTGATCAGTCTTCTCCTTGTATGAGCTGAAAGTTTAGAGGGACGGCCAGGTCTTCGTAGATTTGCAGTGGTCTGATACTCCTTCCATTTCAATATTATCGCTTGCACAGTGCTCCTTGGGATGTTTAAAGCTTGGGAAATCTTTTTGTATCCAAATCGGCTTTAAACCTCTCCACAACAGTATCTCGGACCTGCCTGGTGTGTTCCTTGTTCTTCATGATGCCCTCTGCACTTTAAACGGACCTCTGAGACTATCACAGTGCAGGTGCATTTATAAGGAGACTTGATTACACACAGGTGGATTCTATTTATCATCATTAGTCATTTAGGTCAACATTGGATCATTCAGAGATCCTCACTGAACTTCTGGAGAGAGTTTGCTGCACTGAAAGTAAAGGGGCTGAATAATTTTGCACGCCCAATTTTTCAGTTTTTTATTTGTTAACAAAGTTTGAAATATCCAATAAATTTCGTTCCACTTCATGATTGTCCCACTTGTTGATTCTTCACAAAAAATTACAGTTTTATATCTTTGTTTGAAGCCTGAAATGTGGCAAAAGGTCGCAAGTTCAAGGGGGCCGAATACTTTCGCAAGGCACTGTAGAACCTGGCAGCATTAACCCTTTATTTAACCTGTAAATCTTATACACAACTGCACTAGAGCTTAAAAATTGCCAATGAAATTTGCTCCTGGAGACATTGAAATTTTAAATTAATAGTACAAGTTAAGAGGCAAATTTTCATTATGATCTGCAGAAATATTTAAACTTTTTTTTTTTTTCTTCTCCCCCATTTTAGGTATGGTCATTAATGGTGTTTTCTTTGGACGAAACATGTTGGCTAATTTAAGGAAAAAGTTTAAAGTAGAAACCAGCTATGTTCCTTCTCACCGCTGGACATCTGTTTGTTTACTTTTTACCCTGTATTTTTTTTCCCTCCCTTTCTTCCTTCTTAAAAAAAAATTCAATTAAAGTTATTCCAGCTTAATAGTCAGGTCTGTTTTTTTTTTTTTTTCATCTGTTTTTTCATTTGTTTTTATCTGTGTTCATATGCTCTAATGTATTTACCATACGTCATGGGGCACAGGGGGAGATTTACAAAAACTGGTGCTCGCAGAATCTGGTGCAGCTTTTCATAGTAACCAATCATCTTCTAAGTTTTTTTTTATTGTCAAAGCTTAATTGAAGAAGCTGAAGTTAGAAGCTGGTTGGTTACTATGCACAGCTGCACTGGATTCTATGTGCACCAGTTTTAGTAAATCTCCTGCAGAGTGTCTTTATACCTTACGGTTAGGGTTATGCTGTCACCATTAGGTGACTGGATGCTGGCAAAAAAAAAAAAAGATTTCAGCTTTTTGTTACTTTCTTAACCACTTCCCCTTATAGGTGAACGTCCTGGGCTTTGAGTGGGGAAATCTGAAAGCTGCAGGCATCATTCCGATATTTACAGCGGGCGATTCCCTTCACCATAAGAACAATAATAGTGGCTGTTCAGCCGCTTGATCGTTTGTTCTTACAGGCGGCAGGAGGCGACATCAGACGGTCCTCGGCAGTCTCTGTGACTGTCAAGGCCCGGGCGCAATGTGATGACGTCCCGTCCGGCCTGGCAGTTTTCAATACTGCCATGATCTCGGCTGAAAAGCCGAGAGCGTGTGTTTTTTTTTTTTCCCAGGCTTTCTAGCCTGTAGGAGAGATCGGAGGTCTTATTGACCCCCAGATCTTCCTATAAAGAGGACCTGTCATGTACTATTCCTATTATGAGGGATGTTTACATTCCTTGTAATAGGAATAAAAGTGATCAAAAAAATTAAAGGGAAAGTGTAAAAATTTTAAAGTGCCCCCGTGCGTGCACGTGGAAGCGAATGCATGCGTTCGCCATGGCCACATATGTAAACGGCATTCAATCCATGCATGTGAGGTATCGCCACAAACATTAGAGCGAGAACAACAGTTATAGCCCAAGACCTCTACGGTAAGGGCTCTTTCACACGGGCGATCCGATCAGATCCGCCTGTCAGTTTTTTTTTTTAGGCGGATCTGATCGGATCCTCCATGAAGCTCTATGGGGCAGCGGATGTCAGCGGAGACACCTCCGCTGACACCTGCTGCCATCCGTATCCGATCCTGTCCGTGAAATCTGGACGGATGGAAACCCTATTTTTCCATCCGTTCAGGGATTGGATGAGAGCGGACAGGCGGTCCGCTCTCATCCGATTTTTTATTTCCCCCCCCCCCCCCATAGAGAGCAGCGGGAGCTGTGACACCTCCCTCTCCGCACTGCAAGCGGAGACGGAGCTGTCATCCGCCGGCTCAGCGGGGATCGGTGGATCGATCCCCGCTGAGCAGCACGGATCCGCCTATGGAGGCGGACCATGTGAAAGAGCGCTAAGCTGGTAACCTTGGAGTGTTAAAGCATCACCTATAGAGATTTTTGAGCACCGAAGTTTAGCGTCCTTCCACGATTGTGCGCAATTTTAACGTGGGACATGTTAAATATCTATTTACTCGGCGTAACATCTTTCACATTATACAAAAAAATTGGGCTAACTAGTGTTTTGTTTTGTTTTTTCATAAAAGTGTTTTTGTGTTTTTGTTTTTCCAAAAAAAGTGTTTGAAAATTTTCTGCGCAAATACCGTGTGACATAAAAAAGTTGCAATGACCGCCATTTTATTCCTGTGTGTGTTCTGAGTAATTTTCTAGTAAAAAAAAAAAAGCAGATTTTTACATGTATGAGCAGAGTACCAGAAATCGTGTGGAATAGAAGTGGTCACGTCTGTCCAGCTCTATGCTGGAAAATAGCTAGCTTCTTCACAGTTCTCCTGAGGTAACCAGCACACTGGTGCTGTGCCTTCTCTGCTGACTGGGACTGCTGTCCTCGGCAAGGATCCCCAACGTTAGGCCATATATCATTGATGGCAGAGAGCAGGGGGTGTGGGTAAAAGATCCCAGATACATCAAGTAGGTAGGGACCTGCATTCTGTGCCCCATGCAATGTATCTCTTGGAGGTCAGTGTATTCCATGCGGCTCTGACTCCCTCTACCTTTTGGGTATTTTGGCTACTTTTAGGGCAGTGATGGCAAACCTTGGCACCCCAGATGTTTTGGAACGGAGTTTCCCATGATGCTCAACTACACTGCAGAGTGCATGAGCATCATGGGAAATGTAGTTCTAAAACATCTACGGTGCCAAAAATCGCCAATACTGTCCTAGGGCATGTTCCCTAGTGAAAAAGCAGGAACTTTTTACCTGCTATCACTGAGTACAGCAGTAGTGGTGTGCAATATTTTACAGTTTGACCCCTCGTGGGTTGCAAACAGTAAAAGTTGCTCTTCATCACCACCCCCCCCCCCCCCCCCCCCCAACCTACTAATGGAAGAGGAGCCACTGGAGGATGAAGACAATGTTCAGATGGGAAGAGATGCAGAATAATCTACTCCTGAAGGACCCCAGGGTCAGGGGTTGCCTCAAGCCAAACCAGGCCTTTGTGAGTTTTCTTGTGAAAGTTGATTGGACTAATTTAAAGGGTAACTCCACTTTTGTGGGGGGAAAAAAAAAAAATCAGCAAATAAAGAAAAAAACAATACAGCGTATACAATTGCAACAAATCATATTTTAATTGAATGTTATTAAAAATTACTTTTCCTTTTTAATCTGCAGCTGTTGTAATTTTCTGAAAATGCAATATGGCTACCTGCAGCTGTTCTGTACACAGGATGTGTACTGACCATACCCCAGAAACATAATTTCCTGCTTATGATTGGCTCATCCATTTTCCCAGAAGTCTGCCGAAGATACAAGTCAGATTTCTGACATCCCCTTCAACAAAAATGTCATTTTTGGTGAGATACTCGCAATAGGAATACGTCTAAAGGGATGCAGGTCCAGCAGGTTTTCTCATTAGAGCCCTGCTGCTGCACAGCTGACAGATAATTAGAAAACCACTCCCATTTGACATCCTCAGCACAGAGGAACAAACATTTCTTCAGAATAATAAAAGGTAGGAATCTGCAACAAAGTATGTTAAAAAATCACTGCAATGTTCAGAGATTACCCCGAGGGGTATGTTTTTTTTTCCTCAACAAAAGTGGAGTTACGCTTTAAAGTTTCCACTTCCCAAGTCCATCACTCCAAGGGTTGTAGGATTTGGGATGTGGCATCTGCTACACCATCCACAAACCTTCAATGTACATAAATTTTTAAGGGATGTTTTGTATACGGTCTAAACATCCCTTCAAGGTGCTTGTTTCCACAAAAATGGTTCTCTCAACAATAGCCTATGGAGAGTGAGTTCAGGAAGTAATGGACTGTGGATCCAGCCGTCTTGTATTATTAAGACCGCCACGTGCCCAGTGGATAAGGTCCCGGTATTTTCGAGTACCTTGGACAAATGTCTATTCTAGGCACCTCTTATCCTGGTTTAAGCAGCTTTTTCAACTGGCTATTGCGGCTGTTGACATGCGCCACAGTTTTAAGGTATGGTATGTCTTCATGAGAGAGAGGATTTTTGCTAGTGGAGATGTCCTATTGAGCAGAAACCTTGAGGATTTCCCACGTTCTCTGGGATTCTCAGTAAATGCCTGTAGGACTTCAAACAACACCTTTAGCATTTTGGGGGGTCTTTATCTGTACACATATGTAGGATCTTATGGCTGAAGCTAGTCAGTAGAATTGCCCTGCTATAAATCTGTGGAATGTTTACATTTTTGAGGGCAACGTCTGGACCTGCTTTTGATGCTTCATCCGTTTGCCTTTGCTAGCACGGGGGCACTTGCTTTAATTTTTTTTTTTTATTCCTTGTGATCGCAATGGGCGCATGACAGGTCCTCTTTATGGAGGTATCTGTGCATCAATAAGACCCCAGATTCCCCCCCTTTGCACTTCAAACATTCAAAACGGCAAGATACTTCTGATTTTCAAAACAATTGCACCATCCATGTGGGTAGATCGGAAGTGATGTCATGTAATTGCTTCCGGGTTACCGTAGCAGAGACCCGATCAAAGCTGATTCCGGCTTTCATCAGATCTCCGACTAGCCAGCGGATTGGCCGGCTGGTCACTCGGGTCTCCAAGTGGGACAGGGGAGATCGAGAGTCTAGTGGGGGCTTGCAATAGCAAAGGAGGGGCTATTTAGCCGCTCCGGTTGCTATTACAGGAGAGCTGACTGTCTGATGCCTGCAGGTATCACCCCGGAACAACCATTTGAAATCAAATGCTGTACCAGGTACCTGATTTGGTGGAAAGTGGTTGAACAAAACCAAAGAAAATTCCCTGCTCAACTTACCAAGCAGCCTGCAACCAACCGAATATTCTGGCTTAACAGTTTGCGTTTAAAAACAGGGGTTTTGCAAATACATACGTAAGCTGTAGAGCCACTTCACAGAACCCCAGTATTAGCTGCAGTCCTAACTTTATAAATATGCGAGAGCCTCCGCAGTAGAAGCACATATATAATATTGGATAGATAGTGGACAGGTAAGCCTGGAGGGAGTACTGTTACCGCTTACAAAAAAAGGCAGAGTCCTATGGGCCATACACACTATAAAATTGTCTTTAGATTTTTTCCTTTAGACTTACCAAAACCATATAATATGAGGTCAAATCTAAACACTTTCAATTTGTATGCAATCAGGCAGGCCCCTGCACTACATAGTTAAAGGAAAATCTAAAGGAAATCTAACAACAAAAGTTGTATAGTGTGTATCCATCTTAAGGCTCTAAAATGTGCCACTCTTTTACTTGAAAGAGTGGGCTTTCAAGGAGATTTTGGGAGGGCCATGTTGCCAATGAGTGGGTTCCCAATATAGTATCTTAAGGCTACAAACTGGAATTTCAGAGCTTCACCTGTCTGGTCATTAATTGCCTTTCTCCAGCAGGGCAATTCCTAATATCCGTTGTCAGAGGTTTACCTGCACATTTATGAACTTTCCACCTCAAAGATTTTCTGTGTTTTGCGGTGGAGATCCGCCACTTAAATTGTAGCCCTGCCCACAACTCCCAGAGTTAAGCCTCGTACACATGCACTGATTGTTGGCTGTGAATTTTCAGCCAACGTCCGATCGGCCGATTGTCGCGTTGTTAGTATGATGCTTCCGACTGTGACTTTTCGGCCGAAAAAAATCTGGTGTGCATGCTATAAAATTTTTGTTGGCCGTCACCAGAACGGCCGATTGTTCTTCAGTCAGTACAGATTTCGGCAGACAAAAATCAGATGAGCAAGACTGGGCATGCTCAGAGAACAAAAAAACACACGAAAAGTAAACCAGCACATGACATCACTTCTGCAGTTGGTTGTTGTTGGCCGACAAAATTCGTGTGCAGTCTAGAGCACATTTCAACCAACACAACAACACTGGACAAAAGACGGCCGATTGGTCGGCCAACAATCGGTGCGTGTGTACGAGGCTTTACTCTCCGGTGTAATGTGAGGTCTGCTGCTGCTATTTGTCAGTCGGATTCCCTCTTTGTGCTCCCTGAAGGCCCAAGGAGGAGTCCAAATCTTCCTATTCTCGATGGATCAGTCAGCCTTTTTCACAGGCTTGCAGTCTACAGCAGGGGGTCTCCAAACTTTATAAAGAAAGGGCCAGTTTACTGTCCTTCAGACTTTAGGTGGGGGCCAGATTGTGGCCCCTGGGGGTCTAAAATGTCTCTGGGCCCAGCATCACCATGGCCTCAGGCTTTGTGGTCAGTTGGAGTAGTGCCCTATCATTGGCATTAGTGGGATGAATAGTACCCTATCATTTGGTGTCTGGAAGAAACAGTGCCTCATTGTCGGTGTCAGGGGAAAGAATAGTGCCCCATCAATAGTATCAGTGACAGCATTTATACTCCACTCTTGGTCTGTGGGAGAAAAAGTACCCCCAGGGCTTGAAAGGCTAGCAAAGGGATGCAGTTTGGGTTCCAGTGAAGGCTCATTCTAGGAGTGTGGTTGTTTCCTGGACTATTCAACATCAGCCATCTATAGCTTAACATTTGTGCAGTTGCTTCCTGGTCTTTGATTCATATTGTTTTATGAACTTTTACATGTGGCTTTTAGAGCTTCTGAGGATGCTACCATTTGGTCGGCATGTTTTGCGGACTGCTGCTTGTGGTTCAAACATACTTGTTTATTTGGGGCTTGTTGCTGTGTTGCTCTCCCCTCCTGTTTAGTGCTTTGGGACCTCCCTGTTTGTAATGATTATAAAGACGTTCTGTGTCCCATGATGTACGATAAAGAAAACAGGATTTTTGGGTTACCTGTAACCTCCTTTTCTTACAGTACTGTTCATCATATGACACAGACTCTGCCCCAATTTCTTTGTGGTTCATGGCTTGCTATAAAAAACGGAAGCTTTGCCTAACAAGGAGGGGTGTCTAGGATTGGACTTCCTGTACAGTGGGGAAAACAATTATTTCATCCCCTGCAGATTTTGCAAGTTTGTCCACTTACAAAGAAATGAAGGGTCTATAATTTTTTTTATCATAGGTGTATTTTAAAGATAGAGACAGAATATAAACCACAAATCCAGAAAAAAACCGATACAAATGTTATAAATTGAGTTTCAGTTCAGTGAGTAAAAAAAGTATTAGATCTCCTACCAACCAACAATAATTCTGTCTCCCATAGACTGGCTACAGTATATGCTTATGTGGTACACATATTAGTCCTGTCAATTTAAGAAGGTGCTCCTAAAACCGCTCATTATGTGTATAAAAGACACCTGTCCACAGAATCTTCTATTCAAACCTCACCATCATGGTCAAGACCTAAGAGCTGTCAAAGGATGTCAAGGACAAGATTGTAGACCTGCACAAGGCTGGAATGGGCTACAAGACCATGGGTAAGAAGCTTGGTGAGGAGTAGAAAACGGTTGGAGCGATTATTCGCAAATGGAAGAAATACAAAATAACCATCAATTACCCTCGGGCTGGAGCTCCGTGTAAGATTTTGCCTCATGGGGTAAGGATAATCATGAGAAAAGTGAGGAATCAGCCCAGGCCAGAACTACACAGGAGGAGCTTGTGAATGATCTCAAGGCAGTTGGTACCACAGTCTCCAAACAAACAGTTAATAACACAATACGCCGCCATAGATTTAAATCCTGCAGCACCCGAAAGGTCCTCCTCAAGAAGGCACATGTACATGCCTGTCTGAAATTTGCCAATGAACATCTAAATTATTCAGAGAAGGATAGGGAGAAAGTGCTGTAGTCAGGTGAGACCAAAATGGTACTCTTTGGCATTAACGCGACTTGCCCTGTTTGCAGGAAGAAAAATGCTGACTATGACCCTAAGAACACCATTGCTACAGTAAAGCACGGGGTTTAAACATTATGCTTTGGGGCTGTTTTTCTGCTAAAGGTACAGGCCGACATTCCAGGATTCAGGTCAGGTGTGCGTGGGGGTCTTTCAATGGAATAATTTCCTTTATCCTCCAGGAACTGGCTGCATACTCTCGCCACATGAGGCCGGGCATTGTTACATAGTTAGTGAGGTTGAAAAAAGACATCAGTCCATCCAGTTCAATCTATGATGTGTGTGTGTGTGTGTTTGCTGTTAACCGTACATTGTATACCCCTGTATGTTGTGGTCTTTAAGGTTCCCATCTAATAGTTTTTTGAAACTATCGATGCTCCCTGCTGATACGACTGCTTGCGGAAGAGAATTCCACATCCTTACTGCTCTGACAGTAAAGAACCCCCTACGTACCTTAAGGTTAAACCACCTTTCCTCTAGTTTTAGTGAGTGGCCCCGTGTCTTATTGTATTCCCTTTCTCTGAATAGTTTGTTCCTTATGCTAGGGTCGCCAGTACAGTATTTGTACATTGATATCATATCCCCCCTTAATCGTCTCTTCTCCAGAGAGAATAAGTTCAGTGCTTGTAGTCTTTCCTCATAGCTGATGTCCCCCATTCCCCTAATTATTTTTGTTGCCCTTCTCTGGACTCTTTCCAGTTCCAGCACATCCTTCCTGAGGACCAGTGCCCAGAACTGGACAGCATACTCCAGATGTGGCCAGACCAGAGTCTTGTAGAGAGGGAGAATAATCTCTTTATTTTTGGAGTGAATCCCCTTTTTTATACTACCCAGTATTCTGTTGGCTTTGCTTGCAGCGGCTTGGCATTGCATGCCACTGCCAAGCCTGTTGTCTACCAGTACCCCCAGGTCCTTTTCCATCTTAGATTCACCCAGAGGTTCCCCCCCTAGTGAGTAGCTTGCTTTCTGGTTTCTGGCACCCAAGTGCATTACTTTACATTTTTCAACATTAAACCTCATCTGCCATGTAGTTGCCCACCCCATTATTTTGTTGAGGTCCGCTTGTAAGGGTTCCACATCCTGCATAGAAGATATTGGCATGCTTAGTTTAGTATCATCCGCAAATACTGAGATTGTACTAGATATTCCCTCCTCTAGATCATTTATGAATAAATTAAACAGGATTGGCCCCAGGACAGAACCCTGGGGGACCTCACTTTCCACACCCGCCCAATCCGAGTACTCCCCATTAATCACCACCCTTTGCACTCTCCCCTGGAGCCAGTTCTCTATCCAGGTACTCACCTTATGGTCCATACCTACCTTCCTTAGTTTGAACAGTAAGCGTTTGTGAGGAACAGTGTCGAAGGCCTTTGCAAAGCCCAGATACACCACATCCACAGGCTTACCTTTATCTAGGTGGCAGCTCACTTCATCATAGAAGGTTAATAGATTGGTTTGGCAAGAACGATTTTTCATGAATCCATGCTGATTACTACTAATAATACCATTTTCATTACTAAAGTCTTGTATGTGGTCCCTTAACATCCCCTCCAAAATCTTGCAGACTACTGATGTTAGGCTGACCGGCCTATAGTTACCTGGGATATATCTCGGCCCTTTTTTAAATATTGGTACCATGTTGGCTTTTTTCCAATCAGCTGGCACCATACCCGTCTGTAAACTATCCTTAAAGATCAAGAATAATGGGCTGGCAATCACCTGGCTGAGCTCTTTAAGAACCCTCGGGTGCAAGCCATCCGGTCCCGGTGATTTATTTATGTTAAGTTTCTCTAGTTTAGTTCTAAGTCTATCTTCTGATAACCATGGCAGTACTTCCTGAGGTGTGTTGTTTAGTTTGGCCACCAGGAGTAACCCAAGACCCAATGCACCAACGTAGGGTCTGACAATGGGTCAAAGGATTTCATCCCGATACCTAATGGCAGTCAGGGTGCCATTTTCTAGCCTGTAGAGGTCTGTGCGTTCCTCCATGGATATACCTCCCCAGGCCATCACTGACCCACCACCAAACCAGTCATGTGATGATGTTACAGGCAGCATAACGTTCTCCACGGCTTCTCCAGACCCTTTCACGTTTGTCACATGTGCTCAGGGTGAACCTGCTCTCATCTGTGAAAAGCAAAGGATGCCAGTGGTGGACCTGCCAATTCTGGTGTTCAATGGCAAACGCCACTGAGCACAGGGCCCACTAGAGGATGTCCAGCCCTCAGGCCACCCTCCATGAAGTCTGTTTCTGATTGTTTGGTCAGAGACATTCACACCAGTGGCCTGCTGGAGGTCATTTTTAGGGCTCTGGCAGTGTTTATCCTTTTCCTCCTTTCACAAAGGAGCAGATATCAGTCCAGCTAATGGGTTAGGGACCTTCAATGGCCCTGTCCAGCTCTTCTAGAGTAACTGCCTGTCTCCTGGAATCTCCTCCATGCTCTTGAGACTGTGGTGGGAGACACAGCAAACATTCTGGAAATGGTACGTATTGATGTGCCATCCTGGAGGAGTTGGACTGCTTGTGCAACCTCTAAAGGGTCCAGGTATCCCCTCATGCTACCAGTAGTGACAATAAGCCTAGCCAAATGCAAAACTAGTGAAAAACAGTCAGAGAAGATGAGTAGGGAAAAAAAAATTGATTAAAACCCCCCTCTGCTTCTTAACTGACCAGATCAATATCCCAGGAGTTTACTTGACGTGATGTTATACTCTGATTACAATGTGTTACTTTCATTTTTTTGATCAGTGTTTATAGGTTAATAGATCCACTGCTTTCCCTTCTGGGAAGCTCATTCTTGCAGGAATCACTGCCATTCATGTCCATAAGGGTTACTGTGAGGTTGAGATCCATCGAACTACTTGTTGGTTTGGAGACCAACCCTTGACCTGTAAGGCTTTATATTTTAAGGGTCTGACAGGAAGTTCTTGGAAGTCAGAAGAACTGGCAAATCTGAATGAGAGATATCGCTGACATAAGTTGATTAATCTTGCATTCCTTTATTAAAACAAAGATAGGAAATTACAATTGCTGTCTATTTCGACCATACCTAAGGGCTCCCTAGGCTGTGTTGCCAAAACTATTTCAACTCATGGGAGGCATGCAACTTTAATGCTGGACACTTTGTCCTCCAATAATGTCATTAACCTTGGACTAGGAAGTCATTGAGGTAAATACAAACAAAGTAAATAGATTGGTATGCCAGGTAGTTGATGAAGGCTAAAAAGATTAACTGGCTTAATCTGCCAAAGGGACTGGTCCCATATGTGGGTTCACCTTTTCTGATGCAGGAAGCAAATTTTCCATTACTGTAGAAAACCTGATTATAACGTTCCCAATCTTTTAGAGAGTCCAACAGACTGTACAGTATTACTGCAGACTGCTTCTCTACCATTTTGAGACCATGAGATACAACAGATGGGATAGAACTATGACTTGTCCCAAGCGAGATACTAATACTGTCGCCTTCTCTGAGGGCAACTCTAGGACATTATTCTCCTGCATATCCTGGACTTCTTCCAGAAATGTCCTTATGAGACTAGATGACATTCTTTAGCTGATGACATGTCCAGTGTTGTTCAAAATCTAAATCAGAATTTTCCAGGACCTAAAGGATGTTGAGCCACTCATAGGCTGTTGTCCAAATAATGAACACCTGTAGCCCTTGCTTACGCAAGATGGGCCATTCTGGAAGTAATGTTCTGGAAATTTTCTTGGGTATGTGGAAAGGCCAAAGGTTGTCGAATGAACTTGAAGTGAAATTCTCGAAGGAACAAGCAATGATACTTGCCGAAGCATAAATGTGTATATACACATCTGCTAGATCCAGAGACAACCTACAGCTGCCTTATCTGATGGTTGATCACATGGCTTAAGTGGTTGGAAGCAACCACTCCATACAAATTTTTTGGATCTTATCCTTCCTTCTGTTTCGTGCCTAAGTCTACTTTCCAACTTAAAATAATGGAGAATATAATCCTTGACATCTTTGGACAGATGGCTCACTGTTGAAGCGAGATTTGGTAACATTTGCCTAAAGCTTGATTGCTTCTAAGGAACCAAGATGGGAATTAAATGTGTTGGAGGAGAGGAAAGAAAATTACAATGATTTCCTTATTGCAAATGACCCATGGATCCTGAAGCTTCTCTGCCCACATTCACATAAAGTTCTGCAATCCAACACCTACTGGGTGAGTTTGGGTGAAGAGGAACTTTGCTGTTCCTAGGGAGGAGCAGACTTGGAATTAGGCAAACAAAGAAAATGATGAATTCTTTCATTCTCTTCTGTAGCTCTTCTCAGGTTTACCCTGTCACCAACTCTTCACCCTGGGCATTGGTGACTTAACCTAAGGGAATGATCCCCCTTCTAGATATCACTGAATGCAATTTTAACAGAAGTTAATTCGACTTAGAAAAGGTATATATAGTCTGTGGGTTAAGCCCTAGGGGTTGACTGACCACAGCAGAATACTAGAGGAACAGCAAATTGTATCTACAGTGGCTGTACGTTTATCATTGGCCACTTTAGTTTCAGTCAGGGATCAAACCACAGAGACCTAATTAATAGTCAAGTTTTGTCTTCAACTCATCTGAAATAGCCTTTGCTACTGAAGTGAGCTCCAACGCAGGCCACGAATCACTTCTTAATAGTAGTAAAAACCTTCTTTATTTCCAAATCTATATTTTGGTTCCAAGGCCTCTGCAAAGGATATTACTACAACTGCAGAGCTGATGGCATAACTGGCTAGTCTGATAAAGATTCCTTGACAAATAAAAGGTGGGCTTTACAGAGAGGATGTTGCACCCTCTGCTAGCAGAAAGACACATCTGGTCAGTCTGATAAAGACTCCCTGGCCAGTTGCTTCTGAAGCAGAGGTACCCTTTAAGTAACCATAGCCATTGGATTAGCCTGGTACCTGAGCCTTAGCGACTTGAGCCACCTAGTCAGTTTGGACTGGGCATCTTGGCAGGTAAGCCAGCTGACCACAAGCCCAATACCGCCCAGGATGATCATGTAGTGAGATTTCCTTCTGCATCTCCTGACAGTGCCTTGAATCACATAGCAGTTTCTTCAGGGCTAAAGAGGACTTGTCACTGTTAAAGAAAACAAGTTGCCTCCCTTTCTCTTAAGTGGTGCTGGTGTTGAGGGCTGGAGAGATTTGCAACCCATTATGCCCATGCACTCTTTTTTAGGCTAGAATATACTTACCTGACCCTCACCTTAATAATTATGGCTGGTCTCTAGGTACACTCATGGTTACTGGCTGAGCTGAAGGACTGTAGTCATAATAAATACCTGTAAGTACTGACCAGGATATTGGCAAACACTATCAGTGACAACCCACACAACCAACGGCAGGATATTGAAGGGTCAAAGCCTTACTCACAGCTGTGAAAGGAGCTGTTCATAGCCAGGCAAAGAGACCCAGGGAGTCTCAGTCGACCAGCTATCTGCCACCAGTCGCAGTGCTCAGGGCCACCAAAGCAAATGGACCCCTGTGAAAGAGCAGGCAAGGTCTGAGGCTCATTAGACCGGAGCAATCACAGATTAGTTAAGCAGAGCACTGAAATTTACTCAGGCATTAGAGCAAGGTAATGCATAGCAGTCTCTAAATGCATAGAAGCCATTAGTACTGAAGAGTTATTATATCACAGGCAAAGCAATGAAGAGTTAATAGACAACTAGCACTGGCCAAATAACCTACACTAGGCAAATGTACTGCAAAAGGTTGATAAAATCACCAAGCAATTAAAACATTAATACCTACTAAGTTAACCACTTGCCGACCGCCGCAAGTACATATACTGCGGCGGTCAGCCCCTCACAAGCAAAGTGACGTATGGGTACGTCACTAGCCTGTGAGGCTCTGGGGAGCGAGCGCGCGCCGCCGGAGGCGCGCTCCCGCTCGGTCACGGACCCCCCGCGCGTGTGCCAGGCGGACCCGATGTCCGCCAGGTACTCACGATCGTCCGTGACATTGGGAGAAAGGCAGGCGGCTGATGTAAACAAGCTGCCTGTCATTCTCCCCTGTGTAGGAATAGTGATCATACGGTTCTACTATGTAGGACCGTTGATCACTGTTCCTACAGCTCAAGCCACAGCCAATCACAGTTAGAATCACGCCCCTAGGGACACACACCACCCCTCCCTCTCAAAAAAGTTAACCCCTTCACTACCAGTGTCATTTTACAGTAACAGTGCATATGTATAGCACTGATTACTGTAGAAATGTCACTGGTAACCCCAAAAGTGTCAAAAATGTCAGTCAAGGGTCCGATCTGTCCGCCCCAATGTCGCAGTCCCGCAAAAAAAATCGCAGATCGTCGCCATTACGCGTTGAAAAAAAAACCAACAAAAATGACAAAAATCTTTCCCTTTATTAGTAAACGCGATAACTTTTGCGCAAACCAATCAAAATACGCTTTTTGCAATTTTTTTTACCAAACATATGTAGCATAAAACAAATTGGCCGAAAATGTTAAAAAATTTTGATTTTTACATTTTTTTGGGGGAATTTCATATAAAAAAAAATGTGAAAAATATTGTGCACAATTGACGCTCTTTTTTTTTGTTTATAGCGCATGATCAAAAAATCGCACAGGTGATCAAATACCACCAAAAGAAAGCTCTGTTTGTGGGAAAAAAAGGACGTCAAATTAGTTTAGGTACAGCGTCGCACGACCGCGCAATTGTCTGTTAAAGTCACGCAGTGCCGAATCGCAAAATACTCCCTGGTCAGGAATGGGGTAAAATCTTCCGGGGGTTAAGTGGTTAAGCCTGCAGAGCCAGGCCTTAATAGAAAAGGCTCAACGATGCAACTGCAAACACCTGCTATCAGTCCATACATTGGCAGACAGTCCTGCAGACACAAATTATATCCTGTGAGATATTAACAAAACAGATAGAACTAATAACAACAAGCCAGCACAGATTCACATGTGTGATACCTGCGTTCAACAGTGCAGGATAAACCTGTAGGTAATCCTATAAGGCTGCTTTCACACTGAGAAGCTTGAAAACTGCCCATAAAATAACGGGCGCTTCTGAGGCGTTAGCAGTGCGCTTTTTTGAAGGCAGCGTGACTCAAAAGAACCATTTTGAAGCGCTTTTGAGGCGCTTTCCATTCATTTCAATGGAGAGGGGCGCTTTTGAGGCGCATTTTTTAGCGCTTTAAACATGCTCCAAAGATGCTGCTTGCAGGAGTTTTTTCACAGCCCCTCCAGTGCACCGCCCCAGTGTGAAAGTATTCATTGATTTCAATGGAAATTGGTTTTCGTGAGCTTTACATGCACTTTTTTTTTAGCACGAAAACGCCTGAAAAGTACCTCAGTGTGAAAGGGGTCTATCAGTATAACAGCTGAATACTATTGTCTTGTGCACAATGGTGTACCTTACCACCTGAACATCTCATGGCCAGCAGGAAGTCCAATAAATGTTCATCCACAGAGTTATGATAGAGGCACTTGTATAATCCCTATAGACCGGCATCCTGCGCCCCAATATCTGGATTATAGGGGAGGCCTCCCGCTTATGGGTGGTTTACACCTGAATGGAGGGAGCTTCGTCACAGGAGAGGCTGAACCTGTACAGCTAGACTAGATCAATAGGGCAAGGTAAGGGCAAAAAATAAAAAAAAATCTTTGCTTTAGGGCAGTGGTTCTCAACTCCGGTCCTTGGGGCCCACTAACAGGCCAGGTTTTCAAGATAACTAAATTACATCACAGGTGAGCTCATTTGCTGCTCAGTGATTGCAGTATTCTAGTCTGCATCTCCCCAAGGTAATACTTAAAATCTGGCCTGTTAGTGGGTCCCGAGGACCGGAGTTGAGGACCACTGCTTTAAGGGCTATAACCGGCTGAACATTGAGGACCAAAAAGAGAATTCTGCCTTGGGGGAAATGACTTACTTATAACTGGTCCTGTTAATGGACAGGGGTTGGAGCCTACCCATTTGTATATGTTGTCATTTTTGTGTCAGGAAAATTATTTTCCCCACTGTATTTTATGCGTGTGTTTTTTTCTTTTTTGTACAATTACCTGAAGGTGGCAGCATAACCCTATTTTTAATTAATATAAAGATGCTCTGTATCATTTTTTTGTGGTCCATTGACAGCCCATTCACACTGCAGTGACAGGAATTTGTGGGGCGACCTGTAAAGACCTCGGCACGACTTGCACGGACTTCATATAATTGAAGTCAATGCAAGTCGCCTCCAGGTCGCCCCAAAGTAGTACAGGACCCTTTTTCTAAGTCGGAGCGACTTGTGTCGCTCCTATTAGAATGGGTCCTGTACTATTCAATGGCGAGCGACCGACCGCGACTTGTCAGGTCGCGCTAGTGTGAATGGACTCTGAGGGACTTGGGAATTCTGAAACAATTGACAAATGTCAACAGCGGTTTGGGATACTAGTAAACTAAAATGAAGCCAGTATCCCTATAACCATGGCTCAACCATCAAGCCTCAGTGTTTTGTGAGTGTTCTGTGAGGTTAGACAGCTTTTCTTCAGCATTACTGAAGTCTAACTAACCGTTTTACTAACCTTGGTAATTTGTTTTTGTTTTTTTTTTGTGCCCTCAGTAGAGAGATTTACCCTCTCTATTTTTCCTGTTTACCATTATTGAAAATTAAAGAAAATACAACATTTTTGGCCCCTATAGAAGTAATAGAGGGTAAATCGTCCAATAGGAACAATAGTTCTGGGAGCTCGTAGGGATTCCCTTCATTTTCAGGTATTTTCTCTCAGTTCCTGTTTTGGCTGTAGGTCAGGAAGTAAAGGTAAATCTCCCCAATGGAATACAGATGGCAAAAAAAGGCAGGGATTATAACTCTCCCTTACGCCATTAAATAATTATGTCAAATTGGATCATGCTTTGCTGGGGTTTTTTCCCTATCCTCTGGATCAACTGTGAGTTTAGCATCGTGTATATGGGATTGTATGGTTTTGTTTTCTTTTTTGTTTTTTATTGGTTGAGCTAGATGGACTTTTTTTAAACCTGAATAACTATGTAACTATATGTCAGTCAAGACTTCCAAAAAGCTATTTGTGCTTGACTACACAGCAGCTATCCAGATCAGCATATCCTCAGCAACAGCTTATGAGGATGTACTCAGAGCCTGCTGGACTGGAAGATTGCGGGGCTAACTTGAATGGGACCCTCGGGCACTTGACTCTGCATTGTGGTGCTTTCCAGACCTTTAGTGTTTTTTTAGCCAAAGAGCATCATTTGAAACCAGAGCCATGGCACAACCCCAGGTGTGACACACCCTATGAAGACTGAATAAAGCTAGTCAAGGTAAAGCACTGGAGGTTGGTTCAATGTGGTACAATTGTGCACTTTTTGAAAAAATAATCCTGCCATTGGTTTCACTATGGTGGGTGTTAAAGCTGAGGGACTCCAGCCCTTATGCTATTCAGCCTAGCGGAAGAACCATCCCGCATCTGCTTCCACTGCCCACCTACAGTGATCTTGGCTGCATGTGAACCTCATTGGCATCAGATGGTGATGCCTTGCCTCACCTTGAGCCCAATTGTTTTCTACTAGGTTGCATATGTCTTCTCAAATATGCAGATAAATAATAATTTAATATTATAATGAACATACATAATATACCTGAACAAATGACATATTGACATAATGTATTCATTCTCATAATTTAAATGAAAGAAAATACAATACAATAGGACCACTTCAAATCCATGATATGATCAGGTGTTCCAGAATAGATGCCAAAGTTTAGAACCACCTTTAGTAAGTATGCAGGTGCAACCTGCTTCTGACCTCTAGAGTTTGGGGTTCTTTGTTATTGAGGTGTGGCATCCTCATGCAAGGTCAAAAGAGCTCTCTATCATAATATAATAGGAGGCCTTAGATTTCTGTGTCTGGCGAGGGATTTAAAAATTGACTTTAAATAATTCAGTTATCATTCCCCTGAAAGAAAAAGTAATATATAAATGCCGTAGATTTCAGACAGTTGCCAATTTATTAAGGCCTGGCTATCTAGCAAATTTAACCTAATAGCTGACTGTAAAAGAAGTATCAAAGAACCCCAAAAATTTTACTGTGGAATCTGCAAGTAAATCAATCAACCAATGTACCACTAATGTACTTCTGTTGCAAAGAAAATACAAGATTTCTTTAATTATTGAGAACAAGGGCTTACATTAGGCATTGCTGTTTTTCCTAGAGGCTTCATCATTTGCTGGTATGTACAGCCATGGCCAAACATTTTGAGAATGACACAAATATTCATTTTTACAAAGTCTGCTGCCTCAGTTTTTATGATGGCAGTTTGTTTGCATATACTCCAGAGTGTTACGAAGAGTGATCAGATGAATTGCAATTAATTGCAAAGGCCCTCTTTGCCATTAAAATGAACCTAATTCCATAAAAAAAACATTTCTACTGCATTAGTGAAGAAGGCTTCTGTGCGCCCAAGAAAGTCCAACAAGCGACAGGACTGTCTCTTACAGTTGATTCAGCTGTGGGATTGGGGCACAATCAGTGCAGAGCTTGCTCAGGAATGGCAGCAGGGAGGTGTGAGTGCATCTGTACGCACAGTGAGGCGAAGACCTTTGAAGGATGGCCTGGTGTCAAGAAGGGCAACAAAGAAGCCACTTCTCTCCAGGAAAAACATCAGGGATAGACTGATATTCTGCAAAAGGTACAGGGACTGGACTTCTGAGGACTGGGGGAAAGTCATATTCTCTGATGAATCCCCTTTCTTATTGTTTGGAGCATCTGGAAAAAACTTTGGCCGGAGAAGAAAAGGTGAGCGCTACCATCAGTTCTGTGTCATGCCAACAGTAAAGCATCCTGGGACCATTCACTGGGGTTGCTTCTCAGCCAAGGGACTGGGCTCACTCACAACTTTGCCCAAGAACACAGCCATGAATAAAGAATGGTAAAAAAACAACCCCCGAGAGCAATTTCTCCCAACCATCCAAGAACATTTTGGTGACGAATAATGCCTTTTCTGGCATGATGGAGCAGCTTGCTATAAGGTAAAAGTGATAACTAAGCGGCTAGGGGAACAAAACATCAAAATTTTAGATCCATGGCTAGGAAACTCCCCAGACCTTAATCCAATTGAGAACTTGTGGTCAATCCTCAAGAGGCGGGTGAACAAAAAAAAACTAAAAATTCTAACTCCAAGCATTGAATATGCAAGAATGGACTGCCATCAGTCAGGATGTGGCCCAGAAGTTGAATGACAGCGTACCAGGGAGAATTGCAGAGGTCTTGAAAAAGAAGGGTCAACACTGCAAATATTGACTCTTTGCATAAACTTAGTGTAATTTTCAATAACAGCCTTCGACACTTATGAAATGCTTGTAATTATACTTCAGTGTACTATAGTAACATCTGACAAAAAGATCTGAAAACACTGAAGCAGCAGACTTTGTGAAAATTAATATTTGTGCCATTTTCAAAGCTTTTGGCCACGGATGTAGACATCAGACAGCCAGTAAGAGAAGCCAGTAAGGCTACGTTCACATGTGGGCGCAGCGGATCAGGGCAGAATTACAGCGATTCTGCCTGCGATCGGAAAATCGTTCCAAATCGCGGGACGCCTGTGATTTGCAATGGCACCCCAAACGCTGTGCGATGTTGCCACGATTTCCCCTGGCCGAATCACGGTAACATCGCGCAAACAGAATTGCGGGGTGCATGACGCACAAAAGAAGCTCTTGTACCTTTTTTGGGCATCATGCGTCCCGCGATTCTGTTTGCGCGATGTTACCGCGATTCGGCAGGCGGAAATCGCGGCAACATCGCACATCGTTTGGGGTGCCATTGCAAATCACGGGCATCACACAGGCGTCCCGCTATTTGCAATGATTTCCGGATCGCGGGCAGAATCACTGTGATTCTGCCCGTGATCCGCTGCGCCCACATGTGAACGTAGCCTGAGACACAGGAAGGAATTCATCAGCAGACCTCATTAGCACACACCTGAGGCTGCCTTCCCCCCTTCCATCAGATCACTACCACCCACCTCTAGGTGCACGGTTTTCCAATATAATTATTCAGTGATCTTACTGAATACACAGACATCAAATTTTTTTTCTTCATTTCATCTTGCATCGATCTTTCATTTGGCATTTTGGAGTGTGCAAGAGATGAGAGAAACAGACTGTGGATAGAGAAACAGACTATGTCGATAGAGCTGTAGGATTGAACACAGGAGAAGGGTGTCCTGGGATTTGTAAAGCTCACCATACACTATACAATCTGATCTGATCTCCTTTAGATCTACCAACAATTATGTAGTGCAAGGGCCTGCCTATTTGGTTACAGAGTAATTGGATAGATGGTGTGTCCTCCTATTATATCGTTTTTGGTAAATCTCTGTAGCATATGGCTCCATTTCAACACCTAAAGTGAACTAGTGGCACTTTTTGTGCCATTAATTGTTAACAGCACACCAAACACAGAAGAAAACACATATTTTTCCATGTGAAAAACCAAGCAACAAACATAGCAAAATACACAGTAAAAAACATGCAACCTACATCATGCCAAAATGTCCCATTAGCTACATTGCCACATGTAGTGCAGCCCAATGAAATCAATGGGCTGCCCTATATGTGTCAATGAAAAAACGAGCCAAAAACATGCACTCCCACTACGCTAGGTGGGAATAGGGCCTGAATGTGAAATACATAGTTACATAGTTACATAGTTACATAGTTAGTGAGGCTGAAAAAAGACACAAGTCCATCCAGTTCAACCTATGATGTGTGTGTGTGTGTTTGCTTTTAACCGTACATTGTATACCCCTGTATGTTGTGGTCTTTAAGGTGTCCATCCAATAGTTTTTTGAAACTATCAATGCTCCCCGCTGATATGACTGCTTGCGGAAGAGAATTCCACATCCTTACCGCTCTTACAGTGAAGAACCCCTTACGCACTTTAAGGTTAAACCGCCTTTCCTCAAGTTTTAGTGAGTGGCCACGTGTCTTATTGTATCTCCTTTCTCTGAATAGTTTGTTTCTTATGCTAGGGTCGCCAGTACAGTATTTGTACATTGATATCATATCCCCCCTCAATCGTCTCTTCTCCAGAGAGAATAGGTTCAGTGCTTGTAGTCTTTCCTCATAGCTGATGTCCTCCATTCCCCTAATTATTTTTGTTGCCCTTCTCTGGACTTTCTCCAGTTCCAGCACATCCTTCCTGAGGACCGGTGCCCAGAACTGGACAGCATACTCCAGATGTGGCCGGACCAGAGTCTTGTAGAGTGGAAGAATAATCTCTTTATTTCTGGAGTGAATCCCCTTTTTTATACAACCCAGTATTCTGTTGGCTTTGCTTGCAGCGGCTTGGCATTGCATGCCACTTCCAAGCCTGTTGTCTACCAGTACCCCCAGGTCCCTTTCCATCCTAGACTCACCCAGAGGTTCCCCCCCTAGTGAGTAGCTTGCTTTCTGGTTTCTGGCCCCCAAGTGCATTACTTTACATTTTTCTACATTAAATCTCATCTGCCATGTAGTTGCCCACCCCGTTATTTTGTTCAGGTCTGCTTGCAAGATTTCCACATCCTGCATAGAAGATATTGGCATGCCTAATTTAGTATCATCTGCAAATACTGAGATTGTACTAGATATCCCCTCCTCTAGATCATTTATGAATAAATTAAACAGGATTGGTCCCAGGACAGAACCCTGGGGGACCCCACTTTCCACACCCGCCCAATCAGAGTACTCCCCATTAATCACCACCCTCTGGACTCTCCCCTGGAGCCAGTTCTCTATCCAGGTACTCACCTTATGGTCCATACCTACCTTCCTTAGTTTGTACAGTAAGCGTTTGTGGGGAACGGTGTCAAAGGCCTTTGCAAAGTCCAGATACACCACATCCACAGGCTTACCTTTATCTAAGTGGCAGCTCACTTCATCGTAGAAGGTTAATAGATTGGTTTGGCATGAACGATTTTTCATGAATCCATGCTGATTACTACTTATAATACCGTTTTCATTACTAAAGTCTTGTATGTGGTCCCTTATCATCCCCTCCAAAATTTTGCAGACTACTGATGTTAGGCTGACCGGCCTATAGTTACCCGGGATATATCTCGGCCCCTTTTTAAATATTGGTACCACGTTGGCTTTTTTCCAATCAGTTGGCACCATACCTGTCTGTAAACTATCCTTAAAGATCAAGAATAATGGTCTGGCAATCACCTGGCTGAGCTCATTAAGAACCCTTGGGTGCAAGCCATCCGGTCCCGGGGATTTATTTATGTTAAGTTTCTCTAGTTTAGCTCTAAGTCTATCCTCTGTTAGCCATGGCGGCACTTCCTGAGGTGTATTATTTAGTTCGGCCTTACAAGCGGGGTTCTTGTAGCCCCCCGATTCCTTTGTGAAGACTGAAGAAAAGAAATTATTTAACACTTCCGCCTTTTCTCTGTCCTCAGGGCCATTTTTCCTTTATCATCTTTTATGGGGCCAATGTGTTCTGGCCTCGCTTTCTTACTGTTTATATACTTAAAGAACTTCTTGGGGTTCTTTTTACTCTCCTCCGCTATATGTCTCTCGTGTTCTATTTTAGCCACCCTGATTTCGTCTTTACATTTCTTATTACACTCTTTGTAGTGCTTAAATGCTGCCAATGACCCCTCAGTCTTGTATTTTTTGAAGGCCTTTTCTTTATTCTAATATACATTTTTATGTTGGAGTTTAGCCACCCAGGGTTTAGTTTTGCTCTTTTAAATTTATTTCCCTGTGGAATGCACTGGCCCACCCCCTTGTTAAGTATGCTCTTGAAGCACTCCCATTTTTCCTCCGTGTTCTTTGTTCCCAGGGTTCTATCCCATTTGATATTTTCTAGCAGCGAGCGCAGTTTAGGGAAATTGGCTCTTTTGAAATTCAGTGTCCTTATATTACCCTTGTGTTTCCTATTACTGTAATTAATACTGAAACCAATTGACCTATGGTCACTGTTCCCTAAGTTGTCCCGTATTTCTATATCCGTGAGCAGGTCTGTATTGTTGGTAATCAGTAGGTCAAGTACCGCATTGTTTCTTGTCGGGGCATTCACCATCTGACCCATGAAATTGTCCTGCAAAACATTTAGGTGCATCTACACAAGAGGAATGAGACTCCATTCACACCCGTATGTTTATGAGCGCATGGCAAACTGCACAGAAAATGTACGCTTTGCCATGCTTTTCAGAAACACACTGGAAATTTGCATCTTGCTTGTGTTGTCATTACATGTTAAAGGCACCCCATGCGCAGCAAAAGCACCATGCTCCGCTCCAAAAAAAGTTCTAGAGCTTCTCTGGGGCAATTTTTGCGGGATGAGTAAAAACTCTCCTAAACAAACGCATGCAGGAAAGTGTGTCTTCGTTACGTGGAGATGTGAATGAGGCCTGACAACTGAGTGTCTCTGTCCACTCCACTTATATAGAGATGGCTATACACTATACAATCTGATTGTGCAATCTCTGTACAATTTCCTTTAGATTTACCAGAACTATGAAATAGGTGGACCCACCTTAACAGTCTCTTCAATTTGTATCAAATCAGACAGGCCCTTGTACTACATAGCTGATAAGAGATCTAAAGGAGATTGTTCAATCATATAGCATAGAAAGTGGGTGGAAGGTGGTGTTTTAACCACTTCAATACAGGGCACTTTCACCCCCTTCCTGTCCAGGCCAATTTTCAGCTTTTAGCACTGTTGCATTGTGAATGACAATTGCGCGGTCATGCAACACTGTACCTAAACCAAATTTATGTCATTTTCTTCCCACAAATAGAACTTTCTTTTGGTGGAATTTGATCACCGCAAGGTTTTTTTTCTTTTTTGCTACACAAATAAAAAAAGACTGAAAAGTTTGAAAAAAAAAAAAGTTTTTTTGTTTATGTTATAAAATTTTGTATATAGATATGTCTTTTCCTGCACTGACGATCACTGATGAGGCCACACTGATGGGGTGGCACTGATGATGAGGCACTAATATGCAGCACTGATGGGCACTGATATATGGCACTGATAGGTAGCACTGATATGCAGCATTGGTGGGCACTGATAGGCGGCACTGAAAGGCGGCACTGATGGGCACTGATTTGCACTGATAGGCAGCAATGATGGGCACTGATATGTGGCCCTGATGGGCAATAATGAGCACTGGTGGGCGGCACTGATAGATGGGAATGATGGGCAGAACTGATGAGGAGGGCACTGAAAGGGTCCCTGAGCCCTGATTGGCATCCCTGGTGGCCATGGGTGGGCAATCACTGGTGGCTCTAGTGGCATCCCCCAAGGGTCTGCACTGGTAATCAATGCTCTCATTACCAGTAAAGACCCCCCCCCCCCGTCAGGAGAGCCGCTGATCGGCTCTCCTCTACTCGTGCCTGTTAGGCACGAACTGAGGAAAGCCGATCAACGGCACTTCCTATTTACAATGTGACCAGCTGTGATTGGACACAGCTGGTCACATGGTAAAGAGCCTACGTCATTAGGCTCTTTACCAGGATTGGAGATGCGTGAGCCAGAGTGACACACCGCAGCACTGATCGCCACTCTGCCGCTCTGACGGCCAGTCAGGATAGAGCAACCACTTTCCAGCCATCATTTTGCTATATGACGGGCGGGAAGTGGTTAATGAGGGAAGTGTGGTCCAGAGTGGTGAACACACCCTATCACGCCCTCTTCTGTGATGCCACATGGAAGTGAAGGCTTAGAATACCTAAAGGGAAGTGAATGCTGATAGAATCTACAGTAAGTGATGGAATCTAAAAATCAGTTCGAACATTCAAATACACTGACACAATTTTAAACCTCCTGTTGATAAGGTGAGTGAGAGAAAAACACATTGGGATAGCTGGGCAAACAATGGCATTGGAAAATGCTTCTATTTGTTATGAAGAATGAAAATCTGCCTGAAAAGGTGAAGTTATGCATCTACATAAAAAAAGATTGCAAAAAATTACCCTACTGGATGGTATGGCAGGAAAAAAATCTTAAAAAAAACATTTAAGCAAGACTACAATTTGCTCTTGAACCTATGCGCAAAGACCAGGGTTTCAATAACATGTGAAGTAGATTGATAAATCAAAAATAGAGTTGTTAATAGACATTGTTGTCATTAAACAAAGACAGCAGTTGGAAGAAGAATCTTAATACCAACTGTAAAGTATGGTGGGGAAAATGTTTTGGTTCACGGTTGCTTTTGCTGCCTAATGATTAAGAGCGCTTGATGCGAATGTGGGGCCATCTGCCCAAATGTTGAACCAGAATTGAACCTTTCAACGTGATAATGTTCTGAAGCACACTGGCAAATCCATCAAAGTATAGCTCAAAAAGAAGAAATGGAGGGCTATGGATTGGCCTAGTCAAAGTCCTGATTTTAATACAATTGAAAGGCTTTGGGGGAATGTGAAACTGGCAGTAAAGTAAACTTGCATAAAGAAGTGGGGTTCAAATTTTCACTGAGTTGATGTGAGAACAGTTATGCAACATGCAGTAGTTTACAATGTAGCTAACAATTGGTAAAATATAGGCACACGTCACTTTGAAACTGAATAAAAATATTGCACACTCCTCTTTATTTTGGCCTTGGAACCGCTGGCCACCAAGATTCGCCTTAACCCGAATATTCAAGGTATATCATGTGGAGGCCTGGGACATAAATGTGCCCTCTTCGCAGACGATATCTTGATGTTCATCTCGAGTCCGTTGATATCTCTCCCTAATTTGCTCAAGGACCTAGCGGCGTTTGCGTCTATCTCCGGTCTGCGGGTTAACCTCTCCAAGTCCCAGGCTCTAAATTTGACATTAGACGCGGCCACGCAGTCAGCTCTCAAGGCCAATTTCACTTTCACCTGGCAGGAACGGTCACTACCATATCTCGGGATACACCTCACGACATCCATTGCTACACTTTATACACATAATTACCCACCCCTATACAAACAACTATGGGAGGATCTCACTCGCTGGTCGGCTAACCCTCCATCGTGGTTCGGTAGGTTGAATTCGGTCAAAATGAATGTCTTGCCTAGATTGTTATATTTGTTTCGTACTTTACCTGTAATGCTGAACATGTCGGATATTAGGAAATTTCAGGGGGCAATTATCCTCTTTGTGTGGGGGGACAAGAGGCCCAGGGTGAACAGATGCACTCTCTTCACCCCGAAGCTTAGAGGGGGACTGGGGGTCCCTGATCTGGTAAAATATTATCATGCGGCTCAACTCGCTCATTTAGTCCGCTTTCACTCCCAAAATCCTCACCCCATTTGGATGCAATTGGAATCGGCCCACCTACAGACCCCGATACACCACGTGCTATGGTTAAGGGCCAAGGACAGACCGGGTGTACTTTGTCTACTCTGTCCTTCTCCCTGGGTATATGGGCTAGACTTTCAAAAAGACACAGTTTTAAATCCCCCCACACACCTCTGGCGCCCCTATTGGGCAACCCCCTGTTCCCCCCGGGCCTATGTCCCTCGGCATTTGAGGGGTGTACAAACAAGGGACTTCTCCGGCTGGCAGATTTGTGCGATCACCGCAGATTCCTTACTAGGAATCAGTTGCAGGAGAAATATTCCCTCCCGGACCGGGAATACTACCGCTATACCCAAATTTCACATTATGTAGCCTCTCTTAAACACAAGAGCGACATTACTACCTCCACGCAAATGGAGTTTCTATGTCGCATGGTGGACAAGCAAAAAAGTTACATATCCTCGATCTATAATATGTTGCACGATGATGATACTAAACTTCCGTACATGCTCCGCTGGGAGGAGGATCTGAATGACAATTTGGATCGCATTGAATGGAATTCCTTAGCACAATTTAACTCTAAATCCCTACTTAATACCTCCTTGATAGAGGCTAACTACAAGGTGTTCCTCCGCTGGTACATGGTCCCGGTCAGGTTGGCGGCGGCGGTTCGCACTGCGTCCCCCGATTGTTTCCGGGCTGCGGACAAGCGGGTACTGTATTCCACACTTGGTGGGCTTGCCCAAAAGTAAGGCACTTCTGGATCCGCACATACAATTTAATCTATTCCTTGACGCAGGTTAATTTGGTGAAATCCCCCCAACAAGCCCTTTTGGGTAGGCAGATCGAGGGGGGCGTCTAAACCTACTAAACGCCTTATAGCTTTTTTATATTCACAGCTGCTAAAATTGCGATCGCCCGCTCCTGGCGCTCTCCAGTAATACCGCTTGAGCTGCTCAAAGCTAAACTGACCTGGATCATGATCAATGAACGGATGGTGGCGCTACTTAATGATAAAATGCGTTTGTTTGATAAGACCTGGGACCCTTGGCTCAGATATTTGGCAGGCCCCCCTTGAGGGGGGAGTGCCGTTGTCCCCCTCGGGGGCTTGGGGGTGTGAAAAGGCCCTGATTGGGATGGACAGACCTGGATGCAGACCCCCCTTTTTTACCCGCCGCTACTAATCTCTTCCCCTACTTCTTTCCTTGCTATTGCCTTGGCCCTTGCGGGCTACCTGGCCTCTTTCTCTCTTTTCCTTCTCTTTTCCACTGCTCCCTTTCTCTTTCTTTATTTTATCTTTACTTTATTTTATTTTTATCCCCACTTTATCATTTTTACTCATTACAGTGCAACGCCGGGGGGTCAATGCCTCCCTCGGCTTGGGGTGTGGTGGTGGGGCCGGGGGTTAGGGGCCGCCTCCCTCCTGGGGCGCAGTGTGTTCCCGTACGGGGCGCCGGGGGGGCGGAGCCCGGGCCCGCCGGCCAGCCTGGTGGCTGATTGGGGGCTCTGCTCCGGCCCTGACTTGGGACACCATTCCATGGCTTACTCTGTTTATATGGTGTTTCTTAATCCTGCTATATATGTGTCAGTTGTTCTTCAATTCACGTTTTGATGATGTTCTGCTATTTCTGTTATGTATGACCAAGCCTTATGGACACACTTTGTACTGCAGTGGACTTTACCTTTTCATAAAACCTTAATAAAAAATATTGGAAAATAAAAATATTGCACACATACAAGTAAATGCTCTGGGAAATTGAATGAATACACTGGAAGAAGGACATGACAAATTAGGATTTTAGGGTTAAAGATTGCGCTTTGTACAGAGTTCCATCTGCAAGAGCACGCTATGCAAAGAGTTCAGAGTCCAGGAGTGTGCTATGTACAGAATGCAGGGTTCAAGAGAGTGCTATGTAAAGAGTGCAGGGTTCAGAAGTCTGCTATGTATAGAGTGTGGAGTTCAGGGGTGTGCAGGGTTTAGGAGTAGGGATGATCGAACTTTTGAAAATTTTGGTTCGACCAGAACACCCGAATTTCCTGAAAGTTCTGTTCGGATTCCCGAACCCCATTGGAATCAATGGGACCCGAACTTTGGGAATCAAAAAACACCATTTTGAAGCCCTAAAACCTAATAAATGCCCCTAAAAAGTGCCTAGGGTTCTGGGTCATGCCCCAGGAACTATGAATCAGGCAAAATAAAGTTCTTAAAAATTGTCATTTTTGATAGAGAGCCAATTATTGAAAAAAATATTGCAGTGGACTGAACGTTTACAACAAGAACAGGCGTTAACTTGTCACTGAGGCTTTAAGTCCACTGCAAAAGGCTTTGCTACTCTGCGTCACACACATCTGCTTTATTTAGCGACAACTTTGGGTCGCATAGCAGTGTGCGTCTTGCAGGTGATTTTCACATCGCACAGTTGATAAAGCCTCAGTGACAACTATACATAAATTAAAATTCATCACAAAAAAAAAAGATTATTTTTCTTAGAATTTCAGTAGCGCAGGGATGGTGTTACCCTCCTTTCATAAAGCGCAAATAAATAAAGTGCATAAATTACATAAATAATCCAAAACATCCAACTAAGCAAGAACAGAGTCCTTCAAAAGTCTTTGTTTATGTAGTGCCAGAGCTGGTGGTGGTGACATTGTACGGTGGTTCCTATAACTGACACCAATGACCCTGCATTAAAGGCACTGTGTATTGCTCTGGCACTACATAAACAAAGACTTTTGAAGGACTCTGTTCTTGCACACTGCTATGCGACCCAAAGTTGTCGCTAAATAAAGCAGATGTGTGCGACGCAGAGTAGCAAAGCCTTTTGCAGTGGACTGAACGCTTACAACAAGAACAGGCGTTAAGTTGTCACTGAGGCTTTGGCAACTCTGCGCGGTGAAATTCACCTCCAAAACGCACACTGCTATGCGACCCAAAGTTGTCGCTAAATACAGCAGATGTGTGTATCGCTAAAATATATTTTGCACAATAGCTGACTAGCAAGCACGTATACCTGCTGTAGATAGCTGTATCAGCAGTGCAACGTGCTCACTAGACGGAACCCTGACACTTAAAAGTATCCCTACAAAAACTAGATTATTGAATCTAACTATAGTCGTATATAGTACCCTAACTACACTGCATATCCCTTTCCTCACACTAAAAGAACAGCTCCATACAGCAGAAGATAATTGCAAAATGACACTGGAGCTATTCAAGCAATGCAGCAAACGTTGTAACACAGCAGGAGAAACACAAATGCTTCCACTCTCTTCTCATTGGCTTTTACTGACGTTTCTGGGCCAATCACGGGCTTTTAACCACTTTAGCACTAGCCACTGTGCTGCTACTGCGGCACAGTGGCTCGTTATCGTCTAGCGACGTAGACCTACGTCGCTAGACTCCTCCCCTGTAGGCGGCGGCGCGCTCCCGCTGTTTTCATTCACAGCGGGAGTCGGGCCAGAGGAGGAGCTGCGGCGATCGCCGCTGCTCTGCCCCGATCGTCGGGGAATCCAGTTTGGAGATCCGCCCGCCTGTGTAAACAGAGCGGGCGGATCTCCTAAGTGACAGGGAGTGACAGATCGTAGTGTTCAGCATAGCTGAACATCCGATCTGTCCCTGGCTCACTCAGTCACCTCCCCCCCCACACGTTAGTAAGCACCAGGCATACATTAACCCCTCCCTCTCCAATAAAATTAACCCCTTCCCTGCCAGTGTCATTTTTACAGTAACAGTGCATATTTATAGCACTGATTACTGCAGTAATGTCACTGGTACCCCCAAAAGTGTCAAAAATGTCAGTCAAGGGTCCGATCTGTCCGCCGCAATGTCGCAGTCCCGCAAAAAAAATCGCAGATCGCCGCCATTACGCGTTAAAAAAACCCACCAAAAATGACATAAATCTTTCCCTTAGTTAGTAAACGCAATAACTTTTGCGCAAACCAATCAAAATACGCTAATTGCGATTTTTTTTACCAAACATGGGTAGCAGAAAACAAATTGGCCAAAAATTAAAAAAAAAATTGGTTTTTACATCTTTTTTGGGGGGAATTTCATATAAAAAAATGTTAAAAATATTGTTATTTTTTCAAAATAAATGCTCTTTTTTTGTTTATAGCACAAAAAGTAAAAATCGCACAGGTGATCAAACACCACCAAAAGAAAGCTCTGTTTGTGGGGAAAAAAGGACGTAAATTTCGTTTGGGTACGGCGTCGCATGACCGCGCAATTGTCAGTTAAAGTCGCACAGCGCCGAATCGCAAAAAGTGGCCCAGACGTAAGACAGCAAAATGCTCTAGTGGTAAAGTGGTTAAAGCCCACTTCCTGTCCCATTGCATTTTGGGCGGTTCTGGTGGCCGAATTCCGAACTTTTACCGCAAAAAGTTCGGAATTCGGCCGAATTTTGAACACCCAAATTTCGGCTCGAACCGATGGTCGACCCGAACCGTTCGATCATCCCGATTTAGGAGTGTGCTAAAGAATGCAGAGTTCAGAAGTGCATATCTCACTGGCCACTTTACAACCAAAAATGATACCCCCTTCCTCCAAAATCGCCCCTCCTTATACAGAGCTCTTCTCCCACTCCTAATTCCCCCTCCTTGAGAGTACCTTCTCTGCTCTCATAAGGATATGCAGGGAGAGTTCTGTAGAGCAACCAGGAGAGGAGCACTGTCACTGCTGCCAAACACAGAAGCCTGGCTTAGCAGTGGCAGTAGTAAACAGCAAGCACAGGGACAGAGCCAGAAGTGGCAGACCGAAGCCCTGGTTTAAGGTAATGCAAAGTACTTTTGATTAGATTTTGTTTTTTATTATGTTCAGAATTAAAAAGGATTTTTTTTTTTTTTTTACAGCAAATTAATATTTAAGATTTACCATTTACTACGATTACAGTAAGTTCATTATCCAGGATTCATTTACTATTTCTTTTTGAAGACTATATTTCGATCATTTGTTATTCAGTACACAATTAAACAAGTCAGGGAAGGGACACTTTTTACTTTTCAGTCCTCTGATTTCCATGACTTTATGTGGCACTTTAGTTAGAGACAGTCCAAAAGTAGGCAGCTACTGTTGGGCAGTCTTATTTGACAGCTAAGGATGGTCTACAAACACATTGTTACAGATTTTTAATAAATGTGTATTACAGGCATACCCTACTTTTAAGTACACAATGGGATCAGAGCATGTATGAAAACAAAAATGTACTTAAAGTGAAGCAATACCTTTTTTCACTTTTCAATACATGTAAATACACTAGCTCTGTGGGAAATCTTAGTTAGCTTGACATGGCACTGCTCCCTATCTTTAATATTGGCGTCCATGGGAAATCATTGTCAGTTTGACATGGCACTGCTCACAAAGCATAAGTGACAGGTACACCAAACTTGGGGAGCATGTTAAGGGGACCCAGGACTACAACATGGTAGATTACCTAGGCAAGCTAGCCAACTCCAAAATCGGATATGTTGTAGCCCTGGGTCCCCTGTCAGTGCTCCCCAAGTTTGGTGTCCCTGTCAAGCTGACCAAGATTCCCAATAGACGCCAATGTTAAAAATCGGGAGCAGTGCCATGTCAAGCCAACCAAGATTTCCCATAGACGCCAATGTGTCCGTACTCGCGAGGGTACGTAAAGCAGGGTATGCCTGTATTGCAAGCAGGCTTTTATGCAAGTATTGAACAAAGTTATATAGGAGATCAGTTAACGTTCAAAAATGTTTCAATGAAGATCACAAACCTTTAAGGGTCCATTTAAAACCAAAGGGATTCTCTATAAATTTGCACATTGTCTCCTTTAGTCCTATTCACCCTTGTGACTTTCAGTGGTATGTGCCTGGAATGTCACATGTTACATTCATGCTGTTTATTATGATGGGATGAACGAACTTCACAGCCCATATTTGATATTAGTCAACTAGTGTACATCACAGCCCATATTTGGTATTAAGTCCTAGTCTACTTGCCCGAAAGCGATGTAACAGGGAACACTGGGGAGAGGGTGCCATTGCCAAGATCCTCTCATTGTTTAACATGAAGTATTAATAAATATGTAATGCTTTTTATGTGTTTTTTTTGTTTCCATGGGGGAACAAACTGGTAACACATAATGTACCACTACTGGCAACCCCCCCCCCCCCCTGCCCGCCCCCCACTCCCTTGGGTACCAGAGATGCTGAATTATCCAGTTCCCCAAACCATAGCTTTGGGAGCAGCACCCCTGTTTTTGGGGAGACCCCTCTAAAGGAATCTTCCCACAGCTGAAGGTTGTGTGGGCTGCTATAAACATAGTAGGAGGGCTGTCCACTTGCTATGCACATACCAGCCTACCAGCTTGGAATGTCAGACTGTTTAGCTCTGTGTTTATACAGTATCTCACAAAAGTAGTACATAGCTCACATTTTAGTAAATATTTTATTATATCTTTACATGTGACGACACTGAAGAAATTACACTTTGCTACAATGTAGAGTAGTGAGTGTACAGCTTGTATAACAGTGTAAATTTGCTGTTCCCTCAAAATAACTCAACACACAGCCGTTATTGTCTAAACTGCTGGCAACAAAAGTGAGTACACCCCTAAGTGAAAATGTCTAAATTGGGCCCAATGTGTCAATATTTTGTGTGACTACAATTATTTTCCAGCACTGCCTTAACCCTCTTGGGCATGGAGTTCACCAGAGCTTCACAGGTTGCCACTGGAGTCCTCTTCCACTCCTCCATGACGACAGCACAGAGCTGGCTCGATAGGGTTTAGGTCTGGAAACATGCTTGGCTAGTCCATCACCTTTACCCTCAGCTTTTTTAGCAAGGCAGTGGTCGTCTTGGAGGTGTGTTTGGGGTTGTTATCATGTTGGAATACTGCCCTGCGGCCCAGTTTGCCAAGGGAGGGGAACATGCTCTGCTTCAGTATGTCACAGTACATGTTGCCATTTATTGTTCCCTCAATGAACTGTAGCTCCCCAGTGCCGGCAGCACTCATGCAGCCCCAGACCATGACACTCCCACCACCATGCTTGACTGTGGGCAAGACACACTTATCTTTGTACTCCTCACTTTATTGCTGCCACACACGCTTGACACTATCTGAACCAAATATGTTTATCTTGGTCTCATCAGACCCCAGGACATGGTTCCAGTAATCTATGTTCTTAGTCTGCTTGTTTTCAGCAAACTGTTTGCGGGCTTTTTTGTGCACCATCTTAATAAGAGGCTTCCTTCTGGGACAACAGCCATGCAGACCAATTTGATGCAGTGTGCGGCGTATGATCTGAGCACAGACAGGCTGCCACCCACCCCTTTAACCTCTGCAGCACTTAAAAGTCTATTTCCCAAAGACAACCTCTAGATATGACGATGAGCATGTGCACTCAACTTCTTTGGTTGATCATGGCGAGGCCTGTTCTGAGTAGAACCTGTCCTGTTAAACCGTTGTATGGTATTAGCCACCGTGCTGCAGCTCAGTTTAAGGGTCTTGACAATCTTCTTATAGCCTAGGCCATCTTTATGTAGAGCAACAATTCTTTTTTATAGATCCTCAGAGACTTCTTTGCCATGAGGTGCCATGCTGAACTTCCAGTGACCAGTATGAAAGAGTGAGAACACCAAATTTAACACACCTGCTCCCCATTCATACCTGAGACCTTGTAACACATGACACCGAGTCACATGACACCGGGGAGGAAAAATGGCTAATTGGGCTCAATTTGAATATTTTCACTCAGGGGTGTACTCACTTTTGTTGCCAGTAGTTTAGACATTAATGGCTGTGTGTTGAGTTATTATCTCACTTTTGTGAGATACTGTAGATATAATTTTTTTAAAGAAAAATCACAGGTAATTTTTGAATTCTTGAACATTCAGCTAAGTAAATTTTATTTAAAAAAAATGGTTAAGGAAATGTCAGTCAAATGTGCAAGGAAGATAATATTTTGAATTTACACTATTGCATTGCAGTATCGTGTGCTTTCGTGAAAGACACAGTAACATACTACTGTGCATTCCGGTGCATTGTATTGCTAAAAAAAAGTGTGCATTCTGGTACATTAGACAGCCTATTTCAAATCAATGGGTAGCTTTAATGAAGTGCACGATTCCCAGAATCCCCCTGAGGAAGACACGTGACCCTGTGTCGACACGCGTAGGGGAAGGGCAAAGACAGTGACAACACCCGGCAGCTCTGTGGAGTCAGGAGCCTGGAGTGTGTGCTAGTGGCTTATGCAAACAGATGAGACCATCAGTGAGGAGTCTTATACATGTAAAGACTGGTGCGCTGGAAGCACCAGTAATTTGTGAGTACCTAGCATTTTTTTTTTTTTAAAGAGATTGTTTTTAAAAGGTATAAGCACTATTGAGATTTTTTCACTTATGGTACCTGGATATCAACAAGCGGAGTGGGGTGACGTAAAAAGAGCAACCATTGACAGCTTATTGGCAACTTCTGCTCGAGTCCAGGAGAGGCTAAAAGGTGTATTCTGACCAAGCTTTATTGCAAGGTCGCATTGCTGGAGGTGAGAGTTAAACTAAACGGGGGAGCATGTTTGTGGTGAAACACAGATTTGTTATATTGGGCCTGATTTGCCTTACAAGTGGTGCGTTCCTGACTTCTTCACAATCGGTCTCACCTGGGTACAAGCGTACCCAGGAAGCCACCGCTCCACAGATGCGTCAGCGTTCGTCCTCTCAAGCCGGATTGTTTTACGCCTTGTAAGTCAGCTCATCAGGGGCCCCTGCAACTGAACTGTACCCTAGTGCTTAATTGGAGGTATTGGTGTTAAAGGCCTTTAGTTATATATCCATATATACTGTATATATATATATATATATATATATATATATATATATATATATATATATACATACATACACACACATCCTGTATATACACTGTTCTTCTTAGACATATGTACATTCTTTCTGTTATTGCTTTGGCTGCATGTAATGCCCTCACTTTTTCATATATAAAGTTACACTAATTACATGCTGGTATGTCTGCATATCTTCACTCTCAAAAAAATATGCTGGGTGTATTAGTACTACTGCTGTCAGTTATTTTGGGTGAGTTACTAGTTATTGTCTGAGGAAGGGATCATCTCTACAAACGCTGGAGCCGTGTTCTAGGTGGAGGCACTGCCAATTATATATATTCATAGTCCACTCTTCTTTTTGCGAAGGCTCTGGCTCATTTGGTTACTTGCAGGTTAGCACCATAACCTGTGTGGAGAGGTCAACTTCATATGATCCCCCCCTATAACAGGGCTACACAGTCCTTGTAGCTACCCTTGGCACCTAACACCTTTAAAGCACAGGCACACCTGAAGCTCTAGGAAAGGGTTCTAGTCACAATGTTCAGAGACAGCTCTCTAACCAGCTTCCCTACGACATTGTTCAGTGAAAGGAGGGCCTTCTCCAGCTCAGTTTTATAAAGTAGTGCACTGCAACAGATATCTTTAAGGCCAAACACATGTTGTGGCCTGACAGCAACAGATCTTCAATACCACAGGCTACCTTTCAAGGGTTGAGCCCCAGAAAACAGAGAGCTCTAAACAAGCCTTCCAAAACATTTATTTTCTCCCCAGCCCCCTTCTGGGCACCCCCTCCCAGGGATTGGCTGAAGTCAGATAAATATTCATAACCCAGTGGCTGACCCCTCTACTCTATGTCTGGAAGCTTCTTCCAGAGGCAGGTAGGATCAACGACCAGGCTTATGAATAGAGACCTGACCAGACCTGAAAAATAAATTGCTGCTCAACCAAGTAGTAGAGAGCCAGAAACTAAATGTATCCAGCCTAGGGCAGGGATCTACAAATAATTTACCTCAATGCATAATACAATATATCAAGCAAGTATGAACAAAATTACCCTCAGACTAACTGTTTGCATAATTGTAACAGTATATTGTACACCATTCTTATAACAAATGGTTGTAAGATTTCTACTGCATCCTATTCCACACATTAGACTTTATTCTGCATTAATAAAAAGGTAAGCATTGATATTAAAAAGTAATGTTTAAGCTGCCTTACTGAGAGTTGCATGTACATGCCCCGAAGGAGTGCACTCCTCAGAATCGAGAATTGGTTTTTTTGTGGTCAAACAGTAGACGAACTTGGTTTCAAAGACTGATACAGAATTAAAACAAGCCACCTCCATCTAAATGGTAGGGTAGATATTATAATCTCCTAGATTTTATCTGCTGGCTGGAGAAAGGAATATTTCTATACTGAATGTATTTCTGGGTTATCAAGGCTGTTGTCTTAAGGAACAGTGATCGTTTCAAATATTTCAAAAGACCTCCAGTAAAACCAGGACTGTGTTGTGGAATATTTGCACCTGTTTGGACGTATTTACAGCTGCCCTAGCCTGTTTGGAAAGATATTAACCTCAAGTAATGTGGGATTTGTGATTTAGTAGTGGGAGGTGACTAAAACACTTGATGTGTAATATGTGCAAATAAACCCTGGATCATATATTGTCAGAGCTGTCATTATGCCACTCGATTTCCTGCATCACCTCACCAAGAGATGCTTTACACCCAGAAAAGATGTACTCTTTAATTTAGTCTAAACCAAGCTAAATATAAATATTTCCACTGGATGAGTGTCAAATGAGCGAATGCCTTATGATTAGCCTCAAGTTTTGGGCAGGATTCTATTCAGGGCCGGATTAAGAGCATCATGGGCTTGGTGCTGAGGATTTTGAAGGGCCTTAAGGGCCGTGCCTTGGCATGCACCCAGAGGAGGAAGGGTGCAGCCATGCATGCCTAATTCAACATGGGATGCTGTCTCTGAAGCCCATAAACACATCCATGCATCGGCAACTGTCCCTCCTTGTCCGGCCTTTGTGCTGTGTGGGGAGGTTCTGAGGGAGCTGCCTGGGGAAGCGAGCATAGAAGCCAGACTTCTGTGTTTACAAGTGACAGAAGAGCGGTAACAGTGAATATGGCCAACCCGGGGCCTATATAAAGGTAGGGGCCTGGAGCTGCAGCTCCAATAGCCCCTACGTTAATCTGGCCCTGATTCTATTTATACGGGATTTATATTGTCTTTTTTATATCAGAAATGTCTAAATTTGTTGTACTTTCTTTTTTAGCAGCATTTGATTTAATTTTTTTTTTTTTTTTTACAAATTATCACTAGTTATAACAAGGTATAACATAAAACATTATGCTGATAAAGAACATGACATTGCAAGTTCAGATTACTGAAGACACAATTTCTTTTAAACTTAAGAGGGACCCCTATGAAGCTCTTCTTTGCAAGCCAATATGTAAATTTGGCCCGTATGGAGCGCCAACTGGCTCAGCATCTGTTCATTGCCACAAGACAGACTATTGCTAAGGCCTGGAAAACCCCAATACTTTGTTTTGAAGCAGTCAAAAATCGCATGAATGGTATCATGACGAATGAGAAACTGACGGCCATAGCTACTGATTCTCATGATAACGTTCTTAAAGTGGAGTTCCACCCAAAAGTGGAACTTCCACTTTAGGTAGTCCTAACCCCCTGACATGCCACATTTGGCATGTCATTTTTTTTTGGGGGGGGGGGCGGGTACCTAGTTTTGACAGGTACCCGCTCCCACTTCCGCTCGGAGCGCCCTGAGCGGAAGTTCTCCTCTCCCCCTCCCTCCCTGCAATCTTCTGGGACATGTCAGAGGTCCCAGAAGATTGCCGGCCAATCAAGACACGCAGTGCGTACCGGCTGTGAAGCCGCAAGCTGTCACAGCCGGGTGCCCACACCAGTGATGCCGGCACCGCCAAGACCAGAGGGAGAGGATCGAGGCTTTGGGCGGCCGCATCGCTGGACCGTGGGACAGGTGAGTGTGTGTGTTTATTAAAAGTCAGCAGCTACACTTTTTGTAGCTGCTGACTTTTAATAAACACAGAAAAGCCTGGAACTCCGCTTTAAGGTATGGCACCCATGGACGTCATATATAACACCGTCCAGATTGAATGCTACCCTTCTCTCGATTTAGATGATCCCCCAATCAGTGGCGTACCGTGGGTTGTCAGCACCCGGGGCAAGGCAAGTAATTTGCGCCCCCTAACCCGTGGTATTTTAGCACTCGAGTCTCTTCCACTAGATTAGTTAAAGAAACCCTTACCCCCTATGCACATGTATTGTTTGTTATGAAAATACTGATGCAATTCAATGCAGAAAGACCAGCGTGCCCCCTTTCAATGCAGAGAGACCAGTGTGCCCCCTTTCAATGCAAAAAAACCAGCGTGCCCCTTTTCAATGCAGAGAGACTAGCGTGCCCCCTTTCAATGCGGAATGACCAGCGAGTGCCCTTTCAATGCAGAATGACCAGCGTGCCCCCCTTTCAATGCAGAATGACCAGTGTGTCCCCTTTCAATGCAGGGAGACCAGCGTGCCCCCTTTCAATGTAGAATGACCAGCGGGCCCCCTTTCAATGCAGAATGACCAGCGTGCCCCCTTTCAATGCAGAGACCAGCATGCCCCCTTTCAATGCAGAATGACCAGCGTGCCCCCTTTCAATGCAGAATGACCAGCGTGCCCCCTTTGAATGCAGAGAGACCAGCGTGCCCCCTTTCAATGCAGAGAGACCAGCGTGCCCCCTTTCAATGCAGAATGACCAGCGTGCCCCCTTTCAATGCAGAATGACCAGCGTGCCCCCTTTCATTGCAGAATGACCAGCGTGCCCCCTTTCAATGCAGAATGACCAGCGTGCCCCCTTTCAATGCAGAATGACCAGCGTGCCCCCTTTCAATGTAGAATTACCAGCGTGCCCCCTGTCAATGCAGAATGACCAGCGTGCCCCCTTTCAATGCAGAATGACCAGCGTGCCCCCTTTCAATGCAGAATGACCAGCGTTTCCTCTTTCAATGCAGAATGACCAGCGTGCCCCCTTTCAATGCAGAGAGACCAGTGTGCCCCCTTTCAATGCAGAAATACCAGCGTGCCCCCTTTCAATGCAGAGAGACTAGCGTGCCCCCTTTCAATGCAGAATGACCAGCGAGCGCCCTTTCAATGCAGAATGACCAGCGTGCCCCCCTTTCAATGCAGAGAGACCAGCGTGCCCCCTTTCAATGCAGAAAGACCAGCGTGCCCCCTTTCAATGCAGAATGACCAGCGTGCCCCCTTTCAATGTAGAATGACCAGCGGGCCCTCTTTCAATGCAGAATGACCAGCGTGCCCCCTTTCAATGCAGAGACCAGCATGCCCCCTTTCAATGCAGAATGACCAGCGTGCCCCCTTTCAATGCAGAATGACCAGCGTGCCCCCTTTCAATGCAGAATGACCAGCGTGCCCCCTTTCAATGTAGAATGACCAGCGTGCCCCCTGTCAATGCAGAATGACCAGCGTGCCCCCTTTCAATGCAGAATGACCAGCGTGCCCCCTTTCAATGCAGAATGACCAGCGTTTCCTCTTTCAATGCAGAATGACCAGCGTGCCCCCTTTCAATGCAGAGAGACCAACGTGCCCCCTTTCAATGCAGAATGACCAGCGTGCCCCCTTTCAATGCAGAAAGACCAGCGTGCCCCCTTTCAATGCAGAATGACCAGCGGGCCCCCTTTCAATGCAGAATGACCAGCGCAGCGTGCCCCCTTTCAATGCAGAGACCAGCATGCCCCCTTTCAATGCAGAATGACCAGCGTGCCCCCTTTCAATGCAGAATGACCAGCGTGCCCCCTTTCAATGCAGAGAGACCAGCGTGCCCCCTTTCAATGCAGAGAGAGACCAGCGTGCCCCCTTTCAATGCAGAATGACCAGCGTGCCCCCTTTCATTGCAGAATGACCAGCGTGCCCCCTTTCAATGCAGAATGACCAGCGTTCCCCCTTTCAATGCAGAATGACCAGCGTGCCCCCTTTGAATGCAGAATGACCAGCGTGCCCCCTGTCAATGCAGAATGACCAGCGTGCCCCCTTTCAATGCAGAATGACCAGCGTGCCCCCTTTCAATGCAGAATGACCAGCGTGCCCCCTTTCAATGCAGAATGACCAGCGTGCCCCTTTTCAATGCAGAGAGACCAACGTGCCCCCTTTAATGCAAAATGACCAGCGTGTACCCTTTCAATGCAGAATGACCAGCGTTCCCCCTTTCAATGCAGAATGACCAGCGTGCCCCCTTTCAATGCAGAATGACCAGCGTGCTCCCTGTCAATGCAGAATGACCAGCGTGCCCCCTTTCAATGCAGAATGACCAGCGTGCCCCCTTTCAATGCAGAATGACCAGCATTTCCTCTTTCAATGCATAATGACCAGCGTGCCCCTTTTCAATGCAGAGAGACCAACGTGCCCCCTTTCAATGCAGAATGACCAGCGTGCCCCCTTTCAATGCAGAAAGACCAGCGTGCCCCCTTTCAATGCAGAATGACCAGCGTGCCCCCTTCAATGCAGAGAAACCAGCATGCCCCCTTCAATGCAGAGAGACCAGCGTGCCCCCATTCAAAGCAGAGTGACCAGCATGCCGTGCCCCCATTCAATGCAGAGTGACCAGCGTGCCCCCTTTCATTGCAGAATGACCAGCGTGCCCCCTTTCAATGCAGAATGACCAGCGTGCCCCCTTTCAATGCAGAAAGACCAGCGTGCCCCCTTTCAATGCAGAATGACCAGCGTGCCCCCTTTCAAAGCAGAATGACCAGCGGGCCCCCTTTCAATGCAGAATGACCAGCGTGCCCCCTTTCAATGCAGAGACCAGCATGCCCCCTTTCAATGCCGAATGACCAGCGTGCCCCCTTTCAATGCAGAATGACCAGCGAGCGCCCTTTCAATGCAGAATGACCAGCGTGCCCCCCTTTCAATGCAGAGAGACCAGCGTGCCCCCTTACAATGCAGAAAGACCAGCGTGCCCCCTTTCAATGCAGAATGACCAGCGTGCCCCCTTTCAAAGCAGAATGACCAGCGTGCCCCCTTTCAATGCAGAATGACCAGCGTGTCCCCTTTCAATGCAGGGAGACCAGCGTGCCCCCTTTCAATGCAGAGAGACCAGCGTGCCCCCTTTCAATGCAGAATGACCAGCGTGCCCCCTTTCAATGCAGAATGACCAGCGTGCCCCCTTTCAATGCAGAATGACCAGCGTGCCCCCTTTCATTGCAGAATGACCAGCGTGCCCCCTTTCAATGCAGAATGACCAGCGTGTCCCCTTTCAATGCAGAATGACCAGCGTGCCCCCTTTCAATGTAGAATGACCAGCGTGCCCCCTGTCAATGCAGAATGACCAGCGTGCCCCCTTTCAATGCAGAATGACCAGCGTGCCCCCTTTCAATGCAGAATGACCAGCGTTTCCTCTTTCAATGCAGAATGACCAGCGTGCCCCCTTTCAATGCAGAGAGACCAACGTGCCCCCTTTCAATGCAGAATGACCAGCGTGCCCCCTTTCAATGCAGAAAGACCAGCGTGCCCCCTTTCAATGCAGAATGACCAGCGGGCCCCCTTTCAATGCAGAATGACCAGCGTGCCCCCTTTCAATGCAGAGACCAGCATGCCCCCTTTCAATGCAGAATGACCAGCGTGCCCCCTTTCAATGCAGAATGACCAGCGTGCCCCCTTTCAATGCAGAGAGACCAGCGTGCCCCCTTTCAATGCAGAGAGAGACCAGCGTGCCCCCTTTCAATGCAGAATTACCAGCGTGACCCCTTTCAATGCAGAATGACCAGCGTGCCCCCTTTCATTGCAGAATGATCAGCGTGCCCCCTTTCAATGCAGAATGACCAGCGTTCCCCCTTTCAATGCGGAATGACCAGCGTGCCCCCTTTGAATGCAGAATGACCAGCGTGCCCCCTGTCAATGCAGAATGACCAGCGTGCCCCCTTTCAATGCAGAATGACCAGCGTGCCCCCTTTCAATGCAGAATGACCAGCATTTCCTCTTTCAATGCATAATGACCAGCGTGCCCCTTTTCAATGCAGAGAGACCAACGTGCCCCCTTTCAATGCAGAATGACCAGCGTGCCCCCTTTCAATGCAGAATGACCAGCGTTCCCCCTTCCAATGCAGAATGACCAGCGTTCCCCCTTTCAATACAGAATGACCAGCGTGCCCCCTTTCAATGCAGAATGACCAGCGTGCCCCCTGTCAATGCAGAATGACCAGCGTGCCCCCTTTCAATGCAGAATGACCAGCGTGCCCCCTTTCAATGCAGAATGACCAGCGTTTCCTCTTTCAATGCATAATGACCAGCGTGCCCCTTTTCAATGCAGAGAGACCAACGTGCCCCCTTTCAATGCAGAATGACCAGCGTGCCCCCTTTCAATGCAGAAAGACCAGCGTGCCCCCTTTCAATGCAGAAAGACCAGCGTGCCCCCTTTCAATGCAGAATGACCAGCGTGCCCCCTTCAATGCAGAGAAACCAGCATGCCCCCTTCAATGCAGAGAGACCAGCGTGCCCCCATTCAAAGCAGAGTGACCAGCGTGCCCCCTTTCAATGCAGTGTGACCAGCGTGCCGTGCCCCCATTCAAAGCAGAGTGACCAGCGTGCCCCCTTTCAATGCAGAGTGACCAGTGTGCCCCCTTCAATGCAGAGAAACTTACCTGCAGCGGCGGCTTCTCCTCAGTTCCCCGTGTCTCCTCGAGTCCTCCCGCCTCCTCCTCAGCCAATGGCATGCGTTTGCCTTTCGGCCAATCAGGAAGCGGGTCTCTGACCCGCTTCCTGATTGGCCAGGAGAAGGATCCGTGTCACAATAGCAAATTTTTATTCCCTATTGTCACACAATGGGTGGGCTCGGGGCGCACTGTTCTGCGCCCCGGGTCCACCCTCTTCTAAAGCCTATTAGAGCCTCTGGCTCTAATCTGGTGATTAAAAAAAAACCCATTGAACTCCATGCGCCCGGCGCCCAGCAAGAGTCAGACAGAGTGACACTGCGGATGCGCCCCCCCAGATGTTGCGCCCGGTGCGGCCGGCCCCCCCTGCACCCCCCACGCTACGCCACTTCCCCCAATGCTCGCCCCACAGGACTTGCTTCCTCCCTTGTTCTTTTTTCACCTTTTTCTTTACTCTCTCTATTCTATCTTTCCCTCTTCCATCTTCTCATCTCACACCTATGATAACACACCTCCTTTGTTATTCTTTGAATGCATATTCCTGACTACTGTACTTTCTCTGTGGAAATTATTCATGCATATTATTGCACAGATTATAATGTATGACTCCGTACTACCTTGGAGCATGGGGACTGCCTTCTTCTGCTCCAGGGTTTTTTCTTTGCAGAATATACCAACTCCTGGGTAGTGATGCACTGTTATATTTCTTTATATATTCCCAGTTGGGAATTTTGTTCATGTGTTTAATTCTGATTATTCATTCGTGTTGATTTACTGTATTCACTATATTGCTTTAAAATAAAAATCTTTTGTAAACGAAATTGTGTCTTCAGTGTGCACAGATACGACAGGTAGTATTGTTGGGTCACAAATACAGTTTATTTGATTTTGGCAACATTTAAAGGTACATAACAGGCAATTAATTGTACCTTTCATATTTTTATCCATATACTCATTGTATTAAATAAAGGTGCATATAAAGCTTGCAATCATCAAATGTAGCAGACTAAAACGCATAAACAATTATTTGGTGGAGCGTGCCGTCCGCGGTGCCCGGTGCGAGTCTGTCAGATCTATCAGGTGTTTTGTCTGGCGAATGTCACTTTCCTGTGGAGATCGGACGATCGATTCTTAGCTGAAGATTGGCTTATGTTGTGGGCTCGTTTTGACCAGATTTCTGGTGAGTGCATTTCCTTGAGGGTGAGCACCTTGGTGAGGTGGAGGGTCCGGTGTGGTGAACATCAAAAGATTTCCTGTTCGTGTAGGACTGCCGTCAGTGGACACCATTTGGGCACTGTGCATGAACTGTATTGACTCTATTTCCTATCCCAGTGGATTGCACTTTATTTGAGCGCTGCTAGTGCGCTTTAGTCTGCTACATTTGATGATTGCAAGCTTTATATGCACCTTTATTTATGTCATTTCAGGTTATAGCAGCAGCTTACTTTTATATGTGATTTTCACATTGCATTTTAATATTTATTTTAGCGCCGGGTGAGCAGGTGTGTTAGTTCCCCCGTTGTGCCTTTGTTTTTACTTGCTCCTTTTTTACATACTCATTGTATTGCTGAACTTTATAGAAATGGCTAAATACTCACACTTGAAATACAAATGTCTTGTCTGCCATTATGTGTAATTCGCTCCTGCTTACTCTTGTGATCAAAGCATTCCTTTGAGACTACATGGCTAGGTTGGTAGACTTACAATCCTCTGCAGTTAGAGGGTAACTAGCCAATTAGCCAATAAAGAAAAAAACAATATAGCATAACAATTGCGACACAAATCATATTGTAATTGAATGTTATTAAAAATTACCTTACCTAGAGCCCTGCAGTTGCCACAGATGATAGATAATTATGAAACCACTCCCATGAGACCCACTCAGCATAGAGGCACAGAAAAACAAACAATGATTTCTTCAGAACAACAAAAGGTAGGAATCTGCAACAAAGTTTGTTAAAATCCATGTAATGTACATAGATCACCCAGAGGGGAATGTTTTTTTCTCAACAAAAGTGGAATTACGCTTTAAGGCTCCATGTACACGGGACGTTGTTAAAAGTCCCTTTGAATGCTGGAATTTTTAGGACGTTTGAAACGTCCGTTCGGTCGCGTTTGTACCCGCGTTTAGCGGGCGTTTAGCAGCGTTTGCGGGCGTTTGCGTTTAGAAGCCTTCCTAGAGGTCAAAAAAATTAGTCTCCTTTAAAATGGAAAAACGCGAACGCTAAACGCGGGATATCGCGTTCGGACGCGTTCAGACGCGTTCGGACGCGTTTGAAACGCCGGGAAACATATGTTCGAACGCAAATAATTGCGTTCTAAAAAAAAGTCCCTGAAGCAACTGCCTGCAAATGACTGTAAACGACCCTGTGTACATGGACAGATAAGATAAAATGTAGATGGGTTCAGGGGCTTCTGAAAAAAACGCCCAACTGCTCCTATTTCCAGCGTCCCGTGTACATGGAACCTAAAGCTGCATTCCAGACAAACAACTAAATACCCTAGTGATGAGCTTCGAATTTGGGTAAAAAAAAAGAGTTTGACCCAAACTAGCCTATCCATAGTTTTCGAATCGGGTAAACAAACTGGGCATAGTTGACCAGTTTACACACCCGAATTGTCAAATGCACATTCATGCACACTGATCACCCCCCAACTTTTCATAGCCATACATAATTAGGTCATTTGGATCACCTCTGTGCAGTGCATTAAAAAATAACTCCAAAAAAAAAACAAAAAAAAAAACAAAAAATAAAAAAATAACTCCACTTTTATTGAGAAAAAAACATTCCCCTCTGTTTGATCTATGTACATTACAAGGATTTTAACAAACTTTGTTGCAGAGTCCTACCTTTTGCTGAAGAAATCCTGTCTGTGTTCATGTGGTAAGTCAATCTAATGGGAGTGGTTTCATAATTATCAGTCAGCTGCTGCACCTGTAGGGCTATAATGAGGAAAATTGCTGGGCCTGCATCCCTTTAGCAGTGATTTTATACTGGAAGTATCTCACCAAAAATGACATTTTTGTTGCAGGGGATGCCTGAAATCTGACTTGTATCTTAGTGTAGACTTACTTATGGAAAAAATCAATAAACCAATCACACAGGCAGGAAATGATGTTTCTGTGGGGGGGGGGGGGGGGGTCGGCGTTATGTATATATTTCGTACAGATCACCTCTAGGTAACCATATTGCATTGCATTTTACAGAAAATACAGAAAATAACAGAGCTGTGAATTGAAAATGAAAGGTAATTTTTAATAACATTTAATTACAATATGACTTGTGTCACAATTGTACATGTTATATTTTAACACTATATATATATATATATTTTTTTTTTTATTTGCTATTTTTTGCCCCCCCGAAAGTGGAGTTACCCATTAAAGCTGATGTTTACTCTGCCTATATTTTGTATTACCTGGCACCTCCCTCATCCCTCATCAACAAGGCACAGAAAATCTTAAATATCTTTCCATTTTAGCATTTATTACTATAACTTCCTGAAAACATCACAACTTCATACTTCTCTTAACCACTTTTGGACCACCCACCGCATATATACCGCGGCAGGGCGGTCCGGATGCGCAAAATCATGTACTTGATTTTGTTCAGGGGTTTACGGGGGTACGCCTACGCCTCCAGAGTGCTACTCCCGCTGTGATTGGACACAGCGGTAGCCAATCAGCAGGTCCAGCGGCTGCGATGGCCGCAGGGACCCACCGATCGTTACATGGAATGACAGAACAGCGGTCTGCCTATGTGAATAAGACAGACCACTGTTCTATCACAGAGGAAGAGAGTGATCATGTTTCAGCTAAGCTGAAACACAGATCTCTCTTTTCCTCTAGTACATGGGTGTCCAACCTTTTGGCTTCTCTGGGCCACATTGAGTGTAGAGAAATTTTCTCGGGCCGCATATAAAATATATACTATAGTTAAGGTATATAAGTAATAAAATGACGCCGCGCCCTTCCCATGCGGCCGCACTCCCCGCACTAATTTAACTAATTAAACTAGAGGATGATCAAATGAAATGGAATCAGTATATGGAGGTTTACTTCTTCTGAGAGATATTAAAGGAACACTCTAACCACCATGACTACTTCATTGATTTGAAGCGGTCGTGGCGGTAGGAGTCAGAAACACTGCACATGCTCACATCCCCCCCCCCCCACTCCCCTCCGAAGAAGCCTCTGCCTACCGTTAGTTGGAAGCCGCTGTGACCATGCCCCCCACCGACTTCCTTCCTCCCCAGCAAGGTTGGACATGCCTGCTCTAGTACATCCAGTCCTCCTACAGTTAGAAAACACTCCCTAGGAGCACACTTCCCTGCCAGTGTCCTTTATACAGTAACAGTGCATTTTTTTTTAGCACTGATCACTGTATTGGTGTCACTGGTTCCCAAAATGCATAATTTAGTGTCAGATTTGTTCGCAGCAATATCGCAGTCAAGCTAAAAATTCACTGATTGTCATCATTACTAGTAAAAACAATAACAAAAATCAAAAGTCCATAAATTGTAGACGCTATAACTTTTGCGCAAACCAATCAATATACACTTATTAGGATTTTTTTACCAAAAATATGTAGCAGAATCCATATTGGCCTACATTTTTGAAAAATTTAGATTTTTAAAATGTTTTTATTGGGCATGTTTTATAGCAGAAAGTAATTTTTTTTTTTTTCAAAATTGTGGTTCTTTTTTTGTTTATAGCGCAAAAAATAAAAAACGCAGAGGTGATCAAATACCACCAAAAGAAAGCTCTATTTGTCAGGAAAAAAAGGCATACATTTTATTTGGGTACAGAGTCGCACAACCACGCAATTGTTAGTTAAAGCAACACAGTGCCATATCGCAAAAAATGGCCTGGCCCTTAAGGGGGTAAAACCTTCCAAAGCTGAAATGGTTAAAGAGGAGTATCAGTCTAGAAAAACAAATTACAACTACAAATCCTATAGCTGCTGACTTTATTTATTTTTTTAGAAATTCTATTTTTATTGAATATTTAAGTTACATCAAAAAACAGTGAAGGAAACCACTGCCAAAGAGAAAAGACAAAACAAACCAAAAAACAGTCAAGGCAAAAATGACAATCACAATTGTATATAAATAGTGCGCATATGCAAAATGATGTATAAACCTATTGATGCTAAACCATATAATAAAGAAAAAAATGTTGAATAAGAATATATAGTTCACAAAAAAAAAAAAAAACATAAATAGTCCACATCCAATATGTGATTTCAAAATGAAACACAATAAATAAAAATGTCCAAAGAAAAAGGACTTAGTAACGATCCAGCAATGCGTACAGATAGTTCATCCACAGAAACCTCTCCTCTGCTATTAACCATGCCAAAGTGATCCTTTATTGCTGAACATATAACTGCCACCAGCCACCATCGAGTTAATTGTCCGCTAACCTTAAGATATGACGGGTCACATAACGATTTTTGTTGTGTATATACAGTATATAGGGGTCTTCAGGTTCTGTATCCTTCCATCTTAGGGCTCTTTCACACGGGCGATCTGATCAGATCCGCCTGTCAGTTTTTTAGGCGGATCTGATCGGATCCTCCATGCAGCTCTATGGGGCAGCGGATGTCAGCGGAGACACCTCTGCTAACACCCGCTGCTATCCGTATCCGATCCTGCCTGTGAAATCCGGACGGATGGAAACCCTATTTTTCCATTGGATCCACTCGACATGCCTTAAGTTAGACTATGTGGAGAAGATGCAGTCAGCCATCTGTCCTCTCAGATCTTCACTCTACTCCAAGGAGCTCTGGAATGTGCTGGGCAGGATGCAGTGATCCTCATTTGTCTGGCTGAGTTGGGGCTTTCACAGCTCCAGTACAAGTGGGCAGAACAGAAGGAGATCATCACAGTGCAGCCCTGATCACTCCACATAGACTAACTGGAGCAGATCCAATTAGTTCCAGTAGGGCAGGGATCTTCAAACTACAGCCATCCGGCTGTTGCAGAACTACATGTCCCATGAGGTATTGTAAAACTCTTACATTCACAGACATGACTAGGCATGATGGGAATTGTAGTTCCTGAACAAAACTGGAGGGCCATAGTTTGGAGACCCCTGCAGTAGGGGCATCCCTGATATGATGGATCAAATTCAATGGAAGGATGCAGAACTAGAAGACATATATATATATATATATATATATATATATATATATATATATATATATATATATACAGTGCCTTGCGAAAGTATTTGGCCCCCTTGAACTTTGCAACCTTTTGCCACATTTCAGGCTTCAAACATAAAGATATAAAACTGTAAATTTTTGTGAAGAATCAACAAGTGGGACACAATCACGAAGTGGAACGAAATGTATTGGATATTTCAAACTTTTTTAACAAATAAAAAACTGAAAAATTGGGCGTGCAAAATTATTCAGCCCCCTTAAAGCGGAGTTCCACCCTAAAATTAAACTTACCTCCATCTTCTTGCCCGGGGTCACCTGAAAAACAAATGGACAATCGCAATTCTTTTTTTTTTTTTTTTTTTACTTACCTGGTTTAGAAGAAAATATACTTACCTTACTTCCTCTTCCTCCCCTCGGCGGCCATGGCGATTCGTCACTTCCTGGCTTGCAATGATTCCTGGGAGCTGAACGTCATCGCTCCCAGGAATCAATGCACCTGCACCGGCCCCGACGTCAGTTCCGATGCAGGCGCCGTCATACCTTGCTAAACAGCTTCTGGGCATGCCCAGAAGCTGTGCAGGGATGACGCTGTGGCACCGGAAGTGACGGCGGGGCCGGTGCAGTGCATCGTGGGACCGAAGAAGACGGAAGAGGACACAGAAGAGGATCGCGCTGGCTTAAAGCTGCCCACACCTGAGATGGCAGCTCTGGACAATACTTTTTCAAGGTAAGTATTTCTTCTAAAAAGGTAAGTGCAACCCGGGACAGATCAGAGGCTAGCCATTGTGGAATGTATTAGCCCTGACTGTCCCGGGGGTATTTTTATTAAAAAAAGCTTTCCCAGGGTGGAACTCCACTTTAAGTTAATACTTTGTAGCACCAACTTTTGCTGCGATTACAGCTGTAAGTCGCTTGGGGTATGTCTATATCAGTTTTGCACATCGAGAGACTCAAATCTTTGACCATTCCTCCTTGCAAAACAGCTCGAGCTCAGTGAGGTTGGATGGAGAGCGTTTGTGAACAGCAGTTTTCAGTTCTTTCCACAGATTCTCGATTGGATTCAGGTCTGGACTTTGACTTGGCCATTCTAACACCTGGATATGTTTATTTGTGAACCATTCCATTGTAGATTTTGCTTTATGTTTTGGATCATTGTCTTGTTGGAAGACAAATCTCCGTCCCAGTCTCGAGTCTTTTGCAAACTCCATCAGGTTTTCTTCCAGAATGGTCCTGTATTTGGTTCCATCCATCTTCCCATCAATTTTAACCATCTTCCCTGTCCCTGCTGAAGAAAAGCAGGCCCAAACCATGATGCTGCCACCTATTTTGGTTTCATCTGACCAGAGCACCTTCTTCCACATGTTTGGTGTGTCTCCCAGGTGGCTTGTAGCAAACTTTAAACAACACTTTTTATGGATATCTTTAAGAAATGGCTTTCTTCTTGCCACTCTTCCATAAAGGCCAGATTTGTGCAGTATACGACTGATTATTGTCCTATGGACAGAGTCTCCCACCTCAGCTGTAGATCTCTGCAGTTCATCCAGAGTGATCATGGGCAGTGGCGTAGCGTGGGTTGTCAGCACCCGGGGCAAGGCAAGTAATTTGCGCCCCCTAACCGGTGGGATTTTAGCACTCGAGTCTCTTCCACTAGATTAGTTAAAGAACCCCTTACCCCCTAAGCACATGTATTGTTTGTTATGAAAAATACTGATGTAATTAAAGTAAAATGCATCTAAATACAAGTTTGAATGACCAGCGTGCCCCCTCTCAATGCAGAATGACCAGCATGCCCCCTTTCAATGCAGAATGACCAGCGTGCCCCCTTTCAATGCAGAAGGACCAGCGTGCCCCCTTTCAATGCAGAGTGACCAGTGTGCCCCCTTTCAATGCAGAATGACCAGCGTGCCCCCTTTCAATGCAGAAGAGACCAGCGTGCCCCTTTCAATGCAGAGAGACCAGCGTGCCCATTTCAATGCAGAGAGATCATCGCGCCCCCTTTCAATGCAGAGAGACCAGCGTGCCCCCTTCAATGCAGCGAGATTTAGCTGCAGCGGCCGCTTCTCCTCAGTTCACCGCATCTCCTCGAGTCCTCCCGCCCCCTCCTTCGGCCAATGGCATGCGTTCGCCTTTCGGCCAATCAGGAAGTGGGTCTCGGACCCGCTTCCTGATTGGCCAGGAGGAGGATCCGTGTGACAATAGCGAAATTCCATTCGCTATTGTCACACAATGGGTGGGCTTGGGCGCACTGCTCTGCGCCCTGGGTCCACCCTTTTTTGAAGCCTATTAGAGCCTCTGGCTCTAATCAGGTGATTAAAAAAAAAAAACCCACTCTGTGACAGCGCCAGGCTGCTGACTCGCTCGCTGCTAAACTGACTGAGCAGTGAGGAGAGGCAGCATAGGCGGGGCTTGGCTTTCAACGCCACCCCACCCTACACCAATGGACAGGTGAGGCACAGTCCAGCCCCGCCCCGACTCGCCATTTTCAGCCATAGGGCGGCCGCGCTGGACATCTCCCAGCCTAAAGATGGAGGCAGCCGCAGACAGTGTGTGAACTGCGTATGTCAGAGTCAGACAGACAGAGTGACACTGCGGATGCGCCCCCCCCAGATGTTGCACCCGGTGCGGCTGGCCCCCCCTGCACCCCCCACGCTACGCCACTGATCATGGGCCTCTTGGCTGCATCTCTGATCAGTCTTCTTCTTGTATGAGCTGAAAGTTTAGAGGGACGGCCAGGTCTTCGTAGATTTGCAGTGGTCTGATACTCCTTCCATTTCAATATTATCGCTTGCACAGGGATGTTTAAAGCTTGGAAATCTTTTTGTATCCAAATCCGGCTTTAAACTTCTCCACAACAGTATCTTGGACCTGCCTGGTGTGTTCCTTGTTCTTCATGATGCTCTCTGCGCTTTAAACGGACCTCTGAGACTATCACAGGGCAGGTGTATTTATACGGAGACTTGATTACACACAGGTGGATTCTATTTATCATCATTAGTCATTTAGGTCAACATTGGATCATTCAGAGATCCTCACTGAACTTCTGGAGAGAGTTTGCTGCACTGAAAGTAAAGGGGCTGAATAATTTTGCACGCCCAATTTTTCAGTTTTTTATTTGTTAACAAAGTTTGAAATATCCAATAAATTTCGTTCCAATTCATGATTGTGTCCCACTTGTTGTTGATTCTTCACAAAAAAAAATTACAGTTTTATATCTTTATGTTTGAAGCCTGAAATGTGGCAAAAGGTCGCAAAGTTCAAGGGGGCCAAATACTTTCGCAAGGCACTGTATATATATATATATATATATATATATATATATATACAAAAAAGGAAAAAAGGCATTATTTGAACGATTGATCATATCTTAAGGTTAGCGGGCAATTCACTCAATGGTGGCTGGTGGTGGTTCGGCAATAAAGGATCACTTCGGCATGGTTAATAGCAGAGGAGAGGTTTCTGTTGATGCAATATCCGTAGTTACTAAATCCCTTTTCTTTGGACAATTTTTTGATTGCATTTAATCTTTAAATCACATAAAGGACGTGGACAATTTTTTTTTTTTTTTAGACTAGATATACATTTTTTTAACATTTTATTTGACTATATGGTTTGGTATCAATTGATTTATACACAATTTTGAATAAGCGCTCCATTTATATACAATTGAGATTTTATTTTCATGTTGGAGTTCACTTATCATTGGTTGCAGCTGTTCACCGTTAGATTAAGTTGAGCTTGAATCGTTCACATAGCAGTGCACAAGTATCTTTGTTATAAAAATTACAATCGATAACATAGATACAGCTTCGCAATTACAGGCTAAGCAGGGTGCTTGAAATACCATTGAGGAGGTGCAAAAAAGCCCTATGGTAAGATATGATTAGGAGACATTAATGCATTTACCATCATAGGACAGGAAGAATAAATGACAGGTCTTCAAGCTTTCACAACTGTAGGGGGCTGAAAATTGGTTGAATGAATGAAGGGCGCTGTCACTTAAAAAGAGACACGGTTAAGAAATAGGAACCTCAGAGGCTATACTAAAAGTGGGCTGGGACACCAGTAAAAGGACCCTTGGAGGACAGCCACACTGACAGTTTGGCTGCTAACATTTAGCAAATAGACACTTACCTGTCCAAGGATCCAGAAAGGTCCTCACCCAGGCTAGTTCTTCACTAGCCTCCAGGTTTCCAGTATCGGCATCCTAGCTGTGAGCAGCTGGTTGTGCGGCTTTTTTCTTCACAGCTGGCTGCCCACTGCGCATGCGCAAGCCGTGCTGCACTTTGTGAATGGTCCCACAGACTTCTGGGACCTGTGACGTGTTCCAGAAGACTGCAAGGAGAGAGGGGCAAGCAGTGGGTATCTGTCAAAGGACATGCCCCCCCTCCTCCAAAATGTCATGCTAAGTTAGGCAGAGGAGAGGGGGGTTGTCTTAAAGCGGAACTTCCTCTTTTAGGTGGAACTCCACTTTAGCAGCCCTCAGCCCTGATGCAAGCAGTGGGCTGGCTGTTGGGAGAAGTAACACAGTCATCAGAATGCCTTATTGGGTGGCTGTCATGCAAATAACCCTTCACACGCACACATATTACAATGAAACTGTATGACTCAAAGAACCTAAAGAACCTCCTCCAGCCAGGAAATGAGGTGTGCTCTGTTTGACTTGCTGCAGCTTCTGAAGCACACAGTGAACAGCTCACAGTGTACAGTGAAGCTTGAGTAAGCATTTCCAAAGACATGCTGGTAGGTTAATTGGCTCCTGTCTAAAGTGGCCCTGGTATGTGTATGTATGAATGTCAGTTAGGGACCTTAGATTGTAAGATCCTTGAGAGTAGGGACTGATGTGAATGTACAATGTATATGTAAAGCTCTGCGTAAATTGACGGCACTATACAAGTACCTAAAATAAATAAAAAAAAATAAGAATAAAGGTAAGGCTGAAGTTCAAATTTAAAGTACCGTATATACTCGAGTATAAGCTGAGTTTTTCAGCACATTTTTTTGTGCTGAAAACGTCCCCCTTGGCTTATACACGAGTCAAGGAAAAAAAAAAGTCCCTGGCCGCTCCGCCGGGCTTAAGCTTTAAAAATGGCGCCGCCCGTCGCATACATGTCACCGCACACGTGCCACCGCCGCTCGGGAGAGGCTGGGAATAGCCGAAATTATACGAGCAGCGGCGGCGGCGCGTGCGCAATGACGTGTCGGCGCCGGGCGGCACCATTTTTAAAATGAAGGCGCCTCTGGAACAGGTAAGTGAAACAGCTTCACTAACTGCCATTATGCAGGGCTGCGGGCACACTACAAGGGATGCAGTGCTGCAGGCATGGTCCACCTGTACCATGCCCACAGCACTGCATCTCCTGTAGTATGCCCACAACCCCGGATCCTCTTGTACCATGCCAGTACCCTGCATTCTCCTGCACCATGCCAGTACCCTGCATTCTCCTGTACCATGCCCGCCGCCCTGCATTCTCACCCTAGGCTTATACTCGAGTCAATGATTTTTCCCATTTTTTTGTGGTAAAAGTAGGGGCCTCGGCTTATACTCGGGTCGGCTTATACTCGAGTATATACGGTAGTCTATTTATGTTAAGGAATGGGACCACAACACACTAACGCTCACAAGCACCACTTGTTACCTCAATGCAAAGAGGTAAAATGCATTCACATATACTGTAGGCATCTTGGATCACAGGCAGAATTGCTGCAATTCTGCCCGCGATCCCAAACCATTGCAAGTCGCGGGACGCCAGTGCGGTTCCCATGACTTACAATGGCACCCCAAATGCTACCCGATTTTTCCGTGATTGTCGCCCAATGAATCATGGTAAAATCACGCAAACAGAATCGCGGAACGCCTGTCACCCAAAAAAAGTTCTTGTACTTTTTTTATTTTTACAGTGATTTGTCAGGCTAAAATTGCTGCAAAATTGTGCCACGTTTGGGGTGCCATTGCAAGCCACGGAAATCACATGGGCATCCCACGACTTGCAATGGGCAGGATTATGGCTATTCTGCCTGCAATCCTAGACACCTATATGTGAATGGTGCCTTAGTTTGCTTAATTTCAAGCATGCAGGGTGTTGCTTATTAACCTGTCTGGATGTACTTAATTTACATATATGAATGATTGAGAAAATCACTGTTTGATTATATCACTGAGGACTGACAGCACTTTATAAATTGAAGTTTTTTCAAGGACAGTAACTGAAATTTAAATGTTAATTGATTTGAACATCACTATATTGAGTATTTATAATGATTTGTATTTTAAATCACTTTTTTTTACTACACTTTGTAACTATTGAAGCAAAGCGCCACATCATTTAGAATTTCCAAATATTAATTGCAATTGTAATTACATGTTTTAAAGAAAATGTTATATGTTTATTTTAATAGCGCATTTAAGTATTGATATCTTGGAACATGTTGAGCAAACTAACAGCTGTGTAACTGAAAGTCAGTTCTCAGAGTGACAGCCTGTGCTGCTGGTATCTGCTTTCAGCACTTGTGCCTGTAATGGACTTATGACAGTTGTCTGGTGAAGGTTCCAAAAATATCTCCCTGAACTTCGAAAAAACAAAATCCACTGGCTGGCTAAACACTCAATACACATCAGCTCCATGAAGCACAGAAGACTAATGAGTAGCTTTAGCTCCTAGTCAGCACCAAACGTTTCCAATATGATCTCATAGTCACAAATATGCTTTATTTCATATTATTTTTTGTTTTGAAAATTTAGAGTTTGTATACAAATATATACAGTATGCAAACCGCGCTAAAGGTTAGAAAAAGGAAGTGGTAGACGTGCAGCTAGGGAGTACGCACCATGTCTGGCGGCTACAGGACGTTGTCGCAGCATGTTGATGACCTGAAGAAGGAAAATTTTAACTTGAAATTGAGGATCTACTTCCTGGAAGAGAGAATCCAACAGAAGAATGAGGACCCAGAAAATAATGTCTATACAAACGTGAGTAGATACTTGTGCATGTGGTAAAATATTTACACTGTTTAAAGTCGCGAGGCTCTCGCGCTATCACTAAAGTGAATAGTAAATAACTAACAAGCGTCAAACACCAAAATAACAAAACCTTAGGCTAATGAAATAAAATAAAATAGGTGTAGGGTGCGGCGCTGTTATATCATGAATAGAGTGCTAAATATATCCGTCTGTGTGGAAAACGAACACATGGATAATACATGAAAACCCAGATAAAATACTGCATTCAAAAATACAATGTGTAGTGAAATGATATACAAAGCCAAAATAAATCATAAATGTGAAACAACAAATGAAATAATGGCACATATAATAAATTGAGAAAATATATATACTAAAAGACATATAAGTGCAAAGAAAGTCTATCAGATGACATCAATCACAACGTGTCCTTCACCATGTGATAAAGGCTGATAGGTATATAGTGACTCCAAAAAATAAATCTTCAGTACGGTGACACCTAAGTGCTCACAGGCCGCTCACCTTACTGCTGTAAGGTAACAGCATTGGATAATAATATTTCGGTGCAAATCCTTCACTCTCAGCACCTCTAGGGGTAAAAATGTCACCCCTGCGATCCTCTTCCTTTATTCTTTAACCACTTCCCGACCACCTGTCGCAGTTTTACTGCAGCAGGGTGGCTCTCCTGCGCAAACCGACGTAGACCTACGTCGGTCGAGCGCGGGAAGCTAGGGGGTGAGCGCACGCCGCCGGCGGCACGCTCCCACCCCCACTAGGCAGCGTGGAAGTCGATACATGGGTCAGGCGGCTCCGATTGCCGTCTGACACCCGCGATCGCTCCCCGCTGAGAGAGAAGGACGGTAGGCTGTTGTAAACACATCCGACCGTTCTTCTCCCTGAAATGATCACAGAGCTCATGTGATCCTTCTATATAGGATCACATGTCTCTATTGTCATCTCAGAAGCCACGCCCCCCACAGTTAGAGTCACTCCCCTAGGCTCACATTTAACCCATTGATCACCCATAAGGTTAATTCCTTCCCTGCCAGTGTCATTATTACAGTAACAGTGCATATTTTTAGCACTGATTACTGTAGTAATGTCACTGATATCCCCAAAAGTGTCAGAAATGTCAGTTAGGGGTCCGATCTGTCTGCCGCAATGTCGCAGTCCAGCAAAAAAAAATTGCAGATCACTGCCATTACTAGTATAAATAAAAGAAAAAAACAATAAAATGACATAAATCTTTCCCGTAGTTAGTAGACACTATAACTTTTGCGCAAACCAAAAAATACGCTTATTGGGATTATTTTTTACCAAAAATATGTAGCAGAAAACAAATTGGCCTAAAATGTTAAATTTTGATTTTTAAATTTTTTTGGGGAATGTTATATAGCAAAAAGTGAAAAATATTGTTTTTTTTTTTTTTTCAGAATTGTCGCTCTTTTTGTTTATAGCGCAAAAAATAAAAATAGCAGAGGTGATCAAATACCATCAAAACAAAGCTCTATTTGTGGGGGAAAAAGGACATCAATTTTATTTGTGTACAGAGTCGCATGACAAATTGTCCGTTAAAGTAACACAGTGCCGAATCGCAAAATATGGCCTGGTCAATAAGGGGGAAATCTTCCGGTCCAGAAGTGGTTAATAGGCTCCATAATATATATGGATAAAAGATGAAGCTCCATAGCACATTACCGTTTTTAAAAATTTTATTATAAACTAACAACTGGGTACTCACTTTTAAAAGACAACAGACAATCAAAACATCCACGAGCGCTGAGCTTGTCAAAACGTCACTTCCAATGGGCAGAGGCATACCGGAAGTGACGTTTTGACGAGCTCGGAGCTCGTGTAGGTTTTGATTGTCTGTTGTCTTTTAAAAGTGAGTCTCTCTGATGCCCCCTAAAAAGGCTGCACCGCTTCTGCCACAGACATGCCTAAAGGATTCCTGGTAAAGAGAAGTAAAATGTCCCCACTGCTGACCTACTGAGATGGTGGGATGAAGACAAAGACAGAGCGCAGGCCTCCCCCCCCCCAGCATGGATGGTGTAAACTGTGTCTGAGCAGAGGCCATTTCCATGCCCCACTGGAGACTCAACTCCCCCAGGCAGCCCCGACCGAGCTGTCCCAGCTCCCCCAACTGCCCGCTGATGGCCGGGTCGGGAACCCGGATTCGGTAAGTAGAAGAGTATCTGGAGCGGAGCTTCAGCCTGGAATGAGGGTCAGGAGAGGGCCGGGAAAAGGGACAGTGCGAGGGGAGGCGAGTCGCTGCACCATGGGGCTCTGGTTGGTACTTGCCCCCTGGGCCGACTGTTGCCAGTCAGCCCCTGAGAATTGGACTATGGGGCAATGGAAGAAGGTGGCCTGGTCCGATGAATCACGTTTTCTTTTACATTATGTGGATGGCTGGGTGTGTGTGCGTCACTTACCTGGGGAAGAGATGGCACCAGTATGCAGTATAAGAAGGCAAGTCAGCAGAGCCAGTGATGCTTTGGGCAATGTTCTGCTGTTTTTCTTCATTTCTGTTATGAAATTTTGCTAATAGATAATCGTTCTTCATAAATTTAGGCCAAAATCTGCAAAAATTTTTTGAGAAAATAACCTAAATCAGTGTATATTGTTTATTCTTAAGGATAGTTATAGAGTCCACAAACTATGGTATATATCTGAAAATCGATCAGTCCTGATGTATTGACGGCCTATTCTTGAGGCCCAAAAATGTCTGGACAGTACAGATATCCGCCAAATGACCCTGTTTTGGAAAGTAGACAATCCAAGGTAAGAGGCATGGCCAGAGGCGTAACTAGAACCTTCAGGGCCCCGGTGCAATAAACCAGTGAAGGGCACCCCCCAGACCCCTGGCCGGGGCCTTTTCCTTCAAGCCTGGGGCTTGTCCCACTGATCCTGGGGCCTTTTACTCTTGTTGCGGGGCCCTTTATTATGGTCCCACAGCAGGACCCTTTCACAAGTTCTGCAGTGGACCCCCTTCCTGGTGGAATGCCAGGGCCCGGTTGCAAGTGTGACTTTTGCGATCCTGGAAGTTCATCCACTGGTGTCAGTTTTTTTTATTTTTTGGTATTTTAATTGTATTATTTTTTATCAATTTATTTTATATTTTTACAATGTCACTGACTATGACTCTGTCTATTCTGAAAATTAAGGAACTGGTAAATTACACATTAACCGACCCCTTCCTGGTTCTCTATTGTGACACATCCCCTGCAGCAGCCGGCAGCAGAGGGGAGGGAGCACAGGGGGGGGGGGAACCAAGGGAGCACACAGGGGCCCAGAGACAGCAGAACACAAGGGAACTGCATAGGAGGAGTGGGGGGGGGGGCAGCATAAAGAGGAACCAATCTCCTCCATTTTTCTCCTGCAGCTACAGGTGGAAAAAGGAGGACAGTGATTTCTCTACACTCTGCCCCCGCCACCCCTCCTATCCAGGTGTACAGAGGAGCTGCAAAGGCCCCCTGGAGCATGGAGCCGGTTGCAATTGCAACCCCTGCAACCCCCTGTAGTTTACGCCCCTGGGCATGGCGATTTTCTTGAAGTTGTAATTTCTTGAAAATGAAGAAATAAAAAAAAAATCTGAATTATTTTTTTTACATACTGTCACCAGTGCAGTACAGTGTCATCAATTATCTGGTGTGGCGGTAATCAGGGGCACTGACCGGTTACAGTACCAACAAAAAAATATATAATTTTTCATTACATTTTTTCTCTTTTTTTTTAGATTTTTTTAACATTGTCCCCAGAGGAATATAATGTTACCATAGCAACACTGTACTACTCTGGGAAAGTAATCAGTATTTTTTTTTCACACATTATGATTGCTAATAGCAAAGAATTTCATTGCTATAAGCAAGCACTTTACTGAATTAAATTGATTCATTCAGTTTTCTTTGTTGTGATTAGCTGTGCTTGGCCACAGCTAATCATATGGTATTGATGGACTGCGATTTGCCCTGTCTGTACCATGTGATCACTGTGACCAATTACAGCTAACACAATTTTAACAATTAATGGCATGATAAAGCCTTTCAATGTTTACAGTTGTCATGTGATCTGCTCTGATTGGTCACAGTGATCACATGCTTTCGGCAGTGGGCCGGTACACTGATCAGTCATCAGCTGTGACACACGGAAGCACGGCCCTACACAAGGCTTGTTCTGGGGAGGATGTCATATGACATCCACCTGGAACAAAGAAAGTCCCGCTCAGCTGCCAAATTGCTATAGACCAGGCGGGAACTGGTTAAAGTATTACTCCACTTTTGTGGGGAAAAAAAATTATAATAGCACATACATTTGATACACAAGCCAATTTGAATATTAATAAAAATGACCTTTCTCAATCTGCAGTGCTGTAATTTTATGTAAAATGCAATGCAATATAGCATCCTTGAGACTTTCTATACACAGATGGTATAGGGAACACCCCCAGAAATATCCTTGTGTGATTGGCTAACTGTTTTTCCACACTAAGATCCAAGTCAGATTTTGGCCATCCTCGGCAAAAAAATTATAATTTTTGCTGGGATACCCCCAAAGGGAAATCACATCTAAAGAGATGCAGACCCTTCCACTTTTCTCATTAGAATGCTGCATGTGAAGCAGCTGGTTGATCATTTTAAAAGTCACTCCCATTTACATTCACCTGGACACAGACGGACAAACAGCTATTACTTCAGAATAACAAAAGATAAGAATCTGCAAACAAAGTTTGTTAAAATCCTTGTAATGGTCATTAATGACCCAGAAGGGAAAGTTTTTTTCTCAACAAAAGTGAAGTTACTCTTTCTTTAACTACTTCCGGTCCGCGCTATAGCTGAAGTACGGCTACATCGCGGACGTGAATTTACGGGAGGCCGTCTTTAAACGGCCTCCCAGTAACAGGCTCCCCGCGAGCGCGCATCGGGGAAAATCTGTGTTGGCCGTGTCCCTTGGACACCCCAATCACAGATCGTGGTAAATGGCCAATCACAGCGGCCATTTACCACGTGATCGGGCCGTGCAATGAGAGATGATCTCATATGTAAACATATGAGATCATCACTCATTGCCAGCTCTCCTTCCTCACACGGAGACTGCAGTGTGAGGAAGAGGAGAGCCCGAACAGAGGTATGAGGAACACAAAGGAATGTAATCAGGGCACTGATCACCAGTGCCCTGATTACAGAAGAGGGGAAAAAATGCCACAACTGCCCACAGTGCCCGCCATCAGTGCCCACAGTCAGTGCCCATATTGCTGCCAGTCAGTGCCCATCAGTGCCTGCTCATCTAGGCACCGATGGGCACTGACTAGCAGCACTATGGGCACTGAGTGTGGGCACTGATGGTGCTGCCCATCAGTGCTGATCAGTGCCACCCGTCATTATCCATCAGTGCACCCATCAGTGTCACCCATCAGTGCCCATCAGTGCCGCCTCTCAGTGCCCATCAGTGCCGCCTCTCAGTGCCCAGCAGTGCCACCTCTCAGTGCCCAGCAGTGCCACCTATCAGTGCTCATCAGTGCCGCCTATCAGTGCGCATCAGTGCCGCCTATCAGTGCGCATCAGTGCGGCATATTAGTACCTCCTCATCAGTGACACCTCATCAGTACCCATAAGTGCCACCTCATCAGTGCCCATAAGTGCCACCTCTTGGGTGCCCATCAGTGCAGCCTATCAGTGCCCATCAGTGCCGCCTCATCAGCGCACATCAGTGAAGGAGAAAAATTTATTTATTTTCAAAATTTACTTACAGAAAATAAGAAAAACCTTTTTTTTTTCAAACTTTTCTGTCTTTTTTCTTTTTTTTTTGTTAATAATAAAAAAGCCAGAGGTGATTAAATACCACCAAAAGAAAGCTCTATTTGTGTGAAAAAAATTATAAAAATTTCATATGGGTACAGTGTTGCATGACCACGCAATTGTCATTCAAAGCGTGACAGCGCTGAAAGCTGAAAATTGGCCTGAATAGGAAGGGGGTAAAAGTGCCCAGTAGGCAAGTGGTTAAAAGTATATCCATATGCAATTTGAAAAGGGTTGGGCAGAAGAGAAGCTGCAAAGCATGCAGGGAATCCAGGAAGTTGTGGAAAGAGATGGCTAGCAGACAGGCAGCACTTACAGCATAAAAGGAGTCTAACCCCTTCCTGGCGACGTAATGCAAGTATGCAGCTTTGGTTTCAAGGGGGTGTACTGCAGCTTGAGGCATCACCCTGTACCGTTTTTTTAGAGCTGAGGATCGGTTTTATTGTAATAACAATAGATGCGGCTAATCAGCTGCTCCGCTGGTATTAAAAGCAGCAGGAGGGGACGTCTCACCCCTCCTGCCGTGGCTTGCTCGGATCTCCCATCCCACTGGGTTTTGTTTTGAACAGGTCTCGGATCTAGTAACCCAAAAACGATGTCATGACATTACTTCTGATTACTGAAACCTGAAAGGCGTAAGATTTTTACAAAATGACAGTATTCAAAACAGCCAAACTTGGCTTTTTGAATGCTTTTAAGTGCAAAGGAGGTATTTGGGGTCTTTTAGACCCCAGATGCCTCCATAAAGAGTACCTATCACTACCTTTTACTGTCACAAGGAATGTTTACATTCCTTGTGACAGCAATAAAAGTGATCAAAAAAAAAAACTGAAGGGACAATGAAATAAAAAATTTAAAGCCCCTCGTTCCTCCGTCCTCATGAACAGAAGCGACTGCATATGTAAGTCGTTCCCACATATGTAAACAGTGTTCAAACTATACATGTGAGGTATTGCTGCGATCATTAGGGCGAGAGCAATAATTATAGTACAAGACCTCCTCTGTAACTCTAAACAGGTAACCGTTAACATGTTTTAAAGCGTCGCCTATGGAGATTTTTAAGTACCGTAGTTTATCACCATTCTAGGAGTGTGCGCAATTTTAAAGCGTGACATGTTAGGTGTCTATTTACTCGGCCTCAGTGCCTCCTCATCAATGCCCACCAGTGCCATCTCATCATTTGGGTTCTATTCAAAATGTTTTGTTTTTTATCGTTTTCGTTTGTTTAGAAAAAAATAAAAAAACCCATGTGGTGATTAAATACCACCAAAAGAAAGCTCTATTTGTGTGAAAAAAATGATAAAAATGTCATATGGGTACATTGTTGCATGACCGCATGAATCGCTATGCGAATTTGCAGGGCGAGTTTACCTTGTGTTTTTCAATAGTACCAGCGCGATTGTAATGAAAATTTGATTGCGTTGATTATGTTAATTAAGCTCAGGAGGGGTGGAGCTGAGGGGAAAATCAAACAAAAAATAAGAATTCGCACATAAGAATTCGCACATATCTGAACTGATAATGCGAGTCAAGACCGATTTACATTGATGTCTATGGAGACTAAATTCGCAACGCAACGCTGTTAACTCGCACAAGACCCTTTTCATCATCGCATTATATTTGCATCTGAATCGCAACACATAGATGTAAACGACCTTCGCGAATACAATGTATTTTGGGAATACATGCGAATCTAGACTTTTCATAACGCACCGCATTCGCAGTAAAATCCCACAAGTGTGAACCGCCACTTAAAGGGTTTGTAAAGGCAGAAGGTTTTTTTTACCTTAATGCATTAGGACAAAAATAAACTTCTGTGTGCAACAGCCCCCCTAATACTTACTTGAACCCATCTCTATCCAGCAATGTTGCAGGAGTGTCTGAGCTGCCCTGGACTCCCCTCCTCATTGGCTGAGACAGAAGCACGGCGCAATTTGCTCCCGCTGCTGTCTATCAAAGTCAGCCAGCCAATCAGAAGATAGAGGGGGCAGGGCCAGGTCACGGTTTTGTGTCTGAATGGACACAGGGAGCTGTGACTCGGCTCGGGTGCCCCCATAGCAAGCTGCTTGCTGTGGGGGCACTCAACACGAGGAAGGGACCAGGAGCGACAGTGTTCCGTGAAAAAAACCTACCCGTGAGAAATGCCTACCCTTGTCACTTCCGGTGCACGGCAGTGTGTGTAACGCGAGCGGTTACATTAAAACAGCTCGGCTGCAATATGAGTCATCTCCGCTCCTGTCCCTGTCACTACCCTGATCTTGGCTACTAAATATAAAAGCGGCCGCGGGTGTATGAAAAGATAAATCACGGAGCCGAGAGCCACTTTTATATTTACTAGTCGAGATCAGGGTAGTGACAGGGACAGGAGCGGAGATGACTCATATTGCAGCACAGCTGTTTTAATGTAACCACCGCGTTACACACACTGCCGTGATAATTTAATACCCTCAGAGCATGCGCACTAGTAAGCTCCTCTGCTGTTCCATTACGTCTCCAGGGATGTGAGAATGCGCACTGCTGCGCTGCTCAGCTGTTCCTGACAGGAAGTGACGAGGGTAGGCATTTCTCACGGGGTAGGTAATTCTCACGGAACACCGGCGAGGGATCCGAGAAGAGGAGGATCTTAGCTGCTCTGTGCATAAAGCAGGTAAGTATAATATGTTTTTTATTTTTAAAGAAAAAAAACAAAGCAAGACTTTAGTATCACTTTTAGAGGGCCTTAGATTAATTATTCAAGCATTGAGATTCACTCAGAAACTACCAAGTGGGTAATATCCACTAAAAGTAATCAAAAGAAAATGAAAGGAAATACATATCCAGCAAAACACACTACCATGCATCCTGCAATCACAGTTTGTACACACTTACACACACAAAAGTGCAGTGTGTAGAAAAAAATAATACATTGATTTTGAACATGAGATTAGGATTTAGGTAGCCACCTAGAAATATCTTTCACCTGTGCAGCAACTAACCAGCTGACTGTGTAAAGGGGACTAGGATTGGGCTTTTGCCATATTGTGTCATACTCCTTGCCATAGGCCCACTCACGACATCCTGACCTGAGGCGTAAATATTTATGAATAAAGGATTGTCCACAATGTAGAGCACTTACTTCACTTAGCCAAAGCTTTCTGTGACATATCATAGTGACAAAGTAGCAGAATCTTCGACACAGAACGCCACAAGTAGGGTTAGACTTGCTGTAGCAGTCATTTCAGCGTGAAGCGTGCACATGTTTAAGCATTCTACACACCTCCATTCCTCTCCTAGGGACCACCACAGATTTGGAACCAATTCCCCATGTTTGCTAAATCCACAGCATTAAAGAATACGTTTACTTTTTAAGAATGAACTTATTTTTGCAGAAAAAAATATTTTTTTTCCCTGCAGGAGCATGGAGACAATTGCACCCATGATCAGTGGATTAGGGGTGCAATGTCAGGCTTCTGCAGACAAGCCCTAGAGCTTTCACCCTTCACCTCCAATATGGGTAGACTGTTTACAAGCTGAAGGGTTTGTGAATGAACTACCAGCTGTCAGCCATGATTGCTGATGATAGTTGTAGTCTACAAATTCAAAGGAAACTGAATGACATGGCAGTGTGGGCGGAGTCCTGCACAGCCACGCTGTGTTTGAATTGAGACAGCAGGTGCTGGGAGAAGATGCAGCAGGGGCTGACTGGCAACTTTTGGGCCAGGGGACAAGTACAGCCCAGAGGCCCATGGTGCAGCGACTCAGTCCCCCTCTCGCTCTCCCTCTTTCCTGCCTTCTCCTGATCCCCATCCAAGGCTGAGGCTCAGCTCCAGGTACTCTCTGCTTATGGGGCGGGTCAGGTCAGGATGGACAGTGCCTGCTGCATTGACTCCGGGTTCCCAAACTGGCTGGTGGGGGGGGTTCGGGGGGCTGCAGGGGGGGGGCGGGGCGGCTCAGCCCAGGCTGGCTGAGGGAGAAAAGCCTCCGGTGAGGCACAGAGCTGTCCTCTGCTCGGACAGGGCATACACCATCCGTGCAAAGGGGGGGGGGGGGGGCAGCCTGCGCTCCGTCCTCTTCCCACACTTGGTAGGAAACTGGTGGGGACCTTTTACTCCTCTTTATCAGGAAGCCTTTAGGCTTGTCTGTGGCGGAAGCGGTGCAGCCTTTTCACGGGGCATCTGAGCAGGCCGTTCAACTCATGTTTGGGGTGGAACATGCCGCCCGCCTGGCCCGGTCCGCCCCTGGGCTGCATGTTCCACCCCAAACATGAGTTGAACATCTAACGTTACAAAAGATAAACTTAGCCTTTAGGTTTCTATCAACTCATTCAACTTCAGGACCTGAAGCTAAGGGTCAGAGAGGTCAAGGTGCCCTCTTTAGTATACCAGTCTCTCTCTCATTGTCCCTTCTATGACTGTCCAGCTGGACATGCTCCTTGATGGCACACTAATACCCAGGCTTTCTCTATTGCTTACATAGGATGACTCTGTCCAGGACTCCCAGGCCCAGTGGCGGTTCTACATTAAATTGCTCCCCGGGCGAGACTCCCTCCCGTCGCCCCCCCCCCCCCCCAAAAAAAAAAAAAACAACATGACAAAACTTCATAAACTCACAATAGTGGTGCATATAGGGAGAAAAAACAAGCAGTGAAAAGGCGACATTGCCTCCATACTGTCTGTAAATGCCTCTGAAAAGCAATCTGAGAATGGATTGCTTTTCAGTGGAGCAGCATTCTCTACCGCTAGTGTAAAGGAGCCCTAAAAAAAGCAGTCCTGCTAGCTTAGAAAAGCAGTTCTGATCATACAAGGTGTAGGGGTCAGGATCAAAAGTAACATACATACATCCACAAATATGCACACCTACTGTGTGTACATACCCTCACACACACACGCTGTACATACATACACACATATAGATATAGATATATATATACACACACACACATATATTTCATACATTGTACATACATACACTCACACACATACAGTACATGCATCCACACACATATATGTATACACATACAGCACATACACAAATGCGCTGTGTACTGGGTTCAGGCCCCAGTACAGGTCCCCTCAGTACAGACCGCTTATCACAAATCCCTCAGTACAGACCCCCTAGCACAAACCTCTCAGTACAGGGCCCCCCTCAGTACAGGGCCCCTCTCAGTACAGGGCCCCCCTCAGTACAGGGCCCCCCTCAATACAGGGCCCCCCTCAATACAGGGCCCCCCTCAGTACAGGGCCCCCCTCAATACAGGGCCCCCCTCAATACAGGGCCCCCCTCAATACAGGGCCCCCCTCAGTACAGGGCCCCCTCAATACAGGGCCCCCCTCAATACAGGGCCCCCCTCAATACAGGGCCCCCCTCAGTACAGGGCCCCCCTCAATACAGGGCCCCCTCAGTACAGGGCTTTCTTCCATAGAGGAGTACTTACTGTGTCCGTGCAGGCTGCCGGTGGGGAGGGGCTTCTGCCTGTGTAGATGCCTCATCCTCTTCCTCGTGCCCCGGGTTTCCTTTCCTCCAGTCCTGGGGTGGGGTGGTGCAGAGTCAGAGAGCCCACACAGCAGCACACTGACAGGCAGGTGAAGCAGAAGTCCGGCCTGCTGTGAGGACAGTGAGGGTGCTGCTGGTGCTGGGAGTCAGTGGAGTGTTGGAATGGATGTCTCGCCTGCCTTCCTCCTTTTCCCCCTGTCCGCATGCCGCACTGTCACTTTCTGTGCTCTCCGCCCCTGCACACAGGTACACATGCCTCCCTGGCTACTCCCACAAGAGTGGGAAGTATCGCATCTCAGCAAGCTGTGCGGACTTTAGACCGCCCCTTAGCAACCGATGATGATGTCATCGGTTGGCAGGACGCGATCGGGCAGCTCACATAGCTTTCCCAGTGTAAACAGCTACATGAATGATTCGCTCAGCTCAGCTTCTGTGCGGCAGCGGCTTCTTCAGCAGCAGGGGCGCGCAGGTATAGAAAACCGCTTAGCGGCACAGGCTAGCACAGATGATTTTTTTTTTTCCTCCACCAGGTTTGCTGAGTGCCGCCCCCCCACGTGATGCCGCCCCGGACGGCTGCCCCGTTCGCCCGTGCCCAAAACCGCCACTGCGGCCAGGCCTCAAGCACCCCACTGCAGAACTTGCAGAAGAAGGTCAAGAGAGAAAGGGTGACTACAACAATTCATTCCATGCTCTATACTACCTCGCCTCGGACTTCAGCCCTGTAAAGGGGCCTTTTAGGTCTTCTCTGCAGGAGACTAAATCTTTGCAGTTCTGGGGTGTCTGGCATGGGAGTCTTCTTCTCTCACTTGGACTCCACCCACCACTGGCATTTATTTGGGTACTAACCCCACCCATTACAGCACTAAAAGAGGGATTTTCCTAAAAGCGGAGCTAACACCCAATTACCACTTTCCATTTCCCACCATATAATGGTAATTATTATTATTATTATCATACAGGATTTATATAGCACCAACAGTTTGCGTAGCATTTTACAATATTAGGACAGACAGTACAGTTACAATACAATTCAATACAGGAGGAATCAGAGGACCGTGCTCATTAGAGCTTACAATATAGAAGGGAGGGTCAAGTGATACAAAAAGGTAATAACTGTGGGGGATGTGCTGATGAAGAAAATGACAGTACAGTTGTTAGGTGGAAGCAGGATAGGCTTCTCTAAAGAGAAAAGTATTCAGGAAACGCCTAAAGGTGGATAGAGTTGAAGATAGTCAGACAGATTGGGGGTAGGGAATCCTAAAGGATGGGAGAGGCTCGGGAGATGTCCTGAAGGCGAGTATGGGAGAAGGTGACGAGGGAGCTAGAGAGCAGGAGGTCTTCAGAGGAACAAAGAGGATGATTTGGTAGGTATTAAGACTAGATTAGTGCTGTAGCTGGGGGCAGAGTTATGGATGGCTTTGTAAGGTTAGTTAGTATTTCAAATTTAATTAGTTGGGTGAGTGGCAGCCAATGGAGGGATTGTTAGAGAGGGGTAGCAGATGCTCAGTGGTTTGTAAGGTGGATGAGTCTGGCAGCAGCATTCATGATGGACTGAAGAGGGGATAGCCAATTTGAAGGTAAGCCGTATCAAAGGCAGCCGAATGTTCCAGAAGTAGGGGAACAGAATAGTGTCCATTGCTTTTTGCTGTTAGTTTTGAGGGTGATCAAGAAGGTTATTCTTAATGAGGTGGTCACTCCTGATTGTAGACCAGGTGTTCAAGGAGTTTAGAGGAAAAAAGGAACAATTACACGGGGCATAGATTGTTACGATTGGTAGGGTCCAGGGAAGGCTTTTTAAGTATGGGGGTGATTAGAGCATGTTTTAGAGAGTTGGGGAAGATGCCAGAAGAGAGGGAGAGATTGAAGATGTAGGTAAGACAGTGTAGGAAAGAGTCAGAGGGTGCCGTAGTATTTGTGAGGGAACAGGGTCCAGGGCACAGGTGGCTGGGTGGGCAATAGAAAAATGTTTAGCAACCTGATCTAAAGAAGTAGTGTTAAATAATTGGAGTATTAATTGTATCTGTTGACATGGGGTGTTAAGTGGGGGAAGTACCGGTAAAGTGGGGGAGTTACCGGTAAAGTTGAGATTTTATCACAATTTGAATCAATCTTTCATTTGAAGTGATTGGCAATCTCCTGGGCAGTAAATGAGTTAGTGGGTGGAGGCAGTGGAGGATGAAGTAGAGAGTTAAAGGTAGAGAGGAGTTGACAGGGACTGGATGAGAAGGTTTTAATAAGAGTGATAAAGTAGGTCTGCTTGGCAGTGTGGAGGCAAGAATTATATTTTTGGAGGGCAGATTTATATTTGTTGAAGTCTTTGAAAGAAAAGTCTTATGCCACAGACGCTCAAAAGCGCAGCTACATTTTTTGAGACTTCTAGTGTAATCTGTTTGCCAGGGTTGTAGGGGTGGGGCCTGATTTTGTGTGTAGTGAGGAGGGTGAGGTCATCCAGGGTGGAGGATAGGGATCTATTGTAGATAGAAGTGGCTAGATTGGGGCAGGACAGGGGTGAGATTTTGTCATAGAGGTGGTCGTAGCAGAATAGAGAAGAGAAGGGTTAAAGTGGCGAAGGATTCTACAGGTGATTGTTAGGCGATTGGAGGGAAAGGTGGTGGAAGACAGAGAGAGAGTGAAACTAATACGGTGGTGATCAGAGAGAGGAAAAGGATTGTTGGAGAGGTTGCACAAAGTGCATAGGTATGAGAATACAAGGTTGAGGGTGTTGTCATCAGAATGAGTACCCATTGCTTCAGGTCAAATGAGGAGGTTCGATAAAGAAGTTTAGAAGTAGCAGGAGTGTTTGTATTAACAGGGATGTTGAAGTTGCTTAGAAGGATTGTGGGAATTTCAGAGAGAGAAAGGGTAGCCAGGCAGAGAAATCATCAAGGAAATTTGATAATGGTCCAGGGGTCGGTAGCTCACAGCAATTCTTAAGGAAATTGGGGAAAATAGATGTATACAGTGAGCTTCAAATGATGAGAGGGACAGAGAGGGTGGAGAAGGAAGAACCTGGAAGGTGCTCTGTGGGGATAGGAAGAATCCCACTCCACCTCCTCTGTGTCCACTAGGTCTGGGGATTGAGTCCAGAAAAGGCCAACGTGGTAGTGGAAGCAGAAGGAGTGTTCGATTTGTGAAACCAGGTTATAGTGACAGCAAGTAAATTAAAGGAGTTAGTGACAATGAGGTTGTGAACAGCGGTGAGTTTGTTGCAGACAGAGTGAGCATTCATGAGAGTGATTTTTGGAAGAAGAGGAATGGAGACTAAATTGCATAGATTGCAACTGCTGCCAGGAGATGTGGGGCAATGGGTGCATTGGGTACAGTTAAATAATGGAGGCCCAGGGTTTGGGGATATATCTCCAGAGGTTAGGAGAAGCAGAAGAGCGAGGGAGGTAATATGAGATATTTTTTTTTTTTTTGTTCAATACTTTTATTGAGTTTTATAAAACAGCCATAAAGCAAGTTACAAAACAAAAACAGAAGTAGAAATACTGTTATTGTTACAGAAGTATTATAAATGTTATACTGTATAGTGACGTTTGCACAAAAGGAAGGAACAAAAGAAAAAGGTAGAATTATTAATATGATATTCTGAGATATTAAGATTTTGAGAAGGTATTCAGAACATGGCTGTGGGGGAAAAAAAAAAAAAAGGGAAAAGGAAGAAGTCAGCAGGGTGTGGGTAGGGTAAAGTGGGTAAAGGAGAGGGCATCGACAATAGAACTTGTACCACAAATGTTAATACAAAGTAAATAAAATATAAGTCTTAACTACCAAGCATTCAGAACCTGTTCCTCAAAACCCGGTGATAGGTCATGTTTAATCCAAGGGTCCCAAATGCTTCTAAAAGTACTAAATTTATCGCAATCCATGGCTTCCATTTTTGCATGATATAATGCATTATTCATCCCAGTGGCGGCTGGTGCTCAAAATTTTTGGGGGGGCGCAAAAAGAAAAATGTAATAGGTATTGCTTTGCGGCAAAAAACGCGGTAAAAAAATTGCATGACTTTGAGGTCATGGTACAGGTATGGCACAGGTGATGGTATAGGCATGGCACATGTGATGGTATAGGCATGGCACATGTGATGGCACAGGTGATGGCATAGGCATGGCACAAGTGATGGCACAGGTGATGGCATAGGCATGGCACAGGTGATGGCATAGGCATGGCACAGGTGATGGCACAGGTGATGGCATAGGCATGGCACAGGTGATGGCACAGGTGATGGTACAGGCATGGCACAGGTGAGGGCACAGGTCGGCTTCAATCACTTACCTTCTGACGGTGGCGGGATGGCGGGATTCCGGGAACCGAGACGAGCAGCACCGTGGACGTCCTCCTCTTCAGTCTTCTGTCTTCCGGTCCGGGCGGCGGGAAGGAGATCGGGCGATGACGGTGCGTGACTGACGCACGCACCGGTGTAACGTGAGAATTACCTACCCCGTAAGAAAAACCTACCCTCGTCACTTCTGGGCAGAAACAGCTGAGCAGCGCAGCAGTGCGCATGCTCAGAGCCCCGGATACCTAATGGAAGAACTGAGGAGCTTACTAGTGCGCATGCGCACTAGTATGAAACGATCACGGTGTACCGTGAAAAAAACCTACCGACGCGGCGGTTACATAAAACAGCTGTGCTGAAATACGAGTCATCTCCGCTCCTGTCCCGGTCACTTCCCTGCTCTCAGCAAGTAAATATAAAAGCGGCTCTCGGCTCCGTGATTTATGTTTTCATACACCCGCCGCCGCTTTTATATTTACTTGCCGAGAGCAGGGAAGTGGCAGGCACAGGAGCGGAGATGACTCGTATTTCAGCACAGCTGTTTTAATGTAACCGCTGTGTTACATACAGTGCCGAGCCCCGGAAGTGACGAGGGGTAGGTTTTTCTCACGGGTAGGTAATTCTCACGGAACACCGGCACCGCCCCCATTGCGAGTCAGCGATGTCCTGGATGATGATTGGTCCAGGCTGGAGACTGGACCAATCACAGCCAGGATATCACGAAGGTGGGGGTGGCTCATCGCTTTTTCCTGCGCCCAGGTTACGCCCCCAGAAGGCAGCCAATCGGCGCCTCTTCTGGGTCGTAAAACCCACCCCCCCCCATAGCCACCAGGCCCAGCGCATAGCCCTGCAAACACAATTTTTTTTTTTTCAAAACTTTATTTGTTATTTTTGTCATTTTTTTTTCTTTTTTTTTAGGGGGGGGGCGGCGCTCTGGCGCCCCCTATGCACGGGCCGCCACTGATTCATCCTATGTTTAACTTCTACAAGATTCAAAGTTGTAGTCTTCCAAGCTTTGGCTATGGTTTGTTTAGCGATATTAACCACTTGCCTACTGTGCACTTAAACACCCTTCCCATCAAGGCCAATTTTCAGCTTTCAGCGCTCTCACACTTTGAATGACAATTGCGCGGTCATGCTACACTGTACCCATATGAAATTTTTATCATTTTTTTCACACAAACAGAGCTTTCTTTTGGTGGTATTTAATCATCTCTGGGTTTTTTATTTTTTACAAAAAAAAAGAAAAAAGACAGAAAATTTTAAAAAAAAAAAAAGTTTTTCTTATTTTCTGCGAGTAAATTTTGAAAATAAATTTTTCTCCCTCACTGATGTGCGCTGATGAGGCGGCACTGATAGGCTGCACTTATGGGCACTGATAGGCTGCACTTATGGGCACTGATGAGGTGGCACTTATGGGCACTGATGAGGTGGCACTTATGGGCACTGATGAGGAGGTACTAATATGCCGCACTGATGAGCACTGATAGACGGCATTGATAGGCGGCACTGATAGGCGGCACTGAGAGGTGGCACTGCTGGGCACTGAGAGGTGGCACTGCTGGGCACTGAGAGGTGGCACTGCTGGACACTGAGAGGTGGCACTGACGGGCAGCACTGATGGGCACTGATAGGCGGCACTGATGGGCACTGGCGGATGGCACTGATGGACACTGACGGGTGGCACTGATGAGCACTCATGGGCGGCACTGATGAGCACTGATGGGCAGCACCATCAGTGCCCACACTCAGTGCCCATAGTGCTGCCAGTCAGTGCTCATCAGTGCCTAGATGAGCAGGCACTGATGGGCACTGACTGGCAGCACTATGGGCACTGATTGTGGGCATTGATGGGGGCACTGATGGCGGGCACTGTGGGCACTGATGGGGGGGCAATGTGTGTGTTTTTTTTACCTTCAGTAATCAGGGCACTGGTGATCAGTACCCTGATTACATTTGTCTGTGTCCCCAGCGGCTGTCGGCTCCCCCTCCTTCCTCACACTGCAGTGTCTGTGTGAGGAAGGAGCGCCGGCGATGAGAGATGATCTCATATGTTTACATATGAGATCATCTCTCATTGGACGGCTTGATCACGTGATCAAGCCGCTGTGATTGGCCATTCACCACGATCTGTGATCCCTTGGACACGGCCGACACAGATTCTCCCCGATGCGCGCTCGCGGGAGCGCGCGGGGGGGCGTGTCACTGGAGGCCGTTTAAAAACGGCCTCCCGAAAATTTGAGTCCGCGCTGCAGCCGTATATAGGCTGTATCGCGGATGGGAGGGGGTTAAGAAGCTGAAGGAATAATTTGAATTGTTTTCATGTCAGGCATGCAGGTTTTAAATTTAAAATGGCAATCACCGGATCTAGAGTAATATCTTTTTCAAACATTTTAGATGCTAGAGAGAATATTTCTGTCCAAAAAACTGTAGCAATTGAGCAATTCCACCATATATGAACATGTGTACCTATTTCCGTACAACCTCTAAAACAAAAGGCCGGATAGTTTGGTGTGAACTTGGCGATTCTAGCTGGCACCAAGTACCATCGTGAAAGAACCTTGTATGATGATTCAATTGCGATAATATTTGAAGAAGAAGATTTTGTTACAGACCAGATTTCAGACCATTCTGATTGGTTAAGTGTACGGCCAAGGTCTGTTTCCCATTTCCTGACATAGCTTGGTGTATCTACGTCTGGATTGTTAAGCAATTGAGAATATAGGCTAGAAATTAGATCTCTGGAGTGTGGGTTGTTGATACAGATACGCTCAAATTGAGAGAGCTGATTCAGAATGGTACCATTTGTTATAAATGGGGTATAGAAATTTTTAATTTGGAGATATTGAAAAAGTTCTGAATGTGGTAAATGATGTGATTCACAAAGTTCAGGAAAACTTAAGATAGAAGAGCTAGAGACCAGATTAAATAACCTTGACAGGCCTGACATAGACCATGCCCGAAATGAATTTGGGAATTCCCAAGCCGGATAAAAGGCTGGATTTCTCAGAAAAGATTGTAGTGGATTGTGTGTAGACTGTAAATTATAATTAGTCTTTAGTCTATCCCATAAAGAGAGAGAATGCTTGGTAATTGGATTAGTAATATGTTTTCGATCTGATGGTTGTAACCATAAGAGATTGGAAATTGAGATGGGGTCACATTCGATAGATTCTATCGTAACCCATAAGGGAATTTCAGTAGTGTCATGATACTTAGTTAATTGTGCCAATTGCGCAGCTTTGTAATATGTGGCAAAATTGGGGAGACCCAGTCCACCCCTTGTTTTGGGGAGAATCAACGTGGATTCGGGCAATCTAGGTTTGATTGAGCCCCAGGTGAATTGAGAGTGTGATTTACATGAGGGGACATCCCTCAGCATCCTGGGGGTTTTATTAGCATGTGTGATTAGAATTAAGAGGAGGTGATGAGTGCAGTAATAAGGAGAGGGCAGAAGTGAGGGTGATATGTATAGATTATGGGGTGGAGAAGAGGGGTAAAGGAAAGGGAGTTTAAAGAGAGAGGCTGCAATTGTGAAAAGGAGAGGTTAAGAGCGCAGGTTTCAGAGAGGAAGGAGAGCTGATTCGGAAACAAGGTTACCTGCAATCTGGTGATCTCTAAAGTAGTTTGCTGTCAATGTTCGCTTTGTGCAAATCGCTGAAGTGCAAGAGCGGAAGTGTCACTTAATTAAAAAACCTCACTTTACTGGAAGAAACCCAGCATGTGTCCCCCCCATAAAGGTGCTCTTGTTTTATACTGTGGTAGGTGTGGATGGAATATGCCAATTAAAGAGGTTGTAAACTCGTTAAAAAAAAATTTTTTTTCTTTTACAACCTGCAAGAGAAAGACATAATGAGCTAGTATGCATCGCATACTAGCTCATTATGAAATACTTACCTTAGAACGAGCCCCCGCCGTGCCGCTCTCTTACCTGTATGACGAGCGACATGTTCAGTCGCCCGTCTTCCGGGATCGCGGCATCCGGCCATCGGAATGGCCGGAGCCGCGGTGACGTCACTCCTGCGCACGCGCGCAGGAGCCGACGGTCACGGCACGGGGCTCTGAAGGAATGGCACGATCAGCCGTTCCTTCAGAGCGCATGCGCCAGTGACGTCACTGGCTGCATTAAAGGTAAATATCTCCTAAACCGTACATGTTTAGGAGATATTTACAGTACCTATAGGTAAGCCTTATCATAGGCTTACCTATAGGTACAACTTCCTGAGGAGGGTTTACTTCCTCTTTAATCAATCGGGAGTTAATATTAGGCACACAGCTAGCACAGCATATTTTTCACACCACAATCAAACTGCAAGAGGACCAAGAGGGCAGGATTGTAAAGGTAAGGCAACCCATAATTTAGGTAAGAGAGTTTAAAACAAAAATAAACATCAAAATAATGTGAACATGGCTACAGGTGGATGTGAAACAGCAGTAACATAAATGCAGGATTACCAAAGAGACATTTGAGCAGTTAGTCTATGTTCAGTTAAAGGCGGATGGGAATAGCAGGAATATAAATGCAGGTTTACCTGTGAATGGAGTCACCTAGTCGCACACCAACTAATTGCACCTGCCAACACTAGTACTGTCAGACCTCCAATATGTAAATAGGTGTAATTATAAGTTCACACAGTATTCCTAAATCTCAAAGTCAAGCTGGCTATGCATTTATCAAAAGTCAACTGGCTGAATTTCAATCAGTGTAGTGTGTGGGCTCCCCTGTTCAACAGAAGTTAAAGTGATTGAAAAGTCTTTGTTTTTTTTTTTTTATATAACAAACATGTTTACTTATCTGCTCTGTGTAGTTGGTTTTGCACAGAGTGGTCCGAATCCTCCTCTTCTCGGGTCCCTCTGTGCTCCTGGCCCCTCCCTCCTGGCAAGTGCCCCCCACAGCAAGCAGCTTACTATGGGGGCACCCAAGCCGAGTTACAGATCCCTGAGTCCAAATCGCGCCACGCTGCTGTCTCAGCCAATGAGGAGGGGAGTCCAGGGAGACTGAGACACTCCTGCAACATCACTGGATAGAGATTGGTTCAGGTAAGTATTAGGGGGGCTGCTGCACACAGAAGGCTTTTTTTGTCCTAATGCATTAAGATAAAAAAAACCTTCTGGCTTTACAATCCCTTTAACTGTTTCATCAGCTGTTAAAGGGACACGTTGTAAAAATTCCATCGATCAATGGCTGCAGCTGCTGATCGGTTGATTCTGACAGAGATGGGTTTTAATGTCAGAATACAATGTCTTGGCAGGGGGAATTCTTCTATCCACCTTGTTTGTGTGGACGGATGAATCCACATCATCATGCTCAAAGAAGAACATGATCTAATAAGTAATGCTGAATACACATGTCCGAAGAGTGCACCACTGCACAATTGTGATGCCTTTTCAAGTCACAAACATTAGCATTAAGGTCAGTTCAACTCTACTGCAACATACAAAAATAGATATTGGCATGCTGCAGTGGCTTCATTATGAGTTGCACTCCAACACAACTAGGAAGCACACAGCAATGAGATTGTGTTGTAATGTACCACATTGGACCGATGTGAGCCACCTGTACATTGTGGTGCGGTATGTTAATGAAAAAATGGTGCTGGTCTAGTTTCAGATGCTTTTGGTTTGTTGGCAGCCCACACCACACCACACCATAACACAACACAACACAACACATTGGCGTGAATAGGCTCATATCCCACTGCTGCGATATATTAAGAATAGGAATATATCAGGAAGTATATCTATGCATCGCTGTATAGTGATAAAATTGTTTCAGATAACATAGATAAAATTGCAATCATTTCTAGATATATGTCAGCATTAAAACAATAAACAAAACTGAACTTTGCCATGGATGAAAGCAGCAATCAGCACTGTTGCTGAGTTCCCTATGGTAATCATTGAAATCCTCCTATAAAATACGGCACAGATCCCTATACAATTCATATTGGAGGACATATTCTTACCACTTAATATGCGAAGAATGTGCAGAGGGCTTTTACAGCTATCCACCACACTGTCAGGACTGCCATGGAAGTCACTATCCGTGTAGTGTCAGCTAATCTATTTTGAAGCTGTTTACTCATGTCTGGCTGAATTATTAGGCCAGCTTCTTCTTATAGGTGATGAGTTATTTGGCCACATAAAACACTATATTTGAATTCTGCCAGGGGGCTTTACATGGTTCACAAAGGATCACAGATGCTTGCTGCTTTATCTGAGGAGGATGTGGAGAACTTACAGACCTTCTCCACTTACTGCATACCAACTTGCTGTTCCATCATGACTTCCTTCGGAAGCACCATCAGTTAGCTGATCCATCTAGAAGATGGTTGTTCAGGTTGGGCTCAGCACTAGTTACAGAGCCTTAACTCTGAGGTAACTAATGCTGTATAGTGGTAACAGTTTGTAAGCAGGATTTAGGGCTGCCACCTCATCCCTTTAAACCAGGACACATATTAATTACACAGGTTCTGTGGCTGATTAAGGTGGTAATTAAACTCACTTAGTGCCTTAAGCCACGTACAAACAAGTCGAAATTCGGCCGGGAATTTTCGTCCGACGACCGATCTGACGATTTTTGGCTTGTTAGTATGATGCTTCCGACAACCGACTCCGACTTTTCAGCCGAAAAAATTCTGGTGTGCAGGCTATAACATTTTTGTCCTCCGTCAAAACACGTCCGATTTTCGTGCAGTCAGTACAGATTTCTACAGGGAAAAATCTTATGAGCAAGACTGGGCATGCTCAGAGAAGAAAAAACACAAAGAAAGCAATCCAACACATGACATCAATTCTGAAGTAGAATTTTGTGTGCAGTCTAGAGCACATTCCAACCAACAAAACACCACTCTGGACAAAAGATGGACGACCGGTCGGCGGAAATTCGTTGCGTGTGTACGAGGCTTTAGGGCCCTTTCAAGCACGGAGTCCGTCAGGCGGACTCCGTTTTTCTCAGCGGGGGATCGGCGGAGGATGACATCTGTGTCTCCGCGCTGTGTGCGGAGACGCAGCTGTCAGGTCCCCATGCATCTCTATGAGGGAATCGGATGGGAACGGACCGTCTGTCCGTTCTCATCCAATCCCATCCGATCCGCTGGACGGATGGAAAATAGGGTTTCCTTCTGTCCAGATTTGACGGATCGGATCAGATGTCAGTGGACATGTCTCCGCTGACATCCGATGCCCCATAGAGATGCATGGGGTGACTGTTCAGATCCTCCAAAAAAACTGACAGGCGGATCTGAATAGTCTGCATGTGTGAAAGGGGCCTTATGTGCATTATATTAGCCTCAGAAATTGTGTAATTAATATGTGTCGTGGTTTAAAGGGATGAGGTGGCAACTTTAGCAGGATTGCATCACATGTGTTTTGCCCAAGAGGCTCACACAGGTGGAGGGAATTTTTGCTTAGTTACCTAATCTCATGGTTTACATTTAAAATTTAATTTAATTGTAGACAGCTGTTTGTGTGCTGTGAATGTCTTTCTTTTCATTTATTGTATTACTTTAACCACTCTGCAACCGCTCACAGTAATACTACTGCGGCAGAGTGGTTCGTTATCGTCCAGTCACGTAGTATTAACGTGACTGGACACTCCCCCTTCTGGGCGGCGCTTGCGCGCCGCCGGAGGCTCGCTCCCGCTGTTTTCATTCACAGCGGGAGTCGGGCCAGGGGAGGAGCAGCGGCGATCGCCGCTGCTCTTACCCGATCGTCGGGGATCGAGTCTGGAGATCCGCCCGCTGTGTGTAAACACAGCGGGCGGATCTCCATAGTGACAGGGAGTGACAGATCGGACTGTTCAGCATAGCTGGACATCCGATCTGTCCATGAATCACTCAGTCACCTCCCCCCCTACACGTCAGTAAGCACCAGGCATACATTAACCCCTCCCTCTCCAATAAAATTAACCCCTTCCCTGCCAGTGTCATTTTTACAGTAACAGTGCATATTTATAGCACTGATTACTGCAGTAATGTCACTGGTACCCCCAAAAGTGTCAAAAATGTCAGTCAGGGGTCCGGTCTGTCCGCCGCAATGTCGCAGTCCCGCAAAAAAAATCGCAGATCGCCGCCATTACGCGTTAAAAAAAAAACACCAAAAATGACAGAAATCTTTCCCTTTGTTAGTAAACGCAATAACTTTTGCGCAAACCAATCAAAATACGCTTATTGCGATTTTTTTTACCAAACATATGTAGCATAAAACAAATTGGCCAAAAAATTTTAAAAAAATTGGTTTTTACATCTTTTTTGGGGGGAATTTCATATAAAAAAATGTTAAAAATATTGTTATTTTTTCAAAATAAACGCTCTTTTTTTGTTTATAGCGCAAAAAGTAAAAATCGCACAGGTGATCAAATACCACCAAAAGAAAGCTCTGTTTGTGGGAAAAAAAGGACGTAAATTTCGTTTGGGTACGGCGTCGCACGACCGCGCAATTGTCAGTTGAAGTCGCACAGCGCCAAATCGCAAAAAGTGGCCTGGACGGAAGACAGCAAAATCCTCCGGTTGTAAAGTGGTTAAACAAAATGTAAAAAAATTGACATAGCCCTTCAAATAATAGTACAGCAGTAGTTCACAAACTGATACCGGTCCCCATAAAAAGAAGGCCACAGACATGCAGATCTTCAGTTTTGTAAATACCAATTTTTGGGTGACTCCCCTCTTGAGTTGCCCACCTTTCAACATTTGATGGAGGCTTCAAGAGAGGCACCACAAAGCCGACACAGAAATAATTTCTGTTGAACACACTTGTTGAATAAACATTTTGAAGAGTAACTGCATAGAAACTGGAGCTTGAATTCTTTTGAATCTCTTATAAATTTATTTGCATTCCAGTTTTTATTTTTTAATGACCCCAGGTTTAAGATGGAGAAGATTCCTTCCTGCAATTATTTTTTTAACCACCTCCCACCCAGCCCTATTGTAAAATGACAGCCGAGCGGGAGCACTGTTATCCTGGGTGGCCGTCCTATGATGTCCTCCATGTGCACACCTCGTGGACGCCTCGTGGATTTTATGAATGAATGCCATTCATAAAAATGGTTGCTTATAACAGTGATCCGATCGTCACTGTAATAAGCAATCATAGTGAAAAAACTTTGGTGACACTGTACTGCTCTGATTACAGAATGTTATAGACAAAATTGTAAAAAAAAGAAAAGAAAATAGTAACTAGTTTGCTATTACTAGTCGGTGCCCATATTCACCGCCGCACCAGTCATATGATGACGCTGTACTGCTCTGGTGACAGTATGTGAAAACAAATGTGAAATAAATCAATTTTATTTACAGTAATATCTTATTTTTCCCAAAAAAATTTACAAAAAAATACAACTTCAAAAAATTCACCATGCCTCTTACTAAATACCTTGGATCTATTTTACAAAAGGGGTCATTTGAGGGGTATTTGTAACTGTACTGTCCTGGCATTTAAGGGCATCAAGAACTGAGATCCCTCCCAAACAAACACGTGCTGGGATATCAGCTTGTAGCTTCTCCTTCATGCCTCTATTTCCTAAAAGTCGTAAAAGAGACACTGTCATGTCAGAATCAGGGATGCTGCCATTGCTGAATTCTTCTTTTGAGAGTTTTAGTTCCCTGGCTATCATGCCTACGCTTTGGCTTCAATGCTTTCCTGAGTTGCTAACCTTGAACAATTATAGAGATAAGGAAGTCTGACACCCATTTAAACCATGCTTTTTCTGTGTTTGTGACTTTAAAATTCTATAATCTGATTGAGCCAGGCAACTAGAAGTTTTTTTCAGGCAAGTCACAGTAGCCCCCATAATTCTTTCACAGCAATGTCAGTGTAAGGCAGAAACTCTGCCAAAAGTGATCAAAAGACAGTGACATTTTGTATACATATCTGACAGTTATGGATGTCTTAGGTCAATTTTACCCAAATTAAAGCTGAACTTCTCTCTTTCAATCAACAATGACTATTTTGAGTCTTTCTGTTGCTAGCATTAGTAAATTGATAGGAAAGTATTTCATGATTACTTGTTATAAAAAAAATGTTTTTTCACGTTTCTTCAGTTACTTCTTGGTTTCTAGGCCTAGGCAAATTATGTAATTTATCCGAGGTGCCTTCATGAGTGGGGAGGGATTTTCTCAGCTAAGTACATCCTCCTGTCTGCATGCCTGAACTAAGGGCAGATGGATTTCAGGAAATAAATGCTACATGAATCATCTGCCCTAACTCAAGATGCCATGGCCAAGGCTGTGTTTTTAGGATGGCAACCAGATGGGAGCTGTAGAGAGGAGCTCTGCTGCCTGATAACCTGATTCTGCCCAATCCTGTGGTGTAAAACCATGACACACGCTGCCATTCGACTCCTCTCTCTCTCCTGTTGCTCCTGGTATGGCCAGGGGCAGAATTGCTCCTCCTGGTAAGAGAGCGGGTACACATAAAGCACTTCCTCTGTTCACAAGGCAACGCAGACCGTGTTGGATCCTCTGGCTACCGCCTCTCCAGTGGACCTCACAGCAGATATGGCTGCAATTAACATGTGCCAAGCAATGCTCACAAATAAAATTGGACAGCTGCAGACAGATATCGGTCTACTCTGCCGTATATGGATGGCTTCTGGGACCAGATGGCCACAGCCAAATAGCGGGTGGGGGACAATTCTGTGTTCCTGCCTACCCTGAATGTCAAGGTCAAAGCCTTGGGGACCAGAGCTGAGGACGCCAAAAACAGGAACCAGTGAAACAATCTTTGCATTGTCGGCCTTCCATAGGTGTTTTGTTTTGTTTGGGGAAAGAATTCTGCTCCAATTTTGAGGGATGGGTGGGGTGGGGGGCGGCTTGACTGTTATTGGGGTTGTTCTCTTGTTTTATTGGCTTAAAGAATCTTTAATTCACATTATTGTATCGTCCCTTTGGTTATATTATACTACTATCCCGCTCTATGGAATGTTCTCTACAGTTTGTTTACTTGCTTTCTTGGTTCCAGCTTGGGAGGCTTTTTCTTTTTGTTTTTCATTTTTTTCTGCAATTATGGTAAACCCCCTTAAATGCATCTCCTGGAATGTGCAGGGCCTTAACTCCCTCATTAAATGTTCCTTAGTGTTCCAGTTTTTGAAGATGTACAGTCCCCATGAAGATGTGAGTCCCCAGGGGACTCACTCAACAGGCCGTAGGGTGATGAGCCCTAAAAAAGCTTGGGTGGGTTCTTACTATCATGCTACATACTCTACCTACGCTTGGGGGGTCAGCATACTCATCCATAAGTCCCTTCCATTCACATTGCTCTATCTGAAGCTGGACCCTGAGGGCAAGTTTGCTATTGTGCACACATTGATTGATCATGTGGAACTGGCTATTGTTGGTCTGTATATACCTCCTCCTCCCTCCATTCAGTTACTTACTAAATTGGTTTCCCTCCTGGTTACCTACCCAACCAATAATTTTGTGGTAATTTTAACATGATTCCTAATCCTGCTATGGATAACACCTGCTGACTCTGATTTAACTAGGTGGGCGGAGGTATATCAATTCACAGACATCTAACCATGGAAATACCCAGATGCGAGAGCCTTTACATGTCATTCTGCCACCCATAAAACTATGTTGTGGATAGACTAGATGTATGCTAGTCCTTCAGTCCTGGCTCAAGTTCTAAGTTTTTCCATACTTCCAAGAGGGATTTCTGATCATGCCTCACTGATGCTCTGTTTACATCTATCTGCTGCCCCATCGGAATGGCTTTGGAGGCTATTCTGGTTCTGGATTACTGACCCTGAGGTGGAAACACCTATGGGAGACGCTATAGTTCAATATTGGCTACTCCGATTCTGCTTCGGCAGGAGTAGTATGGGACGCCTTCAAGGTCTTTTCTAGGGGTCAATACGGTACCCTTATCAAATGCCTACAAACTTACTGTAAATCAGGGTTGCATAGGGCTGAGCAAACAGCGCAGACACTTGAAAACAGTCATGCATCCACCTCTGCCTCCCAACCCTACCATGATCTACAAGTAGCTACTAGAGAAATTTCTCCTACTTCGTATAGCTAGCATTAGGAACATACTCCTAGCTCAGAAACAGTGCATCTTTGAACAGGGTGAATGTACTGGAAAACTCCTGGCATGGTTAGCAAGAGAGCAGACTCCCCTGACTGCTATTTCTTGTATACAAGCTCAGTATGTTATGCTCTTTCAGGACCCTCTCAGTATTAACCAGATCTTATATACCTCCAGATGTACCTCTGACTCTGTAAGTTTACTTCGGTACCTGGTTACTATTGAGGTTCCTGAGCCTTTTGAAGGCTGAAGAGGCAAATTGGAGAAGCCAATCTCTCTAGATGAGGTTCAGTCCGCTATTGCGGAAATGCAATCTGGTAAAACCCCTGAGCCTGATGGTCTCCCCATAAAGTTTTACAAAACGTATGGTGACTCTTTGGCCCCACATCTATACCAGACTCTGACTGAAGCATTGGAAGCTGGGTCCCTGCATGCTTCTCTGTCTGAAGCTGTAAATGTAGTTATCCCCAAACCCATGAAGGATCTCCAACTGTGCGCCCCATCTCCCATTTTAACACAAACGCTAAAGTGTTTGCAAAAATCCTGGCTCTGGGTGGTTAGGATGCATTATTTCCACTCTAGTACATGCAGATGGCCTTTATGACAGGTAAGGGCACTGACATTAATTTTAGGAGATTTTTAATGAGTGTTTCCTTTGTCTCGGCCAGGGAGGGATGTGGGTGTGGTAGTTTCACTAGACACTGAAAAGATGTTCTACTCTGTGGAGTAAAAATACATTTGGGAGCTCCTTAGGAAGTTTGGTTTTATTAATTTCATGGATTTGTTCCTTCTATCGTACCCCCACTGTCTGAATCTGTACCAATTCCACACTATCCCCTCCTTTTTCATTACTAAAAAGGTTTCCTACTTTCTCCGGGGGTTTTTGCCCTAGCGCTAGAACCCCTTGCCTGTTTTATCCAATCAGTGAAGTCATTGCGAGGACCTGTGGTACCTGAGGAAAACGGAATTTTTGTAAAATCTTACCGTAAAATTCCTTTCTCTGAGTCCTCCGACAGTCGCCGTCCATTCACACAGTCTTCACTAATGGGGTATTGCTTCCTCTCCGCAGGAGTTTCTAGGCAAAAGACTTGTAAAAGAACAATTCATCTACATAGTCACACCCATGGGGGCTGTCCTTCTAGTCCAATACCCCCCTGCAATAGCCATTCCAATTCAGTTTGGTCGCAAGCAGTGAAAAGTGTACAAAGAACCCCAAAAGAGGGGCGGGGGCGGCGACTGTCGGAGGACTCAGAGAAAGGAATTTTACGGTAAGATTTTACAAAAATTCAGTTTTCTCTTACGTCCTCCGACAGTCGCCGCCCATTCACACAGTCTTCACTAATAGGGTTGTCCCAAAGCAGTGTAGACATGAGGGGTGGGCACGCAACCGTCAGAAAGGCAACGCAGTACCCACATCAAAGAAAGGAACCTTACGTGATCAGAAAGGTAACCTTCAGGGCAACAAAAAAAAGGCTCAACAAGAGCAACAACCCAGTAAAACAAATAACCAAGGGGAAAAACAACCCCAACAGCTAGGGACCCGTACCAAACCAGGGTACCCTATGGAACTGCCGCACAGAGAACTTTGCGGCCAAAGGATGCATCAGCTTGCAATGTAAAGAAAAAAATGAAATTTTTGGAAAAGAAATCAAGAAGAGAAAAGAAGAAGGCTGAGACTGTAGCCTCAGCACAGGGAAGCCTATCCACTCCTTAAGCTAGGCAGAAGACAAACTGAATTGGAATGGCTATTGCGGGGGGGGGGGGGTATTGGACTAGAAGGACAGCCCCCATGGGTGTGACTATGTAGATGAATTGTTCTTTTACAAGTCTTTTGCCTAGAAACTCCTGCAGAGAGGAAGCAATACCCCATTAGTGAAGACTGTGTGAATGGGCGGCGACTGTCGGAGGACGTAAGAGAAAAAAGAATATTACTGTATACCGACGACAACCTGTTATACCTAGGGGATCCGGACTCTTCCCTTTGGCAATTTATTGATACTTTCGGCGCCTTCTTGGGATAAAGATACCGTTACATTTTAAGCCACATTGCTTGTTTCCTATGCGACCCTCAGTGATTTGCCCTTTCGAGGACTTTGGTTTAGCACTGAGACTACTGTCCTAATGAAAATGACACTTTTTGTTTGGAAGCAAGCTAGGGCTCCATATACAGCGGATGATACATATTCTCCATACACCCCCCTGTGGGGCAATCCCAACCTTTCCCATTTCCACATGATTCTGGATCCTTTCCTATGGGCCAGACATGGAATTACATTATTCAAACATATTATGACTCATGGCTCCCTACTGTCCTTTAATGCGCTACGAGACCACTATCGTTTGCCCAATCATATGTTTTTCCAGTTTCTACAGCTACGTCATGCGCCAGACTTAATAGCAGCTATGGATCCACCCACTGATATGGGCTGTCAATCAAAAGTAAAGCAGACCTGATCAGGATTATCAGACTCCTCCCTCCTCCCCTAGTTATTTAGACTTATCGGCTCTGCATCTGTCAGTGTGAGAGGGAGCGCATGGAGGAAGTAGTATGAACACAGATTGACAGATTCATATACCTGTTTCCGACAGGTATGTAAATTGGGCAGTAGCACCATTGTTTTCGGTGTTGTGCCCCGAGGGAATTTAAAAGGGTGTCTATGACCGCTTTTATGAATTCCCCTGAATGTTGTTTTCAGTGAACTTAAAATATCAGTATTTAAATTTGTGATTAGTTTATTTGCTTTGTATAATGCATGTATAACATCAATATCATTATATACTGTATTTCTGTTTCAGTGAAAGCCATCATGGGGTTAATTAGGAATATTACCTCACCACTGGCAAATAACTAAATTTTATGTTATATGTCATTAATATTTTTTCATTATTTAAAAGAAAAATGTGGGATTTAAAAAACAAACAGCCATACTCACCTATATAGAGGCAACATCAGTCCATAGTTACATAGTTAGTGAGGTTGAAAAAAGACACAAGTCCATCCAGTTCAACCTATGATGTGTGTGTGTGCTTGCTTTTAACCGTACATTGTATACCCCTGTATGTTGTGGTCTTTAAGGTGTCCATCCAATAGTTTTTTGAAACTATCAATGCTCCCCGCTGATACGACTGCTTGTGGAAGAGAATTCCACATCCTTACCGCTCTTACAGTGAAGAACCCCTTACGCACTTTAAGGTTAAACCGCCTTTCCTCAAGTTTTAGTGAGTGGCCACGTGTCTTATTGTATCTCCTTTCTCTGAATAGTTTGTTCCTTATGCTAGGGTCGCCGTTACAGTATTTGTACATTGATATCATATCCCCCCTCAATCGTCTCTTCTCCAGAGAGAATAGGTTCAGTGCTTGTAGTCTTTCCTCATAGATGATGTCCTCCATTCCCCTAATTATTTTTGTTGCCCTTCTCTGGACTTTCTCCAGTTCCAGCACATCCTTCCTGAGGACCGGTGCCCAGAACTGGACAGCATACTCCAGATGTGGCCGGACCAGAGTCTTGTAGAGTGGAAGAATAATCTCTTTATTTCTGGAGTGAATCCCCTTTTTTATACAACCCAGTATTCTGTTGGCTTTGCTTGCAGCGGCTTGGCATTGCATGCCACTTCCAAGCCTGTTGTCTACCAGTACCCCCAGGTCCCTTTCCATCCTAGACTCACCCAGAGGTTCCCCCCCTAGTGAGTAGCTTGCTTTCTGGTTTCTGGCCCCCAAGTGCATTACTTTACATTTTTCTACATTAAATCTCATCTGCCATGTAGTTGCCCACCCCGTTATTTTGTTCAGGTCTGCTTGCAAGATTTCCACATCCTGCATAGAAGATATTGGCATGCCTAATTTAGTATCATCTGCAAATACTGAGATTGTACTAGATATCCCCTCCTCTAGATCATTTATGAATAAATTAAACAGGATTGGTCCCAGGACAGAACCCTGGGGGACCCCACTTTCCACTCCCGCCCAATCCGAGTACTCCCCATTAATCACCACTCTCTGTACTCTCCCCTGGAGCCAGTTCTCTATCCAGGTACTCACCTTATGGTCCATACCCACCTTCCTTAGTTTGTACAGTAAGCGTTTGTGGGGAACGGTGTCAAAGGCCTTTGCAAAGTCCAGATACACCACATCCACAGGCTTACCTTTATCTAAGTGGCAGCTCACTTCATCGTAGAAGGTTAATAGATTGGTTTGGCACGAACGATTTTTCATGAATCCATGCTGATTACTACTTATAATACCGTTTTCATTACTAAAGTCTTGTATGTGGTCCCTTATCATCCCCTCCAAAATTTTGCAGACTACTGATGTTAGGCTGACCGGCCTATAGTTACCCGGGATATATCTAGGCCCCTTTTTAAATATTGGTACCACGTTGGCTTTTTTCCAATCAGCTGGCACCATACCCGTCTGTAAACTATCCTTAAAGATCAAGAATAATGGTCTGGCAATCACCTGGCTGAGCTCATTAAGAACCCTTGGGTGCAAGCCATCCGGTCCCGGGGATTTATTTATGTTAAGTTTCTCTAGTTTAGCTCTAAGTCTATCCTCTGTTAGCCATGGCGGCACTTCCTGAGGTGTATTATTTAGTTCGGCCTTACAAGCGGGGTTCGTGTAGCCCCCCGATTCCTTTGTGAAGACTGAAGAAAATAAATTATTTAACACTTCCGCCTTTTCTCTGTCCTCTGTGGCCATTTTTCCTTTATCATCTTTTATGGGGCCAATGTGCTCTGGCCTCGCTTTCTTACTGTTTATATACTTAAAGAACTTCTTGGGGTTCTTTTTACTCTCCTCCGCTATATGTCTCTCGTGTTCTATTTTAGCCGCCCTGATTTCGTCTTTACATTTCTTATTACACTCTTTGTAGTGCTTAAATGCTGCCAATGACACCTCAGTCTTGTATTTTTTGAAGGCCTTTTCTTTAGTTCAATGCTGCATCTGTCCCCTGACGCCTCTAAGACCGGGAACTGAATTATTGAGGACTGTGAATGCCTAGTTCTCAGTCTTCAGTGAGCAGAGAGCCGTGACTGTCAGGCTCCCTGGAGTACTTGGCTGTGGAGGGGTTGAGAGCGTCTGGCTCAGGTGCTCAGCAGCACGCTGAGGGGCTGAGCCAGCTGGTGCTCAGGAATCTATTTGGATCCTGACATTATTTGGCATGTTATATTCAGATATATCTATTGACATGTCAATTATTTTGTTCTTTCCGGTAAACAAGACTTTTAGTCCCGTTCACACTGGGGCGACCTGTGAGGCGACCTGGTCGCCTCAAAGGTCGCCGTAGGTCGCCTTCCATAGGGAAGCTGCGGACCCGTTCTAATAGGAGCGACACAAGTCGCTCCGACTTAGAAAAAGGGTCCGGAGCTTCTTTGGGGCGACCCGGAGCGACCGTCATAGACTTCAATGTTATGAAGTCCGTGCCGGCCGCTCCGAGGTCGTGGCGCGCTGCTCGCACCGCGACCTCGGAGGTCGCCCCGAGAAGTCGGATCGCGGCAATGTGAACGGGGCCTTATAATATTTTTCTTTTGTTGTCTGTGATGCAATGCTTTCCTAAATAAATAATGATAAAAAAAAAGTCGGAATCCCTCCAAAGTCTAGAGCGGCTGAGTGACGTTAGCCGAAAGCAGACTTAAACCCGCTGTGGGCTAAATACGGGTAACAGGAATGCAGAGCTAAGTGCACTCCTGTAACCCACAAGAGAAATAGGGCTAAAAGAGCTTTGGCCCTACTTATGCTTCAATATTTGTCTCTGTTTTTCCTTAAAGTGGCAGCTAAGGGTTTCTTCATTAAATATAATATTAATGGCAGCAAAAGGATTACAGATTGTCAATGTTGTTTGCTATATTGTTTATTTGCTTATTTTTTCCATTTTTTTAGCATTGCCAATGCAGTTTATGTTATACCTGAATGATAACCTGAGAGCTTTGTGTCTCTCCTTTCTTTGTACTTTTCATTTTGTACATCTGTTATCTCTAATAAAAAGATTGAACTATTAAAATGAAAAAAAAATAAAAATACAAAATACCATTCTTTCATGACCAATGAAAACAGTTAAGGCTTCTGGTGAACTTATCCTTCCAATATTGGCTAGCAGCATTATTGCCCAACCTCCATATAGGCAAATACCTTACTTTGGTCATGCAGACGGTCACAGTCTCAATATGATCATATCAGTGTTGCTGGTGTCTTTATGCCTACCCCGGTGTAGCTGGCCTGGCACACTGACGTAAACTCATTTGCATTTTATTGCTATTGCCTGCATGTCTCAAGGACAAGCAAGTGTTATGGAGTTGGCTAATATTTGATACTTTTTACAATACAAATGGAATTCAAGTGGAATCTATTGGATTTATGTATTAAGTGAGTTCACTACTTGGATAATGAATGATTGAGACTTTGGATTTGATTTACTCAAAGCAAGGCAATAGAATGTTCTTTCTGCAAAGAACATTTCCCTTGGCTTAGTGAACGAGGTGACACTGCTGACCACCATCATTTAGTAATGTGCAAGCAAAAATACAGCTTTTTTTTTATTTTGCTTGTGATTTGGGTATTCTTTGTAAAGGGAATTTTCACCACAAGTGAACAGCCTATTTTCCTACAGTAAATGATCCCCCTTGAGAAATGGTTGTTTTGATTATTTGTATAACATCCACTAAAATTATGCCTTATTGGTGATTGATCTATGGAACCTCCCATTTGAAACATATGTGAACTAGTTTCTCACATTGCAACTGTAAAAAGATATAGAGTGGGAAAAACAAATTATTTGATCCCCTGCAAATTTTGTAAGTTTGCCCACTTACAAAGAAACAAAGGGTCTATCATTTTTATCATATGTGTATTTTTTTAAATGATAGAGAGAATATCAACCAAAAATGCAGAAAGAACACATGGTACCAATGTCTTACGTTAAGTTGCAGTTCAGTGAATAAAATAAGTATTTGATCTCCAAGCAAAATATGACTTAGTACTTGGTGGGGATACCCTTTGTTGGCAATCACAGAGGTAAGACGTTTCTTATAGTTACTCAGGTTTGCACACATCTCAGGAGGGATTTTGTTACACTCTTCTTAACAGATCTTCTCTAAATTCTTAAGGTTTCTTGCCTGTCGCTTGGCAATTCGAAGTTTTGGCTCCCTCCATAAATTTTCCCTATAATTAGGGTCTGGAGACTGGCTAGGCCACTTCATGACCTTAAGGTGCTTCTTCATGAGCCACTCCTTTGTTTGTCCTTTGGAGGAAAAAAAATGCTATGACCCTAAGAACACCATCCCTACAGTCAAGCACGGAGGTGGAAACATGATACTTTGGGGCTGTTTCTCTGCTAAAGGTACAGACCTACTTTGCTGCATTGAGGGCCCAATGAACGGGGCCGTGTATTGTAAAATCTTGGATGGGAACCTTCTTCCCTCAGCCAGAACACTGAAGATGGGTCGTGGATGGATCTTCCAGCATGACCGCCAAGGCAACAAAGGAGTGGTTAAAGAAGAAGCACATTAAGGTCATAGACAATTTATGGAGGGAGCTGAAACTTTGAGTTGCCAAGAGACGGCCAAGAAACGCTAAGGATTTAGAGAAGATCTGTAAAGCAGAGTGGACCAAAATCCCTCCTGAGATGTGTGCAAACCTGGTCACCAACTACAAGAAATGTCTTACCTCTGTGCCTGCCAACAAGGGCTTTTCCACCAAGTGCTAAGTCATGTTTTGCTTGGGGATCAAATACTTATTTTACTAACTGAACTGCAACTCAATTTATAACATTTGGTTTATGTGTTTTTGGTTGATATTTTGTCTCTATCATTTAAAATACACTTTTGATAAAAAAATATAGACCCTTCTTTTCTTTGTAAGTGGGCAAACTTACAAAATCTGCAGGGGATCAAATAATAATTTCCCCCACTGTATGACATACTGTAATAACTACAGGTTTATTCGGTTCCTTTCCATGCAAAAGAAAATGATGCCTTGGAGCAAAGAATGTCCTGTGGTGACTTTGCTATAAATAGGACTAACAGGGATGATACATGATCCCCACTAAACTGTACAGAGAAACCTAGGGAGGGATGGCTGCTGTATAGTGGAGTTTCTCTCCAACTGGACACATTTTGTATCTACTAGCTATATTTTAATGCTGTTTTCCATATCAATCACCAAGACAAATACAAAGTGGCCTTGATTAGTATGGTGTTTTTTACCATTTCTTTTCCTCAAAGAGCAGTAAATTAATTTAAGGTGTTTACATTTTTTTTTTATTTCAAAAAGGAAACTAGATCTTAGGCCCTGTCTACATGCCGCTTATTCAGCTGTAGCTCAGTTGCTGTTTCTTTAAGTAATATTAAACCCAAAATAAAAAATTTATTATATTGCAGCCTGACAATCATTAGATGTGAGTGGCTGCATTTGTTTTCTTTTTAATGCTTTTTTTCCCTCTGTTTTCAACACACCTCATATATTAAGGTGCCCACACTCTGGATGAAGGAGCAACAGAGACACATTTGAATAAAAGCATTGGCAGTCTGGGGGGGAGGGGTGCTAGATGTACAAGCGGATTTAGATACACTAAGGCCTCTTTCACACGGCCGCTCCGGTTTTTTGCTCCGCTCCGGTGTTTTTTTTTTTTTTTCACGGAGCGGATGACACTTGAGTCATCCGCTCTGTATGTCCGCTTATCATCCCATCTGTTTGCGGATGATATGCGGACATTATGTAAGTCTATGGGCATTGCGGATGTCAGCGGATGACACCGCTGACATCCGATTTTTCTTCCTTTCCATTTCCTTTCCGTTTTTTGAGCTGAAAGGAAGGAAATCGGATGTCAGCGGATGGTATTCCGCTGACATCCGCAATGCCATGCGGCATTACATTACATTATGTCCGTAAATCATCCGCAAAAAAATGGGATGATTTGCGGACACACGGAGCGGCCGTGTGAAAGGGCCCTAACAAATTGAAGCCAAACTCCAGCTAACACTTTTAAGTAAAAAATCATATAGGATATCCACGCTAAAACATATAAATTACAAATAAGCAGCTGCTTAAGCAATCTGTGACACTAGATGCAAGAAATGTGATAAATATATAAAGCAGCACTAAAAAATTGAACTCAATGTTGTGAAAACAAAGAAATGAATCAATATAATGACATCAAACTTGTTAGGTGAAAAGCGTGTAAAAAGAAATCACACCAAATATATAAACAGTGTCCACAAGGGCCCATACACAAGGGCTGAAAGGAAAAAATATATGTGAAACAAGAAAGTCCAAAGGAAACAAACTGTCCACGATTCACTTGCTCCACCAGTGTCCACCAGTGGCTTGTTGACCGGCGGGAGAGCCACACAGCCTGCTGCTTTTTGGGAGAGCAATTGTATTTGTTTTTTTTGCTATATGCAATTTTTTTAAACCTATTGCCCAAGGATTTGCTTAGTGTGATTCCCTTTGCAAGTTTCACTTGTTATTTTTTGAATAAATGTTTATTATGGGTAACACTATGGGCGTATATGCTTTTTATTTTTCATTCTGCTGACTGGATCGCGTTTGGCGCTTTGGAGTTTCCCTTCATAAGGAGATGTAACACACGCATTTGACCATACTACTGTATACAGGCATACCCCGTTTTAAGTACACTCGCGAATATGGACACAGCTTGGTCAGCTTGGCAGAGCACTACTCCCGGTTTTTAACATTGGCGTCTATAGGAAATCTTGGTCAGCTTGACATGGCACTGCTCCCAAACCATAAGTGACAGGGATACCAAACTTGGGGAGCACTGAGAGGGGACCCAGGACTACAACATATCTTATTTTGTGGCGGCCAGCTTGCCTGGGTAATCTACCATGTCATAGTCCTGTGTCCCCTTAACATGCTCCTCAAGTTTCGTGTCCTTGTCACTTATGATTTGGGAGCAGTGCCATGTCAAGCTGACCAATATTTCCCATAGAGCTAGTGTATTTACATGCATTGAGAAATTAAAAAAGGTATTGCTTCACTTTAAGTACATTTTCGTTTTACATACATGCTCCAGTCCCATTGCCTACTTAAAAGTGGGATATGCCTGTATGATGGTACACAGGATCCAGTAAGAGGCTTTATTACTTGGTGTCACCTGCTGGTGGAATCCAGGGCTGCTGATAAGACAGTACAGCCACCCCTCGTGTACTGGGCCCAGGCACCATCAGTTCAAAAGGGGGGCCCAGGCAGGGCTGGCTGTACTGTCTTTTTGTAGCCACCGTTCCTTTTCTGCCTCCCCCTGCAGCGCTGCCAGCTTCTCTTCCTCTTTTTTCCTCCAGCTGCACTTTCAGGTTTCCTCCTCTCCTCTCCTACCGGCAGCTACTGCGGGCACAAAGAGATGTTTCAGGATAGAGAGTTGGGGAAGGGGCCGGTAAATATGTCATCTATTGGCCGCTTCCATTCCTGAATGAACACAGTGAGTTATCGGTACCAATCACTCCTGTGTCCATTCACCACTGAAGCATAGTAAACTGTGAATAGGCGGGAAGCCTGGGACCGTTTCCTATTCATTAATCTGTTTTGCTGAGGCTGCAAAGAAAGGGACTGATAAATCAATGTCCTCAGTCACTTTTGGGGGGGCCTGTCAGGTAGGGTTTATGGGGCCTCATGATTTCTAACAGCAGCCCTGGTGGAAGAACTATGAATTGTGATTGTGGGGACTCCGGTGGAGCAAGTGAATCGTGGACAATTTGTTTCCTTTGGTCTTTCTTGTTTCACATATATTTTTTATTTTCAGCCCTTGTGTATGGGCCCTTATAGACACTGTTTATATATTTGGTGTGATTTCTTTTTGCACGTTTTTCACCTAATACTTTGTAAGTTTGATGTCTTTATATTGATTAATTTCTGTGTTTTCACAACATTGAGTTAAATTTTTTAGCGCTGCTTCGTATATTTATCATAACTCTTTATAAGCAGTTACAGCAACCATTTTTCCTTTTGGGAAAAAGGCTTTACATAAATTAAAGCTAATCATTGTAAGAGCCCCTGTCAGTGGTGAATGGTTTGACTCAGTTCTCTAATTGCTACATCTGCGGGACAGCTTAAGCCGGCCATAGGCGGTTCGAATCTCGGCTAGTTCAACAGGGAGCGAGATTCGAACCATGTATGGGCAGGCTGTATGGGCAGGTTGATTGATGAATCAACTTGGGTGCAACCAACCTGTTGGATCTTTCATGCAGTTATTGCCAACGGCTACAGCTGCTAAGAATAATCACCATTCTACCAGCTGGGACAGGCCCCAAGTCCTATGAGATCTCACCCCAGCTCACTTATTTTTTTTTCTAGTATATCCTGTCCCAAGCAGAAACTCATTGTTCCCAGTATCTATGCCTGCAATGAGATGGCTCCTCCACTACACAGAGCAATCTTTCCTATATCCTGTATTGTAATAAAAAAAAGGGGAAAATACTGGAGGCTTCCTAAAACAGTCAGCTTAACACCCTCATTGAGTATACTCCATCCATCCATCTCTGCACTCAACCTAAGTATTCAGTTACCAATCTCCTCTCCCACTCCTTGGCAGCACCTCCTGTTTCCAGTCAGCACTACTAGAATCTTCTTGTGCACAGTTAAATATACACTCTTTTGACTCATGTATTACTTCTCTCTCTTTCTTTGTTCCCCAACTCAGTGTTTAATTTCTTAAATTGGTATTAAACCCAAAACCAAAAATAAATTATATTGCAGTTTACCTGTCCTTAGATGGAGTGGCTGCATTCGTTTTGTCTTTTTTAAGTTTCTTTCCCTCTGTTTTTACCTGGTGATCTGCCCAGTATCAGACCTCCTGTATTAGAGTGCTCCCAACTCTGGATGAAGGAACACAGGGGCACCTTTGGATAGTAGCATTGTTAATATGGGGGGAAGGGAGTGTTAAATGTACTAGCATATTTAGAATATGCTATTAAATTGAAGCCAAACTCCAGTTTACACTTTATAATCAGTTACAGTTTTTTTTTTTTTGTCATCCTCGACTGTCCCTGTGTCCTCCTTCTCCGGCCCCCGTGTGCTCCTCCTCTGGCAGCCCTCCGTGTCCTCCTCTGGCAGCCCTCCGTGTCCTCCTCTGGCAGCCCTCCCTGTCCTCCTCCGGCAGCCCTCCGTGTCTTCCTCCAGCCCCTGTGTTCTCTTCCTCCTCCTCTGGCTGCCGTGTCCTCCTCCTCCCACCCCTCTCTGTGTCCTCCTCTGGCAGCCCTCCGTGTCCTCCTCCGGCAGCCCTCCGTGTCCTCCTCCGGCAGCCCTCAGTGTCCTCCTCCAGCCCCCATGTCCTCTTCCTCCTCCTCTGGCTGCCTTGTCCTCCTCCTCCCACCCTTCTCTGTGTCCTCTTCTGGCAGCCCTCCGTGTCTACCTCCAGACCCCATGTCCTCCTCCTCTGGCTGCCGTGTCCTCTTCCTGCCACCCCCTCCGTGCCCTCCTCAGACAGCCCTCCGTATCCTCCTCTGGCCGCCATGTCCTCCTCTGGCTCCCCTCCATGTCCTCCTCCGGCAGCCCTCCGTGTCCTCCTCTAGCCCCCGTGTCCTCCTCCTCTAGCCCGCCGTGTCCTCCTCCTCCTCCTCCCGCCCCCTTCCGTGTCCTCCTCCAGCCTCTGTGTCCACCTCCTCCTTCTCTGGCCACCGTGTCCTCCTCCTCCCGCCCCACTCCCTGTCCACCTCTCCATCCAGCTCTTGGGTCCTCCTCCTCTGCGCCCCCTCATCCCCCCACAGCCGGGTTCCTTCTTCTCCTCCCCTGCCGGCTGCTGTGGGGGATGTCAGGATGGAGAGTAGAGGAAGGAGCCGGTAAACATGTCATTTATGGGCCCTTTCCCTTTCACTACCGATCGCTCCTGTGTCCTTGATTACTGAGCATAGTAAACTTTGTCAGTTCTCCTGTCCACTCATCTTCAATGCTAAAGCTGCTGAGAAAGGGACAGGGGAATCTCTGTCCTCAGTACCTTTTTCTGTCTCAAAAGGAAGATGTCAGGGGTCTGTTTAGACCCATAACCATACACTTCATACTCCTCTCCCGCACATACTACCCACTTACATACACTTCACACTCTTCTCCTGCACATGCTACCCACCACCATACACTCCGCACTCCTCTCCTGCACATAATGGCCACCACCATACACTCCGCACTCCTCTCCTGCACATACTACCCACCTCCACACTCTGCACTCTTCACCTGCACAAAATACCCAATTCCATACACTCCGTACTTCTCTCCTGCACATACTACTCCGTACTTCTCTCCTGCACATACTACTCACTACCAAACACTCCGCACTCCTCTCCTGCATATAATACCCACCTTCATACACTCCTCTCCTGCACATACCACCCACCTCCACACTCTGCACTCTTCACCTGCACATAATACCCAATTCCATACACTTCGTACACCTCTTCTGCATATACTAGCTACCTCCATACACTCCACACTCCTCTCCTGCACATACTACCCATCTCCACACTCCGCACTCTTTACCTGCACATAATAATGAATTCCATAGACTTCATACTCCTCTCCTGCACATACTACCCACCTCCATACACTCCACTTTACTCTCCTGCACATAATACCCACCAGACTATATTAAACCACGCCCCTTAAGCCACACCCATATTTTGCCGCCGCACGCGTAGCATTCTGCTTTTCTTTGCCTGAGGCCCGCTGATTTCATGATACACCCCTGATCAAGTTATAATATTATTGTATGTCTACTTCTCTCTCCATTTCTCCATCCTGTACCCTCACTGGATTATGTAAACTTTGAAGTAATTGCATGCAAAGTTAGTATACTTTTATATAAGGTGATACCCCAGTGTATTCTATTATAATACCTTCTTACAAATGTAGCACAACAAGATTCTGGTAGGTTCCAGAATTTTGTAGGTGGAGGAGGCAGACCCTCACTTGCATATTCATGCAGCCTCAGCCAATCCTTGTTAGGAAGAATGACCAGTAGGGGGCTGAGATGTGTATAAATACGATGGGGCCTGGAACAGCAGGGTCCTTGTTCCAATGGAAGATGGGAGAAGACCAAGCCAGAGGGCTGAGGCCCTCTGAGCTGATAGCTGCAGCTTCGAAGAAGCTTATTTGAGTCCCAGCTCCTGCTAGAGCTAGGGGACCCATGTCCAGAGTTCCTGAATTGCAGTGCAGAAAGTGCACAGAAGATCATACCTGAGGCACCAAGTACAGAGGCTGGCTGGTACCGCAAGAAAGCACTGAAGTACATGGGGCACAGTGTGTACAAGTCTGAAAGATCCCAGAGACTGTCCTTGCCACCTTTTGGGAGAGCTCATTCCAGTTTGCTGACCCATTGCAATAGGGTCCCTGAGTTGTAGTTCAGTAAACACTAAATACAAGAGGGCAGTGGCTCCCTTAAGAGACAATACAGTTATAGGTGTCCTCCATTATTTTTCTGCTAGTTTGGAAATCCCAGGGCTTACCCACACTCTACCCAAGGTAAACCAGCAAATAAACTATAAAAAGACATTCACTGCCTGCTTTCTGAGTTGAGAGACACCTAACTGCTGTGTGCCTGGCTGCCATGTCCCTCACAAGGAATGGAACCTGGGATAAATCAGCCAGCCCAGCCTGGGGTCTGTGTTACAGTGATATCACATGAGAGGCACATTTCAAGTGAGCCAATCTTTCTCATAATTGGCGCAAATTACTGCTTCCTAGGGTACCCCAGCTTGGACCAAACCTCCTGGATCTCCTGTAGGTTCTAGATAATGCAAATTAATTTGCTCATCTCTAATTACATATTACAATCATTTTTCTTGCAGATGAAAAATATTTTACATACTTTATTGAAGCTGACTGTTTCACAATCTACTTGTTTGAGGCTGGGGTCACACTGGTGCGAACACAGACATAACATGTGATTCGCACCGCATTGCTGTGCAGATCACATGCGATGTCTGTGTAATGCAAATTCAGGCATACAGTTTGTATGGCTGAATTTGTATCGGATTCAGACCAAAATGGTACAAGCCCCTTTTTTTGGTCTGCACTGGATTCATACCCATGCGATCTGATTCCTGTATCATTTCACAGTTTGCACTATGATCTGCGAAATGATCTGGGGGTGTCATTAACTTTACTTTGACCCCTGCAACAGTTTGCAGATGTCAGTGTGAACCGTCTGCCATTCAGGTGCAATGCAGGAACCTGCACAGGATTCACAGGGTTTCCTGCATCACACCAGTGTGAACTTGTGTTAAAGCAGTGATCATGCTTATGATATTAAATTAAATAAAGCCTTTCATAAAAAAAAAAAAAAAAACATAGAGAATAGTATTGCTGATGGCTAATGCTGATGATTTATTTGACTTTCATAGAGATGTTTCAATACTTTGAGTCACTAACCCAGGACAGCCATGGAGATAAGGAATTCTGACTTGTCCCTGACTGTTATTTGCTGCACATTTGTTTAAGGTTTGTTGTTCACAGGTATTAAAAGAAATTCTATTTTTTATTAATTGAATTTTCTTTATCCATAGAATATCAAGCTCAGAGTGGAAGTGGAGAGCTTGAAAAAAGAACTTGAAGAGAAACAGCAGCTTTTGGCCGAGGCTTGGTATGTTACCAATGACAGATTTCTCTGTTTGTAAATATGTATAAACTGTCTATTCACAGCAGGACGTATAAACTTTACAAGAAGACCTCAATACAATAAAGGGGTGAGCAATTACATGGCAAATGAGGATTCATTTTGAAAAATGTAAAGTATTGCATTTAAGGGTTTAAAACTATGAACACAATTTACACACTAGGGGGAGAATGTAGGATGGAAAAAGATCTGGGGGTCCTAATAGATGACAGACTCAGCAATGGCGTGCATGCCAAGCTGCAGCAAGCAAATCTAGCAGAATATTAGTTACTAGCATGTTTAAAAAAAGGGTATTTACTCAAGAGATAAAACAATAATACTGACACTTTATAAAACTCTAGTGCATGGACATCTGGAGTATGCTGTCCAGTTCTGGTCACCAATCCTCAGAAAGAATGTGCTGGAGCTGGAGAGAGTCCAGAGAAGGGCAATCAAATTAATAAGGGGATTGAAGGACCTCAGTTACGAGGAACGACTACAAACATTAAACTTATTCCCCCTGGAGAATTGACGCTTGAGAGGAGATATGATAGCGTTATACAAATACCACAATGGTGATTCTAGCATAGGGAATAAACTATTCTGTCTCAGGGAGTATAAGAAGACATGTGGTCACTCATTGAAATTGGAGGAGAAGCGGTTTAACCTTAAACTGCGTAAACAGGTTTTTCACTGTCAGGGCAGTAAGGATGTGGAACTCACTTCCGCAATAGGGGGTGTCTGCGGGAAATATTGATAGTTTAAAAAAACTCTTAGATGGGCATCTTAGTAGGCACATTATACAGGGTGTAATACGGGGGTTGTTAGCTCAGTGGCAGATGCGTTTTCCCAGTGATTCACTGTCAGTCAGAACATTGGTTTAAAGGCATGGCAGCCCATTTTTTTTAAAGGAATAAGGAAAGTCCACAACATATAGTTTCCCACGCAGGAGTTCTTCTCCAGTCAAAATATAGCAAACAGAAAATGCTAGTCCACCTGGCACCCAAGCTCTCACTCAGTTTCTCAGTAGCAGTACCACTGCTCTTTTGCTGGTCCCCAGACCATGAACCCCCCAAAGCTGGCAGCTTCACTCTGGCCTTAGTCCTCCGGCCGTTACCTGTCTCTTGCAGACACACATGTGCTCTGGCTGCCACCTGCAGCCTCTGACTCCTAGAGACCTCCTGTCCCTCTTGGGTGAAGCCGTCTCCAACTGGGAGCCCTCCTGACTCCTGGGCCAGACCTCCTGTCCGCCCGGGTGCAGCTGTCTCCAACTGGGAGCCCTCAGTGCTAATCCTGGGAATAATATGAACCCAGTTCTTAGGTGTGCAATCAGCAGGCCTATATTACCAAAACCAGGCATAGATGGCTAACACACACAGTGACCCCGGGGTCGCCTCTCTACAAGGGATATATTATTATTATTTTTGACATGAGCTCCCACACTGAATAAACTGGATGGACTGGTGTCTTTATTCAACCTTATGAACTATGTAACTATATTATAACTTTATTTAACCACTTTACGTCCAGCCACCGCAGATGTACTGCGGCAGGCTGGCTCTCCCAGGCAAAGCCCCGTACAATTACTGCGCTCGCCTGGGAGGAGCTAGGGGGCGATCGCGCGCCACAGGCGGCGGGCTCCCGCCCCCGCTCATCAGCGGGGAAGCTGGCGCGAGTGTCAGGCGGCTCTGATGGCCGCCTGACACCGGCGATCTCTCCCCACTGACAGAGAAGGACGGACGGCTGATGTAAACACAGCCGCCTGTCCTTCTCCCTGACATGATCACAGAGACCATGCAATCCTGCTATATAGGATCGCATGTCTCTATGGTCATCTCACAAGCCACGCCCCCCCACAGTTAGAATCACTCCCCTAGGCTTACATTTAACCCCTTGATCACCCATAGTATTAACCCCTTCCCTGCCAATGGCATTATTACAGTAACAGTGCATATTTTTAGCACTGATTACTGTAGTTGTTTATATGAATAGGTGCACGCACATAGGTTTAAATTTAGAGACCTAGGCTGTAAGTTGAAAGGAAGGACGTCCAAGGTTAAATTCTCCAGCATATTGTGTGCCATGTACAATACAGGAAAGACTGTGGGAACTTGAAGAATCAAATGCATGTGTATCTCTATCCCCAAAGGAGCTGCTGGAAATTGCCCAGATTCCTTTTCCCAGTAAATACCTCGTAGCCAGGCACTCAATCGCAGTCAATGTTTGTCTCAATAACAAGTCTAGGGGTGTTCTTTTTGGTGTATTTATTTTGTGGGTAACTTGGATAGGGCTGGGGAATTTGAGTGGGATACTCCAAAAAGAACTATGTGCAATTAAAGCACAAAAGCTTCTTTCTTTAGAGCACATAGAGCAGAGTCACTTCACAAAGAACTAGAAAGACTGAGCTCTTCAGGACACCACCTGATGCCCTCTTTAGACAAACACATAGCTGACTCTCTAGCACCAGAGGAGTGGCAGCAGCTCAAAAGTCTCTAAGATCTCTCACAGCAGTCTGTACTGAAAAATGCCCAGGGAAAGTTGGTTGCCTCCTTCCAACATCCATGTGACACCTTTCTCTTGTGATACCAGACTAGATCTTCAGATGACAATACCTCAGTTCTCTGTAGCTTCAGCATCTAGGCCCCTCAGCTACTCCAGCTGAGGCCTCAAGGACAGAAAGCACATGACAGCACTGCCCATAGGGCAGCAAGCTCCCCAAGCTGTGTTTCTCAGAAGATTCAGCGCTCTGTGTCTCAGAGAATTTATATGAACTCCTAGAAGCACTCAGAGCCACCCTTCCTGGGATTGGCTGTATACATTTTCATGGTGCTATTTGCATTGCTGCATACCAGAGAATTATACTTTTCTCTGGAAAGCAGAGGAAACAATTAAACCAGCAGCAGCTAAAACACTGAACAGATCTAACTAATTACATGCAACTGCCCTGATTACAGTGAGCTAGAACCAAATTTGCCTAACCCAGCAATTGCAGCCACACCGATTATAGTAAGACCAGCTATATTTACCTAGCAACAAAAATACAGCTCCACTGAACACAATGAGCTAAAAGTAAATCTATCTAATCCTAGCACCTATCTAGGAGGGTGCTACACATGGCCTAAAGCCCTGGTGTCCAAAAAGTACAGGACTGCACTGGTAGTCATTAGTTCTGGAATTGTCGACTGTCAGTAACAGCTCCTGGACTTTTGCTTCTACTACAGAGCACTTTATTGCAGAGCACTGTAAACATAATGCCAAGCAATACTTCAGCATTATGTTTACATAAAAAGTGACGTTATGTCAAGTGATGTCATCGCATTTCTCCTTAGTCTGGAAGTCAGAAAAGAGCTGATGCCGCTTTGTCCTAATCCCCCTACAGCAATAGATTACTAATAAACCCTTAAAGCTTCTATGTATGCTGCCCCATCCTTTGATCTTAGGCTTACTGACTTCTAAAAGTTCTCAGGTATGACAATCTTGTCAGGTCCCCAGGTATGACCATTTTACAGAATGCTATAGGGAATTGGCAAACGTAACCATTTTTTTTTTTTTGTCAATTCCCTCTAGACTTTTTTAGACTTGTATTGCATCTCTTGTTACAAAGATGTATGTGTTTCCTATCCTTTTCAGCTCTATTTAGTGGCCATAAAGTGGGATTTTACTACTGCCCATAACAAAATAAAATGTATTCAGCAGAGAAAACTGCCTAAGGGCTCTTTCACACGGGCGATCCGATCAGATCTGCCTGTCAGTTTTTTAGGCGGACCTGATCGGATCCTCCATGCAGCTCTATGGGGCAGCGGATGTCAGCGGAGACATGTCCGCTGACACCCGCTGCCATCCGTATCCGATCCTGTCCGTGAAATCTGGACGGATGGAAACCCTATTTTTCTATCCGTTCAGGGATCGGATCGGATGAGAGCGGACAGGCGGTCCGCTCTCATCCGATCCCCCATAGAGAGCAGCACGGGCTGTGACACCTCCCTCTCCGCACTGCAAGCGGAGACGGAGCTGTCATCCGCCGGCTCAGCGGGGATCGCGGATCAATCCCCGCTGAGCAGCACGGATCCGCCTACGGAGGCGGACCGTGTGAAAGAGCCCTAAGGAAGATTTTCACAGAACAAATGTACATATTTGTACAGATTTTTCTAAACAGATCCCTATGTGTATCTAATCAGGCAGGCCATTGCACTTCGTAGCTGTTGTTACATCTAGGGCCTCACATACACAGGAAATTTCTCCTAGACTCCTTTCCTCCTGCCTGAAGCGTATTGGCAGAAAAAAAAAAAAAAAACATTGATGCTAGTATTGGTAGTTGGTATTTTGGGACTAGGTTAGTTGTGGATAGCTTTGTAAATTGTTGATAGTATTTTGAATTTAATTTGTTGGGTGAGTGGGAGCCAATGGAGGTATTTGCAGAGAGGGGTAGCAGATGCTTAGTGGTTTGTAAGGTGGATGATTCATGATGGACTGAAGGGGGGATAGCCTATTTTAAGGCAAGCCAATGAGAAGGGAGTTGCAGTTGTCGAGGTGAGAGATAAGCAGGGAGTGAATCAGGAGCTTTGTGGCTTCATAGGTTTAGAGATGTTGCGGAGGTTGAGGTGGGAAGCCTTGGTAAGTTTTTCAATGTGGGGCTAAAAAGGAAAGTTCAGAATCTAGGATAACACCTAGCACCCTGGCATGCGGGGATGGGTGGATGGTTGTGCCATTGCTCTTGGCAGAGAAGTCAGGGGAAGAGGCACATGGGGGAGGAAATATTATGTACTCGGTTTTGGACAAGTTGAGTTTGAGGAAGTGGTGTGACATCCAGACAGATATGTCTGTTAGTAAATTAGTAATGCTATTACTGACAGCTATGGAAAAACATGTTTTCCTTAATGTCTTTTCTCCCTTTTCATATAAAATGTATATTTCCAGTATGAAACACAGAAAAATATTACAGAACTACAAGATCTTTCCATTATATATATATATGCTAAGCTACACAGACCAAATAGCCAGGAGAATTAAAGTGATACTAAAGTCTTGTTTTTTTTCTTTAAAAATAACAAACATGTTATAATTATCTGCTCTGTGCAGTTGGTTTTGCACAGAGCAGCTCAGATCTTCCTCTTCTTGGGTCCCTCTTCGGAGCTCCTGGCCCCTTCCTCCTGTCGAGTGCCCCCACAGCAAGCAGCTTGCTATGGGGGCACCCAAGCCGAGCTGCAGTTCTGTGTGTCCATTCAGACATGGAGCTGCAGTTCAGCCCCCGCCCCCTCTCTCTCCTGATTGGCTAACTGACTTTGACAGCAGTGGGAGCCAATGGCCCCGCTGCTGTGTCTCAGCCAATCAAGAGGGAGAGTCCCGGATAGCCAAGGCACTCGTGGACATCGCTGGATTGAGATGGGGAACAGGTAAATATTAGGGGGGGCTGTTGCACACAGAAGGTTTTTGTATCTTAATGCGCAGAATGCATTAAGATATAAAACCTTCTGCCTTTACAACCATTTTAAGTTAAACTTGTATTTGTGTAATGCGAACATCCCCTGAGAAGGAAAACCTGAGACAAAGGTGGGTTGTTGACATATAAAAATGTCCAGGAGCCCTGAAACATACTTTTTTGTGTAGAATACATTCCTGGAAAGCTGATCATTTAGAGCTAGCAAAAAGAATGTTGAATTAATTCAGTAGTTTTTACAAGTCGTTAAGGAATGGTCATTGTATGTTTTTAATGAAGAAAATCAGGAAAAATACCATCTTGGAAGATGTGGGCTGTTATAAAAGATTTGTTTGAGCGGGAAATTAAAGTGATATTAAAGGTTTAAATTGATACTAAAGTCTAGTTTTTTGGTTAAAAATAACAAAAATATTATACTTACCTGCTCTGTGCATTGGTTTTGCCCCAATCCTTCACTTTTTGTGTCCCTCGCAGGGGTTCCTGGCCCATCCCTCCTGCCGAGTGCTCCCAAAGCAAGCAGCTTGTTATGGGGGCACCAGCAGGGCTGCTGCTCTGTGAGTCCGTTCAGACACAAAGCTGTGGCTTGACCCCACCCCCTCTCTCTCCTTATTTACTGACTGGTGCCTGCTGCTAAGTTTCTCATGCAACATTGCTGGATCGAGATGGGGTTCAGCTAATTATTAGGGCGGGCTGAGGCGGGAGCTACTCACTGAAGGTTTTTTATCCTAATGCATAGAATTCATTAAGATAAAAAACCTTCTACCTTTACAATCACTTTAATTAACAAACCAAAAAAAAAAACATGTTATACATACCTGCTCTGTGCAAGGGTTTTTTCCACAAAGCAGCCCTGATCCTCCTCTTCTGTGGCTGGCGGTCTGGGCTCCTCCCCCTGCCGCATGTCCCCATAGACAACCACTTGCTATTGGGGCACTCGTGCACGCTCGCTCCTGAGCCTGCTTTATGTGTCCATAAGACACACAGAACAGGACGCGGCCCCACCCCCTCCTCACTGGTTGTGATTGACAGCAGTGGGAGCCAAGTGGTAACTGGTTTTAGCAGTTATTAAGTAGTTAAACAGTTTTAGTGGGGCAGTTGCAGTTGAATGTTCCAGGGGGAAGCAAGATTCCAGGGAGTCAAAAATGTTGTTATCAGTTAGGTAGCAGCTCAGATGGTTGTAGATAAGGCATTCAAGAAGTCTGTAGACAAACAAGAGCAGGGAAACAGGACCTAAGTAGTTTTTTAATATGGAAGGACCAGTGTATGTTAGAGAGGGCTGGGGAAAGTTCCAGTGTAGACACTGAACATGTGAGTTTGAGAGCAAAGAATAGAATGGAATTAGTTGTGAGGGAATGGAGTGCAGGGGGAAAGTGGTTAGGTGGGTCTCCGGAAAAATTTTAGCGACTTTCTCAAGAGGAAAGTATTAATTGTGGTAGTAGATATTGTATGTTGGTTTGGCAGATAGCTGGATAGTGGGGATTACATTACAAATTGTGTCAATCTTGTTCTTAAAATGATTGACAATTGTCTGGGCAGTCTGTAAATAGAGTTAAAGTGATTGTAAAGTTTTGTAAAAAAGAAATAAAAAATAAAAACAACAAGCATGTTATACTTACCTGCTCTGTTTAAGGGGATTTGCACAGAGCAGCCCAGATCCTCCTCTACTCGGGTTCCTCTTTGCAGGTCTTGGTCCCTCCCTCCTATCGAGTGCCCCCACAGCAAGCAGCTTGCTATGGGCTTGCTATGGGGGCACCCGAGCCAAGCTACAGCTCTGTCTGTCCATTCAGACACGGAGCTGCCGTTCAGCCCCACCCCCTCCCTCTCCCGATTGGCTGACTGACTTTGATTGACAGCCGCTGGAGCAAATGGCGCATTAGCTGTGTCTCAGCCAATCAAGAGGGAGAGTCTCGGAAAGCCGAGGGACTCGTGGACATCGCTGGACAAAGATCGGGTTCAGGTAAGTATTAGGGGTACTGGGTAGGCTGCTACACACAGAAGGTTTTTGATCTTAAGATAACAAACCTTCTGACTTTACAACTCCTTTTAGAAAAGAGTAGACAACATCCGCATGGGAGGTGGTATTAAAAGTAAATGAGGATTATAGTGGGTGTTTCAAATTAGAAAGTGTAGGGTAGTCAGGCAGATAAGTCAAGCATGACACTAGTGAAGGAGGCTGATAAATTCTCAGGGAAACCAGAAGAAAAGACAAATGCAGTGGGACAGGGAGGAAGGTGTAGGAAGATCATGAAATGTGCTTTGTGTGGAGAGGAGTAGTTGAACTCCACCTCCTCTTTGCCTGGGTGAGTGAGTCCAGTAGAGGCCAAAATGGAAGACGGTAAATGTAGAGGCAAAATCAGATTCCTAGAGCCAAGTTGCAGTAACAGCAAGCAGGTTGAAAGAGCTGCATGTAGCACCCTCCTAGGTAGGTGCTAGGAAAAATATATGGGTGGTCCTGTCTGCTTATCGGGGGGGGGGGGGGCTTGATTGTTCAGCTAGGCTGTCATGTGTTCTCAGGTGTGCCTGTTGAGCTTGGGGAGCCTCCCCGCTGTGTCCAATGAGGGCTCTCATTGGACAGTGGAGGAAACCTGGCCAGTAGCAGACCAGGGCTTGTATCTACCCCAGAGGGCCGGGTCTGCCGCAGTGCATCCTGGGACGGGATATAAGTCTGAGGGGAGCATATGACAGAGCGTTTTTGGCGGGAAGCAGAGTCCCAGGAGGAGGGTGACGGCTGTCTCTCCTCCTGTCAGCATCAGGAAAGGTGTCCTTGGCGGTCGGCCTAGAGGACAGAAGGTTGAGCTGAGCTGCAGAGAGGGATCCAGTGTGCTGTCGACCGAGTGGCGCTGCTGGGGCAGAAGTTTCCAGGAAAGCAGTGTCGTGAGTACTGTAAACTGCCCAGGGGTCTGCCTAGGATAGGGGACCACTACAGAAGGTCAGAGGGATCCAGGAACCAGCTAACCAGAAGGAAGCTTAGAAAGGGGGTGCCAGAGTCTAAGCCCTGAAGAGAAGTATGTGTGTCAAGAGGGTGCGGGCCCTGAAGTGTTAAGCGTTGCAGCAGATGTACAAGTAGCTACCTCAAAGGAAAGTGTTAAAGGAGCTTCCACAAGGACTTTGTGCCACAAGAAAGTGACAGGAGTCAGTTCAGTGCTAACAGAGTGCAAGTCAGTGTTCATTTGCGCCAACCGGCGTTAACCGGCATTCAGCCAGCGTCAAGTCAGCAGGAATTTTTTCAGTTGTCCCACTAATCTTGTGCATAGTTGAGCCAGAAGAGTATCCCACTCATCCCTTCTCCCATCCAAGTTCTCAATAAACCTAAAAACCCAAAGATACTGGACTGATTCCTGTCTCAGTGCTCACACTTGGAGAATATGCCTAACTGTGCTGCTGTTGCTAGCGGTAACCCTGGCGGACCCATATCCAGCAAAAAGGCTGAGAATTCTGCTACATGCAGATAAAAAAAGGTTGTTATACCTTTTTATCTACTACTTACAATGCATTTGTGTTTTTTTGTAGGCCAGACCACCAGATCCCTTTTAAATGAGATTTGGGATCATCACAGGAAAATCCTCAATAAAGCTGTGGAATACAGTTTTCCTTGAAAATTTTTAGATTTCAATAATTTTTATTGAAGTAACAAGATGCCATAAATATATATATATATATATATATATATATATATATATATATATATATAAAGTACATCAATAGAACAAAAGTGCACACGGATGCTCAAGTCGCTGCACTTACAGAGATATAATTCCTACAAAGGACCAACAGAAACAATGCACAATGTTGTTAGGTAGTTAAGACCTCAGCATTAAAGTGTTACTAAACCCACAACAGTAAAATCAGTCTGTATATGCAGTAAAGCATACTTGTTATACTCACTGTGGAACCTAAGGCTGGGTTCACAACAAATACAGATGCAGCACCAGTGCCATCTTAAGATCATTAAGGGGCCGCTGGCAATGCAGTGCACTGGAGCCCTGCCTACACAATCACCCACGAGAATAAAAATGCAAATTATCGATAAGGCTATATTTATTGGTACAGCAGTGCCAAGCTAATGTCCAACTAGTTTCCAAGTTCGGCGGCTGGGTCTGGTGAGCTTACACACGGACGGGAGTCAGACTCGACTGTCCTGTGTGTGCCTTTTCCCATGGAGGCAGATAGGCATTCCGGCAGTTGTGGGCTTCCTCTCACAGCCCAAGTGGCCTGAGAGCAGTGCAGGGCCGACAGGCGCTTGCCACCAGCTAAGTTCGGCGGCGGGATGCACACGGGAATCAGGACAAATGCTTGGCTGGGGCTGGGTCGCTGGGCAGGTTGGGCCCAGCGTGCCCATACGGTAAGATGGCCCTGTGCAGCACACAGCAGGCGTCCAGTGCGTCCCTGATTTCTGTTTTAGAGATGAATCCGGCCCGAATTTTTGTCTGAATTCGGACCTGAAACTGAGCCAAAGATGCAAGGACCCCTGTGCAATCTGCTAATCAGCCGCCACAGAGATGTGTGAACTGGCTCAAATGAGAGCCGGTCACACTTCCCTGTCATGCGAATTGGATGCGGAGAAATCCGCATCCAATTCACACTAGTGTGAACCCAACCTTATGGGTTAATCTTCTGCATTGTGTAAAAAAGGCTGTTTGATCCTGTATGCACAAATCTTCCTCTTCTTGCATTGTCCCCATACCTTGTCCAGATAAGACAGCGTTAGTGGAAGGAGGTAGATGGAACCACCATTTGCATGATTTGCATGCCCAAGAATATAATATGTATATGTAAGGCCATGTGTTGTTCCTACAGTATCTTGAGATAATCAGGAAAATCAAAGATAAATGATAAAATAGAAGAAAAGTAAAGGCCAAGAGAGGGAGAAAAAGGAGAGACAGGGTAACAATTTTTAAATATATACAGTAGTGATCCACACAAATGAAAATAATTGGCCTATAGGCTATTTGCTTATATTGCAAATAGGGACAGTTTCTGAAATCTTGGTGATAGTATAACCTTTTTTGATTTTTACCTTCAAAGGCACCTAATAGACTGAATGAAGATTTGGAAATCCAAACTATAATTTAGAGTGTCAGGGAAATAATTGTTTTTTTTTTTTTTAAACTGTTTTATCTGTTTTAGCTAGAAGAGTTAATGTGTTATGAACATTACAAGTGGAGTGACTACTCTGCTGTCATCTTGTGGCTTTCTGAGGTTTTACACCTGGTGCTCTCCAGCATATAGGATATTTCATCAAAAAGATGAGTTCATCAGTCTGCTGATGTTGCTCCTTTATTTTTCAGTCACAAGTGGGTGGCAAGGAGTGACTGGGCTGTATTGCTTAACTGCAATAAAGAAAAGTCAGATCACCATGCTGACTCTGAGGTCTTTTAAGGCTATGTACAGTATATCTCATTAGAAAACCAAAAAAGCAAACTGCATTTAATGCCAAATAAAATCAATATAAAACTTAGTGAAAACAACAGCACTCACAGATATCTAAATATTGCGATATCAAAGGTACTACATACAAATGTGTCGTTCTGTTAAAAATAGATATCCAATTATATTAAAGCAAACTCAGCTGTGAAAAGTGAAACAAGTCTCTAATAAAATGAATGAATCAAGTCCCAAGTCCCAAAATAAATTAATCTTAAAAAAGTTCATCCACTGTGAAGCTCAACCTTTCAGTAACCTTCACTAGCTTCAGTGCTCCGGCCACCATATCTTATTACTTACCAGAAACTCAGACATCATAATAAAGGAGGTCTTAGATAACTTTGAATATCTCACAGAAGGATGAACAGCCCTCTCTGGCAGGATGGTGATAACTGCATGTACTAGAACCAGATCTCACTTGTGGAGGAAGAAGAATGGAACCACATAGTGTAGCAATTTTTCCCAAATAATTTTAAAAACTAAAATTGCCTACTCACAAACAAGAGGGACATGAACAAGGTATTACCAAAACCAAACGCCAGCTGTCCAAGTCGTCGTGATGATGTCACTGCTTCACCCTAGCTTTAGACATTTTGTTTCATAGAATTTCATCCAAGGGATGCCAGAGTAGCATGAGACCTGGTTCTAGTAAATGCGTTATGACCATCCGGCACAGAGAGAGCCATCCATCCTTCTGCAGGAGATTAAGAGCGATATAAGATCTCCTGTATTATGAGGTCAGAGTTTCTGGTGAGGAATTAGATGTGGTGGTGGCTGGAGCTCTGAAGCTGGTGAATGTGATTGAAAGGTTGAGCTTCACAATAAATGCATTTTTTTTAGATTTATTTAATTTAGGAGTTTTATTATGGACTTGTTTCACTTTTCACAGTTGGGTTTGCTGTATAATTAATTAGGTATCTATATTTAACAGGACAACACCTTATTTGTATGTATATATATATATCTCATGACTGGATGGATATACCGCAAGAACAAATCTCCCAGTGCGGCAATTATGGACAGTCCAACAATCCCTGCAAGTTCCACAGACTGTCCAGACGCGACAAGGATTCAGTCTTTGGCCCAGGTAAGGGGGTATGGAAAGGCCAGATGACCCCCATCCACCTGTGGCCGCGGAGTCACAGCAAAAAGATGATTACCTACATCCTGACTCCCCAGAGGACACTGGTTGCCCTTCCAGGTCTAACTGCGGCTAGATTTCTGCAAGATAATCTGATTATGTTTAAATTTTCCTGTTATGCTTTAATTATGTTCACTGCATTTTTCCTTTTGATACTCTCCTGTGTTGCGATGACAATCATAGCATCTGTCAAAGTAGGGGGGTGGTGAAGGCAGGTGCAGTCGGTTTTCTCCACTGTAAGTGGCGCTTGACCACAGCTACAATGCAAGTCAAGAGGAACTTGGTTCCTCTACGGTTTCCTGGGTCAACGGGAAGCTATCTGATTGGATAGGTCCTGGCTCCCAGGCTCAGGACGCATTTCTTTTGGGTAGTGTGTAAACAGGCACCTGTCTAACAGGGACAGGAAGAGGTTCCAGATGAATTGGGAAAGGATAGGGACATGTATTCTTCTTGGAGACCTCCCCATAGGGGTATGGGCCGGCCTGGCCGCATTGCGCCCCTCAAGACAGACGCTGTCAGCATTCTGAAACCTGCTCTGCTACACACTGCTGATACATTCTGTGAGTGTTCCTGGTTGGGCACCTTCCCACTTGGCTTGTTGTGAATGATTAAACTCTGATATTAAGTCCTGTTCTCTGCAACCAGACTCTGAGTGTGTACTACACACCACTCTGCACCTCGCCACACATTGGTAATGCATTGAAGATCTGCTTGTGAAAGGTAAACAAGGTAAGTATGCATAAGGTGGGGGGGGGGGGGTTGGTTAGTTTATCTTTGGACTTAGAGTATACAGGCATTTTGTTTAAAAGTGCACTTATCCTTTAAGACTCCACATACTGTACAAAAGTAAAAGAAGATGCCAAGTCCCTGGGGAACAGAGCCAGGTACTATGGAAAACACATAAAAGAAGGTGGTAAGGTGTCTATTAATTGAAACATTTGTGTTGTTTTTTAGGAGTGCTGCTGAAAACTCAACAAGCTGCAATGAACCACAGCTTCATGAACAGTGTAGGCAGAAGCTGGAAGATGCAGAGCAGATTCAAAAGCTCCTAGAGAACAAGATTCAGTTACTGCAGGAGGTAAGACAAAGCAGATACGTTAGGGAAAGTGCAATTATAGGGTGTACTATGCATCTTTTTTGTTACATATTTTTGTCTTCTTGTAAAATATCCAGTCAATATTTTCAATGTTCACAACCATATACAGCAGAAATCTCAAACAGGTCAAGGACAATAGCAAATGTAAACAAGTGATTGATTTGAGCACTACTTGAGAAAACCCAGAGATCTTTGGGCCAGTAATTACAATTATTCAACATTATTCAAAATGTCTATGAATGGGTACTAATGTGTGCCTTGCCTACACTAGTTAATTTAAGATGAAGAATGTTTTTTGGCCTTTGATTTAATCAATGTAATGGTATGTGGTATGATTTTCTGCCAGATAATCAGGAGAAAGGAAGCCGCTCAGGTGTATTAGTCCAACCTGGTGCTGGTTAGATCCGCCATCCGGAAATGTGCAATGGAAATTGTTTAACCGCACACAGGTAGATGAAAGCAAAATGGTATCTTTATTCTTCAAAGTTCATGAACAGACAGACAGTGTAAGGAACAGACGAGTCCAAGGTTGACCACAGTTATGAGTAAGCGGCCGTTCGTGCCGTGAAACGCGTCAACCTTGGACTCGTCTGTTCCTTACACTGTCTGTCTGTTCATGAACTTTGAAGAATAAAGATACCATTTTGCTTTCATCTACCTGTGTGCGGATCCACAATTTCCATTGCATGATTTTCTGCCAGACAGTATTCTAACTGGACATATATTATTTGGTCAAATGAGCCATCACACTAAAAATGATCAAAGGGGAAAACAGAGTTAAACTGGTCTTGAAGTTGCCCATTGACCCACTGAGTTATATAAATGATCAACCTACCATAGGCACCACAATAACAGTTTAAAAAATGTGCTTTACACTGGGAAATATCCCCATCGTCCTCACCCAGGCTCTCAGTCTTGGAAACCTGTAATTCCCACCAGGCATGTCAATGACAGGTTTCCAGTCTCTAATGGCCAAGCTCTAATGTCCCACATCCCACTGACCAACCATACAGGACATGCATGAATATCCTATATACAGATGCATCTCAAAAATTTGAATATCATCACAAAATGTATTTGTTGCAGTAATTCAATTCAAAAACTCATATATTATATAGATTCATTACACACAGAGTGATATATTTCAAGCATTTCTTTCTTTTAATTTTGATATAATATGGCTTACAGCTCTTAAAAACCCAAAAGTCTGTATCTCATAAAAATTGAATATTGTGGAAAAAGTTCAATATTGTAGACTAATGGTGTCACACTCTAATTAGCTAATTAACTCAAAACATTTGTAAATGTTTCCTGAGCCATTAAATGGTCTCCTAATCTGGTTCAGTAGATTACACAATCACAGGGAAGACTGCTGACTTTGCAGTTGTCAAGAAGACAGTCATTGACACCCTCCACAAGAAGGGTAAGTCACAAAAGGTCATTGCTAAAGAAGCTGGCTGTTCACAGAGGGCTGTATCCAAGCATATTAATGAAAAGTTGAGTGGAAGGAAAACGTGTGGTAGAAAAAGGGCTACAACTGTCACATTCCTTGTGTCATGCCACTCGTGAATCAGAGACAAAGTCAGAAGCGTCTTACCTGGGCTAGGGAAAAAAAGGACTGGACTGTTGCTCAGTGGTCAAAAGTCCTCTTTTCAGATGAAAGTAATATTTGCATTTCATTTGGAAATCAAGGACCCAGAGTCTGGTGGAAGAGTGGGGAGGCACAGAACCCACGCTGCATGAGGTCCAGTGTGAGGTTTCTACAGTCAGTGATGATTGGGGAAGCCATGTCATCTGCTGGTGTTGGTTTACTGTGTTTTATTAAGTTCAAAGTCAGAGTAGCCCTCTACCAGGAAATTCTAGAGCACTTCATCTCCGCTGATCAGCATTATGGAGATGCTGATTTCATTTTTCAGTAGGACTTACCTGCCCACACTGCCAAAAGTACAAATACCTGGTTTAATGATCATGGTATCACTGTGCTTAATTGGCCAACAAACTCACCTGACCTTAACCCCATAAAGAATTTCTGGGGTATTGTCAAGAGGAAGATGAGAGACACCAGACCCAACAATGCAGACGAGCTGAAGGATGCTTTTAAGCAACCTAGGCTTCCATAACACCTCAACAGTGCCACAGGCTGATCGCCTTCTCGCCACGCCACATTAATGCAGTAATTCATGTAAAAGGAGCCCCGACCAAGTACTGAGTGCATACTGTACTGTGAATACTGTACATGGACATATTTTTCAGTTAGCCAACATTTCTGTATTAAAAAAACTTTTTTTAATGGTCTAATATTCTAATAATGTTAATATTCTCATTTTCTGAGATACTGAATTTTGGGTCTTTACTAGCTGTAAGCCAAAATCATCAAAATTAAAAGAGAGAAATGCTTGAAGTATATCACTCTGTGTGTAATGAATCTATATAATATATGAGTTTCTCTTTTTGAATTGAATTACTGAAATAAATTAATTTTTTGAAGTTATTCTAATTTTTTGAGATGCACTTGTACACCCCATTTGACTTCTGGAGAATTTTGCAAATGCACTATTTCCTAGCCTCCCTACTAAACCCCCGACATTTTAGGAAACCATCTGAAACAGGGCCCAATCAGAAACATACAGTACTTTCTATGCTTTACCTCTTACTTGTGACCCCAGAACCAAGTTTCTCCTACACATTTATTTGAAAATAGAAAAATGCCCTTGAGATTAATTTTTCTCCCTGATTTATTATTATTATACTTTTTATTATAATAACCCTTCCATAAGTAACACATATCAAGAAGCAGACTACAATTTGCTTACCCGCTGGTACACAATTCTTCCCACCCTATGCCATTTTGTTTCTCAGTTCCAAATAGATGTTGGTGCTGTGAGGAAGCATAATGTACCACCCTTCAGGTTTTCTGGGAATTGCCTAAACCCCAATCCATCTGCCACTTATCATACTGAAGTTTACAGATTTTTATATCCCCATGACCCAAATATGCTTCTGGAGAAAATGTACAAGAAATCCATGCTCATTTATTTATTTAACACAGCCTGGGCATGCATTCCTGCTCTCTGGGACCGGCCAGAACCCCTGACTATCGCACAATGGTTCGCCAGAATAAAAGACTTCAAACTCTCATGGTGGGAAACCTCACGTCCACTATTAAGGGAATAGAGTAAGCCCTTCAACAGAAGTCATTTTAATAGTGTTAATTTAAATTTACAGTGGAATTAATTTCTTATCTAAGGAAAAATTTAAGTATTTACAAAAGAAAGGCTCACACTTGAAAATTCAGGAACAACAAAGTTTATCTTAACATTGCTGTTGTGGTTTCTCTACTGGCAATGGTTTCAACCATTGTCAGAAGAGAAACTATGCTGTGTTGTTGTCCATATTGTGTCTTCAAGGACTGTAATCCTTTTCTGAAGATTTCTGTCTGAATAAAGAATTAAAACTAGCATTGGAGCTTGGGGTTACAGGATTCAAATTGACACAAAAACCTATTATTTTCCCCTGCTACTTTTAAATGCAGACAATAAGTGCTTCTAATGTTATTATGTAAAATACATTACAACTTTATTTATACAATATGAAAAAATTACATTTTAAAAACATATTAAAGCCCTGGTGTACACCCTAATCTATACACTTCTACCCCTATCCTAGGCAGACACATAAAAGTGGACAATGTGTACAGTGAAAACAGTTTGGAATGTGGAGAAGGGGAAAAAGAGTGACAACTGCCCATGGGAACATTAGGAGAGACAGAAAAGGCAGCGTATAAACTGACTGGGGGTAGAAGAAAGAGTATGAGCTAATCAAGTACCTGGGGTAGTAAGAAAGACAAAAAAGAGCAGAAAGTAGATAATCAAGAACAGGAGAAGGAGAGAAAAGGTTGAACATGATACAGTCAAAGTAGTGGCGGCTAAACATGGTTATGTAATAAATGGGAAGATGACTGTGTCTGGGGAAGAAGCAGAACAGGTGCTGATCAAGGAAAGCAGAAAGGACGCAGAGGAAGAATTAATTGTTCCCGAGGGAGGAGTGGCACTGGCAACTGATCATATTCCACTGAGGGACAATGCAGAGGAACCAGTCATAGATTGGTTGTCTCTCTGGAGGGAGAAAAGCCAGTCCATACCCTTCTTCTGTGTGAAATTGTCATGCAATCGTTTGCACCACACAACACACACATCTGACATATAGCCAAAAGGATGGTCGGCTTAACACGCGCTTAATGAAAAATCAGGTAAGATTTAATATCTTCTTCAGAATGTTCTGAGAAAACAAAAAGGGGAAGTACTGCAGAGCATGAGAATGTCAGACATTTGAACACAAAAGTGGTGACAAGGCAGCAGCCACAGGACTCAAAGCTCAAAGACAAAATCTGTACAAAAGAAAGGGCATCAGAAGATATACATTACTGAATGCAACAGACAGTATTGTAGGCCAGATACATTTGGCTGTGGAGCATTGACGGTGATAGACACCTGCCAAAGAAGCATCTGCAAAAGAACTGCAAGATAATGCAGTGCAGATGGTGGAGAAAGACTGCAAGAGGATATAGTGTGGGCATGGGGATAGTGTTAGATGTCAGATATTCTAGCATGATAGTATGGACAGTAGGCGGTAGTGGAAAGTGTGCTGCAAGGAGCATGGTGATGAGGATATGAGGATACTGCTGTGTTTTTGGGATGTAGACACAAGTAATAAAAACATTTTTATACCACTACCAAGTCAACAATGTATGGGCTTTCCAAACATCCCATTTGGTTTTTGTGCTTGTTTTAATTCATATATTTAGTGCTTGGCTTGTGTTGATTCATAAAAATTCTGCAACTAAAACAATGCATGCTGTTAGTTTCAACCGAATATTCTAGTCAGGAGCTCCTATTGTATCACTGTACCTGGAAAGATCAGCCTTTATGATTTTTTGGGAAATTAATAAGTTGGCATTGTCTTCTTTTACAGGAAAATTGTGTGTATGCTGCATTACATCCAATATTGTTTTTTTTTTCCTGCAAAAAAATCTGTATCTGTCAGGTACCAAAATTGCAACATTATTATGTCTCAAAATGAATTTGAAGTTTCCCTTTTTTTTTTTGCTTGCCCTGCACACGCGGGGCTACCTCTACTCTCCTCCCTTGTGCATGCTTATCAATGCCCGGGACCAGGCAGGGCTACCTACATTCATGTGAAAGTCAACCTTAAGGGGGAACCCCGTCTTAGAGATAAGCCATTTATTGTGTGCAGTAATGTGATGTACCTTTGTTCGATGACTGTTGCATTTACAGGGGACACCACAGAGCCAATGCCCTCTCCATCAGTCCAGCGTAACTCTGCCACCTCACTTCTAGTGAAAAATGGGGTCCCGCCATGCTCTAGTGCAGACTTAATGTGTACACTTACTCAACTCATTCAGGTACTATGTGGCCAAGTCCATGAGGTCTTCGCACCATGGGTTTGGTCCCAGTTACAATTTGGGGAACCGACCACCTCGTTACCAGTGACCAGTGACCTGTCACCTACACCAGCTACCGCGCTTTGTTGACCAGCTGCTATTCCCTTCCCACCAGTTCTTGGTTACCTGTAGCCACTACTCTTCTGCTCCAATTTCCTTGCTGAGTAAACCTATCTGTGATGGCCTCTTTCACCTTTACAGGCCCTGTTCTTCTTATACGCCATGTACCACCATGCACCCCTTTGAATAACTTCAGACCAGGCTTAGAACAGTTATAATGATTTAACGGAGCTCGCTAAAACATTACAGTGTCAAAAATAACATTCACGGATTACTCCTAGCTAACTATCTTGGTTTGTCCAGGCATACCATTGCAGGTAAAGAATGCAGGTGAATGCCCTTGGAGCCCTTGAGCTGGACCTTTTTGCTTCCCATGTGGTTCTACTGGTGACTCCTGAACCCAACCTTTCACCTATTTATATACAGACCAGGGTGGAGGGCAGAACCCAAAAAGCCCGGAAAAACTCAGATCCCAAATTAACCCACTCCCTACCTGGGCAGTCTAAAACTAACTGAACAATAACTCAACATTTGTGGGCTCATGTCTACAAGCTTAGATTATTGTTTTTTCATATCTCCTCACAGTGCCATTAACTTATATATGACCTGCTATTATAGTATTCAAATCTGTACAGAATTCTTCTATTATTGAGTTAGTTATATATTTCATTGTACAACTTATTTATGGATTTTTTTATTTTTTTTTTTGGTTATATTATGTCACTAATTTTAAACTATATATAGAATAAATTCTTTAAACATCATAGGGTAATAGCAAATACTTTGTACCATCTGCTGTATAAGAGAAGATTATCAGCCAAAGGAGAAACGCTTCTTTTGAAACAGGTTGGCCTTCTCAGGCACCTGCACGGCTAATAAAAAAAGACACTGACTGATTTACTACTGTTCTTTCGATTAAAGATGAAAGATAAAAGAGTTGTGTACTCTTTGTATCATGGGGCACACTGAGATTGGGGGTTCTAGTTACAGGATTCCAAGGAGGATCAAGGAAAACTGGAAAGACTTGAAGAATTCAATCCTGTACCATCTTCAACATATGCAACTTATTTTTAGCACAGCAGAGTACGTGGAATTGAGGGTTTCATGTGGATTGGAATTTTCTTTGAATTTCGGAAGATTAAACACATATACTGTATATACAAGCACAGGAATTCATAAGACAGAAACTTTCCAGAGATCCTTCTATGGATAGCATTCATAGGTTTAAATCGGACAAGAACTTCTCCCATCTCTTAATGGTAGAGGAACAAAATATAAATGAATTTATAGCTTCCTTCAGATACATGATGAAGTAAAAATCAAGTTTAGGAACCAAAATTTCAGAGACCGTACAAAATTGCTAGTAATTTCCCCCTCAATGTGTTGAAAAGTGCATTCATCTAACATGTTCCTGTAAGGACTCTTTTACACAGACGTTACATTTTAAAGCAGCCTAAAAGCGCATTAACGCGCCTAAAGCATTATTGAACATTTATGATTTGTTGTACAGGCATTCAAGTTGTGCCAGACAAGTCTTCCCAAATGCCCTGTGTGTTTTTTTTTCTTTTACCATGCTAAAATGGGAAATGATCGCTTTTGACAAACGCACCGTAAATGCACTGCAAACGCCATAAGCGCGTTTACAGTACTTTTAAGGTGTGGTTGGGGTGTGTTTCAATAGAAGTGAATGGAGGCAGTTGCAAAGTGTCAACACTTGCTAAATTTTTGCCTCGCCTTGACGCGAAGCAACGCAAGTGCTGCAGTGTGAACAGCTCCGTCCACTCTCCATTGTAACAATTTTGAGTGGAATGAATAGCAGTTCAAGAAGCATTAAAAATGTGACCCAACCGCCTATTTTCAATGCCAGTGTGAAAGAGCCCTTTCTGCAACTTTTCATCCAAATAAGAGATGTCTCTGGCTATCCTTTTGATTTTAGAAAAAAAAAAAAAACCAAGAAGGGGCATTAACGGCTTTGTGACTTTTGATTCAAGTAACATTTTTTTCCCCTCAATGTTTGCAATTTATTTTCTGTGACTGATGCCCATGTTTACAAAAAGCAACAGATTCAGCATAGTTTGCAATTTTTTTTCTCAAACAGCACACAAGTTGCAAATTTATGCACAGAACTGCCCAGATAGCATAGTGTTGAATTGTAGGTCTGTTGACTTGCTGAACATTTTCATTGGCAAGTTGTACACTTGCAGAGCACTTGAAACACATGTTCTAGTTGACACGTTTCCAATTTGTAGCAAATTTCTGTGACAAGTATCTAGCAAGAGCAAAGTTGCAGTGGTGAGTCTACAACAAGAGCTCCTGCAAGTCTACAGCATGAAAATTCAGCCACAGTGACCCCCGTGGTGGGATGAATATTGCACAACATAACTGAACCAGAACTTGCAGCAGACTTGCAAAAGGTCGGCTTCCAACCAATGCGGCTAAGAAGCCACTTGGCTGTTATCCCAAGCAGCGGGAGGGGATGTCTCCCCTCCCACTGCTTTCTGTGGCTCGCCCGGGATCTTCCGTCCCACTGAGAGGCCCGAGCAACCAGCCAGCACGTCTGCGGCTTGCTGGAGACCCGAACGAAGCCAGAATCGGCTTCGATCAGGTCTCGGATCTAGTAATCTGGAAGCTATATCATGACATCACTTTCAGTTTACAGAAGACTTAAAGGCACCAAATTTTAAAAAATGACAGCATTCAAATTAGTCAAACTTGGCGTTTTGAATGCTTTTAAGTGTAAAGGAGGGATTTGGGGTCTTATAGAGTGTCATGGCAAAGGCAGTGAATACTTATGTACATGTGATTTATTTCCTTTTTTATTTTTAATAAATTTGGAAAGACTTCAAACAAACTTCTTTTACTTTGTCATTATGGTGTATTGTTTGTAGAATTGTGAGGAAAATAATTAATTTAATCCATTTTGGAATAAAGCTGTAACATGGAAAAAGTGAAGCTTTGTGAATACTTTCTGGATGCACTGTATATAGTACAAATTATTGCCTGCTGGCACAATGACCGGTGTATGCAACAAGTGGGGGATCCCAAGTCAGCTTACATTATTTTAAATCTAATGTAATATGTATAGCATTGCATGCAGACTATATGCCAGCACTTGTATAAAATATTCATCTCCCGCTGGCAAAAGTGACAGGTGTATACAGCAAATGGGGATCACAGATACTGAAATGTTGTGGGGTATCAAAAGCAACAGTTACTTAATGTTAACACACACATTGGCATGTGAACAGCTGTGTGAAGTATGCAGTGTTCCTACTTAAAGCTGAACTCTGGGATTAACAATCATTGTAAAAATACAAGAGTCATGGGTATTCCTTATAGAATCTTGGTGTGCGTTCATCAAGAGCTTTGCGGTAATCTAGTATGAAATTTGGCCTCGGTGAAGGAGCTTTCCGTAATAAAGACCGGTCAATGCTGCTCTCTCTCCTTGTGCAGGGTAACTGGTCTTGTCTCCGACCCCTCCTGTAGTTTTCTGCATAGGCCTCTCCCACAGCTGGGTTTGCAAAGGTGTTTGGTGTGCACAAAGTGCATTTATATCCTTTGTGACTATTAAGGAAAATTTTTGTTGGTACTTGTGTGGATGAAACACTGCCCACTGAAACAATAGTAGATATATAAAGTGTCTTAAATTACTTAATCAATCTGCATTATGGAAATCTAACCGATCAATTGAAAGTCGCTATGAATTAGTAAAAAGCAATTCTTAAGTGGAACGTGAATGATATTTAGGGTTTACATTTTATTAATATTGACTTCAATAGTGCAGCAATTATCTTTATCTATAGGGCTCCATGTGTGGAATACAGGGTTTGCATCATATTGGAGTTGTATAAAGTACTCGAAACCCATACTTGAGTAAAAGTACAAGTGCTCGATCAAAAAGTGACTTGAGTAGAAGTACTAAAGTATTCAACATTTTTTGTACTTAAGTATTGCAAGTAGTTTTTTTAAAAATGCTGCTACTCAAGTACTGAAAGTAAAAGTACAAGTACTGTGTTATGTAGTTATTAAAGAAAGAAGTCAAAAGTTTGAACATCATATTGTTTTTTATTATTTCAAATGCAGCTTTTATTTATACATACAGTAGCATTTATTTTCGCATGCGCTGATAATACACATGTTTTGAGCTTCATGAAACCTGCCATCTACTGTTCTGGCAGTGGTAATTTTTATAATAGTAAGAGTAACTATGCAGCACAAAAAAAATATATCGGAGTAGAAGTATTGAAATCATTGAAAAAATGTAGTGAAGTAAAAGTGGAAGTAGGAGAAAAAAATTCTACTCCAGGAAAGTACAGATACCGCCTTTCGGTACTTAAGTACAGTAGTGAAGTAGTTCTACTTAGTTACTATACATCTCTGCATCATATTTAACAATCAAAATCAAGAAGTGGTAATTGAAATATGATCTATGAATTAGGGAAAGGTGGATGATTAGAAGGTCCACCTCCTTCATTCAAAGAATGTGTTTTATACATAGAAACTATAATACGACTTCTATAAGTAGGGGGCAGGGTATATTTGGCACGCTTGTCGAGTGCCTGCCACAGATCAGTTGGCTCCGGAAGAATATGGCAGCATAGGTGTAGGGGATTGGAGGATAAAGATTTCAACGAATGCAGGAGCCAGTAATACAAGGGACATTGAATTAATAGTAAGTCATGTCCCTTGCACTGATTTTTTAAATATTTGCCTAAACTAAGGCTGGCCATTGATGGATCGTTTTTTGGATTCCCCCAGCCACATAAGCTCGCTGGATTCAGGAATCCTCCCCACTGTGCTATTGTATTCCTATAGCGGGGATTCCTCTGCTGTCAGAATATACTGAACAGCACTGTAGCCAATTGGCTGCAGCCCACTGATTGAAAACATTTCCCAATATCTTGTTCAACAGAAGTCAACCATTAGATTAACTTCTGTCCAAACTGGAACAGCCATAGACGGATTAAATACATCTGGTTCAGCAAGCACTGGGCAAATTTTGACCTGTCTATTGCCAGTTATAGGCTAAAATCCAGTAAAGTCCCTTCTATTGCTCTCAGCTTCCTCTGACTACCTGTTAGAGGGTGGCTATGTTTGTTCTCCATGGTCTTCAGCTGGCCATACATACACTGAAGCCGGCCATACATGAATTGACATCCATGGGTCGAAATGCGTCTGAATTTCAATCTACAGCAGCCTTTTTCAACCAGGGTGCCTTGATGTTTCTTCAGAAGTGATTTAGCAAAATGCCTAAAAATTGCCCAAAGATTGTACACAAGCCTGTGTGTGGATGAAGCCTGCCTTTTAGTTAAACAAAGCCACAGATTTCCATTGTGCACCATTACAATCTTCTAGCTGTCAACGTCTTAACAACCAATGGCATCATCAGTTGATATAAAAGATGTCAGTCACCTGCACAGTATCTTTATATCCCCCTCTCCTGCCCCTAACCATCAGTGTTGGGGTCACATTAGCTGAGTGATGGAGAAAAACAGAGGGAGAAGAGAAACATTGGGATACTAGTCAGTACCTTTTTGCAAAAGTGTATTTGCTTTAGAAGAATAAATCACCTCTAACATTGGGTGTCCTTCGTGTGTGGATGTTGCTGCATTATGTAAAGCTATTAGAATAGTCTTTATATTTTGGAATGGGGTCCCTCAAGACTGTCCATACCTTTTAAAGGGTGCCTCAAGATTGTCCTTAAGTTTTAAAGGGTGCCTTGACTGAAAAAAGGTTGAGAAACACTGATCTACAGTATGTGTTGGCAGAAGATCGATATGTCTACAATTAGCCTGTCAGGTTTTTCCCAATCGATCAGTGCCACTAGTTATAGCCGGCAACACTGGTCATTGTATTCTGACACCAGAGAAGGCTTCCCGTCGTCAGAATACAATACCACAGAGGGAAGGATTCCCCCATCCACCTCAAATGTGTGGATGAGAGAATCATTTTTGATTGCACAAAAAAATATGATCAATGTATGGGCTGCCTTACTGTATGTAGGAACATAGCCACCTTCTCTTGCTCACTGCCAAGATGGACTATAAACGATGGGATTTGTAGTGCGTATAGAGCAGTGCATATGATCGCAACTAACGTGCACTGCTTATTCCAAACTAGTGGAAGTGAGGGGCAAAGTTACGTTTTTGGAGCTCACAGGGCACAATACAAGGAGCCAGAAAAGCACAGTAAAGCCTGGTACACACAAAGAGATTATTGGATGAATAATCGTCCATTTTTTTTTTTTGCATGCTAGTCTCATATCGAAAATGAAGAGGTTACTCAACTTATGAAAATTTTCATATGATAGAATACAACTTCGGAAATGATGTAATGTGTTTAATTGTTTTGTAATGTATTCTTTAGTTTCTGAGCATGCGTAGTCTTGCTCTTATGATTTTTTTTCAGACAAAAACTGTACCAATTAAATGAAAATCAGATGTTGTGTTCTTTTACGATAAAACTTTTCTAGCCTGCAACTTCAGGTTTTGTCATCCGAAAAGTCTGAATCAGCTGTCGAAAGCACTATACTAACCACCAATTTTTTTCTGCTGATCTTCTTATTGTGTGAATGGGCCTTAAGAAAAAAAATTATGATAAATAGACAACGGGCCTATTAAAGTGGAACTTTAGTTAGAAAAGCAAGTCTTGATACATCACTTCATGCTGGCCCCTTTTGCAGGTAATAGTTATGCAAAACATTAAAAATAGGTCCCTATGCTGTGCAAAATCCAGTAAAACACTATCTCAACCTGCTCTGCACATGCTCAGTCGCTTCTATTCTCGGCACTGTGCCTAAAATCAGAGCCACTAGAGGGCGATCATCTGACAGCATTAAGATTTACTGTTGCTGAAGGGGGAAGAAAGCAACAGGAATAACACAGACTGTGTGGAGGAAACACAGATTAAGAAGAAAGAAGAGAAAAGCAGGAGAGGTGACAGGACAAGCTGTCAGGGAGACACAAAAGAGGTAAACTTACAATAATAGTGTCCTCTCTTATCTACCTGATATTTTCTCCTTCCTCCCTCATGGCAGCCTGTGGATGTCAGCACTGTAAAATTTCTGGCAGCTTTCCTCTTTATCTGAGCCAAGACATACAATCAGTGCCAGAAATGTACATATTTTATTCTTAGAAAGTGACATTTCCAATAAGGAAGTGACTGCTCTGGGCTGCAACAAAATGGCGGCATCCAGCAAGAAGAAACAGGAGCAATGCTGGAGGCAATTTACAGCACACACTAATTTTGGTAGAATAATTATTAATGTGGAAGGTATGTACTTTTGTTAAAGAACATTAATTGTTATCAATCTCTTATGGGTAAAGCTCCACTTAAAGTAGTGGATGTGTATGGATTACTTTTGAATAAGGATATTGTTTAGTGTCTCTTTAACCACTTGCCTACAGTGCACTTTCAACCCCTTCCTGCCCAGGCCAATTTTCAGCTTTCAGCGCTCTCACACTTTGAATGACAGTTTCGTGGTCATGCTACACTGTACCCATATGAAATTTTTATCATTTTTTTCACACAAATAGAGCTTTCTTTTGGTGGCATTTAATCCCCTCTGGGTTTTTTTTTTTTCTTACAAAAAAAAGAAAAAGACAGAAAATTTTGAAATAAAAAAGTTTTTCTTATTTTCTGTGAGTAAATTTTGAAAATAAATACATTTTTCTCCTTCACTGATGTGAGCTGATGAGGCGGCACTGATGGGCACTGATAGGCTGCACTGATGGGCACTGATGAGGTGGCACTTATGGGCACTGATGAGGTGGCACTGATGAGCACTGATAGGCGGCACTGATGAGCACTGATAGGCGGCACTGATGGGCACTGAGAGGTGGCACTGATGGGCACTGAGAGGTGGCACTGACGGGCGGCACTGATGGACACTGACGGGTGGCACTGATGGGCATTGACGGGTGGCACTATGGGCACTGATTGTGGGCGCTGATGGCGGGCACTGTGGGCACTGATGGTATGTAGTAATTGGCACTTTATTTAAATTTTGTGATGATCAGTGCCCTGATTACTTGTACTTGTCTCCCCTATGAGGAGGAGCCGCTGATCGGCTCTCCTCGCCTCACACACTGACAGTGTGAGGCAAGGAGAGCCGAATAACGGCACTTTCTCATTTACATGTGACCGGCTGTGATTGGACACAGCCAATCACATGGGTAAAGAGTCCTGTCATTGACTCTTTACCGAGATCGGGATCGCGCCGTGTCCTAGCAACACGGCGCAGTCACGATCGCCGCTCCGCGCGCCCCCGGGGGCACGCGAGAGAGGCTTTTCTGGTGCGCCGTCATATGACGGCGTCTCAGGATAATTGCTACACCGCTCCGCCGTCATTTGACGGTGGGCGGGTAGTATGTGGTTAAAGTGGAACTTTACCCATAACAACTTGCTTCTTGCTGGAGGCTCCCATTTTGCTGAAGCCCAGAGCCCCCAAACAGCAGTAAATCATAAAGTAGAACTAAATCCGATTTAACGGTTTAAAAAAACAGTTACATTCCTGGAACGCCAGGATTGCTAACTGTCACATTTACTCGTGTCCTCAACCAAACTGTCAAACCATCAAATGGCTGGTGTCATAACTAATCACATTTGCAGCATCATGGCAGTTGCAGTTTAAACAGAACCAGTGTCCTTGGCTGTAAAGGATAGGAGTGTTGAAAGTGGAGTTCCAGCCTGGGAAAAAAAAATTAAAAGTCAGCAGCTACAAATACTGTAGCTACTGACTTTTAATATAAGGACATTTACCTGTCCAGGGATGTCCACACCCCAAGCGGATCCACCCATCAGCTTAGGGTGCAGGCACGGGCATTGCAAGTTAGGGAAACCGGCAATGAAGCCCTCAGGCTTCACAGCCAGCTTCCTACTGGGCATGATTGTGTCGCGTAATGCTTTCTGAATGGTCCTGTCCTCTTCTGGGACACACACAGGTCCCAGAAAGCAGTGGGGGGGGGGGGGGGGGAGAGAGGGGGGTAGGAGGGCCGGATCCAACTGCGGAAGTGACGTACCTAGCTCCAGCGACATAGGACAGAAGTTCCAAAGAAAAAATGCAAAAAAGTACCAAAAAGAAAAAAAAAATCCAAAAAGGGGGGGTGGGGTGGTCAATTGTTTGAGACCGAGTTGTCTTTTTGCCTGGAACTCCGCTTTAATTCTGCTTTAACCACTTGCCACCCTCCCACCGTCAAATGACGGCGGAGTTGAGCGGCTCTCGCTCTGGGGCGCGCGGGGGCGCGCAGCGTGGCGATCATGGCCGCGCCGTGTTTCTAGGACACGGCCCGACACCAATCTTGGTAAAGAGCCAATGAAGTGGCTCTTTACCTATGTGATCGGCTATGTCCAATCACAGCTGGTCACATGTAAATGAGGAAGTGCCGTTATTCAATTCTCCTCACCTCACACTGTCAGAGTGTGTGGCGAGGAGAGCCAATCAGTGGCTCCTCCTTGAAGGGGAGTACAAGACAAGTAATCAGGGCACTGATGATCAGTGCCCTGATTACAACACAGTAAAATAAACGCACCAGACTAACATAAAACCATGGCACATCAGTTAACCCAATCATTACCAATCAGTGCTCCCAATCAGTGTCAGTCAGTGAACCCAATCAGTGCTCATTAGTGATGCCAGTCAGTGCCTGCTCATCTGTGCTGCCCATCAGTGCCCACCAGTGCCACCCATCTGTGCCCACCAGTGCCGCCAGTCAGTGCCCATCAGTGCCGCCCATCAGTGCTGCCTATCAGTGCCCATCAGTGCTGCATATCAGTGCCACCTATCAGTGCTGCATATCAGTGCCACCTATCAGTGCCCATCAGTGTGGCATATTAGTGCCACCTCATCAGTGCCACCTAATCAGTGCCCTTCAGTGCCACCTCATCAGTGCCCATAAGTGCCACCTAATCAGAGCCCATCAGTGCAGCCCATTAGTGCCCATTAGTGCCCATCGGTGCCGCCTTATCAGCGCACACCAGTGAAGGAGAAAAATTACTTATTTACAAAATTTACTGACAGAAACTAAGACAAATTTTTCTATTTTCTTTTTTTTTTTTTTTTAGTAAAAAGCTAGTTAAAGTTTAAAATTTAGTTAAATACCACCAAAAGAAAGCTCTATTTGTGTGAAAAAAATTATAACATTTTCATTTGGGTACAGCATTGCATGACCGCGCAATTGTCATTCGAAGTGTGACAGCGCTGAAAGCTGAAAATTGGCCTGGGCAGGAAGGGGGTGAAAGTGCCCTGTATTGAAGTGGTTAAGGCTGTCAGCAGATCGGCCTCTACAAACTCAACAGTGCCTAAAAATGGGAAAGCAACTGAGCATGTGCAGAACAGGGTAAAACAGTGTATTACTGGATTTTAAACAGTATAGGCACTTATTTTGAATTTTTTACATAGCTATACCTGCAAAAGACCCGGCCTGAAGTCATCTAGCAGGACCTCATTTTCTGAATAAAGTTCCACTTTAAAGTTGGGTTCCACCCAAAAGTGGAAATTCCGCTCATTTGCTTCCTCCCCCCTCTGGTGCCACATTTGGCACCTTTCAGGGGGAGGGGGGAATGGGTACCTGTTTTTGACAGGTACCCTTCCCCAATTCCCGGGAGAGGGTGCTGTCCCTCGAAAGTTTGGCCCCCTTTTCCTTCCCCTGCCGCCAAGCCAATCCGAATGCGCAGCGCGCATGTGCATTAGGGACCCGCCCGTGAAGCCTCAAGGCTTCACTGCCTGGTTTCCTCACTGGCAATGGCGGTGGCAGCATCCGACAGCCGATGAAAACATTGGCTGGGGTGCCGACATCGCTGGACTCCAGGACAGATAAGTGTCCTAATATTAAAAGTCAGCAGCTACAGTATGTGTAGCTGATGACTTTTAATTTTTCGAGGGGGGGGGGGGGAGGCTGGAACACCGCTTTAAGTTTATGGTTTATTTTGCTGGCTTCTTTTACCAATATTCACTGATTCTGAAAGACAAGGTGCAGTACTCATTTCTTTGCTCCTTTGCAGGTTAGGGAAATGTTAACACTGGTAACAGCTGCTATTTTAAAACAAATCCTGGATTAAAGGGTTAGTGACAAGCCTTGATTGGGTTAGCGCCATCTACAATGAGCTGCTCTCATGGATTGATTCTTACGAAGAATATTAAAACAAGTTGGCTGTTTTCAGTGATTAAACCTGCACGATAGGGGTTAACAGAAGAGCTGCCATCTCCTGAGACACAAATATAGAGGTTCATGACTAATAGGCCTCATGCACACTGTATGTTTTTACAGCGGCTGTTTTTTGGCATCAGTTGTTTTTTTCTACAGCCAATAAATGCCCCAGCATGTTGTCCTATGTTGTGTTAACCAAATTAAAACGTAAAAGTGCAGCGCTAAATCAGTGAACAAATGTATGAACATATATAAATGTAAATTCATATAACCAATGTAAAAAAATTCATAAGTGATTTCAAAGGGTATGCAGAAATGAAGTAGTGCCTCCAATTCATAAGTGAAGAAAAGTCGTGTGATTAGAAAATTAGAAATTGGATGCGCTCACCGGAGGGTATGGACCCAGGATACCTTATAGTATGTGGGCCATACAAGCTGGTAGATGGTATAATTCCCAAACGGTGGCTGGAACCCTCGATGTTAAAGCAGAGTTCCAGCCTCACACACTCACCTGTCCAACGGTCCAGCGATGCGGCCGCCCGAAGCCTCGCTCTTCTCCCTCTCTGCTCTGCGGCGCCGGCATCACTGGTGTGGGCACCCGGCTGTGACAGTTTGCGGCTTCACAGCCGGGTACGCACTGCGCATGCGCGAGTTGCGCTGCGCGTCGTGATTGGCCGGCAATCTTCTGGGACCTCTGACATGTCCCAGAAGATTGCAGGGAGGGAGGGGGAGAGGAGAACTTCCGCTCAGGGCGCCGCGGCGCTCCGAGCAGAAGTGGGAGCGGGTACCTGTCAAAACTAGGTACCCGCTCCCCCCCAAAAAAAAATGACATGCCAAATGTGGCATGTCAGGGGGTTAGAACTACCTAAAGCGGAAGTTCCACTTTTGGGTGGAACTCCGCTTTAACCTTCTTAGCGGTATTCCCGAGTGTGGCTCGGGGCTACATTTCACAGGCAAAAGCGGTTACCCCGAGCCACACTCGGGGTACCGCCAGAAGCATCGCTGGATCCTGTAAAAGAGGTTACTTACCTTGTCACCAGGATCCAGCGATGTATGCGAGCGGTATGCGGCGGTGGATCTTCCTCCCGATCGTCTCCGTGCCCCGGCTTCCGACGTTCGCAGGGGGGTGGAACCGGCAGCAAATTCAAATGTAAAACACACCAAAAACACTGATACCATTCGAAATAAAATAAATTCACATTACATTGCCCCCCAGTGCCCTTTCCTGCAGTTTTACTGTACTTTTTATGTATGTATGTATATATATATATATATATATATATATATATATATATATATACGTATACATACATACTTTAACTTATTTATAGTTTTTTATTATATTAAAATTTATGATTTTGTGTTTCAAACTTAATCATACCCAAGATGTTATAAAGAAGAACGCACAGTAATAGGCTGCTCATTTTCAAGAATTACATGCAAAATAATGGTACCACTTTCAGCACCTAAAATCCAAAAGAATCATACTGCCAGGGAGGTTAAGAAGAGGTGGCCAGAGAGTCTCGTGTAGGAACTTGCAGGTCTCTCACAGTAATACATGGAGGAACAAGCTAGACAAAGCCGACATAGTGTAAAACTGCTAAAACTTTATTTTGCATAAAAAGTCAAAGACACATTTACAAGTATCCAATGCAAATAAGCAGGGAATATACAGAGATTGATGGCATTCACGACAATCCTAATGTGTTTCCTCTAATAAGACATCATCATAGGAAGCTGCCATCCATGTTGTCCTACGTGTCCATGCACACATAGGCTGTTTTCAGCAGTTTTTGGCAGGGGCGTTTTCTGGCTGTAAAAAAAAACAGAAAACTAGTGGGTTTTGAGTGGCGTTTTTCAGCTGTAAAAATGCTCTAAAGTCTATAAATGCCAAAAAAACACCATTTAGCATTTATTGCTTTTTTTAAAACCTGGGTTCTGTTTCGAGATGTCGTTCATGGAACATAGCCTGGGTTCACACTGGTGCATGCTGAACACCGCATGTGATCTGCACCAAAAACGCACTGCATTCCTGTGCACATTACATGTGATGTCTGTGCGATGCAATTTGACTTGTATATTTTGTATGGCTCAAATCGCATCACATTTGCACCAAAATGTTGTAGGACCCTTTTTTTCTCCACAATTAATTGCATTGCATGGGTGTGAACACCCATGTGATGGGATTCTGGCAAGCACACTGCATTTTACAACCTGTTTCAGGGTATTGTCCATGGAACATGAAGCCCTCGTTGACATTGTGCCGATTTGGCATGCGATTTGTCGTGTTGAATTGCATGTCAAATCGGAGCCTATTGCGGGTAAAGACACCGGTTCACACTGAGGGCAGGTTTGAAATCATTCAGCTGAACGCGCACAGTTTCAAACTCGCATGTCAGTACGAGTTTGGTGGCAATTTGACAGACATTTGTACGGGTTCATGCACAGATGTTTATTGAAATCGCCCTGAATTTGCCAAAAATAGTGCAGAAACTTTTGGGAATCGGTGCAGCGCCGCAAAGTCAGGGTTGCACCAATTCGGTCAGTGACGTTGCCGGCAATAGGCTCTGATTTGGCATGCGATTTGACATGTCAAATCTGCCTGATGTGAACAGGGGGGCTTAATGTTCCATGAGCGACACCCCAAAACAGATTGCTAAATGCAGTGAGCTTGACAGAATCACACTGCATAGCTGTTCACACCTTTTTTTTATGCGCAGTGTTGCAAAACTACAATGAAAAAACCTGATAAGTAAACCAAAAAAGTGCATGTGGAACACACACAAAAAAGTGCACTTAGGGGGTTGCTTTTGTCCACCCCCGAAGGGATAGGACCTCTACCCTGATCCCCTGGGGCGCAAGGCTTCTGACAGGGACAAAGGGTTCCAATGGTCTGCCTAGCCAGAAGGCCTGGCAGACCCCGTTCTTCTAGGCAGCCGAAGAATGGATTACACAGAAGGCCTGGCAGACCCCGTTCTTCTAGGCAGCCGAAGCCACGCATAGGTGTTCACACCCATGTGATGCGATTTTGATGCACGGAAAAAAGGGTCCACATTTGCACCAAAATGTTGTAGGACCCTTTTTTCCCTGCACCTATCTTATCTCATGGGTGTGAACACCCATGCCATGCAATTCTGGCAAGCATTGCATTGTGGGAAAGTGTGGGTTACTAAAATAACAGAGAGCTAAAAACGCCAAAAAAACGCTAAAAATAAAATGCCAAAGCTACTGGTGTTTTTATTACATCCAGTGTGCATGAGGCCTTAAAGATAACAATATTACCATAGTAATGATCAGCCATAGAGAATGTCTTATTTATATAAGTGAAATGACACTGGTAGCTGAGGTAAGAGGTTTAAAAACGTCCAAAACCTCCCAATGCAGCTACATCTCAGTGGGCTGTCAGACTTTGTTAATGAATGGATTACACAAATTGCCATTATCTGCAACACTACAATGCCAGGTGTTACAACAGGCGCACTAGACCCGGAAGTGAGTGTAGCGTAAGCCGGCATGACGTACGTAGAGCAAAGACTACATTTCCCAGGTGGCCCCGGGTGCAGAGCATCAGTCATATTGATGAGAGAAGAGAACAAGAGTGGTACTGCGGGCCTGAGCATCTGTGAGGCGGACTTAGGGGAGGACGTTCAGTACCGGGGACAATACAACGTGCCGAGATCTGTAATGTTTTTTTATACACTTGACTTTTCGGAATAAATAGCGGCTGTTAGCATGTGTGAAGCGTGTGTTAGTTGTACTAAGGATAGTTAATTATAGAGTAATGTGTAATGAGTGTGTGTCATTGAATGGAGAATACTAGAAATATGATGGTGTGGAAAAGTACTATTATGGTGTGGGTTTGTCATGTGAGTATTCATATATATTGATAGTTCTCGGATGGATGCACACTGCACACCTCCAACAAGTGCAGCCGCTGACACTGTCATTGTGTCCTGGTGTGAGATGCTGCATTTCCTTCCTACTCTACATATCATCTACAATGTTACATCTCTGTTACATCCTACCTAATTCTTACTACGTTTGTCACCGATCCTTTCTAATAGAAATCAGAACAGTAATTAAAGTGCACCTTTATTGCCCAAACCCATAAATACACAGCACTGCCTGTCCATCCTTAAATTCATTAGTACAATCAGATCATTTTGGGCAAACTTACATTTTATTTTTCTACTTCCTGGTTTCCTTAGAGCACTGGCCTTACATAGCTCAGGCCTTACAGGTGCATCCTGGGAAGGCTACGTCACCAGTACCTTTCAGGGCGATCTTGCTTGACCTCACACACGTGGTGTATGAGATTTGGGGTGGCTTGGTATTGAACAGTAACAAGTTGTGCCAGATCCCATACAGCAATGTCATTGGTGGGCCAACACACAACAAGGAAGAAGAAGCTGCCCATTGATAATGTCTTATTTGAATTATGGCATTAGCATGTGGCAACCCAGTAAGGGGCCGTTAGCACTACCCACGTGCTAAACACTCCGTTTTGTGGGCTGCAGTGATGAAGGTTTTAGTACATCAATTTCCTTTTTTTTGTTTGCACATAAAGTGACGAATTTATTTATGTCTCCTGCACTGCAGGGCATTGCTGTGTGCTTCTGTGCGGTGACCTGTTGTGCCTACCTGTGTGCTGGGGTAAAGTGATGTCCATTGATTTCTATGTGTTGACTAGCGTTCATCCAGTGCAGAAACACGCCAGTCACTGAACTATGTGTGGATGGGTCTTAAAGCAGGAGGCAAGCAGTTGTCTTTGCATGTATTTATTTATTTATTTACAGTACTGTTAGGTCTAAGTGCCCATTCACACTACCGCGACTTGTCAGGCGACTGGTCAGCCTGACAAGTCGCGGTCCATGCAGTGCTACAGGAACCGTTCTAATAGGAGCGACTCAAGTTCCTGTACTACTTCGGGGCAACATCGGAGCGACTTGCATTGACATTCATTATATGAAGTCCGTGCAAGTCGCGCCGAAGTCGCGGTGCACGCGACTTCACAGGTCGCCCCCAAAGTCGTGCCACGGTAGTGTGAACCAGCACCTATGCACACTGGACGTATTTAACACTGCTTTTAGTGGCGTCTGTTTTTTTTTTTTTTTCTGCCTTTAACTGCCCCTGCATGTTAGCCTATGTGTATATGCACGGATAGGAGTTTAGAGTCAGGAAAGAAAACCCACTGCCAGTGTACCCAGGAGCTCTAGTGTTTTGGTAGAACAAAATGCTTGATGCGTCTAAACGCGTGTGGAAGGGGCCTACTCACCCTGCATGCAGGGGCACCACTCTCATGTACAGGCTAAGTAATGCCTGGGAACAGGCAGGGTTGTGGTCATATGGTTTCAAAATTAAGGCGGGTTAGAAGTGAGCCATACACCTTGTGCAGCTGTGTGAACACTGACCCCCTCGATACCGGAGGACCCCTCACCCATGCCTGGTACAATTCTCCACTGTCTGGCCGATATTACATTCCTATAAGTTCATGCTCACCCAAAGCAACTACACAAGTCCACCAACTTCTCTGCTGAGGTAACCCGTTGCGATGGCCTTCTGTTCCTTCCTCAGGCCCTGTTCTCCTAGATGCGCCATATACCAGCATGCACCCCTTGTAGTAACTTCAGGCCATGCATTTAAAAGGTTAACAGCTTCACTTATGTTCATGCAATAGTACAGTCCATAGAACACAACAGGCCCACTCTAACTGGCTAATACAGAATGCCCAGGCATACCTTTCCTTTCCTGATAGTAGTCCATACAGTATTTGGCCTTAGCAGGTAGGTTCTACTTGCTGGTTACTCAAGGTTTCATCCTGTACAGCGGGCCCCTTGTCTCTCTTCCCATGTGGCCATTTTGGACTCCCCAAACCCAGCCTCCCCCCCCTATTTATATGCAACACGGGGTGGAGAGTGTAGCCCAGAAAAGCCATGGAAAAATGTAGAACCCACATTAACCCTATGCCACCCAGGCAGCCCTGATTAACCATAGCACTGCTTTGAGGCACCTGACTACATGCGTGGTAACAATAGACCCAATTAGCCCTTGAGGGTTATTTCATTTTAGAGGTCAGGATAAATTATTATCTTGGCAAATGAAAATAATTAATGCTCAAGCGCTTGGTGTACCTAAACGTTACACGCGTTTACAAGTGTCATGCATTTTTTACTGCCAAAACGCTGCTGCCAGGAGGAAAGGTGTCTAGGAGAGATGGCGAAACATCCTGTGTGCTTGAGGCAGCTATAAAGTTCTAGCCATTTTAGTTTCTGCTTTAGATAAACTGGGGAAGAATTTACATTTTTTGTAAGGTGTTTGCATTTGTCTGTAATTCCATTCAGTAGATTTCCTGTCCCTTTGACAGAAAAGAGGATTGTGAATATCCAAAAGGCATGAACACAGGTAAAATACCTGTTCAGAAGTTCCAACACTTTCCCACTCCCCTAAAAATGTGTCTCTATTGGAGGGATTGTCTATCATTTTCTGTCCTGGCAGGAAGTTAAGACTCTTTCAACCCAGCCTGCACACATATTGCAATGTTTTGCGTGTACATTCTAGTGTCCATTATAAAGGGCAATGTGATTCGTTGTTACTATGCATCATACTGTTTACTTTTTGTGCATGGGAATATTAAGTATTTCGTTATCATGCAGTGTGCATCTGTGACTGATTGGCTTTCTGTTTTGTCTGTGTGTCAGGTAGGTGTTAGACCTTTTTTCTCTATCGACCATTGACAGACGCAGCAGCTATGCTTCTTGACTATTGGGCCATGCGCCATCCACAGGAGTAGCACTAGGCAGTGAAAAAAATTCACTGACACGCCTACAGGGGCTGTCCCCCACAGTCCTTAGACAGAATGATACGTTTGAGCCGACTCACAAGGTCAAAGCTCTATTGGTGGCTTCAGTCGCCTGCCCTGAGTCAGGGCACGTCCTTTCTACCGCTGCTGTGGATGGTGGTCACCACAGATACCAGCCTGTCGGGCTGGGGCGGAGTGCTGTACAACGTCTGTGCCCATGGAGTCTGGTCAACAGAGGAGTCTTCTTTACCGATAAGTGTAATGGAACTCAGAGCAATCAAGCTTTGTCTGATCTATTGGACAAATCGGCTGCGCGGTCTCCCATTTCGGATTCAATCGGACAATGCCACGGCTGTGGCCTACATCAATCATCAAGGGGGCACAAAGAGTGCTGCCCAGGAGGTGACCGAGATTCTGATGTGGGTGGAAGGGTAGGTTCCTGCTCTCTCCGCAGTTCACATGCAAGGGGATTACCTGAGTTGTCAGGTTCTGGATCACGGGGAATGGTCCCTTCATCAAGAGGTATTTGGTCTCCTGTGTGTCCGTTGGGGGACCCCAGGAGGTTGATGGGTTTGCATCTCGGCTAAACAAAAAGGTGCAAAGGTTTGTGGCCAGAGCTCGAGATCCTCAGGCCGACGCCACAGACTCATTGGTAGCTCCTTGGAGCCAGTATCGGCTGATTTATGCCTTTCCTCCGTTACAACTGTTGTTGAGGTTTCTCTGCAGGATGGCGGTGGAAAATGTTCTGGTGATTTTGGTGGCTCCAGGCTGGCCTCGTCGGTCTTGGTACGCGACCTGGTAAAGATGGTCGTCAAGCCTCCCTGGCGGTTGCCTCTGAGGGAGGACCTGCTGTCTCAGGGGCCGATCTTCCATCCTGCTTTACGGTCACTGGCTTTAACGGCATGGCTGTTGAAGACCAGGTGCTGAGAGATAGAGGTCTCTCTGAGTCCTACCCTGCAGAGGGCTAGAAAAGCGATTTCCAGAAAGATTTATCATCGCACGTGGAAGATGTATATTTCATTGTGTGAATCGCAAAAATTGCACCCTTGCCTTTTTTCGGTGGCTAGGGTCTTGGCTTTCTTGCAGAAAAGAGTTGAGCAACGATTGGCCTTGGGCACGATCAAGGGCCAAGTGTCGGCCTTGGTGATATACTTCCAACCCCCAGTGGCTGCTAATACCTTAATTCGCACCTTTATTCAAGGGGTGCGTCATATGGCTCCTCCGAGAAGATCCCCCTTGCCTCCGTGTGATTTGACTTTGGTTTTGTCTATTTTTTAAAAGCCTCCTTTTGAGAATATTAGGGACATATCTCTGCCTTTGTTATCTCAGGAGGTTGCCTTTTTGGTGGCTATTACTTCTGCCCGCAGAGTATCTGAGTTGGCGGCGCTTTCCTGTCGTTCACCTTATTTGGTTGTCCACAGAGATAAAGTTGTTCTCCGACCTAATCCATCTTTTCTTCCTACAGTGGTGTCTGATTTCCATTTAAATGAAGACATTGTTTTGCCGTCACCTTGTCCTAAGCATCCAAGGAAATTGCCTTGCACTCTCTGGATGTGAATTGGGTGATCAGGGTTTACCGGTCGGCCACGGAGTCCTTTTAGCAAATCAGACTCTCTTTTGTCCTTATTGAGGGATCTCGAAAAGGTTTGGCTGCGTCCGCTGCGACTATATCTAGATGGATTAGGCAGACGGTTGTACAGGCTTATTCATTGAAGAGTCAGGTTCCTCCTTTCCCTGTGACAGCTCATTCTACCAGCGCGCTGATTGCCTCTTGGGCCTTTCATCATCAGGCCTCTGTTACTCAAGTGTGTAAGGCGGTGACTTGGTCATCTGTGCATACTTTTACAAAATTCTACAAGGTAGATTTGTTGGCATCTTCGGATGCATCCTTTGGCCTCAAGGTTTTGCAGGCTGCTGTTTAAAGTGACTTGTTTTTCTCTTTCAGGGGTTTATATTTTCTCTCTATGGGTAAGCCACGTTTAGCCTTTGGAAAAACGTTACCTGTTTTTTTCGTTGCATTCTTCCCACCACTCATGCCTACACTGCTTTGGGACATCCCAATGGTCAAGAAGCATAGCTGCTGCGTCTGTTAATGGATGGTAGAGAAAACTGGATTTTTGTGAGATATTACCGTAAAATCCTTTTCTCTGAAGTCCATTGACAGACGCAGCACCCGCCCCTCTGTTATGGGGATGGTTTGGGTCTTCTTTTCACTGCTTGCTATGAAACTGGCTTGTGGCAAAGTGTGTGTGGGGTTGTGCTGTGGGGGGACAACCCCTGTAGGCGTGTCAGTGAATTTTTTCACTGCCTAGTGCTACTCCTGTGGATTGCGCATGGCCCAATGGTCAAGAAGCATAGCTGCTCCGTCTGTCAATGGACTTCAGAGAAAAGGATTTTATGGTAAGATCTTACAAAAATCCAGTTTTACCTGGGCATACCTAAGCCTACATCCATGCGAAGGGCCGTGTTTGCCTGCATGGGATGCACAGGTGTCCCGCGCATCCTTGTGCCAGCAGTTCCATTTATGCCTATTGGAATGCAGCAGCTGCATGGACATAGCCACCGATCCCAGTTTGACAGCCTTGCAGGTGCGTGTCCCCGAACACAGACTCTGCATTCGGGGACATGCACCCACATTGATGGCAAATTGGGAGCAGCGGCTCTGTCCATGCAGCTACTGGGCCTGAATAGACATGATTTGGATTGCCTGCACGTGGATGCATGGAACACCTGTGCATCCTTTACAGGCAAACATGGCCCTTCACATGTATGCTTAATCACTTCAGCCCCAGCGACATATAGGTACATCGCAGGGTTGAAGTGGATGTACCGGTATGATGCCTGCAGCTGCTAAAAAGTCACTGGATTGTTTTTACCAGCGGTTGAAGGTGGTCATCCCCCGGATCTTCCCCGATCATCTCTATGGTATAAGAACCCTGGAGCGACAAGTATTTTATCACTTCTGGTTTCTCCATAATGTAAACTAGCCATTTTCGGCTTGGGAAACAATCTAAACAAACCGATCTTTATTTGATAATTTTTTTTAACCACTTGCCGACTGCCTTACGCCGATCTACGTCGGCAGTCAGCCCCTCACAGGCAAAGTGACGTAGGGCTACGTCACTAGCTTGTGAGGGTCTAGGGAGCGAGCGCGCGCCCCCGGAGGCGCGCTCCCGCGTGGTCACGGACCCCCCCGCGCGTGTGTCACTCGGCGATCGGCGGGGGAGAGGGAGAAAGTCAGGCGGCTTGTGTAAACAAGCCACCTGTCATTCTCCTCGGTGTAAAAACACTGATCACACGGATCTACTATGTAGATCCGTTGATCAGTGTCCTTACAGCTCAAGCCACAGCCAATCACAGTAGAAAGCACGCCCCTAGGGACACACACAGCCCCTCCCTCCCAAATAAAGTTAACCCCTTCACTACCAGTGTATTTTTACAGTAACAGTGCATATGTATAGCACTGCTTACTGTAGAAATGTCACTGGTAACCCCAAAAGTGTCAAAAATGTCAGTCAAGGGTCCGATCTGTCTGCCCCAATGTCGCAGTACCGCAAAAAAAATCGCAGATCGCCGCCATTACGCGTTAAAAAAAAAAACAACAAAAATGACAAAAATCTTTCCCTTTGTTAGTAAACGCGATAACTTTTGCGCAAACCAATCAAAATACGCTTTTTGCGATTTTTTTTTTTTTTTACCAAACATAGGTAGCATAAAACAAATTGGCCGAAAATGTTAAAAAATTTTGATTTTTACATTTTTTTGGGGGGGAATTTCATATAAAAAAATGTGAAAAATATTGCTATTTTTGCAAAATTGACGCTCTTTTTTTGTTTATAGCGCGTGATCAAAAAATCGCACAGGTGATCAAAGACCACCAAAAGAAAGCTCTGTTTGTGGGAAAAAAGGGCCAAATTTGTTTAGGTACAGCGTCGCACGACCACGCAATTGTCCGTTAAAGTCACGCAGTGCCGAATCGCAAAATACCCCCTGGTCGGAATGGGGGTAAAATCTTCCGGGGCTTAAGTGGTTAAGGGCAGAGAAGAGATCTGGGGTCTAATAGACCCCATATCTCTCAGTGAAGTGTACCTGTCACTGCCCATCCTATCACAAGGGATGTTGTTCAATAAAGTTGAAAGTTTGAACAATTAAAAAAGACAGTGTAAAATTAAAAAAATAAAATAAATGAATAAATTTTTTTTTTTAAACGCCCCTTCCTCTGTGCTCATGTGCAAAGACAAATGCACACGTCAATCCTGCATGCATATGTAAACAGCGATAGCACCACACATGTGAGGTGTCACCACGAACATCAGGTAAAGAGCAAAAATTCTAGTACCAGACCTGCTGTGTAAATCTAAAGTCATAACCTGTAAAGGCTTTTAATGTGTCGCCTATGGATATTGATGCACCATAGTTTTTTGCCGTTCCACCAGTTTTTGCAGCTTTAAAACGTGACATGTTTTTGTGTCTATTTACTTGGTGTAACATCTTTTATATTATACCAAAAAATTGGGTATTAATATTGTGTTAGTGTGCCCTAAAATTCATCAAAGTGTATTTTTTCCAAAACATTTGTGTTTGAAAAACCATTGTGCAAATACCAAGGGACATAAATAATTGCAACACCTACCATTTTATTTTCTAGGGCCTCTGCTTAAGAAAAATTTACAGTATCTCACAAAAGTGAGTACACCCCTCACATTTTTTTAAAATATTTTATTATATCTTTTCATGTGACAACACTGAAGAAATTACACTTTGCTACAATGTAAGGTAGTGAGTGTACAGCTTGTATAACAGTGTAAATTTGCTGTCCCCTCAAAATAACTCAACACGCAGCCAATAATGTTGAAACCGCTGGCAACAAAAGTGAGTACACCCCTAAGTTAACATGTCCAAATTGGTCCCAATAAGCCATTGTCCCTCCCCTGTGTCATGTGACTTATTAGTGTTTGAAGGTCTCAGGTGTGAATGGGGAGCAGGTGTGTTAAATTTGGTGTTATCGCTCTCACTCTGTCATACTGGTCACTGGAAGTTCAACATGGCACCTCATGGCAAAGAACTCTCTAAGGATCTGGAAAAAAAGAAATTTTACTGTACATAAAGATGGCCTAGGCTATAAGAAGATTGCCAAGACCCTGAAACTGAACTGCAGCACGGTGGCCAAGACCATGCAGCAGCTTAACAGGACAGGTTTCACTCAGAACAGGCCTCGCCATGGTCGACCAAAGAAGTTGAGTGCACGTGATAAGCGTCATATCCAGAGGTTGTCTTTGGGAAATAGATATATGAGTGCTGCTAGCATTGCTAAAGAGGTTGAGGGGGTGGAGGGTCAGCCTGTCATTGCTCAGACCATACGCCGCACACTGCATCAAATTGGTTTGCATGGCTGTTGTCCCAGAAGGAAGCCTCTTCTAAAGATGATGCACAAGAAAGCGTGCAAACAGTTTACTGAAGACAAGCAGACTAAGGACATGGATTACTGGAACCATGTCCTGTGGTCTGATAAGACCAAGATAAACTTATTTGGTTCAGATGGTGTCAAGCATGTGTGACGGTAAACAGGTGAGGAGTACAAAGACAAGTGTGTCTTGCCTACATTCAAGCATGGTGGTGGGAGTGTCATGGTCTGGGGCTGCATGAGTGCTACCAGCACTGGGGAGCTACAGTTCATTTAGGGAACCATGAATGCAAACATGTACTGTGACATACTGAAGCAGAGCATGATCCCTTCCCTTCAGAGACTGGGCTGCAGGGCAGAATTCCAACATGATAACAATCCCAAACACACCTCTAAGATGACCACTGCTTTGCTAAAGAAGCTGAGGGTAAAGGTGATGGACTAGCCAAGCATGTCTCCAGACCTAAACCATTTTGAGCATATGTGGGGCATCCTCAAACAGAAGGTGGAAGAGCGCAAGAGAGAGTCTCCAACATCCACCAGCTCCGTGATGTCATCATGGAGGAGTGGAAGAGGATTCCAGTAGCAACCTGTGAAGCTCTGGTGAACTCCATGCCCTAGAGGGTTAAGTCAGTGCTGGGAAATATTGGTGGCCACACAAAATATTGACACTTTGGGCCCAATTTGGACTTTTCCACTTAGGAGTGTACTCACTTTTATTGCCAGCATTGTAGACATTATTGGCTGTGTGTTGAGTTATTTTGAGGGGACAGCAAATTTACACTGTTATACAAGCTGTACACTCACTACTTTACATTGTAGGAAAGTGTCATTTCTTCAGTGTTGTCACCTGAAAAGATAGAATAAAATATTTACAAAAATGCGAGGGGTGTACTCACTTTTGTAAGATACTTTTTTTTCATATGTGTGAGAAGTGTGAGAAGGCCTGGTCTTAAAGTGTTTAAAGCGGAACTTTAGCCGTAACAGTTTGATAACAACAATTCCACAATAATAATTATGCTACTAAAATTAGACTGTGCTGTAAATTGCCTCCAGCATTGCTTCTGTTTCTTCTTGATGGAGTTTTCCATTTTGTTAACCACTTTAGCCCCGGAGGATTTGGCTGCTCAAAGACCAGGCCCTATTTTGCGATTCGGCACTGCGTGACTTTAACTTGCGCGGTCGTGCGATGCTGTGCCCAAATGAAATTGACGTCCTTTTTTTTTCCACAAACAGAGCTTTCTTTTGGTGGTATTTGATCACCTGTGCGATTTTTATTTTTTTGCGCTAAAAACAAAATAAGAGCGACAATTTTGAAAAAATAGCAATATTTTTCCAATTTTTTTATATGAAATTCTCAAAAAAAAATTTAAAAATCAAAATTTTTTAACATTTTAGGCCAATTTGTTTTCTGCTACATATTTTTGTAAAAAAAAAAAAAACGCAATAGGCGTATTTTGATTGGTTTGCTCAAAGGTTATTGCGTTTACTAACTACGGGAAAGATTTATGTCATTTTTATTGTTTTTTTTTAACTGGTAATTGCGGCAATCTGCAATTTTTTTTTTTTTTGGGGGACTGCGACATTGCGGCGGACAGATTGGACCCCTGACTGACATTTTTGACACTTTTGAGGGTACCAGTGACATTACTACAATAATCAGTGCTATAAATATGCACTGTTACTGTAAAAATTACACTGGCAGGGAAGGGGTTAACTTTATTGGTGATCAAGGGGTTAAGTGTGTCCCTGGGGCGTGATTCTAACTGTTAGTGGGCGTGGCTAGTGAAGTAATCACAGAGACATACGATCCTACATAGCAGGATTGCCCAGCAGCGGAAGACTGCCGCAGTAAATCCTCGTTAAGCGGTCGGCAAGTGGTTAAAGCCCAAAGCAGTCATTTTCCTATTGGACACTCTCACCTCTTCTTGGTCTCAAAAATCATATGTTGCTTTTTTTCAGTTAAAATTTGTAAATTTCCAGCCTTGATTGTATGTTTTGGCTCAGATAGAGAGGAAGGCCGAGAGCAGCTTTGCAGTGTTAAAGTTCACACTTCTGCTGAGGAGGGAGATATGAGAGAATATTACAGAGTGAGGACAAGATACTATCCTTGTAAGTTTAACTCTTTTGTGTCTCCCTTGCAGTAGAGTTTTTTCTGTCAACTCTCCTGCTTTTATTATCTCCCTTCCTAACATGTGCTTCCTCAGCACAGAGTGTTCATTTATGTTGCTTTTACCCCCCTTCAGCAACTTTAAATCTTAAAGCTGTCAGCTGATCACCTCTGGTTTTACGCACAGTGCCGAGAATAAAGGGAAACTGAGCATGTGCCGAACAGGGTGAGACAGTACATTACTGGATTTTAAATGGTATAGGCACTTATTTTTAATGTTTTACATGGCTATACCTGCAAAAGGAGCCAGACTGAAGTGATCTATCAGTACCTAATTTTATGACCTAAGTTCCACTTCAAGTACATCTGTGTGAACAAAGCCTTAAAAATATTTTATGCACAGGCCATTGTGCATAGTTGTTGATGTAGATTACCTATAGTATAAAGGTTCTGAGTAGATCTTTTGTGGGTTTGCGCATGTGTTTTTTCTTTTTTCATCTGACTATAAATGCTCTGTAGCTCAGTGCGTCACCATGTATAGTCTTGGATTAGGAGGAAGCCATAACATTAAAAGCTTGTCCTGTTTGTACAGCTTTGAAGCAACATAAGGAACTCCCTTTTATATGGAGATACGCTTTTATTGATTAGACTACCACACTCCCTCTTTAGGAATTCAACGTTGGATACCTGCTCTTACTACGCCCTACAGTGCAGGCTGCTTTTTTGGTGATCCTCGTGGGAGCCTTTGGTGGGATGGGTGTTCTCCCTCGCTGCATTTTTCCACCTATGGTCTACCATCAGACACCTAAATTCGGTACAAAATTCCTTTCAAGGCAAGAGACAGACCTGGAGAAGCTGATATCTGGCGACTCTTTCTGATAGCACGAGCCATAGGTTCTTTCTTGGCTTCGTTTTTATGCATTGTGGCCCTTTTTCTCACATCACACTTAAGATGTGTCCCCAAGTCTGAGATTCTTTCCTGCTGGACCACTGAGAAAGGTTACCAACCGAAACGCTTCTGGTCCCTTCTTTCCAAGAAATCCCAACCATTTTTATCTGTGATGTATCTCTTGGCCACTTGATTTTAACCACTAAGTGTTTGTTCAACTACTGTACACAGTGATTTTCACATGTCTTCTATGAATATAAACTACTGTATGAATAAAATTTGATTAAATCTACTCAAGCTCTGGTCGTTGCCATTCAAAGTCCCACCCCCAGGGGATCCTTTTGCTATTACCTATAGTATAAAGGTTCTGAGTAGATCTTTTGTGGGTTTGCGCATGTGTTTTTTCTTTTTTCATCTGACTACAAATGCTCTGTAGCTCAGTGCGTCACCATGTATAGTCTTGGATTAGGAGGAAGCCATAACAGTAAAAGCTTGTCCTGTTTATTGTCTCCAGTAACTGAACATTCTACATCAGAATGTAGAAGAATGTAGCTATCTAGAGACCATTTGGCCGTGTCCAAGAAAAGCTTAACATGACATCATACAGTATATAGTCTTTAGGGGAAGTCATGTCAGAAAAAGCTTTACTTGTCTAATGATTCTGGTGACTGCACATCCCACAACAAAGTGTAGAAGGGTGTCTAGGGTCCATGTGCCCAAGAAAAACTGGTAGCGTGTAGACAACAGTTTGAGAATCACTTAGTTATGGCAGTTATGACCAACTCCTCTTTGAAATAAATTACTTCTACTTAGCATGGATCCATTTCACACACCTAAGTAATAATTAATAGAAACCTATTGTTGAAGGATTACAAAGAACATGGAACAGATCACCAGAGAAATTCAGATATATGGACATGTTTCATCAGGCTAAGAGGAGCATACATTTGTCTAACTCTACATTTTATGTAGGAGATAATAATACCTTTTCAGTAAAAAATATAATGCATTTATCCAAAAAAAAAAGCTAAGTCATGGAGTATATGGATGCTTTATAGCAGGGCTTGACAAATTTTCCTGAAATCTAGGAGCCAGCTAAAAAAGTTAGGAGCCAGTTTTTTTTTTTTTAAACTAACAACCAAGCTTTATTTAATAAAACGGATACTAAATTTACACATAAATACGACTAGAACCCCACTCTCCTCTATAGCACAATTGGATGAAAACAGACTGTCTGTCTCTTTCCATCCGATGCCATCTGATCCGATCCATCCGTCTGCTTTTGGTGGACAGGATCAGATGGCGGCAGATTACTGCTCCATAGAGGAGAATCAAGGGTCCGATCAGGTCTGCCTGAAAAACTGACAGGCGGACCTGATCAGACAGCCTGTGTGAAAGGGGCCTTCGGCTGTGGCATGGCGACGAGAAAAAAAAAAAAGGAGAGGTATATATATATATATAGAGAGAGAGATATATAGAGATATATATATATATATATAGAGAGAGAGATATATAGATATATATATATATATATATATATATATATATAGATATATATTTATATAGATATATATTTATATATATATATTTTTTTTTTAATAATTGGAAAAAAAAGAATTTTTTTTTATTTTTTTAATAATTAAAAAAAAAGAAAAAAATATATTATTTTTTTTTACATTTAAAAAATAAATTAAATAAATAATAATAACCACACTCCCTGTCAAAGGTAACTAACTGGACAGGGAGATGGTAATGAATGAATTGAGAACAAAAAGGCAGTGGAAACAGTCATTACTCCCGGCCTCCACAAGAGGGCGCCAGTTCCCCATTGGAAGCCTGTCATCTCAAGTAGGCCGAAAAGCCGGGGCCTCGATTTTCGGACGGCCCGGAAGTCCGTGCACTCCGTGCGCGGAAGTCCGGGCAAAAATGACAGGACACCTTCTGCAGGGCACCCCCAGGCGCCAGGTCGCTAATTCTAGTCGCAAATGCGACCTGGCGCCCGGGGATTGTCGAGCCCTGCTTTATAGAAGAAGTGTGGAATAGTATCTTCATAAAATACAGTCTGGGGAATTCATAAAGGGTATCATAGAAAGTTGCAGACACAGGTACATGAATCTGTTGAGTTGCATTTGGAGGGTGTACTGCCCACTGAATGCAAAAGGAGCGATCATTTTTGCAGTGAACACAAAGAAAACTACATCTGCTGCCTCATCTGATGTCTTTAATGCCCCTCCCCAACCGCAAATCTCAATGAACCCTAAAAACAAAATAAAGCTAGTTTAAAATAGTAATTAAACCCTCGTTCTAAAATAAATTTCTATATTTCCATGTATTTAATAGCTTTAATAGTGCTGCTTTTTTCATGTACAATACTCCATTTCTAAATCTGGATAAATGGGCAGCTTCCAGAGGGATTACTATATTAACCTCTGGTTGTGGAGGCAATATTTGAATCTGTAATTGAAGTGTCACGCTAAAATATTTGCGTCCAAAATGAAGTTTTATTTCAAACAATAACTGGGTACAAATGCACTTTTGGGAGCAGATGTCACCCTCTTCATCAGGGCTGATCAAGTCCAGGCATAACACACCCAAAACTCAGCATTCTGTCTACATTCCTTACACGAGAACCCTTCTGAACACGTCACAGTTCCCCTCCTGACACCAGTGTGTATGGATCGTCTGCTGAGGCTTGGGGGATGGTATGCCTAGACTTGATCAGCCCTGATGAAGGGTACGACATCTATCCACTGAAACACGTTGGCTCTTGTACCTATTTAAAGTTTGACATGAAACTTTATTTCAGACTCAAATATGTGGCACTTAAATTTCAGATTTAAATATTGCTGATCCATTGACATGGCAGATTTGGTCTTTTATAAAGACCTTGGCCAAGTCTTGTGTTTTCTTGAACATCCATATGGGCATTTGTCTATGTACACTAGTACTTTATCAGACTGCTTTCATATATCATGATGGGTTAGCATGTAACTTCTTGGACAGCTAGTTTTATTGTGTTTGCTCAATTCTGAATAAAGCCACATGTTATTGATATTGAAAGGATTGCACATTAAGGGTTTTGTAGTAAGCAGAGTATATTAATATAACATTTACAGTATATGAAAATTTATGATGTGTTTATAGGTATATATGTAATTTGTAAAATGTGTTATTTTAAACTCTAAAATGTAGTTATCTTTGTTTCACTACAGCTCAATTGATCTTTAACTGAAGAGAAAGTAGAACAACGGATTAATTTTTACATTTGAGTTACTGCCAAACTACTAACAACTAACACTGAAACATTTAAAATAAATTACTTGAACCCAAGTTTATCTACTGCCTTATGGTTACATCTATTATTTATATCTTTAAATGATAGCCAATTACTGTTTGTAATAGTGTGCTTGCCATTCCTGTTTAATCTGAGAGAAGCTCTATACATCAAATTGAAAATTGGATTTAATTATGAAAGAGATTTGCAGAATTTGTGGAAGGGAGCTTTGTGGAAATCAGAGAAGATGGATTTTTCATACAGCTGCCAAACTAAATCTTCAGGTTCTTTTATCACATGTTCTGGGTAAGGAGATCTTACGTGACGGTCAAGCTGAGTTTGTCTGCAGTAAATGTGCTTTTATGCTGGAACGCTTTTTCAGATTTGACACTGTGATTGCACGGATTGAAGCTCTCTCTATTGAGAAATTACAGAAACTAATTTCTGAGAAGGATAGGCTTAAACATTGCCTTACTAGTCTGTATAGGAAGAACAACAATGAAGATGGTCAGGAGGCCAAATCTGTGCACAACACAATTAAAAATCTAAATCGTACAGATATCCAATGCTCATACTCTGCTCTTTTACAAGAGGACTTTGCTTATTCTGGTTCTGAATACTGGACAGAATTGGAAGAATATGGCCAAGCAATACAGAATTGTTCACATAATGTGAGTACTGGGACTCTTCCACGAAAATGCCATTTTTGTTCCTCTTTAAGAGTAGCTGATGCTGACTATGAAGCAGTTTGTAAAGTACCAAGGAGGATTGTCCAGAATATTGCTTATGGGCATTTTTCCATGGGTACTAGCGCATTATCAGACTGTGAGGTTGCGAATGTCAACATAGTAGACAGAGATGGATTGGATAAATTGCCTTCAGACCATTCAGTTGAATCTCTTACTGAAACCAAAGATCAAGTATTCAGTATGCAAGAAGCTGAGGAAAAAAACATAGTAACCATAGGAAATAAGTTAGAAGTTGCACTTAATCTTGCTAAAATGCTATACTACAGACCAGTTCATAGCCCAAGGGGAAGCAGAATACCTATAAAAAACAGCATGGTCTTAAAATCAAACAACATTCTTACTGGCTGCGACACAACTTTGTCAAATGCAATGACTGGTTTGCTGGATAGCACTGTCGCATATTCTAAGGTCTGTGATGACTTCATGATAACTGACCTATTTGCCTTGTGGCAAAACATCTATGAAGACTATATTCCACTTCATTCCAAGGTATTTAAAAGATTGTATGTTATTTTGTGCATTTTGCAAATATGAAATGCTATTTAACTTTATACATTATAGTTACATGTTTACCCTGATTTTTTTTCCCTTTCATTTATTTTGTAAAATGTCTTCCATTGCCGTGAGACGTAATGCTGTGACAATTGTCCAACTTATGTTACCCTCTAACTTACTATTGAAAATAGATGTTAGTGTTTTTATGTATATGCCAGTAAATCCAGCTTTTCTTATTCTTACTTTGATTGGGTGAATCTTCCCAGTCCCCTTTCTATCCTAACTTAAACTAAACACGCCAAACACAAAAGCAGATCTGTGCTGGCGTGGTCAGTTTACATTTTACTGTGTGTCCTGCTTGGAGTTACATGATGCTGTGCTGCACAGTGTGTCTGTCCCCCCCCCCCCCCCCCCCAGCCGCTACATTTTTCAGTATTCAATTGATTTTATGTATTTGTAGAGAATACATTAATCAGTACATGATACATGATTGCATGCATTTGCCACATTGCTTTAATCTTTTTATCACCCCTACTATTATATTGTAGTGTTTTTCAAAATAATGTTATATTAAAGTGACACTAAAATCTAATTTAAAAAATATTTAAGTGTGCATTCTTAAAGTGGAACTACATTAATTTTTTTAAAAAGTTTAAAAGTCAGCAACTACAAATACTCTTATTTGCTGTCTTTGGTCTGCTAATATACCATTTAAAATGTTCTGTGTTATGTTTTCAAAAGGTGCAAAAAAAATAAATAAATAAATAAAACCTGTTGATTCTGCCAGAAATCTTGTAAGCTGATAACTTCCTACGTGGTTATGTAGATGAGGAGGAGGGCAATGAGAGGACTGTGTGCTTTGTAATCCATCAGAACTTTAGTGGGCAGGACTAGGACTGCGTGCTTTGGATTTTAGAGCTCGAGAGATATTGTGTTGTTAGCTCACACAGGAATTTGGGGATAAACTACATTTCTGGCACATTATTTTTATATTTATTTTCTGTTCAGAGTTCAGGACTACACCTAGGACCTTGACATGCGGGGATGGGCTAATAGTTGTGCCATCGATTTTGACAGAGAGATCCGGGGAAAGGGCATGTGGTGGAGGAAAAATTATAAGTTCGGTTTTGGATAGATTGAGTTTGAAAAAGTGGTGTGACATCCAGACTGATATATTTGCTAGTAATAGGTTAGGGGACTGAGGGAGTGAGCTGAGGGGTGGATAAATAGATTTGGGTATCGTCAGCGTAGAGATGGTATTGGAAGCCATGGGAGGCTATCAGCTGACCCAGAGAGGAGGTGTAGATTAAAAATAGAAGAGATCCAAGAACAGAATCTTGGGGGACCCCAACAGAGAAAGGAAGAGTAGAGGAGGAAGTAGAATTGTAAGAAACGCTAACGAATCAAAGGTGAAGTCACACTTGAAGTCGCACATATATAAATGATACTCATTGGAAATCATGGGGTACGACTTGTCATGCGACTTTGCAGTCCCAAGTCGCAGGGCAAGTCGCACAAGTGTGAAAAAGGCCTAAGATACACTTAAATATATTCATAATTTGTTGACCTTATTTTTTAAAATCCCCACTGTGCCAGTACATATGTATGCTGTTAGAAAGTGATCAGTGGCTGATGGCCCAGTGAATGGCACTGTGGCTGCTGTTTTATTAAAAAAAAAATGAATTAGTTACAATATATATTGTTAGTTGCATTCTAACGGGACATTTTTTCTACTGAAAATAAATGTCAACAACACTTTCACTTTTTTTTTCCAGAATCTTGTTGAAAAACAAAGTCGGGATGCAAACCAGTATGGCGCTTTACTTGAGAAACAAGTTTCTATGCTACAGAAGGCTGAAATGGAGATTCGAACGCTTAAAGAAAAATTACAGGAGTCTCAGGACACAGTTGAGGTATTTCTGGAAAAATAAGTGGCCTATAATGAAAAATGTAATATGTTCTTCTAATGCAGGGGTACTTAATTCAAAATTCATGGAGGTCCGCTTAGTAAAATCTTCTTCTAGCGGAGGTCCGAATCATGTTTGTGATTTGATTCAGATCCTTTACATTACAGCACCCTCTCCTAGGCGGTCCCATCTCTGCAGCTGGGGAATGCAGGTGAAACTGCACATGTTCCCGGCCCGCAGAGGAACACGCCACACTTCAGCACAGCTTGGTGCTGCGCAATTTAAAAAAAGGGTCAGGGACTTGTTTTCCTGCATTTCTCATGGGTAGTGCAGCCCAATAAAATGAATGAGCTGACCTACCTGTGACACTGAGCCCCATATCACAATCCCATCCTTACATCCATTCCACATTGTCCACTGCACATCACAGTTCCCTTCCCTTCACCAAGATCCCCCCTTTGTGTTATCATACCCCCTTAACATCAACACCCTTCTTATCCCCTCATTACAGAACCCAACTCCCCTACATTACTATCCTCAGCCCCCCATCACAGTACTCAGCTCCCCCACATTGTCCTCAGCTTCCCATTACAGTATTCAGCCCCCCCGACATTACAGTACTCAGCCTTAACCCCCATTCCCCCCACATCAGAGTCCTCAGCCCCCACACACATATCAGAGTCCTCAGCCCCCCACACATATCAGAGTCCTCAGCCCCAACACACATATCAGAGTCCTCAGCCCCAACACACATATCAGAGTCCACAGCCCCCACACACATATCAGATTCCACAGCCCCCACACACATTAGAGTACACAGCCCCCACACACATTAGAGTACATAGCCCCCACACACATTATAGTACATAGCCCCCACACACATTATAGTACATAGCCCCCACACACATTATAGTACATAGCCCCCACACACATTATAGTACATAGCCCCCACACACATTAGAGTACATAGCCCCCACACACATTATAGTACATAGCCCCCACACACATTAGAGTACTCTTCTTTGCTGTACTTTTGTTGCCCTTCTCTGGACTCTCTCCAGTTCCAGCACATCCTTCCTGAGGACCGGTGCCCAGAACTGGACAGAATACTCCAGATGTGGCCAGACCAGAGTCTTGTAGAGAGGGAGAATAATCTCTATTTCTTGAGTGAATCCCCTTTTTTATACATCCCAGTATTCTGTTGGCTTTGCTTGCAGCGGCTTGGCATTGCATGCCACTGCCAAGCCTGTTGTCTACCAGTACCCCCAGGTCCTTTTCCATCTTAGATTCACCCAGAGGTTCCCCCCCTAGTGAGTAGCTTGCTTTCTGGTTTCTGGCACCCAAGTGCATTACTTTACATTTTTCAACATTAAACCTCATCTGCCATGTAGTTGCCCACCCCATTATTTTGTTCAGGTACGCTTGTAAGGTTTCCACATCCTGTATTGAAGATATTGGCATGCTTAGTTTAGTATCATCCGCAAATACCGAGATTGTACTAGATATCCCCTCCTCTAGATCATTTATGAATAAATTAAACAGGATTGGCCCCAGGACAGAACCCTGGGGGACCCCACTTTCCACACCCGCCCAATAACTCCCTATTAATCACCACCCTTTGCACTCTCCCCTGGAGCCAGTTCTCTATCCACGTACTCACCCTATGGTCCATACCTACCTTCCTTAGTTTGAACAGTAAGCGTTTGTGGGGAACGGTGTCAAAGGCCTTCGCAAAGTCCAGATACACCACATCCACAGGCTTACCTTTATCTAGGTGGCAGCTCACTTCATCATAGAAGGTTAATAGATTGGTTTGGCAAGAACGATTTTTCATGAATCCATGCTGATTACTACTAATCATACCATTTTCATTACTAAAGTCTTGTATGTGGTCCCTTAACATCCCCTCCAAAATCTTGCAGACTACTGATGTTAGGTTGACCGGCCTATAGTTACCCGGGATATATCTCTGCCCTTTTTTAAATATTGGTACCACGTTGGCTTTTTTCCAATCAGCTGGCACCTTACCCGTCTGTACAGTTTTACATATGCATGTACTTGTGTCTCGTTTTCAGTGCATTTTGTGGCATTTTTTTCTGTGTTGCAATTACATCCATTTGTGGTGTGTTCTAATAGGTTCATGTTCAAAAATACAGCATGCTCCACTTTTTTTTTTAATTGGAAATGGTATAAAGTGGGCTCATTGAAATACATACAATTTTCCCCACATATGGGCTTGTACTGCATTGAAACGTTTTTGCTTCTTTTTTAACCGGTTGCCGACCGCCGCACGACTATATACTGCGGCGGTCAGCCCCGGCCAGGCAGAGTGACGTATCGGTACGTCACTCGCCTGTCACTGACTTGCGAGCCTATAGCGAGCGGGCGCGCGCCCGCCGAGGCGCGCGCCCGCCGCGGCTCGTTCACAGGCAAGTCAGTGCGTGTGACCGGCGGACTCGATGTCCGCCGGCCACACTACGATCGCTCCTGTGAAGGGAGAAAGACAGAGCAGCTTGTGTAAACAAGCTGCCTGTCAGTTCTCCCTGTGTAAAAGTAAAGATCTGACCGTTCTACTATGTAGAACGGTTGATCTTTGCTTTTACACCAATAGCAATGTCCCTACACAGTAGAAAGCACGCCCCTAGGACACACTTAACCCCTCCCTTCCCAATAAAGTTAACCCCTTCCCTGCCAGTGTCATTTTTGCAGTAACAGTGCATATGTATAGCACTGATTACTGCAGTAATGTCACTGGTAACCCCAAAAGTGTCAAAAATGTCAGTCAAGGGTCCGATCTGTCCGCCGCAATGTCGCAGTACCGAAAAAAAAATCGCAGATCGCCGCCATTACGCGTTAAAAAAAAAAACACCAAAAATGACAAAAATCTTTCTCTTTGTTAGTAAACGCGATAACTTTTGCGCAAACCAATCAAAATACGCTTTTTGCGATTTTTTTTACCAAACATAGGTAGCATAAAACAAATTGGCCGAAAAATGTTAAAAAATTTTGATTTTTACTTTTTTTTTTGGGGAATTTCATATAAAAAAATGTGAAAAATATTGTTATTTTTGCAAAATTTACGCTCTTTTTTTGTTTATAGCGCGTGATCAAAAAATCGCACAGGTGATCAAATACCACCAAAAGAAAGCTCTGTTTGTGGGAAAAAAAGGACGTCAAATTCGTTTAGGTACAGCGTCGCACGACCGCGCAATTGTCCGTTAAAGTCACGCAGTAAAAAATCGCAAAAAAACCCCTGGTCCTTTAGCAGCCAAATCCTCCGGGGCTTAAGTGGTTAAAGCGGAGTTCCACCCTGGATTTTTTTTTTTTTTTTTAATACCCCCAGGACAGTCAGGGCTAGTACATTCCACAATGGCTAGCCTCTGATCTGTCCCGGCTTGCACTTACCTGTTAGGACAAATACTTACCTTGCAAACGTCTTGTCCAGCGCTGCCATCTCAGATGTGGGCAGCTTGAAGCCAGCGAGATCCCCTTCGGCGTCTTCTTCCGCCTTCTTTGGTCCCACGATGCTCTGCGCCGGCTCCGACGTCACTTCCGGGTCGCGCGCGTCATCCCTCTACAGCTTCTGGGCATGCCCAGAAGCTGTTTAGAAGGGGATGACGCGCGCGACCCGGAACTGACGTAGGGGCCGGTGCAGGCGCAATGATTCCTGGGAGCTATGACGTTCAGCTCCCAGGAATCATTGCAGAGCCAGGAAGTGATGACGGGCCGCGGCCGAGGAAGGAGGAAGAAGGAAGTAAGGTAAGTATTTTTTCTTCGCTACGAGGTAAGTAAAAAAAAAAAAATATGCGATTATCCATTTCTTTTTCAGGTGACCCGGAGCGAGAAGATGGAGGTAAGTATAAAAATAGGGTGGAACTCCACTTTAACAAGGTGTTTAAACAAAAAACACTGCACATGGCCACTAGAAGGTGCTAAACATCAAAAAAAATCCTGCCATTTATAGATATGACAGATATGGTATTTTTCATTTTAAATCAATTAAATCATTCAGCCAGAAAAAGGCAATAGCCTAATAACTTTTAATTTTTGTTGCCACATTCTCGATGTATGTGTACATTTATGTTCACTGGCCAAATTGCTATGCAATTTTTTTATGAATAGATTTCATACTGTGATAAGGCTTTTGCTGTCAGTCAGTTAAGAGTCTAGGGCAGCCTTTCTCAGCCTTTTCAATGTTGAGGAACCCTTGAAATAATTTTCAGGTCCCAGGGAACCCCTTCTAAAAATGACTATATTTACAGCTCATGATACATTAGTGTGATGGTCAGTGGAATGAATGCTCCTTACACTTGTGGATATTGAGAAGAATTACCTTCTTCCAGATAGCTAAAAAGATCAATGGTGTCAGGGGGGAAGTTATCTGAGAGGCAGAAATTGCTCATTGCTCAAGGAACCCCTAGCAATCTCTGGAGGAACCCCAGGGTTTCACGGAACCCTGGTTGAGAACCACTGGTCTAGGGAGTCAAATACTTCACTGCCCAAATAATGTAAATTTTGATAGAATGTTTAGGCAGGTTTTATTGCTGTTTATGTATCATCTGGGGAGACTTTTCTTCTCTTCCTGCCCTGACCACACAGAAGTTGAATCCTCCTAATAGGAACACAGACAACAATAAAACTTATCCCCACTCTGCTAAAAAGATTTATCGGCATAATCCCATTAAGGTGCTTTCTCTTTCTGTCCTGGTGACTACACAGAAAGTAATAGGAACTCTTTTCAAGTGCCTTGTTGACAAAAATAGCCTCTCTAGGTAAGTTGTATGTATTTAAAGGATTCAGAAAAAGTTATAGTTTTTCTGTCCCAGTGACACTTGCACTTTTACTAAGATTGAGTGTTGGGGCCAGCCTCCCCACTGAGGATAGAGAAAGCATTTTAAGTTGAAGAAGTTCTGTATATTATCTATTCTAATGGGCAGCACAGTTGCTAAAAGGTTAGCCCTTCCGCCTGGCAGCACTAGGGTCATCAGTTTGAATCCTAGCCACAGCATTACCTGCACAGAGTTTGCATGTTCTCCCTGTGTCTGCATGGATTCATCCCACACTCCAAAGTCATGCTGGTATGTTAATTGAATCCTGTCTAAATTAGCCCTAGTATGTGTATGAATGAGTGTAAATTAGGGACATAAGATTGTAAGCTCCATGAGGGCAGGGACTGTTGAAAATTTATAATATATAAAGTGCTGTGTAAACTGGTGAGTACTTATAATAAGTACCTATAATAAATGATCACGTTTGAGCTGGAGTTGGGATTGAGTTATAATAATATTTATGCCGCAGGACTTATCTTGCTCTGATACTCTATGCTACCAAGTAGACAGTTGATGCAGATCTACGCAAATTAAAAAAATACTTTTGAGGAGGATTGGGAACAAATTTAAAATACAATAGAAAAGTGATCAAGCTATTTTTATGCAGTTGAGTCCAGGTGCATAGGTTAATCCCAACCTGGTTAATGATTGAGGCCCAACTGAACCTTTATTTGGTCTTTATTGAAAAAATAACAGCAAAGCATTTTGTTTAATTTTTTCTTAAAGCAGAACTAAAGTCTCCTATTTAACTGATTTCCAAAGTTGAAGTTCCATTCTAACAAACAGCGAGCAGGCAGGCTTTTATTGACTTGAATGATGAGTTTGACTGGTGGTGCACATGCAAAATTGCCATGCCGTGTTAAATTTGCCAGAGTCCTCACACAAGGCATTAATTATTCTTAAAAAATGCTGCATTCCCGCTCCTGCTACCTATGCTGCATAACTGGTATAAAAAATGTCAGCGTAATCCCCTTTTTTAATCCAGTCCGGTCTGGTCAAGTGATCTAGAATCCCCAACTCTCCTGTGTCTGAGAGAGTCTACTGCAGGGGAGGGAAGGGAATGCTGACAATAGAGGGGCAATGGAAGCTAGTGGGTGATGTCATGGATCCAGAATTCCCAGCCATTGTTGAGTTCTACCATATAAAGGGGAGCCGCAGCTGCTTGATCATGTGACCAGACTAAAAAATAGGTATTATCTTTTTTATATGCAGGCTAACTAGGAGGTGAGGGGGGAAGCATATACTTATTTTAAAAAAACTGTAGTTTTATTCATAGAAAAAAATATTTTTTAATATACAAAAAGTATCAAAAGTTATACATGATAAAATATTGGTACGCTGTTGCTGATAGCAAAATTACACAGTATTACTGTTCGAATCAGCATGCAGAAGTTGCATTGGCAATCTGACGTGTTTCAGAGTTCCAAGACTCCTTCCTCAGGTAAATCTCTACAGTATGGTGTTAATATGGTCTAAGAATGAAAGTCATATCAAATTAACCAAAAAACATATAGGCATCATATTACAATGTGTATGGCAGACGGTAGGTCCAAAAACAATACTTACAGAGTGCCTCTAAGTTTTGGGGTGATCGATCACATCAATAAAAACCAAAAATGGAAAGACTGCCAGCACAATCAAAAAAACTCCACCTGAGGTGGTAAGGGAGGGATGGGTGGGAACTATGAACTAAGTGGAAATAGCTCATCAAGCACTGAGACCCCGTAGCATCGAATATAAAAGGGAGGATATAAATAGGGTGTATACAAAAGTAAATGGTAGTAGAAAATATAGTATATATGTGAAGGTCCAAAGTGCAACATTGTAGATCTCATACCCAGTATATTTAGGTCCATGGTACGCACTAAAAATTATTTTAGGCAATGCAGAGGTACTGCAGGGTCCCCTGAAACAGGTAGGGGTATAATGGCAGTCCACAGGTAGATCTACAAGTCAAATAAAATTATCCTTAACTGGATGTGCAGACCACAACAGTACAAGCAATACCCCTATGCAGTATTCAAAATTCAACAAAATAATAATGGCTTACCTAGACATCAAAGTTTGTTACCAGAGGTGTCTCCCTTTACCTCTGTGCATGCAGTGGTGGGTCAGTTTGGCCACAAAGGCCCAGGCTTTAAAATAGGGTGGTGCAGTAGTGCTATCCTCCCCCTGGTGTGTGTGGCGGGGGCTCTACGTGTGCACCGTGTTTCCCGTTCTGTCCATAGCCATTGACTGGTCCCTCGAGTCCCGGGGCACAGTGTAGCCCTGGCCACCACCATGGGTGGTGGCGTGGTGTGTGGGATGATGTCACATGCCAAGGGCCCATTGCCACACATGAAGGCTGGCTTGGATGTTGCCAGGCAACAAGAAGGGAAATGAGGGAGTGGAAGCGCCCCACAGAGGGACATAACCAAACCCTCAGATTAACAATGAGCCAGCAGAAGAGTAGCCAACATGGCCCCAGGTACCAGGAAGGACTGGGGGCGATGCGGGCTGTGCGTGCCAGGTGCTGCCAAATGTGCATCTGCCAACACATGCCCACACGTGAAAAAAAAAAGATAATTGTAAAAATAAAATTTGGGTCTAATCGATCGCGTAAGATCCCAGGGATCTGCAAGCATGTTACATCATAGGGGAGTCAATGTTGAGATCTCATGGACAAAACAAACATCAAATAGCAATTGATCATTAGAAAGAAAACTGAAGAGGGTGTACAGGCACAATTTTAAGATACTTCTCCAACCCTCCTGAGGTGAAGAGCTTGAAATTCACTGCTTCATTAAGGCCTGGGAAAATGGTGGCTTTTAGATGATAGGTCCACCTCAGCTCTCTCTGGAGGAGCAGCTTACTCCAGTCCCCTCCTCTGAGGCTGGGATGGATCCGATACAAGGCTAAATATGCCTGCCCAGTGGTAATTCCAGATTGCGGGTTGCATACTGTGAATATGTAGACCCTTTTTCAGAATTCAAGCTTGGTTTAGCCCACATAAAATGAGCCACAATCACATACCATAAGATACCCCACCCCACAGGTCTTGCAGTTGACGTAGTGCTATCCCTTAAAGATTTGTCCATTGGGCAGTTTGATAAAGGAACCAGTGTGCATGTACCTACAATATCGTCACACCCCACATATATAGGTACCTTTATGTTTGCAATGATCTCTTCTTTTTGCACCCTTAAATTCACTTTGTATGATACAATCTCTTTTGGAGGTGGCTCTCCTTAACATTATCAGGGGATTAGGTGGTACAAATTTACCATGGATAACAAGTGCTAATATTTTTGCACAATATTTTTAATTTTAGAGTGTTGATTGGAAAATTTTAAAATAATTATTGCGTTATTTGTGTTGATTTTCTCCCTTTTTTTAAATATTTGTACTGTACAAAAGCTCATTCCTTGTTTTCTGTACTGTTCTCTTATAAGCCTTCTTTAGGTATGTTTTGGTGTATCCTATTTCTAAGAGTCAATCTCTCAATTTATAGGCTTCTTGTTGAAAGAATCTCCCATAGGATCAATTCCTCCTAGTGCTCAAATATTGACTATAAGCAATTGACATCAACAGAGGTTTGGGATAAAAACTGGAGGCATGCAAGATCGAATTGCTGGCTGTAGGTTTTCGATAAAGGCATAGCAAGTTCTTCCTAATTCTTGCAGTCATTTTTTAAACGCTGAGTGGGAGGGTCTATCTGTGAAAATCACTAAATCGGTCCAGTGTTGTAATAAGAAAACAATATTGCTTGGCAAATCAGTCAGCGAATGAGATGAGCAGGATATTACAATTCTAGTGGAGTTCTATACTCAGTGTACAGAATGCCAAAGTCGTTTACTGTTGTTACATGTTGTTACAAGGAAACAATTTTAGAAACATTTCAACAGCTTGATTGACCTTTGTACTTGTACTTGTTTTGTAGCCCTGATGAATGGGAAATGTGTTTGGTTCCCTGAAAACATGGTGGATTTTTTTCTGCTATGAATTAATTTTATCAATAAAAACTTTGGACTCTAACATTATTTTGGGGCTCTTATTGGGCAATTCCTTTCCAAATCTCTTGATACCAAAACTAAATACTGTTATAACTCAAATTTATAATCCGTTAGAAAGAATCTTCTTTAACATAATACAAATGTTATGGCTTACTTTCTCACAAATCACACAAACCACTATAACATATACAGATATTTTTGTGAATACATTTGTATTGGGTGCTGACAGCTTAGAAGAGTAGTAGTACTTAGTACCTTAGTACCGAATATAAAGTTATATTCTAGCATATACAGTTCAATTAATACAAGTTATATTGTAAGTGAATGTTATTAACCGGTTGCCGACCGCCGCACGACTATATACTGCGGCGGTCAGCCCCGGCCAGGCAGAGTGACGTATCGATACGTCACTCGCCTGTCACTGACTTGCGAGCCTATTGCGGGCGGGCGGGCGCGCGCCCGCCGCGGCTCGTTCACAGACAAGTCAGTGCGTGTGACCGGCGGACTCGATGTCCGCCAGTCACACTACGATCGCTCCTGTGAAGGGAGAAAGACAGAGCGGCTTATGTAAACAAGCCGCCTGTCAGTTCTCCCTGTGTAAAAATGAAGATCAGACAGTTCTACTATGTAGAACTGTTGATCTTTGCTTTTACACCAATAGCAATGTCCCTGCACAGTTAGAATCACGCCCCTAGGACACACTTAACCCCTCCCTGTCCAATAAAGTTAACCCCTTCCCTGCCAGTGTCATTTTTGCAGTAACAGTGCATATGTATAGCACTGATTACTGCAGTAATGTCACTGGTACCCCCAAAAGTGTCAAAAATGTCAGTCAAGGGTCCGATCTGTCTGCCGCAATGTCGCAGTACCGAAAAAAAAAATCGCAGATCGCCGCCATTACGCGTTAAAAAAAAAACACCAAAAATGACAAAAATCTTTCCCTTTGTTAGTAAACGCGATAACTTTTGCGAAAACCAATCAAAATACGCTTTTTGCGATTTTTTTTTTTACCAAACATAGGTAGCATAAAACAAATTGGCCGAAAATGTTAAAAAATTTTTATTTTTACATTTTCTTTTTTGGGGAATTTCATATAAAAAAATGTGAAAAATATTGTTATTTTTGCAAAATTTACGCTCTTTTTTTGTTTATAGCACATGATCAAAAAATCGCACAGGTGATCAAAAGAAAGCTCTGTTTGTGGGAAAAAAAGGACGTCAAATTCGTTTAGGTACAGCGTCGCACGACCGCGCAATTGTCCGTTAAAGTCACGCAGTAAAAAATCGCAAAAAAACCCCTGGTCTTTTAGCAGCCAAATCCTCCGGGGCTTAAGTGGTTAATCATCACTTTTCCATGTCAATGTGCAGCATCAGAACGCTCTGTAAATTTGAAAGCATTATGGCTATCCGGAGGAGTTCTGTACACTGTTGGTGCAAAGAATACCTCCAAAAATGTCTTGTCTTGCTTGTGTAATGGGCTCATTGATTTTAGCAGAAGTCTGCACAGAGATGCAAGTCAAATTTCAAGTGTCCTCTGCAACAGAAATGTCATTTTTGGTGAGATACAAGCAGGTATTTTTTAAGAGCAGAAACTGTTAGGAGTCTGCAACACAATTTGATAAAATTATTATATGTGTGTATATAAGCAAGTAAAATTTATTGCTAAAGGCAAAAAGACCATGCACTTGCAAAGTGCACAGTTTATTTGCCTTTAGTAAATTAACTCCTATGACTCGTGAACGTGTTTTTTTGGAGCTCTCATTGGACACTCAGTGTGCCCAGTGACAGTTTCAGTGACCCTTAGAAAATCTGGATACAGTTTCCCCCTGTGTTTAGAAAAGAATTGTGGCAGTGGCTAATAAAAACAGATAACAGCTTAGAATAATAATTGTTTAAAAAAAATAGCAATATATACTCTGAATATTTATATACAGTGGAACCTTGGTTTACGAGTATAATTCGTTCCAGCAGCTTGCTTGTAATCCAAAACACTCGTATATCAAAGCAAGTTTTCCCATAGGAAAGCATTGAAACTCAGATGATTCGTTCCACAAGCATTTATAGTAATATAAATATATGCTGTTATATATAAAGTAGTACATTACTGTACAGTATAAGTATGCCATCTCCTTTGTTAAACATTATGTGTCCCTGTATTCGTGCTGTACTACATAACAGATGCCGATTATTCTTTATTAGTGCTTGTCTGGCCGTTTCTATCACAACACTGCAGCCCTCTGCTTCCTCCTCCCCTCCTCCTCAGATGACGTCAGAAGGAGTGATCGGCCCCTCCCGCCGGGTAGAGCAGGGAGACGAGGTGAGAGCGAGGCAGAGAAACGAGGAGACACATACATACAGTAAGTGCAGGGACACTCTAAAACAATATAAATCGGCATGTTTATACAGTGTACAAGCGCTGGGACACATAATGGTATGTGAGAGAGTGCATTTACAGAGGGGATGGCATGCTTTTAGAGTATAAAACTGCTCGTATATCAAGACAGTGCTCGTATACCAAGACAGTTTTTTTAAAAAAATGTTGCTCGTCTTTCAAAACGCTCGTAAACAGAGGTACTCGTAAACCAAGGTTCCACTGTATGTATATATATGTGTGTGTATATATATATATATATATATATATTTATATATACAGTATATATATATATATATATATATATATATATATATATATATATATATATATATATATATTTCTCCTTCTTCCCACAGGCACCCCTCCTTGCCAAGTTCCTCATCCTGCCCCCCCTCCACGCTGGGGCTATTTGGGTGGTCTGGCCACTTTCCTGCGCTGGGGGTAGGGCGCTAACTGGCGATGGGGGCCGAGAGGGGGTGCGCCGCAGGCGACAGATAATCGATTGTGCGGAGGGGGGGTTGCTCCTGCCAGGCCCCCCCCCATCCTGCCTGGATCTGTCCTTGAGGCCTGGTCTCCCTCATGGGTCCCTATAAGCCTTGTGGTGCCACGCAGGGCCACCATTTTGTTATAGTCTGCGTGTGTCTACACACGGCGGCCATGTTTGTGTAGACCGGCGGCCATTTTCTTGTGGTTTGTCATTAGAAATAGCATCGGCCATGACAGTGAGCCCTGTGAGCAGCGATTTCAGTGGTGGAAGCCCCCCCTCATCTCCTGGTGCTGACTACAGGATAATTTTACTTCCTGATCGCTGAATGTGTAGCCCAGATTCTCCTGGTGACTGCAGGTGCCTGTTTCTGTGGGCGGTGAGTCTGGTGGAGTCCTCTACCTCTGCTGAAGATCGCTTGGTGCTTTGTGCCTGGCGACTGGGTGGTGCTGCCAGCATGGTGGGGGTTGTCTCTTAGCAGTGTTTTAAACTATTTGTGAGGTCCCCCTGGTGACTCATGGAGTCTTTGGAGCACATTTCCCCACCTGATCCCCTCTCTGAGGCTACGGGGGTCCTCCGGGTTCCAACCACCGATCCATGCACTGACAGTGGTCCTGGGGTCCCTTGTTTCCTTGGTGTAGGTGGCTTGCGGGCGAAGTGCTAGCAAAAAGCACCCCCTGCCTTCCCCTGCCTCATCTGTCTCATCAGATCCTGAATCTGATTCAGCGGCCGGGGACGTGGGTCACCGCACACGAAAAGACGCTAGGTGGATGCACTGTTTTGCGACCCTGAGGATAAAGGACGCAGCTGAAGCTGCGAGAGAGGCGTAGGTGCCTTGGGCACTCACAAGCCATCCAAAGTGGCAAAGGTGTTTTGTTTCCCTGCCTATTTTGACAGAATTGTCGCTAAAGAGTGGGGACAACCAAAGGGCTTTACTAGGCGTTACCCCTTTGAGGAGTCCCTTCTTAAGAAGTGGACTGTGCCACTGGTGGACCCTCCAGTTTCCAGATTAAACAAGGCAACCTTGATTCCTGTTGAAGAGTCCCTGGGCTTTAAGAATCCAGATGACCAGAAGGCAGAGGCTGTGGCCCACACTATGTACACTCTGGCTGGTTCGGCAATGAGGCCAGTATTCACCATTGCCCTAGTGTCGCAAACTCTGACCAAGTGGGCTAAGCTCCTACACCATGACCTGGAGGGGGAACAGCTCCCCCTGCCTTTGCCGAGCTGGCGGACCAGCTGGTCCAGGGGCTGCAGTGTATCTGTGATGCCTCTTTGGATGCGGCTCCCCTGATGGCTCGCCTCTCTGTTTTGCCAGTGGTCCTTCGGCGTGTTTTTTGGCTCAAGTGCTGGTCTTCAGATGAGACTTCAAAAAAGGCATTGACTGTTTGGAGCTACCCAGGATCACATCATTAGGTCTCACAGGGGGAAGAGTACTTTTCTTCCACAGGCTACTAAGGGCAAGGAACCTTGTGGTAGACGTGGGCCTTAATTCTCAGCTCATAAGAAGTTTTTTTTTTGACCCTCAGGTTCGACTGACAAGGGCTCAAAGCCTTTCAGAGCCTCTTCTGGATGATCCAAACGAAGCTGTTCTGGCAATCTAAGATCGGGCTTCTCCAGACCCAGGGACAAGGCTCCTTCTGCATGAAGGTGCGCCCTCACCTGTAACAGGGGCGCTGGTTTCCGGACCCGTGGACTTCCTGGGTGCAAGACAAATTCATTCGGTGCAGCTACAAGATCGAGTTTCACTCTTGTCCCCCTGAAAGGTTTTTTTCTTCCAACTTGCACCTGTCACCAGACCGCTTATAGGGCCTGTTTGGGGTAGTTCAAGACCTGTTCCTTCAAGGGGTGATTGTCCTGATTTTGACCTCAGAACATTTTTAGGGTTTTTAGAAAAAAATGAAAAAACAAGGACCAAGAGAGGCCCAGAAAAGCGGGACTATATCGGCATGTGTATGGTTGTAGGGATACAGACACAACACCTCTACATAAAAAACATATTCATTTATTATTTTCAAAGGATAAAAAACACAATTGTGACATCACATAACGACAGACATGTAATTTGGTTAAAAAGGTACATGGATCCGTGTGTAAAGAGATTGCTTGAAATCGATACAATATATCACACCAACGGATCTCAATGTGTATGCAGTCTAACGGTCCCTGGAAAAGCCAAAGCGTTTCGCAATTATAGCTTCGTCAGGGCACTACAAAGACCAGATAGATGCTGCACTGAAGAGATGTGAGAAAAATATACATTACAATCATGATTATTGCATCTGCATCAATATTGCATTAATACATAGTTCATAATTATGCTGACCTAAGGTGTCTGTCTGTCGTTATGTGATGTCACAATTGTGTTTTTTATCCTTTGCAAATAATAAATGAATATGTTTTTTATATAGTGGTGTTGTGTCTGTATTCCTACAACCATACACATGCCGATATAGTCCCGCTTTTCTGGGCCTCTCTTGGTCCTTGTTTTTTCGTTTTTTTCTTGACTTATGGGGATGATGGCATGTATATCACTGTATACTTTTTTGTACCATTTTAGGGTTTTTACTCAAACCTGTTCACAGTTCCCAGTAAAGAAGGCAAAGTGCGTCCAATTCTGGACCTCAAGGTGCTAAACTGATTTGTGCGGGTACAGAAGTTCAGAATGGAGTCCATTCGAACGGTGGTGGCATCCCTGTGTCACGGGGATTTCCTCGCCTCTATTGATATCAAGGATGCCTACCTTCACATTCAAATATGTGCCAGTCACCAACGTTTTCTCCACTTTGCTGTGGTAGAGGAGCATTATCAGTTTGTGGCATTACCTTTTGGTCTCACATCTGCTCCTCAAATCTTCTCAAAAGTGTTAGCCCCAATGCTAGCTTTGCTATGCCAATGGGGGATCGTGGTACTGGACTACTTGGACGATCTCCTTCTGCGAGCAATGTCTCCCTCTACTCTGGTGGAGAACCAGAAGATCACAATACGAACCTGAAGATCACAATACAATGAATTTTCAGAAGTCTGCTCTGGTCCTTTCCACAAAGATGGACTATCTGGGCCTGACTCTGGACTCCGCCTTAGCCAGAGTTCTCCTTCCTCTGGACAAACTTCAGAAATTGCAGTCTGCAATTCGCCTTCTGCTATCCAACAAGTGGTCACCCCTCCGGACTTGCGGGTGCTGGGCCTGATGGTGTTTACCTTCCAGGTGGTTCAGTTTTCATAGTTCCATAGGAGGTCCCTGGAAAGAAAAATTCTGACCGAATGGGACAAGATTACGCAGTCTCTGGACAATCAGACCTGGCTGAGTCGGGGCTCAAAGGAGTCCCTGATATAGTAGCTTTATTCTCCGGTGATTCGGCTGGGAAAATCCTTCCTCCCCTTGTATTGGACCATGGATGCCAGTCTGTCCGGCTGGGGAGGCGTCCTCGGCAAGCATTCTGCTCAGGGGATCTGGATGCTGGAAGAGTCCAGACTCCCGATTAATGTAGCGATCAGACTGTGTCTGGATCATTGAATGGATCATCTTCAGGGTTGTCCAGTGCGCATTCAATCTGACAATGCCACGGCTGTGGCTTATGTCCATCACCAAGGGGGCATAAGAAGTGTCCTGGCAGCTCTGGAGGTAAACAGGATTCTAAGGTGGACAGAACAGTTCCAGCCCTCTCAGCCGTTCACTTTCCCGGGGTGGAAAATTGTTCAGGGTAATTACCTCAGTCAGCAGGCATTGGAACACGGGGAGTGGTCCCTTCTTCTGGAGGTGTTTCATCAGCTTTGTCCCCGGTAGGGCACCCCTGAGGCGGATCTGTTGGTGTCTTGGCTCAACGGAAAGGTGCAGAGGTTTGTGGCTCAGTCAAGGGATCTTCTGCCGATGCTACAGATGCGCTGGTGGTCCCGTGTGATCAATATAGTCTGATTTACACCTTCCCTCCTCTCAAGCTTCTTCCAAGACTTCTACGCAGGATTGAGGCAGAAGGGATTCCGGTCATCTTAGTGGCTCCGGACTGGCCTCACCGGGCTTTGTACGCCAATCTGCTGCGGCTGGACGCCGGTGTTCCTTGACAGCCTCTTCTCAGGGAGGATCTGCTGTCCCAAGGACCGATCTTCCATTCTGCTTTACAGTCCCTGGCTTTGACTGCATTGCTGTTGAACTCCAGGGGCTGAAGAGTAGGCGTTTATCTGAGTCTGTGATTTCTACACTGTTGAAAGCTAGGAAATCTACCTCTCTGAAGATCTACCATTGTACGTGGAAGATATACTGTATATTGCGTGCTGTAAGTCTCTTTGGGTTCTTCCTCACTCCTTCTCGGTGGCTCGGATCTTGACCTTCCTTCAACAGGGGGTTGAACAGAAATTGGCCTTGAGTATCATCAAGGGCCAGGTGTCGGCTTTGGCGGTCATCTACCAACGACCTTTGGCCACACACCCTCTGGTGCATACCTTTCTTCAGGGTGTCCGAGATTTGGTTCCTCCAGTGCAGGCTCCGTTGCCACCTTAGGATCTTAATTTGGTGCTTTCAGCTTTACAGAAGCCTCCCTTTGAAAATATTGCGGAGATTCCCCTGCTTATGCTGTCCCAGAAGGTGGCCTTTTTAGTTGCTATCACCTCTGCGTGCAGGGTGTCGGAACTGACCGCGTTATCCTGTCATTCACCTTACCTGGTGATTTACAGGGATAAGGTGGATCTTCTGTCCATCGTTCCTTCCAAAGGTTGTCTCTGATTTTCATTGTGTTGCCTTCCCTGTGTCCCAGGCCTAAACATCGGAAGGAAATTGCCTTGCATGCCTTGGATGTGGTCCAGGCAATTAGGGTATACCTGGCAGCTACAGAGTCTTTCATGAAGTCAGACTCTCGTGCTCACGGACGGACCTCAAAAAGGGTTGTCCGCTTCCTCTGCAAGCATTTTCAGATGGATCAGACAGACGGTGGTTTAGGTCTATTCCTTCAGGGGTCAGGTTCCTCCTTTCACCTGTCAAGGCGCACTCTACTAGGGCGCCTAGTGCCTCCTGCGCTTTCTGTAATCAGGCATCAGTGATGCAGGTTTGCAAGGCGGCCACCTGGTCGTCACTGCACAATTTTACTAAATTTTATAAAGTGAATGTGTTGGCATCTGCGTAAGCTCCTTTTGGCCGCAAGGTTTGCAGGTTGCTGTTTAATAGGACCTGACCTTTTTTGAGGGTGTGTTGTTTTTTTCAGATGGGCTCCAGTTGTTTGGTTGAGGTCCTGTTGCCTGGTTGGTTAATGTTTAGCCTTGGAAGTTTTTTTGTTATTCCCATCCCTCATATTTAACACTGCTTTGGGATGTCCCAATGGTTATGAATATCAGGAGCTGTGTCCGTCAATGAACGAAACCCGAAAATTTGATTCTTGACTTACCGAAAAATCCTTTTTTTTCTGATGTTTATTGACAGACACAGCACTCACCCCTCTGTGGAGTTATAATTCTCCGGACACTGCTTGTAACAAAACTGGCTATAGCAGAGAGAGGGAGTATATCCCCTGGGTGTAGCCAGAATTCTTTTCTGCCTAGTGTCCTACTCCTGTAGGGGCAGTATAATCCACTGGTCATGAATATCAGAAGCTGTGTCCGTCAATGAACATCAGAGAAATGGATTTTACAATAACTCAAAAATCCCACTATATATATATATATATATATATATATATATATATTAAACTTTAAAATGTTTACCTAAAATGTAAGATTCAGTAATGAGTAGAGGAGAGCACATATAATTATGTTTTACAGTGTATGTAGATTAAATTATGCAAGCATATTTGTTTGCAATAGTCACTACATAATATGATTTTGTATGAACAGTCATTCAGCAGTGGCTGTGCATTTATTGTGCAGTTCTACTGTATGACTATTTACATTCTATGTATATACAGTTCAATGAGATCACCAAACAAACATCCAAGAGTCCAGAGTTTGTAATGGGAAAATTGGTTCATAGTATGGTAGAAAAGAGGCCTGAAAGACTCCCCCTTAAATAGACTCAGATATGCATATACCAGATAGATGAAACCAACAAATTCCACGCTTAGTGCATAAAGAATTAACAGCTACACACAAATAATATCTGAATAAAAAAAAAAAGCATAATATTAGTCCAAAGAAAGATGCACTATACAGTATCTTTAAACATTATTGTCAAACAATCCACATATACAAAAATGAGGAAAATATCAAATAAAATCCACCGAAGTGAAAAAAGTTCTTAAGAGTGATGTTTAAATCAGTTATAAATAATCATATTCTCGTGCAGTTCCCAAAAGAAGCCAGTGTTGTGAAGAAAGCATCGCCACCAGGACACAAACACTTCTTACAAGAAAGTTTGGATATCAGGCAAATGAGATCACATAAGCTCGGCTGACACACAGCCATACATCATGAGATATCGCTTCAATTTGTGAGCCTCTCTTGCTGTCATCACATTTTTTCTATGGCTCCGACGGGTTGGTTCCCTTATCGCTCTACATCTGCCCCCTTCTGCAGATCCATGATGTCTCACGATACACCTGGCAATCTGAGCTCCCAGCCGTTCCTGCACCCCTGTTTGATCTGGCTAACAGCGCAGTAAACTACTTATACTCTTGCAACTAATGAGGTTGAAGGATACTGCCCTGGTAGCCAGGTCAAATGGGGGTACAGGAACAGCTGGGAGCCCGGAATTGCCGGGTGTATCGTGAGATATTGCTGGTCTGCAGGAGGGGGCAGTGCAGGGACAGATGTAGAGCGAAAAGGAAACCAGTTTGTTGGAGCCAAAGAACAAATGTGATGACGGCATAAGAGCCTCACAGATTGAAGCCATATCTTATGGTGTATGGTTGCATGTCAGCCGAGCTCACATGATCTCATTTGCCCTGAGATCCAATTTTTCTGGTAAGATGTGTGTATGTCCTGGTGGAGTGGTTTTTCTCCCAACACTGGCTTTTTTTGGGATCTGCATGGGATTATGATTATAACTGATTTGAACGTCTTAGAGACTGTTTTTCACTTTGATGGACTTTATTGGATTTCAGTGGTTATACGGGGATGATGCCTGCACCTAAAGGCATCATCCCGATATCATTGTTTGCAGCCGACGATCCCCTTTCAGGCAGAAGTGTTCTTAGTGGCTAAATAGCCACTCAATCACTTCTGTAGATGGCGGAAGGGGGTCCCAATCCCCTTCCGCTGCTGCCTCTCCCGGGCTCTCCAGTCTCATTGCGAAGGCCCGGGAGCGATGCAGCCAGCGGCGATAGCTGCCTGGGACAGAGAGAGAGGAACTGACGTTCCCTCTCTCTGTAACCCTGGAAACCAGAAGCGACGAGTATTCGTCACTTCCAGTTCTGCCCCTTTGTTTACTTGGCCACCAGAGGCCCGAGAAGCAGCCGATCAGACTGATCTCGGTCTGATCGGCTGCATGGGGGGCCAGAGGCGAGATTTGGGGTCTAATAGACCCTAAATCTCTCCATAAAGAGGACCTGTCATGGCCCATGCTATCACAAGGCATGTTGTTCATCCCTGGTTATAGCAATAAAGTTTTTACAAAAAAAAGTAAAACGAAAAGTGTAAAAAAAAAAAAAAAAAAATTGCATAAAATAAATAAATAATAATAAAAAAAAATGTAAAGTGCCCCCGTCTCACCGTGCCTACATGCAAATGCAAGCGCATACATTACTTCCGCACGCATATAAACGGTGATCTCACCACACGTGTGAGGTATTGTCGCGAACGTCAGAGCGAGAGCAATAATTCTAGCACCAGACCTCCTATGCCACTCTAAACTGGTAACCTGTAAAGGCATTTAAAGAGTGGCCTATGGAGAATTTTAAGCACCGTATTTTGCCACCATTCCACGGGCAGACGCAATTTTATAGCGTGACATGTTAGGTATCTGTTTACTCGGTGTAACATCATCTTTTACATTATACAAAAAATTGGGCTAACTTTACTTTTTTTTTTTTGTGAATTGCGTTTGAAAAACCGCTGCGCAAATTCCCTGTGACATAAAAAAATTGCAACACACACCATTTTTTTCCTGTAAGGTCTCTGTTAAAACAAAAAAAAAAAAAAATATATATAGGAGCGAAGTGCCAAAATAGGCTTGGGAAGGAGATGGTTAAAGAGATAGCGCACCTTTCTTTGGGTTAAACATTTGTGGTCTATTGCTCTTTTTACCACTTTTTGCACTTTAGAATAGAATGGTTAATTCTTAGACTTGTTGTCTTTTATTATCTTATAAGTTTACTTACCTTTTTGTTAAAGTTGCTGCAGGATGCTCAGCGACAGTTAACTGCTAAGAAGAACGGTGTGCAAGACGTAGCACAGGATCAAGAACGAATGTTGCAGTGTTTAAGGGAGACTCTTCATAATAAAGACCAAGAGGTAATTGTGCTTATTAAAAAAAATGTATCCCATCTTCTGCTGTTTGCAGGTGATTGTTGCCAATGTTTTGCCACACTATATTGCCATGTGATTTTGGCATTTTTGCTTTCTAAAGAGAAACTTAAGTCTGATGGAATGCAGGTTATTTATTTATTTATTTTTTTTATATTCATGCTTTATTCACTTTTTGATAGTCGTATAAATTCCCACATCGTTACAAGAAAAATCAACATCCGCATACATTACTTGTAAATGGTAGGTAAAAACTAAGTATGTGTACTAAAACAAATAACACAGTGGTAGGTAAAAAAAATACTTGAAAGAATTAGTGCAGGGGGTGGATTGGCATGCACCCACCAGAAACAAAGTGCACAGTGCAATTTAAATAAATAGTATAGGTGACTGCTCATATAAATAAATACAAGTGACTTCTCATATGGATAAATTCAATGAATAAAAAGGTGCATAAAATAAGGTTGTTATTTATTGCCTGTAATAGTGCCAGTGAAAAGTGTACAGACAATACAATTATAGTGAGCCAACAGTGATTAAAATTCTCATTGACAATAGGTAAAAAATTATAAAATATAAAAGCACCTTCCAGAATGTGGAGAATAGTGAGATTGGTGATTTAAAAAAGAAAGTGTAGTGAGTGAGGTGCCTAAAAAGGTGAAACCAATAGGTAACACTCTCACCCAATTTTTCTCTCTTCTGGGCCAGGGGTATATGGTAACTAGCCACAAAAGGAGAGCGATTCAGTCTGGGGTTGTATTATACTCCCAATGAGCCATTCTACATAAAGTGTCCCATATCCTAATGTTCCTAGTGAGTGTGCATGTATCATTTGCCAAATCCCAATTTACCCGTGGAACCCAAACCATCTTTCCTAAGTCCGCCCTACTTTGTGCACACTCAATCCCCACCCAGCTCTTGCCTTCCTTATTAGGCATTCAGTCTGCTATCCGTGAGTGACGGAAGCTTAGGCTCCCAGGTACTATATGAGAACTTAAAAAAGAAGAAATATTTTAAAATTCAATGTATACCGACTGTGTATATATATATATATATATATATATATATAAAATATATAAACACAGGATATGGTGTCCTCTACTGCACCATATATATATATATATATATATATATATATATATATATATATATATACTGTATATATATATAATATAAAATATACGCACAGGATATGGCAACCTCGATTATTATTATACTATATACTATATATATATATATATATATATATACACACAGGATGTGGCCTCCTCTCTCTTTATATATATATATATATATATACAGTATATATATATATATATATATATATATATACATATGTGTATATATGTGTGTGTGTGTATATATATATATATATATATATATATATATATGTATGTATAAAATAATAAAATAGAGGAGGCCACATCCTGTGTGTGTGTGTATATGTATATGTATATGTATATATATATATATATATATATATATATATATATATATATATATATATATATTGCAGTATAATAATAGAGGATGCCATATCCTGTGTGTATATATTATTTATATACATATATATATATATATATATATATATATATATATATATATATACAGTATATATGTGTATATATATATATATATATATATATATATATATATATATATATATATAGTGCAGTATAGAGGATGTCATATGCTGTGTGTATATATTATATAGTATATATATATATATATAGTGCAGTATAATAATAGAGGATGCCATATCCTGTGCATATATATTATCTGTTTCTGAGTCAAAACAATTGAAAAAGGACTGTATAACCTAAACATTATCTTTAATGGATACGCAGACAATTAAAAATGAATAGAAATTGATGTAAAAAGACAAACAACAGAATATCTAACTCTTTAATGATGGGGGGGCCTTGATACAGCTTCTCGCCAAGGGCGCTGGAGACCCTAGGTATGCCTCTGCTAATTCCTCCAACACTATCGGTAGTATTAACCTGGGATTACAAATAAAAATTAATATATCATCCACATATTCGGCCGCCTTGTATTCCCTATTCCCCACTTGAACCCCTTTAATATCTAGATTTTTACGGATTGCTGCCAGTAGAGGTTCTAGGGCCAAAACAAACAACATTGGAGAGAGGGGGCACCCTTGTCAAACTGTCATTCCCTCTTATTCTTGCCATTGGGTGAAGATAGAAGGTGGATATCCATCGCATCATCCTATCTCCAATACCCAGATGTCTCAGAGTTCCTAACATAAAACGCCAATCAATCCTGTTGAAGGCCTTTTCGCATCTACCGACAGCAGCCCGGCCGAGGTACCCTTCTTTTTTGCTTCATGAATCCAAAGCAGTGATTTAATACAGTTGTCCCTCCCCTCTCTTTCAGACACAAAGCCTACCTGATCATTATGTAACCATCTTGGAAGTAAAGGTTTTAATCTTTCTGCCATAATTTTAGTAAAGATTTTTATATAAGAGGGAAATTGGTCTGTAGCTTGTCGGTGCCGTGGGATCTTTCCCTTCCTTTAAAGCGGAGTTCTGGCCTAAAAAAAAAACATTTTTAGATAAAAATACCCCCGGGACAGTCAGGGCTAGTGCATTTCAGCAATGATAGCCTCTGAACTGTCCCCGGTTTCACTTACCTTTTAGAAGAAATACTTACCTTGAAAATGTCTTGTCCAGCACTGCCATCTCAGGTATGGGCAGCTGAAGCCAGAGCGTCCTCTTCGGTGACGTCGGAGTTCCAGAATACCCTGCACAGGCCCTGCTCGTCACTTCCGGTGCAGGCGCATCATCCCTGCACAGCTTCTGGGCATGCCCAGAAGCTGTTTAGCAGGGAATGATGTGCCTGCACCGGAAGTGACGAGCAGGGCCGGTGCAGGCGCATTGACTCCTGGGAGCGATGACGCTCATCTCCCAGGAGTCAATGCAAGCAGGAAGAGATGGCGCGGTCCGCGGCCGCAGAGGAAGGAAGGTAAGTATATTTTCTTTAATAACAAGGTAAGTAAATCAAAAAAAAAACTGAAATTATCCAATTCTTTTTCAGCTACATTACAGCAAGCGGATGGTGTAAAGTCGATTTTGAGGTCAGAACTCCGCTTTAAGATAAGAGTTATATGGGACTGCAGAGACTCTTCTCTTAAGTATTCTCCTTTCCCCACTGTATTAAAGTATGCACAAAATTTAGGGGCTAGGAATTTTGAAACCTTTTAAAATAAAAAATCAAGTACCCATCTGGGCCCAGGCTCTTTCCTAGAGGTATGTTCTTTATTGCCCGTCCCACCTCCGCTTGTGTAATCAGGGCCTCTAAATCCTCTAGCTCCTCCGTCTGTAACCTTGGAAGTTAAAGCTTCCGCAGATATTCCTTCACGGCCCTATCTTCCTTTCCACTTTCCCTACCTGCGTCTTTCTGTCTGACGTTATGAAGCTGGCTGTAATAGTGGAATACCGGAGCAATCTTTGGGGATAAATTAACTATTTCCTCATTTTCATTTTTAATTTTGGAAATATAGGATGCATTTTTTTTCTCCCTTACTATTTTTGCTAACCATTTCCCAGATTTGTTTCCCCATTGGCATTTCCCTTTCATGACAATATGGAATGCCTTTTTTGTCTCCTGTTCCATAAGCGCCGTCAGTTCTCCTCTCTTCTCAATTAATTCTCGCTGTTCTGAGATGCCTTTGGGTCTAGTTTGTTGTTCCATAATATGAATCTCCCTAAGCAGCTGATTCTTCCTCTCATTCTTTTCCCTCTTTCTTTGTGTCCCGATACTTATTAATATCCCTCTCTTGTAGGCCTAATGTGATTCCCACAGGGTGGCCTGTGAGATCTCTGGTGTATCATTAATAATAAAGAAACTCTCCAATTCCTTTTCTATCTTCTCAATTATCTTAGGATCCTAAATGAGTGAGTCATTCAGTTTCCAAGCTTTTTCTCTAGGGACTGCTGGTAATAAAAATTGCTGTGCCACCACTGGTGCATGATCAGAAAGTGTCAAAGGCTTAATGGTCATATCTTTTGGTTAATAGTTGGTGCTGTATTATACTATAGTCAATCCTTGAGTGGGAACCATGTACTGAGGAGTAATAAGTATAATCCCTTGATTTTGGGTGTCTGACCCACCAAGCATCCACTAGCTGACATTCCCACAATAGACTTCTAATTTCATTCTACTGTTGTAGTGGGAGACTCGAACGTCCCGTTGATTAATCCATTCGTGGGTCCAGACCCATGTTAAAGTCTCCCGCTACAATAAACCTCCCTTCTTTGAATATCATCAACCTTTTCACATTTTTTTGCAAGTACTTATTTGGTTCTCTATTTGGGGAATAAATATTTGCTAAAGTATATTCCATAGCAAACAGTTTCCCCTTGATGAACAGAAACCTCCCTTGAGTGTCTGCCAGCTGCTTCCTTAACGTAAACATGGTATTACTATCAAATCTGATCGGCACTCCTCCTGGGTGACTTGAAACCGAGTCACTATAAAACCACATAGGAAAAAGGTGTGATGACAGTTTAATCCCTGAGGCATGTGTAATATGGGGTTATTTTAAACAAGCCACTGCCACCCCGTAGTGATGCATTTCCCTAATTACCTTATGCCTTTTGCTAGGTGTATTCAAGCCTCTCACGTTATATGACACTAAGTTAACCAAAGCCATGGGTAGTCACAGGAGCAACTAGAGGATGCTTTCCCGAAGAGGAAAAGAGGTCTTGCATGGAGAGAAAAAAAAATAGAGAAACCCCATCACCCCCCATTCTCCCCCCCCCCCCAACCCCACGAGGCTAACCTTTTGGAGGGCTGGACATATGTCCAGTCCTTATTCCTTGTACAGACCTGGTGACACTCAGCCATGTGTCCCCTCCCATACAAACCTTCCCAGGGGCCGCCATTCCGACGCACAAACCAGACTCTACCTGCTGGATCAGCTAGCCCTCTAACCCTCCTCTCCCCGCCACCTCTCGCAAAAAGAAAGGAGCAAAAGCAGAAATGAGAGAGGGGGAAGGAGGACAGTAATATGTCCCTAAGTACCCCCCTCCACTCCCCCCCCTCCACCTACCGCCCCCACCCGAATCAATCCCTCTGCCCTAGGCAATATTGGAACACCTATGGGATCCTCCCACCCCGGTAACACAGTAGGTGGTAGGTTCAATTTATTACAAAATTCCTCTAACTCCTCTTGAAATCTCAGGATCACCGTGTGGCCATCTTTTTTCACTTAAAAGCAGGCCGGAAAATCCCACCGATACGGGATATTAGAGTTGTTCTAATAGGTGTTTAGGAAGTTTCCTTCTTGCCAAGGTCTCAGCAGCCAAGTCCGTGTAAAGCTGTAAGTTCAATCCTTCCATCGTGATCCCTGAAGAGCTCTGAGCTTTTTCCATGACTTTCATCTTTTCCTCTACGTAGTGAAACCTCACATATACATCTCTTGGAACACCCCTACCCAGACCTCAATATCCTCCCAACCTATGCATTCTGTCGATTTTTAAAATTTCTGGGGGTACCTTCCCCAACATGGGGCCAAAGAGGTACCATGCTTCTGTTCTCAGGTCTTTTTGCCCGTGTTTCTCTGGCAAGCCCACATTTTTCCTTTGACTTCGATTCTCCTGGTCTTCTAACTTGTATAATAGGGAGCGATTGGCTCTCTACAATATTTTAAACGGTTTACTCAGGTCATCTAGTGCTCAGTCATGTGCATCTATCCTCCCCTCCACTTACTCCACACGACCGAATACCTGTCCAATATCTGCCTGGACTGCTGCTATATCCACTTTAAAGAATGTTTCCATTTTAGCAAACAACCCCTCTAATATTTTGTTTATAAGAGGTAAGTTCGCTTTGGGATCGTCCAACTCTCCGTCTCCCTCTGCTGGGGCTGCACTTTCCTCTTTAGAGCCTCTGTTTTGCGGGGCCCCTCCAGTACTTTTAGGTCTAATTGGCCCTAGAGCACTCAACCTCCTGGCTGGAGACTCTTCCGCTTTAGTGTAGCTCTTTGTTTTTCCGTCCCAGTGTAATGTTCCGGTACCTTTGGTACCCTAAATTACACTTTCCACAAGTGTATGCGCCCTACCATTTACTTTTGGAAAGGTGCGCATACACCTTTAAGACTGGAGCTGTCATCACTCAGCGCCGGACTAGATGGCTATTTAAGGCGTCGGCTCTCACTCACATGTGTTCGTTCAAACACCCTTACTTGGATGCTAACCTTGCTTGAAGCTTCCATGCTTGCAAGCTTACTTCGCTGATGGAACCTCGCTGCGCTGATCCCTGTATCCCGCTACTGGATCATCCGCCTCTCCTGAACCACCCTTCGGCTGTATCGCTAATAGTGCTAAGTACCCCGCAGGGGAATTCTCTATAAACTTATACTAAGCTTACACTATCTAGCTCTGCATAGTAAAGACTGTTTATTACATCTGCATAAACTAGATTGCTAGCTCTTGAGACTACTGCTACTTTTCTGCACTGGGTTGATCTCTTTTGTATGTCCACCTGCTATTCTATCATCTGCTATCATACAACATTGCTAAACCTTCCTGCATCCATCTGCTACTGTCTCACCTTCAAGTGTCTATCACCTATCACCTCCACTCAACCTATCCCTCAACCTTCATCATTGTGTTACCACATACATAAAGTCACTCTAGGAACCAGCTTGCTAATTGTGCGTATTTACTGGCTGAAATAAGACCTTCCACACATGATGAGTCATTGAGGTTGGGAATGGTATCTCAGCATATCTCTTACATGACTGCTGACGTGGAACTATTTCTGCAGCTGAAAATCCACACCATATAAGAAACGCAGGAGCGTTACAGATTGAACGAACCAAAAAATGGATTCAGCAGAAATAGCCACTCAGGTGACACAATTAAAACAGCAAGTATCTGCGTTAATACACGCACTTGCTGAATTAAAAGAAGACAATCAGGCTCTGTCGCAGCAGGTAATTAGACTGACACAACTTACCTCTGCTCAGTCCCCTGAACCCAAGATAAATCCCCCTTTGGTATTTACAGGCGATCGCAAAAAATTTCACGAATTTAAAAACGCATGTGAGTTACTTTTTTTGCTAAAACCTCGTACCTACCTTACTGATCACATTAAGGTTTGTACTATTATTTCTTACCTATCAAGCGATCCTCGAGCCTGGGCAGATTCTCTTTTTGAGAAAAACGACCAGCTTCTCAACTCCTATGCCTTGTTCCTGGCAGAGCTCACTAGCCTATATGATGACCCCAATAGGCAGAGTACTGCTGATCTTCAGTTAAGATCCTTGAAACAAGGAAGGAGGCCTGTAGAAGACTTTGTCGCAGAGTTCAAGAGATGGACCCTTGATTCAGAATGGAATGATGCATCTCTGAAAACCCAATTTAGGCTTGGCCTATCAGAAGCCGTTAAGGACGAGCTCGCCCGAGCGGATCTGCCAAAAACCCTGGATGCACTAATACAACTCAGTATTACCATAGATAGAAGACTACGAGAAAGAAAGGCTGAAAAGATGGGAATGCCATTGTCCGTTTCCTCTCGGAGTCTGGCCGTTGACCCCGTTCCTATGGAGATAGGAACCATACGCCCACCGCTATCAACTATGGAAAAAGCCAAAAGACGAAATGAAAATCTCTGCTTGTACTGTGCATCCCCGGATCACAAGATAAACGTCTGTCCCCTAGTCAACAAAAAGAAGGGTGAGTGTTCACATGTCTCCCTAGGAGGATTGACAACTTCATTCACTAACCCCTACATTTCTGTTTTTTTGACATTACAGTGGGACCAGAACAGGATTACTACTAAGGCCATGATTGACACAGGATCTTGTGGAAATTATATGGATATATGTTTTGCTGCTTTAAATAAAATTCCTATTATTTCTAAACTCAAACCTGTCTCAGTAAGTCTTATTACCGGTGTTCCGTTATCCTCTGGTCCGATCACCGATCAGACACAAGCACTTCTAGTCACTATTAACGAGTCTCATATGGAGACTTCTACCTTCGATTTAATACCATCACCCCACTTTCCCATTGTGTTGGGACTTCCCTGGTTGCACACACACCAACCAACCTTAGATTGGAAGAAACGGTCCTTGACCTTCCTTTCTTGTTTTTGCGAGAAAACGTGTAACCTCCCGTTTTCCGGGAAGATTCTGTCTATGGTGACAGATGAGATTGCACCACTATGTTATCAGGATCTTTCTGAGGTTTTTCTTGAGAAAAATGCTCAAGCATTACCTCCTCATCGAGACTATGATTGTAGCATTGATCTACTCCCAAATAGCAAATTGCCGTTCGGTCATGTTTATCCTCTTTCACAGGATGAACTTGCCCATCTCAAAACCTATTTGGATGAGAACTTGGAAAAAGGTTTTATTAGACCTTCCACTTCTTCCACAGCAGCAGGACTCTTTTTTGTTCGCAATAAAGATTCAAGTCTCAGACCCATCATCGACTACAGGAAATTGAATGCTATCACAATAAAAGATCGCTATCCTCTACCGCTTATCCCTGAGCTCATTGAGCAGGTGCGTGGAGCTACCTATTTTTCAAAATTAGACCTGAAGGGAGCATACAATCTCATTCGAATCCGTGATGGACACGAGTGGAAGACTGCATTCAGAACTAGATACGGATTGTTCGAATATCTTGTGATGCCATTCGGCCTATGCAATGCCCCTGCAGTTTTCCAACGATTTATAAACGATATTTTTAAAGACTTACTAGATGTCTGTGTTGTGGTATATCTGGACGATATACTTATATATTCACGGACCCTGTCTGAACACATAAGACATGTAAGACTTGTATTATCGAGATTGCTTGCACATAATCTTTATGTGAAGCTGAAGAAATGCTTGTTCCATAAAGATGAGGTACTCTTTCTAGGCTACATCATATCCAAAACAGGAATCGAGATGGACATGAGTAAAATATCCTGCATTCAGGATTGGCCTACACCAACTACACGCAAAGCGCTACAGCGATTCCTGGGATTTTCAAATTTCTACAGGAAGTTCATAAAAAACTTTTCTGCTATTGTGAGACCCCTCACACAGCTCACTAGCATAAAAATACCATTTAAATGGTCAGAAGAAGCAAATAAGGCTTTCCACTTGTTAAAGACAAGGTTTACTTCCGCTCCCATATTACGCCATCCAGACCCATCCCTCCAATACATTCTGGAGGTAGATGCGTCAAACATGGCAGTAGGAGCAATACTCTCCCAACGACCAACCCACACTTCACCACTTCATCCAGTCGCCTTTTTTTCTAAATCCCTGAGCAGTCCCGAGATAGATTACCCCGTGGGTGAAAAGGAACTGCTTGCTATAAAATTGGCTCTGGAGAATTGGCGACATTTACTCGAAGGCACCCAACTACCAATAATTATATACACGGACCATAAAAACCTCCAATATCTTCAGACTAGCAAAACTCTCTCGCATCGACAGGTACGATGGTCACTATTCTTTCTAAGGTTTAACTTCCTAGTGACCTACACACCTGCAGATAAAAACAAAAAGGCGGATGCACTATCACGACTAACTGAAGAAAACTACTTTGAAATCCCTTCCGTTCCTATAATACCTCACAAACGCATTATTGGAGTTGTCCGTTCCTTAAAGGAAGAGGTTCTGCATGGTATAAGTTTGGATTCACCCCCACCACAACTAAATACTGATGCAGAAGGCTTCCTCTACTACAACGACAAACTTTACATACCACCTACCCTACGCACCAAGATCTTGGAATTATCGCATGATGTGCCTATGGCAGGACATATGGGTATGACAAAGACTTTCAATTTGATTTCTCGACAATTTTGGTGGCCTGACATGAAAACATCTATACAAAAATTCGTCTCTTCATGCAATGTCTGTGCCAGGTCCAAAATTGACACTACGAGACCATCCGGCCTACTATGCAGTCTACCAATACCCCAAACTCCATGGGAGGTTTTGTCATTGGACTTCATCGTAGAATTGCCTCCTTCCAAAGGATTTAATACCATCTTGGTGTCAGTGGACCATCTGACAAAAATGGCACATTTCATTGCTATTCGCAGACTACCTTCGTCCAAACAAACGGCAGAACTCCTGATGAAACATGTCTTCAGATTACATGGTATCCCAAAAACTCTTTTGTCTGACCGTGGATCCCAATTTATTTCTAAATTCTGGCAAGAACTATGTCACATACTACGGATTGAGCGGAAGCTCACTTCTCCTTACCATCCGCAGACCAACGGACAGACTGAAAGAGTCAACCAATGCATCGAGCAGTATTTACGTTGTTACACTTCTTACCAACAGGATGATTGGTTGGATCTTCTCCCCCTGGCAGAATTTGCCTACAACAACGCAACTCACAGTACAACCAAGCAGAGTCCGTTCTACTTGAACTATGGGTTCCATCCCTCTATTCTCCCTCCAAGCATCCTTCCTTCAAATAACCCAGTAGCCTCAGACTATCTTTCCCAAATAAAGGATTCTCTGGGTTTACTAAATACTACCATTGCACACGCTCACAGTCAACAAAAGAAGTACTATGATCTTCGTAGAAGACCTTCTCCACAGTATACTATCGGGGACCTCGTTTGGCTCTCAACAAAAAACTTGAGACTGAAGATCCCTAGCAAAAAGCTTGGACCTCTGTTCTTGGGACCTTTCCCAATCAAGAAACTTATTGGAAAAGCTGCAGTGCAGCTTACATTGCCAATGGACCTAAAAATCCATCCCATTTTCCATGTGTCGCTACTAAAACCCCATGTTCCGGACCAAGGAATAAGACCTAATATTCCACCTCCCCCTCCTGTACAAGTTGAAGGTGGAGAAGAATACGAGATAAAAGAGATTCTGGATTCTCGTATCTACAGAAGAAAACTTCAGTACTTGGTTAGATGGAAGAACTATGGGCCCCAAGACGACACCTGGCTAAACACCTCTGACATACATGCCCCTAGATTAATCCGCAATTTTCATGCGAGATACCCAGACAAACCAGCTCCAGAGGCCTTCAGGAGCAGGCCTTAAGGGGGGGGGTATTGTAATGTTCCGGTACCTTTGGTACCCTAAATTACACTTTCCACAAGTGTATGCGCCCTACCATTTACTTTTGGAAAGGTGCGCATACACCTTTAAGACTGGAGCTGTCATCACTCAGCGCCGGACTAGATGGCTATTTAAGGCGTCGGCTCTCACTCACATGTGTTCGTTCAAACACCCTTACTTGGATGCTAACCTTGCTTGAAGCTTCCATGCTTGCAAGCTTACTTCGCTGACGGAACCTCGCTGCGCTGATCCCTGTATCCCGCTACTGGATCATCCGCCTCTCCTGAACCACCCTTCGGCTGTATCGCTAATAGTGCTAAGTACCCCGCAGGGGAATTCTCTATAAACTTATACTAAGCTTACACTATCTAGCTCTGCATAGTAAAGACTGTTTATTACATCTGCATAAACTAGATTGCTAGCTCTTGAGACTACTGCTACTTTTCTGCACTGGGTTGATCTCTTTTGTATGTCCACCTGCTATTCTATCATCTGCTATCATACAACATTGCTAAACCTTCCTGCATCCATCTGCTACTGTCTCACCTTCAAGTGTCTATCACCTATCACCTCTACTCAACCTATCCCTCAACCTTCATCATTGTGTTACCACATACATAAAGTCACTCTAGGAACCAGCTTGCTAATTGTGCGTATTTACTGGCTGAAATAAGACCTTCCACACATGATGAGTCATTGAGGTTGGGAATGGTATCTCAGCATATCTCTTACATGACTGCTGACGTGGAACTATTTCTGCAGCTGAAAATCCACACCATATAAGAAACGCAGGAGCGTTACACCCAGTCCGTCCCGTGGCTCCTTGTCTAGGGCTATCATTTCCCTCTTCCACCATGCTAGTCTCCGCTGACATATACCACTGGATGCCCCCTTGGCTAAGGGCAGATTGAGTTACTTTTTTGGCTTTTGTTTAACCTCTCATCCTTAATTCCAGTTGGTGTTAATCGTGAGAAGCAAAGGGGAGGACACAATGAAGTAAAAAAAAATGCCTAAGCCACAGTAGTGTTTACCATATAAAAAGAAGTAGCCAGGTAGTGAAAGTAAAAGGCAGTCCACCATTCGTAACAGCTTGAAGACCCTACAGAGGTCAAGTATCAACTCAGTCCCTTTGAATTAGGGTAAATCTTTCAGGCCAAAAGCAAAGATGAAATAACTAGGGGGGGCACGGCAATCACACAGGGCTTGCAACAGTGGGAGGCCCTCTGTTGCCCTCTATAAACTGGAGGCAGGCTTATCCCTCAGTCCCTTTAGGTCACAAGTAGATCTTCTTTTAAGAACATAGGTTGAATGTCTAGAGGAAGCACAGCAATCACACAAAGCTTGAAAAAAAAAATAAAGGACAGTCCACCATTCATAACAGCCTGGGATAGCCTGTAGAAGTCAGATATCAGTTTAGTCCCTTTAAATCACAAATTAATCTTCCAGTGAAGAACACAGAAAAGATGGCTAGGGGAACATAAAATGAAGCCAAGCCCACGATAGCAGGTAGCCCCCTGCACACTGAAGACAGACTTAGCCCTCCACCCCCACAGTCCGGGATGCACAGGGCTCCTCTTCATCCAAGTCCACCGTGGATAGAAGCGGGGAGGTATCTTGCGCTCTATATTGCAATGAGGAATTAGGAGTGCATTGCAGTGGCTTACCAGCCACCAGAGAATTCTGAAGCCTCAAAACAACCAAGCGGGGCCCAGGGTTCTGGAGCGCGAGGCTGCAGAGCGCTCAGACGGTCGGACGCCATCTCGGACTGGTCTGGGCTGCAGGGCTACAGGGTGCAGGAGGGATCGGGGGATGGGAGGCAGCGGGGGACTGAGTAGTGGCTCGTCTACTCCAGGGCGGGTGTCACTAGATCATGACGTCAAGCTCCTCCCCGATGATCACTCTGACAGGGCGGAATGCAGGTTATAAAATATAACTATCTAAAGTCAGTGAATAAAATGAACAGTTCTACCTTTTCTTCTTGCAATAAGGTAAAAATGTGTGCTTCTGATGTGATGTTAGTTTAAAAAAATCTTGAAGAGTTCGGGTGCTTAACTGGCCAGGCGTCAGTGCAGACCTTTCACCAATTGAAAATATCTGGTGCATCTTGAAATGAAAAATTACAATAAAGAAGACCCAAGACTGTTCAGCAGTTAGAATAGGACAACATTCCTCTCCCAAAACTCCAGCAACTGATGCCCTCAGTTCCCAGACATTTACAGAGTGTGATTAAATAACGAGGGGATACTACACTGGTAAACAGGGCTCTACCTCAACTTTATTGAGATGTGTTGCTGTAATCAATTTCAAAATGACCTTATTTTTTTCTTAAAAAGGTAAATTTTCTCAATGTAAACATTTTATGTTTTCTATTTCTTATTGTGAATAAAAAATGGATTTAGGAGATTTGCAAATGTTTGCATTCTGTTTATGTAGACTTTACACAGCGTCCCAACTTTTTGGGAATTTGGGTTGTAAAATGACTTGCTAAAGTCAGTGAAAAAAATATTTTTACCTTTTTTCCTGCAGTAGCAAGGGCCTCAATGAAGGATGGGCCTCAATGAATAACTTGAAGGACAACTAATCATCCATAAAAATAAAAAAAAACAGTAGGAATAACAAACTATCAACAAGACTAGGGTAAATGCCTAAGCCTAGCATACCTAACCCTTGACTTCAGCGAAGGGAAGCTTGGGGTAGGCAGAGGTGTGGATATATTATAGGCAAACTGTCGTAAAAGGACATCCAGACTAAAAGAATGTGAAGGAGACCCTCCAGCTCACACCTGTAGGTGTTTCAGGAGTATAATGTCTGCACTGTAAACCTGCTGGACCAATTATAGAATAAATGAATCTAGGAATAATAAAAACCTAACCATCAAAAGAGCAGAATTCTCTGAGGAGAAGCTGAGCATAGACATTTTAATACTAACAATAGAAATTTTAGCTTGACATATAAAGAGGAAGGAAGAGGAAGGAATGTAAAAAGACTGAAGATTGCAGTTCAGTCACAGGAAAGGATCCATCTTTTAGTAACCAGGCCTCACTAAGGCCTCCGGACTTAGACTATGCCATGTAGGGGAATTCTGCAGCTGAGTAACAGTGTCCTGGCTGCTGACCGTCCCAGAAAGTACATTACTTATTAATAAAGGATACTTCTTGCTAGGAAGAAAGGATGTTCATTCATGTGCAATGTGCAGAATCATCACTCTTCAAAGTGGGGAACACTAGATGCAGGGTTCCAGAAACCAACAACTTGACTCCAAAAAAAAGTCATGATTGACACATACAACATAGGGAAGAGGTCGCACAGTCAGATACAGGGAGAGTTCTCAAATTTTTCCTGGAGTTGAAGATTTAGCAACCACTAGATGAGATCCAACAAAGGTCATATTAAAAGACTGACCAACTGATCCTAAGAGACATGGGAAAGTTTTCTGTACAGAGCAAACTCGGAGTCAGCAAACAGATGTATTCATTAGAAGAAACTTCCCAGGATGAGGGAAAAGGATAATTCCCACCCTGGCCAGAATCTGACAAATAGCGGGACTGCTTGGTCCAAAGGACCAGCTTGGTGCTTGTTCAAAATCCAAATTCTGTAACTCGGATGGATAAATCGAAAAAAAAAAATTAAATTCCCCAACATGTCCATAAACCCTTAAAAGATAAGGGACAAAGATCCACAATGAGTGTACAAGATAGGTCCCTCAAGCTTAACATGAAGTGCAAGGACACTGACTTTCTTTAGTGACAGTTTCCTAGGTGTTCCACACAGCGGATGCCATTAAAAAGCACTAGATTGAACAAAAGGTTTAGGGTCCTAGGTAGAATAGTCAAGTGCTTACAAGGTAAATCCGCTGTAAGAATTGATTCCTGTTGTTTTTGCAGGCAACAAGATACCTCAGGGTAGGGGTAGAAAAGAGTCAGGCACTGCAAGGGGTGTAACCATCTATGATGGAAAAGGGATCCCCTGCAGAAAGTTGTGCAAGAATGAATAGGATAGCATTCCTAAGTATAGGGTGCTATCTGATTAGGAATCAGATATCTCAGAGTGTGGGGAACTATGGTCTAGAGTGGCAGCTACAAGAGAAGGCCATAATGCTGGCATTTAATTTAGTAACCTGTAGATCCTGGTTGATCATACTATAAACACCCTTTTCTTTTCCCCCAACAACTTGAACTTCATCTGCAATTTCCTGCTACACAAGATTTTTCATTGTAAGTAGAGCAATTCACTTCTCAGATAACCCGCATAAGCTCAAATTCCCTTTCTGTTCACATCAACAGCAGTAACCTGCCTTGGATGCCTTTTCCACTTCACAACAGAATAGCCTGGAGACCGCTACTATCCTTACCCCCTTGATGTTTCCTGTTTTCCCGTGAAACCTTCTATACTGTTCTGCCAAGGCATGTTAACATTTCGCCATCAATTCCTTTAAGGGAAAGGGATCAGGTATGACTCTGCCCTTTGGTAATGAGTCCCTCCCAACCTACCTAGTCTATCCCCCACTGAAATTGGATTCTTGGGTTCATAGAGCACCTAGAGTTCTGCACTCCTTCTTTGAGTCAAACCACTGAAAGAATTCTGTTTCTCATTTCTCCAAAACTGTTGATTTTTGGGTGAGAGGTCTCCGCTGTTGCTCATGCACTGTGGTGTTTTTAATGTTAACAATTTGTTTTAAGACCCATTGACCTTTTTGTTTTCCAACTTTGAGCCTGTTGCAGCTGTTTAGCTGCATTGTACCCTTAAATATTGCTTGGGGATGTCCCATGGTGTATCCATTGATTCATGTCCTGTACTGCAAGATGAGGAATTAATTTATTCTTTATCTTAGAGTACAGTACAGGACACAACTCCTTTCCTTCTTCGTGATCTCTCTCTCTTGCTTTTTGCCAAAATTGGAGCCTCACAGAATTGGCAGGATTATATGGGGACACTAGGGTTGGACCCAGTGAAGATTTTGCCAGAATTCAATAACCTGAAGGTAGCAGTGTATAACCTATGGTCTATGAATCGATCCCTGTGTCCTAGGCACAGAATTTACAGATACGTCAAAATCCCTCTTTTTGTGTGTATTTTGAAAGATTTATTTGTGGAGAACAAGGGCATTATTCTCAAATTCATGCTGTAGGCCCTACTCTTGGCAAAACGTAATTGCACATAGCTAAATGAACCTTAATTCAAACAGCAATAAAAAAGATGTGTCTCAACAACAGGAACAAACAGCATTATTTGTTATGTTTAACAAATTTATTGGATAACAAAGAAGATGATGGAGGTTGTTCAAGTGTGGGTGGTTGCCGAGTCACCTCAGTATCTGAGCATGAATATACACTTAGAACCCTAGAGTTTTGGCTCTTAGAAATATGTCCATGATGATCCAGCCATGGTTTCAATGTTTTTTCAAATATATCTCTGTACTTAGTTTGTATTGCAAGAACTCTTGCAGAGATGATTAACTTGACTTTCTTACATACTTTTGTTATTTTAATTCTACATATAGCTATGGTTAAAATTTAAGAGCATATGCATAGGTAGCCCTTATTGTTTTATACCTGCTTCAAGATTTTGCCCAGTATGAAGCTTTAAGTAAATACTGTCCTTGTGGTGACACAGTGGCATTGAAAATGCTATCAGCATTTTCAACCTGGTGGCTGCTGTCCCTGGCTGGACTACAGTGTTATGATATGCTACTCCTTCTGCACAAGTCTTTACAGCATAAACATGTAAGAAAAAAAAAATAATAAAAATAAAAAATAGCCTAAACTTGTAAATAATTGCAATATGCTAAATACCAGAAATGTCATTTTAGCATTATTCTAAACAGAATAAATCACAGAATAAAATCTGCTATTTTTATCTATGCTAATACTGGACAGAAAAGCATATATTTTCATTTTGTTATGTCTTTCCTTTATTTTCATAGAAAGTAAAATATTTTTTACAAGTCAATACTCTCAAAACAAAGTTTTATTATCCAAAAAATATATATGTATTATGTTGGAATCATAAGTAAAAATCATTGACCAGTTAATAGATCCATAACTGAAATATAAAAATTGAGATAAGTCTACCCTTAAGAAATGTACACAAGGGCAGATATATCATTTCTACTACTGTTGTAATTCTTTTTTTTAGTAAGGATGTCAGATTTTTTTTCTTACATTTTGATCCTGTCATCTTTTAGGTGGGGGAGTTATATCAAATAATAGGCGATCACGAGGATACCATTGCCAAACTGCAGGATATGCTTCTGAAAAGTCAGAGCGAGCATTTACAAGTAAGTAATTACTTATAGGTTAATATGCTGCTGTGTAACTTTGACACTCTATGCATAATACATGTTTTTCTACCCGCTTTTATAACATATTAAAGCTTATATAAGGAATATAACCCCCGTCCGTTTTTTTCTCACTTGGGAATTTTTCTTTTACTTCCTGTACCATAGCCAAAGCAGGTAATATGGGGAGATTCCTCCAGAGTGGGGGAAATCACTCGGATTAAATTCGGGTCGTCACCAGGGATACCAAAACTAGTTACCAGGGTTATCAGAAGTAGTTTTTCGTTGCCCTGTTCCAACTTTTTTGAGATATGTTCTTGCCATCAATTTAAAAATGTCCCTATTTTTTCTTAAAATGGTACAACTCTAAGAGCTCGTTTTTGTGCAGTCACTGCATATTAATTTTGAAGATTAAATGCTTTTCATACCCTAGTCAAATTCAAGCATGTCTTGGAAGTTTGGGTGTGATTATCGAAACAACATGCAGAGATCAAGATAGAGTTGCACGGTACAAGTTTCATAAAGTACGCTCCTAGTTATCATGTCAGGTGATCTCTGGACTCTTGGTGTAAGAGCCTATAGAGAATTTAGGTTAACATAAACTAAGCAAACTTTCTGATTTTAGCACTTTTCTAGACAGTGTTGTCAACTCTGTTGTGGTAATTACATGGTATGGCTATTAATGACGACAGTTTTAATCCGTATTAAATTTGTATATGAGTTTTTTAATGAAGGAGCAATACCACTATTATACTGTACATCCAAGTAAGGAGCTATAATTCCTTCTGACACTTTTTGTGATATACAGTAAAATATATTTATTAAGAATCCATTACATGCAGTCCCCGGGTTACAAACAAGATAGGTTCTGTAGGTTGGTTTTTAAGTTGAATATTTTTGTAAGATGGAACAGGTACAGTTTTGAAGTGTACAGTAACTCCAGACACTTTTTTTTTTTTTTTTACGTTTTGGATAGCCTAGGGAAGTGTTAACACCCCTGTAATGTTTGTTTTGCTGTCCATGCCCCTGTTCAGAAGATTTCACCTCACTTTCTGTCCCTGTGACAATTGGATTTGAAAAAAAATTGGGTTTTTGTGTAAACAAGGATTGGTGATAAAGCTTCAGTAGGAACACCTTTTTCCCATGATAATTCTTACAGGAGTGAATTTCCCTTCCTAGATACAGATTTCCTCTAACTTCTCTCCTTCTGTTTGCAAGTTAGAGTTGTATGTAAGTCGGATGTTTGAAACTCAGAGACTGCCTGTATTGAGAATGAGAACCCTGTTTAATGAAAGTTGAATGACATAGAGATTTTGCTAATAAAATCTGCAAGAGACATAAGAAGTTGGCAGGTAATTCAGCTCACCACTGCCCACTGATATAGTTCTTGGTGGGCTGATTTGCCTAGCAACTATATATTCCATGGCCCTAACTTCTAAAGGAAATAAAAAAAATCAAGCTTATGGTTGATGGTAGACAAATATTAGAATATGATTTGTTGTATATTTTAGTTTTTCCAGGTAATGCCAACGCAGATGGATTTTTTAGACCTGCAGAACACGTTGCTCTTAACTCAGATGGAACTTCAAAAAAAACAGATGGCTCTTACACAGAAAGAACATCAACTAACTGATGCTAAAAGGTTTCAGCAGTTGCTAGAAGTTCAGTTATTAGAGGGAAAACAGCAGAAGGAAACTACATGGAATCATAACCAGGTACTGTCAGATCAAATCAGTCACTTCTGTAACTTTATTAAACTCCTGTTCCTTTTAAGGGGTAATTTTAGCTTTTTTTTTTTTTAACCATGTGACTAAGCACTATTAAGTCCAAAGTGAAAGAAAGATTTTGTGCCTTGTGCTTTGTCAATATCACGTGGTCCTCATATTTATGTTTGTTTTTGTCACTTGTCATTCTAACTATTCTTCTCCTTTATTCGTTTTTTCACACTATGTATTTTTTTATTTTACCGTCTGTCCAAAAATTAGATTTTTAGTTTTTTTGTAGCCTAGGGCCCCTTTCACACAGACGCCTCAGTGGAATGGACTTTGTTTGCTCAACAGGGGATGGCTTTACTGATCCCCGCTGAGCAGGCAGTTGACAGGTCCGTCTCTGCTCACTGTGCAGAGCAGGAGACGAACACAGTCCTGCTCTCCCCTATGGGGAATTTGGGTGAAAACAGATCGCTGGTCCATTTTCATCCGATCATATTATATCCGCAGACGGATGGATAATAGTACCACCATCTGTCTGGATCTTGCTTACAGGAACGGATAGCGGCGGATGTCAGAGGACATGTCAACGCTGACATCCGCCCCTCCATAGGGGAGACTGGAGGGTCCGATCAGGTTCTCAAAAATATATATAAATATATATGAAATGACACAATATATATGAAATGGCACAATTAGACTAATGTAATCAAGTGCAATAAATTAATTTTAGATTAAACAATTCAGTCAATAAAGGCATATGGTCCTGAGGTGCAAAGTGAAAAAACAAAGTGCAATGTGCAGATTAGATCCAATCAGATAATGGTAAATAGGACCAAAGAAAACGTATTCAATCCAATAACACCATCCTATAATTAAATAGAGTCTCTGAAAGATCCTGTAATAGCACTTCCTAGGTCTCCAACACCTCCACCAAGACACAGGACCACCTGGTGTGCACAAAAATGGTTACCGGAATGAACGGACCATTTATTATAGAGGGTTGGTTCAGGCTGTAATTCACAAGTTGTAGACAGGGTGATTAGCGGGCGAGAACCGGTTATTCAATTTCCAGTAAGTAGCTCCAACCAATTTGCACCATCCACCTTAGAATATCCTCAAAGCCAGGAAATAGATCTCTTGATTGGCATGATAAAGACAACAAGGAGGACTCTCATGGTGAAGTACGTAGAAAAAAGGTTTATTTAATAGAAAGGATGCACTTACATAGCGGTTTCTTTCCACCCGACATTCAGAAATAAAAATCTGAAGATTTTTGTGCACACCGGTGGTCCTGTGTCTTGGTGGAGGTGTTGGAGACCTAGGAAGTGCTATTACAGGATCTTTCAGAGACTCTATTTAATTATAGGACGGTGTTATTGGATTGATTACGTTTTCTATGGTCCTATTTACCATTATCTGATTGCATCTCATCTGCACATTGCACTTTGTTTTTTCACTTTGCACCTCAGGACCATATGCCTTTTTTGACTGAATTTTTTAATCAACTATTTATTTATTGCACTTGATTAAATTAGTCTAATTGTGTCATTTCATATGTATTGTGTCATTTCATATATGTTTATATATATTTTTGAGTTTGTTTTATTGCACATATTTCCAAGTGTATTATACACTCACATGTGCACTTGGCAATTCGTTTATATTGATTTATCACATGTTCTTATTTGTTATTTATTTAGAACAATTTTTGGCACTTGCACTCAACACTAGTGCACTTGGCAACTAATTGGTATTGTTTAATATATGATTTGAGAGTACCGTATTTATCGGCGTATAACACGCTCCGGCGTATAATACGCACCTCAATATTTGGAGAGAAGTTTCAGGAAAAAAGCTTAAATTTAAAATAAACAGCTTTGAACTCAGAACATTTTTTTTTTAAATCAAATGACATCTCACCAGTGCCCATGAATGCAGCCTCAGCAGCAGTGTCCAGCAATGCATCCTCATCAGCAGTGACCATGTATGCAGCCTCATCAGCAGTGTCCATGTATGCAGCCTCATCAGCAGTGTCAATATATGCAGCCTCGCAAGCGCAGTGTCCATATATGCAGCCTCGCAAGCACCATTGGAACTATCCAAATCTGTTTTAAAAAAGGCCGGGAAGCAGCGCCGAGAGCAGAAGGGGTGGGCCGGGCCGGGCCGAGGAGAAGGAAGGACGAGCTGTAATAAGAGCAGAAGGGGGCGGGCCGGGCCGAGGAGAAGGGAGAACGAGCAAGCGCAGTCATCGGAAGTCCCGCCTCCTCTGCCGAGACGTGTGACGTCTGTCATAAGCGGGACTTCCGATGACTGCGCTCGCTCGTTCTCCCTTCTCCTCGGCCGGCCCGCCCCCTTCTGCTCTTATGACAGCTCATCCTTCCTTCTCCTCGGCCCGGCCCGCCCCTTCTGCTCTCGGCGATGCTTCCTGTGCTTTTTTTTGTTTTTTAATATCGGCGTATAACACGCACTGCTGCTTTTTCCTCAATTTTAGGAGGAAAAAGTGCGTGTTATACGCCAATAAATACGGTATAGTTATTTTTTCTGTACACAAGAGATTGGTTGAGCGCAGCCATTATATATTACTATATAATTTTTTTATCATCCTTTACGTTTTCACGTTTATGTTGCGGCTCCCAACCAGGATTTATTTCCTTACACTTTACACCTTTGGATTTACTTAATTATATTTAATTGTATACTGTTTTCCACTGTGCGGGTACTGTTGGTGCTTAACACCAATTTTCTTCCGATCAGGTTCGCCTGAAAAACTGACAGGCAGGGCCTGATCGGACAGCCCTTGTAAAAGGGCCCTTGGAATTTAACATATACAAGTGACACCTTAAAGTGGATTTAAAACCCCAAATTTTTTTTTTTATCATATTGCAGCTTAGCAATTCTCAGATGAGGTGGTTGTATTTGTTTTCTAAGACTTTTATTTCCTATATTGTAACCTGATGATTCTGCCTATAAGCTAAATATTTAGCAACTTCCTATAACATACCAAGCAATCCAGACAAAGTAGCAGTTAGACGAATGAGAACCCATTTACAACTGACAGGGGTCTTTGAATAGTCGGTTTTTATTCATTTATCTAAAAACTTTCTCTCAAAAGGAAAAAAAGGTTTGCTATAACTGGTTATAAAGTGTTTGCTGGAATTCAGCTTCAAATTGTTAATTAAGTCCATCTAAATCTGCGAGTCTAAAATTCCACTCTCCCTAGGCTGACAATGCTGCTGGCCAAGGGTGCTTTGCTACTTCATCCAGAATGCAGGCAGCCTAAGACAGAAAGTGTTTTACTGGCTGGATCACCAGGCGAGCTAAAGGAAAAATACTTAATAAAGAAAATGAATGCAGCCGCCACATCTAAGGATTGGTAAGCTACAATATACACTTCTCCAAAAAATTAAAGAACCACTTTTTAGTTAGAGTATAGTATTAGGTAAATTAAACTTCTGGGATATTGATCTGGTCATTTAGGTAGCAGAGGGAGTTATTAATCAGTTTCAGCTGCTTTGGTGTTAATGCAACAATGAGACGACCTCCAAAACAGGATGGTGACGCAGGTGGAGGCCACTGACGTGTTTTTCTCTACTCATCTTTTCTGACTGTTTTTCCACTAGTTTTGCATTTGGCTAGGGCCAGTGTCACTACTGGTAGCATGAGGCAATAGCTGGACCCTGTAGAGGTTGCAAAGGCAGTCCTGGAGGAGATTCCAGGAGATAGGCAGTTACTCTAGGAAAGCTGAACGGGGCCGTAGAAGGTCCTCAACCCATCAGCAGGACCGGTATCTGCTCCTTTGTGCGGATGATACAGGATAAGCACTGCCAGAGCCCTACAAAATTACCTCCAGCAGGCCACTGGTGTGAATGTCTCTGACCAAACAATCAGAAACAGACTTCATGAGAGTGGCCTGAGGGCCCGACCTCCTCTAGTGGGCCCTGTGCTCATTGCTCGGTGCCGTGGAGCTCGATTGGCATTTGCCATTGAACACCAGAACTGGCAGGTCTGCCACTGGCGCCCTGTGCTTTTCAAAGATGAAAGCAGGTTCACACTGAGCACATGTGACAGGCAGGAAAGGGTCTGGAGAAGCCATGGAGAAAGTTTTGCTGCCTGTGACATCGTTCAGCATGACCAGTTTGGTGGTGGGTCAGCGATGGTCTGGGGAGGCATATCCATGGAGGAGCGCCCAGACCTCTACAGGCTGGACATTGGCACCCTGACTGCCCTTAGCTATCGGGATAAAATCCTTGGACCTATTGTGAGACCCTACGCAAGTGCAGTGGGTCCTGGGTTTCTCCTAGTGCACGACAATGCCTGGCCTCATATGGCAAGAGTATGCAGCCAGTTCCTGGTGCATAAAGGAATTGATACCATTGAATGGCCCCCACGCTCGCCTGACCTAAATCCAATAGAAAACCTTTGGGATATGTTTTGGTCCATCCAACGCCACCAGGTTGAACCTTAGTCTGTTCAAGAGTTCAGTGATTCCCTGGTACAGATCTGGGAAAAAACACCTCAGGGCACCATCTGTCATCTCATTAGGAGCCTGCCCCGACGTTGTTAGGCATGCATACAAGCACATGGGGGCCATACAAACTACTAAGTAGCATTTTGAGTTGCTGCAATGAAATTTCAGCAAAATGGACTAGGCTGCTGCATAATTTGATTTTTGGGGTGTCTTTGAATTCATCCCTCTGTATTGTGATAATTTTCATTTCCATCAAACGATGTGGCATCCTCTCAATCCTAACACATTACCCAGTCCATACCAGTATAGATATCCAGCATGATATTTTTTCCCATTGAGATCTGATGTGTTTTCAAAGTGTTCCTTCATTTTTTTGAGCAGTGCATTGTTTTTGGGTTTAATACCATTTTAAATTTGTCAACAAAAACCAACGTGAAGCAAATGTAAAATGGTCTATGGAACTGCTTGTAACAATCAAGATTTATTTAGATTAAAGTCACAAAATCAATATGCATCATCTAATGCCTTCATGCGTTTCACACCGAAAAGGGCTTATCAGAAGGTTATGCTTTTTGCCTATGAGCCTTATGATTAAACACATTTGAATGTTTCCCAGAATGACTTATGTATGTATCATTTGGAATATAAGCTTTGTTATATTCTTGTATATTTTGAATATGCCTTGTCCTAAGACCTAAACTGTTGGACTTTCTATATTTTCTTGTACTACAGCTTAATGTACACGCACACTGCTGTTTTAAAAAAAAAAAAAAACACATTTGAATGTGAAATTAGGTGAAGGCACCAGCTATTACTTTTTGCGCTTGAGACTGCAAGCCAGGCCTTCTCGTCCAACATCAGTGCCTGACCTCACAAATGCACTTCTGGAGCACTGCTAATTAATGTTTGTTTATTGTAAGGCACTGTTTTCTATATTTCATTTATGCACGTGAGCGCCATCTTTACATTGGTATATGCATCTTTAGAGGTGTTTAGCTCACCTATAAAGGGGCAGACACAAATTTTCACAATATTCACATTTTTTGGGGCGCAATACACTAGTATTGTATTTGTATTATATGTTTGCACTGCAAATTTCTGTGCACACCATAAGGTTGTTTATATACTTAATTTGTGTTGATTATTGGGATACACTCACCCATCATGGAGGTATTCAATTTCATAAACAACAGAGATATTTATATACAGGAATGTTTCCAAGGAACCGTAGAACAAAGTGCTGATTTAGAAGCAAATAAAAGCAAAAATATATGAGAAAACATCTCTTTAAGAAGCCTCAGGGTGGGCCCCAATGATGGCCTGGAAGATGAAAATTTCCTCAAAGGAGAGGGGATCCGTCACTTCCTGTTCCAGAGGGTCATCATTTCTGGGCCGGAGAGTAAAAACAAGGCTTGCACCGCATTCCAGCCCTGGAGAAGCCATTTGATATCTGCACAAGTTGTACACACTAGTGCCGGTGTTCCGTGAGAATTACCTACCCTGTGAGAATTACCTACCCCTCGTCACTTCCGGCCAGAAGCATCTGAGCAGCGCAGCAGTGCGCATGCTCAGAGCCCCGGATACCTAATGGCAGAACAGAGGAGCTTACTAGTGCGCATGCGCACTAGTATGAAGCGATCACGGTGTACCGTGAAAAAAACCTACCGACGCGGCGCTTACCTGAAACAGCTGTGCTGACATACGAGTCATCTCCGCTCCTGTCCCGGTCACTTCCCTGCTCTCGGCAAGTAAATATAAAAGCGGCTTTCGGCTCAGTGATTTATGTTTTCATACAGCCGCCGCCGCTTTTATATTTACTATCCGAGAGCAGGGAAGTGACCGGAACAGGAGCGGAGATCACTCGTATTTCAGCACAGCTGTTTTAATGTACCCGCTGCATTACATACAGTGCGGAGTACCGGAAGTGACGAGGGGTAGGTTTTTCTCACGGGTAGGTAATTCTCACGGAACATCGGTGCATAGGCATTTATACATGTGACTGGCATTTCTTTCGTCATGTTTTTAACATCAGTTACCATTAACATACTATGCTATGTTACTTTTTAAATCTTGCTTCATGCAGAATCATCACATCAGAGGGATCCTATACATTTTATGGTTTCACAAGCTCATTTTGACCTACCTGTAAAAAAGGGGTCAAACACCTCTGATGAGTGTAAAACCACCATTTGAGCACTAGCAGTGAAGATTAAGAGCATCTAACCACTGAAGCAATTATTAGTGTTGGGACTGTCACACTGCACTTTATTTAATTTTTATAGATATATATTGCTTAGCCACATTGCCTCTTCAATTATGGTATTCATGGCTGTATATGGCATGCTTGTAAGTACCGCTCATTAATATTTGTTTATTGTAAGGCACTGTTTTCTATATTTCATTTATACACGTGAGCGTCATCTTTACATTAGTATTTGCATAGTGTATGTTTTACCAGAGACATCTCTTTAGCATTTGCTACCATCTGATTTGAACACATCTTGGGCATGTGGATGACGGACTTAGTGTTCAGGGGATAAAAACTAGAATTTCAAGCTCTACCTCGTTCTCGCTTCATGTTGTCAAGCCTGCCAACGTTTCTGCAAAAACTCCATACTCCCTCCATTGTTGTTCAGCAACTGCTTTTAGATTGTTTCTCCATAAGGAAAATTGAGTACTCATTCTAATATAGATTGGAGAAGTCACTGGTTTCTGTGAGTCCATCCAAGTTTTATCCCATGCTGAGCCCTGATAAAGCTGGAGTGGTTTTGGACAAAATGAGTTGGCTGTTTTTATATGACCTTTTTTTTTTTACTAACAATTAAAACTGAAAATTGCCCCGCCTCCTCTCCTACCCTATAGGACCCCACTCCCATAAATCTTTGCTCCTTTTCAGCATCCATGTTCTGTAACTAGCCTACTCAGGACCTGGGAGGGAACTCCTGCTGCCATGGAGTCCATCAGGAAAGGAAAATTACGGTAAGTATTTGATATCAATTTTCCGTTTTCCTGACAGACTCCATGGCAGCATACGTTCGGGAAATAACTCGCAATACACTCCCGGGTGGGAAGATGCTGAACAAAATAAATTTTAATTGGTACCATCAACTGATAGTACTTGAATACCAAACTTTACAGAAGATAAGGCAGCTGGTTCAATACAATAGTGAGACATAAACATATTGATAGAAGACCAGGACGCCGCCCTGCAGACTACTTCGGGGGCGACATGCCTGAAAGCCGCCCAAGATGTAGAGACACTTCAAGTTGAGTGTGCCGTCACTACTTCTGGAGGATCCAAGCCCCTGGATTTCCTTTCTTCTTTCCGTGAAGAAGGACAAAAAGAAAGTCTGTTTGACGGAAACCAGCTGTGGCTGTCAGGTATTGTAAAGAATTGCCTACATCAAGCGGATGATGTTGAGAATCTTCATCTGTTCTAAAAATGGGAAGAACAATCTCCTGATTTTCGTGGAATACTGAAGTCACCTTAGGAGTTGATCCCAACATAGGTATAAGAACCACTCGGTCAGGAAAAAACGTTAGGAATGGCTCTTTTACCCCCAGACTTTGGATCTCGGAGACACGTTTTGCTCACGTGATTGCCACCAGGAACACAGTTTTAAGTGTAAGCTCTCTAATTGACAGAGGTCTACCTAGAGATGATTCTAGTGAAGAGAAAAAATCCAAAACTAAAGAAAGATCCCATTTTGGGAATCTCGGCTTCCTCTGGGGTTTTAACCTCATAGCACCTCTGAAAAATTGGCGAATCAGTGTGTGTCTTGCTCAGGAAACTCCTGTGAAGGCTGAGATTGCTGAAACCTGAACCCGTAATGAACTGACAGATAAGGACAGGTCTAGGCCTGATTGTAGAAACCCCAGAACATCTTGTATGGTAGGAATCACATCAGGATCACTTCTAGGAGACAAAAACTGGAGAATTTTGCCCAGATTCTTTCTTAAACCCTATTGGTGCTGCTTCGTCTAGCACTCAAAAGGGTAGGGATAGCTTCTGCCGGACATCCTAAAGCCTCCAATCTCCCCCTCTCAAGAACCAGACCTTGAGGTGTAGCCGAGCTGGGCACGGATTAAAGGTTGGGCCTTGTGATAGAAGATCCGGCCTGAGAGGTAGAGATACAGGAGTCCGGTAACTGAGCAGTGTCAACAGGGGAAACCATGGCCTGTTGGGCCAGTATGGGATCACTGCTAAGACTTCCACCGCCTCCGTCCTGAGTCTCCGCAGGAACTGGAGAATAATCGGAGGGAAGGCATAGGCTCTGCGAAACTTCCAACGGTCCGTGAGAGCGTCGACCCCAATGGCTCGGGGGTCTCGGAACCTTGTGTAATATTTTGCAAGTTTCTTGTTGCCTGGAGCTGCAAATAGGTCAACCTCCGGAAGAAAGTCTAGGGACTGAACCCACCTGAAAACTTCCATGTTGAGGGACCACTCGTTGTTGTCGAATGTCACTCGAGAGAGAAAATCTGCCTGTAGGTTCTGTATCCCCAGAACATACACCGCTGACAGGTTGGTTAGATACCTCTGAGCCCAGAGCATAATTGGCTTCACTTCCTGCAGGAGAGACCAGCTGCGTGTTCCGCCCTGCCTCTTCACATAGGCCACCACTGTAGTGTTGTCTAATCTGAGGATTACAGATGCTCCCTGAATCAGATGTTGAAAGGCCTGGAGTGCCTTGAAGGCTGCCCTGAGTTCCAGGATGTTGGAGACAATCCCGACGGTAGAAAAGCCCCACTTGCCTTGGGCTGTTTCGGATAGGCAGTGGGCTCCCCAACCCGTGGAGCTGGCATCCGATGTCACCGTGATCCAGGAGATGGGGGCTATGGAGTGACAGTTCAGAAGGTTTTCTCTTACCAACCACCATGGAAGACACCTCTTCATGACTGCCGTCAATACAATCCGCTGGGCCAGATCGTCTGACTGCCATTGCTGGAGAAAGCCTCTCTGGAATGGTCTCAGTTTCCAGAGGGCCCACTTTACCATGTGAACTGTCGCTACCAGAGTCCCAATCACTTTCAGACATTGACGAGCCGTGAGGAGGAGAGAGCCAGAGAGATCCTCTCCCTGATCACTGGAATCTTCTCCACTGGAAGAGAAATGGTATTCTTTTCTGTGTTGAACAAAGCTCCCAGAAAGATGAGAGATTGGGTGGGAACCAGATGGCTTTTTTCGAGGTTCAGGATCCATCCGAACTCTTGAAGGACCTTGATGACACGGTCTCTGTGTCTGAGGAGCTGCGACTTGTCCTGAGATAAGAGGAGCAGATCGTCCAGGTAATGATACAATCTGATGCCTTCCACTCTGATCAATGCCACTACTGCCAGCAAGACTTTTGAGAATGTGCGAGGCGACTTGGAGAGTCCAAAGGGAAGACAAACAAACTGGAAGTGACTTTCTCCTATGGCGAAGCGAAGAAATCGCTGAAGATTTTCTGCAATGGGAACATGAAAGTACGCGTCTTTCAGGTCTATAGATATCAGCCAGTCTTTCGGCTGTACTGGGAGTTGGATTGTCTGGAGAGACTCCATCTTGAACCTTTCTCTGAGAATATACTGATTTAAATGTGTTAGGTCTATAACGGGTCTCCAAGAGCCGTTCTTCTTCCGTACCATAAAAAGAGGGGAGTAGATTCCTTGACCCCTTTCGATGTCTGGAACGGGAATCGCTGCACCTTGAAGTAGCAGGGACTCTATGTAGGAAAACAGAATCCATCTCTTTTCTTCTGAGGCAGGGATGGAGGTTGGGACAAATCTGAGCCTCGGGGTGCGATTGAAGATCCAAGAGTGACCGACCGAAACTGTGTCGACCACCCAGGTGTCTCGAACTGAGGCCGCCCAGACACGCCGAAAGTGGAACAGACGGGCCCCTACCTGGCATGTCTGAGCGGGCCCACCCTCAAAACGACTTAGTGGCCTCCCGGTCACCAAACGAATCACTCTTGGATGGCTTCTGAAAGGAGGACTGTCTAGACTTCCAGCCTCTATTATTGCTTTTGCCTGGCTTATAGCTGCGTGCGTCTCTGGAACGGCCAGCGCTTTGTTTTCTAGGAGGAGCTCTCTTGAAATTACTTTGGTGCCTGTCCTGAGGGAGGAATCCCGACCTACTGCCAGTGGCCTTAGAGATGGCACTCTCCAACTTATTGCCAAAGAGGGAAGATCCCTCAAATGGTATTCGACACCATATTTGTTTTGAAGCGGCATCAGCTACCCAAGGCCGAAGCCAAAGCGCCCGTTTGGCGGTGACAGAAGATAGCATCACACGGGCCAAAAGACGGATCATGTCAATAGAGGCCTCCCCCAGGAAGGCGGATGCCATCTTTAACTCTTGAATGGGAGAGCTCTTGGCGACATCTTCAGAGACATTCTTGAGAGTCTCCTCAACATCCTCAGACCAGATCTCCATTGCTTTAGATGTTGCAGCTAGAGCCAAGGCTGGCTTGCAGGCCATGCCTGCTGTGAGATAGACTCGCTTTAAGTCAGAGTCAATTCTCCTTTCCAATGGATCCTTAAAGGAGGCTGTATCCTCCAGAGGGAGAGTCACGTGCTTTACGAGTCTCATCACTGCTGCATCAACAAGTGGAGGGGATTCAAGATGTTTAACCTCTTCCTGTTTGAAAGGATACAATTTTGCCATCTTGGAAAACATAGAATTTTTCCTCTCCACCTTGCTCCACTCCTCGGTGATTATTTCCCCTAGTTCTCCTAGGAGTGGAAAATTGAGATGTTCTTTATTCAATTGTTTAAAAAACTTTTTCTGTTTAGGAGGGGGAACTGTTGACTCCTCCCACTCAAGGGCCTCCCTTACAGCCTTCATCAAAGAGGGAACCAGCTCAAAGTTAAAGCCTACAGAGGGGTCATCCGAATCAGAACCACTGTCTGACAAGAGGAGAGAAGGACGACTTGGTTGAGAAGAATCCAGGTAGTCCTGGCCTTGAGACTCCAAATCTGGAGAACGTGGCTGTACATAAGTTGCTTTTTGGTGAGAGACTCCCAAATCTTTTAAAGAGTCCTTCAGAACCCGTTTTACCACTGACTCCAGATGCTGATCTGAGTTCGGTCTTTCCCCTGCGGCTTGAGCATAGCAATGGTCGCAGAGAGACTTTCCGTCTGGGACCCGCTGACCACACCCCCAGCATTTATTTTTACGGGGTTGACCCGAGCGACCGTGGCCTTTAGAAGGGGAGGACCTCTCTTCACCATGGTGCCTAGAGCTGGAAGGGGATTTGCGCCTCGATCTGGACGAGGAATGCCGGTGCTGCGACTTGGATTCATGATCTTCCTTGCGGGCAATATGCTGCAGATCGCATCTGGAAGAACTAAAAACATAAATGATAAGAAGATAGCACGGGAAACACAAGATCCGTGATACCTCCCACCATAACTACCCCACTAAAGTACCTGCCATGAGCGGGCTGATCACTTAGGGGCGGTGATGACTCCATACTGGCTTTGAATGGGAGAACCATTCAAATCACTAACCTGTTAGTATAGGAATCCGGAACCCGGGAAAGCCTGCTGCCAACAGAAATTACATTCCCAGTTTGCAGAGGCAATTTCCTGTTTAAATCTAGCGCCAAAATGACGTCATCGTCAAACGCGGCAACTGCGCATGCGCAAAATGGCCACCGAACACGGTACTGTGCATGCGCTAACCAAGCCTCGCTTTCTGACCCGGCCGCGCATGCGCAGATGACCAAAACACCGGCGATCGTGACACAGGAAGCACCGAAAACTGGACAGGAAGGACACCCGACCCCCTCAGCAGCAATATGAAGCACAAGGTACAATACACACTAGCACCAGGGAAAAATAATACATTTGGAAATAATCTTAGCAAAATGTACTTGCGGTTTCAGTTCAGACACGGTCAGGCACAGTACACAGGGCTTTGGGCAGCACAGGACCACCCACAGCAGCATGGGCTTTCGGTCACCAGATGAATCTTCGGTTGCCCCCTCCATACCCGGATAATAGGAAGGGCTTATCGGAGGCAGGACCATGTTGAACCAAATCCACAATCCATAACGTCCAAACGAAGGATAGGAAACACACAGGTATGTGCAACCTGAGGAGGACAAAAAAGGAACATGGATGCTGAAAAGGAGCAAAGATTTATGGGAGTGGGGTCCTATAGGGTAGGAGAGGAGGCGGGGCCTACCCGAACGTATGCTGCCATGGAGTCTCTCAGGAAAATTATCTTGGGCTCTTTTATCTGATTTTGGTCTGGCCCACCTTTCTGTATTTTTATGATTTAACCTCCCTGGGGGTCTGATTATGTCAGAATTTTGAACTAAAAGCAGTAGATTGTTTTGCATGGAAATCTGTTGTTTTATATTTTAGGCCTGTAATTCTTAGGAATAACTCACTTAAATCTGACCAAACAAGAGTCTAGTAGACATCCCAGGTATAATAAAGTTTGAAACATGAAATCATAAATTATAATAAGAATAAATTTTATTCAATAATATAATCAAGCCAAAAGCACTAAAAAGTGTACAAACAAGGGGTGCGATATTACTAGTCACTGTAATAAAGGTTTACTAAACATCTCGGGTATGAATGATTTTGAAATATTGGACTGCACAAAGTCCGACGTCACAATCAGGACAATAGAATCAGGTTTTCTTTCTTATTTTCCTTCCACTGTCATCTCTCTTTGAGCAACAAACCACTCACATCCTTGTAGGTGCTGACTTTTTCTCAGTTGGTGGGATGTAGTCCATGAAGTGGCGACCAGTCAGGCTTTCCAGGTTGACAACGCCAACAGCATGGCGTTCAGATCTATTCCCAGCCATTGATGGTGTTTGGTGATTCAGGAAAGATACATTCGGCAAGTATCCAAATGAAGTCCAAATAAATCACAGGCTTGTTACTCTTTTTTTTTTTTTAGCAGAATGTACTCATTCCACAAGCATTGCTCAAAAAGACGTCTGAAGATCTTCTTATAGTACTTCTTTTGAGGTTTCCTCGTTGCTGGGTAGAATGTCATTGCTTGGTCGGCTGTGTGTCGAGACCTCCCATGGTGTTGTTGTAGTCTATCACTACTTGTGGCTTCATGACTTCTTTCCGACCTTTATGCGTACCATAGGTACTATGCACTGTACCCAGTAAGCACACATCTTTCTTGTCCCGCCATCACAGTGCCATCATTTTGCCTTTCTGCCAGGCAACCATTTCTCCTGTCTTGAGCTTCTTTATGCCAAACATTGGCAGCATGTCGCACCGGTTAGCCCTTACGGTTCCATAGGCATCAGTTTTGTTTTGCAGTAGAACCTCATAAAGTTCAGGAAATGTATAAAAGTTGTCAGTTGTTACACAATAGCCCTGATTTAACAATGGCTCAATTAGTGGAAGAACAGAAGATGTTGCCATTCCATAATTGCTGTATTTTTGATAGAATTTTGTTCCTTTTCCAGTGCATATCACTGATTTCCAAATGTAGCCAGTTGACGATTCGCATAGCATGTAGGATTTTACGCCAAATTGTGCCCTCTTTGATGGAATGCATTGCACCCAGCTGAGCCTTCCCTTGTAGGCCATTAGACTTTCATCTATGCTGATGTCTCTTTTTGGCACATAGCTCGGTTGGAAATTCTGTAGAATCATTTGATATACTTCCCACGTTTTCTTTAGTTTTGGTGCAGGATGAGTAGTTTCATCAAATTCTTCATTGTTTTCGAAGTGGAGTTGTTTCATTATGAGGGCAAATCTGTACTCTGACATGACCGTGCCAAAGAATGGAGTGGCAAGTAATGTATTGGTTGTCCAGTACCACTTCTGCAGGGGTTTCCTCACCACTCCCTGAAGAATTATTAGGCCCAGAAATTTCCAAATGTCATCTTTGGTCACTGGTTCCCAATTTCTGCATCTTGAAATCTTCTGATGCGTAGCCAATTGTTGCTCTTTGTACCGGTTTGTCTCGGTAACTATTTCTTCAATAATCTCATCGGTCAGAAATAATTGTAGGTATGACAAGGGGTTGTCATGGTCATCGTCAACTTTCATATCAGGTGCTCCAGTAAATGGGAATCTTGGAGGCAATCCAAGGAATCCATACCGCAGTCAAAAAAGCACCAAGTTCTCACATCGCTGAGCTCAGTCACAGAATCGTCACTGTCGCCACTTTCAGTACCTGATGACGAATTTTCCCATGAATCACTATCGCTCAGTTCTTCAAATAATTACGATTCATTGTCGCTGTTTTCCAGTTCGTCTAAAAGCGCTTTTGAGCTAAAAGAACGCTTTTTGGACGCCATGAACGTTCTCAATTTTCCAGGTACAAAGAACCGCAAAAGTACTGGCAAGACACTAGGTGAAAACCTGTGGTAAAATGGCTTGATACAAAGTTGTAATCCTAACAGATTACACTGTATCATGTCATTTTGTTTTTAAGTAATTTTTGAATCTCCCACCGGTTCCACCCCCTGTGTCGCGGAGCTCGCAGGGAAGGGAACCGGAAGACAGGTGACGACATCGGCCGTATCACACAGCAAGGACAGCGGGAGGATGGCTGGAGGACGGCGGGGGATCACACTGGAAGATAAATGTAGTTGTGGGGTATTCCCGAGTGTGGCTCGGGGTTACCGCTTGTGGCACTGTTGTGGCGCCAGGGAGGTAAACATTTCTGGAAATACACGCTGCTGTGACACAACTCCTCTCTCATGGAATCATTGTCATTGGTATTGAACAAAGGTTTCTACTCAAACCTGTTCGCTGTCCACAAAGCAAAAGGGGTCAATAACCCCTTTCTAGACCTAAAGACTCTTAATATCTTCATTCAAGTGCAAAATTCCGCATGGGATCTATAAGGCTATTCATCGCATTCCCTCCATCAGGGGGACCTTCTGGCCCCTATGGATATCTAGGATGCTTACTTGTAGAGCTGCACGAATCTGGATAAAATGAGAATCACATTTTTTTTTGCTTAAAATAAAGATCATGATTCTCTCACGATTCTTGACTTAACATCATCTTTCATATTATAGTAAAAAATTGGGCAAACTCTACTGTTTTTTTTTTTATTTATTGAAGTGTATTTTTTCTCTAGGCTCTCTGCTAAAAAATATGTATATGTTTGGGGGTTTTAAGTAATTTTCTAGCAAAAAATATACAGATTTTTACTTGTAAGCAGCAAGTGTAAGAAAAGGCTTAGTCTTTAAGTGGTTAAACTGCCCTCATTTACAGAATGAAGTTCATCTTATTGATCTAAAAAAAAAATGAAATGATACAATGTATATAAACAGTAAGAAAGCGAGGCCAGAACACATTGGCCCCATAAAAGACGACAAAGGAGATTTGGCCACAGAGGACAGGGAAAAGGCAGTAGTGTTAAATAATTTCTTCTCTTCAGTCTTCACAAAAGAATCGGGGGGCTACACTAACCCAGCTTGTAAGGCCAAACTAAATAACACACCTCAGGAAGTACCGCCATGGCTAACAGAAGATAGACTTAGAACTAAACTAGAGAAACTTAACATAAATAAATCACCGGGACCGGATGGCTTGCACCCGAGGGTTCTTAAAGAGCTCAGCCAGGTGATTGCCAGACCACTATTCTTGATCTTTAAGGATAGTTTACAGACAGGTATGGTGCCAGCTGATTGGAAAAAAGCCAACGTGGTACCAATATTTAAAAAAGGGCCGAGATATATCCTGGGAAACTATAGGCCGGTCAGCCTAACATCAGTAGTCTGCAAGATTTTGGAGGGGATGTTAAGGGACCACATACAATACTTTAGTAATGAAAATGGTATTCTTAGTAGTAATCAGCATGGATTCTTGAAAAATCATTCTTGCCAAACCAATCTATTAACCTTCTATGATGAAGTGAGCTGCCACCTAGATAAAGGTAAGCCTGTGGATGTGGTTTATCTGGACTTTGCAAATTCCTTTGACACCGTTCCCCACAAACGCTTACTGTTCAAACTAAGGAAGATAGGTATGGACCATAAGGTGAATACCTGGATAGAGAACTGGCTCCAGGGGAGAGTGCAAAGTGTGGTGATTAATGGGGAGTACTCGGATTGGGCGGGTGTGGAAAGTGGGGTCTCCCAGGGTCCTGTCCTGGGGCCAATCCTGTTTAATTTATTCATAAATGATCTAGAGTAGGGGATATCTAGTACAATCTCAGTATTTGCGGATGATACTAAAATAAGCATGCCAATATCTTCTATGCAGGATGTGGAAACCTTACAAGCGGACCTGAACAAAATAATGGAGTGGGCAACTACATGGCAGATGAGGTTTAATGTTGAAAAATGTAAAGTAATGCACTTGGGTGCCAGAAACCAGAAAGCAAGCTACTCACTAGGGGGGTAACCTCTGGGTGAGTCTAGGATGGAAAAGGACCTGGGGGTACTGGTAGACAACAGGCTTGGCAGTGGCATGCAATGCCAAGCCGCTGCAAGCAAAGCCAACAGAATACTGGGATGTATAAAAAAGGGGATTCACTCCAGAAATAAAGAGATTATTCTCCCTCTCTACAAGACTCTGGTCCGGCCACATCTGGAGTATGCTGTCCAGTTCTGGGCACCGGTCCTCAGGAAGGATGTGCTGGAAGTGGAGAGAGTCCAGAGAAGGGCAACAAAAATAGTTAGGGGAATGGAGGACATCAGCTATGAGGAAAGACTACAAGCACTGAACGTATTCTCTCTGGAGAAGAGACGATCGAGGAGGGGATATGATATCAATGTACAAATACTGTACTGGCGACCCTAGCGTAAGGAACAAACTATTCAGAGAAAGGGAATACAATAGGACACGTGGCCACTCACTAAAACTAGAGGAAAGGCGGTTTAACCTTAAAATACGTAGGGGGTTCTTCACTGTAAGAGCAGTAAGGATGTGGAATTCTCTTCCACAAGCAGTCGTATCAGCAGGGAGCATCGATAGTTTCAAAAAACTATTAGATGGGCACCTTAAAGACCACAACATACAGGGGTATACAATGTACGGTTAACAGCAAACACACACACATCATAGGTTGAATTGGATGGACTGATGTCTTTTTTCAACCTCACTAACTATGTAACAATGTTTCTTCTTATCTCTCAACGCTTAGCAATGTTGTTCAAAAAATTGTTGTTTTTTTTTTTCTTTGACAGCTGTCAGCTGTGAGCAGAAAACGGCTCTGCACAGAATCGTGGAAATGCAGAATTAAGATTGTGAGGGGGGTTGATCTCTAAAAGAACAGAAGATACAATGTTTCTTTTTATCTCTCTTTTAGCCCATGTTGTTGATAAACACTGCCTGGGGCTTTTTTTATTTTATTTTTGACAGCTGCGAGAAAGTGAACTGCTCTGCACTTGTTACATGAATCGTAGAAATGCCGGATTAAGATCGTGGGGGGGGGGGGGGGGGTGGTTCAATCTAGATCGTGATTTTTTAATTATTAATTGTGCAGCTCTAACAGGTAGTGGGTCAATTTTTATTTTGAAGTGGTTGTAAACCTCTTTTCTGAACTCTCAGACAAGCTTTATAAATTTAGCACTTTGAACAGATGTAGAGAAGAAATGGCCGCATTTAGACAGGTACAACTTATGTAGGAGGATTTGTTTCATCTCTGTGTATCACCTAAAGGCCACTCTCTTCACTGGTCACAGTTTACAACCACTTTAATGCGAAAAATGCATTAAATAAAAAAAAAACATATAGACTTTAAAAATACTTTAAACTTTTCTCTGAAACAGATGTTAGTAAGGTTACAGCAAAAGCATGGCACTCTTCAAAACATCTATATCAGAATGCAGTTCCAAATAGAGGACTTTTACTGCAAGAGAAGAGAAAGCCACAGAACCAGAAAAATCCTAAGGACACTCAGGAATTTCAGACAGTACTCATTCAAATGCAGTAAAGCCCTCCTACAGCCACCACCTTACAGTAAGACCTTATCAATTTTGCTCTATTTGCCAATTCAACCCAATCAGTTCTCAAAATGTTATATGCGGGATACATTAATAAATGACAAAAGACCTACACAAAAATAGATTAATGTAATAAAATCAGGCCAATTGAAACATCTACAAATGTGTTCCTCAAGTTCATAGTTTGCCCTTTCAGCACCCACCCAATTGGATCTTGTTATAAATACAGCTTTAAAGTGTATATAAACCCTGACAATAAACTTCTCTTTATATTGTTTTGATCTGTTAAATATTTCATTGGAAGAATTTTGTTATACAGTATCTGTTTAATAAGTGCAAAAAAAAAAACAACTTGAAGACTTTGTCAGAAATTTAGAGCTAATCTGTAATATTTCCCGTGTTTCATGTGTTATATTTCCTTTGTTATCCTTCAATATTAAGGCTATTTTATTCTGGGTTACCGTTAGATAAATCACAAGGTTTAGAGAGCCCTGGTTCATTTTCCCTATGTTGTACTGGTTTAGTTGACCGCTGCATCGTTGGTTCAGCTTGGAAGTGGGAGGGTTGGGTAGGGGATATTCTCTATTTTTGGATTTTTGTTTTTTGTTCTTTCTTTTTGTTATGGCATAAGTTGTGCCCTTGATGCTTGAACTTTGTTTTTTGGCCATACGTGGCCAATGATGATGAGTACTTATATCAGTGGCCCAGTGAGGCCAATTGCTTTTTTTTCTATACTGTACAGTATATACAGTGGGTACGGAAAGTATTCAGACCCCCTTACATTTTTCACTCTTTGTTATATTGCAGCCATTTGCTAAAATCATTTAGGTTCATTCTTCTTCCTCATGAATGTACACATAGCACCCCATACTGACAGAAAAACACAGAATTGTTGACATTGTTGCAGATTTATTAAAAAAGAAAAACTGAAATATCACATGGTCCTAAGTATTCAGACCCTTTGCTCAGTATTTAGTAGAAGCCCCCTTTTGATCTAATACAGCCAGGAGTCTTTTTGGGAAAGATGCAACAAGTCTTTCACACCTGGATTTGGGGATCCTCTGCCATTCCTCCTTGCAGATCCTCTCCAGTTCTGTCAGGTTGGATGGTAAACGTTGGTGGACAGCCATTTTTAGGTCTCTCCAGAGATGCTCAATTGGGTTTAAGTCAGGGCTCTGGCTGGGCCATTCAAGAACAGTCACGGAGTTGTTGTGAAGCCACTCCTTCGTTATTTTAGCTGTGTGCTTAGGGTCATTGTCTTGTTGGAAGGTAAACCTTCGGCCCAGTCTGAGGTCCAGAGCACTCTGGAGAAGGTTTTTGTCCAGGATATCCCTGTACTTGGCCGCATTCATCTTTCCCTCGATTGCAACCAGTTGTCCTGTCCCTGCAGCTGAAAAACACCCCCACAGCATGATGCTGCCACCACCATGCTTCACTGTTGGGACTGTATTGGACAGGTGATGAGCAGTGCCTGGTTTTCTCCACACATACCGCTTAGAATTAAGGCCAAAAAGTTCTATTTTGGCCTCATCAGACCAGAGAATCTTATTTCTCACCATCTTGGAGTCCTTCAGGTGTTTTTTAGAAAACTCCATGCGGGCTTTCATGTGTCTTACACTGAGGAGAGGCTTCCGTCGGGCCACTCTGCCATAAAGCCCCGACTGGTGGAGGGCTGCAGTGATGGTTGACTTTCTACAACTTTCTCCTATCTCCTGACTGCATCTCTGGAGCTCAGCCACAGTGATCTTTGGGTTCTTCTTTACCTCTCTCACCAAGGCTCTTCCCCCCCGATAGCTCAGTTTGGCCAGACGGCCAGCTCTAGGAAGGGTTCTGGTCATCCCAAACGTCTTCCATTTGAGGATTATGGAGGCCACTGTGCTCTTAGGAACCTTAAGTGCAGCATAAATCTTTTTGTAACCTTGGCCAGATCTGTGCCTTGCCACAATTCTGTCTCTGAGCTCTTCAGGCAGTTCCTTTGACCTCATGATTCTCATTTGCTCTGACATGCATTGTGATCTGGAAGGTCTTGTATAGACAGGTGTGTGGCTTTCCTAATCAAGTTCAATCAGTATAATCAAACACAGCTGGACTCAAATGAAGGTGTAGAACCATCTCAAGGATGATCAGAAGAAATGGAAAGCACCTGAGTTAAATATATGAGTGTCACAGCAAAGGGTCTGAATACTTAGGACCATGTGATATTTCAGTTTTTCTTTTTTAATAAATCTGCAACAATGTCAACAATTCTGTGTTTTTCTGTCAGTATGGGGTGCTATGTGTACATTCATGAGGAAGAAGAATGAACCTAAATGATTTTAGCAAATGGCTGCAATATAACAAAGAGTGAAAAATTTAAGGGGGTCTGAATACTTTCCGTACCCACTGTATATTTTCTGTACTTTTATTATGATATTCTTTTTTTTTCTATTTGGCGAACCACTCCATGCGCTGTTGGCAGTGAGGTGCTGTGTCATTTGTTTTGTTGAAGAGTATGGTTTGTATGTTTTATAATAGAACAAACAAAAAAAAGGAATTATTTAAATAAAAGTTGTTTTATTGAGTAAAAGAAAGATACTCACATAAGTATACAATAAGTATAAAAGAGACACAGCAAGTAACTCAGCCGCTGCTCCGTCTGGCGGCATGATGATATCAGCATAGGCTCCACCCCAACCCATTGCATCATAGGGGATGTCCTTAAAGGGGAGGATTATGCCCCCTTGAGAATGTCATCTTCGGCAAAGTGTATCAGAGCGGAGCCTGTGCTGACATCATTTTGCCACTGAATAGATTGGCAGCTTGCTGTTTCTCTTTTATGCTGTGAGTACCTTTATTTGACTCAATAAAACAATAAAACAACTTAGGCAGTTAAGCAAATATGGAGCATCTGTTATTTATTTCATATTGGGATGACGTATGCTGAGCAGAGTTGGTGGTCATAACTAGACCTGCCGGTCTACCCTGTGGATTCAGGTCGCTGCACAGGATTGTTGGAAGGGCTCTCTGGCATTCAAGAGCACTATAGACCTACTATAATCTGGGGTCTTTCTTTCTAGTAAGAGCCAGTGGTGGTGAAACTCACAAGGGGATTCACAGAACATTTCAAGTGCCACTTGGGTTTATCTTTAATGGATGTGTTATGATTTGAAATGAATGGGTGATTGTACATGGTATTTACATTGATTTAATAATTTATTATTTAAAGGTATAGCACAACAATGTCTGCATTTGATTTATCACACATTTGTATTTAGGTGTTTTTTTGAGTGCTGCTGTATAAATACTGTACTTATTCTCTGATACATACTTCAATATTTTTTTTTAAACCAGAGTTCAGTGTCAATTTAAGACCTCAATTTATTTCTGACAGATGAATAGTTAGTTTTCTGTACCTGTGGAGTCTTTAAAGGAACAAGTGGAAATGTACTGCATATTATTTTTTTGTCTTGCCTTGACATATGCATTAAAACTTTCAATTTTTAAAGAAAATTTCAAGAAAATGTTAAGTTCCTGGGGACACCTAAAGTGGGTACGGAAAGTATTCAGACCCCCTTAAATTTTCACTCTTTGTTATATTGCAGCCATTTGCTAAAATCATTTAAGTTTATTCTTCTTCCTCATGAATGTACACATAGCTCCCCATACTGACAGAAAAACACAGAATTGTTGACATTGTTGCAGATTTATTAAAAAAGAAAAACTGAAATATCACATGGTCCTAAGTATTCAGACCCTTTGCTGTGACACTCATATATTTAACTCAGGTGCTTTCCATTTCTTCTGATCATCCTTGAGATGGTTCTACACCTTCATTTGAGTCCAGCTGTGTTTGATTATACTGATTGGACTTGATTAGGAAAGCCACACACCTGTCTATATAAGACCTTCCAGATCACAATGCATGTCAGAGCAAATGAGAATCATGAGGTCAAAGGAACTGCCTGAAGAGCTCAGAGACAGAATTGTGGCAAGGCACAGATCTGGCCAAGGTTACAAAAAGATTTCTGCTGCACTTAAGGTTCCTAAGAGCACAGTGGCCTCCATAATCCTCAAATGGAAGACGTTTGGGACGACCAGAACCCTTCCTAGAGCTGGCCGTCCGGCCAAACTGAGCTATCGGGGGAGAAGAGCCTTGATGAGAGAGGTAAAGAAGAACCCAAAGATCACTGTGGCTGAGCTCCAGAGATGCAGTCAGGAGATGGGAGAAAGTTGTAGAAAGTCAACCATCACTGCAGCCCTCCACCAGTCGGGGCTTTATGGCAGAGTGGCCCGACGGAAGCCTCTCCTCAGTGTAGGACACATGAAAGCCTGCATGGAGTTTGCTAAAAAACACCTGAAGGACTCCAAGATGGTGAGAAATAAGATTCTCTGGTCTGATGAGACCAAAATAGAACTTTTTGGCCTTAATTCTAAGCGGTATGTGTGGAGAAAACCAGGCACTGCTCATCACCTGTCCAATACAGTCCCAACAGTGCAGCATGGTGGTGGCAGCATCATGCTGTGGGGGTGTTTTTCAGCTGCAGGGACAGGACGACTGGTTGCAATCGAGGGAAAGATGAATGCGGCCAAGTACAGGGATATCCTGGACAAAAACCTTCTCCAGAGTGCTCTGAACTTCAGACTGGGCCGAAGGTTTACCTTCCAACAAGACAATGACCCTAAGCACACAGCTAAAATAATGAAGGAGTGGCTTCACAACAACTCCGTGACTGTTCTTGAATGGCCCAGCCAGAGCCCTGACTTAAACCCAATTGAGCATCTCTGGAGAGACCTAAAAATGGCTGTCCACCAACGTTTTCCATCCAACCTGACAGAACTGGAGAGGATCTGCAAGGAGGAATGGCAGAGGATCCCCAAATCCAGGTGTGAAAGACTTGTTGCATCTTTCCCAAAAAGACTCCTGGCTGTATTAGATCAAAAGGGGGCTTCTACTAAATACTGAGCAAAGGGTCTGAATACTTAGGACCATGTGATATTTCAGTTTTTCTTTTTTAATAAATCTGGAACAATGTCAACAATTCTGTGTTTTTCTGTCAGTATGGGGTGCTATGTGTACATTCATGAGGAAGAAGAATGAACTTAAATGATTCTAGCAAATGGCTGCAATATAACAAAGAGTGAAAAATTTAAGGGGGCTGAATACTTTCCGTATCCACTGTATGTACCAGTGCCTGCATATAAAATGTCATAGAAAAATGGGTGCAAAAGGTAAAGCACACTGCTAGAGTGGGCATTTTAGTATAGATCTGCACCCTAAAATGTTATATTTTAATCTGCATTATAAAGATACCAATAAGTACATTTTTGTTTTAATTAAATCAGATACTTTGTGCAATGTTTTTATTATATACCATTTTATATATTTGTGTTAATTCGACAGTAGATTCCCTTCTGCATAAAAAAAAATATCACTGATCTTTTTGTCAGGAACTGCACATAACTTTGCGTAAAATACAAAGAGAACTGCAGGAAAAGAACCAACACCTTAAACAAGTAGAAGAAGAGAAATGCACAAAACTAGCAGCTCAGGAACAGAGCATCCAGAAACTAAAGGAAACTGTGTCAAAGAAAGAGCAGATGTTACAAGTGAGTACTTAAAGTATATGTAAACCCAGTCACCAAAATCTCATATCTGCTTTAACATGTTCATGTATTTTTAAAAGTCAACTTTAGTATTTTTAAAGTGTACTGTATAGCCAAAGCGTTTTATCTTGTTTTTACAGTATGCTGAATTTGTATTCTCAGACCATGTAAATATGCAGGCTACATTTAAGAAATTTAACACTGGCAAAATATTTTCAATGACCACACCCACCGCATGCTTATATAACCCCATCCACTCTGTGAGACCAGATTCTGGATGTTGTACCTTGGGCAGTGCTGTATCCTGGCCTAGGCCAACAAGGCCCAGGCCTAGGGAGGCACTTTTCAGGGGGGCAGCAAAAAAAATATTTCATTATTTGTATAATGACTATGGACTTCCTATTTATTATACAAATAAGTGAAATAATCCTATAATTACAATCAGTGGCAACAAACACAAGTCCAAATATCCTAAAAGATCAATCTTACTAATCTTGTGACATATGGCTGCACTAATGGGCACTGATAAGACTGCACTGGTGGCCACTAATGGGGCTGCACTGGTGACCACTGATGGCGGCATTGATAAGGCTGCACTGATGAGGCTGAACTTATGGGAACTGATGAAGCTATGCTGATGGACACTGATAGACTGTGGTTATGGTCTGTGGTTTACAGATGACATTGTGGATTGTAAACAGGAAGGGGTGTGACGTAAACAGGAAGGGGTGTGGCCTTTACAGGAAGGGGTGGGTCATATTTAAATTAGGGGGTGCACAAGTTTAGTCAGGCCTAGGGCAGCACAATACCTAAATACACCACTGACCTTGGGGACTGTATGGGGATCCCACTGTGTGGGGCCAGCCTGTGGTGTTTGTTTCAGTACTGGATTGATTCTGTGTTTGATGCTCACTTTGACATAAAGTGCAACGTGTGTACTTAGCTACAGGGTGCTATACAGGTCCAGGGCTGTGGTCCATCTCTATGGCTCCCAGACCCTAAAGACCCACTTCCAAGTATGCCCACTGTGACAGGCAATGCCTGGACCCCTAACCGTCCCAGCAACATGGATAAGGTAAGACAGGGTTTCTTCGTAACTTTGGATTAGAGCACCCACAGTGCTTATTCACTTTTTTGTGTTACTCTCTGTTATACTTATCTCTAAAGGTTTCAAGGCCATAAGTATTTTTAAATTTGCCATTTTCACCATCTGGACATACACTACACCCTTTACAGCTATAAAACCTTCAACACTTCTAGGAAGGCTGTCCACGAGGTTTAGGAGTGTGTCTATGGGGATGTTTGACCATTCTTTTAGAAGCGCATTTGTGAGGTCAGGCACTGATGTTGAATGAGAAGCCCTGGCTTGCAGTATCCGCTCTAATTCATTCTAAAGGTGTTGTATCGGGTTGAGGTCAGGACTCTGTGCAGGCCAGTCAAGTTCCTCCACCCCAAACTCGCTCATCCATGTCTATATGGACTTTGCTTTGTACACTGGTGTGCTGTCATATTAGAACAGGAAAGGGCCATTCCCAAACTGTTCCCACAAAGTTGGGAGCATGAAATTGTCCAAAATGTCTTGGTATGCTGACGCCTTAAACGTTCCTTTCTCTGGAACTAAGGGGCCAAGCCTAGCCCCTGAAAAACAACCCCACACTATAATCCCCACTCCACCAAATCATTTGGATAAATGCACAGCAAGGTCCATAAAGACATGGATGAGCAAGTTTGGGGTGGAGGAACTTGATTGGCCTGCACAAAGTCCTGGCCTCAACCAGACACCTTTGAGATAAATTAGAGCGGAGACTGCGAGCCAGGCCTTATCGTCCAACATCAGTGCCTGACCTCACAAACGCGCTTCTGGAAGAATAGTCAAACATTCCCATAGACACACTCCTAAACATTTTGGACAGCCTTCCCAGATTAGTTGAAGCTAGTATAGTTGCAAAGGGTGGGCCAACTCAATATTGAACCCTACGGACTAAGACTGGGATGCCATTAAAGTTTATGTGCGTGTAAAGGCAGGCGTCCTAATACTTTATAAAATATAGTGTAGTCTCATGATAATGTCATAGTGACAGGCCTTGCGGCTGATGCACTTCCGCCCATCATATTTCCCAAAAAACACGAACAGCACATTTTCTTTCTACTTTTTGCTACAAAGACGCATTCACAGGAACTTGGCCAGTGCCAGGGTTTTAGCAGCCCCTGCATTCTGAGCATGCAAAACTCTAATTGTTCCACATCTGTTCTGTGAGTACCCCATCAGGGATCCCCTCTCTTAAGCAATGGCAGATTGCATGTGCAAGGTAGCTGGGATAAAATGGCCAAATATCACACGTTCTGCCGATGGCCTGCAGGATACTTAGAACACTGCTTAGGTGAGAACTGTTCTCTTGTTCCAGAGCATTGTCCTATTAGGACACTGTTTCAAAGGGCCAAAAACACTACACTTGCTTTCTCCCCTGACTCTGTTCGTGAACCTGAGATGGCGTCTCCAAACATGTTTGAGGATGAAATGTAGGAAAGTGGGGGGGGGGGGGGGACACTGATATTGTAGTGGAATCTGCAGAGGATATTGCAACCCCTGCATTTTTTGAGTCACAAGCTATGGCTTTTCAACTAATGCTTTCCACTTTTACTTCCAACAGATTTTTATTGGAAATTTTAAGGGTTTTACAAAGGCATTCTCTGTATTTGCAGACAATACTAAATAAGCAGGGCAATAACTTCTACACAGGATATGGAAACCTTAGAAGAAGACCTGAACAAAATAATGGGGTGGGCATTTACATAGCAAATGTGGTTTAATGTTGGAAATTGTAAGTTAATGCATTTGGGTGCCAGAAATACAAACCCAAGTTACTCACTAGGGGGAGAGCCTTTGGGGGAATCTAAGATGGAAAAGGACCTGGGGGTCCTAGTAGATGACAAGCTTAGCAATGGCATGCAAAGCCAAAAAAACACTGGCATGTATAAAAAAGGGGATTCACTCCAGAGATAAAACGATAATCTCCCACCCCAAGATTCTGGTCCGTCCGCATCTAGAGTATGACATCCAGTTCTGGGCACTGGTCCTCAGGAAGGATGTGCTGGAACTGGAGAGAGTCCATAGAAGGGCAACAAAGTTAATAAAGGGAATGGAGGACTTCAGCTATGAGGAAAGACTGCAAGCATTGAACATATTCTCTCTGGAGAGGAGACGCTTGAGAGTGGATATGATATTAACGTACAAATACCGTACTGGCGACCCTGGCATAGGGAACAAGCTTTTCCAGCAAAAGGGAATATAAAAGGATATGCAGTCATTCACTAAAATTAGAAGAGAAGCGGTTTATCCATAAACCGCGTAAAGGGTTCTTTACCGTCAGAGCAGTAAGGATGTGGAATTCTCTTCCTCAAGCAGTGGTATCAGCAGGGAGCATCGATAGTTTAAACAACTATTAGGTGGGCACCTTAATGACCACAACATACAGGGTAATAGGATGTACTATTGACAGTACACACACACACACACACACACACACACACACAGTCATCATAGGTTGAACTGGATAGACTGATGTCTTTTTTCAACCTCACAACTATGTAACTATTTATTAATGATTGCGAATGTTGGGGAATATCATCCACTGGTTAATTTAGAAGAGCCACCTGGGGGCGTGGCCTGCACCGGCATGTGAGTAGTCGCACTTCACAGAGCTCCCTCTGTATCTCCTCATATGATCCTCTCCTCACCTCATCCTTTGCTCTTCCCCGACCACCGCTGCTGCCCTGAGCCCCCCTGCAGTGCCCGGACCTACCTCCAGCCTCTGGTGTGGCCCATGATGACCAGAAAGGGGGAAAAAGAAGCCGCGGCCCTGACCTCTCAAGATGGCGCCCGCACTCCCCTGCCTCCGCGTCCAGCACGAGGCACAGATACGCTGAAAGACACCGGGGGTAAGTCACATAAGGGATCCAAACTATCCACCAGGGAACCCCCCAGAAACATGCTCTATTATGCTCAGAGGCTACCTAGCTCCAGCAGCCCTCCCCTGCACGGCTCCCAGCATAGCGCCCCAGACTCAGGCCTACCTAGGCCGGCGGAGCCTGTGTCCCTGGATGCCTCCCACACTTCTTCCCCGGATATATTTGACATGCCTGTAGATGAAGAGGTGCAGCCTACCTTGGGGGAGATATTACATGCTGTTCATAAATGCACGGCATCTGTGGATGATCTTAAGGAACGTTTTGGCAGTTTAAGGGAGACTGTGTCACTCCTGCGCCAGGATATACAAAAAATTAGGGAACGCACCACTGCTGTGGAGGGTCGCATTAGCAACCTGTAGGACCAATTGCCCCCCCTCACCAGGGATGCCAGAACGGCGGCACAGCAAGTATCTCAGGTTAATAACAGGGCGGATGATATTGAAAACCGGCTACGCTGCAATAATGTACGCAGAGTGAGGCTTCCTGAAAAAATTGAAGGCAGAGACCCAACTGACTTTACAGAACAATGGTTGCAGGACAAATTTGGGAAAGTTGCCTTTACACCCCTTTTCGCGGTTGAGAGGGCCCACCGTACACCACCTCGGCCTCTCCTCCCCAGGCAGCCCTCCCCGCTCCATGCTGGCCTGACTGCTAAACTATAAAGACAGAGAAATCATCCTGTGTCTGGCACGGGAACGGGGATCGATAACCTACAATGGTAATAAAATATCCTTCTTCCCTGATTTCTCTGCGAAGGTTCAAAGAAAGAGATCCAAATATGTTGATGTTAAAAAAGGGCTGCAACGGATTCAACTTAAATACGCCATGCTGTACCCGGCCCGGCTGGGGGTCACTGCGGGGGGGCCAGACCCATTTCTTTCAAAACTGCTATGGATGCTGCTGCCTGACTGGGTATGCATGAACAGGAATTTCAACGCAGGCAGCCGGACGCTGGTCAGAATTGATCCTCCTTCACCCAACCCTATGGTATTATTTCAGTTTGGTGGGTGAAGAACTTTTTGATATCTCCTACTACACTCTTCCCACCTGGCCCCCGCCTCCCGACCCTGTCTTTGATGATGAATGTAGTTCGACATGACAGCGACAACGCTACTTTCCTGGAATGTTTGGGGGGTGAGTGACCCTCTGAAGCGTACCATGATTGCCACCTGCCTCAAAAAGTTTCACCCGGCATTTGTCGGTCTCCAGGAAACCCACTTGACTCGGGACACGACGTCCTTCCTACACTACCCCTGGATTGGGGTGGCCTACCCCTCTACTCACTCTGTGTACTCCCATGGGATAAGCATTTTAAATCACAGGGCCATTGTCTACCAGGAACTGAACTCATTGGTGGACCCTAGTGGTCGTTAAGTTTTTCTGCACTGCAAATTGCATACTCTGAGTCTGATTATAGCATGTGTATATATCCCTCCTCCATTTTCTAGGGAAGTTTTACAATTACTGCTGTTGTTCGTAGCTGGCAGGCCTGACCTCCCGGTGCTTCTCAATTGTCCTCTAGATCCTGGCCTGGACCGACACCCCCCGCCCCCTTCCTCTCCTCACTGTAGGGGCACCATTCTTAGTCGCTTTTTATCTGAAGTGGGCTGGTTGGATCTTTGGCGCCACCGGAACCCCACCACTTGTTAATTCCCCTGCTTTTCCAAAACCCATGGCTCCCTCCACCCTGACTCAGAGGGCTAGGCGGGCCCTGGACGCGCCTATCACTCTGGATGAGCTTCAGACGGTGGCCAGTTCCTTCCCGTCCTGTAAGGCTCCCGGTGGGGACGGGCTGCCCATGGAGGTGTATACGACCTTTGGGGGATCTATTCTGCCCAAACTGCTAGAGGTTCTTAATGCTTCATTTGAAAGGGGTAGCCTTCCTGATTCCATGACTATGGCGAATGTTAACCTCCTTTTCAAACTCGGTAAGGACCCCTTGGACCCGGGCTCCTATCGACCAATTTCTCTCCTGCAGAGTGATATTACGCTTTTTGCCAAGGTGTTGGCACTGTGGGTAAACCAATTTATCCTTTCCATAATTCATCCTGATCAGGCCGGGTTCATGCCGCAGAAGTCAATGGCCATTAACTTGAGACGCTTGTTTCTTAATATGCAAACTCCAGCTGACAATATGGGCCAGAGGGCCTTGCTCTCACTTGACGCCAATAAGGCCTTTGATAGTGTTAGGTGGAGGTACCTATGGGCCGTGCTGACCAAATTTGGGTTTGGGGAACGTTTTATCGCCTGGGTGCGCCTGCTGTATGACTCTCCACAGGCAGCCATCAGGGCCTCAGATAGAATGTCTCACACTTTCCCTCTGGGAAGGGGAATGAGGCCGGGCTGTTCCCTGTCTCCCTTACTATTCGCCCTTGCGATAGAGCCTCTGGCGGCTCTGGGGCGCTCTGAGCAGCTTATAACTGGCTTTCAATATGGTGACCTACATGAGAAGATCATGCTATACGCGGACGACATGTTACTGTTTGTGGGTGACACTTCCTCCTCACTCGCCCGGGTGATGTCCATCATCTCCGATTTTGGACGCTTCTCTGGCCTTACGATCAATTGGTCCAAGTCCAAGTTGATGCTGCTGGATTCCGCACCAGGGCAGCTCAATGCGATTGACTTATACAATGGGTCCTACTCAGAATAGATCTCTGTACTCAAATAAATAGAGTGAATACCTATAAAACCTCAAATATTTGCAAAAAATTGCACATTTCTGAGGTTTTATAGGTATTCGCTCTATTTATTTGAGTACAGAGATCTATTCTGAGTAAGACCCATTGTATAAATCACCATGGATTTCTATCACTTATATATACAATTTTAATAGATTTTTTATCATTTGCGCAGCACTATTTTATATTTATCAATCCCATTGCACTTTTTATGAGAAGTGAAGTGTCAGCGGCAAATGTTTTAAAAAGTCTACTACACACAGGTTGCTCGTAGGAAAATATACATTTTCAATGCGATTGACTGCCCCATCCCGCTTGTTTCCTCTTTTAAATACTTGGGTATCTATGTTTCTTCTATGGTTAGGGACTATTGCCACATTAACCTTCAACCGCTGTGGCATCGCTCACAACTGAAGATTAATATTTGGAGCAAACTTAAACTGTCCCTGGCAGGGAGAACTAATTTTATTAAAATGATACTAATGTCTCAACTACTATACGTACTACATAACTCCCCGGTTGTGGTTCCTCTTAAGCTATTCTGTGTAATCAATTCTCTATTTAGATAACTGCTATGGGGGACCTGTCCCCCGAGGATTACGTTGGAGCAGCTCCAGTTCCCCAAATATGGCGGGGGGTTGGCGTTGCCGAACCCCTGGATCTACTACCTGGCCACCCAGCTTCAGCATTTTATTAAAATATGGGTATAGTTGCGCTAAAAAACTTAAAAAGTAAGCGATTGAACGCACAATAAAATAATTAACAAAGCAGCTACACTCAAATCATACACTGAGCATATGTATATAACAAAAAAGAAATAAAATATGTAGCGCTAAAACATTATGAACAAAGTCCATAAATAAAGTCAATTTCCACCAGTAATATTGCACGGCACCAATTTGCAGTAAAGTGAAAGGAATCCACCACCAAAAGGAGTGTTCAAAACACGCTTACCAGATAGTTATGTATATTGGGCCTTGAACTATCATAGAACTGCAACACACTCGGTGACGAATTGGACCGGACCTCTTCACAAAGATGAATCCCAGAATTGATACCTTGACAGTATACCTTAAGGGAGCCACTCAAAAGAAGGAAATAAAACCCCTCATAGTGCAGTAATTTCCATAAACTTTATTGGATGTAAAGCCAAGATATATAGCACTCACATTTGAGAAGGGTCCCTACATGCAATAGAGGACATTGGCTGCTACCTTGCTAACCGATTTGGAACCACGCAGGTCGGCGTGTGATTCGCACAGTATACCCTTCTCAAATGTGAGTGCTATATATCTTGGCTTTATATCCAATAAAGTTTATGGAAATTACTGCACTATGAGGGGTTTTATTTCCTTCTTTTGAGTGGCTCCCTTAAGGTATACTGTCAAGGTATCAATTCTGGGATTCATCTTTGTGAAGAGGTCCGATCCAATTGTCACGAGTGTGTTGCAGTTCTATGATAGTTCAAGGCCCAATATACATAACTATCTGGTAAGCGTGTTTTGAACACTCCTTTTGGTGGTGGATTCCTTTCACTTTACTGCAAATTGGTGCCGTGCAATATCACTGGTGGAAATTGACTTTATTTATGGACTTTGTTCATAATGTTTTAGCGCTACATATTTTATTTCTTTTCAGCATTTTATTAGTCTCATGGCCCCTGACTCGGGGGGGGGGGCGCCTGCCTCCTCTTGATAGGTTCTGGTGCGACCTCCATCCCAGAAGGCCTGGCAATGACTCTACCTACTGAGCCACCTGAAATACTGGGCTTGTCTCTCCTGCTGCCATCCGTATCTTCGCTACCATTCATTACCAACCTTTGGCTACTCCTCGACTACGCTTCTGCTTGATCCCAACCTGCAACTACTCGTTACCGACCTTTGGCTACTCCTAGACTACGCTCCTGCTTAATCCCAACCTACAATATCTGCTCCAGGACCCTGGCTTGCTTACCTCCTGGTGGGGTGATCCTGAGGACCGCGACCTGGTACTAACACGCAGCAAAATCCATCTCCACCATCAGGAGCACTGGTGAACACCGGTTAGTACTTTGATTCTGCACCTCAGATGAGCTTGTGTCATCTGCCAGAGTGACCTGCCTGTGTTCCTATCCTGCTGGTTCCTGTGTAAGCTGCTATGGCTACTGGTCTTCGAGCCTGACTCCAGACTTTGACATAGAGAGCCATAAAGCCAGCTGGTCCTGGAGCCCTAGAGGGTTTAAGGGCCGCACACATGGGCTGAACATTGGTTGGCATTGAGCGTCAGCCCGTCCGACAGAAGCTGTCTATCGAAGGGGCATGACCAATGGCCAATAGTTAGTACAGCGGCTCCTCCTGAGCTTTTCAGGTTTTTTTTTTTTTTCATTTAGCCCCCTGAGTTGAACAAAAAAACTTCTAGTGTGGGCTTTAGTTTGCTTGATGTCTGCCGAAATAACTGTCGCTGAGAATACCTTATCTACAGTATAACATCCTTATGTGTCGATGACAGAGAAGGGAGAGAAATCTTAGCAAAAAAATATTGATTCTCCTGTTCAGTCAGAGCAGTCTTGGCTGAATATAACAATGAGAAATGGAATTCCTTATAGACCAATTATGGTTTCTCAGAAAAAGTACCATTGTACTTTCTAATTTTGGGTATTGGTTTAGATCTTTGGCGGGGGTTTAGTTCCTGGACAAGAGGGTGCCAGGCCGGTCCGACTGTGAATAAAATTTAGCACCAGTTCAGCGCAGATATTTTTCAGTTTTAGTCGTAAGGCAAGCATTCATTCCCAACCTGGCATCCTCTAATTTATGCCACAAGTCCCAGCTGGGATGCTGTTTGTGCTCCTTCAGAAGGTGAATTTATAAAATTAAAATGAAAGAAATTAGAGATTGCTGCGTGGTGACACCAATTTGGAAATTCTAACTTATACATTGCTTATTAATACTTCATCCAAATATTATGGATGGAATAAATCTTATGTGAACATTCACAACTTTTAGATCTCTAGAGTTCTATCTCATTTTAACACTACTATTCTGAATTACTAAATGAACAGGGCGAACACATAGATACTGTGGCCTCTAATAAGGCAATGTGGTTGATTTACTAAAACTGTAGTGCAAAATCTGGAGCAGCTGTGCATAGAAACAAATCAGCTTCCAATTTTTTGTCAAAGCTTAATTGAACAAGCTGAAGTTAGAAGCTGATTGGCTACCATGCAAATCTGCACCAGATTTTACACTCTCCAGTTTTAGTAAATCAACACCAATTAATACCTCATAAACCCTTGATAGTTGTATCTCATTCAGTAGAGGATACCTTGTTCTGTATACCGTATATGCTGGTGTATAAGACCACTTTTTAACCTTAAAAACACCCCACAAAAATCGGGGGGTCGTCTTATACGCGGAGTATAAAATGTGAGGACTACTTTACATGGTTAGTTTGGGCCAATCTGGCCCAAAACCAGAGAGGCGGGTTGATGATGTTACAACCTCTGACTGATACGAGCTGGCTTTGAATTTATTATACCAACGTGAAGACCATACATCTGGGCAAGACAGAACTCTTTACCACCCACACAAGCGAAACAAACCTCTTGCAAAATGGGAGTACTATTTGCCTTTTAGCACCATCCACAGCAGCCTGATATTCTCCTAGGGGAACGAGGGTGGACGCAAAAAGGCCAAAATTTGAAACATTGTTGTATTAGAATACATGGCTCACCGTGATTACCTCAGCGTGGTATACTGTATGTTGCCGAAGCTATGGTACATACAGTATTATCGCACATCCAGCGGGTTGAGAGATTAGGGACATTTGTTTTGGGCTGACAGATTAGTGGGTGTAAACGGCCGAAGGGGGATAGTTTTATACGGCGAGTATAATCCAAAACCTATATTTTAACTGGAAAATTAAGGGGTGGTCTTATACACCGACATATACGGGTATATAAATTCCTTATAGTCATGTTCTTGTTTTTGTCTTTTTTCATATAAATTATTATCCAAATCTCTAATCAGTTGTTTATTTTTTTAATTATTCTTGATATGTATTTAGGAATACATGGATATCTTAAGCTATAAACAGAGCATGAAAGAAATTCCGGGTGGAAATGAACATACGCTGGAAAAATTACGACAGAGAATTAGAGACCGAGATACTGCCCTAGAGGTAAATAAATGATATTGTCTGGAAAAGTATATCTTTTTTTACAAGACACACACTCAAACATATTATCCTTATCATCATTTTCACTAAGCTTTAACTTCATTCAGTATTGAACCTTAAGATTCATATAGGGAACAGAACCTAACAGCTTAGTTCAATTTTTCATACATACATTTCTGTATTAAACAAGTCTATCCCTTTCTCTTTGGCCTCTGACCCGTTGGTCCTGGACTACTCCTGCTACTGAGATTTAGGCACCCCCTTGCTGCCTCTCACACAAAGAAAGCCTCTGGTGTAAACAAATTCCAAATATGTACAAATTCCAAAGAAGTAAAAAGACGTTTCTCACAGCCACCACTTAAATTCAAACCTGTCATGGAAATTTGACTATGATTAGTGACGCAGGATGCAGTGACATGTTCTTCTATCGCTTATCCATTTTTAGTAGCTTTCTACAAATTTTCAGAGCTTAACCCCCTGAAGTTACCTGTCCCCTGAAGTCAGTAATGTTTTAACCTCAAGCTTTGAAGGCTTTGTGAGAAAACCATCACCCCTTCAGTCTTGGCAGAGCAGCAAAAATGAGCTGTCGTGATAAACTGAAAACTGTGTTTTCTGCCAATGACCCAGCTTCAGAATGGAGAGACCTGCAGAACATTACAAGCTACAGGAAACCATCCCCCACACTGCAGAAAGCCATAAACTAGCTAACATGTTCTACTCCAGGTTTTTTTTCTCAGGGTTTTGAACTCCATATTTAAACCCCCCTCCCGCCTCCCTTCTCGTTCAACTCCAGTTCAGATATCACCTTTCCAACCACTCCCTCTTATCCACCACTGTCTACTCTCCACTAAGTCTCTGAAAAGAGGATGTATACCAGGCCTCCAGAGACAAAATATAAAGCTATATAGTGCAACCTCCTGTACAACCTCCTGTCTGAAGGTCTGTGCTAATCAGCTGGCAGCCACCCTCACACATATCTTCAACAAATCAATTTAGTAGTGTGACGTTCCCTCCTGCTTCAAGTGCTCTTCAAAAATACCTGTTCTTTAGAAACCCACTGCAACAGGACTAAATGACTACATGCCCGTTGTCAGTAGTCATGAAGTCCATTGAGAGACTAGTGGTGATCCACCTGGACCACATCATAGGTCCCCTGCTGGACTCTCCACAGTTGCAAATAGAACAAACAGTGAGTGGAGAATGTCAGCATGGGGCTGCACTACATCCTACAACTTTTGATTCCCCAGGGGTCTACACACAGATCTGGTTTGTGGATTTCTGCTCAGCATTTAACACTATCACTACAGAAATCCTCTACTCAAAACTAAAAAAATCATGTCTAGCACCTGGTCATTGAGTACTGATGCTCCTAAATGATGTTTGCTCTCTGCACTACTATTTTCCCTCTATACCAACAACTGTTCCTCAAGTAATTTGTCTGTTAAGGTAGTAAAATATGTATATGACACAACTGTCATTTTTCTCATCTGAGATGACAATGAGTTAGTAAACAGGCAAGAAATAAAATAATTGGCCTTGTGGTGCAGTCATAATAATCTGGAGCTTAAAGTGATAATAAAGTCTTAGTTTATGATGTTTAAAAATAACAAATATGTTATAGTTACCTGTTCTGTGCAGGGTCCCTCTTCGGTGCTCCTGGCCCCTCCCCCCTGCCTAATTCCCCACAGCAAGCTGCCTGCTATGGGGGCACCCGAGCCGAGCCGCTGCTCTGTGTGTCTATTCAGGCACGGAGCTGCGGTTGCCCATGCCCCCTCTCTGTCTTCATTGGCTCACTGATTTCGATTAACAGCAGCAGGAGCCAATGGCGCCTGCTGCTGGGTCTCAGGCATTCAGGAAGGAGAGTCCCAGACAGCCGAATCTCTCGTGCAACATCTTGCATCAGGTAAGCATTAGGCCCCTTTCACACATGCTGTCCGTTTGTCCGTTTTTCATCCATCCGTTGACGGATGAAAAACGGACATCAATGTATCTCTATGTAAAAACGGATGACAACAGATGATCATCAGTTAACATCCGTTTTCATCCGCTTCCGTCAATGTCCGTTTTTTTGAACGTATGAATGCCCTATTTTTCATCCGTCAAAAAAATGGATCGGACATAAAACGGATGACAACGGATGAAAAACAGATGACAACGGATGAAAAACGGATGACAACGGATGAAAAACAGATGACTGACGAAAAACGGATGAAAAACGGATAACAACTGATGAAAAACGGATGAAAAACGGATAACAACTGATGAAAAACGGATAACAACTGATGAAAAACGGATGACAACTGATGAAAAACGGATGAAAAATGGATGAAAAACAGATGAAAAACTGATACATTTTGACGTGACTGAACTGATGAACTGAACGGACCGTATGTGTGAAAGGGGCCTTAATGCATAGAATGCATTAAGGAAAAAAACCTTCTGTCTTTACAACCACTTTAGCGCACATTTAAATGGAGGTGATAGAAAAGTGTGAGCGAAGCCTGTTTTACCCTGGGTTCACATCTTTGTGTTTGCAGTTGATGCGTTTTTCCGGCGAGTTTTGAGGTGCGTTTTGCCTTTTTAAACTCCCATTTTGATGCGTTTTTGTATTCAGTTTTAATGCATTTCGTGTTTTTTCTTTATCTTTAACAAACTGTGAATAGCTGGGAAGCTGGCTGCCGCATCCTTACCAACAGATGTGTCATCAGCTGTCCATATTAATATGGTGTTTTGGGGGTGGGGGGGGGGGCTCCCGCCTCCCCTCCCTTTCCTGACCTGCTGGGCGGCAGGCTCGTATAAAGGTCTGGTATAGATTTTTTATTTTTTTTTTTGCCATGAGGTTCCCCTCAAAATCCATACCAGACCCGAAGGGAGGTCAGTAGAATGTATGGCAGTGTGCAGTGGTCTTTAGAATTTAGGGGAGTGTAAAGAAGTCAATGGGATGTAGGGGAGTGTAGAGAGGTCAGTAGTAGGTAGGGCAGTGTACAGGGGTCAGTAGAATGTAGGGCAGTGTATGGAGGTCAGTAGGATGCAGGGCAGTGTATGGAGGTCAGTAGGATGCAGGGCAGTGTATGGAGGTCAGTACACTGTAGGGCAGTGTACAGGGGTCAGTAGGTTGAAGGGCAGTGTACAGAGGTCAGTAGGATGTAGGGCAGTGTACAGAGGTCAGTAGGATGTAGGGCAATGTAGAGAGGTCAGTAGTAGGTATGGCAGTGTACAAGGTCATTAGAAAGAAGGGCAGTGTACAGAGGTCAGTATTAGGTAGGGCAGTGTACATGGTTGAACAGGGCAGAGAGCAGGGTAAAGTACAGGGAGTCAGCAGTGCAGTGTACGGAGAGGTCAGGAGGGTACAGTACAGGGAGGTTATGAGGGCAGAATACTGAGGGTGTCAGGAGGACATAGTACTGGGGGATCAGGAGAGCACAGTACTTAGGGGAGGGTCAGGAAGGCTCTATGCACTCTAAGGTGTTCTGTCGGGTTGAGGTCTGGACTCTGTGGCCAGTCAAGTTCCTCCACCCAAAACTCGAAACTCGCCCATCCATGTCTTTATGGACCTTGCTTTGTGCACTGGTCCAAATAATTTGCTAGAGAGGGGTGGTTATGGTGTGGGGTTGTTTTTCAGAGGTAGGGCTTGGCCCTTTAGATCCAATGAAGGAAACTCTTAAGGCGTCAGCATACCAAGTCAATTTGGACAATTTCATGCTCCCAACTTTGAGGGAACAGTTTGGGGTTTGCTCTTCCTGTTCCATCATGACTGCACACCAGTTCACAAAGCAAGGTCCATAAAGAAATGGATGAGCAAGTTTGGGGTGGAGGAACATGACTGGCCTGCACAGAGTCCTGACCTCAACCCAATAGAACACCTTTGAAATAAATTAGAGCAGAGACTGCAAGCCAGGCCTTCTCTCCAACATCAGTGCCTGACCTCACAAATGCACTTCTGGAAGAATGGTCAAACATTCCCATAGAAACACTCCTAAACTTTGTGGACAGCCTTCCCAGAAGTGTTGAAGCTGTTATAGCTGCAAAGGGTGGGCCAACTCAATATTGAACCCTACGGACTAAGACTGGGATGCCATTAATGTGTATGTGCGTGTAAAGGCAGGCGTCCCCATACTTTTAGTAATATAGTGTATGTGCTTAAAACAAAAATATATTATGTGCTTGCGCTGCTAGAGAAATTACATAAACAACTTTCTATAATATTGTAAACAAAACTTTGTGAATACAAAATAAAGGAATCTTAATACCAGCAAAAATTAAATGCATACAATAAATGTGCAATCCAGGTGAATGGGTGCAATGTGTTTGACTATAGTAATATTACATAAATAAGTCTAGCAATAAATAATTCCCAAAAAGAAAGTCTAAATCTCCGAAGATAATGTGCATGTGTTAGAAGCTCTTCACCCTCATAAACTAAGTACTCCACCGCCAAACAGGTGATCCTCTACCAGCTAAATTGCTCGCTCACCTTGTGATTGAACCCATAAACAAGTACAGGTCAATCAAGCATATCAGAACCACATCAATGTTGCAATGATCCTCCAGCTTAGGTAATCAGCTTGTATCCCTTGTACATGTAAACAGCAACCTCGCCTTTATCCATCTCCAAAAGATTCACCATGTATAGGGAAAGACAATGGCCATATATAGTGTAGTATGCTCTTTTATTGTTAAAACTTGCCAATTGCTTTTGAAACTACTCACATTTCATAGGATCATGAACATCATGAACAATTACCTCTCACATAAGTCCCAGTTCCGAGGACATACGATCCAGTCCGAGCGGGATGTCACCTGGCTCCTCCTCCACGTGTTACACCACTGCCCAAGTGGTTTAGTCAGATGTCTGCTTACTGTTTTATCTGAAATGGTTTTATTTTACATTTTAACTTTAACATTTGTAAATATGTCCCGCCATTCTTGTAATAATTTCATCATCTCTGAGGTTATATCTCTATTCACTGAACAGAGGTGATGATGCCAATTCACTCTCCAGTGATAAGGCAGAAGACAGAGAGGTGACATAGGAAGTTAAAGCGAAAAGGCACAGATACTCACCTTTACAATGGTCTCTCTGGCGCCTGCTTCTTCTCCTGTGTGCCGGTTTCAGGCCTCTTCATTGGCCGGTGCTGGAAATAGTCATCCCAGCACACAGGATCGGGCTGGCTTTTTGCATTCAGGCGATCACTTTGATCAGGCAGGTGGGTGTAGTTTATTGCAGATGAGACATGGCATGTGGTAAAACTTCAACTCTGCATTTTCTTACATACACACATTCACACTGTTGCCATGCATAACTACATACATACTAATGCGTGGAAACATTTTATTGGATGAGTGGCCAGCACACCACACTTTTTTAAGGAACATGCACTTTATTTTAAAGCAGTACACTACAAGACTCAGATCACTCACATATGCGCATGGTGGCTTGCTGAAATTCACAGGTATGCCAGTGCACTGGCATGGTGCAGCGAGGTGCCAAATAAAATTAATGGCACCATAATCAGTTTTGTGTATCACTTTGTGCTTCGGTAATGGGTATTTTATACTGATGCAATGCACAGATGGTATTGAAGCTAAATGTTACATGCTTGTATGTTTACAAAGCTGTATGTATGCAACTATTGGCCTACTTTTTATTTATTTTACCTATTACCCTTCTTTTAATATAAAACAGCTGGCAGTTGAAAGCAAGTTCTTTGCTCTAGAAGACAAAGAGATTGAGGTGCATAAGCTAAAACAGATTATACGGGAGAGAGAGCAAGACATTGAAAGGCTGACTAACATTCTTTCTGGAAATGAAGAAACAATAAATGTAAGTTTTTTTATGCTTATGATTACGTTTAAAAGAGGGCCATCTTTTTTGCATAGGTTTAGATATTTTTTAACTGTTTTGAATGTATTTCTTTCAAAGGGGAATTAAAAAGTCCAATTATGATTATGACAATGCAAAGTTATTTTGACACATTAAGAATATTTCTGGCCTTATATAACAGGATTTTCCCTATGTTTTAAACAGTACTTCACATATATATATATATATATATATATATATATATATATATATATATATATGTGTGTGTGTGTGTATATATATATATATATGTGTACATATATACTTAAAGGGTAACTCCATTTTCATGGGAAAGGAAAGAAATTAGCAAATAAAAAAAATGAAATAATATAGTGTATATAATTGCAACACAAGTCATATTGTAATTGAATGTTATTAAAAATAACCTTTCTCTATCGTTCATTGACGGACACAGTCTCTGATCTTCATATCAGTAGGGTTATACTGCCCCCTACATGAGTAGGACGCTAGGCAGAAAAAAGTTCTGGCTACGCCTATAGGCAGTCCCAGGGGGTATACCCTCTCTCCCTGCTATAGGATGTCCATTTTAATCTGCCTAGTCAGGAGTAAGAACCTAGTTCCTTGCTGGGATTTATGGTCCTGGCAAAGTTTTTTTCTAGATAGTTTTTTTTCTTCTAGTTAGCTTTTTCTCCAGATTTTCCTGTGAGATCTACAAGCAACTATGCTGGATCTGGGCGACAGACTGGATATATAGATCCAGTGGTCACCTCAGCCGGCCAACAAGCGTGCGCAGACCTTAGCTTCGTGCTGGGTCAGCTGCCACATAGTCCCACTGGACGGGGACTGGCTCCTTCAGATTTATCTTTTCTATGTAGTGCAAGGGCCTGCCAGGTGGCATACAAATTGAAAGTGTTTAGGTTTGACCTCATATTATCTGGTTTTGGTAAATCTAAAGGAAAAAATCTTCAGAAAATCTTAGTGTGTATGGCCCATTAGTCTAAATGAAAAAGCAACTTTGTGCTCATGCTGAGATTATTGAAAGCATTTCTTATGTGTGTTGACTTGATGTAGTATTTTATATATATATATATATATATATATATATATCTTTTATTTTTTTGGGGTTGTTGAATTCTGAGTTCTGGGGTTCCACTGCATATGTTCAATCAATTTGCAAATTCTCAGATTTGCAAGCTCAAACACTGCTATTTTTCAGAGTGTTATGTGGCTCTATATAGGAAGCAACAGTAATATGGCTCCCCACTCAACCAACCAACAAATATATTAATTTCACACATATACAATGTTTTATTTTTGGGAAATCCATATTATTGTTGCTTGTCATATATAACAACAGACAGTTGTAGGTAGTTCAGGGATGTGAACACCCAAATACAGTGTTGCATGGCAGATGTGCTAACCACTTGGATATTTTGCTCAGTTTATTTAATCAAGCTCAATACATATTTGCAACATTTTTGCAAAACATAATTTACACAAACATAATCACTTTGTTACATTTATTTCAAAATATTTGCCACTGATAGTTTCTTAGCCTATCAATTTATATTTAAAATACTAATTTTTCACAGAAATAAATGTTTTAAACACCTATATATAATTTCCAGCATGCAGGATTATTTTTAAAAATTTGTTGATTTTATACAGTTTCACTAAACTAGGTTAATTATTTGGGAATTGTGGTCTCTGAGGTTTTTTTTTTTTGTTTCTTGTTATCTTTATACCAAACATACATGCACTGGCACCTTAAGAGCCCATTCACATTGAGGCGACACGACTTCGAGGGGCGACCTGTGAAGTCGTGTGCACCGCTGTGCACCGCGACTTCGGCGCGACTTGCAGAGACTTCACATAATGGAAGTCTATGCAAGTCGCTCCGAGGTCGCCCCAAAGTAGTACAGGACCCTTTTTCTAAGTCGGAGCGTCTTTTGTCGCTCCTATTAGAACGGGTCCTGTACTACTCAATGGACCGCGACATACCGCGACTTGTCAGGCTGACAAGTCGCGCTAATGTGAATGGGCTCTAAAAATTAATATAGTTTGATTCGATTAGTCCATCAAAAAAATTGTAATAAATAAAAATTATTTGAGCTTGAATTGGGTCTAAATAGAATATATATATATATATATATATATACAGTGGGTACGGAAAGTATTCAGACCCCCTTAAATTTTTCACTCTTTGTTATATTGCAGCCATTTGCTAAAATCATTTAAGTTCATTCTTCTTCCTCATGAATGTACACATAGCACCCCATACTGACAGAAAAACACAGAATTGTTGACATTGTTGCAGATTTATTAAAAAAGAAAAACTGAAATATCACATGGTCCTAAGTATTCAGACCCTTTGCTCAGTATTTAGTAGAAGCCCCCTTTTGATCTAATACAGCCAGGAGTCTTTTTGGGAAAGATGCAACAAGTCTTTCACACCTGGATTTGGGGATCCTCTGCCATTCCTCCTTGCAGATCCTCTCCAGTTCTGTCAGGTTGGATGGTAAACGTTGGTGGACAGCCATTTTTAGGTCTCTCCAGAGATGCTCAATTGGGTTTAAGTCAGGGCTCTGGCTGGGCCATTCAAGAACAGTCACGGAGTTGTTGTGAAGCCACTCCTTCGTTATTTTAGCTGTGTGCTTAGGTTCATTGTCTTGTTGGAAGGTAAACCTTCGGCCCAGTCTGAGGTCCAGAGCACTCTGGAGAAGGTTTTTGTCCAGGATATCCCTGTACTTGGCCGCATTCATCTTTCCCTCGATTGCAACCAGTCGTCCTGTCCCTGCAGCTGAAAAACACCCCCACAGCATGATGCTACCACCACCATGCTTCACTGTTGGGACTGTATTGGACAGGTGATGAGCAGTGCCTGGTTTTCTCCACACATACCGCTTAGAATTAAGGCCAAAAAGTTCTATTTTGGTCTCATCAGACCAGAGAATCTTATTTCTCACCATCTTGGAGTCCTTCAGGTGTTTTTTAGCAAACTCCATGCGGGCTTTCATGTGTCTTACACTGAGGAGAGGCTTCCGTCGGGCCACTCTGCCATAAAGCCCCGACTGGTGGAGGGCTGCAGTGATGGTTGACTTTCTACAACTTTCTCCCATCTCCTGACTGCATCTCTGGAGCTCAGCCACAGTGATCTTTGGGTTCTTCTTTACCTCTCTCACCAAGGCTCTTCTCCCCCGATAGCTCAGTTTGGCCGGACGGCCAGCTCTAGGAAGGGTTCTGGTCGTCCCAAACGTCTTCCATTTGAGGATTATGGAGGCCACTGTGCTCTTAGGAACCTTAAGTGCAGCAGAAATCTTTTTGTAACCTTGGTCAGATCTGTGCCTTGCCACAATTCTGTCTCTGATCTCTTCAGGCAGTTCCTTTGACCTCATGATTCTCATTTGCTCTGAAATGCATTGTGATCTGGAAGGTCTTATATAGACAGGTGTGTGGCTTTCCTAATCAAGTCCAATCAGTATAATCAAACACAGCTGGACTCAAATGAAGGTGTAGAACCATCTCAAGAATGATCAGAAGAAATGGAAAGCACCCGAGTTAAATATATGAGTGTCACAGCAAAGGGTCTGAATACTTAGTACCATGTGATATTTCAGTTTTTCTTTTTTAATAAATCTGCAACAATGTCAACAATTCTGTGTTTTTCTGTCAGTATGGGGTGCTATGTGTACATTCATGAGGAAGAAGAATGAACTTAAATGATTTTAGCAAATGGCTGCAATATAACAAAGAGTGAAAAATTTAAGGGGGTCTGAATACTTTCCGTACCCACTGTATATATATATATATATATATCATTTTTTTTTTTTTTTTTTTTTTTTAAAGTACAAATCACACATGCTTTGAAAAAATTTCATTAGCCTTAGGTAGTTAAGTGGTTAGCACAGCTGCCTTGCAACAGTGTATTTGGGTGTTCAAATCCCTGAACTACCTACAACTGTCTGTTGTTATATATGACAAGCAACACTAATACGGCTTCTCCCCAAAAATGAAACATTGTATATGTGTGAAATTAATATATTTTTGGGTTGGTTAGATATAGGAAGTAACAATAATATATTGTTTTTTGCACATACAGTGGGTACGGAAAGTATTCAGACCCCCTTAAATTTTTCACTCTTTGTTATATTGCAGCCATTTGCTAAAATCATTTAGGTTCATTCTTCTTCCTCATGAATGTACACATAGCACCCCATACTGACAGAAAAACACAGAATTGTTGACATTGTTGCAGATTTATTAAAAAAGAAAAACTGAAATATCACATGGTCCTAAGTATTCAGACCCTTTGCTGTGACGCTCATATATTTAACTCAGGTGCTTTCCATTTCTTCTGATCATCCTTGAGATGGTTCTACACCTTCATTTGAGTCCAGCTGTGTTTGATTATACTGATTGGACTTGATTAGGAAAGCCACACACCTGTCTATATAAGACCTTCCAGATCACAATGCATGTCAGAGCAAATGAGAATCATGAGGTCAAAGGAACTGCCCGAAGAGCTCAGAGACAGAATTGTGGCAAGGCACAGATCTGGCCAAGGTTACAAAAAGATTTCTGCTGCACTTAAGGTTCCTAAGAGCACAGTGGCCTCCATAATCCTCAAATGGAAGATGTTTGGGACGACCAGAACCCTTCCTAGAGCTGGCCTTCCGGCCAAACTAAGCTATCGGGGGAGAAGAGCCTTGGTGAGAGAGGTATAGAAGAACCCAAAGATCACTGTGGCTGAGCTCCAGAGATGCAGTCAGGAGATGGGAGAAAGTTGTAGAAATTCAACCATCACTGCAGCCCTCCACCAGTCGGGGCTTTATGGCAGAGTGGCCCGACGGAAGCCTCTCCTCAGTGTAAGACACATGGAGTTTGCTAAAAAAAACACCTGAAGGACTCCAAGATGGTGAGAAATAAGATTCTCTGGTCTGATGAGACCAAAATAGAACTTTTTGGCCTTAATTCTAAGCGGTATGTGTGGAGAAAACCAGGCACTGCTCATCACCTGTCCAATACAGTCCCAACAGTGAAGCATGGTGGTGGCAGCATCATGCTGTGGGGGTGTTTTTCAGCTGCAGGGACAGGACGACTGGTTGCAATCGAGGGAAAGATGAATGTGGCCAAGTACAGGGATATCCTGGACAAAAACCTTCTCCAGAGTGCTCTGGACCTCAGACTGGGCCGAAGGTTTACCTTCCAACAAGACAATGACCCTAAGCACACAGCTAAAATAACGAAGGATTGGCTTCACAACAACTCCGTGACTGTTCTTGAATGGCCCAGCCAGAGCCCTGACTTAAACCCAATTGAGCATCTCTGGAGAGACCTAAAAATGGCTGTCCACCAACGTTTACCATCCAACCTGACAGAACTGGAGAGGATCTGCAAGGAGGAATGGCAGAGGATCCCCAAATCCAGGTGTGAAAGACTTGTTGCATCTTTCCCAAAAAGACTCCTGGCTGTATTAGATCAAAAGGGGGCTTCTACTAAATACTGAGCAAAGGGTCTGAATACTTAGGACCATGTGATATTTCAGTTTTTCTTTTTTAATAAATCTGCAACAATGTCAACAATTCTGTGTTTTTCTGTCAGTATGGGGTGCTATGTGTACATTCATGAGGAAGAAGAATGAACTTAAATGATTTTAGCAAATGGCTGCAATATAACAAAGAGTGAAAAATGTAAGGGGGTCTGAATACTTTCCGTACCCACTGTATATATATATATATATGCAAAAACCCATATATTATTGTTACTTTCTATATCTAACCAACCCAAAAATATATATATATATATATATATAGACATACATAGATATGTGCAAAAAAAAAAATATGTGCATTTCTCTCATTAGCGCCGGAATAGCGCGGTTTTACCGTGAATTTGCGGCGGTATTTGCCGCAAATTCAATATAACTCCCACTAACGTTTTCAAAAACGTTATTTTCAGCCTAATTTTTTGGTTTGGAGCATGCTCACATGGGCTATCTGCCAGAAATCGACTCTGGAGCTATTTTTGCATTTTACACTTTTATTAATATCTTTTTTTCTACTTAACTTTTTCACACAGTTTAAAAACAGTTTAGCTCAAAATCATATAACACATCTTTCCCACACATTATTTATTTTTTTCCTGCCATATTTTGTGATTTTGAAAAAATTAGTCCACCTTTTAGCTGGACTGTTTTTAAGTCCAGTCCTGACGTTATTTGATCTTAATGAATTTGACACTGCTCATAACGTTTCTGATGGTGTTATAGTGAATTGCATTTGCACCTAAAAATAGTCAAATGGAGGTAAAATAGAACAAAATCAGCGTTGGAGGTACAATGAATTAGGCCCTCAAAAACGCCCAGGTGTGAATGGAGCCATAAAGTAGGTGTTATCCCAATTTGGCTGCAAAAGTGGAATACACTGTAAATTCCCCTAAACCCCCTATACCCAAGTGCTTTCTTTTCAGGCTTGTAAGATGTATATGTCAGCTTTCCCAGAATATAAATTATTTTGCATTTGTAATTTTACTTTAATCAAATCACACAGGACACAGGTTTCCCTATGCATAGAACAATACACAATCTTCGTTCAGGTGATTGGACACTGGCAAAAAAACATTCCAGCTCTGTGAGACTCTTTTGCTAGTGCTCTTAGGTGAGGGACTTTATTTCCTTTTGAAGAAGTTTTTTTATTTAACCTTTCCTTTTTCTGTTTCATTCATTGACGGAAACAGCTCCAGAATCTTCTTAACCGTTGGGTTAGGCTGCCCCCTACAGGAGTAGACATCACAAACTCCACAATATGGGGAAAGAAGGGCATGGCTCCATTCACCCACAACACGGAAATCCTCCAGGAGCAAGGGCAGACACCCCAGCCGTGAGTGACACAAGAAGAGCAGGCTTCAGTCCTCCTCAACCCGTTCTCGTCCAGCCGGACTCAGAAGATGTTAATTGTGGTCTAGCCATGAGGAGGCCTCCTCCGCAGTTTCGAAGAAGTGGGCCTGGTCCCAGGCAGTAATTTGCAGCTTAGCTGGGTAGAGTATTGCGTAGGTGGCCCCAAGGTGCGGCAGCCGTTGCTTCATTGATGAAAAACAGGCCCTGTTCTTCTGGACTTCAGCCGAGAAGTCCAGGTAGAAGGAGACTCGTACACCGTTAAATTGGATGTTCCGCCGCTCCCTCGCCATCCGGAGTATGGCTTCTTTATCCTTGAAATTCAATAGGTGGGCCAACATGGTGCAAGGAGGGGCGACCCGGTTGTTGGGGTCTGGGGGGGACCCTATGCGCCCTTTCCACGGCGTAGAGGGGGGAGAAGGAGTTGTTCCCAAAAATATCCAGGAGCCACTGCTCCACGAAGACCGTAGGGCCCCTGCCCTCCACCTTTTCTGGCAGGCCAAAGATGCGCCTCAGCCAGTTCTCAATGTCCTCAGCCCTGAGGTCGGTGGCTTTCGCTAGTCTGGAGACCTGCTGCACATCCTGAACCGCATGAAGGATATCCGGGTCAGCTGAGCTGATTGCATCTCCAGGCTGAGTAGGCGAAAGGTCATGCATAGCAGGGGAGGATGATCCCATCCCATCCTCCACACAGTCATCCCAGGTGAAGACTGGGAGTGTGCTGCAGCTGCCCCCTCTGACTCCCCCAGGGCAGAAGGCACCTTCTGGGTGTAAAAGCGCATGTCCCTGGGGGGCCTTTTTAGATGGTTTGGGGAGTTTGCTAGCAGGGTCTTTACTCACTGTGCCACTACGCTGCGGGAGGGCCTCCGCGGCGCCATTTTGGCTGGACTGCATGGCGGTGTCTGTTTTTTTCCGGCGAGAGCCCATAATCGCAGGTCGGGTCAGAAAGGCACCGGAGGTGTGCGCGGGTGTTGCAGAGTGCAGGGTGTCCGGAGTTACAGTGGTGGGGAGACTGGAGAAGGATCTATGTCGGATAACAGCGGGGAGCTCTATGAGACACGTCTGCTCACATGCAGTTCCTGACCACGCCCCCTACAGGAGTAGGACACTAGGCAGGAAAAATCTTTACCATGCCTATGCTGCAGTCCCAGGGGATATACTCCAACTCTCTGCTATAGGCATTCAGTTTTTTTCTGCCTAGTCAGGAATAAGGACCTAGTTCCTTGCTGGGATCTCTGGTCCTAGAATTTTTTCCTCTTTGCCCGCAGCACCCCCATTCCGATGGTTCGGTGGTCTGCCCAGAGCGGTGCCCACCTAGTTTCACGGTGTGGTAAGTAGTGTCCCCCCTTTCCCCTGGTGGTCTTTTGAGGTGGACGTGGGCCCCTCCCTGGGATGGTCGGACCCTTGGATTTCCCCCAGCCCCTCTCTACGGTCACTGTGGGTCTTTCAATCCCCCCACATTACCCACCCCCTCTCCGGGGTGCGGTTGTTAGCTGGCTTTGCCACATTCTCCTATGGTGGGTTGGCTGTAGTTGCTGCTGGCCGAGCTGCTGATGCTGACTGGGCGCAACAGGAGGTTGAGCCCCGTCCTGGGGGTTGGTGACTAGGGCAGGAATATCCTCTGGCCTCGCTGCAGCAATTGTTGGGCCTGGGGAGCAGATGTTTTACCATCCGCGGGTACGCGCCTCACACGGCCGAATCTGGCCTAAAATTTAGGCCGGGCTTTGCGACCGACTCAGTGGAACCTATGTGAAGCGGCCCCTGTGAGGATGGCTGAAGCCACTGACTCTTGTGTGGGCATCCACCTTCCCCTCTGCTGCCTTGGGTGGTCGGATCCGCTGGGGCTCACGCCCTGGCAGCGGGGCACCCCCAAAATTTAGGCCGTGACTTGCGGGGTGACCTCACCCGTGTCTGAGGTGTGGGGATGTCTTTGCTTCTTTCCCGGACCCATGGACCTACCTAATGCAAGACAGGGGGGTCCACAAGCTGATTCGGTCCAGCTACAAGATCGAGTCTCGGTCTTATCCTCCAGTGAGGTCCTTTCCTTCCAACCTGCGTTTGTCCCCTGACAGCCTGTTGGGGCTCTTTGGGGCAGTGCAAGACTTTCTACTACAAGAGGGGTGATTTTTCTGGTTTCAAAATGTGTTCAAGGTTTCTAGTCAAACCTGTTTACAGTTCTCAGGAAGGAAGGCAAGGGACATCCAATCCTGGACCTCAGGGCTTTGAACCGCATTGTGCGGGTACAGAAGTTCCAAATGGAGTCCATTCGTGCAGTAGTGGCATCCCCACATCAAAGGACAATTACCTTCATATTCCAATATATTTTGGTAATCAGCGTTTCCTCCACTTTACCATGGGGGGGAGCATTATCAATGCTATTGCCAAAAGTGTTGGCACCAATGTTGGAATTGTAGCGGCAGCGGGGGATTGCGGTACTGGGTACATGGACACTCTTCTGCGAGCAGAGTCTCTGACTGCTCTAAAGGACAACCTTGAAATTACTGTACGGACTCTGCAGGAGTTTGGTTGGAAATTGAACTTCCAAAAATCTGCTCTGGTTCCGTCCACCAAGTTGGAGTATCTGGGTCTGACTCTGGACTCGGCTTCAACCAGAGTGTTTCTTCCAGGAGAAGAAAACTCCAAAAGCTGCAGGATGTGATTTGGTTCCTGTTGTCCAGCAGTCAGTCATCTTTCAGGACTTGCATGCGGGTGCTGTGCCTGATGGTGTCAACCTTCGGGGTGGTTCCGTTTGCCAGGTTCCACTTGAGACTTCTGCAAAGAGAGATTCTTGCCAAGTGAGACAAGAATCCACAGTCTCTAGACAATGTGATCCTGTTGAGTTAGAATACGAGAGGGTCCCTGATATGGTGGCTTCACTCTCTGGCGCTTCATCAGGGAAAATCCTTCCTTTCCCTGTACTGAACGGTAGTCTCCACGTTTGCCAGCCTGTCCAGGTGGGGAGGCGTTTTGGGCACTGATGTTCTCAAGGGGTCTGGACTCTGGGGGAGTCAAAGACTACTGATCAATATACTGGAACTTAGGGCGATAAGCTTTGTCTGGCTCATTGGACAAATGCCTTTAAGGGTGCCTGGTAAGTAGTCAATGGGACAATGCCATGGCTGTGGCATATGTCAATCACCAAGGAGGCCCCGAGAAGTGTCCTGGCGGCTCAGGAGGCAGGAGGCAGCCAAGGTTCAGCTGTGTCTCCGGTGGGGAACTTCCAAGGTGTGGTCTCTCGTCTCAATGGGAAGGTACATAGAATTGAGGCGAGGTCTCGGGATCTTCTGGCCAATGCCACAGACGCACTGGTGGCTACTTGGGGTCAGTATCATCTGTTATATGCCTTTCCCCCGCTAAAACTTCTGCTGAGTCTTCTGCGAAGGATTGAGGCAGAAGGGATCCGGTCATCCTAGTGGCTCCAGATTGATCTCGCCGGTCTTGGTACACTGATCTGGTACGGCTGGTCACCAAAGCCCCTTGGAGATTTTCTCTCAGAGAAGATCTATTGGCCCAAGGGCCAATCTTCCATGCTATACAGTCGCAGGCTTTAACAGCTTGGCTGTCGAAAGACAGGTGCGGAAGGATAGGAGGTTGTCTGAATCGGTAAATCCCACGCTATTAAAGGCTAGAAAATCTACCTCTGGAAGAGGTACATTGCGTGGTGTGAGTCTCTTGGGGGTCATCCCCGTTCTCTTTCGGTGGCTCCGATTTTGGCATTCCTCCAAACGAGGTGTTAAGCAGCGCCTGGCCTTGGGTACCGTCAAGGGCCAGATTTTCGGCCTTGGTGGTCTTCTTTACCGTCCTTTGGCTACGCATTCTTTGGTTTAAGCCTTTATTCAGGGGTTTCGTCACTTGGCTTCCCAAGTACGGTCTCCGTTTTGCCTCCATGGGATCTCAATTTGGTGCTGTTGGTTCTCCAGTAACGGCGTTTTAAAAATATTTTTGATCTTCCTCTGCTTACATTGTCCCAGAAGGTAGCCTTCTTGGTGGCTATTACTTCTTCACGCAGGGTGTCAGGGGTGGCGGCATTGTCTTGTCGTTCACCTTACCTGGTGGCTCATAGAGATAGAGTGGTGCTTCTCCCTGGTCAGTCTTTCCTTCCTAAGGTTGTTTCTGGTTTCCATCTGAATGAAGACATTGTGTTGCCTTCCCTGTGTCCTAAGTCTAAACATTCTAGGGGCATCCCCCTGATCAGACTCCTAGAGGCTATGATGACTTTTATCAGAATGGTAGGGATCATGGCCACCAAGAGTCTCCACGCTGGGAAACTAGGAATCCAGTCCCTCCTTATGGTATGGGAAAATGTGAATCTTACAACCATAATAGTTTTTTTTTTCCCAGGGAAACTCATCAAAAAGATGAATGGAACAAAACTAGGCTTCCGAGGGGGGCAGAGAGCTAGAGCAAAAAAGGGGAGTATAAGGGATGGGGTTTGTTTAATTTGAAGGGGCAATTCTGTTAGAGGAGTAGAAGATGGTGTTGAATGTGGGATTGAAATATGTTCCTCCACGCTCAATGAATAAATTTGAGGTATTTATGGACTATCAAAAGTACGTTAGGAAATTGAATTGATACCTAGCTTCCAACCCAGTTCGCAGTACCTTGCCTAACTCGGAAGGTTTTAGACATTCTTCACTTTCCAATGCTTCTTTGTTCAACCCTCTGGAAAGTCTTGCCCCATCCCTAAACGTTTTCAGGGATGAGGTTTTATCCGATTTGGATGAAGTCAAAATCCCAAGGAGAAGTTGTAACCAAAGATTCCAAAGAGTGTTGCAATCTTTAAAAAAACGTAATGACATAGAGGTCTGCCCTGCAAATTGTAGTCTTAGATAGGGAGTCTTATGATGCCAAGATGACCAACATCTTATCTGATCTAAACACATATAGTCCGTTGGCTTGTAATCCTACTAACAAGTTTAAGGGTGAATTGACTAAATTGGTTTAAGAAGGCTATAGAAAAAGAATTTTGAATAAGAAGGAGAAATATTATTTGGTACCGGTTGCTCCCAGAGTTCCAGTAATGTACTATCTTCCAAAAATTCATAAAAACCGTGTTTGGCCCCCTGGTAGGCCTATAATAAGTGGCATTGACTCTGTTACATCCAGAGTGGGGAGATATATTGATATCTTTCTCCAACCGCTGGTATCTACTACACCTTCTTATTTAAAGGATACCTCCCAGGTTATCAATGTTTTGAGTAGTATTGATTGGGGGGGGAGACTTTTTATTGGTGACGGCTGACGTAGCCTCATTTTATACTATCATCACTCACTCCCATGGAAAGGAGGCTGTCAAATATTTTCTTAGCTAAGATTTTTCTTTGCCTAGCCAGCAACAAAATTTCATCTTGAATCTCCTGGAATTTTCTATGAGCCATAATTACTTTTGGTACAACAATTCCTACTTTTTACAATGTAGAGGAGTGGCCATGGGCGCTAAATTTGCGCCCGCCATGGCCAACTTGTTTATGGCAAAACGGGAGGAGGAGATCATCTATGGTGGCGCTATACCAGAATTAATCCTCTGGAGGCGCTACATAGATGATGCCCTCCTCCTGTGGAAGGGCGACACTGAGTCACTTGATACCTTCATGGGTCACCTCAACTCTGATAGGGGTATTGACTTTAAATATGTTTCCAGTAATGTGGAGATTCATTTTCTGGACCTAAGGATTAGGATTGAGGGGAACAAGTTGATTGCATCTACATATTTCAAGGACACGGATCGCAACGGGTTCATTAGTTTGGATAGTTACCATCATCAAGCTTGGCTAAAAGTAGCCCCGAAGAGTCAGTTCAGACGCCTCAGGCGGAACTGTTCTCTCCTTAATAAATATTGAGGCTAGGCCAATTTGTTAAAACAGAGATTCGTAAGCAAAGGCTATAATCCTGATGAACTGTACACTATCATCCATGAAATAGAAAATATGGACAGGGGATCTATACTGAACCCTGCCCAGAAACCTCTCCAGGACAATCAGCAAAATGTCTCTTCCTTTTCCCCACGTTTTTCATTTATCACCACATATTCCACCCAATACCACTATGTCAAAAAGCCCTTTGGAAAATATTGGGACATACTGAAGAGTGATAGAGTCCTAGGACCGCTTTTGCCAGATATCCCTTCAATTACTTTTAGAGGAATACCCCCTCTCAGACTTCAAATTGCTCCCAATGTTGTGGAACCCCACAAAAAAAATAGTTTATTTTTCCAGATGCAAGGTTTTTTTCCTTGTAAAAAATGTTCAGTCTGTGTTCTTAACCATTTGAAAAACTAAAAATATACCACCATAAGGTTCCAATGTCACCGGTAAATCCTGACATTGAGAACTTTGCTACTTGTTCTACCAAGAATGTAGTGTATTTATTCACTTGTCCATGTGGCCTACATTACATGGGCTGCACGATAAGAGCCTTCCAAACAAGAATGAATGAACACATTGCCAACATTCGTAAAGGTTTCCCAAAGCACAGCTTGTCAAAGCATTACGACCAGTGCCATAACAGAAATCCAGTTGGCACTTCCTTTATAATCATTGATGTGTTCAAGCCTCATTGGAGGGGCAGTCACACAAGGAGAGAGATCCCTAAGTTAGAGACTAAGTGGATATACTGGCTGAAAAGTTATCGCCCGTTTGGTTTGAATATTGAGTGGGATATTAACGCCTTCATAAATAATAGTTGATCCCTTGACTTTTTTCATTCCACCTTATTTATTATATCTATATTTCTTTTCCCTCTTCCTTTTCTGTTCAATATATCTTTCATTTAGACTATTGCGCATATGTCTATTTACATTTTATGATTTTATTTAATATTGTGATTTTTTTTTAATGTTTTATATTTGTTATTATGCTATATTGTTGTGATCCAACTTCCATACGGGACGATTTTAATTTGCCTTACGCGGGCTCACGCCTTTTTGGCGAATCCTTGGATACTCTGATCAAGGGTGTTTCTGGGGGTAAGAGTACTCTTTTGCCCCAGTCTCACAAGTCTAAGTTTGTTCGCGGTAAGAAGAATGCTTCGTTTAGACCCTCTCAGGGGTCCTTTCGTGCCTTTCGGTCGCACTATAAGGGTAAGCCCTTCAAGGGACAAGGCTCCCAGAAAAAGCCGTGGGCAGGTAAGCAGAAGTCCGGCCAGTCCGGGTCCGCTGCCCATAACAATGCGGCCTGAAGGGGCACCCTCACCCAGTTCTGGGGTGGGGGGACGTTTGCTCGGTTTTCTTCAACCCTGGCTGGCCCGCGTTCGGGACAGGTAGGTTCAGGAAATCGTTCGATCTGGATACAAGATCGAGTTTCTCTCTCGGCCGGCGGGCAGATTTTTTCCCTCAAATCTTCAGCTGTCTCCGGAGCGCTTGCGGGATCTGCACCTGGCGGTGCGGGACCTGCGGGCTCAGGGAGTGGTGATTCCGGTGCCTCATCGGGACAGATTTCGGGGGTTCTATTCAAATCTGTTCACTGTGCCCAGAAAGGAGGGCAAGGTACGTCCGATTCTGGACTTGAAAGCTCTGAACCGCTTTGTGCGGGTTCGCAAGTTCCACATGGAATCCCTGCGCTCGGTGGTGGCTGCCCTGGTTCCGGGGGAATTCATGGCCTCCATCGACTTGAAGCATGCGTACCTTCACATTCCCATTTTCGAGGGTCACCAGCAGTACCTTCGTTTTACCATTGCGGGGGATCACTTCCAGTTCGTGGCGTTGCCCTTTGGTCTCGCCTCGGCTCCGCGGGTTTTCACCAAGGTGCTTGCACCGGTTCTGGCTTTGTTGAGAGCCCAGGGCATCTCGATCCTGGGGTATCTGGATGACATTCTGGTTCCGTCTGCGACCAGTCAGGGCCTGGTGAACGACCTGTCCGTCACGATGCAGACTCTGCAAGAGTTCGGTTGGACGATAAATTTTCCAAAGTCGACGCTGTGTCCGTCGGTTCGTCTCCCTTACCTGGGAATGATCCTGGACTCTGTTCAGGCGAAGGTCTTCCTGCCGGCAGACAAGCTCCGGAAGCTTCAAGAAGAAGTCAGGTCCCTCAGGGACGTTCAGTGTTCGTCCCTCCGGACGTGCATGAGGTGTCTGGGACTGATGGTCTCGGCTTTCGAGGCGATACCCTTTGCCCAGTTTCACACGCGGGGTCTCCAAAGGGAGATTCTGGCCAGGTGGGACGGACGACCGCAATCTCTGGATCTCCAGATTTCGTTGAGTCATCACACCAGAAGGGACCTTCTGTGGTGGCTCCAGTCCCCGGCGGTGTCGGGGGGCAAGTCCTTTCGCCCTTGCTCGTGGACTGTGATCACCACGGATGCCAGCCTGTCGGGCTGGGGTGGTGTTTTGGGTGTTCTGTCTGCCCAGGGAACTTGGTCGGAGGAGGAGTCCTCCCTTCTTATCAACATTCTGGAATTGCGAGCAATACATCTCTGCCTTCGGCGTTGGTCGGACAGGCTGCAGGGCCGTCCGGTTCGGGTGCAGACGGACAATGCCACAGCGGTGGCCTACATCAACCACCAAGGGGGCACCAGGAGTGCCCGAGCGGCTCGGGAAGTAGCCGACATTCTGTCTTGGGCCGAGACGCACGTCCCGGCGATATCTGCTGTTCACATTCCGGGTGGTGGAAAACTGGCAGGCGGATTATCTGAGCCGCCAGACCCTGGACCAGGGAGAATGGTCCCTTCACCCGGATGTCTTTCGGATGTTGTGCGAGAAGTGGGGGTCCCCAGATGTGGACCTGTTCGCGTCTCGTCTGAACAACAAGGTGGAAAGGTTCGTGGCAAGAACGCGCAATCCTCGGGCAGACGCCTCAGACGCGTTGGTGGCGCCCTGGCATCAGTATCGTCTGATGTATGCCTTTCCACCGATTCAGCTGCTGTCCAGGTTCCTTCGGAGGTTGGCCTCGGAACCGAAAATGGTGATTCTGGTGGCACCAGACTGGCCTCGCCGGTCTTGGTACGCAGACCTCGTGAATCTGGCGGTCGACGCTCCGTGGCGTCTGCCTCTTCGAGACGATCTCCTGTCTCAAGGGCCGATATTTCATCCTGCTTTACAGTCGCTGGCTTTGACGGCCTGGCTGTTGAAACCCAGATCCTGAAGGATAGGGGTCTATCCCCTGAGGTCATTCACACCTTGATTAAGGCTAAAAAGTCCTCTTCGGGGAAGGTTTACTACCGTACTTGGAAGGCCTATTTTGCCTGGTGTGAGTCCAGGGGGTATTCCCCTCGTTCATACTCGGTCTCAAGGGTGTTGCCTTTTCTTCAAACGGGCGTGGACCAGCGTTTGGCGTTGGCCACGATTAAGGGTCAGATTTCTGCTCTGGCCGTTCTCTTTCAGCGCCCTGTGGCGTCTAATTCTTTAGTTGGCACCTTTGTTCAAGGGGTGCGGCATCTGGTCCCTCCTAGGAGGGAGCCTTTGCCTCCATGGGACTTGAATCTTGTTCTGTCCGTGTTGCAACATGCTGCCTTTGAAAAAATCAGGGAGATCTCGTTGTCTATGTTGTCCAAGAAGGTCGCCTTTTTGGTGGCAATCACCTCGGCTCGTAGGGTGTCGGAGCCGGCTGCCTTGTCCTGCAGATCTCCGTATTTGGTGGTTCATTTGGATAAGGTGGTCTTGCGTCCTAATCCGTCTTTCCTTCCGAAGAGGATCTCGGAATTTCACCTCAATGAGGACATTGTTCTGCCTTCGCTTTGCGCAAAGCCTAAACATCCGAAGGAAGTGGCTTTGCATTCCTTGGATGTTGTTCGGGCGATCAGGGTTTACCTGTCATCGACTGAATCCTTTCGCAAGACGGATTCTCTATTTGTCCTTCCAGAGGGACCTCGGAAGGGCATGGCGGCGTCGGCTTCTACCATCGCCAAATGGATCAGACAGACCATTGAGCAGGCCTATGCTTTGAAGGGGAAAGTTCTCCCCATGCCTGTGAAGGCGCACTCTACAAGATCTCTGAGTGCGTCTTGGGCCTGTCATCATCGGGCTTCTGTGGCCCAGGTGTGTAAGCGGCGACTTGGTCGTCCGTTCACACCTTTTCAAAATTCTACAAGGTGGATGTTCAGGCATCGGCAGATGCTTCCTTTTGGCCGCAAAGTTCTTAGTGCGGCAGTGCCTTAGGGTCCCTGGTTTGGGTCCTTGGCTGTTGGGGTATTTTTACCCCTGGGTTACTTGTTCTTTCCTGGGTTGTTGCTCCTGTTGAGCAAGTTTTTTTCATGTTGCCCAGTTGGTTTCCTTCCTTTGGTAAGGTTCCTTTCTCTGATGTGGGTATTGCGTTGCCTTAGGCGCGGCTGCTTTTTTTCCCACCCCTCATGTCTACACTGCTTTGGGACGTCCCATTGGTGACGAATATGAAGGGGCGGCGACTGTCGGAGGACGTAAGAGAAAACGGAATTTTTGTAAAATCTTACCTCTAAAATTCCTGTCTCTGAGTCCTCCGACAGTCGCCGCCCCCGCCCCTCTTTTGGGGTTTTGTTTATGTACTCTACTGCTATGCTACTGAAACTGAGGTTGGAATGCAGGAAGCAGGAGGGTATTGACTGAGGGGACCACCCCCTGGGGGTGGGGTATGCTAAAAGCTTTTATATTAACATATTCTGTTGTCTAGCCACTCCTACAAAGCAAAGGTCAATAACCCATTGGTGATGAATATGAAGGGGCGGCGACTGTCAGAGGACTCAGAGAAAGGAATTTTACAGGTAAGATTTTACAAAAATTCAGTTTTTCGGCAACAATGCAAAACGTTATGTTTTGGAGTAAAAGCAACGCAGCTCATCACCCTGAACACACCATCCCCACTGTCAAACATGGTGGTGGCAGCATCATGGTTTGGGCCTGCTTTTCTTCAGCAGGGACAGGGAAGATGGTTAAAATTGATGGGAAGATAAATGGAGCCAAATGCAGGACCATTCTGGAAGAAAACCTGATGGAGTCTGCAAAAGACCTGAGACTGGGACGGAGATTTGTCTTCCAACAAGACAATGATCCAAAACATAAAGCAAAATCTACAATGGAAAGGTTCACAAATAAACATATCCAGGTGTTAGAATGGCCAAATCAAAGTCCAGACCTGAATCTAATCGAGAATCTGTGGAAAGAACTGAAAACTGCTGTTCACAAACGCTCTCCATCCAACCTCACTAAGCTCGAGCTGTTTTGCAAGGAGGAATGGGCAAAAATTTTAATCTCTCGATGTGCAAAACTGATAGAGACATACCCCAAGCGACTTACAGCTGTAATCGCAGCAAAAGGTGGCGCTACAAAGTATTAACTTAAGGGGGCTGAATAATTTTGCACGCCCAATTTTTCAGTTTTTTATTTGTTAAAGTTTGAAATATCCAATAAATTTCGTTCCACTTCATGATTGTGTCCCACTTGTTGTTGATTCTTCACAAAAAATTACAGTTTTATATCTTTATGTTTGAAGCCTGAAATGTGGCAAAAGGTCGAAAAGTTCAAGGGGGTCGAATACTTTTGCAAAGCACTGTATGTGCACTTTGTATATGGCTATTTGGTGAGTGATATTCCACCTTTTATTGAATACAATTTGAAACATATTACACTATGAGGCTTTCTTCTTGACTCCTTTCCCTGCATGAGGTTCTTCTTGGTCCTGGAAGGATTTCCAACCCCAGAGTGGTCAGGATGTCTAAGGCTGAGTGATCCTTTGAATCACCCACTGCTCTGTTTGGCCATTATTGAAACAGTGGACCATAGCTTTTGGTAAGAGTCAGTGTGTGGTTAAGGGTGGAGGATCGGGCTCACTATTGCATGCTTACACCTGGGTGGAGAATCACTTTTACTATTGAACTTTGTTTTATCCATGCTGAATTAAGGACTATTTATTGTAAACAACGCTGCTTCCATATTTTCATATCCTAAGGGGACTGCCTTGAGTGGGTCAGGCGCTTATGGTGTACCTTGCGGCAACCGAGTCATTTTAGCAAATCAGCCTTACTGTTTGTCCTTATGGATGGACCTCGCAAAGGGTTGGTCGTGTCTGCCACAACCATTTCCAGATGGACAAGACAGACGGTGGTGCAGGCCTATTCCGTCAAGGGTCAGATTCCTCTGTTCCCTGTTAAGGCACTTTCTACACGGGTTCTTAGTGCCTCTTGGGTTTTCCACCATCAGGCGTCAGTGATACAGGTTTGCAAGGTGGCCACCTGGTCGTCGTGTGCACACTTTTATGAAGTGGTTCTATTGGCATCTGCGGATGCTGCTTTTGGCCGAAAGTTTTTGCAGGCTGCTGTTTGAGAGGACCTGGGCCTCTTTGATGGTGTATTGTTTTCAGGTTAGCTCCAGTTGTTCCTGGTTGAGCTCCACGTTACCTGGTTGGCTAGGTTTAGCCTTTTGGGAATTTTTTCTGCTGTGTTTTTCCCACCCCTCATCTTTAACACTGCTTTGGGAAGTCCCAATGGTTAAGAAGATTTTGGAGCTGTGTCCGTCAATGACTGAAAGGGAAAACTGAATTTTTGTCTTACCATAAAACCCTTTTCTCTGATGTTCATTGATGGACACAGAACCCACCCCTTTATTGAATTGGATTATTTTTCTTCTGACACTGCTTGCAACAAAACTAAATGCCTATAGCAGAGTGTGGGAGTATATCCCCTGGGACTGCCCCATAGGCATAGTAAAACCTTTTCCTGCCTAGTGTCCTACTCTTGTAGGGGGCAGCATAACCCAATGGTTAAGAAGATTCTGGAGCTGTGTCCATCAACGAACATCAGAGAAAAGGATTTTACTGTAATTTTTCTTCTGACACTTCTATCAAGATCTGATTCCTTCTGTCCTAAGCTATCTAGCAGTTTGCCAGATCAGTAACCTTTGATGTTAACCTTGGGAACATACTTGGATCACACTGTGTGGGGTCGGCCTGAAATCTTTGTTTACATCACTGAATCCTGAAGTAGGTTCTAACCTTGGCACCAAGTGCAGGATGTGTAGTTAGCCACAGGGAGCTATACATGTCCAGGGCCATGGTCCATCCCTAAGGGTCTCAGCGACAGGGACAAAGTAAGACAGGGTTTCCCTGTATCTTGGACTGGTTCCTGGTTATTAACAAAGACCCACAGTGCTTAGCAAATAATGCAGATACCTAGGCATAGGAACTGGGAGTTTTTAAATGTATTGTGTTACACTCTGTTATATGTGTCTCAAATTCTTTTGGCGTTGGGAGTCATTTTAAATTTGTAATTTTTTTTCACCATCTGGATAGTCTTAGGATGATGATGTAGTTTTGACACTCCTCCTGGCTGATGCATTCTGCTCACTGTATGTGCTGATACACATTTTCCTGTTGCCTTCTGTTTCAGGGATACAGCCACAAGAACCTGGTTAGCTTCTGAGTTATAGCGGCTCCTGCTTTCCAGACACACAAAACCCCATTCTTTCCCATCTCATTCTTTCACACCAGGGATCATCTCACTTAGGCAATGGCAGATTACAGGCACAGGGGAGCTAGTACAGTCACATTTGAGTTGTAGGCTGCCCTACCCAAAGATACATTTACACTTTAATGAGGTTGTGAAGGCTTATTTTTTTTTAAATAATAAACATGGTATACTTACCTATTTTGTGCTGCTCCTCTTCAAGGGTCCCCTGCCAGCGATCTTTGCTCCTCCTCTTCTTCATGGACCACTATCGGAAGCCACTTCCTATTAAGAAGCATATGCAGGTTCGCTCCCAAACAAGGTCGCGTGCATCTATAGACACAGTGTGGCTCAGCCCAGCCCCTGGCTCTCTGCTCACAGGATTTGATTGACAGCAGCAGAAGCCAATGGCTTCTGTTGCTGCATCCCTTTCCTGTGAATGCTGTAAGATCAGCTACAGACAGACGCAGCACTGGATCTAGTGAGGTAATTATTTGGGGAGGAGCAATACAAATACAGGGACATTTTTTTACCCTAAAGCAAGGAATGCATTAAGGTAAAAATGTCCTGCCTTTTCAATTACTTTAATAATCTGTATTTTAAAGAATTGTATATATTCCTAAGGGTCTGTTTTTCCTCTATCCTTTTCCTAATCAAGGATACCCTGTTTGGACAAAGTAGGTGATTTGTTTTTATGCATTATGCTGATAGTACTGTTTATCTCTGATGTTCAATATCTTTGAAATGTCTTTCAGAGTTTGGACAACCTTGTGAAAGCTAAGGATTTGGAACTAGAACAGATCTCTGCTGCATACAAAGATCTGCAATGGTTAAAGCAGGAAACAGAGGAAAAATACAGATTTTCTCTTAGAGAGCAGGAGTCCATAATACTGCAGTTGCAGAAATCTCTTCAACAGAAGGAAAAAGAGTCGGAGGTAAGAAAAAATTGGTAAACATTCAGAGCTCCTTTTACTTATTTCATGTGAACATTTTTCTGTGACATACAGTATATTAAATGAGACATGATAAGTCTTAGGCAGCCCATAATATTTTTTTTTCTTTCAACCAGCAGGTTAAAAATCTGTACATTTGAGGTGAATGGGGTAATCCTCCCGCTGTGCCTTTCTATTCTGACAGCAGGGAGACTTCCATGCCATCAGAATACACTGACATTTTTTAGCAGGTTGTACAGAAGTCAATCGGTAGATCCACTTCTGTACAGCCACCCTGAACCTTCCCATACATGGATCGAAATTCGGATGGATTTTAATCCATTAATTTTGATCCATGCATGGCTGGCTTTGGTTTACTTCATGAATTCAAAACTTTAATCCAAAGTGCACTAGCCCGCCTATCCCAGCTTAATTCAGGAGACAGCACCATACAAATCTGTGAGGTATCATTGGATAAGTGCGGCCTAGAGGATGTCAACAAGGCTCTATCTTTGAGCAGGCTGTGGATGTCTTCTTGAGGTAAGTATCTGAAGTGATGTGTTTCTATTATAGTTTAGCTTAGAAGGATCAGGGATGGTAGGCTAGCACATTTACAATTTCTAGTACTGTATGTAAACATTTCAGCTCTTAATGATACTTTTTATTTTATTTAAATGTCAATTTTTTATTGGAAAATTAGAAAACCTTTGTCCAAAGTTATCACAAAGTAAGGCTTTTGTTTTTTTATAGACCTCACAATCAGTATTAAATGAGCAAAAAAAAGTCTTACTTATACATTTTTAACAATAAATTTCTTTATAGCTGCAAGGGATTGATGAATATTGAACATTTCTATTAAATTAATTTTCAGTAAGCTTTAAATATTGAGTTCCACATGGAGAATGAATGTGTCATTTTTACATTACACTTCCGGTTCACACTAGCGCGGCACGACTTCGGGGGGGGGGGGGGGGGGGCGACCTGTGAAGTCGCGTGCACCGCGACTTCGGCGCTACTTGCACGGACTTCATATAATGAATGTCAATGCAAGTCGCTCCGATGTCGCCCCGAAGTAGTACAGGAACTACTTTCTAAGTCGGAGCGACTTGAGTAGCTCCTATTAGAACGGTTCCCGTAGCACTGCATGGACCGCGACTTGTCAGGCTGACCAGTCGCCTGACAAGTCGCGGTAGTGTGAATGGGCACTTAGTGGCTTGTTTTGTAGGTAGTGTTTTTATTCTTGAAAATGTACAGTAAACAAATATAATGCATGTAAATATATTAACCTAGAAGGTGAGGGAGTAAATTTTACATGTTATTACAGGATTTGACTACTTGCTTTCTGGCACAATCAGATACTGGTAATGCTCAGATAATAGAAGAACTTACAAAATGTTTACAGCGGAAGGAAGAAATGCTACAGGGTGCTGTATTAGCTCGAAAACAACAAGCCGAAGACCACATGAAAGAAATGATGGAAATGCTGACCACTGTGAGTAATAAATGTGTGTGAATAATTTAACCATAACTATGAACTGCAAAGTCCGCAACAAAAGGATTAAAGCATTTTGAATGGAAAGGTCACTTATGAGTTTTTATGTTTACTGCCGAAGCTTGGCAGGGAGAATCCTTGTCATGGCTTTAGCTGGCTACTTTCAGCCCTTGCAGTATTAGGACCCGTTCATATTAAGAGGACAGCTGTAGCAGTTTTGCTGTGTGGTAGCTGTCTGCTCTGGTTTAAGTGATCTGGGGGTAGCAGGCGGTATGGTGCACGATTCTACTCATCACACAGCTCCCTTTTTTTTTGTACAAAATGTATTCGAAGTGCACAAAAGTGACACTTCATACATGCCGCCGTACAGCAGCTCACTGCAGTGCTACAGCAGCCCAATGCGCTGCTGTACAGTGATCTGCAACCCTGCTTATTGCGCTGTGATAAAATGCAACATGTGTGTTTTATCACAGATCACTGCAGTGTCACTTCGAGATGCGTTTCACTGGAAATAGGACATATAGAAAACAATTATTTGCTGTGTGTCCTAGCGGTAACCTGCGTTTTCCAGTGCAGAATTACACTGTTGAATTGGCCCTTAGCAGAGTCATTCAGCTCATATATTGTGTACACCAGTGTGTTTAAATTAATCATGAGAGTAATACGGAGGCTATTATTGCTGACCTTCTTCTCAAAATATTAGTTGCTTGACTGTTATGTTGATCCATTGGCTTCAATACTTTTAGTCAGTGACCTCAGTAGAATATTGTGCCATGTTAAACAACGATTGATCTAGAAAGTTTGAAGATTGATACTCTTTGTTGGCTAACTTAAATGCAACCTTCAGGGAACTATTTTACAAAAAATACAAATATAATGTGAAAAGAAAACGTTGTATTTTCTTCTCTTCAGTCTTCACAAAAGAATCGGGGGGCTACACGAACCTAGCTTGTAAGGCCGAACTAAACAACACACCTCAGGAAATACCGCCATGGCTAACAGAAGATAGACTTAAAACTAAACTAGAGAAACTTAACATAAATAAATCACCGGGACCGGATGGCTTGCACCCGAGGGTTCTTAAAGAGCTCAGCCAGATGATTGCCAGACCATTATTCTTGATCTTTAAGGATAGTCTACAGACGGGTATGGTGCCAGCTGATTGGAAAAAAGCCAACGTGGTACCAATATTTAAAAAGGGGCCGAGATGTATCCCGGGTAACTATAGGCCGGTCAGCCTAACATCTGTAGTCTGCAAGATTTTGGAGGGGATGTTAAGGGACCACATACAAGACTTTAGTAATGAAAACTGTATTATTAGTAGTAATCAGCATGGATTCATGAAAAATCGTTCTTGCCAAACCAATTTATTAACCTCCTACGATGAAGTGAGCTGCCACCTAGATAAAGGTAAGCCTGTGGATGTGGTGTATCTGGACTTTGCAAAGGCCTTTGACACCGTTCCCCACAGACGCTTACTGTACAAACTAAGGAAGGTAGGTATGGACCATAAGGTGAGTACCTGGATAGAGAACTGGCTTCAGGGGAGAGTACAGAGGGTGATGATTAATGGGGAGTACTTGGATTGGGCGGGTGTGGAAAGTGGGGTCCCCCATGGTTCTGTCCTGGGACCAATCCTGTTTAATATATTCATAAATGATCTAGAGGAGGGGATATCTAGTACAATCTCAGTATTTGCGGATGATACTAAACTAAGCTTGCCAATATCTTCTATGCAGGATGTGGAAACCTTACAAGCGGACCTAAACAAAATAACGGGGTGGGCAACTACATGGCAGATGAGGTTTAATGTTGAAAAATGTAAAGTAATGCACTTGGGGGCCAGAAACCAGAAAGCAAGCTACTCACTAGGGGAGGAACCTCTGGGTGAGTCTAGGATGGAAAAAGACTTGGGGGTAATGGTAGACAACAGGCTTGGCAGTGGCATGCAATGCCAAGCCGCGGCAAGCAAAGCCAACAGAATACTGGGATGTATAAAAAAGGGGATTCACTCCAGAAATAAAGAGATTATTCTCCCACTCTACAAGACTCTGGTCCGGCCACATCTGGAGTATGCTGTCCAGTTCTGGGCACCGGTCCTCAGGAAGGATGTGCTGGAATTGGAAAGAGTCCAGAGAAGGGCAACAAAAATAATTAAGGGAATGGAGGACATCAGCTATGAGGAAAGACTACAAGCACTGAACCTATTCTCTCTGGAGAAGAGACGATTGAGGGGGGATATGATATCAATGTACAAATACTGTACTGGCGACCCTAGCATAAGGAACAAACTATTCAGAGAAAGGAGATACAATAAGACACGTGACCACTCACTAAAACTAGAGGAAAGGCGGTTTAACCTTAAAATGCGTAAGGGGTTCTTCACTGTAAGAGCGGTAAGGATGTGGAATTCTCTTCCACAAGCAGTCGTATCAGCAGGGAGCATTGATAGTTTCAAAAAACTATTAGATGGGCACCTTACATACAGGGGTATACAATGTATGGTTAAAAGCAAACACACACTCACATCATAGGTTGAACTGGATGGACTGATGTCTTTTTCAACCTCACTAACTATGTAACTATGTAATTATGTAACAGTTATATTCTATTGCTTCTTCCTGTAACTGTGTGTAAATATGTGAGCTTAAGACAAAAATATAATTTAATTTTTCCCATTCCTTCCATGATGACTGATGGCTTTGCTGGCTTGGTTATATAGTTATAATGTGGTGTTATTCTCCTCCTGCTGTGTCAAGCAAGCACATCCAATATGCCACACATCATGTTTTTTTTTTTTAATTTTTAAACCTGTACACATGCAGTGTTTTAATGTGATCAATTTCTAAAGATCAATTTAAAGCAATAAAATCCACTGTACTCTACCTCTACACTGGTTAAAGGATACTTTTCATGATGGTAAAAAGTAGTATGCACTGCAGTATTAACGAAAAAATTCATTTTTTATATGTCACATTTTTACAAGATTTTTGTTTTGTATTTTTGCTATTGTACTAAACATAGAGCTGCAAAAGCAGGGGTCGAGGTTGTAGACCTAACGCGATGCTTTGCTTGGCAGCAGAAATTATACCCTCTAACATGTTCGCTGGGAATTACTGCTTGCGGAATGCGACCCATTCAAGTAAATAGGACCGCACTGCAACTGCCCTGCAACCACGGTATGTGGCATGTAGGGTTTTAAAACAGGGTATGGTATTAAAACAGGATGCAAAGAGGGGACAGTGACAGTGAGGCGCCTGTCAAACACCTCTGCGCTGTCCAATTTTTAGAGGAGCAGCAGCTCTTGTCACAAGTGTAAACAAGCCCTTACTTTTTTTTTCACCAACTGTTGAGATATTTATGATATATGTAATTCATAGTTTTCATTCAGTTTGATGGCTAATAGACGTTGGGTGTAAAAAAGAACAGTAAAGCCATTATGGAGTACTGCAAAGTGGGGAGCAGAAACTGTATATGTGCTGTGCCTTTAAAATTATTAATCCCCTTGGAAGTTTCCTGTTATGTTGTCATAGAACTTTGAACCACAGTGGATTTAATTTTTGCTTTTTGGAAATATGATATTTAAAGAAGACATGAACTCTGGAAGCTGTGCTCAGAAAAAGTCAGGCAGGGGGACAAAGAGCTAATATTTTCATAAAAAAGAACATTTAAATTATACCTTCTGGTAGTGCAATATCGATCCACTCCAAAATACAATTGCAAAAAGTGCTCTTAACACAAAACAGCCCAATGAAAGTGCCAACGTCAGTGATACCTTAAGGAAGCTCAAACAATTATTTAATGCATCCATTAGTGAAATGTTCATGAAATTCATAAATTATTTTATGCAACAGTCAGGGTTCTCCCTTCAATACACCACGCTATTCGTGCAATTCTTTCAATCCTCCACTGCTGTGTTGAAAGTGCTCACCCCTCCCCATAAGACACCACACTCACCAAAGGTATTTGCCTCTGGTTTTACTGATCGGCAAATAGTGTTCCAAAAGGATCCCCCTTCATGCTCCTTTAAGATACTTCCATCAGCTCTCTATACTCTCCATATACATCTCTATGCTGCCGTCAACTCTATTCTGAGGACACCCAGATCTATTTCTCCACTCCTCAACTTTCCCCCTCAATCTCCTTGCATGTAACAAACTTACTGAGTGACATATCAGTATGGATATCACACCACTTCCTCAAACTCAATCTTTCTAAAACTGAGCTTGTAATATTTCCTCCTCCATGTTCCCCTTCCCATGACTGTACCACTGAGATCAACAGCACAACCATTGGTTCCTCCACACACGCCAAGGTGCTGGGTGTAATCCTACACTCTGACCTCTCCTACAGCCCCACATCTAATCACTGTCTACATCTTGCCTCCTTAACCTCCGCAACATTTCCAAAATTCACCCATTCCTGACTAACGACACCACAAAACAAGGTTCTGGAAACATTCTTGTAATCCAAAGCACTCTTATATCAAAGCGAATTTCCCTATAAGAAATTATGGAAACACAGATGATTCGTTCCACAACAATTTATTCATAAGTCCTTCCGTTTCTAGTCCATATAAAAAGATTATCGCAATAGGTTGTGTAACCATAAAATGTCTGTCCACAAATGGCAGCTTCCACAGTGGGATTAGAAGAAAAATCCAGCAGGAGCTACAGAGTATAAAAGAGAAGAGAGGCGCCTCTAAGTGTAACAATATGGTTACATTTAATGAAGGTTCAACATTTAGCAACTCACATGTTTGTTTGATGAGTTAAAGAGGCACATTTAAGTATGCAGGTATCCGGGGTAAACCTGTCCACATAGACTATCCTCCTCACCACCGGCTCTCACCACCGTCAATCTGCAGTCGTGACCGGGAAGACTACCCTGCGGTAGAGCGATCTGAAAGTGAGGCTTGAAGCGTTCGTGGAGCTCAGCTTAGAAGGGATGACGTCAATGGCGGTGCGGAGGATGGTCTATATGGACAGATTTACCCCGGATGCCTGCATATTTAGATGTGCCTGTTTTAATCATCAACCATGTGAATTGCTAAATGTTGTACCTTCATTAAATGTAACCATATTGCTACACTTAGACTCTCTCTTCTCTTTTATACTCACTTGTGACATGACGCTACTTGTATATCAAGACATTGCTTTTTTTAATCAAGTCCAAATTTATCAGAAAAATGTAACTTGTCTTGCAAAACATTTTCAAACCAAGTTACACTAAATCCAAGGTTTTACCGTGAGTACCTTGTGAAATAAATAATAAATAATTGGGCTATCAGCGCTGCTATTTATATAACGTACTACACAAATAAATAAATATATAAATACTGTACATAAATTCAATTAAAATAAAGGGACTTGTGCATTCATAAGGATAAATCAAGTGCTTTGTGAGCAGTCCTTCTAATTCAAATATAATATACTTGTGCAGTTCTCACTGTGCATCAAAAGCGCTGATCCTAAAATAAATGTAAGTGCTTTGTGCAAAGTCCTTCAAATCCAAGTTCAAATTAGGATCAATAAATAAATGAATAAATAAATTCTTCCGTGCATCAAAGTGCTGGTGCTTGAAAATCCAAATGTGCGAGTCACTCTGTGCTCGCCTTATGTGTCCCCAATCACCGGAACAATAAGGAATAATGGCATCAAGTGCTAAAAGCACTGTAGGTGATCCTGGTACTCTGTGGCTTCCTCCTAGTGGAGCTGGATCTGAGTCCTGTGCCAAAGACTACCTGATAGAATGGCTCCTCAGCCTAATGTCTCCCCATATAGGATGTTAAAATGAAGAAAGAGATCCTCATAGTGTAAACTGATTTATTGTAGTAAAAATGTGCATAGTACATTTACATTAACCTTCCGGCAGTACTACAGGAATTCTCGTGGTGTCTCGCCGCCGCGGCGTGCGTTCCAACCACCGGAAATGGCGATAGATGCTAGTCCCTTGCTTGACGCGTTCCACACCTCCCACTGGGCGTCATCTGATTGTTTTCAGTGAAGTTAATATCAGCAGCAGCTAGAAGTTATCACTTTGTATAGTATTGATCACTCCTAAGCGCGGATACCCTCATTACATTCAAGGTTTTACTGTATTCACTCCTTGGTTATTTCCCGTCTCGACTACGGCAACTGTCTTTTCACTGGCCTACCCTTACATAGGCAATCCCCCCTTCAGTCTATTATGAATTCTGCTGCTAGACTAATACACCTTACTTATATTAAACAAATTAGTGCAGCGCTAAAAGGGTGTATAAATGTAGCTATGCCCAAGTATAGATAGGGTTAAAACCACTCAAGTCCATGCAGGAGGGGCCCATGCAGATGGAGGTGAACTGAATTTATGACCCGAAGAAAAAGTCCATAGATTTAATGTGTGAGCAATCGTGTCAAAAATCCACCACCATGCAAATGAGCCTCTCACCTTATGTAATGGACCGTCTGAATTAACAGCAGGTCAGTATTGCTTGAAGATCCACCCGGACAGGGAGATCCCCAGATGGTGATGGTTGGAAGGCTCTAATGTGAATCCTTCAGATCCAGATATATATAGGGAGGTTATAGGTAAACTCCTTAGATGTGGCTCAAATCAAAGCAATAAAAGCGGCACATAGTGAATTACATTAAGACAAGTTTATTTCATAAAAAATATGGCGCCTCTTACTTTTAAAAGCACTGAACCCAGTGCTAAGATCAAACAGATGACCAGCCCGAGTAATACACCTGACTCACCGATCTGTGACTGCTGCCCCTCTCTTGCAATCTCTTCACTGGCTTCCACTACCCCTCCATAAAAAAATTCAAAACACCAACCACAACATACAAGGCCATTCACAACCTTCCCCCCCAGCGACATCACCAACCTCACCTGCAGATTTCGGCCAAATCGTCCTCTCCGCCCCTCCCAAGACCTCCTGCTCTCTAGCTCCCTTGTTACCGCCTCCCATGCTCGCTTCCAGGACTTCTCCAGAGCCTCTCCCATCATCAGGAACCCCCTGCCCCAGTATGTCCAGTCAGCCGCTATCTTGTCCACGATCCCTGAAAACTAATTTATTCAGGGAAGCCTACCCCACCTCCACCTATGAACTGTATCCAAGTCACTTCCATCAGATCATCCCCACAGCTTTTACCTTTTGTACCACCTCCCCCTTCCTTTAGATTGTAAGCTCCACGAGCAGGGCCCTCCCGTCCCTTCTTTATTGAACTGTATTGTAATTGTACTGTCCCCCCTACATTGTAAATCACTGCGCAAACTGTTGGCGCTATATAAATCCTGTATAATGATAATAATAATATACATACTAGGACAATCTTGTAGTTTAAATTCCAAGATAGAGAAAAAGAATCACCGCCTCCAGTATAAGGTTAGAGGTTGGGTAAGGTAAAACGAGTCCTTTATATATAAATATGAGTGTTTCAATCAAGAATTAGGAGGCACAGTACCATCCATTGAAGAAGAACAGAACTTCGAGCGGAGTGGAGGACAGAACTCTGCGTCTTCTCCGTCTTTTCCCTTTAGATGCCTCTAACCCCATGCTGTAGGAAAGCTTCTCTGCAGCAGGCCCTCAAAAGCCTTTGAGGGTAGATGGTGGAAAACAGAAAACTTCGCTGAAACAGTATATATATATAGATAGATAGAGGGGACAGTCCCACTGTATTAGGTGCTCCCAGCTCACACTCCACCAACAACTCCAGCGCTGTTTGCAGGTTACCTATTTATTTGGAGGTTGTCTGCAGCCTGGAATCCTCATGCCCCCTGTTGTTAGAGTCTACACCATCTTTAGAGTCTTCACTAGCTTCATCAAATCTAGTTGCCTCCTCTGCTCTGTCTAAGGGGGTTTATACCTCCGGCTTGCATGACTTTCTAGGTCAGATATATCAAATGTTTGCTGATTTTGACTGCAGAAGCCACAAGCGGATTACCATGTCGTCTCCCACAGATTTTGTATCTGATTGGCCTTTAGCAGCTTTTGAGCGATCAGCCACTGAGATTCTGTCAGATTCTGAGTCTTCTCAGTCCTTACCTGATTAATCTGCTTTAGAGGAGTCGTAGTCATTTGCTATCACTTCCAAACTAAAAGAGACCATTTTGGAACATATTAAAAATAGAAGCTAGAGCAGTGTTTCTCAACCTTTTTTCAGTCAAGGCACCCTTTAAAATTATAGACAATCCCAAGACACCCTTTAAAATTATGGACAGCTTCAAGGCATTCCATTCTATAATGTTAAAAAATATTCTAATAGTTTTACATAATGCTAGAGGTAATTTATTCTTCCAAAGCAAATACACTTTTGCACACTGGTACTGACTAGTATTCCAATATTTCTCTTCTCCCTCAATTTCTCTCCATCAATCAACTAATGTGACCCCAGTGCTGAGGGAGAGGAGCAGAGGAGGGTCAAACAAGGATGCTGTGGAGTCAATAGACATTCTCCTTATCAACTGATGATGTCATTGGTTGTAAGGATGCCAGTGTCTAGTCGTAATGGTGCATAATGAAAACCCATGGCTTTGTGTAACTAAAGGGTAGGCTTGATTAACCTTCTGGCTTGCATGCAATTTTTTTTCTTAATACATTTTTAGGCATTTTGGCCTGGGCACCCTGGTTGAAAAAGGCTGAGCTAGAGGATCAGCCTGTTTATTCTATCAGCATGGTTTCTAATCTAGAATCCTTGGAGCTCCTAAGACTGCCAAGACTTTTCTGTTTGCACGCATTGTTCTCAGCCTTCCTCTATGGAGACTGGAAACATTCTGACAAGATGTTTGTACCTCCAAGTGTTTATCAACCTTGACTTGTTTGAGGAGGAATTTGTTAAAAAAAGTCCCCTCTCTGTGGATCGGGCAGTGTCCCACTTTAATACCACATCCACCAATCTGGTGGAGGATGTACCTGTCTTTATCCTCCTCATGCCATTGTAAATTGATGGTTGGATGGTGCCCTTACTACAGCAGGTTAACGTACCTGTACGTTCTGTCTATTTTCTGCTGCTTCTGCTGTCTAGAGCATTGGCTAAAGACACAGAGTTAGTTTTGCCATGTGATCAGCAAATTACTGGCCCTGAAAAAGCCATGGGTTCAGAGGGCATACCACGTCACATGCTCAATATTTGCTAAGGGAGTCTCTGTCTTAACAAATCCCTTCCATGTGTGATTGAATAGATTACACACGGACCCCCAGGGCAAATATGTCATTGTGGTATTCACGCTCTGGGGTCAACGGTATTTAACAGTGGACGTCTATATCCCCCCCCTTTCCCCCAATGTGTTGCAAATGGTTCTGGAAAGGATCGCCCCATATTGCCCAGCAAAAATAATGGTAATGGGTGACTTTAATGCAATCCTATTACCAGATTCTGACAGACTGGTGCCGGAAACAATTTTCTGGGCATTTAGGGGAATGAGCACAAGCTGCTGGCCTTACGCAGTCCTGGAGATGGAAACTCTTTATGGCCCGCGTTTACTCCTGCTTCTCCGCTCCCAGAAAACTTCCTCCTGTATCGACTTGGCATTTGTAAACTCCCCTTTGTTTTTAGATGGTTTAGAAGCCTCTTATTTGCTTAGTGGCCTATCAGATCATAGCCCCCTGGAATTGATTTTCCGTGTCCCATCCTCCAGAAATGCCTCCCTGTGGCGGCTGATTCCTCAATGGGTTTCTCATCCCGAACTATTGGAAAATATGACAACTAGATTAACAGAATACTGGGATGTTACCTGGGGGGTTCTCCTCTTCTCCTATTACATGGGACGCCTTTAAGGCATATACTAGAGGGCAGTATATCTCCTCTTTTGCAGTAATCAAATCTTACTATGATTCTGCCACTCGCTTTCTAAGAGCCTCGGTATCTAATCACACCTCAACGTAAAACTCTGACCTTAGTGACACCAACTTTATCCATTTGCAGGCCTCTCACCAGGAGGTCCACTTACAGTTAGCAGAGCTCACAAGATTTGCTCAGTATCACACCAAACAAACTTTCTTTGAGCGGGTTGACCAAAATGGCCGTCTATTGACTTTACTGGACCAACATGATCACCCAATCACCACCATTCCTAGGATTGCCCTCCCTAATGAGGACTCAATGGCGGTCCACTCTTACCAACAGGACGAGCGCCTGGCCCTGATGGCCTATTGACTTTTTTAAAGTCCACTTTTATCACCTAGCCCCTAAATTGGCTTCCCTATACATGCAGTGCTTGGCGGACGATGCTCTTCCTGATTCCATGAGCCATGCTCCCAACTAATATATAAACCTCCTGAGGACCCTTCCTTATGTGCCTCTTGTAGGCATTGCTTAATAATGACTTTAAAATTCTGACCAAACTCCTTACACAGTGACAGTAATTGATCCAGACCAAGCTGGATTCATGACTCATAGATCCACTGGCATAAACCTTCGGAGGTTGTTCACGAACATACACCCATCACATATAAATCAGGGCTCTAGAATGGTGTCCTCCTTAGATATAGAGAAGGGCTTTGACACTAAGTGGCCCTTTCTCTGGGAGGTTCTTAAGAGGATTGTGTTCCTTTTTTTTGTTCATTGAATGGCTTAAGGTGCTGTACAGGGGTCCTACTGCTGCTGTTAGGCTGGGAGGGGGCCTGTCCTCATCCTTTTCTCTGCATAGGGATACGCGTCAGGACTTCCCTCTCTCTCTGGCCCTGTTTGCCATCTCGGTGGAAAAGGCCAGCGGTTTACAACCGCTTTAGGTCTATTTTTAGTTTGTTTTTCACTTAGAGTGTGAGATATTTAAGCGCTGCACTGTTTTTTATCCCTGTATTATAATGTCAAGTATCATGACATAGTGCACAGCAGCTTTCAGTGTTATATGTTTTGACTCAAGCGCGGATTGTTCTTTATATACAAAAATACCACCCTGCCTGATCTCCTGTTACAATGGGTGACAGAATTTCAGGATATTTGGGGGTCTGGGTTTCCTGGCATGCCTCTAGTTATACCCCCCTCAATCTTAACCCTGTACTCAATGACACTAAGCTTAAATTTAAGGCGTCTGAGTCACTACCACATTCCCTTCTGGGGCGTATAAATCAAATTAAAATTTACCTAAATTTAACTACCTTTTTTGCCACTCTCAATATTGGTATCCAAAATCGTTTTTTGCCCGTTTTACATTGTATCTTCTCTACATTTTTGTGGAGCCTTAGCCCTTCCAGATACAAATTTACTACACTTATATGTGACCCTCTTCACAAGAAGGGCTTGTGCTCCCTGAATGCTTCAAGTGTTATCTGGCCACCCAGTTGGTCACAGCTGCTTGGTAGCTCTCTCCAGATTTAACTAATCCCTCGACTATGTTAGAGGCTGCAGTTGTTGGCTCTGTATCCTTTAACCCCATTCATGTGAACTACTATTAGAGCCTGGAAGGCTGGCCTAACGTGTGAAAAATACCCCACCATGACAGTGTCTCCTCTCCAAATCCACCTCTTTGAAAGAATCTTTCCTTGCCCCATATATACATGTTGCCTGATCCAGTTAAATGGACTTAATACAAAATTAACATATTCACCAAGTTGTGCAATAAGGGGCATTATGACCTTTGACCCACCTGTGTACTGATTTCAACGTACCCCCCGCATATCACTTTTAATATTTACAGCTTTCCCATGCATTCAATAGCCAATTTCCCAGCACCCTCATTCAACTCCAGCAGTCAGAATGCGAAGCAGTACTCAGGGTGGAATGGGATGTAAAGCCCATTTCTCACATCTATGTCCATTTTTCCCTGACTTCCCTGCCCCCTCTAGACTCTCTAAGGGCCCATTGACAACAAGATGTCCAACAATTCAACAACAATGACTGGAATTACGTCTGGGAGCTCCTGTTCCTGACATTGGTTTCCTTGCATGACAGAATGATCAAATTCAAAATAGTGCACAAAGCTTACTATACTCCTTCCAGGTTTCATAGGATGAACGCATCCCATTCCCAAGAGTGCTGGAGATGTGGCTAAACTCCAGGTGATTTCACCCATATGTTTTGGACCCGTCCCCCTATTCAGTTCAGGAAGGATGTATTATCCATCATTATTACATTACATTACATTATTTGTGTTGACTCAGGGTCCCACTGGCTGTAGAAATCTGGCTGTTGGGCCTGGTGGATAACCTCATTCCTACCAGGGTGGGCAAGACTTTGGTCAGCCTACTTCTTTTCTATGCCAGGAAGGCTATTGCTTTGCATTGGAAAAATAGTCCTCTCCCTTCTATTTCCTTTTAGAAACAACGAATAAACAATAATCTTCCACTTTACAAGGATATCTATACTAATTGTGGATGCCAGACCAAATATAAAATATGATCCGAGTGGTTGACAGATATTCCACTGCCTTCTCATAATATGACACGGTTGTGGTTTTAGTGCCCATATGATTTTCAGCATTAACAGATTTTGTATTTTATCCTTTTTATTTTTGCTTTCCACTTGAGTGATGACCTGTGATATTCCTAACGTCATGTTTTTTGCTGTATGAATTTTACCTATTATAAACCCCTGCGTGGGGTAACACAACAATGCCTTATTGTAGTTATGTTTGTTTGTTGTACTGTTAGTAATTGTAAAACTCAATAAAAAGATTTAAAAAAAAAAAATTGCATAAAGTGTCCTGTGCAAAAGAAATGTGCAATATAGTCTGTGGTAAACACACAAAGTGCAGTGGTGCATCCAAATTAAAGTATCCACAAAATATCATCCTTGCAGCTTCTTCACTACGCCTTTTTATTTAAACTTCCAGACCCTCTCCAGTAACCACAGGGTTAACATAACATGATCTTCACTAACAATGTAAAGCTTTCAATAATCTTCTCTCCTCTGGACCAAAAATAAGGGATAAAAGGCGCTGTCAGGGATTCCAAGTCTTTTCACAGTTCTGTAAAATGGAGAGAGATAATTAAACTAGAATTGAGAGTACAGACTAATGCTTAAAGCACACAATGAGAAAACTGGACAAATAATACCACTTTCGGAGCCATCGTCCGATAATCTGATCATTAGTACACAGCTTTCAAAAGCCGATCATGACAGTTCATGCGAAAATGTCCGAACGGACAAACACGAAAAGTTTAAGATTTTCGTATAATCTGTCCAGGATTTGATACAAATAATAATTCAGCGCAACTAAAACACTGTCCCTTAAATAAATGAGCCCCAAATTATGAAACAAAAAAGTCCTTAAATATGTATGTGTGGCCAACCACCAGTGAATCCCAGACTTCTCTTCAACGGATCACCCATGTGTCACATGCATAACACGCAGTTAACCATATGTGCTCATCTCCTTGGCTGGATCTTAATCACTAGTCAAGGTCAAACAAACTTTTGGCCCTCTAGGGCTATACTCCAACTGGCTCCTGGCTCCCAGTAACAATCACAGACACTGACACAGGGAATGGAACTTCTGTTTGACTTCCTCCTCTACGTGTGACATGTGCTCATGCACAAGGAAAAAAAAAACAATAGTGCTCTCCATAGGTTTTAAAAACAATTTAATAAAATCTAAAATGGGACACACTGTGCCATGTTCTGGGCATAGTATAAAAGTAATCCTCTTAGATTGTAAGCTCTAACGAGCAGGGCCCTCTGATTCCTACTGTAATAAAGTGTATTGTATTTGTACTGTCTACCCTCACGTTGTAAAGCGCTGCGTAAACTGTCGACGCTATATAAATCCTATATAATAATAATAATAAACCGCCTTCTCACCGCAGGGTCTCCGGTGCTAGGAAGCAACTAAGAATTTACAGATTTTTGAGCATATTGATTTGCTTGTGATTTATGTACATTAGGTTTATATGTCACAGATAGTTTATGGTATTTTGTATTAATAGTGACTGCGCTGATTCTTTCACTTTCCACATTCTGTGCAGGATGTGGAGTGGTAGGCACTCTCTACCATAAACTTACTGTGGTCTTGCCCAAGTGTATCCCTTTGGATAGCGGTTTTCAGTCTAATAAGTCTCCTATAGAAACTCTTCTCTACTTTTATAAACTCAATAAAAAATGTATTAAAATACATTTTTAAAAAAAAAAATCAGAAGATCAAGATCACACATGCTCGGAAATGAAAGCATACAATACAGTACATTACATCACTTTCGAAGTTGTATTCTGTCGTACGAGAATTTTTGTAACTTTAGTAACCTACTGGCTTCCAATATGAGACTAGCATATTCTCATTGTGTGCATGAGGCATAAAACTACCCAGTTTGTGGACTCATTCCTGAGGAAGTGTTAAGCTTTGTTCTCTGCATACTGAGCTCTGGCGCAACAAAAATGTTGGACAGGTAGGAGTCGTAACATGCAGGTTCTGAACTGATTAGGGCCCCCAGCAATAAGTGGCTTGGGCCCTCGCCACAGTCTTGTTCTTACTGACAAGTAGTCATGACCTTGATATGTCAGACCCTCACTGACTGGTCTAAGGCTAGTAGAAGAGATCTAATCCCTGTAACAGTTGATCCCTTGATCGTAGAGAGTTCAGAACAAAGGCCTTTTGCCCTGAGTTACAGAGTGGATAGGTTGTTGGTGATTTCCCATCTAATTTCCTTCATGAGTCTCCTGTCAGTACACAAAGGACACTTTGGCTAATGTGTTGATCTGTGAAACTTACTCCTAATGCCTTTTGAAGAAAAATTACTTTTGGAATCTGCCCTGGGTGCCACAATCAAGAATGCCACAGGGGGCAGGATCACTCATCTTCCGCCCCCAAAAAACCCTAAGGCTCAGCCTGAGAAGGCTATTTTCTAACTGGAGGCCAAGAAGAGTAATTTTTGTTACTCCACAGCCTCAAACTTCAAGTTCAGACCCAGGTCTTGCTTCCAGCCCATTGAAGATGTCTGTCTGTCTTTTGCGCGCACCTGGGCAGCCTGTTTCTCAGAGGCTTGGGTTAAGGAGGTAGTTTTCAGGGGCTACAAGCTAGAGTTTTGCTCCTAGCCCTCTCAACTACTTCCACCCTATGTACTGTATGTCACCACACAGATTATCAGATCTTCATACAGCACTAGTTGGTCTTTAGTTCTTATGGCAGAACAATATCAGGGGTCTTATTCCAACTTGTTCATATTTCCCAGATCCAAAAGGGGCATCGGCCTCATCTTGGATCTCATGGGTCTAAATGCCTTCATTCAGGCCCAGGAATTCCTGTGGAATCTATCAGATCTGACAAAGCCTCCCTCTAGCAAGGAATTTTCAGGCCTCTGTGGATATCAAGGATGCATTCCTGCATCTTTCCATCTTTTTTAATCAAGAAAATGTTTATTGTGCAAAAAAAATAAAAAAAATAAAATTCTGCATACATGAGGGACTAGGTACAAAAGACACTGAAAAGAGCCTGCAAGCTCAATATAGGATAATCAGACAGTCTAACCGCATTTCAGTACTGTGTCTAAAAACAAACTGAATACGTTTAGCTAAATGAGTGTGAAAAAGGCATGATGGCACATAAGTCCAAAAAGAAGAACATCAACAAAACAACATACAGTGGAAAATCAACAACAGGAGGGCAATGGGCGAAAGTCCGTGCACCACAATACTGTTATCCAGTAATAGGAAAACGCAGACCACCTCCATGTGGGGTAATAAGAATTTATAACCTGAGTCGTCTTTTTCATATTTACATATCTGTGTAATAACCCCTTAGCGTGACTAAGAACCAATCAAACAGAATAGACCAAGGGCCAAATGACCCTTCACACCTGCAATAGCCTATGCAAAACCAGTTGAGGAGGGGCAAGCCCCGGAGTGTCAAGCCATGCCTGATAGATAGAAGAAAGTTTATAGTTGGCATTTCTGTGTTGATAGGTCAATTTTTTCCATATGAGAATTGAGGTTAACCTGATCAGTCTAGTGTGTCATGGGGCATGCGGAGATAACCAAAAACGAGCAATGTGTTTGCGGGCAATATATAAAAGCCTGAGTAGTGCTATGTTGGTTGGTGGAATGAAAATCTCCTTATCCACCATGCCCGACAAACAAACTATAGGGTCCAGTGGAACCTTTATCATATATACTGCCCAGATAGTAACAGTCACAGCCTTCCAGTACCGGAATAATTTTGGCATCGCCACAGCAGATGAACTAGGTCACTTTCATCTCTACAACATTTGGGGAATATAGGATACTCTCATCTGCCCCAACGGTAAAGTTGCACTGGGATGCAATAGGCTTTGTATAGCAGAAACAATTGTGATTATTTGACACCGTTCCCCACAAACGCTTACTGTACAAACTAAGGAATGTAGGTATGGACCATAGGGTGAGTACCTGGATAGAGAACTGGCTCCAGGGGAGAGTCCAGAGGGTGGTGATAAATGGGGAGTACTCAGATTGGGCAGGTGTGGAAAGTGGGGTCCCCCAAGGTTCTGTTCTGGGACCAATCTTGTTTAATTTATTCATAAATTATCTAGATGAGGGGACATCTAGCACAATCTCGGTATTTATTATACTAATAATTTATGATACTAAACTAAGCATGCCAATATCTTCTATGCAGGATGTGGAAATCTTACAAGCGGACCTGAACAAAATAATGGGGTGGGCAACTACATGGCAGATGAGGTTTAATGTTGAAAAATGTAAAGTAATGCACTTGGGCATCAGAAACATGAATGCAAGCTACTCACTAGGGGGGAAACCTCTGGGTCAATCTAAGATGGAAAAGGAGCTGGGGGTCCTAGTGGACAACAGGCTTGGTAGTGGCATGCAATGCCAAGCCGCTGCAAGCAAAGCCAACAGAATACTGGCATGTATAAAAAAGGGGATTCACTCTAGAAATAAAGAGATTATTCTCCCACTTACAAGACTCTGGTCCGGCCACATCTGGAGTATGCTGTCCAGTTCTGGGCATCGGTCCTCAGGAAGGATGTGCTGGAACTGGAGAGAGTCCAGAGAAGGGCAACAAAAATAATTAGGGGAATTGAGGGCATCGGCTATGAGGAAAGACTACAAGCATTGAACTTATTCTCTCTGGAGAAGAGACGCTTGAGGGGGGATATCATATCAATGTACAAATACTGTACTGGTGAGGACCCTAGCATAAGGAACAAACTTTTTAGAGAAAGGGAATACAATAAGACACGTGGCCACTCACTAAAACTAGAGGGAAAACCGTTTAACCCTAAAATACGTAAGGGGATCTTCACTGTCAGAGCAGTAAGGATGTGAAATTCGCTTCCACAAGCAGTCGTATCAGCAGGGAGCATCGATAGTTTAAAAAAAATATTAGATGGGCACCTTAAAGACCACAACATACAGGGGTATACTATGTATCTGCTAGTGTATCACAATGTAATGATCACAATGTATCACTAGTGGTCTCTGCTAAACCCGGAAGTTGAGAGTAAGAGTACGTCACCTCCTATCGCATGCCGGAACACACGCCGGACCGCTGGCACACTACGAGGGTAAAATAGGAAGGATATCGGAGAGGACCAGGAGACTGCAAATCCTGCACCCCCGATCCCACTACTACCCATAGCAACTGATGCGCATTGCCCTGTGCCAGGTGGGCACAAAAATAAGTAAGCAGACACTTTTTATGTTTGATGTAATTCAAAATAAACGACAGTATTACACTATTTTTGGCTTCTTATCTGTCTCCCTGCATATGGGCTTAATATACACCTACGTGAGGTAACTAATGGAGGAGTGAGGAGAAGGAGCATATTATTACTATTTTTTCCAAATCATCCTTTGTTGGAAACCATATAAATAATCCAAGTGGAGTGAAGGTGTGCCTATGGTCTGATCCACCAAGGATAAAAAGATCACAGGCTTCTGAGGTCTGAGTCGCGCTAAATATATTAGATGGAGATGTAAAGTCCATAAAAGTCCAAAAATTTATTGTTGATAAATTCCAGGATCAAGCTCCCTTAAGGGTATGTGCTTACCAGATGAAGGTAAGAAAAAGGCAGTCTCACTGCGTGGAAACTTGTCGCCTTGACAGTAGATCCAAGCCTCTATGATCGATCAACTCAGTGGACATAGGATCATGAAAAGCAAAAAAATAACGCAATAGCGTAAAACCCAACAAACAATAAAATTGTGATTAACACCACAGGTGTGGGTAAATAAGGATTGTGATGTGAAATGACCTCCACCACAAAAATGAAATAAATTAAGTCATGCAAAAATTTGGGAATTTAAGATAAATACCCCTTACCAGAAAGGTTAAGGGTTAACGCCTTAAGTGATTAAATTGTGTCTCGGTTGGAGTGGCCTCTTACCAAACATAAAGGTAATAACACAGTAAAGAAAACGCTGAAAAAGATATAATCGTGCTGAACCACCACCAGCTGGATTCGCCTCTTACCCTGGATAGATATAGGTTAGCCAAAGTGTATTAAACAAATCCAGTGTACCACTCAGGAGCCCGCAATATCACACCTGTGAGAGTTGCCTCTTACCACATGAGAAGTTGTATCAAGCCTGTAGGGTAAACCAAGTGGCCAAAGACCGACCCCAAATAGCATGTAATCCAAGCCTGTATGTTAAACGAATAACCAGGGAATCCGACCAGAGATGTAGGTGACTGGGTCTCAGGAGTTTCAGCAATGCAGGATTTCACCACCATAAGAAGAAAAAAGGGCTCCCATAGCGTAAAACCATAAAAACATTTATTTCGTAAAAGCAAATAAACTTACAAAAACCAGGAATGGCGTTTTTGGTGTACTGACGTCATCTGACTGCGACCCACGAGTGCGGACGAGCGGAGCCGTCCGGCCGGCGGCAACTTCCATTGCTCACCCATTCCTGGTTTTTGTAAGTTTGTAAGTTCGGAAAAACGAAACGCCATCTCCGGGTATGGATCGGTGAACATATGAGAGAAATCCAGAAGAAGGACCCTGAGAAACCCCTGGCAATACATTTTGCCGAATTCCACAATGGCGACCTCAACGGAATGAAGATCAAAGGGATTTACAGACTACAATTATCCACGAGAAGAGTATTTTAATCAGATAATCCTCCAGAAAGAAAAGTGGTGGATCTATATGTTAAAATCCCCTGTACCACAAGGATTGAATGTGGAATTGAACATGCAGGTTTTTCTACATCCTTAATATAAAATTCAAGTGAATAAGTTATTACATCCACAGCACAATTCCCACTGTCATTAATCCACTTCCTCTCCTGAAAGTCTAATAAATTCTCTGTCTTCCAGCCTCTAGTTCCCAGTATCCATATTTTCACTCCTTCATTAATCCCACTTGATTTTTCAGTTTACATGCTTGATCAATAAAAACTTTTATTTGTAATGCTTAAGGTGATATCCTATGTTCCTCCAAAGTGGAAAGAAAATACAATCATAGACCTTACTATTAAGGCTCCCTAGCCATCTCTTTGTCACTTCATGTATTCTTCCATTGCATGATAATGTATACATGGTATTTTACCCTTTATAAATTGCATTTTCCCTTCTAAGTTATTGTTTATAGAGACAAACAAGCAAGAATCACACCCCATTCCCCCTATTGTGGGATCTCTAAGCATTAATACAGTATGTTTACAATGAACATTTACTTTCCTCCTAGCGTGAACTCTGAGTCTGCTAGATAAATCCCCCCTATGTCCAGGCCATAGTGTACACTGTGTCAAATTCTTTGCTTCATCCAGAAGCAATACCATGCACAGAATATTACACAATATGTGACAAATGTGACTGCCCCTTTAAAATTACCAGACCGGGCGACCCCTGTGCTGCTTCAGATCTGTTAAATGCATAGCAGGACATGCTTCATGATGCCCAGACGAAGCTATGCAGTTGTAATGCGAAACACGTTGATGTCACCCGCCAACGGACGCTGACCAGGAAGATCCCGTATCGGCACGAGCACGGACCGGCGGCTCATCAGACAGCGGCGCACTGTCTTAGTTGCCGCCGCAAGTATACCCACACATTCTCCCAAGATCCCAGGAGTACCCCCTTCTACTACAAACATCCCACTGGAGTAAGAGGAGGCAATACAGGAACATGTGCAGAAGCAACCCATTCCATCCATCCCTTACATGTGACATCTCAGCTAGCAGGATTGAAAGAAACAAAGAAAATACAGGAAAGACTCAGGTACTTTCTACTCACTCTGTTGATGACTTTGCAAGTGTTCATGCACGCTCAGAGCTAGCCCAGGATTTGGATCCCCTCCTGCCCCGTTTTCTCTCCTCCAGACTCTTCAGCCTGTATATTTTTCAGTGGCTTTTTTTGGTTATCACAGGATCCTGTGGATACTGAGTACTCCAACACACACCCAGCTTGAGCCTCCAGGGGTCAGGCACTTTCATCTATTCCCCTCACTTATTCCAACCCTTTTTCAGTTGTCCAACATGGCGATTCGCCATGAGGAATCTTTGATAGTACCATACACCTCCTGGCGTCCGGACGACCATTGCTATCTCATCATTTATATTTATGTTTGTTTTGTTTGTTACCCACATTGATGTTCTCACACTACCTTTTTGTTTGCACCCTTTGACAGATTTACTGCACTTGTTAAATTGAACCTTACCCATTCATGGTTTTTTTTTATATACTTTACATAAAGAATTAAAATATATTCTTGTGTTCTCAATACCCTCTGTTTCATAATTTGTGCACCCCAAAAGGCTCTCTTTTTTCACTGGTCTCTTCCAGTGTAGTTTTTTATGTATATGCCCCAGAGCCAGGGGATGGCAATCCACACGGTGGAGACCTTAGAGGTATTATAAGTAATCCACTAGTTAGACCCCCTTTCAGGTTTTTTTCTACAGAGGATGAGGAGTTGCTTTAACAGTACAGTTGGTAAAGACCAGGGACTGCGTGACAGTGTTTTTTTTTTCATAAATAAATAAAAATCCGTCCCTGCCCCCCACCTTTTGCCCCCTGGGATATGGGATATACATGACACATATCCCAGGAGGCAAAAGGTGGTGGCAGGAAAGGATTTTTTTTTTAAAGGTAAATTAGCAGAAAAAAAAGGCTGCGCTCGACATGTTTGGGGCTGAAGAGCTTCTTTAACAGTATGGTTAGTAAAGTCCAGGGACTGTCTGACAGAGCCATCTCTGAACTTGTTCCAGAGACTGTTGTCTTCTCATTCTTTGTTTAAGAACCTATCATGAAAATTCCCATTCCCATTCTTGCCCACAAGGTGGTGTTTCTTGTTGCCAAGACCTCTGCAAGGTGAGTGTCTGAGGTGGCAGCCTTATCCTGTAAAAAAACCTTTTCTGGTCTGATATAGGAACGAGGTGGTGTTGAGGCCCAGAACTTCCTGCCTACGTATGGTAGTTTTGAGTTTTTACCTCAGCCAGGACATCATTCTTTCATCCTTTCCCTTTCCAGCTACAGTTTATCAGAAGATTTCCCACCATTCTCCAGATATTTTTCAGCCGCTGCTTCTTTCAAAAAGACTGACTTGCTCTTTTTCATTCTAGATGGTTCCTGTAAAGGCGAACAAGCTTTTTATACTACCATTTCTCAGTGGCATTATCCAAGCTTGGTCTCATATATCAGGTTCCACCCTTTCCTGTCAAGGCACTTTTTACTAGATCTGTGAGTGTTTTTTGGGCTCTTTGACATCAGGCTACTGTTTCCCAGGTTTGCACGGTTGTCACCTGGTCTTCTGTTCATACGTTTTACAAGTTTTACCAGGTGAATGTTCAGGTGTCATCTTCAGATGTAAGATCCTTCAGGCAGTTCTTTTAGCTGCAAGGAGTCCCCAGTTCTGTTATTTTTCAGGGGGGGTTTTTTCAGACCTTTTAGCTTTTTGTTTGCTGTCTTGCCCACTGTTTAGTTGGATCGTATTTGGATGTCCTAACAGTTAATGTCTTCCTGTGTACCTCAATGAACATGAGGGAAATAAAGATTTTTGTATTCACTGTAAAATCTTTTTCCTGTATACTAAGGGACACAGGTCCCATCCTTTGTGTTTAATGATCATGCTCTTAGTTTTGTTTTACTACTAACCGAGGCATGCAGGGAATAGGAAAGGTTAGTCTTGCTGGCCTACAATTTTTCTTGTTTGCCAGTGGCAAATCTTCCTGTAGGCGGCAGTATAACCAACAGTTAATGACCTCCTGTGTCCCTTCATTGAGGTTAGGAAAATAACCTTACTGTGAGTAAAAAAATCCAAGTAGCACATATAAGTAAGATTATTTGCATCAAGGCAATCTTACGTGTTTATATTTATTTTAAGAATGTTTCCACTAAATTGGCAAAGTACTATTTTCTTTATATTTTAAAATACATATGTGAATTAACTGTGATTGTCTTTCTTTTCAGGCCTTTACACAAAGTCCTTCAGTTCACACTGCTCCGATCTGCTTTAAAAACCTGGATACCAAAGGTGAGTTTCCACCTCAGCAAGTGTGTGTTCAGATCTATATGTTGTGGGTATTCATACATGTTGCAGACAATGCAAATGTTTAAGCAACACTTCAGGCACACACACAATTTCAAAATTAAAAACACATGTGGATTGTTTTAATTTGTAATTCACCTCAACCAGTTTTGAGATCCATGCCCCCTGCTAAGCACTACAGTCGGTACCAGCTGTTCTCTAGGCCTCTAGACCAGTGTTTCTCAACCTTTTTCCAGTCGGGGCGCCCTTGAAAAGTATTTTCAGTCTTCAGGCACCCCTGTCCAAGGTTCAGTTCACGTTACTGTCTGTTGCGGAGCACGCAAAAAATCACGCTCGTTCCTGACACACAAATAAATGCTCTGCTGTTTAGGGGTACATATAATTCTTAATAGTACCCCACACATTGGAAAACATAGTGTGCTTTTGGTGCGGCATAATTTGAAAAAAGGGTCAGGGACTTCCTTCCCTTCCTTTTTTGTGGGTAGGGATGCCCATTGAAATGAATGGGCTGCGCTACACGCAGCATGCAGCCATGTAGATGTGAACCAAGGGCTTGTTCACATGTCAGGTTGGAGGGGTGGTAAAATCACATGGTTGAGCTGTTTTAACACCCCCCAACTTCTTTCCCTTTAGCTGTAGAGGCAGCAGCTTGGGGTGTACATAGGCTCTGGCTGCAGCTAGAGGTATACCCATGGTGTATGGAGCTGCACTGCAGCTGCACTGCAACTACCCGCAACTGTGTGCACTGCACAGTTGCGTGTAGTGATGCTGCATTTACAGGCTTAAAACAGGCGGTGAGGAGGCAACATATTGCCTCTTTACTGCCTGCCAAATGCCAGAGAGCACAGCACACTCCTCCTCCCTTTACTTTCACTTTTGAAGCTGACTGAGCTCCCCCCCCCCCCCCCCGTACCGATATACAGTTCGGCAGGGATCAAGAGATCAGGCTCATCTGACAGCCCTTCTCTCCCATAGTTCCGCGGCACACCTTAGGACCATTGGTGGCACACTGGTTGAGAAAGGCTGTTCTAGACCTTTTAGACTATCCTGCAGTTCAACAATTAAACCTGAACCTGGGACTGACCAATAAAGGACCACCAGTACACGGAAGGTGCCACAGTTCTGCTCTCTCTAATGAACTTGCAGTCTTAGATGAGTATCACTGTACAATGCATTAAGGGCCCATTACCTTACTGTGCTTCTAAGTAGTATTTTGCATGGAATTACAAGAGACTGATATCCAAATGTTGCATGTAATAAAATGTATTTTTTTGTTTATTAAGGAACACAGGATCAATTCAGAGATGAGAGGTTATACTACTTTCTACAGGAGATTGGACACTAGCAAACAAAGCTGTTAGTCAGCCATATATATGTAGCACTGCCCCCTAGAGGACTGCTGAGAATTACACCTTCTGGATTCCCCTGGGTTACCCTTAGCAATGGACAGCAGATAACAACATTAAAAGTTCTTGGCTCAGTCAATAATCAATCCAGGGGATGTTGGTTTTTGTGTTTTTATTGAGAACTTGGATATGAGAAGTGATGAGTGGGATACTCCAACTATTAACTATTCACAATCTGAGGTACAGCTTACTGTAGAATGCGGCAAGGCCGCTGCTTCGCTTTGCCACTAAATGAAGGTAGTTTAAATGTTCCTGTGTAAGTATTCTCTTCAGGGTTCTGAAACTGGCACCCCCTTTCTCTCAATGCCTGTGTGCTGACACCCGTCTGCTGACTTCTAACTTCTGCTAACTTCTGGTGTGGTCCCCTTCCTGGCAGACCCCCGGGCAAATTCCTCTGTACTCAAGGATACTGTTTTTCCAGAGTCACTGTTGCCTCCAAACTTCACTTGTCAGCATCCACTGTACCCTCCTTCTGGGACTTTCCTTCCCACCCAAAGACCCCCTGCCACATGTGCCCTTGGCTTTTTATCCTATCCCAGGATGCACCACTGTCTGTGCCAACCCACTGGGACAGCTACAAAAGCCTGTGTGTCACTGGATGGGTTTCTTCCACTGTCCAACAGGCCTCCCTATTGGACACAGTGGGGACACTCCCTCAGACCAGATGAATCACACATGGACACATGCAACAGGCAAAACTAACAATCAGGCTCCCCTGATAAGCAGACAGAGTAAACTATATTTACATGTCTAGCACCTATCTAGGAGGATGCTACATATAACTCCTCTCTCTCCCATCATGCTCCAGTTTTATACTAGTGTGTTAGGAAAAATGAACATATTCTCTCTCTAAGAGAAGCAAACTCTTTTCCACTAGACTCTTTTCCTCAAAAAACGGTTTCTTTAATAAAGCTCCTCTGTTTACTGCAGAGCCAAGAGAGCGCTTTTTTTGTGTTTTTCAGAATTTACTGATTCTTGGCGTAGCCTTGGAAACTGTACCCAGATCCCACCTCACTGAAGATGCGGGATCAGCTGTACCATGACCCTAGGGTCCTTGTCTATGCTCGGGTACTCTCCAAACACTGGGTGTATTGTGTGATTTAGCTACAAATTTTTTTATAGGTCCAGGCCCTCAGTACACCCACTGATGAACCCCTTCTTGAATCATAGGCACAGAGGTAGTGTTCCTGCAGGCTTTCCCAACTCTTAATCCACTAACAGCTCTGGGGCAGCTTGCAGTGTCCCTGGCCAAGGATCTGGGGGCATAAGCATTATTTTTCACATTCTCCTTCAGAATTTGCATTTGCGTGCAGCTGTCTCTGTACACTCGACTGAGGATAACGAGTGTAATTTATCCTTTTTAAATGGTTATGTGCCCGAGGAACCTCAATATGGTGAACTCCTTGGCTTAGGGATACAATTTCAGTCCTTTTTGCCTCAGTGCTTACCTGTCTGGAGCTGAAGTGACGTGCATTCTCCAACATTACCCATGTGGGCACCCTCGAAAGTCCTAAACCTGCTAAAATCTCCCCAGTGCACTTGCCATTTAAAACCTGTTTTATGTGGTGACTGGTCTAAACCTGACAAATTATTCACTCCTCCAAGTGTTTTACGTTGCAGTACCCAATTTAGGAAAAAATAAATCATACAATCCCATATACATACTCCTATACACACAGTTGATCCAGAGGAACATCAACCAATAGGGAGGAACCAGAAGTCTTGCAGCTAGATAATAGGCTGACCAGATTCTGTGGGCGGGACTTTATATATTAGTCCTGGTCCCGTTCGCCATGTGGAAAATTGACAGTTACACATCTACATCTGGACCATGGGAAACGGTCTCTCCACCCAGAGGTTTTTCAAGACCCCTGTCACAAGTGGTTAGCGCTGGCCATATGGTTCCTGGCTTCCAGATTCAACAACAAACAGAATGAGTTTGTCTTCAGGTCCATGGACCCTCTAGCCTTGGCAATGAATGCCTCAGTGAATTGAAATGGAGGGCATTCTGGTGATACTCATCAAATCAGATTGTTCTAGGTGAATGCGGTACTCGTATCTCCTCAGATTTCTGTTGAACTTTCCATAAGCTCTCCCGTATTGCCAGTATCTTCTTTCCAAGGATCAGATTACCATGCTGCTGTGTGGTCGCTGATTTTAAAGGCATGGCTGTTGAAGCCCATATCCTAAAAGATAGGGCCTGGCTGAATCAATTTTTCAAAGTCTACCCTTGCAGCTAAAAAGCATATTTGGCATGGTGTTAAAACTTGCAAATTCTATCCAAGTTCCCCATAGGACACACCCTTCCCTTTTTCCAGTCTGGGCTTTTTCATAGACCACTTACATCTCAAATCTTAGTAAAATCCTTTGCATAGGGTACAAAATTGTCCATAGTTCCAACTGTACATCTGTGTCTCCATGGGGTCTAAACATGGTTCTGTCGGTTCTTCAAATACTCCCTTTGCACCCATCTGAATATTGTTGTCTACTTTCACTCACAACCATTCTTCTTGCAATCACCTCTGCAAGACGTGTTTCTGAGTTAGCAGCTTTGTTTTGTAAAGAATTTCCTTTGGTGCTTCACAGAGACAAGTCCTCTGGCAGCCTAAAGCATTCTTTCTTGCTAAGGTGGGTTTCCTCTTTCATGTCAATCAGGACATTGTGCTTCCATCTTTCTTCCTTCTCCAGTGCATCCCAAGAAGCCACCCCCTATTGTTTGGATGTGGTGCAAGATGTTCATCTTTCAGTTATGGCTTTCTGACAGACTGACTCCTTTTTTGTCATTCTAGAAGGTCCCCAAAAGGGGCAGTATGCCTTTTGTTTCAACATTGCTAGGTGGCTAAGGCAATTCATCATTCAATCCTATAGGCTTACAGGTTAGGTTCCACATTAACCTGTCCAGGCACATTCCACTGGATCAGTGAGTGCCTGTTGGGTCTTTCGACTGCTTTTGGATGTCCCTCATGTTTCAGAATTGATCATGTGTCCCTTAATAATAATCTGTCCTATACTCCACTTTTACTACCGCTTTTCTACAAAACTGTGCATAATGGCAGTGGATGGGGTAATATCTGTCTGACTAACAGAACTGATTCAATCCAGTAAAACAATTTTACTGTGAGCACAAAAAGCCGGTTTCATGCTGCTGTGCTGGGATTTGGCTGTAGCACAGGTTTACCAGCAGTTTTCGTTCAGTTAACTTGCAGTTTCCCATAGGCTATTAGATTGCGAGTTTTTGGTGCGTTTTCTGAAAATTCATTAAAGATGCAGCATGCAGGAGTTTTGGTGCACTTTCAGAAAATGCACTAAAACGCATGATCTCAAAGAAAGTCTTTAGGAAACTGCAGGTTAACTGCACAAAAACTTTGGATACACCTGCATTACGGCCAAACTGCAGTGCAGTAGTGTGAAACTACACTAATTCCTGTTATTTTCTTTTGTAAATGGATCACTGCATTGAATAGTCTCAGTTATATCTGCCTGAATTTCAGCTTTAAAGATGTGTTCAACTTTTATAAAGCTATGAATGAATTTCAAAATACGTTCTTTATAGTTTATATCTAGACTCTTCAGTTATTTGTGATGGTTTCATGGATGACAGGGTTGCTGGAAAGATATGCAAGTAATCCTGTATAAAATAAAGAACATCTGTAATTTTGGCTCTGTATTGTTGATTTTTAAACTATTGGTATCACAGATATAAATAGTGTAGTAGTTATAATACTGGAGAGATGGACAGCTTTGCCCATGGTCAGCATAGAGGGGGCAGGTAAGGCCAGAAAGAATCTCCTATAGGCAGAACTGTGCAATGAGACTGGGGTCATTGTGAAAGCACTGTTTGCCGTGATGTTGTGTGAAACTGGACATAATGTTATTTTTACTACACTTTTCCAAGAAGCCACTTGTATAGCAAACATGCTGTGGTATGGGAGTGAGAATCACTAGCACTTTATCATTTAGTGATGGAGAACTATGAAAATGTTTATGGTTGCAAACACTATTCTCTTTAAAAAGTTTCCTCAAGAGACTAGATTATAATAAAAGGTTGTATAATAAATACAGACCTAGAGCAAGAGATGGGTCGCTAATTTGTAATGCACACATCTAGAGGTATAGTGCTGTATATGCAGTGGGATTTTAGTCATTAATAAAAGTTTTCTTTTGTTTTTTTTTTGTTTTGGTGGCTAGGGCATGGTGTCTGCATACCATTTAGATATTTTTTTATTAAAATGTTTGAACACCTGATGGATATGTTTTCTTTTTAAAAGAGAGTGAAAATGAAAGAACAGAAAGCCTGAGGACAGATCTTGTTAGATCCCAAGAAGACTTAAGAATTGTGTTACGAAAAATGAGAGAGTATCAGGTATTTTACTTTTTGTGTGTTTGTTGGTGAGGTGCATTTATTTTGTTAACTATTTGTGCGGACAGAGCGTGTCTAGTGCTCTCTGTTCTTTTGCCCTGCTGCCGCTTTCCCCCCTTGCCTTGTCTGGAAATTCAGTCGGAGTTGCTTTGTTAATTTAGCAGCTGTTATATCTGCTGCTGTTAAAAAAAACAGACTGTGGGACACAGTACTTATAAACACAGTTTCTGATATGAGCTAGAAACATACAAGGTAATATTGTTACTTTTGTATATACACTGTTTTATTCAAAAAGTCAAAACTATGAGCTTCGATTTGCATATGATGCTTTCTTTCTAGTAAAAGTGATTTACACCAACCCAATGACTTCCATAGGCATTGCAACATACTGTACCTGTCCTCCATTAGCTTCAGTGGAGCACAGGGGAGACATTGTAGGTTTAAAAAAACAAACATTCATACTCGCCTAGGTGGTCGGATCCTGACATTAAAGTTGGAATCTCACCAGAGCCTAGACCGGCTAAGTGATGGCAGCCAACTATGGACTTTAGCCCTCTGTTGGCTGTAAAAGGTTCACAAAAGTGCAGACCTAAGTGCATTCCTGTGATCCATAGGAAAAGTACAGTCAAATGAGTCTTCTCCTTTAAGAAGTGCAAAGAAAAACACAAAACTAGATATGGCAACAAAAGGGTTAAACTGTTGTTTTATCCCCACCCCCATGTACACACAGATATAAATAAAAACACACGTGTCGGGTACGAATGCATTTGAAAATGACAGAGCCATACATATTAGGTATTGCAAGGTACAGTGGAGTAAGAGCAGTTGTTCTAGGGCTGCTATTCACTATTAACTCTAAACAGTATCACAGGCATTGTGTGACATAAAAAATTGCAACTGCCACCATTTTATTCTACAGGGTCTCCGCTTTTAGAAATTGTATAAGGTTTTAGGGGTTTAATACATCTTTAGGAATAAAATGTGCACTTTAACCGCTTGCCTACTGTGCACTTAAACCCCCTTCCCATCCAGGCCAATTTTCAGCTTTCAGCGCTGTCACACTTTGACTGACAATTGCGCGGTCATGCTACACTGTACCCATATGAAATTTTTATCATTTTTTTCACACAAATAGAGCTTTCTTTTGGTGGTATGTAATCACCTCTTGGTTTTTTATTTTTTACAAAAAAAAAAGAATAAAGACAGAAAATTTTGAAAAAAAAAAAAAAAGTTTTTCTTATTTTCTGCGAGTAAATTTTGAAAATAAATTTTTCTCCTTCACTGATGTGCGCTGATGAGGCGGCACTGATGGGAACTGATAGGCTGCACTGATGGGCACTGATGAGGTGGCACTTATGGGCACTGATGAGGTGGCACTTATGGGCACTGATGAGGAGGTACTAATATGCCGCACTGATGAGCACTGATAGGCGGCATTGATAGGCGGCACTGAGAGGCGGCACTGATGAGCACTGATAGGCGGCACTGATAGGTGGCACTGCTGGGCACTGAGAGGTGGCACACTGGGCACTGAGAGGTGGCACTGCTGGGCACTGAGAGGCGGCACTGACGGGCAGCACTGACGGGCACTGATAGGCGGCACTGATGGGCACTGGCGGATGGCACTGGACACTGATGGGTGGCACTGATGAGCGGCACTGATGGGCAGCACCATCAGTGCCCACACTCAGTGCCCATAGTGCTGCCAGTCAGTGCTCATCAGTGCCTAGGTGATGGGCACTGACTAGCAGCACTATGGGCACTGATTGTGGGCATTGATGGGGGGCACTGATGGCGGGCACTGTGGGCACTGATGGGGGGCACTGTGTGTGTGTTTTTACCTTCAGTAATCAGGGCACTGGTGATCGGTGCCCTGATTACATTCTCCTGTGTCCCCGGCGCTATGAGGCTCCCCCTCCTTCCTCACACTGCAGGCTCCGTGTGAGGAAGGAGCGCCGGCGATGAGAGATGATCTCATATGTTTACATATGAGATCATCGCTCATTGGACGGCCCGATCACGTGGTGAATGGCCGCTGTGATTGGCCATTCACCACGATCTGTGATCACAGATTTTCCCCGCAGCGCGCGCGCTGGGGGCGTGTCACTGGGAGGCCGTTAAAAAACGGCCTCCCGAAAATTCGAGTCCGCGCTGCAGCCGTATATAGGCTGTAGCGCGGATGGGAAGAAGTTAAGGTGCGCAAAAATGGCCTCATTGTTGTGAAAGTATTAAGGATGATTTAAAGGCTAGGCTTTTTTACCTTAATGCATTCCCAGCATTAAAGTGGTTGTAACCCTAAAAAATAAATAAATAAATCTAAAAAAGCTCCTGTTCCCTTATAGCAATCAGCCCCTTTCTAAGCTGTAAAAAACCTGACTGATCCTGCCAGTTCCTGTGTCCCCCTTGGTGTACTGACCACAGTAATCATGGCTGCTGAGCCCTGATTACCGTGGTCAGTTTATGTGCCTCTGTCATCTGCAGCTCTCCTCTCTCCCCCTCCCTCTCTGCCTGTCAGCTCCTGTGTGTGCGAGCAGTCTCTGCCCCCTCACCTCCTGCTTCAATGAGTATAAAAGTAAACTGTTAAAAAATTCACTGCCAGCCCCTCTCTTTTATGTAGCCATAACACACAGTGTAAGTGTTTGTTGAAAACGAAACCTGCAACTACCTTTTTTTTTAGATCTCTTCAGGCTGGTCACATGACTCCCGCCCGCTCTCCTCCCCCATCAAAGGGGTACAGTGGGAGTGGTTGAGCGGCAGCACAGCGGTCATGTGAGACCTCCCTGGCTGACGTCAGAGGGAGATCTTGGTCCCTCCCACTGTAGCCCGTAGGTGGAGTAGAAGAGCGCCCGGGAGTCACATGACGGGCCTGAAGAGATCTGAAAGAGGGTATTTACATGCTTTGTTTTCAACAAACACTTACACTGTGTGTTATGGCTGCATAAAAGGGAGGGGCTGGCAGGGAATTTTTTGTAAAGGTTACACACACTTTAAGGTACCCTTATATCCCTAAACACTTGCCTGCTCTCCTTGTCACTCCTCTTTTGAAAAAAAAGGGTTAAGTATCACTTTAAAGTTATGTTATGTTTATGTTTGTTATGGATAAAATGTGTAAGGATTAGAACCTCTCTTTAGTTTCTGTTACTGTATGTCAAAACCAAGAATGTGCTGTGCTAGACCATAAATGAGTGCCAAATAAATAAAAATCTGAGAGTAAAAAACTCAAATAGTCCCATAAACATATATGTGCTAGGAAAAAAGTCCATGTGACAAAGTGATGTTGAAATCCCAAAACGTCAATCACCTCCGTGAGCGTGCTCCAATCCGCTACCACTAAATTATAGCCTCTCACCTTAATTTCTGACCCAGGAGTCACCCAGGGCCAGATGTAGCAGTTCCCCACAGGGGTGTAATGGATGGTCAGCAGGGTCTCACAATGAGACATCCGGGATCCAATGGCACATACACCCACACATAAAGGACCAGGTAAGGAGAGAATGGGAGAAAGATCTAATGCTCTCTGCTAGATTGATATTAAGCAATTTATTACATGAATCCACTTACAAGAAAAAGCACTCAATAGTGCAAATACAGCAGCAGTTTCCGTGAATCAGGAGAGGATGCGACGTCAGCAGCTAGGCTCCGCCGCCCCCTGGTCCCGTTATGTCGGCGCGCAGGGCGATGACTTCTTCAGCAGGTGGTGGAGATTACACATACCTAGCACAATTTATCGGCCAAACTGGCCTGTGGCTCTGAACTCCAATTGGCTACACTACTCAAGTCCCGCCCATCAGAGCACCGCCGAAGCACGAACCGCAGCATTCCCGGAACTAATCTCATAACACACAGGATACTGCAGCATCCTAGTCTCTTACACTCCTGCTAAGGGGACCATATATTAACAATAGCCACAAATTACTAAAAATAAATAACGGAGCCGTTAGTTTTGGATTGACATAATCCTTAATGCTTCTTTGCCTTATAGCCTATCTACAGCCATTTTTAATGTGTGGGATAAAGCAGGGAAAAGTTAAAAGTCTAGGACACAGACGGCAATAAAAAACAGGCAAAGCTCTAAACCCTACTCTGCTGTATCTGAAGCAAAATAAATCATTTTTGCTAGAATTTGGGCTTTAAAGTTATGAAGCCAAAACATTTTTTAGTTTTAGATTTTAAAATGTGAAAGGCAAAACCTCTGTAAGGTTTTTACTGCTGACCTTGACCCCCCCCCCCACCCCACTGGGAAGATTTAAAGTGGAGTTCCGGCCTATTTTGCAACTTAATTGATTCCTGGAGTGCTCGCTATGCTGATCAACAATTGGGCATTTTCAATTTTTTTTGGGGGTCCCTTACCTTATTTTCAGGGCATTTTTGATTGTACTTCCTCCTTCTCCCCCCTCTGTGGCCACGGCCACCGACATCACTTCCGCTTTTGCATTGCATCCTGGGAGCTGTTTGTCATCGCTCCCAGGAGGCTGGAATCAGGAAGAACTCCCAGAACACTCCCTGGAATCAGGAAGAAGGACACAGCAGATTACACTGAGGCTTCAGATGCTCACGTCTAAGATGGCCTCGCCCAGACAGCGTTTTTAAAAATAAGATTTTGACTAAAATCCAATACTGTACACCTTGTAAGTATGAGAATAGCGGTTCTGTAAAAGGCGATGGATTAGTTTTATAGGGGTATTTTTAGTTAAAAAAGGTATTTGAGGCCGAAACTCCACTTTAAACTAGCTATTGGTCCTGGTGACCACTGTCTCCAGTACAGAAAGTGATGGGAAAGGCTCAGTATTTGAGTTGTCACAGGAACAAGAGGTGAAGGAACATTTCCAATGGGTAAGCTTGTTCTGGTGATCACTGTCTAGGAGAAAATATGCTTTGGGAGGGTCATACTATTTTATATGCATTTACAGCATCACAAATGCACAAGGATGAGCAGAACTTTCTGACCCTTTAACCTCTAATGTAATATTTTTAGATGGCTATAAAAAAATTGATGGCGCATCCCCTATACTGTATATATCAATCTTTTTTTTTTTTTTATTTAAGATGCTTATAGTTAAAATTTTCAGTATTGCTAGGAAATAATTTAACACCTACTGCTGCAGTTATAAAACTCTAAATGTCAGTTTAGCTCAAGAATGAGCTTCCTGAGAGATCAGCTTTTGGTGTGACAAGTACAGTGTCTGGCAAGGTTGGCATCCTAATGTACAGGCCTTGCAACAGATTGACAACTCCATACTATGTTTAATGCAACAGCAAATCATTTTCATTTTTGGTCATGTACAGAAATGTACAGAAATAATCCACTGATACTTTTTTTTACAGACTTTATAAAAAGCCAAAACTGTCTGCATTTTTTGCAGAATGTCCTTAAATTAATAGGACAGCCGACAAACCTGGTTTATGCTAAACATTTACGGCCAGTTCACACCACATGCTGTCCAGTGCATTTTTTTTTTCTACATCAAAACGCATGGATAGCAAGTTATATGGCATAGTTCACACCAGTGCGTTCAGTTCCAGAAAAAAAAAATAGAACGTGCTGCATTTTTTCTGCACTGGACTGTACTGAAACATGCACTGGAGCACACATATCCTTATTTTAGGTTTAAAATAGGGGGGAAAATGCACTGGATTGAATCAAAAACGCACCAAAACGCATTAAAAAAGTGCATGTAGAAAAGCACCTGGAATGCATCTGGACTGCATTTATGTAGTGTCAACTGGCCCTTACCAAAATTTATAAAATTCCTCACATTGATTCCTGAGTCATGTAATGATAGCTGTTATATGCTAAATCTTATCCCATGAGAACAATGAAGATGTATCATCTATAGCAGTTGTCTCCAAACTATGGCCCTTTGCTTGCCTTTATCTGGCCCTTGGGGCATTATTTCACCCACTGACACCAATGATAGAGCGCCATTGCCTCTACTGACACCATCAATGATGCACTATTCTTCTCATTGATATCAACAATGGGGCACTATTCTTCCATTAAAGCCAATGATGGGGCACTGTTGCCAGGGCATTTTCTACACCTGCTGGCCACAGTCCGCCCCCCCTAAAGCCTGAAGTATAGTAAACTGGCCCTTGGCTTAGAAAGTTTGGAGACCCTTGATGTATAGGATCCAAATTACAAAATGTAGGTTTCACTTGCTCCATACATTTCACTCAATCATATTGCAATCTTACACATTTGCTTTTTGTTTCTTCGTAAAATTTGGTACTTGTATTGGCCCACTATCAGTTTCTTGATTTTTGAGCCCCCCAATTCTGCCGTTTTCATAGGAATCCATTATGTTATCCATCACTGTCACGATGGATACCCTTTTTCTTTCTTTATCCTAATTTCTTTATTTTCTTTCTATCTCTGAACATTACCTTGCAAACACTCCCCTCTTTTTTTTTTTTCCAAAAAAGCGGAAAGACTCATGTCTTGGAAATTGTGACTCTGTCAACTTAAAATGCTATCACCTTTAAATTGTGATGTTTCTTTACATTCTGAAATAGTTTACTGTATTATTTAGGTTCAAATTATTAAAATTAGAGCAAAAATCTTGTTTAAACAGCTGGAAGTTTCTGCTCTTCAATCTATCATCATGAAACAAAACGAACAATTGCGGGATCAGGCAGCGGATATAGATACTTGCACTAGAAACATTAAGAAAAAAGAAGACTTAATTAAGGTAATTTGTACAGAATATTACGTTTTCATTCTTTGATATCCAAAAGTTGACGTTCTTGCCATTTTTAAATAAAATTTAAAATTCTTATCTAAAATGAATAACAAAGATGGCTTTTGATCAGTAAAATGGGTGTTCATAGATTTTTGATGATAGCAATGATACATTAAAACCTTCATTTTTAGGAATGCGTTGAAGTACATTTCCAGTAAATTACTCTTTATCTCCCCATAACATTAATATTTTTTTCTGTATTGTTTCTCCAAAATCCGTAAACCTGTAAGTAATGGTTCCCACCACACCATCTGTACTGTCATTTTAATGGCACTTTAGGTGATAGCAGTTGATGTGACAGCTTTTTTTTTTTAAAGAGAAAGTGCATTCAGGCAGTTTTGCAGGGTTTTTAGAAATTACTTTATAGTCCTGTAAGGACTATAGTTAGATCTAAGGAACTCAGTAAAAATCATTTAGTACCATACCTGGCAGGGCGTACACCCTCTTTTCTGTCTGTGTGGGGACACTTGTGTTGTGGGGTGTGCTAGCATATAGCACTGGAATGTTAATGTGATTGTAAAGTCTCGTTTTTTTTTAAATAACAAACATGTTATACTTCCCTCCTCTGTGCAGTTGGTTTTGCACCGGCAACCTGGATCCTCCTCTTCTCGGGTCCCACTTTGCTGCTCCTAGCCCCTCCCTCCTGTTTAGTGCCCCCGCAGCAAGCAGCTGCTGCAGTTTGGCTACACCCCCACTATCTCCTGATTGGCTAACTGACTTTGATTGACAGCTGTGGGAGTGTAACGCTCCTGCGTTTCATGTATGGTGTGGATTTTCAGCTGCAGAAATATTCCACTTCAGTAGTCATGTAAGAGAGATGCTGAGATACCATTCCCAACCTCAATGACTCATCATGTGTGGAAGGTCTTAATTCAGCTAGTAAATACACACACTCAACAAGCTGGTTCCTAGAGTGACTTTATGTATGTAGTAACACAGTGATGAAGATTTAAGAGACAGGTTGAGTGGAGGTGGTAGGTGACAGACACTTGAAGGTAAGACAGTAGCAGATGGATGCAGGTAGGTTTAGCAATCATGTATGGTAGCAGATGACAGAGTAGCAGGTGGACATACAAGAGTGATCAACCCAGTGCAGGAATAAGTAGCAGTAGTCTTAAGAGCTAGCAATCTAGATATGCAGATGTGATAAATAGTCTTTACTATGCAGAGCTAGATAGTGTAAGCTTAGTATAAGTTTATAGAGGGTTCCCCTGTGGGGTACTTAGCACTAATAGCAATACAGCCGAAGGTTGGTTCAGGAGGAGCGGATGATCCGGAAGCGGGATGCAGGGATCAGCGCAGCGAGGTTCCGTCAGCGAGGTATGCTTGCAAGCACGAAAGCTTCAAGCCAAGTTAGCATCCAGGTAAGGGTGTTTGAACGAACACATGTGAGTGAGAACCGGCGCTTTAAATAGCCATCTAGTCCGGCTCTGAGTGATGACAGCTTCAGTCTTAAAGGTGTATGCGCACCTTTCCAAAAGAGAATGGTGGGGCGCATACACTTGTGAAAAGAGTAATTTAGGGTACCAAAGGTACCGGAACATTACAATACCCCCCCCTTAAGGCCGGCTCCTGAATGCCTCTGGAGCTGGTTTGTCTGGGTATCTCGCATGAAAATTGCGGATTAATCTAGGGGCATGTATTTCAGAGGTGTTTAGCCAGGTGTCGTCTTGGGGCCCATAGTTCTTCCATCTAACCAAGTACTGAAGTCTTCTTCTGTAGATACGAGAATCCAGAATCTCTTTTATCTCGTATTCTTCTCCACCTTCAACTTGTACAGGAGGCGGAGGTGGAATATTAGGCCTTATTCCTTGGTCCGGAACATGGGGCTTCAGTAGCGACACATGGAAAATGGGATGGATTTTTAGGTCTATTGGCAATGTAAGCTGTACTGCAGCTTTTCCAATAAGTTTTTTGATTGGGAAAGGTCCCAAGAACAGAGGTCCAAGCTTTTTGCAAGGGATCTTCAGTCTTAAATTTTTTGTTGAGAGCCAAACGAGGTCCCCGATAGTGTACTGTGGAGAAGGTCTTCTGTGAAGATCATAGTACTTCTTTTGTTGACTGTGAGCGTGTGCAATGGTAGTATTTAATAAACCCAGAGAATCCTTTATTTGGGTAAGATAGTCTGAGGCTACTGGGTTGTTTGAAGGAAGGATGCGTGGTGGAAGAATAGAGGGATGAAACCCATAGTTCAAGTAGAACGGACTCTGCTTGGTTGTACTGTGGGTTGCGTTGTTGTAGGCAAATTCTGCCAGAGGGAGAAGATCCACCCAATCATCCTGTTGGTAAGAAGTGTAACAACGTAAATACTGCTCGATGCATTGGTTGACTCTTTCAGTCTGTCCGTTGGTCTGCGGATGGTAAGGAGAAGTGAGCTTCCGCTCGATCCGTAGTATGTGACATAGTTCTTGCCAGAACTTAGAAATAAATTGGGATCCACGGTCAGACAGGAGAGTTTTTGGGATACCATGTAATCTAAAGACATGTTTCATCAGGAGTTCTGCCGTTTGTTTGGACGAAGGTAGTCTGCGAATAGCAATGAAATGTGCCATCTTTGTCAGATGGTCCACTGACACCAAGATGGTATTAAATCCTTTGGAAAGAGGCAATTCTACGATGAAGTCCAAGGACAAAACTTCCCATGGAGTTTGGGGTATTGGTAGACTGCATAGTAGACCGGATGGTCTCGTAGTGTCAATTTTGGACCTGGCACAGACATTGCATGAAGAGACGAATTTTTGTATAGATGTTTTCATGTCAGGCCACCAGAATTGCCGGGAAATCAAATTAAGAGTCTTTGTCATACCCATATGTCCTGCCATAGGCACATCATGAGATAATTCCAAGATCTTGGTGCGTAGGGTAGGTGGTATGTAAAGTTTGTCGTTGTAGTAGAGGAAGCCTTCTGCATCAGTATTTAGTTGTGGTGGGGGTGAATCCAAACTTATACCATGCAAAACCTCTTCCTTCAAGGAACGGACAACTCCAATAATGCGTTTGTGAGGTATTATAGGAACGGAAGGGATTTCAATGTAGTTTTCTTCAGTTAGTCGTGATAGTGCATCCGCCTTTTTGTTCTTATCTGCAGGTGTGTAAGTCACTAGGAAGTTAAACCTTAGAAAGAATAGTGACCATCGTACCTGTCGGTGCGAGAGAGTTTTGCTAGTCTGAAGATATTGGAGGTTTTTATGGTCCGTGTATATTATTATTGGTAATTGGGTGCCTTCGAGTAAATGTCGCCAATTCTCCAGAGCCAATTTTATAGCAAGCAGTTCCTTTTCACCCACGGGGTAATTTATCTCGGGACTGCTTAGGGATTTAGAAAAAAAGGCGACTGGATGAAGTGGTGAAGTGTGGGTTGGTCGTTGGGAGAGTATTGCTCCTACTGCCATGTTTGACGCATCTACCTCCAGAATGTATTGGAGGGATGGGTCTGGATTGCGTGATATGGGAGCGGAAGTAAACCTTGTCTTTAACAAGTGAAAAGCTTTATTGGCTTCTTCTGACCATTTGAATGTTTTTTTTATGCTAGTGAGCTGTGTGAGGGGTCTCACAATAGCAGAAAAGTTTTTAATGAACTTCCTGTAGAAATTTGAAAATCCCAGGAATCGCTGTAGCGCCTTGCGTGTGGTTGGTGTAGGCCAATCCTGAATGCAGGATATTTTACTCATGTCCATCTCGATTCCTGTTTTGGATATGATGTAGCCTAGAAAGAGTACCTCGTCTTTATGAAACAAGCATTTCTTCAGTTTCACATAAAGGTTATGTGCAAGCAATCTCGATAGTACAAGTCTTACATGCCTTATGTGTTCAGACAGGGATCGTGAATATATAAGTATATCGTCCAGATATACCACAACACAGACATCTAGTAAGTCTTTAAAAATATCGTTTATAAATCGTTGGAAAACTGCAGGGGCGTTGCATAGCCCGAATGGCATCACAAGATATTCGAACAATCCGTATCTGGTTCTGAATGCAGTCTTCCACTCGTCTCCATCACGGATTCGAATGAGATTGTATGCTCCTTTCAGGTCCAATTTTGAAAAATAGGTAGCTCCACGCACCTGCTCAATGAGCTCAGGGATAAGCGGTAGAGGATAGCGATCTTTTATTGTGATAGCATTCAATTTCCTGTAGTCGATGATAGGTCTGAGACTTGAGTCCTTATTGCGAACAAAAAAGAGTCCTGCTGCTGTGGAAGAAGTGGAAGGTCTAATAAAACCTTTTTCCAAATTCTCATCCAAATAGGTTTTGAGATGGGAAAGTTCATCCTGTGAAAGAGGATAAACATGACCGAACGGCAATTTGCTATTTGGGAGTAGATCAATGCTACAATCATAGTCTCGATGAGGAGGTAATGCTTGAGCATTTTTCTCAAGAAAAACCTCAGAAAGATCCTGATAACATAGTGGTGCAATCTCATCTGTCACCATAGACAGAATCTTCCCGGAAGACGGGAGGTTACACGTATCCTCGCAATAGCAAGAGAGGAAGGCCAAGGACCGTTCCTTCCAATCTATGGTTGGTTGGTGTGTGTGTAACCAGGGAAGTCCCAACACAATGGGAAAGTGGGGTGAAGGTATTAAATCGAAGGTAGTAGTCTCCCTATGAGACTCGTTAATAGTGACTAGAAGTGCTTGTGTCTGATCGGTGATTGGACCAGAGGATAACGGAACACCGGTAATAAGACTTACTGAGACAGGTTTAAGTTTAGAAATAATAGGAATTTTATTTGAAGCAGCAAAACATATATCAATATAATTTCCACAAGATCCTGTGTCAATCATGGCCTTAGTAGTAATCCTGTTCTGGTCCCACTGTAATGTCAAACAAACAAAAATGTAAGGGTTAGTGAATGAAGTTGTCAATCCCCCTAGGAGGACATGTGAACACTCACCCTTCCTTTTGTTGACTAGGGGACAGACATTTATCTTGTGATCCGGGGATGCACAGTACAAGCAGAGATTTTCATATCGTCTTTTGGCTTTTTCCATAGTTGATAGCGGTGGGCGTATGGTTCCTACCTCCATAGGAACGGGGTTAACGGCCGGAATCCGAGAGGAAACGGATAATGGCATTCCCATTTTCTCAGCCTTTCTTTCTCGTAGTCTTCTATCTATGGTAATACTGAGTTGTATTAATGCATCCAGGGTTTTTGGTAGATCCGCTCGGGCGAGTTCATCCTTAACGGCTTCTGATAGGCCAAGCTTAAACTGGGTTTTCAGAGATGCATCATTCCATTCTGAATCAAGGGTCCATCTCTTGAATTCCGCGACAAAGTCTTCTACAGGCCTCCTTCCTTGTTTCAAGGATCTTAATTGAAGATCGGCAGTACTCTGCCTATTGGGATCATCATATAGGCTAGTGAGTTCTGCTAGGAACAAGGCATAGGAGTTGAGAAGCTGGTCGCTTTTCTCAAAAAGAGAGTCTGCCCAGGCTCGAGGATCGCCTGTTAGGTAAGAAATAATAGTACAAACCTTAATGTGATCAGTAAGGTAGGTACGAGGTTTTAGCAAAAAAAGTAACTCACATGCTTTTTTAAATTCGCGAAATTTTTTGCGATCGCCTGTAAATACCAAAGGGGGATTTATCTTGGGTTCAGGGGACTGAGCAGAGGTAAGTTGTGTCAGTCTAATTACCTGCTGCGACAGAGCCTGATTGTCTTCTTTTAATTCAGCAAGTGCGTGTATTAACGCAGTTACTTGCTGTTTTAATTGTGTCACCTGAGTGGTTATTTCTGCTGAATCCATTTGTAGGTTCGTTCAATCTGTAACGCTCCTGCGTTTCATGTATGGTGTGGATTTTCAGCTGCAGAAATATTCCACTTCAGTAGTCATGTAAGAGAGATGCTGAGATACCATTCCCAACCTCAATGACTCATCATGTGTGGAAGGTCTTAATTCAGCTAGTAAATACACACACTCAACAAGCTGGTTCCTAGAGTGACTTTATGTATGTAGTAACACAGTGATGAAGATTTAAGAGACAGGTTGAGTGGAGGTGGTAGGTGACAGACACTTGAAGGTAAGACAGTAGCAGATGGATGCAGGTAGGTTTAGCAATCATGTATGGTAGCAGATGACAGAGTAGCAGGTGGACATACAAGAGTGATCAACCCAGTGCAGGAATAAGTAGCAGTAGTCTTAAGAGCTAGCAATCTAGATATGCAGATGTGATAAATAGTCTTTACTATGCAGAGCTAGATAGTGTAAGCTTAGTATAAGTTTATAGAGGGTTCCCCTGCGGGGTACTTAGCACTAATAGCAATACAGCCGAAGGTTGGTTCAGGAGGAGCGGATGATCCGGAAGCGGGATGCAGGGATCAGCGCAGCGAGGTTCCGTCAGCGAGGTATGCTTGCAAGCACGAAAGCTTCAAGCCAAGTTAGCATCCAGGTAAGGGTGTTTGAACGAACACATGTGAGTGAGAACCGGCGCTTTAAATAGCCATCTAGTCCGGCGCTGAGTGATGACAGCTTCAGTCTTAAAGGTGTATGCGCACCTTTCCAAAAGAGAATGGTGGGGCGCATACACTTGTGAAAAGAGTAATTTAGGGTACCAAAGGTACCGGAACATTACAGGGAGCCAATGGCACCCCTGCTGTGTCTCATCCAATAAAGAGGGAGAGTCCCGGATGGCCAATGGACTCGTGGACATCGCTAGATTGAGATGGGGCTCAGGTAAGTATTAGGGGGTGCTGAGCAGGCTGCTGCACACAGAAGGCTTTTTATCTTCTGACTGTACAACCATTTTAACTGCAGGATGTAGAGAAAAATAATTTACAAATAGTAACATGCAGGGATACCTGCTCTTTTGCTCAAGATACTAATCTACATTTTCTGTGAATGATTCGGTAATTATCTAATCAGATTCTTTGTATCTGTTTGCATTGCAAAGTACCATTGAAATAAACAAATACTCATCAAAGGAGAAACCTTTGTTTTTGGATTTTATAGCTCTGCCATATCCTATATAAAGGCCAAACAAAGAATTAGGCAATTATATTTTCAGTACATTTCTGGGATTGCATTAATTAGATAAAAGCAGCATTAGGGAAAAAAAATCATAATTAATTTCTCAAACTTATAAAAATATCCATTTTCAGATTTGCTACTGTGTATAAAATATCTTCTGCTCTGAATCAAAATGCGGGATGTGTGCGAACAGACTCGGTAAAACCAGCTCATTACTGAAACAAAAAACTGTTGTGGTTGGATAGGGGAAAGAATACGTGGATAATGGGTCATGTTTTTTTTTTTTTTTGTTTTTTGTTTTTTTTCTGATTTTATTTCTTCTATTTCTAACTACTTTTTTATTCAAAGGACCTTCAAATGAACTTGGCTGATCGAGGGGACAAACCAGTTGTAGAGCTTTTCAATCAGCACATTTTGTGTCCTAAAGAGAAAATGGCTTCCATGTACTGTACCAACCATGAGAAACTTAGGCACACTCATAAGGTGTCTACAGTAAGTTCTACATATTTATTTAGTACCCATTCCATTTCTAAAATGTCGTGATAGGCAGCTCTGCAATACTGGGCTAAAATGATAACAACAAACATACTGGGCTTTTAATAAAATATGCACAAGGTCAAGCAAAAACACAGGACCATCAAACAGAGGGGAGAAGCAAGACACAAAATATTATAGTCATTGTGTATATGGCTGGCCCAGAAACTGGTACATCTGAAGGACCCAGCACCCAATCTTAAGAAAATGACCTTAGTTTATGCAGTCCAGTCCTGTGGGGAATGTAAAATGCCTGTATAATGGGGAGGCAAAACAATTTAAATAAAATAAAAGGCCCAGCATTGAAGGTAAAACTGTGCAGGTTAGGACTTACCAGTTGTTGTACAGTTTAAGGAAAGGGAAAGAGGTGTGAAAAAGGCCATCTATATCAGAGTAGAGCAACCATCCTAAATGTAGATAAGGGCATTTGACACCATCTCTTACCCATTTTGCTTCAATGATTAACATCTGTCTAAACTTAATGCCAACATGGGATTCAATTATGTAATTAGAATAGAGTCTGAGCTGCAATATTTAATACTTCCCATCACATTTTTGGACAATCAACATCTTTCATAAACATTGATAGGATCTAGGAATTATTTGTATGGCTATAAATTCTACTATCTGAATTTTTTTATAATCTCCTGCATTCTCCCATCGTGGATTTTTATTACACGTGTAATTATTATTCTTTTGTTTTGCAGTTATTGTTTATATTTTTTAAACGTAATTCTGTCAATGTACAATAATTATGCCTCCTGTGTTTACCTTCCTGTTACCTTACATTTGGGTAGCCTAAGTTTGATTTAATTTTTTTAAATCAGCAAAGGAAAGTTACTTACCATGAATCCATAGTATTCCTTGTGCCTGTGGCTGTTCCTTTAATGGAAATCCCAAGTCCTCTGAACCCCCAGCCTGGCAATCGTAATCTTACAGGGGTAAACAGAATGCCTAATATGCCCCCTCTTTCCACCCCCCTCCTTCATTCATACAAACTGTACTATAGATTCCATGAATTAAAAGCACTCTATGAATAGAAGAGGCAGACATTGCAGTCATCCGCCCATCCTCCATTCATAGTGGGCTTTTCATGGAAGCTATAGTACAACTTCTATGAATGAAGAAGGGAGCAGAAAGGGCAGGCATAGTTGGCACTCTTAATAAGTGCCTGTTACAGGTCCCACTTCTTTTAACCCCCCACGGCACTGGAATATTATGGCTGCTGGGGTGGGGGGGGGGGTACAGAGGACCTTGGATTTCAGTTAAAGTAGCAGTCATCAGCACTAGGAACACTTTGCATTGATAGCAAGTACTGTCCCTTGTGCTGTTTTAAAAGAAAATGTATGACTAAACTTAAAAAAATATAACGTTTAAAAATTGAGTTTTGAGTTAGGGCATTGTGAATTTACTTTGTTCATTGATGTCTCGTGCATTATATTTCTTTGTCCTTCACAGCTCATCAAGCTATTTGAAGAACTGATTGCAAACAAAACTAGACTAAGTGATGTACTGCAAACCGAGAAGCAGATTTACAGCTGCTTAATTGAATGTCACACAGATTGTGACAGGTAAGTGCACTGCATAAATCACTTCTAAAGCTGCATGTAAATTATTGGGGACAGTTTCATGCATTGCAAACAGCTAGAAATAAACAGAATAGAAAATTCTACATGCAATTAAGGATTAGAATACCAGTATGGTTGCATAATTACCATCCTTAACCACTTAAGCCCCGGAAGATTTTACCCCCTTCCTGACCAGGGCCTATTTTGCGATTCGGCACTGCGTGACTTTAACGGACAATTGCGCTGTCGTGCGACGCTGTACCTAAACGAATTTGACGTCCTTTTTTCCCACAAACAGAGCTTTCTTTTGGTGGTATTTGATCACCTGTGCGATTTTTTGATCATGCGCTATAAACAAAAAAAGTGCGTAAATTTTGCAAAGATAACAATATTTTTCACATTTTTTTATATGAAATTCCCCAAAAAAAATGTAAAAATCAAAATGTTTTAACATTTTATGCCAATTTTTTTTACCATATGTTTGGTAAAAAAAAATCGCAAAAAGCGTATTTTGATTGGTTTGCGCAAAAGTTATTGCGTTTACTAACAAAGTGAAAGATTTTTGTCATTTTTGTTGTTTTTTTTTTTTAACGCGTAATGGCGGCGATCTGCGATTTTTTTTTGCGGGACTGCGACATTGGGGCGGAGAGATCGGACCCTTGACTGACATTTTTTACACTTTTTGGGTTACCAGTGACCTTACTACAGTAATCAGTGCTATACATATGCACTGTTACTGTAAAAAAGACACTGGCAGTGAAGGGGTTAACTTTTTTGAGAGGGAGGGGTTAAGTGTGTCCCTAGGGGCGTGTTTCTAACTGTGATTGACTGTGGCTTGATGTGTAAGAACAGTGATCAACGGTCCTACATAGTAGAACCGTATGATCACCATTCTCACACAGGGGAGAATGACATGCGGCTTTGTTTACATTAGCCGCCTGCCTTTCTCCCTCTCTTACGGACGATCGCGTGTGACCGGCGGACATCGGGTCCGCCGGGCACACGTGCGGGAGAGTCCGTGACCGCGCGGGAGCGCGCCTCAGGCGGCGCATGCTCGCTCCCTAGAGCCTCACAGGCTAGCGACGTAGCCCTACATCGCTTTGCCTGTGAGGGGCTGACCGCCGCCGTAAATAGTCGTGCGGCGGTCGGCAAGCGGTTAATATATTGAATACCAGCCTAAAGATTTGTAAATTTACATTTTATGCCAAGGATAAAATAAAGGACATGAATTGTGTGTAGAAAATTACCATCATTTTAGGAAGGGGTTCTTGCAGTAAAAGAGACTAAAGTTTGGAATGCTTTACCAATATTAATGGCTGTATGCTTTTCTTTCAAACTAAAAGCTAATATTCTATTACTAAACCTTAATGTAGCATTTTAATCCGAAAAATAGGCTGCCAGTCCAAGGTGAGGATGTTAGGATGCATTTTTGGCAAAATTAACAAGGTCCCCAAGGTTTTTTTTTATATTTTTTTTTTTGGGGGGGGGGGGGGCGGATGCTTTCCTCCAGACACCCCTCAAGTATAAGTATTTAACCACTTGCCTACTGGGCACTTAAACCCCCTTCCTCCCCAGGCCAATTCTCAGCTTTCAGCGCTGTCGCACTTTGAATGACAATTGTGCGGTCATGCAAAACTGTACCCAAATTACATTTTATCATTTTTTTCAAACAAATAGAGCTTTCTTTTTTTGCAATTTAATCACTACTGGGGTTTTTATTTTTTGCTGAACAAACAAAAAAAGACCAAAAATGTTGGAGAAACAAACAGTTTTTTTAGTTTGTTATAAAATTTTGCAAACAGGACATTTTTCTCCTTCATTAATGTGCGCTAATGAGGCGGCACTAATGGGCCCTGATAGGCTGCACTGGTGGGCACTGATAGGCTACACTGATGGGCACTGATAAGGTGGAACTGATGGGCACTGATAAGGTGGCACTGATGGGTGGCACTAGTAGGTGGCACTAATAGGTAGCACTGATAGGTGGCAATCATAAGCACTGATGGGCACTAATAGGTGGCACTGATTGGCAATGATAGGCACTGGTAGGTGACACTCATAGGCAGTACTGATTGGCACTGATAGGTGGCACGGATGGACATTGATAGTTGGCACTGGTGGGCACTGGTAGGTGGCACTGACCTGCACTGATAGGTGGCGCTGGTGGGCACTGGTAGGTGTCACTGGTGGGCACAGATGCTCCTCCTCTTCGGGACCGATGTCTCTCTGACAGCAGCCGGCGATCGATGTCTCTCTGACAGCGTGAGGAGAAAAGAAAAGCTGATCGCCAGCTGCTTTTTACATCACATGATCAGCTGTCATTATCTGACAGCTGATCACGTGGTAAGGGGCCGGGATCAGTCCCTTACTCTGCATCCGTGATCAGCCAAGTCTCATGGACTCACTGATCACAGAGCGAGCCACGCCTGCTCTGCAGGGAGCATGCAGACAGCTCATGCACGGGAGGACATACATGGACGCCCTCCCGGCAATTAAGATCTGCGCTGTAGCCGTCTTTCTGCTATAGTGCGGATGAGAAGAAGTTAATTGTTACATTGCATTCAATGTAACTCACATACTATACTGATAATACTATATTCTGCTATTGTCCCAAAATACCTTACAATTAGTTTATTGCTTAATCAGTTGTTGCTCAACTGGTACATTTTAACCCTCAGGACTTAAAGCCTTTAGCACCTCCAAGATGGCTCATTAATCCTTTGTTTTCAAGCCATTCATTGTGTCTCTTAAACCGGCCATAAATGGTTTGAATCTTGGCTGTTTCAGCAGGGAACAGCCAAGATTCAATCCATGTATGGGCAGGCTGATTGTACCCAAGTCGGTCCATTGATCAACTTGGGTACAACCAGCATGTCAGATTTCTAGCATGCGATTATTGCCAGTGGTTATAGCCACTAACAATATTAATTATGTTCTTCCGGCAGAGACAGCTCTCTGTGCCCCCTGTTGGAAGCACCCAATAGCTCCGTTGGAGGGATTCCGCCATCAACTCTGACTACCCTGATGGGAAAATCCAGTGATTTTCTTTCCTGCAACCCTCAATGTGATCCGTGCTTATGAAAAACATTAGCAGAGCATTCTCAGAAAATATATTTCACCCTTTCTGTAAATCTATTCCTTCCCAGCAAGTTTGTTTGCAAAGCTGACACGCTGATATGTTGACATATTAATTATGGGTCCACATTCTAGCATTTTCTTATCATTATTAACTTGAATTATAGCAGCATTTGATGTGATCATAATAACGTAAAGCTTAAGTGTAGTACATGTTAGTGTTTCAAAATTCAGCAGTTTTTATCTTTTTTGCTGGATAGGACCAATAGGATATTTGTCTTACTGGTGGCCAACATTGACACTCCCTACTTTTTTGCAATAGAAATACAGGAAGGAGATCCAAACCAAAACCAGATAATAGTCCGAGATCATTTTAATTGCTGGTTAAAAAAAAATCATATAAAAAGAGCCAATGCATTATGGGTCAACACCACTCCCCATTCATCAGGGCAAAGTAAACATAAAACAGTCAAAATTATGAAAAATATGCATGCATATGGGAATATACCACACATCCTAGAACATCACATAATAACAAAATATTTGTAACACAAACTTCAGTTGAGACAAATTAAGTTTATGTTAGAATTTGGTTGTTGGTATTATGTGATGTTCTAGAATTTGTGGTATGATCATATGCATGTATATTTAGACAGCAAATACGTACAAAAATCCTGGCACTGTGGAGCAGGTTTCCAGAGTTCAAAGATGGGGTTGGAAGGACAAATGGTAACCAAAAAATCCACCATCAGCTAAAAAATCATGTCCGGGTTGCAGCCTACCCAAACCCAGATCCTAACTGAGAATTAAATATTGCAACAAAAATTGGGTATGATGGCGCTCCCAGACACAATAACAAAGTCAATATGTGCTGCTCAGTCTCTTGAATCAAATAGGCAAATTTATTAAAAAGGCTTAAAAGATGCTACTAAAATGAAGTAATGCCAGCAGATGTCCAACAGTTCAACAGTCAGGTAATACCTTAAGTAGGGAGAACCCAGGAGCAAGATGGCAACGTCTGTCCAAATGGGGAGCCTTGCTGGTGAGGACCTTCGAGGGCCGTAAGAGGAGCGAGAGAATGAGAAGGGGGAGGGGGGAGCAGGAACCCCAACCCTTGCAATCCGCTCCAGCCGCGAGGAACGATCGGACTGTGCGGCAGCGTCCACTCCTGCTCTCGAACAGCTGCAGTGGCGCCAAGTGATTACGTCACCGGGCGCCCACAGCTGACTCACAAGGACGCGCTCACTGGAACCTGCCCGCCTCGTCGCTCGAGGGTGCTTGAACAAAGGCTGCCTGACTGGTCCGGGGACAGCACACCGTCGTGTGAGCTGTCTACTGGCAAAAAGGACATTGATGGCCACAAATCAAAGGGGATAACATGTTTCAGGCAAAGCCCTTCTTCAGATCTCCTGTGGCTCTAAACAAAGGACAATTTAAGTAAAATTTAAGTGGGTGGCAACGCCTCTTCCTTTTCATTTTTACGCTGCCGCACAGTCCGATCGTTCCTCGCGGCTGAAGCGGATTGCGAGGGTTGGGGTTCCTGCTCCCCCTTCTCATTCTCTCGCTCCTCTTACGGCCCTCGAAGATCCTCACCAGCAAGGCTCCCCATTTGGACAGACGTTGCCATCTTGCTCCTGGGTCCTCCCTACTTAAGGTATTACCTGACTGTTGAACTGTTGGACATCTGCTGGCATTACTTCATTTTAGTAGCATCTTTTAAGCCTTTTTAATAAATTTGCCTATTTGATTCAAGAGACTGAGCAGCACATATTGACTTTGTTATTGTGTCTGGGAGCGCCATCAAACCCAATTTTTGTTGCAATGTATATTTAGACATAATTCTTAATCATTTTGACTATGTTTTATGTTTATTCTGGTATACTTGATGGAGGGGTGATGGAGGTTGTTGTCCACGAGACCTATTGAATGGTATTCTGATACTTTTTAACCAGCAATTAAAATTATCTTGGACTTTTTTTTATCCTGTTTTGGTCTTGCACTCCTTTCTGTATTTCTATGGTTTGAGTTTCTGTCAGCTGCCCATTAAGGGAAGCCTTGCTGTGTGGGAGCCACCTCGCCAAAGCTATTAAGCTTGTTTGAAGTTTTCCTTTGTCTGACTACATGTGCAGCTTCCCAGCACCTCTTTGAGTATGTTGTTCTGGACTCCCTACTTCTGAGGCACTTAAATTTCTTTCTATTGCTAGAGCCAACTTAAAGATATAGTGTATCTGGAAGAAGCATAATGACAGGTGTAATAATACTCAATACAAAAGTATGCTGACAAAGGGCATTTACAGGAGTAAAATACATTTTTCCTGACTATTACAGGTGGCCAATTATTTATTCAAGCATTGTGGAGCATGGGGGTATTAAAACAAGAGAGGTGGACTAAATTATGATAAAACATGATAATAAATTATGTCTATGAGCTGCATTTGACAACACATTAATTGATATTTGTCTTATAAAGCTTTAACAGAACAAGGAAAAAAGTATATCACAACCCACTGTTATATACTGTACATGTGATCCTTGTCCATCATCACTTCTCCTATGCCTTTTATTACTAATAGTCTATCCACATTCATAACTAGGTTTTTTACGTAGACCACCTAATGTTGAGCATCTCCACTTTCAGCAATTCATTTTACTTCAGTCTGTGTTTTGTATGTTCTTAATTGTTGCTTGAGGTGTTCTGTACAGTAAGAGGACGGGGCTAGGAACAGGGTGGATATGCTAAAAAGAACCACCTAGCCTTTAAAGTCATTAAGCTCTGGGTTGTGGCATTCAACTTTTAGTTTCTTTTCTGTCCGTGTAATTTATTTATAACTTTAGCAAATGCAACACAAATATGCAAAGGTGGGTGGGAGCACCCAAAACTCAAAGATGGACTGGAACTGAATTGAAAATTATGGCAGAGATCTTGTAGTATCCAAGGTATAAGAAATCAGAAGCTGACTGCACATTTGGTTCCACCTATGCCTAAAATGTACAATTTGAGTGTACAGACACTTTATTTAACTCAAACTTTGCTTTTGAGAATTGTTTCTCTATCTTATTCTGTTTATTCAATTATGAAAATATTTTTAATAGACTTTAATGCTGTAAACTCTTTATTTTAACAGTGTTAGTTTCAGCTCCAAAATTCTCAATGAGCTTCTGACTATACAGGCACTTAGGAGTCAGCTTGAAGAAACCTTGATGACAACAATTGAACAACTAGTTTCCCTTCAGTCGGAAAACATATTTGTATCTGGTTTTGGAGGTGGGGACACAGAGTGTTTGAACTTTCCTGTGAAGCATGACAACTAATTTCAGAATGTTTGACTGCTTTTTAACTAGAGTGAATTGTGTTGCTTAACTTCAACAAAGCGCATTAGCTAACAAAGTAAATCTGCTGATTAAAATCAAGTACATAACTTATTTCTAACTTAAGCTAACCAATTTAGCATTAGATATCTTTATTTATTTTAGCTTTCCTCATATTACATATAATTTAGACATACATACATTTAGACACCCCATATTTGTGAAATCATTTTTTGACTAATCCCTCCTGTTCCATATATGTATTAGAAATTGATCTAGTAAGCCAGTTTCCAGTTTCTACACGTGTCTGTACTTCTGGTTCTAATAGACCTTTGATTGCCTCTATATGGAGAACAAGACCTATCCTCTAACAATTCTTACTCTTTCCCCTTCTTTTTCTTACACACCCTGTGTCCATATTATGTATGCTGACAGAGCCTTTGCTCTATGCTAGTGCTCCCAAACATCATATCTACTGTAATTTATTTTCTGCACATACTGGCCTTTGTCTTACCCATCACAAATCAATCATGCAAACACTGCCTATGTTCATACATTTACATTTCTCTCTCCTACACGTTACTCACCATCATACTCTTCGGGACTCTCCCATTCATTACCCACTGTTATACCATCTGGTACTTCTCTCTTGCAAATACTGCTCACTATCATTACTTTTTTCAAACTTGTCTAGCATGGCATGTACAGTACTACTTCCTTGCACATACTGCCCCCTGCCATACTTTCCAGCATCCTTTCCTTCACATACTTATTGACATTTCTGTATATAAAACACTTCTTCAACATTGTTTGTGATATCCTTAACCTTGCCCGTTCTGGAATGAGCACAATTTTGCTAGTCAAAATAAAATGTTTTTTTATGCCTGCATTGTGTTTTGTCATATTTAATTGTGTTGTGCATGTCTTAATATATTAAAGGTAAGTGTAATTCTTAAATGACTAAATGGAAATGATAGCCATGTAAGCTGAATAAGTAATCAGCACACCTTCATTCTTTTTTAAAGTAAAGCGGTAGTAAAGTCCACTTTGTGATTTTTACCTACAGGTAAGCATATAATAAGGCTTACCTATAGGTAAAATGAATATCTCATAAAGGTGCACAATATGGGAGATATTCACCCTGGATGCAGCTGGTGACTTCATGCATACCGTGCCGGACCTATAGAGCTTCCTGCTGGAGCCAAGGGAGTGCGCACTGAAGTGACGTCATCGCAGCCACATACAAACACAAAAGCTGTAAATCTCAAGCTATTAATGAAAGGACACTCCTTTCCAAACATTTACCACCATTGCCATCTATCTAGCTATATTACTATTGTTATTATCATTATTATACCGTATCTATATAGCGCCAACAGTTTACGCAGCCCTTTACAATATAAAAGGGACAGTACAATTACAATACAGTTCAATACAGAAGGAATAGGAGGGCCCTGCTCATGAAGCTTACAATCTAAAGGAAGGGGGAGGTGGTTAAAAAGGTGATAGCTGCAGGGGATGATCTGATGGAGGTAACTCAAGAACAGTTCTTAGGTGGAGGTGAGGTAGGCTTCCCTGAATAAATGAGGGAGTTACAGTAATCAAGGTGGGATATAACCAAGGTGTGGATAAGTTGCTTTGTGGTGTCATTAGTCAGGAAGGGGCGAATTCTGGAAATGTTGCAGAGGTTGAGGCGGCAGAATTTATCCAAATATATGATTAGTTAGATGTAATCTTATTTTTAAGCTAAGCATATTAGAAAAACTTCTGTTTAGGAATATGTTTGGAAGAATGTAATACCATATAGGCTGAGAAGAAAGTTGGTAGTAATAAATCATTGATAATTTACCATTGGAATCAGGGAGTCTCATCCAGTCCTGAGAGAATGCTATTTCCAATACTGCATATTATAATAAAAGATGCATGTAAACTTCTTGGAAGTCTGTCTCTGTAAAAGGTGTAACTATTTATCTGGGGGCCCACATGTATTTGAAGACTAATTTGTGGTATACGTAGGGTAAAGGCCAAACATGAAAGGTGTATTTTTGGCAGTTACAACATCTTAAAAGGGTTTATTTTTCCAACCCTTAAATCCTACTTTGTCATTATGTCATCACCACCCATCCAACATTTAAAAAAAAAGAATGTTATAGTTAGCTTTGTAGAGAGTGTCATTATTGAGATTGAGGATTGATATTTGAAAGCAAAACTGCCTGAAGCACCTAGAGATTATCTGGGGTATAGATGTTTATTACTTTATATTTTGATTTGTTGATATGAAAACCTAAGAGATTTGCAATCTTTTGCAAAGTGTTTTGCATCAATATTTATTATTAATATTAGTTGGAAGTTTGTCCATGTTAAGAGGTCTTTGTCAGGTTTGCAAAACATCAAAAAGCTGGTCTTGAGCATTTCTGCATCTTGAAACCCTTCATACATGTTCTTGCTAAATATACAGTATGTTTGTAGAGCAGAGGTTTCAGATAATATTGTTATAAAGAGCTGTTAAGACGTCTGATCCAGGTTTCTTATTTAAAGTGGAGCTTTAGCCACTTTCGGACCACCCACCGTGTATTTGCGTCGCTACTTTGACCCCAGTATTTTTCTACACGGCTGGCGGTCCTCCTTCACATAAAAGTGGTTCCAGTGGCACATTCGATAATTTTTTTGGGTGGCAGGAGAGCTGCTTCCCGGCCTTTTTCCCCGCCTACCAGAGCAGGACCAGGGAAAACTATCCGATTCTTTCTGGTGCTGGATGCGCAAGATGGCCCCCACTCAACTCTATGCCCTTGAAGTGTAGATGTGAGATCTGAGGTCTTTTTGACCCCAGATCTTACATTAAAGAGGAAATGTCCTGCTTATTTCTATTACAAGGGATGTTTACATTCCTTGTAAAAGGAATAAAAGTGATCAAAAAAATTTTTTTAATGGGACAGTGTAAAAAAAAAAAAAAGTAAAATTAGAAAAAAAGTTTTTTAAAGTGCCATGTCATTCAGAAGAAGCAAATGCATATGTAAGTCGCACCCACATATGTAAACGGTGTTCAAACCACACGTGAGGTATTGCCACGATTGTTAGAGCGAGAGCAATAATTCTAGCACAAGACCTCTGTAACTCTAATCTGGTAACCTGTAGAAATTTTTAACGCGTCGCCTATAGAGATTTTTAAATACCAACGTCTGTCTCCATTCCACGAGTGTTCACAATTTTGAAGCATGACATGTTAGGTATCAATTTACTCGGCGTAACATTATGTTTCACATTGTAGAAAAAAATTGGGCTAACTTTACTGTTTTCCTATTTTTTAATTAAAAAATTTTAATTAAAAAATGTGACTTACCGTAAAATCCTTTTCTCTTAAGTTCATTGAAGGACGCAGTTCTCTCTGATTCATATCAGTAGGGTAATACTGCCCCCTACAGGAGTAGGACACTAGGCAGAAAAAAGTTCTGGCTACGCCTATGGACAGTCCCAGAGGGTACACCCTCTCTCTTCCTGCATAGGATGCCAGTTTTGTATCAAAGCAGAATAAGAAAATTAACACCAACCCAACTCAAAATAGAGGGGCGGGTACTGCGTCCGTCAATGAACTTAAGAGAAAATGATTTTACGGTAAGTCAAAAATCCAGTTTTCTCTATCGTTCATTGACGGACGCAGTTCTCTCTGATTCAGATCAGTAGGGACATCCCAAAGCAGTGTCATAAAATGAGGAGTGGGAACAGCAGGAAAATAACAAGTCCCCAAGGCCAAACATAGCCGACCAGGCAACATAGGACTCATCAGCACAAAAGATGAGGCCCACCTGAAAACAACAGTAAACACCCTCAAGGAAAGGCCAAAAGCCCTCCAAACAGCAGCCAGCAAAAAACCTTGCGGCCGAAAAGAGGCATCTGCATATGCCAGCACATCCACCTTATAAAACGTGGTAAAGGTGTGAACAGACTACCAGGTAGCCGACTTGCAACCTGGAGCACAGATGCCCACAAGGCAAAAAGCCCAGGAAGCACTAGGCGCCCAGTAGAACGCGCCGAAGCAGGGAAAGGCAGGACCTGACCCCTAATTGAAGAAACATGCACCACCGTCTGTCCGATCCATCTAGGAATAGACGCAGGCAGTCCCGTTCACGGGCCATCCGTAAGTACAGAGAGTGAGGCTGACTCACGAAAAAACTCAGTAGTGTCCAAGTACACCTGGAGTGCCCGCACTCTAAACAGAGTAAGCAATGCACATTCCTTAGGATGTGAGGGCTCAGGACACAAGATGTGAATACAATGTCCCCATGCAAGTGAACACCAGAAACCACCTTCGGAGGGAAGGGCGGATCCGGCTGAAGTACCACCTGGCCCAATGATCAACATATAGGGAGAACAACAGGACAATGTCGCCAGTGCCGACACCTGCACGCAGAGTGATAGCAACCAAGAAGGCCACCTTCTGTAATAAGGTAGGCGGGGGATACCCTCGAATACTCGCAAACGGAGGGCCTAAAAGAACCGACTGCACCAAATCAAGGTCCCCAGTGGGTGACGGAGGTTGCACTGGAAGCACCCCTGGAAGAAGTCACGCACCAGGGCGCGGGGGGCCAACAGCCTTCGGAAGAAATTTGCTTAAACTGAAACCCGACCCTTGACAGTACTGAAGGCCAGCTTGTGATCAACTCCCCATTGAAGGAAGCCAAGATCCGGGCCACCATGTAAGAGCGAGGGGGAGCCCACGCAATATACGACTGTCTTGTATGATGAACAAAAATCACCCTAGAAGTCACGTCCCACTCTTCAAGCAGGATGCTAATTACCGAAGCAGCCAAACCCCCGTCCTTCAGCACCTGGCATTCAACAGCCAAGTCGGCAAAGTCAGCGACCGCAAAGTTGGACGGGAGATGGGCCCTGGAGACAATAACTCCTCCCTGAGGGGAATTCTCCAAGGAGCATCTGTGGCCAGCCTGACCAGGCCGGCGTACCAAGCTTGGCGAGACCCCTCCGGAGTCACCAGAAAGACCGGAATCCCTTCCGCCTCGATCTTGCGAAAAATTCTTGGCAGCAACTTGGGAGGAGGAAAGGCAATGGGCCTGTCTACTGAGGCAATCCGCCAACCAAGGTTTCCACACCTGAAAAGGGAACAGCAGAAGAGCTGGAACAAGGCGCACTGCCCACAGAAGAATTTACACATCCAAGGCTGCAAGGACACCATTGGTGCCCCCTTGGTGAATGACATAAGCCACGGTCGTAGCGTAGTTGATTGAACGTGCACCGGGCAGCTGCAGGTGCCCGATCCTGTGAACCAGGCAAAGCCCGATTGCTCTCACCCCCAGGACATTGATTGGTAACCTGGATCCTCCAGGGACCATACTCCCGAAGCAGAGAACCTGCCGAGGACTCCCACCCAGACAGACTTGCATCCACAGTGATAAGTGTTCAGGAAAAAGGGGAGGGAGGATTCCAGCTCAAGACTCCCTGGTCAGCCAGCTCAGCCAGATCCGAATGTCTAGAGAGTTTGGATTCTAGTCTCATTCGAGAAGGATCGCCTTCTGGGGGATCCCCAAGAGGAATTGAGCGAAAGGGACCGTCTCGAAAGAGGGCACCATCAGTCCCAGAGCTTACATACAGGTCCAAAGTGACGACCATGTGCGGGACATGAACCACAGTCTGACGTTCCAAGAGTCTTTTCCCCGGAGGGAGAAAACACCCTGACTGAGAGCGAGTCCAAAGTCAGGCCCAGATAGTCCAGTCTCATGGAAGGGACCGCGGATGACTTCTGAACGTTCAGAACCCACCTGAACTCCTCCAGAGTTCTCATGGTGACTTCCAAATCCATTTGTCAGCACCGTAGTAGACTCCACACAGAGAAGCAGATCGGCTAGGAACCCCCGGACCGATTCGCCCTGCTGCCGCAACAGCGCCAGGACCGGAGCCACACCTTTGTGAAGACCCTAATAGCATACAGTAAGCAAGACCCAAGGGCAACGCCACAAACCGATAGAGATCCTTCCCCGCGGTTCGGTGTCCCGAACATAACAGGATGTGAAGGTAGGCAGCTTAAAGTCTATGGAGGCCAGGAATCCCCTTGATGCAATGAAGCCACCGTTGTGCGAACCAATACCAACTTGAATTTTTGATTTGCACAGAACCATCAAAGGACCAGTTGGTCCAGCTTGTTGAACCAGAGCCTGAACTGCCCCACAGAGTGCCAGTAAGCGATCCGGGGACAGCTGTACATTGGAAGGGAAAAAAAACCTTACCGGAAATAAACGGATCGGGACTCAATCTTGCAACTGGACCGCATGACCTCCTGAACCCAGCAGCCTGGGATCCGGGTCAGCCGCAGGTCCTCGACCGGCAAGGACCTCCCCCCCACCCCCTAGATTGGTGAGGAAGCACCTTCAAGCTGAGTAGGCCTAGTCTGCAGGTCTGGAAAAAAAACGATCTCATGTTCTCCAGACCAGGTTCGTTGGAACCACACGCGGAAGTCTAGAAGGACTTCGCCACATCGACCGTCCCCGAGAGACAAATAAACTGTTTGCCAGCCAAAAGGTAAGAACCCTGACTGCGACTAAGGCCCTTACCCTTGTTAGCCTGTGTAAAAAAACAGTCTTCCCCCCGTGAGACCCTTATATAATATCATCCAGGGCAGCTCCAAACAGGCAATCCCCCTAAACAGGGAGATCCATTAAGACCATCGTAGAAGTTTGATCCGAAGACCAACACTACGGTCAAGTAGACGCTGGATAACCACCACCGAAAACGACAAGGTGACCCATACAAGGGAGCCTCGACCAGCGCGGCATCGCAAACAAATTTCAGCCCCTGCGCCAACTGGTCCGACAGCTCCCCCAGGGCAAGAGGGACATGCCCCACATCAATTCACGGCGTTGGAACTCCGCCCATCAGGCAGAGTCTGCGTGGCAAGGGAAAACATAAACACTGTTCCCAGTGCAGACTACGCCAGGGAGAACAGATCACAGGCCACAGCCCGTGCCATCCTATCCCCCAAATCCTTACAGGATGGGGATTCCTCCACTGGAACAATGGTAGTCCCATTCAGCTAGCGACTGTACGTCCATCAAAGGTGGAACAGTCCTCTGTACCAGAGACTCCCCAAAAGGGCAACGTCTAACAGCCGCTTAGACACCCCAGGGGAACGTCTCAGGATGGTCCCCTTCTACATGAGTAGCCAGCAAAAAGAGCAGCTCCAGATGGCATGTGAGCCACCTGCGCCCCAGGCGCAGCCGCCGCTATGACCCCCAAATCGCAGGGTGTCACGCACCGAAACAGCCAGTGCATCCAACAGCGCCTGTCGCGGCGGGGGAGGTAGAAATGTCATCTTCATCATCCGAGGAGACAGGGTGCGAGGTAACAGATCCGGCAGGGAGGCCCCACGTCTACGGTGGCTGAGACACACTCAGACTCCGAGACATCAGATGAGGCAGGGGTAGGCGGAGAAACGTCTCAGCGCACCTACCCTCTTCACCCCGACTCAAATGCTTCCCGAACTGCCGAAAAGGCATCGACGGACAGTGGAGATCCGGGAGGCCCTGCGGCCTCCGTGAGGGGGTCAGGTGGGAACAAATGGCCTGCAGGGTCCACACTGAACCTGAGGGACCCGCCAGCAACTTTTTAAAAAAAATGACATTTTTTTTAAAGCGGCCCCACAACGTTACAGCGACCCCCGGGAGGCGGCCCAGCGAATCGCGGTGATTGGGGCCCACAGGGAGACCCCCCAAACACCCATCCACAACAGAAAACCCCACCAAGGGCCCCCCCTGCAGGATCGGTCGAGGGCCACGGACAGCGCACCCCCCGGACCCCTATGCGGCCTGCACACTAGGCCCCTGCCCCAGGCAGGCCCAAACAGTCCCCCCCGTGGGAGGGGGGGTGGTGGAGAGGAGGAGGGTCACAACAGGACAGAGGGAACCTGCGTCCACCCCAAAGTCCGCCAGGGAAGGGGGGGGAACGTTTACTCACCATACCGGGAACACAGGCAGGCGCCATCTCATGACAGGACCCCACGCCACCGGAGTAGGGGGGCTGTCGGTGAAATAGGAACACTGTGACATCAGCCTAGACCCTGTCGTGTGTGTCCTGGCGAGACGTTTAACTTGCGGGGCCAGTAACCGTCCAGCGGGACCATGTCGTGGCCAACCCAGCGCGGAGCAAAGGCCTGCAAGCGCTCGATGGCCAGACTGGGTTGACCACTGGATATGGGGTTCCAGTCTGTCGCCTAGCCCGGCATAATTGCTAGAAGATTTCACAGGAAAAACGATCCGGAGAAAAAAAGACTAGCTAAAGAAAATCTACATAAAAAAATTACTTCTATGCCAGGACCAAAAATCCCAGCAAGGAACTAGGTCCTTACTCCTGACTAGGCAGATTAAAACTGGCATCCTGTGCAGGAAGAGAGAGGGTGTACCCTCCGGGACTGCCCATAGATGTAGCCAGAACTTTTTTCTGCCTAGTGTCCTACTCCTGCAGGGGGCAGTATTACCCTACTGATATGAATCAGAGAGAACTGGGTCCGTCAATGAACGATAGAGAAATGTATTCTCTAGTGTCTATATATAGAATAATGTATGTGGTTCTAAGTAATTTTCTAGCAAAAAATACTGATTTTAACTCATAAACAACAAGTGTCAGAAAAAGGCCTGGTCCTTAAGTGGTTAACCATAACATCTTGATGAAAAGTAATTTAATCAGTAAGGAACATGTATTCCACATTAATAACTGTGCTACCAAAACTAGTGTGTGCTGTAAATTGCCTCCAGCATTGCCCCTGTTTCTTCCTGCTGGAGGCTGCCATTTTGCTAAAGCCCAGAGCCCCCGAACAGCAGTAAATCATAAAGAGGAACCTTTTGATTTAATGGTTTAAAAAGACAGTTACATTCTTGGAATGCCAGGATTGCTAACTTTCACATTTGCTTGTGTCCCCAATCAAACTGTCAAACCATTGAGTGGCTAGTGTCGTAACTGTGCAGCACTATTGTAGTTGCAGATAAAACCGAATCCGCTTCCTTGGCTGTAAAGGATAGGATGGCATAATTCCATTTTAAAGTTGTCAGGAGATCGGCCTCTACAATTTTGGCTAAAAATAGAGAGCAATTGCCGAATTTTATACAGTATTGGCGCTTATTTTTCATGTTTTTCATAGCTAGGACTTAAATTTCTGACTAAAGTTTATTTATTTCAGGTACTTATATAGTGCTGTCAATTTACGCAGTGCTTTACATATACATTGCACATTTACATCATTCCCTGCCCTCAAGGAGCTTACAATCTAAGGTCCCTAACTCACATTCATACATACATAGTAGGGTCAATTTTTTTTTTTGTATACAGGATCCAATTAGCCTACCAGCATGTCTTTGGAGTGTTGGAGGAAACCAGAGCACCTGGAGGAAACCCACACAGACACAGGGAGAACATGCAAAGTCCAGGCAGGTAGAGTCGTGGTTGGGATTTGAACCAGCAACCCTCTTGCTGCTAGGTGAAAGTGCTAACCACTACACCACTGTGCCGCCCACTTTAGGTCGTAAATGGCCTCGTAATGGCCTATTTGATTTCTAGACCTAAAATGTCCCCTTAAGTCTAGAAAAGAAGGACAGAGTCTTAAGCTGGATACACACTATCCAACTTTTGTTGTCAGATTTCCTTCAGATTTACCTTTTCTATGTAGTGCAAGGGCCTGCCAGATTGCATACAAATTGAAAGTGTTTAGGTTTGACCTCATATTATATGGTTTTGGTAAGTCTAAAGGAAAAAGTCTTTAGAAAATCTTATAGTGTGTATGGCCCATTAATGCACAGTCATGGAAAAAGATTATCAGCTACATCTTCCAAAGAACATTGATGGGGAAGTAAAATTTAACTAAATAGAAAAAACTCCTAAACAGTGGTAAATTTTAAGCAGAATTCGTTTTTGCCTGGCTTCCAGATAATGCAATGTATTGATTAACATTGAGTTTGCTTAGGTAACTTTTTAATAGTATTTTTGCTTTGTCCAAGTAACTGCTTTTGAGTTATGTGGCAAATGGTCATGTCCAATCTGATTTTGTTCAGCTTGTGCTTAATGGAGGATGTTCACTTCCACTAAACATCACTGTATGTTGGGAGGGAGCTTTAATTCCAGAGGATTGAAGAAAATGTGCAAAATTGAAAAAAAAAAAATGTTTTCACTTGCATTAGGTTTTTAATAAAGTTTTCTATGATGCATTGGGGGGGGGGGGGGGGGATTTACTAAAAATAGTGCACACAGAATCTGGTGTAGCTGTGTATAGTAGCCATCAGCTTCTAGGTTTTATTGTCAAAGCTTAATTGAACAAGTTGGAAGCTTTACAGTAATGATACACATTGTATTTATAGCAAGAGCATAAGTAGGAAAGGGAAGGTGTGGGAGAAAAAAAAAAGGGGGGTGGGGGGGTAAATCTTGCATTAGCCATAAATTGGAAGACACTCTTGGAGTGGGTGTGGGAGTCGGGTCCTCTACAGAGGATTGTCAAGAGACATAGTAACTAAGGCCTTTCAGCTCAGGGGACTCAGAGGAGAGAGAAGGAAGAGGGGAGGAAATAGAACAAGATTGAAAGAGGAAAAAGAGAACAGAGGGGACATGTTGGGGACACCCGACTTGATATCCAGGGCCTCAGTGTCTAGGTTATGACTAAGCACTCCTATGTGTGAAAAGCGTCAACTGTGACCTTTCCTGCGCTATTGTCCCATGCCTGAAGAATAAAGGACGTTTTATTGGATTACAATTGTGGTGTGCGCCCAGTTGCCTTCTCATTTGCATGTCACTGCGGTAGCGAGCTGGGGTCAGTATAACGCTCCTGCGTTTTTATTATAGGCTGGATTTGCAGCTGCAAAATCTCCACTCAGTAGTCATGTAGAGATGTGTTGAATACCAGATCCAACTCTCCAGGACTCATCACCGTGGGCCTGTCAGCTTCAACATACAGATATATACACACTCAATGAGATGTTCCTGGAGTGATAGGATGTATATGATAGTATGAAGGTGATGTGCTGAAGGGACAGGTGTGAACAGTGACAAGGATGGTAATCACTTGATAGGTTTTGTATAGGAGAGTTCAAGATGGTATTTAGGAATGCAGATAGGTTAGTATCGAGTATGCTAACAGGTGGTGAGGACAGCAGATGACAAATACAGGATAGACTAACCCAGTGCAAGGATAGATAGTAGTAGACAGGAGAGCTAGCAATCTATGCAGCAGTGCTAATGATAGATGGTAGTAGGCTGAAGAGCTAGCAATCTATGTAACAGTGCAGATGATAGGATAGTATGGATAGGTAGTAACAGTCCTTAATGTGCATAGGTAGATAGTGCAATAAGGTTATGGAGGGTTCCCCTGCGGGGTACTTATCACTTGTAATGTTAGTAGTTTAGAGAGGTCCAGTAGATAAGGAATGATCCGGTAGCGAGATACAGGGATCAGTAGCGAGGTTCCGGTCTGCTCCAGGTAAAGGGAATAGCTGGAGGTTCCGATCGAGAGACAGGCTTGAAAGCATGTGGATAACAAGGCAGGAAAGCAGGGTGAGATAGCCATAAGTAGAAGCAGTATTCCAAGAGTGATCGGGTAGCGAGATACAAGATCAGTGAGTGAAACAAGTCCAGGTAGCGAAATACATGAGCGAGTAACATCAGGTATGGCTGCTTCAGGCATGGCTTGATCGAACCAACCATGCGGTTGAACGAACAATGTGAGTGAGACCGCCGGCGGTTGAAATAGCCGCTCTGCGGCGCTCAGCAGTGACATCATCGTTCTTAAAGGTATATGCGTACCACCTGAAGAGAAAGGGGGGACGCATTACAGAGAAAGTGGTGATTAAGGGTACCGGAGGTACCAGAATCTTACAGTACCCCCCCCCCTTAAGGCCGGCTCCGGAAGGCCTATAGGACAGGTTTCTCTGGGTGTTTCGAGTGAAAGTTCCGTATAAGTCTAGGCGCATGAATATCAGAGGTATCTAGCCAGGTGTCGTCTTGGGGTCCATAGTTCTTCCATCTTATGAGATACTGGAGTCTTCCTCTATGGATGCGAGAATCCAAAATTTCCTTGATCTCATACTCTTCTCCGCCTTCAACTTGTATTGGAGGTGGAGGCAAGATGGTAGGCCTTATTCCTTGGTTAGGAACATGGGGCTTCAGTAGCGACACATGGAAGATGGGATGGATCTTGAGATCTGCTGGTAGGGTGAGCTGTACTGCAGCTTTTCCGATAAGTTTTTTAATTGGGAAGGGTCCCAAAAATAAAGGTCCAAGCTTCTTGCTAGGGATTTTTAATCTTAAGTTCTTTGTCGATAGCCAAACAAGGTCCCCAATAACATACTGAGGAGAAGGTCTTCTACGAAGGTCGTAGTACTTTTTTTGTTGACTGTGAGCGTGTGATATAGTGGTATTGAGTAAACCCAAAGAGTCTTTTATTTGGGTAAGGTAATCCGAGGCTACTGGGTTACTCGATGGCAGGATGCGTGGTGGAAGAAGAGTGGGATGAAACCCATAGTTCAAGCAGAACAGACTTTGCTTCGTAGTACTGTGGGTTGCGTTGTTGTAAGCAAATTCTGCTAGAGGAAGGAGATCCACCCAATCATCCTGCAAGTATGATGTGTAGCAACGTAGATATTGCTCAATGCACTGGTTGACTCTTTCAGTCTGTCCGTTGGTCTGAGGATGGTAGGGAGAAGTAAGCTTTCGCTCAATGCGTAAAATTTGACAAAGTGCTTGCCAAAATTTAGAGATGAATTGTGAACCACGGTCGGACAAAAGAGTTTTTGGAATTCCATGCAACTTAAACACATGTTTCATCAGTAGTTCCGCTGTTTGTTTAGATGAAGGTAGTCTACGGATAGCAATGAAATGTGCCATCTTTGTCAAGTGGTCCACTGACACTAGGATGGCATTAAATCCTTTAGAGGGTGGTAGTTCTACTATGAAATCTAAGGACACAACTTCCCATGGAACCTGGGGTATTGGTAGACTACAAAGTAGTCCAGATGGTTTTGTAGTGTCAATTTTGGACCTTGCACAGATGTCACATGAAGAAACAAATTTTTGTACAGACGTCTTCATATCAGGCCACCAAAACTGCCTGGTGAGCAAATTAAAGGTTTTCGTTATACCCATATGTCCTGCCATGGGCACATCATGCGATAACTCCAAGATCTTGCTGCGCATAGTAGGGGGTATGTAGAGTTTGTCATTGTAATAGAGGAAGCCTTCTGCATCAGTACTTAGTTGTGGTGGAGGTGAATCCATTCTTATACTGTGCAAAATCTCTTCCTTCAAGGAACGGACAACACCAATAATGCGTTCACAGGGTATTATGGGAATGGAAGGGATTTCGGCGCAGTTATCTTCGGTTAATCGTGATAGCGCATCCGCTTTTTTATTTTTGTCTGCAGGCGTGTAGGTCACTAGGAAATGAAATCTTAAAAAGAATAATGACCATCGTACCTGCCGTGAGAGAGAGTCTTGTTAGTCTGGAGGTATTGAAGGTTTTTATGATTGGTATTGGTAACTGGGTACCTTCGAGCAGATGTCGCCAATTCTCCAGTGCCAGTTTTATGGCAAGCAACTCCTTTTCACCCACTGGGTAATTCACCTCTGGGCTGCTTAGTGATTTTGAAAAGAAAGCAACTGGGTGGAGTGATGAAGTGTTTGTTGGTCGTTGGGAGAGAACTGCTCCTACTGCCATATTTGACGCATCTACCTCTAGAATATATTGGAGGGATGGGTCTGGATGGCGTAGTATGGGAGCAGAAGTAAAGCTTGATTTTAACAAGCAGAAAGCTTGATTTGCTTCTTCTGACCATTTGAATGTTTTTTTTATACTTGTCAGTTGTGTGAGAGGTCTCACAATAGCGGAAAAGTTCTTGATGAACTTCCTATAGAAGTTCGAGAATCCAAGGAATCGCTGTAGGGCCTTACGAGTTGTTGGTATAGGCCAGTCTAGAATACAGGATACCTTACTCATATCCATCTTAATTCCAGTTTTGGATATGAAGTATCCTAGAAATAATATTTCTTCTTTATGAAATAGACATTTTTTTAATTTCACATATAGTCTGTGTGAGAGCACTCTGGACAACACAAGTCTTACATGCTTTATGTGTTCAGGCATAGATCGAGAATAAATAAGTATATCGTCTAGGTATACTACAACACAGACATCAAGTAAGTCTCTAAAGATGTCGTTTATGAATCTTTGGAAAGCTGCGGGAGCATTACATAGCCCGAATGGCATCACAAGGTATTCGAATAGTCCGTATCTGGTTCTGAATGCTGTTTTCCACTCATCCCCGTCACGGATTCGGATTAGGTTGTATGCCCCTTTCAGGTCTAATTTGGTGAAATAAGTAGCCCCACGCACCTGTTCAATAAGTTCAGGGATGAGCGGCAAAGGATAGCAATCCTTTATCGTAATCGTGTTTAATTGCCTATAATCGATAATAGGCCTGAGACTGGAATCCTTATTGCGGACAAAGAAAAGTCCTGCAGCAGTGGAAGAAGTAGAGGGTCTAATGAACCCTTTTGTCAAATTCTCATCCAAGTATTCCTTGAGATGAGAAAGTTCATCCCGTGAAAGGGGATAAACATGACCGAAAGGCAATTTGCTGTTAGGGAGTAGATCGATAGTGCAATCGTAATCCCTATGGGGAGGCAACACTTGAGCATTTTTCTCAAGGAACACTTCGGACAGATCCTGATAGCATAGTGGTGCAATTTCATCTGACACCACAGACAGAATCTTCCCATAAGATGGGAGGTTACACGTATTCTCACAATAGTAAAAAGGGAAAACCAAAGTCTGTTTTTTCCAATCTATGATTGGTTGGTGTGTGTGTAACCAGGGAAGTCCCAAAATAATAGGAAAATGGGGTGAGGATAGTATGTCAAAGGTGATGGTCTCCACATGTGATTCGTTGGTAGTGGCAAGGAGTGCCTGTGTCTGGTTGGTGATTGGACCAGAAGACAGTGGAATACCATTAATGAAACTAACAGAAACAGGCTTAGATTTTGAAATAATAGGTATTTTATTTAAGGTAACAAAGCGTGTATCAATATAGTTTCCACAAGATCCAGTGTCGACCATAGCATTGGTGGTGATCCTAGTTTGGTCCCACTGTAATATTAAATGAACAAAAAGATAGGGGTTAGAAAAGGAAGTCGTTAATCCTCCCAGCAAGACATGTGAACACTCACCCTCTTTTTTGCGGACAAGGGGACAGGTGCTTATCAAATGATCCGAGGATGCGCAGTACATGCAGAGATTTCTGGATGTTCTTCTAGCTCGTTCAGTAGTCGTTAAAGGTGGGCGTATGGTTCCTACATCCATGGGAGTAGGGTCAACGGCCGAAATCTGAGAAGGACTAGACAATGGCATTCCCATCTTTTCAGCCCTTCTTTCTCGCAGTCGTCTGTCGATGTTGATACTAAGTTGTATCAAGGCCTCCAAGGTGCCAGGTAAATCCGCTCGGGCGAGCTCGTCTTTAACAGCTTCCGATAACCCAAGTCTGAATTGAGTTCGCAAAGATGTGTCATTCCACCCTGAATCAAGGGTCCATCTTTTAAACTCAGATACAAAGTCTTCTACAGGTCTCCTTCCTTGTTTTAAGGCCCTCAACTGAATATCAGCAGTACTCTGCCTATTGGGGTCATCGTATAAACTAGCGAGTTCCGCTAGGAATAAGGAATAGGTGTTGAGAATCTGATCATTATTCTCAAAGAGAGAGTCTGCCCAGGCCCGTGGATCAGCCGTCAAGTATGAAATAACGGTACAGACGTTTATTTGATCAGTGGGGTATGTACGAGGTTTTAACAAAAAAAGCAATTGACATGCGTTTTTGAATTCACAAAATTTTTTCCGATCACCTGTAAACACTAGAGGAGGGTTTATTTTAGGTTCAGGAGGCTGAACAGCAGTAAGCCGTGAGAGCTGGGTTACCTGCTGTGTCAGAGTCTGATTCTTTTCTTGTACGTCAGTCAGAGCAAGTATTAACGCTTTTACTTGTTGTGTTAATTGTGTCACTTGAGTGGGTAATTCTGCTGAATCCATTTTTAAGGTTCGTTCAATCTGTAACGCTCCTGCATTTTTATTATAGGCTGGATTTGCAGCTGCAAAATATCCACTCAGTAGTCATGTAGAGATGTGTTGAATACCAGATCCAACTCTCCAGGACTCATCACCGTGGGCCTGTCAGCTTCAACATACAGATATATACACACTCAATGAGATGTTCCTGGAGTGATAGGTTGTATATGATAGTATGAAGGTGATGTGCTGAAGGGACAGGTGTGAACAGTGACAAGGATGGTAATCACTTGATAGGTTTTGTATAGGAGAGTTCAAGATGGTATTTAGGAATGCAGATAGGATAGTATCGAGTATGCTAACAGGTGGTGAGGACAGCAGATGACAAATACAGGATAGACTAACCCAGTGCAAGGATAGATAGTAGTAGACAGGAGAGCTAGCAATCTATGCAGCAGTGCTGATGATAGATGGTAGTAGGCTGAAGAGCTAGCAATCTATGTAACAGTGCAGATGATAGGATAGTATGGATAGGTAGTAACAGTCCTTAATGTGCATAGGTAGATAGTGCAATAAGGTTATGGAGGGTTCCCCTGCGGGGTACTTATCACTTGTAATGTTAGTAGTTTAGAGAGGTCCAGTAGATAAGGAATGATCCGGTAGCGAGATACAGGGATCAGTAGCGAGGTTCCGGTCTGCTCCAGGTAAAGGGAATAGCTGGAGGTTCCGATCGAGAGACAGGCTTGAAAGCATGTGATTAACAAGGCAGGAAAGCAGGGTGAGATAGCCATAAGTAGAAGCAGTATTCCAAGAGTGATCGGGTAGCGAGATACAAGATCAGTGAGTGAAACAAGTCCAGGTAGCGAGATACATGAGCGAGTAACATCAGGTATGGCTGCTTCAGGCATGGCTTGATCGAACCAACCATGCGGTTGAACGAATAATGTGAGTGAGACCGCCGGCGGTTGAAATAGCCGCTCTGCGGCGCTCAGCAGTGACATCATCGTTCTTAAAGGTATATGCGTACCACCTGAAGAGAAAGGTGGGACGCATTACAGAGAAAGTGGTGATTAAGGGTACCGGAGGTACCAGAATCTTACAGTCAGTACCTGTGAGTAATCCTTTACATACCACACCTGAGCGGTATCCCTCTCCCTAGTTTGGCCTCAATGCTATAGCAATGAATAGCTGTCAGGGGACTTGGCGTAATGGGCGTATTGTATTCACAGGGCCAGATTTTTAAGAATTTTGTATATGAGTCAAGGTGAATGCTCATTAATAAAGAAGGCATCTGTGCGAAGGTGGACTTCCACAAAGGGCATAAACTGTTTCCAAGTTTTTGCGATATTTTGTTTCGCCGCTAGTAGAACATATGTAGCCTATTTGAATGGGGATCTCGTAAGGCCTGGGGGTTTCAAATGCAATAGAATGTACCAAGGGTCCCTGGGAAAGGGGCAGGTTAGCAAGGTTTGTTAAAATTTTAGGACCTTTCTCCAAAATCTGGAAAGCAGTTAAGGAACAGCCCCAAAAACAGGTGCTGAAATAGATGTATTAAATGGATCGGGACCACATACCATCTAGAGATGGATTTAAATGCCGATTTTAGTAAAAGGGTTTTGGTAGAACAGGAGCCTATCATAGACCACATTTGTATCTAACCTTCCCTATCTCTAGTGCCTTTAAGGTCATGTACCCACCTATGGACATAGGTGTAGCCTCTGGGGCTTTTAAGATCATTCAGCTGCGAACAGAGATTTGAGATAAGTCTGGAGGAAAGAGGCGTGAGGTGGCATATATGTTCAAACAAGTGGAGTTGAGTCAGAAGACCTTTTTTTAGTACAGTAATTATGGTAGTCAACCAGTGTTTAAATTGTAGGAACCAAAAATGTTCAGTGGGTGGGGGTGCTATTTGTCCTTAATGTTCCTCCAGGTGTATATAGGGCAATCGGTGATGAAAGAGTAGAGGTAATGGAAATTGTGGGAACTACACTAGTGAAATGAAGTAGAAGACTCTAAAACCAGGGGAAATGTTGGGTTGTCCAGGAGAGGAAGAAGAGGCAGGTGAGGTGATATTCAGTTGCTGAAATATTTAATAGAGACGCAGAGCGTGCGACCCATTAAGGGGCTTATAGATGTAGATCTGGATTTTGGAGGGAGCTATGGGAGTGAACGAAGGGAAGTTTGAGAACAGAGAGATGCTTCCAAGTCAACCCATAAGGAGGCATGTTTCGCAGTGTAAAGGAAGGTTAGTGGGGCAATCTGTGCATCCAAGAAATATTACGTAAAATTTGGAATGCCCTTGTTTCTTATGTATAAACATAGTATGTCTTGAGATTCATGGCCTTTCGCCTGCCCATTTGAATCGCAGGACATGGTTTTAACTACCTATGGACTGCCCGACGCAGATATACTGCGGCAGGGCGGCCCTCCTGTGCAAAATGTACCTGTACATGATTTCATGCACAAGGTCTGGGGCATGCATGCCGCCGGCAGCCTGTTTCCACTGTGATTGGACACAACGGGAGCCAATTAGTGGGTCTGGCAGACGCGATGTCCGCCAGGACCCACCGATCATTCACAGAAGAGGCAGTATGGTGGTCTACCTTTGTAAACAAGTCAGACTGCTGTTTTGTCAGAGAGGAAGATGGAGATCCTGTGTTTCTGCTGAGCAGAAACGTGGATCTCTGTCTTCCTCCAGTTAAGCCACCCCCCATACAGTTAGAAAGCCCTCCACAGGAGCACACGTAACCCTTTGATCGCCCCTGATGTTAACCCATTCCCTCCTAGTGTCATTAGTACAGTGAGAGTGCATTTTTTTTTAGCACTGGTCACTGTATTAGTGTCACTGGTTCCCAAAAAAGTGTCAGGTGTCCAATTTGTCACAGTCTCACTAAAAATCGCTGATCACCGCCATTACTAGTAATAAAAATAAAATACTTTTTCCAAAAAATATCACATAGTTTGTAGACGCTATAACTTTTGCGCAAACCAATCAATATACGTTTATTCTGATTTTTTTTTACCAAAAATATGTAGCAGAATACATATTGGCCTAAACTGATGAATAAATAAGAATTATTACTTTTTTTTATTGGGTATGTTTTATAGCATAAAGTAAAAAATGTTTTTTTTTTTTTCAAAATTGGCGGTCTTTTTTTGTTTATAGCGCAAAAAATAAAAACGGCAGATACCCCCAATAGAAATATCTATTTGTGGGGAAAAAAAGGACATAAATTTTATTTGGGTGCAGCGTTGCACGTCCACGCAATTGTCAGTTAAAATAAAGCAGTGCCGTATCCCAAAAATTGGCCTGGTCATGAAGGAGGGTAAACCTTCCAGGGCTTAAGTGGTTAAAAGATATGAACGCATAGAAGGGGATGGGATTTGGGAGAGCACAAAATAAGTAAAGAGGCTTTGGTAAAATTTAAATTTTTACAGCGTTGATCCTCCCTAGCCAAGAGATGTGAAGATGAGACCAGGATGAAAATAGGGATTTCATGGAATTGAAAATGGGTATATAGTTAGCCTCAAAGAATGTGTTGTATGTGCAAGTGAGACAGAGATGCCCAAATAATTCAGGTAGGGGGTCGGTCAAATGAAACTATAGTTCTGTTTTAAAGAGGTGGCCACTGCATCGGAAAGGGAAATGTTGAGAGTGCAGGATTTTTCCTCATTTATTACTAAGCCGATTAATTGAAAAATTGTTTGAGTATGACCACAGTTTGCAAAAACTCACCAGAAAAAAACTGACTTTAAATGATTTTTGGCCCAGTTCTATTCCTTTCATGCCTGGGTTGGTTCTGATTAAATGTGCCAGGGGCTCCAAGTCTAAAATAAAAAGAATCAGGGACAGGGGGCACCCTTGGCGTGTGCCCTGTGGATTGAAAAAGGAGTGGATTGATGAGAGAGGTTATAGACTATGGCTGAAGGGCTATGGTATAAGGTTTTCAGCCAAGATACAAAGTGGATTCGGAATCCCCATTTGTTCAGGGCATAGTATAGGTAATCCCGGGAGGGGGGAATCAAAGGCTTTGTAAATGTCGAGCCCCAGAACCATGCCAGGGATCCAATTCTTGTGCACCAGGTGGATTAGATGTATTACTTTCCAATTATTATCAGATGACTGCCTATAGCGGACAAAGCTTACCTGATCCTTATGATTGAGATCATGAAGGAACGTGTTAATCCTGATAGCAAGGATTTTGATTCCAACATTCAGGAGCGAGATGGGACAGAAGTTATATGGGTCCAGGGAATCTTTGCCAGGTTTTGGGAGCATTACTATATGGGCTGTAGTTGACTATGTGTGCAAGTCAGGGCTAGTGTGTAGGTGAGTAAACATGTTAGTCAGGTAGGTGCTAGGAAATCAGAACATTTTTTGGTAATATAATGCCAAGAAGCCTTTAGGACCAGGAGTTTTTTGATATTTATAGAGATTTCATCGCCTTGAGCACTTCTAGGGTAGTGATATCTGATTCTATTGCATTTGACATTTCTTTGCGAAGTGGGAAAGTTTATTGTTCTGAAAAGGGTGTCTGCCAAGACTTTTCTATAGGTTCCGAGGGCTTATATAAGGTAGACAAAACAGAAGTGAATCTATTCAATATAGTGGAGGGGTTTGCTATGATTGTGTTAGGCAGAATTTGATAAGTTGCATAAAATGTATGCCTAGACCATCTGTTTTTGGTCTCATTGTTTAGGAGGAGGGTTAGTTTGACTTTAGTCTTCTCTATCTGCTCACAGAAGAGGATTGGGATTCTAATTGAGCAAGGGGAAATGACAGACTGGTCATTTTGGAGTCCCTTTTATTCCCTACACAGGATGCGAGTTGAATGAGTTGTCCCCTAAGTGTGGCCTTGTGGGCTTCCCATAAAGTTGTCGGAGAGTCCACATTTTCAGTTGTTTAAGCATCAGGTGAAGTGTTGTGGGGACAAGGTTAAGGGCTTGCATGCTAGTAAAAGCAGTGAGTGGTCCAACAATGGCGTAGAACATTTTTTAAGGTTGAAGATACCTGGACAAAAATATACTCTATGCATGTATGACAGTTATGAGGAGCCGAGTAATAGGTAAAATCTCGGACTCTCAGGTTAAATTCCCTCCAGGCGTCCACCAGATTCTACTCAGTCAAAAGGTTATGAGGTGGAGGTGGATCTGTCCAACTTTCTGCTCAATATCATAAATATCATATTGCTGTCTCCCACTATGATCAAAATCCCCTTCTAATGAGAAGAAATGACTCACAGTAGGTGGGAGAAGAAATTAGTTTGATAAACGCTGGGGATGTAATAATTCACGAAAGTGACTTCTACATCAAAAATCGTCCCCTGCAATGCAAGTGACATCCAGTAGAGTCAGCACCTTTAAGGGAACAGAAGAAAGGGGTGTTTTTATGAAATGCAATCATTATGCCTTTTTTTTTCTCTGTAAAGTGCCTGATACACCTAGGGGTAATATTTGTGACAATATTTAGGGTGAGATGAGGTGGGGAATCTAGTTTTTTGAAAACTGCGTACATTTGTTTGAAGGGAACCATAATAGTTAAAGGCACATTTACATTTCCTGGCGGGAGTTGAAGCCCTGAACATTGTGTGACACCACAATAAATTTAGAGGAGACTATCACGGAGGGCGAAAAGATATACGATACAGAGACAAGGCATATGGCCGTTATGCAGGGAGGACTCTGGTCTGGGTGCCCCGACGCAAATGAAGAATAGGGAAAAGCGAGAGTTGGAAAAGGATGAGAGAAAATAGAGTATAACATAACCAGTATCAACTGCAGAGAAGCTGAGTAATGCATTGCCTAGGCAGGCAACAGCCGTGTGTAGAAACACAATCGTAGTGGGGGTTACCTGGGTCAACTGGATATGCAGATGCTTTCATAGAGTGTGAGAAGGGAGAGAAATGATGTGCATGAAAAATCTTGTTTGTGTCCAACAGCGACCAGACAAGATGCTATTGTAAACAGGAAAAAAAAGGAGTTTTGCCATACCAAAAGTCATTGGGAGAACACCGCCTAATCCCAGGGGGTCTCAGATTAGGGAACGGGGATGAAGGAAACATTAAAAGCAGGATGGTCTGGGGGCGTGGCCTGGCGCAGCATGTGAGAGGACGTGTGTGAGAGGAGCTCCGCCGGACCGATCTCCTTTACCGCTAATCCTGCAGCCCTCCGGGCACGATAATCCTCCCTTCACCTCCCGCACACCCGCGGCACTGACCTCCACATGTCTCCGCCGAAGAAAGGCTCGGAAGCGGCGGCAAAACTAGCTGCATTCCGGAGGCTGGAGAAGGAGGCCCCGATCCAAGATGGCGCCGGCCCGTCGCTCGTGGTGGAGGAGCCGGAGAGCCCTGCTACATCCAAGGTATTGGAAGCGATTGCCACCTGCCAGACCATGCTGACAACTAAAATCGAGGAGGTGAAGGTAGATATATCACTGATGCGTCAGGATATGCAGAAGCTAAGGGACAGAGTTGGTGAGGCTGAACACAGAATCAGCGAGGTGGAAGACTCCCTCCCCCCATTGCAAAGCTCCTCAGACAGGCTGCAGCAACAAGTACACCTTATCCTTCAAAAACAAGATGACATGGAGAATAGGCTGCGCCGCTGTAACTTGCGGTTCATTGGCCTCCCGGAGGGCTCTGAAGGTGCAGACCCCTCATCTTATTTGGAACAATTGCTCACTCAAACATATGGCAGAGAATCCTTTTCACCCACTTTTGTTGTGGAACGTGCACATCGCCTCTCAGGGCGTCCCCCCCCTCAGGGTGCACCCCCCCGCACATTCATCGCTAAATTCCTGAACTATCGGGACAGAGATGCCATATTGCGCCTGGCCAGAGTTAAGGGGAACATTCCATTTGGAAATCACAAAATAGCGATTTTCCCCGACTTCTCTGCTGAGGTCCAGAGGCGCCGCAAGAGCTTTTTGGAGGTCAAACGCAGGCTGCGTATCAAGAATATCAAATACTCTATGTTGTACCCGGCCCGTCTTAGAGTGGAGGGTGAGGACCGAGCCCACTTCTTTGAGGATCCGGAAGCCGCCATCTCCTGGCTAGAAGGACTGGAAGCTAGAGCCTGACCACCTTGCCCTGGCGACTTCATGACACTTTCTCCCTGATTGCCTATGCCTTATGCTGCTGCAGAGGTGGGGGGGGTTTTGTAGATCCTGCGGAACTCAAGACTTTGCGCCCCCCTTCCCCCCCCCCCTCATTTCCCTGAACCACTGCTCCTGTGTTTGACCGGCGGAGCGCCCTAGCTCCACAGATGGAACTGATTTTTCTGTTCTCTTCCTATGGATTTCCACCTGCCCATAGGTTTTGCTACCCAGCGATACACCTGTTGGTTTTCGCCCCCTACACCCGCTCAGGCGTGTGTTTGTGCCCAACTCCCCTGTTGCCCCCTGCGACTTCTGCTGGACCTGGGCCCCCGGGCCCCCTTGCTTGTCCTAGTTGTATTTTGCTGTATTTTTGCTGACTATCCTGGGGGTCCCTGGCCTCCTGATCTTGCTCTTTACCAGTCGCATGTGGGCCTGTTCTGGTTGAGGCACTTGTTTGGGAACATGCCCGCACAAGTTGGGGTTGGTGCAGGGCAGGGAGGGGGGATTGGGGTATTACCATTGTTTACAGTTTATAATTGGTACAATCTCTATACTGTTTCTGTTCTATGCACATTGACCTCAAGTAATAACTGCCTGCTCTTTTGCTGCCGTTTATTAATGCTAGTGTATGACCGTGGAATTGTTAGTTCTGTGGCCTTATTGCCTGAGATCCTGGGAGCCTCCGCTCCACGCTCCGTATTACCCCTGCCATGGCCGCATTGAAATTGTTGACGTGGAATGTCAGGGGTATGCACGATAAGATTAAACGGACGGCTGTCTTTAATGTTTTACGCCGTGTCCGGGCTGACATTATAGTACTGGTGGAGACACATTTGGAGGGCTGCGTACAGCAGTCTCTCAAACGGCCTTGGGTTGGCTGGGTGCAGCACTCTGCATATAGCTCGCACTCCAGGGGTGTGGCGCTTCTGGTGGCCAAATCGGTACATTTCCAGCTCCTAGGATCTCAGGTTGACCCAATGGGTAGATATGTCTTCCTTAAAACGTCAGTCTATGGGGAATTGATGCTGCTGATGGCTTTCTATGTGCCCCCCCCTTACTCTGCTGTGGTTATAATGGAGGGATTGGCGTTTATGGCACAATGCCCGGGGGCCCCGGTGATCTGGCTGGGCGACTTTAACAATGTGATGGACTCGGGTCTGGATAGATCCGGTGGCGCCTCCCAGGCGCCGCCGGGGTCGTCCCCGACCAGGTTCTCCCGATTGTTGGAGAGCTTTGGTTTGGCCGACTCTTGGCGCAGCAAGTACCCCGCTCAGCGTGCGTACTCCTGTTTCTCGGCTGCTCACCATTCTATGTCACGCATTGATCTGATATTGATGTCTCGAACCCTGCTCCCCAGGTTACTGGCGGCAGGCTTCGCCCCACGGACTCTGTCTGATCACTGCCCTTATTGGATACTGTTGTCCTTGCCCTGCAATAGACCTCCCCCGGCCTGGCGCCTGAATCCCGCCTGGCTCCCCTTGGTGTCTGATGGGAACGACATTGAGGGGACCTGGACACAATTCTTTTCTGATAATGAGGGCACTGCCTCCCCGGCTGCAGTGTGGGAGGCATTTAAACTGTTCGCCAGATCCACTATGATTTCCAAAATCAAAGCTGTTAGAGCGCGGGCTGCTGAGGAGATCTCCAGGGCAACGGCGAATCTGTTTGAAGCTGAACAGGCCTTTATGGCGGACCCGACTCCGACGCATGAATCCCAGTATAAATTGACCTCTAAAGTCCTTTCCCAACTTGAATATGAGAAGGCGAAATCTAAGATGTTTTTTCAGAAGCAGAATCTGTTTGCACATGGAGAGCGGGCGGGGAAACTCCTCGCATATTTAGTTCATTGTGAGGATAGGCCCCCGGTAGTTATTACTTTAAAGGATGACCTGGGTAATGAGATCACCGATCCTGCTGCGGTGACACAGTGTTTCCGATCATTTTTTAGTACACTTTACACCTCTAGGGCCCCCGCTGACTGCACTGACATGCATGACTTTCTGGACTCTATTGCCTTTCCCACATTGACACCCGACCAGTTGGCGACCCTCGAGGCACCCATTTCTGTGGAGGAGATTGCAGCAGCCGTGTCCGAGTTCCCTAGATCTAAGGCCCCCGGCCTGGGCGGCCTCCCGATTGAATTCTTCTCCCAATATTCGGAACTCCTTTCTCCTAAATTATTGGCTTTGTTTCAATCTCTGTTCAAGGATGCAGCCCTGCCCCCTTCTATGCGGGAGGCGCTAATTGTGCTCATCCCCAAGCCGGGCAAGGACTTGCACGCCCCAGAGTCTTACCGTCCCATCTCTTTGCTCCCAGTAGACACTAAAATCCTTGCGAAAATTTTATCCCTCTGTCTTAACAAGGTGATCCTTTCACTCATACACTCGGACCAGGCCGGGTTCATGCCTGGGAGGAACACCTCATTTAACCTTCGCCGGTTATTCATGAATCTCCAGGCACAACACGACGGAATGGGCGGCAGGGTGGTGGTCTCCTTGGACACGGCTAAGGCATTCGACTCGGTAGAGTGGCCATTTCTATGGACCTGCCTGGACCGATACGGCTTTGGACCTAATTTTATTAAGTGGGTCAAACTTCTATATAGCGCCCCGGTAGCTAGGGTCCTGGCCAACGGCTGGCAGTCGACCGCCTTCCCTTTATCCCGTGGCACTCGACAGGGGTGCCCCCTCTCCCCCCTGCTGTATGCCCTGGCCGCGGAACCCCTGGCGATGGCCATTAGAGCACATCCCGGGATTCGTGGCCTACGTAAGGGACCGCTGGAGGAGAAAATCAGCATGTATGCTGATGACACTTTGTTATATTTGGAAGACTCTCGAGAATCCCTGCTCACAGCCCTTTCTTTAATTGAACGGTACGGACGATTCTCCGGTTTTCAGATAAACTGGGATAAGTCACAAATTCTCCCGCTTGACGAGAGCCCGCAGGCGATCGCCCCCGCAAACCCGGCCCTGCAGTGTGTATCCCGCATTAAATACTTAGGGATCCAGGTGACAGCTAGCTCAGCAGATTATGTCCCAGATAACGTTCAACCCTTGTTCCCTCTGCTTAAGGCCAAAATTCAAGTATGGTCCAAATTACCTCTGGGAGTGATGGGTAGGGTCAATTTAATTAAAATGGTTCTCCTTCCCAAAATTCTCTATGTTGTATGGCATTCTCCTATATATCTGCCACTCAGGCTGTTTAAGCAGATGGAATCACTCCTCAAGACCTTTGTTTGGGGTGCTAACCGGCACAAGATCTCCTGGCGCAAACTCAAAAATCCTACAAATCTAGGGGGGTTGGCCCTGCCGGATTTTAATCTGTACTATCTGGCAGCTCAGTTGTCCCAGTTCTTTCACATTGATAAAACGGATAGAGAACGCTTCTTGACCCTGCTCTGCCCTGGGTGGGCTCATCCCCTCGGGGACCCCCTCCTAGTTATCCTTAGGGGCGTCAGGGGCTCGCCGGAGCCCCTGTGCCCCAGATCTCTCCTATATCACTATTGTCGGATCTGGGAGGTGGTAGCGTCCAGGCTTCGGTGCCCTCCGTTCCACACACTCACCCCTCTGTGGCATAATAGTACATTGCGTGAGTTCCTCTCCATCCCTGACCTGTCGATATGGAGTGGGAGGGGTATTCTCCTCCTTAGCCATATCTCCACGACCACTGGTCTGCGGTCTTACGAGACCCTGCGAGACCAGTTTGCGCTCCAGGGCCCCATGCACTACAGATACTTACAGCTCTCCCATGCCTATAGATCTCAATTCCCTGACGGTCCTCCTGAGATAGAATCGGTCACCACCCTTGAGATTGTTAAAAGTACAGAACCCAGTCACCTCATTTCCATGTTCTACTCTGAGCTCCACACACCTTCCTCGACCACTTTAGCTTTTGCACTTAAGACCCGCTGGGAGCGCAATGTGGGGGCTATGGAGGATGAGGAATGGGAGGATGCCCTGGAGACGTGCCGCAGAGTGTCGCCAAAACTGTCGGATCGCCTAACCCAGACCTTTATAATACACCAGGCTTATCTCACCCCACTTAGACTGTCCAAATATCACCCTGACTTGGTCCCCTCTTGTCCTATGTGCGCAGACCATGATGCTTCCTTCTTTCACCTATTGTGGAGCTGTCCCCAATTACAGACTCTATGGCAACAGGTAGTCACATTTCTGCACGACAAAATGGGGTCTCCTCTACAACTCTCCCCTAAGGAGTGTCTCCTGGGGGTCTATCCGGATGGAGAGATGCCCAAATCCACTGTCATATTTCTTCAGGAAACTTTGTTTATAGCGCATAAATTGATAGCCAGGCGGTGGATGAGACCTACTCCTCCTACTCTAGGATTGTGGATTAAGGAAATTAATAGTGTCATCCCATTTCATAAACTTTTATATAAACATAGGGGGTGCCCTCAGAAGTTCAACAAGATTTGGGACAAGTGGGTGCAGTGCCCTGATACGGCTCAGTAGTGCAGTGGGTAACTACTTTATGCTGACCGCCCCAATTGACCTAATATTGTCTGCTTGAGTGTTGGGCCGGAAGAAAGTAACTGACTACTGCCTTATTTTTACTATGTCTGTTCTGTTTCTAAGTGTTAATCACTGTGTATATTTGTATTTTTTTGTACTTCTGTGTGTTATGAATCTGATCGAAGTTTCAATGCACGGTTTATTTTTGTATTGTACCAAAAGTTTCAATAAACCTCACTGTTTTAAAAAAAAAAAAAAAAGCAGGATGGTCTGGCTGAGTCAGGTGAAATGGCAGCAGCTGCTTGTAAGCAAACGTTATTAGGGTAAAGGGTATAAACAGTGCACTATGGCAATCTGCTGAGTGGTGCAATGTCTCTAATGACTAAATGTGGCAAGGTGAAACATAAAAAACCCAAGCATAGGAATTGGAACCACGCATTAGTCCCAGCTACACACAGTAGAGAGTTAGTGGAAGACATCACAGAGTCAGGTTTCATCTTAGGGCCTGCAAAAACGTGTGAAATCCGCCGTGGGTGACCACGGCACCACTGGTTTAAATTTAACTGCAATGTATGGATTGAGGAACAACTGATAGCAGATTCATGTTCAGGTAGAGATTTTTTGAATAAAAAAGAGGGAGTCAGAGGGGCGTCCCATGTCAGATAACCAAGGAGGTTGCAGACTGAACGGTTTAATGTTAGGCATAGAAAACTTAAGTATAAATGGGTAACATAATGCATTACATGCTAAAAATTGGTATCTATAGTAAAATAGGGGAGACCACCACCCTCCCAGGGAGGCTCATAGGACGGGGTCATGTTTTGGGAAGACTACCCACTGAAAAAAAAGTTAGTGGAGAATGATGTATGGTCGGGCATTGTGTTAAAGTAGAACTATAGGCAAAAAATCTATGTCTTTATGGACCTTGTTTGTGCACTGGTGCACAGTCATTGTGGAACAGCAAGGGGCTCATAGGAAGGGGTCATGCTTTGGGATGACTACCCATGGAAGAAAATTAGTGGAGAATGATGTATGGTTGGGCATCGTGTTAGAGTTGAGCTATAGGCAAAAAATCCATGTCTTTATGGACCTTGTTTGTGCACTGGTGCGCAGTCATGTTGGAACAGCAAGGGACCATCCACAAACTGTTCCCACATAGTTGGGAGCAGAACATTGTCCATAATGTCTTGGTACTCTATACTGATGCCTTAAGAGTTCCCTTCACTGGAACTAAGGGGCCAAGCCCAACCCCTGAAAAACAACCCCACACCACAATCCCCCCTACACCAAATGATTTGGCTAGTTCACAAAGCAAAGTCAAACACATGGATGAGTGACTTTGGGGTGAAGGAACTTGACTGGCCTGCACAGAGTCCTTCCCTCAACCTGGTTGGAACACCTTTGGGATGAATTAGAGTGGAGACTGCGAGCCAGGCCTTCTCGTCCAAAATCAGTGCCTGACCTCACAAATGCGCTTCTGGAAGAAGGGTCAAACCTTCCCATAGACACACTCCTAAACCTTGTGGACAGCCTTCCCAGAAGAGTTGAAGCTGTTATAGCTGCAAAGGGCCAATTCAATATTGAACCCTACAGGCTAAGACTGGAGTGAAAGTAAAGTTCATGTGCGTGTAAAGGCAGGCGTCCCAATATTTTTGACAATATAGTGTATGTATATACTGTGTATATATATATATATATATATGTATATACACAGTATCTCACAAAAGTGAGTACACCCCTCATATTTTTGTAAATATTTTATTATATCTTTTCATGTGACAACACTGGAGAAATGACAATTTGCTGCAATGTAAAGTGTGAGTGTTGCTGTCCCCTCAAAATACAACCATTAATGTCCAAACCACTGGCAACAAAAGTGAGTACACCCCTTGGTGACAATGTCCAAATTGGGCTCAAAGTGTCAATATTTTGTGTGGCCACCATTATTTTCCAGTGCTGCCTTAACCCTCTTGGGCATGGAGTTCACCAGAGCTTCACAGGTTGCCACTGGAGTCCTCTTCCACTCCCCCATGACGACATCATGGAGCTGCTGGATGTTAGAGACCTTGTCCTCCTCCACCTTCCATTTGAGGATGCCTCAGATGCTCAATAGGGTTTAGGTCTGGAGACATGCTTGGCCAGTCCATCACCTTTACACTCAGCTTCTTTAGCAAGGCAGTGATCGTCTTGGAGGTATGTTTGGGGTCGTTATCATGTTGGAATATTGCCCTGCAGCCCAGTCTCCAAAGGGAGGAGATCATGCTCTGCTTTAGTATGTCACAGTATATGAACTGCAGCTCCCCAGTATCGGCAGCCCCAGACCATGACACTCCCACTACCATGCTTGACTGTAGGCAAGACAAACCTGTCTTTGTACTCCTCACCTGGTTGCTGCTACACACGCTTGACACCATCTGAACCAAATAAGTTTATCTTTTTCTCACCAGACCACAGGATATGGCTCAAGTAATCCATGTCCTTAGTCTGCTTGTCTTCAGCAAACTGTTTGCGGGCTTTCTTGGGCATCATCTTTAGAAGAGGCTTCCTTCTGGGACGACAGCCATGCAGACCAATTTGATGCAGTGTACGGCGTATGGTCTGAGCACTGACAGGCTGACCCCCCTCCCCTTCAACTTCTGCAGCAATGCTGGCAGCACTCATACGTCTATCTCTCAAAGACAACCTCTGGATATGATGCTGAGCATGTGCACTCAACTTCTTTGATCGACCATGCCATGGTGAGGCCTGTTCTGAGTGGAACCTGTCCTGTTAAACCACTGTATAGTCTTGGCCACCGTGCTGCAGCTCAGTTTCAGGGTCTGGGCAATCTTCTTATAGCCCTGGCCATCTTTATGTAGAGTGCAGCGCAATCCTGATGGTAAAGCAATCAAAAGTCCCAAAGAATTCAGGTGTCAGTATAAACAAACAGATGAACTGTCCCCAGTGGTTAGTGGTCCTAGAACGAATTCATGCAATTCAGTGTCCACACGGGTGCTCATGCGATCCCACCACCTATCATCCACTGCCGCTCACCTTATCTTTGAGACCCTACAAGGTCAAACAGCATGTGACATCAAACGGGTAAGTTAGTACACCATCACTCCTCCTCTCCTTAATTAGCATAAATATTAACCTCCGATCCTCAGAGAAAACTGCATTCATCACACAGATCTTCTGACCAATATATCCGTGGTGTATGCAAAAAGAATAGACGATCTAATGTTCTCTGTATAAATCTGTACTTTACTTTATTACATAATAATTGCACTCACGTTTAGAGGATGGAATTCACACATTAATGCAGAGCTTGCAAGCGAGCATGCATCACAATAGCCAGACCGGGAGGAGTTCAAAGATGGCCGCGGGTCACATGACGTCCCCCGTACGCGTTACGAACCCCACTGAAGAAGTCCCGTCTACTCTGGACGTAACGTTCATTGGAGAAGAACAGGCTAAATTCCAGCACAGCTAGAAAACTCACCACTTGGGCTCTGGAAGGTTTTACCCCTTCATGACCAGACCATTTATCGTTCATTGACATACGCAGCTCTGTATCTTCTTAGATCAATGGGTTATGCTCCCCCCATCAGGAATAGGACACTAGGTAGGAAAAAGCTTTACCACGCCTATACTGGTTGTCCCTGCAGGCATAACCCCACACACTCTGCTACAGCTTTCAGTTTGTTTCTGCCTAGTTTAGGAGTAGGACCTAGTTCCCTGCTGGGACTTCGGTCTTAGCTATATAAAAGGGAACATTTTTGTTGTTTGTAATTTTTATTTACTAGAGTTCCTGGAGAACTACAAGCAACAGCCGGCTGAGGTTTTGGACTGGATAATCTAGATCCATAAGGTCTCCCAGCCTGGCCAGCGAGCGTGAACGGGTTATAGTTCAGCGTTAGGCCTCGCCACAACAGAGCCCTGATGGATGTGGACGAGCCCGCGAGTGGAACATCTAACTGGGATGTGATGACCTGGAACGCCCTGAGTCGCAACGTACCCCCTGGCTGGCAGCACTCCCACCCCGGGTGGGAGGTGGTCTGCTCCGAGTGGCGCCCACCTGGTACCGTGGTATGGTGAATAATGCTGTCCCCCCCACTCCTCTGGTGGTCTCAGGGCAGACGTGGGCCCCCTCCTGGGAATGGTCGGACCCTCGGGAGATCCCTTGGTTCCCGTAGCCTCTCGGACATACCAGGCCTCCCCCCGGTTATTCCCCTCCCTAACCTTGAGGGTTCCAACCTTGGTAATATTATGGCCACTGCGTTCCTGCGGGGGGGGGGGGGTGACTGTCCTGGTGGGGTCTTTTGGTAAGGACCTTCCAATGCTTCTTGTCTGGGAACCCCCCTCGGGGGTCCGGGAGACTGCAGGACTTGCCGTGGTTCCGGTGGGGGAATCCCCGGCTTATACAGATCCTGTGGATAGATGCGTGGAGTCTCTGTCTCGCCATCTACATGTGTTGGCGGGTTTTATACTTAAACCAATTTTTGTGAGCATTCTGGTGTCTCAGACGGTCACTGAATGAATAAAGTTACTTAAGGGGAACTTAGAATCTGAACAGATTCCTCCAGCGCTGATTGAGCTCCTGGACCAGATGGCTCAAGCCCTTGTGTGATGTGTCCTTGGATGCGGCCCCCCTAGTGGCCAGGGTGTCTGCAGTGAGGATTGCCATTAGACACATGGTGTGGTTACAAAGCTGGTCGGCAGACCAGGCTTCAAAGAAGGCCTTGACGGACCTTGCCTTTACGGGAGAGAGGTTGTTTGGACCTTCTCTGGATGAACTGATCAAAGGGCTTACGGGTGGGAAGAGTACTTTTCTCCCTCAATCCTCTAAGGGCAAGGTGCCATGTCATAAGCGGGGGGCCTTCCTTCACTGCTCATAGGCGGCTTTTTCGTACCTCCGGGTCGCAAGAAAAAGGAAAGTCCTCTGGGGATTCCAAGGAGCCATGGTCAGGAAAATCCAAAACCGGCCAGTCCGGTTCTGAAGACAAATCCTCGTCTGCATGAAGGGGCGCCCTCACCTGCTTCTGGGGTGGGGGGACATCTTTGCTTCTTCCCGGAACCATGGACTTCAATGCTTCAGGACAAATGGGTTCACAAACTGATCCGATCAGGGTACAAGATCAAATTCCATTCTCAGTAAAAGATCTGCTTGCACAGAGAGTGATTGTGCCAGTTCCCTCTCAGGAACGCTTTCAAGGGTTTTATTCAAACCTGTTTACTGTCCTCTCTGCGGATTTGCATGCGGGCCTTGGGTCTGATGGTATCAACCTTCGAGGCGGTTCTATTTGCTCAGTTTCACACGAGACCTTTACAAAGGGAGATTCTTGTCAAAAGGAACAAGGGTCCGAAGGTGGCTCCTTGGGGTCGGTATCAGCTGATTTATCCCTTTCCCCTGCTAAAACTCTTTTCGAGGATTCTTCGCAAGATAGAGGTGGAAGGGATTCCGGTCAGTCTGGTGGCCCCAGACTGGACTTGCCGGTCTTGGTACGCAGACCTGGTAAGGTTGGTCGCTGATGCTCCTTGGAGACTTCCCCTCAGGGAGGATCTGCTGTCTCTAGGGCCGATCTTCCATCCTGCTTCACAGTTGCTGGCTTTAACGGCGAGGCTGTTGAAAGCCAGGTGTTGAGAGATAGGGGTATTTCTGACTCTGTGATTCCTACACTTTTGAAGACCAGGAAGTCGACTTCCAGGAAGATCTATCATCATACGCGGAAATCGTACATATTATGGTGTGAATCGCTGGAGGTGCACCCTCGCTTGTTCTTAGTAGCTAGGGTTTTGGCTTTTCTGCAAAAAGGGGTTAAACAGCGGTTGGATTTGGGCACTATCAAAGGCCAAGTGTCGGCTTTGGCTATATATTTCCAACGCCCGTTAGCTACGAATGCCTTGATTCGCACTTCCATTCAGGGAGTACGCCATATGGCTCCCCCGAGACGCTCCCCGCTACTTCTGTGGGATTTGAGTTTGGTATTATCTGTTCTTCAAAAACCTCCTTTTGAGAACATTAGGGAGATTTCTCTGCTTTCCTTGTCTCAGAAAGTTGCCTTTTTGGTGGCTATCACTTCTGCCTGCAGAGTGTCTGAATTGGCACTGTCCTGCCACTCACCTTATTTGGTGGTCCACAGAGATAAGGTGGTACTCTGACCTAATCAGTCTTTTCTTCCTAAGATGGTTTCTGATTTTCAATTGAATGAAGACATTGTGCTGCCTTCACTCTGTCCCAAGCCAAGCATCCCAAGGAAATTGCCTTGCATTCTTTGAATGTGGTTCAGGCGATCAGGGTTTTTCTGGCGGCTACTGAGTCTTTCAGAAAATCAGATGCTGTTTTTGTCCTTCCCGAGGGACCTCGTAAAGGATTGGCTGCATCTGCTGCGACCATATCCAGATGGATCAGGCAGACGGTTGTTCAGGCTTATTCATTGAGGAGTCAGGTTCCTCCTTTCCTTGTGAAGGCACATTCTACTAGGGCGCTGAGTGCCTCTTGGGCTTTTCTACATTCTACATCAGGCCTCAGGCCTCAATGATGCAAGATTGCAAGGTGGCAATTTGGTCGTCTGTGCATACGTTTACAAAATTCTACAAAGTAGATGTGTTGGCATCCTCAGATGCCTCTTTTGGCCGCAAGGTTTTGCAGGCTGCTGTTTAAAAGAGAACTTTTTTGCTTGTTCTCTTTGGGGGTGTATGTTTTTTCTAGGTGAGCTCCAGTTGTTCCTGGTTGAGCTCCATGTTAGCTGATTTTAGCCTTTGGGGAATTACGTTCTTCTTTGCGTTGTTTTTCCCACCCCTCATGCATATTCGATTTTGGGACGTCCCATTGGTCTAAGAAGATATGGAGCTGGGCTATCAATGGACGATAGAGAAAACTGGATTTTTGTACTTACTGTAAAATCCTTTTCTCTGAAGTCCATTAACAGAAGCAGCACCCGCCCCTCTACTTTCGAGTCAAATGGGTTTTTTGTCCTCTAAACACTGCTTGCAACGAGCGTGTGGGGTTATGCCTGCAGGGACAGCCCCGACGTCTGCCGCCAGAGGAGTGGGGGGACAGCATTACTCACCATACCACGGTACCAGGTGGGCGCCACTCCGAACAGACCCCCTCCCACCCGGGGTGGGGGTGCTGCCAGCCAGGGTATACGTTGTGACTCAGGGCGTTCCAGGTCGCCACGTCCCAGCGAGATGTTCCACTCGCGGGCTCGTCCCCATCAACCTAGTGCTGGACTATAACCTGCTCATGCTCGCTGGCCAGGCTAGGATACATTAAGGATCTAGATTATCCAATCCGAAACCTCACCCAGCTGTTGCTTGTAGTTCTCCAGGAACTCTAACTAGTAAATAAAAATTACAAATAACCAACATTTTCCCTTTTATATAGCTAAGACCGAAGTCCCAGCAGGGAACTAGGTCCTACTCCTAAACTAGGCAGAAACAAACTGGAAGCTGTAGCAGAGTGTGTGGGGTTATGCCTGCAGGGACAGCCGCTATAGGCGTCGTAAAGCTTTTTCCTGCCTAGTGTCCTGTTCCGGGAGCGCGCCGCTGGTGGCGTGCGCTCGCCCCCCACAGGTGGCTGAGCGAGTGACGTACTCCTACGTCGCTTTGCCCAGCAGCGGCTGCCTACCGCAGTATATCTGCGGTGGGCGGTCGTTATGTGGTTAAGGTGCCCATCTAATAGTTTTTTGAAACTATTGATGCTCCCTGCTGATACTACTGCTTGTGGAAGAGAATTCCACATCCTTACTGCTCTGGCAGTAAAGAACCCTTTATAGTTCATAGTTATGCTATGCGGGTGAGAACATTTAACACATTTAGAGTAGGTCTTATCCCAACTTGATTGCAAAAGTGGAAATACATTTTAAGGGAGCTCCTTCTCCAACAAACAAATCCTCAGCTACAAAGACTTGTTAACTTTTGTCATTTCTTTTTTTTCAAATTCTTTATTTGTAAGTGCAAAATATAAAGATACAACATTCAAGCAAATGTAAATGAACAATAGAGTCAGGTATATGGCTCCATCAGACACATAGAATTATACCAACTAAGGTACAGTTGCGAATAGGAAGTACAGTCCCATGAATTGGCAAAAAAACACAGAAGTAAGCTTGACGTAACTTTTGTCATTTCTACCAGACACAGTATAACAGAGAACAAAAGGGTGGCGGTGGTACATCTTCCACCATGCTTCCCCAACAAGAAATGTTGTGTCAACATACCTTAGAAGTTAGATGGAAACTACTATCCTAGTAGACCCCTAATTTGAACTTGAGGTAAGGGACAAGTTGCTCAGAATTTTTAGTGCAATGAGGGAAGATCTTATTTCATATTGCTAATCTCGCTGTTCATGGCACAGAGCTCTGCAGGAATGGCATGGGTATGCTGTTCCTCCAGAGTGCATGTGCCGGTGGTATCACATGCGGCTTCACAAGTAAATATCTCCTAAACTTTGCTTGTTTTGGTGATATTTACTGTACCTACAGGTAAGCCATTTTAAAGGCTTACCTATAGGTAAAAATTAACCAAGGGAGTTATTAATATAACATGGGATTGAGAAGAAAAAGTGATTGTGATAGGTTGGCAGAGGTTACAGCATATTACCGCTCGCTGACTGGTTACTGGAGGTTACAGCACTTTATTTCTGCTTGTTTATTGGTTACTAGAGGTTACTGCACATCATTACTGCTCCCCACAGATTTCGAGCAGTTAAATTGCACTTGCGGTGCACAGTATATTTGCCTTTAGTAAATCAGCCTCCCTGTCCATCTAGTTCAACCAATAAAAAGGGGAAAACAAAACAAACATTTTTTTTTTTACAATCCTATATAGACAATTCCATACCTACAGGTGATCCAGAGGAAGGCAAAAAAAACCAGCAAAGCGTGATCCAACTTGTTCCAGCAGAGGAAAAAATTCCTTCCTGATCCCCCAAGAGGCAACCAGATATTCCCTGGAGCAACTTTACCTATAAATGTTAGTATTCAGTTATGTTATATACATATAGGAAAGAACCCGGGACTCTTGCTAGTACTCTTACCTCCCTGTAAGTCCAGCATTCCAGTGTTGCAAGATACCCCTGCACGCCTGCTTACCTGTAATACTAATAGCTTAGTGCTTCTATGTACGTGTAATATTCTGGGTTTCCTGATCACCAGCCAGCCAACTTTGTAAATGCAGAGTCTTTTTATTTTTTAAAATGGGCAAAAAATATATTTCTTCAGCATACGAAACAAAAGTAGTCCATACTGGCTCGCCGCCAGTAAAGCTTTTCCCTTACCAGGGTTTTATCGTCTCGACCTGGTTCAAGGGATCCAAAGAAAAGGACACCACATATTAGCTATGTCTCAGTAACTAACAACACCCAGCTCTTGTCTCACAAGCATGTCGTGTTCTTCACCACACCTCAATGACACCTGCTGGCTGCTTCCTGCTCTTTTGAGCCTTGTCCAGCAGACAAAATAACCCTTTCAGGACAACAGTAGCCGTAATCATGGTTAGAGGCTCTTTTCCACCCAAAATCTCTCCAAGCTTCTGAATTCTAGGTCCCATTGAGGACCTAATATTCCTGGGGAAGCTTCAAATTAGCTTTCCCTTTTTTTCTGCTGATGTGGTTACCAACTCTTAATCATATATAGGGGTAATTTATCACCTGTACTCAGGAAAGAGGTGCCCTCTCTGAGCCTGTGGCCCGTGGGAATGGTGTCTTCCCATTCTTCCTCCAGTTGAGTATGTAGGGGATGTCTAGGGAAGTCTTACAGAGGACTGACTGTCCTTTGTACTGGGATCTTGATGTCCATCTTGGGGAAGCCAGGGTCTGAATAGACAAGTTCTCCTGAGATTTGGTCAGCCATTTTAGACCCAGGGAGACTATATATAAACATACTGCCACTTATGAGTTTGGTATACTCATTGACTTGCTGCTGAACTGTAAAATTGTAGAATTGACATAAGAGGTGGAGGGGTGTGTGAGGCTCAATCTGAAAGTGAGTTTGAGAGATAATATCATGAAAAACAGTACAAATACCCCCCAAACTACTCCTTTTTGGAAATTAGACAGTCCAAGCTATTTAGTAAGAGGCTTGGTAAGTTTTACGAAGTTGTAATTTTTCTGTCTCAGTTTTTTGGAAAACAAAGTTGTCATTTTAACAAGCTATTTCTCACACACAACATAAGAATACATACAATTACACCCCAAAACAAATTCTGCAATGGCTCCCGAATTCAGGGTTACCACATGTGTGAGAATTTTTCACAGCCTAGATGCATAGAAGGGTCTGAAATCCAAGGCCCACCTTCAGGCATTCTAGACCGTAAACTATGCATAAATTACACATCTAATTTCCTGACTACCTATCACAATTTTGGAGGCCCTGGAGCCCCAGGACAGCAGAAACACCTACAAAATGACCCGGCGAATCAACACCCCAAGGTATTTTAAGGAGGCATGGGAAGTCTTTTAAAGATTTTGGAAAATGCGTAAAAATATTTTTTTACACAAAAGTTGTCAATTTAATAAGATATTTCTCACACATAGAATTACACCCCAAAACATATTCTGCTACTCCTCCTGAGTGAGGGGATACCACATTTGTGAGACTTTTCCACAGCCAAGCTACGCAGAGGGGCTCAACATCCAAGAAGAACCTTAACCACTTCCAGTCCAGGCCAATTCTGACATTCCTCTGCTACATGTTTTTGCTAGAAAACTACTTAGAAACCCCAAATATTATATATCATTTTTAAGCAGAGGTTCTATGGGATAAATTGGTCGGTGTTGCATATGTTTATGGCACATGTATTTGCACAGGTTTTTCAAATGCAAATTGTTTGGAAAAAATATGCTTCAATGAATTTTAATGCACAAAAACACAATTTAATACCCCATTTTTTGGTAGAATATAAAAGATGATGTTACTCGAGTACAAAGATGAGGCTCTTTATCTTCTCATATGGTAAAGCTGCCCATTCTTCCTGGCAAGAAGCCTCCAGTTCCTGTGAATTCTTGAGCTGTCTTGCATGAATGGCACATTTGAGATCTCCCCAGAGTGGCTCAATGATATTGGGGTCAGGAGACTGAGATGGTCACTCCAGAACCTTCACTTTATTCTGCTGTAGCCAATGACAGGTGGACTTGGCCTTGTGTTTAGGATCATTGTCATGTTGGAATGTCCAAGTACATCCCATGCGCAGCTTCCGGGCTGATGAATGGAAATTTTCCTCCAGTATTTTTTGATAACATACTGCATTCATCTTCCCATCAATTCTGACCAAATTTCCTGTGCCTTTGTAGCTCACACATCCCCAAAACACCAGCAATCCACCTCCATGTTTCACAGTAGGAATGGTGTACCTTTACTTTGTGGCAGAAGGTTTGAGGCTTGTCTCTGTGCTGTTTGGCGTATTGTAAGGGGGATACTTTGTGGCATTTGCATAGTAATGGCTTTCTTCTGGCGACTTGACCATGCAGCCCATCTTTCTTCAAGTACCTCCTTATTGTGCATCTTGAAACAGCCACACCAAATGTTTTCAGAGAGTCCTGTATTTCACCTGATGTGATTTGTGGGTTTTTCTTTGCATCCCAAAAAATGTTCCTGGCAGTTATGGCTGAAATTTTAGTTGGTCTTCCTAACCGTGGTTTGGTTTCACCATAACCCCTCATTTTCCACTTCTTGGTTAGAGTTTGAACACTGCAGATTGGCATTCTCAATTCCTTGGATATCTTTTTATATCCCTTTCTTTTATATCCCTTTCTTTTTATATCCCTTTCAGTTCAACTACCTTTTCTCACAGATCCCACAGACAATTATTTTGCTTTCCCTATGACTCAGAATCCAGAAACATCAGTGCAGCACTGGATGAAAGATGCAATGGTCTGTCAGGAGTCCAGAAACTCATTGACCTTTTATACACACACACGAATTACAAGCAAACAGATCCCAGGTGAGGATGGTTACCTTTAATAGCCATTCAAACCCCTTTGTGTCAACTTGTGTGCATGTTATCAGGCCAAAATCACCAGGGTGTGTAAACTTTTGATCAGGGTCATTTGGGGAGTTTCTGTTGTCATTATGATATAAAAAGAGTAAACACAGTTGATTGATAATAAATAGATTCAGCCAAACAATAACCATGAGTGAAAGAAAAGTTTTTCTGTTATCATTCATATTCTCTGAAAAATGGCCAAGAAATCATAAATTCTGCCAGGTGTGTAAACTTATGAGCACAACTGTAAAAAGTAGTAGACGTAGAGACTCAACACGCCTTAGTAATAAAAAAGGATACATTAAAAGATTTACTGGAGGAAGAGACAAGACAGAGTAGCCAAAGATAGATATAAATGGGGAAACAAACCAGGGAATTATGTAGCAAGAATATAAAAAAATAAAGGTATTCCACATATATTATCGCAGAAAAACACAGAAGAATTCATGAAAATACACATGAGATAGCCAGAACTGTATATATGGTCTGGGATAGGATACATAGACAATACAAATGGGAATATAGTTGATATCACTGATATCATTAGAGGGCACAAATTATTTTCCACCACTGAATGAGGCACAATTTTGTAAACTGATAAAAAATACACAGTTAAAAGATATTATACAAGGAGGAAAGATAAACCCATATCACAAATTAAAAGCCAAAGGGGAAATTATGTCACTGAATGAATGGAAGTATTCTCAGCTAAAGCATTTTGTGAAATCTCCACCGCAACCTATCAGATCTGCAAAGGAATTACATCTAGTTGAAAAATTACGTAGACCACAAACAAAAGCAAAGTACTGTGTATCTCAGATATATAAAATGCTAACTGGGATGACTCCATTTATAGAAACATGGGAAAAAGAGATAGGAACATGTTTAAAAGAACAACAGGCGACTTAAATATTGAGAGCTGTACATGACTTTGCAGCAGACATAAATACCATTAAAATGAACTATAAATGTCTTGTAAGATGGTAATAACGCCCGTAAAAGCACAAAATTTCCAACCAGATAAATCCCCACTTTGTTGGAGATGAAGTATTATGAATGGCCCGATGACCCACATATGGTAGGAGTGTCCCAAAATTAAAGAATATTGGCAGAAAGTACAACATGATATTGGGGAAATTACAGGGGTTAGATATTACTGATGATCCGTGGGTATGTCTATTTCACCAAACGAATAAAAAAAAGAAACAACATAAAAGTACAATAGTACCAAATTTAGTAAATGCAGCAAAGGAGGCAATCACAAAAAAAATGGCTAGACCCAGAAAGCCCTACACTTAGAGATTGGTTCAAAAGAATTAAATACATACACAATATGGAATATCTAAGTAGCAAAGAAGAGGACCAGACAGAGAACTTCTCAAATAAAAGAGAAAAATTGACAAAATTTTAAAAAACTAGAAAATCCGCAGAAATTTGGGTGGACCAGAGGAGGGGGAGAGAACATGAGGTAGAAAAAGAAAGGAGGTTGCACAATAAGGAAAAAGAGAGATGTGAGTAAGTAAGGAGGGAAGGGAGGGGGTGGGGTTTAAAGGGGACAGGTTCTGTGTTTATTTGGTTTAAATCTTTTACTCTTTGGAATGTTTTTGTATTTATACATTTATATTAAAAACCAAATAAAGTTTACTTTCAATAGTTTTTTTATTGAGTTTAGAGCATATAATTGAACAATGCAATAATGAAGTGAATGTAGGTATAATCATTAAACAAAAAAAGCAAAAATAAACAGAAACGCGATATGGAACATGAACAGGTATCGCATAAGTGTGGTCAAAAGCATACGTTGTAACATTAACAATATTGCATAACGGTCAATCAGAATACTGCCTTAGTGAAGCAATTACGAACAAACAGCAAACAAACAAATAGTCAACCTCATGTGGTAGGAGTATAATACCGGCTATGGGTCCATATGTGCCAATCCTTATGGAACTTGGCTCCCCGTGAAACTGAATAGGCGTAGGCTTTTTCTAGAGAATACTGGAGGTTGACCAGCTTTACCACCTCCAGATGAGATGGTGCCACTGGTTGTTTCCAGTGTCTTGCAATGGATGTTCTAGCTGCAGTAAGACCATGACAATATACCGTTCTCATGTCGTGTGGGATGTTGTCCAGCCCCAAGGAAAGAAGGGCCATTTGCCGGGCTAGGTTTGAGGAGGATCCCAGTGATGTCGGATAGAACTTCAAATACCCTTCTCCAGGAGCTTGTCAGTCCCAAGCAGGACCAGAAAACATGCAGTGTGCTGGGTTGGTCACAGTTGCGCCAGCATAGTGGGCTATGGGTAGGGTATATTATAGATAGCCGGTAAGGCGTAAGATACCATCTAGTAATGATCTTTTGCGTCTGCTCCCAGTGATTGACGCATTGGGAAGTACTGTGGGAGGCCCGGATAGCTAATTGCCACCGCGAATCAGAGAAGGTCAGTTGAAGTTCCTCCTCTCATTTGATCATGTGTGGAGTCTTCACAAATTTAGTTTTGCAACCAAACATATTATAAAACAGAGAAATACCCTTAATCGAGGTCTTAGGGTCTGTAAAAAATTTCCATATTGATTCAGGGATGGAAAGGGTGGGCGGGGGAAATTTGCGTAGGAAGCTGGATATACCATTATATGCGTATGCAGCTCGTGCGGGCAAGGCAAAACCAAATAAAGTTTAAAAAAAAAAAATATGTCTACCAAGAAACTACAGACCAGTCAGCTTAATATCAATAGTATGTAAGGTATTTGAATAAATGGTAAAGGACTCTACACAGAACTTTGGCCATGATAAAAATATCATAGGTGACTGTTGGAGTTAATGAAATTATATGTAGATGGATAGGAAACTAGTTACATGAACGAGTCCAGAGAGTAGTGATAAATGATTGATTGTCTGACTGGTGTAAAGTTGTGAGTGGTGTGCCCCAGGGTTCTGTCTTGGGGCCCAATGCTGTTCAGTTTGTTTATTAATGACATAGAGGTTGGAATCAAGAGCTTGATTTCAGTGTTTGCCAATGATACTAAATTATGCAGGCAGATAACTTTATCCCAGGATGTGGCATCTTTACAGGAAGACATTGGGTGCCAAAAATACACGTTAGAAGGGGCTCCTACTGATGGAAAAGAATCTGGGGGTTTTTGTAGATCATAGACTTAGCAATAACATGCAATGTCGAAGCTGCAGCTAGCAAAGCTAGAAAAATACGGTCATGCATTAACCAATTCTGGACTGGAAGGGTTTGCCCCCTTCCTGACCAGGCCATATTTTGCGATTCGGCACTGCGTTATTTTAACGGACAATTGCACGGTCGTGCGAAGCTGTAACTAATTAAAATTGATGTCCTTTTTTTCTAACAAATAGAGCTTTCTTTTGGTGGTATTTGATCACCCATGCGATTTTTTTTTTTTTGGGCTATAAGCAAAAAAAAAAAAAATTTGAAATCAAAATTTTTTAACATTTTATGCCAGTTTGTTTTCTGCTACATATTTTTTGATAAAAAAAAATTGCAATAAGTGTATTTTGATTGGTTTTCACAAAAGTTATTGCGTCTACTAACTACGGGAAAGATTTATGTCATTTTTGTTTATTTATTTATTTATTTTTACTAGTAATGGCGGCGATCTGCGATTTTTTGCGGGACTGTGACATTGCGGCAGACAGATCGGACCCCTGACTGACATTTTTGACACTTTTGGGGGGACCAGTGACATTACAACAGTAATCAGTGCTAAAAATATGCACTGTTACTGTAATAATGACACTGGCAGGGAAGGGGTTAACAGTGTGGGTGATCAAGGGGTTAAATGTGAGCCTAGGGGAGTGATTCTAACTGTGGGGCGGCGTGGCTAGTGAAATGATCACAGAGACCTGTGTTCCTATATAGAAGGATCACAGGGGCTCTATGATCATTCCAGGGAGAAGAACAGTCAGCTGTGTTTACAACAGCTAACCGTTCTTTTCTCTCAGCGGGGAGCGAACGCGGGTGTCAGGCGGCAATCGGAGCCGCCTGCCCACTGCATCGGCTTCCCTGCTGGCGAGCGGGGGCGGTAGCGTGCCGATGGCCCCCTAGCCTCCTGCGCGTGACCGAAGTATAGCTACGTCGGTTTGCCCAGGAGCGGCTGCCTGCCACGGTATAACTGCGGCGGGCATTCGTAAAGCGGTTAAAAAGGGTATACATTAAAGAAATAAATCAATATTTCTACAGCTTTATAAAACACTGTTTCAGCCTTATCTTAAATATGCAGTTCAGCAAGGACAAGAAAATAATACGAGGCATGGAGGGCCTCAGCTATGACGATCATTTACATAGATAACAGTTATTCACTCTGATGAAGAGGCGCTTACATTGTACAAATATATCTAAGGTGACTCCAATAACTGTGATTAACTGTTTACCCTAAGGTATGTAAAGAAGACACATGGCCATTATTTGAGGTTAGAAGAAAAGAGGTTAAATTAGGGAGGGGGTTATTTACTGTTAAAAATGTTACAGTAAAAATTACAGTAAAAACGTGGAACTCCCTTCCCCAAGAAGAGATATTAGATGAGAGAATTGATAGCTTTAAAAAACTTTTAGATGTCTTCTTCAGGAAGCAGATTATAGAGGGATATGGTAATTGTTAGAAAACAAAATCACACACGCATGCACATGTTGCAAATGTTAACTACTGTTAGCATAGAAATATGAATGGGTCCAGGAACCCACCTACTGGTGATTTTTGAATACCCACAGAAAGCCTGATGTAAAAATACAAAAGCAAAGTTAAGCCAATTAGATCTAACTTTGTGTTGAAAGTTTGAATGTGGTTGGTGACACAGGAAAAGTCACACAGTATAGGCTGTAAGAAGTACACTTCTGTTTCCTTCCAACTAATCCTGTACAGAGGAGTGACTGCCTATTCCTCAGGGGATTACACAGAACTTAAATTGAGTTAAAGTGGGAGTAAAATTCCATCTCTGACTTTTACCTATAGGTAAGCCTATGATAAGGCTTATCTATAGGTACTGTAAAATCTCCTAAACATGCACCGTTTAGGAGATATTGACTGTACATGCAGTTGGTGACTTCAGTGGCGAATGCACTTTAAAGGAAAGGCCACCACAGAGCCCTGTGCTGTAAACGGAGACTCACTCACACAGCCGGAGTCCGCAAACCCCGAAAGGAAGACCGGGGGAAGATGAAAGCCCTCTCAGCGGTGACGCTGGAGGGCTTTGTTTTCAGATAGGTTTTACATAATGTGCTAGTATGCCAAGCATACTAGCACATTATGGCTTTACCTTGCAGGTTGCAAAAATATAAAACACACACTCAGTGTTTTACTACCGCTTTAAAGTCTACTGATACTCATAACCTTTTAAGTTTTGGTTAGAGAGAACTCCTGCCAGGTTTTTCTTGCCGCCAGGGGGCGTTGTTGGGGAGATTTTCCTTCACTTCCTGTCTGGTAAAAAAATAAAAGCTGTCACAATGACAGGAAATGAGGGGAAATTTCTTTAACAGCAGCAGAGACAGAAACAAAAGTGTTTTTAAAGTATAGCAAGATAGGGCTAGAACCCTTGTCAGCTTTGTATTGTTGTTTGATCCCTGGTGCAGATTCTAAATTTCTCTCTGGTAAAAGGTTGTCCCCAGAACAGTAAGTGAGGTTAAATCTGTCTAACAGAGCCCCAGATAACAATACAATTTGACAGGGGTTCTAACCTTTCCACATTCTATCCAAATTGTAACTTACTGTTGTTGTGTTTACTGGATAACTTTGATATTTTACTGAATGTTTTTCTCTTCAACAATTATACTGCTATTTGGTTTTACAGTTTGAGTGTGGTCATTGAACATTTGTCACTTCTCAATTGTGCCCAGAAAAATCTATTAAAGGCCGTGATTTCTTCACAGTACCTAAATATAGCATAACACATACAAGCAGGCCTTTTTTTCAGCTGGAACTTGGTGGAACTCAGTTCCTCCACCTCTGGCTGAGGCCCTCTGCTCCCCGCTCACCACTATCACTTGTAAACACAGCAATCCGGCTTCTCTGTTTGTAAGTGACAGCTTGTCTCCCAACAGCTGAGTTCAGGATGGGGACAAGAGAGATGCAGGTTCCTGGGGTGCACTGCAGATGCCGACACCCCCACTGGATGATCTCCCTGAAAGTGAAAGAGGCAGAGCTAACTACAGTGTGCGAGGAGGTACAAGAGACTGATGCTTCAGCGTAATACAGCAACAAATGTATGACATGTAGAAGTTAGTCTAGCTATTTAGGAGGTGATAAGATGGGGGCAGTGGAGGGGGGGCTGCATGCAGAGATCAGAGCTGAAGAGGGGTGAAAGTGAAATGTGGATGGGGAATGCAGAGGTAAGCAGCTGTGGAAGAAGGCTGAACTCTGCACTGTGTGTAGCGCATCTGAATTCTGCACTCTGTATGCAGCGCACCCCACGAACTTTGCACTCTGTGTGTATCCTCTCCCAAACTCTGCACTCTGTGTGTATCCTCTCCCAAACTCTGCATTCTGTGTGTAGCGCATCTGAACTCTGCACTCTGTATGCGGCGCACCCCTGAACTCTGCAATCTGTATGCAGCGCACCCCCAAACTCTGCACTCTGTATGCAGCGCACCCCCGAAATCTGCACTCTGTGTGTATCGTCTCCCAAACTCTGCACTCTGTGTGTATCCTCTCCCAAACTCTGCACTCTGTGTGTGCATCTGAACTCTGCACTCTGTATGTAGCGCACCCCATGAACTTTGCACTCTGTGTGTATCCTCTCCCAAACTCTGCACTCTGTGTGTATCCTCTCCCAAACTCTGCACTCTGTGTGTAGCGCATCTGAACTCTGCACTCTGTATGCAGCGCACCCTCAAACTCTGGACTCTGTATGCAGCGCACCCCCAAACTCTGCACTCTGTATGCAGCGCACCCCCGAACTCTGCACTCTGTGTGTATCCCCCTTTCAAACTCTGCACTCTGTGTGTATCCTCTCCCAAACTCTGCACTCTGTGTGTAGCGCATCTGAACTCTGCACTGTGTATGCAGCGCACTCCCGAACTCTGCACTCTGTGTACAACCACTCCAAATCTCTGCACTCTGTACATAATGCACTCCTTGTATTAAATACCACTTTGAGACCCTCCCACTGTTAGTAAAATTTGACCACACCCACTATTTGATGCGGATTGGAGGGTGCGTGTGTGTGGGGGTAGGAGGGTTTTGGGGCTTCGGGTTGAGATCCTGTACCTATTTTCTGAGAAAAAAAAGCCCTGCAAAAAAGTAAAGGTGTTTTGTGTGCTTCTTTAGTTATAATGTTGCTTACAATTACATTTTTTGTGCAGGTTCCTGTGAAAAAGAAAGTATTGAAAAGAACACAGATCAGATCCCAAAGAGCAGTGATTTTAATGTTGATAGTGATGCATTCAGAAAGCCTATACAGAAGGTAAGATATGTTATTAATAATATTTTATGTGTCTGCTTTACTTTAAAACCATGTTATGTAACAGCTTATACTAAACACATTTGGTGCAAACCTAAGCCTGTCACTTTTTCTGTAAAGCTGAACTCTAGCCTTGCCTTCAGTTTCCCATGGTTGTACAGGCTCCTTTCCTGCACTGAAATCGTTTACTTTGATTTTATTGCACATTGTGACCTCTCAGAATGTGCATTAGAAGCCTAATGTAGAGCAGGCCTAATTTCCTGGCTGAAGGACATCCAGCATCATCTAGCTCTTTCTCCAACCTTAAAGAGTAAGTAAACCATTGGTTTCGTTTTTTTCCCTGACCTGCAAAGTAAAGCATAATATGCTAGTATGCATCAATGCGTTGCAAGCGCTGGAGTACGCATCCATGTTCTCCCATCTTCCTTCTGGGTCCGCAGATTTCGGCTGTGTAACTGGCCAGAGCCGCGTGACGTCACTCCGGTGCATGCGTGTGGGAGCCGCTGGTCGCGGCACAGGGCTCTACAGGAACGGCACGGGTGGCCATTCCTTCACAGCGCATGCGGCGATGATGTCATCGGCTGAATATACAGTAAATGTCTCCTAAACGGTACACATTTAGGAGATATTTACAGTACCTATAGGTAAGCCCTATTATAGGCTTACCTATAGGTACAATTAACCAATGGGAGTTTACAACCACTTTAAGCTGGCCATACACATACAGACTGCAGGCTGAATGGAAAAAGATCTGTCTCCTCTATCCATGCCACATAGCGCAGATGGACCAATCTCACACTGCAGCTATGGTATTTTGACAGCTGACCGCACTGCTTTCCAAAATTTTCAAACAGTGTCTGCATCTGATTGGATGTTGCCACTGTTCAGCTCACAATTTCTCCTCCTGACTCTTTTGATTTTTCAATTGTGAAATATTCCTGGTCTACCTCTTACATTTATGGTATTTTAGTTTTTGCCATCATGGAGGCTCAGTATCGTAAGTGGACATACATACAATTATAGCCGGCCTAGCAATATCCACTCCTGCAAACTGACATCCACCTACCAAGGCATTTTGATATTTGCACAACTCCTTCCAATTCTCAGATTACTGCCTGCAACAGGACTGAGGGCTCTTGAGAGGAGAACTGTGTCAGGATGAGAGGCATTTTTAAGAAACTATGTACAGCACCATGCTCGCCCCTACCACCAGCCATTATCTGCTTGCAGAGGTTTACCTAGGGTCTTCAGCGCCCTTTGCCAGGAGCTGTATCGCCCCCCCCCCCCCCCCGAGAGAGGGTTTGACCGAAACAGAGAGAGAGAGGGGGGGTTTGACAGAGAGAGAGAGAGGGGGGTTTGACAGAGAGAGAGGGGGTTTGACAAAGAGAGAGGGGGGTTGACAGAGAGTGAGAGAGGGGGGGGTTGACAGAGAGAAAGAGAGGGGGGTGACAGAGAGAAAGAGAGAGAGAGAGAGGGGGGTTGACAGAGAGAAAGAGAGGGGGGTTTGACAGAGAGAGAGGGGGTTTGACAGAGAGAGAGAGGGGGGGTTGACAGAGAGTGAGAGAGAGGGGGGGTTGACAGGGGGAGAGAGGAGAGAGAGGGGGGGTTGACAGAGAGAGAGAGGGGGGGGTTGACAGAGAGAAAGAGAAAGAGAGGGGGTGACAGAGAGAAAGAGAGGGGGTGACAGAGAGAAAGAGAGAGAGAGAGAGAGGGGGGTTGACAGAGAGAAAGAGAGAGAGAGAGGGGGTTGACAGAGAGAAAGAGAGAGAGATAGAGAGGGGGTGATAGAGAGAAAGAGAGAGAGAGGGGGGTGACAGAGAAAGAGAGAGGGGGGGGTGACAGGTTTAACACAACCAACATTTAATTTTAAAAGAGATATCTTCTTCTGATACCTGAGAAGCCAAGCCTTCTGTCGACAATCGCTAATGCTAGCTGAAGGTGCCATCCATCCACCACTGACGTTGCCTGGAGCTGGAGGAGCCGACTGATGATGTCACACATGTGGGCGGAGGTAGAGCCCTGTGACGAGGGGAGCCGCCTATATCACACAAAGCTCCGGACTCTGGAGAGCCTGGCACTGTCGTCGTCTGGGCTGGAGAGGAGAGTGGACACACACAGAGCTCCGGGATTGGAGCTGGGGGCGCCAAGGGTGCAGGCTGAGCAGAGGGCACAAAAATCACTGTCAATGTTTTGCGTTCCCCCCCTCGGCCTGCGCCCCTGGCAGGCGCCATTCTGGCCAACCCCTTGGTACGCCCCTGTCTGCTTGCGCTACCTAGAGAAGCACAGAGACCCATTGATAACCTCACTGAGTCTAAAAAAAAATATATATTGAAAATGGAAATGTTTTAAATAAAATATAATTAGTAAGTTGATTGATTAATATAAAGTAATAATAATAGTGATAGTAATAAAAATAGGAAAATGTTGACTGCAGAATGCAAGAACCTTGGCTCTATTTCAGAGAGTGTAGCATTTATGGAGCCCAGAAACAGATGACAAGTTCAACAGATTTTGTACCGCATAATACTAGAGATGTATAGTAACTAAGTAGAACTACTTCACTACTGTACTTAAGTACTGAAAGGCGGTATCTGTACTTTCCTAGAGTAGAATTTTTTTCTCCTACTTCCACTTTTACTTCACTACATTTTTTTGATGATTTCAATACTTCTACTCCGATATTTTTTGTTTGTGCTGCATAGTTACTCGTTACAATGATAAAAATTACCACTGCCAGAACAGTAGATGGCAGGTTTCATGAAGCTCAAAACATGTGTATTATCAGCGCATACGAAAATAAATGCTACTGTATGTACTAAATAAAAGCTGCATTTGAAATAATAAAAAACAATATGATGTTCAGACTTTTGACTTCTTTCTTTAATAACTACATAACACAGTACTTGTACTTTTACTTTAAGTACTTGAGTAGCAATTTTTTTTTTCAAAACTACTGGTACTTTTACTTTCAGTACTTGAGTAGCAAAATTTAAAAAAAAAATTACTTGCAATACTTAAGTACAAAAAATGTTGAATACTTTAGTACTTCTACTCAAGTCACTTTTTGATCGAGCACTTCCACTTCTACTCAAGTCACTTTTTGATTGAGCACTTGTACTTTTACTCAAGTATGGGTTTCGAGTACTTTATACAACTCTGCATAATACAATGGTCACAAGCCCTATGAGTATCTTCTAAAATACTAAATTCCTCTGTTCGCAAAACTATAGCAAGGATGCAGACACTCCACACATCCAGCATATCTGTCCAATCTATGTATGCATCTAATTGAATTTCGTGTACATGTGCATGCATCTATGTACAATATATACTCCCGGCCATTCCTCTCAACCATCCTGTGGCAGTTTCATCCTCCCCTTGATTTAATGGCTATTTCCAGTCACTTATAGTAATTGTAAACTCAAAGTTGTTGTTTTTTTTTGTTTTTTTTAAAACAAAACAGTATTATACTTACCTGTTCTGTGCAATGGAATTCCCCTTTTTGGGTCTCTTGCCAGCGCTTCTGGCCTTTCCTCTTCTCTGTGTGCCACCATACAAAGCTGCTTCCCATTGTAGCACACCTGCCGGCTCTATCCTGAGCCACAATGCCTGACAGTACAGCTCGGCCCTGCACCCTGTTTCTTTGTCACAGGATTGGACTGACAGCAGCGGGGGCCAGTGGCTCCCACTGCCTCAGCAGATCCTATGAAGTAATATTAGAGAGCCACTTCAGATTAGCACAGTGCTGGATCGAGTGAAGGCTCAGGTAAATATGAGAGGGGGCAATACTTTTACCTAAACATTGTTTACCTTAACGCAAGGAATGCATCAAAGCGGTAGTAAACCATTGAAAAAAAAACCTGCAAGACAATAGCATAATGTGCTAGTATGCATCGCATTCCAGCACACTGTGAAATACTTACCTTAGAACGAATCCCCCGCAGAGGTGCCCGGTCACCACTGAGGGAGATGACATGTTCTCCTGTCATTTCTTCTGGGTTCACAGGCTCTGGAGCTGTGAGCATGCACGCGGGAGCCCTCTGTTCCGGCAAGGAGCTCTGAAGTTCCGGCACGATACGCCGGACCTTCAGAGCGCATGCGCCGCTGATGTCAGCAATTGCATGCAGGATGAATATCTCCTAAACCGTGCAGGTTTAGGAGATATTCATTTTATCTACAGGTAAGCCTTATTATAGGCTTACCTGTGGGTAAAAATCACCAAGCCGGGTATACAACTGCTTAAAGGTAAAAAATGTTTAGACTTCAGAATCGCTTTAAGCCTGGACATACTCTGATAGTTTTTTTTTTTGTCGCTCAGCCTACAGGTTGAGCAAAAAAATACAGAAACAAAAACAGATTCCTCCACTTATGCTGTAAAGCGCAAATCTCCCACAACATCTATTTTATTTTCACAGCTGCAACACCCCGGCAGCAGCTGCATCTGAGCCGCTTTTCAGATGAAAATTGTTTGCTCGATTCCTTTGATTTTCCAATAAAAAGATGTTGGGTGGGAGGCAGCAAGTTCCAGAAGAACTAGACGAAATTCGTACAGTGCATGGCATATTTAACACTGGAGGGGTTTCTGATTGGCTGATCTGATTATCGCTTTGCTGTCACATGAGTTAAAATATTCAGCTGTCTACATCCTTTGTGTACAGCCAGACAATGCTTTTTATTAAAGTAAAAAGAAAGGTGCGCTGATATAAATTAAAATGGCAGCAACTAGGATTCCAAAAACCTTATTGGAATGAACATATGATGAAAAGATAAATAATTATAGTGCGCTCAAAATACTAAATTAACAATAAATCTCTAAATGGGAATAATAGCCACAAAGAACAAAAAATGTGATGATATGTATAAATTCAATATAGCAGTGCAAACCACCAATAAAAAGTGAGAATGTGCAGAATAAAATCATGATGAAAAGAATAAGTCCACAAGTAGTGAAATCAAATGTGATAATCCATTTAACAATTCTAAAAAAAATGTTGAATAGCTGGTTCTGGAAATTCAGTGATTCAAAAATTCCATGCGGTGCAAACGTGTCCCCAAACACTCAAATGAGATAGCCTTTTACCAGATGGCAACTGGCAAATAGCACTAAGCATAAATCCAATTTTGGAAAAAAGGATTCCCAAGCTACTGTCTCACCACCATGCACAATGTAGCACCACGTGGAAATGGATGAATTAGTCTCTTACCAAATCGCCATGAAATACAGCCAAAACTCTCTCCTCAATAAGAACCACCAAGGAACGGCAAAGGTAGATGTTAAGATGTTGAAAAGCTTATTTCCACATAGAAGGTATACGGGGCCTTCTCTAGGATGTATCAATGCTGCTCAGCTCTATATTCCCAGGTGTTTGGGCAGTGTACAGTGTACTCATATGTGTAACTTAAGTGATTTATCCTCTGCATTGTGTAAAAAGGCTGTGTGATTCTGTATGCACAGATCCTCCTTCTCTTGCACGTTCACTCTGGACGAGTCCAGATAAGCACAGTAAGTAAAAAAAAGAAGTAAAAATAACCTTAACTAACCTTAACTAAAAGGGAAACTTTACTGACCAGCATCCTCTAAATCACAAATTGATACGCTCAACATTAACTTTAAATATCACTCTACGTGGCCAATTTTCTCCCAATGTATATAGAAATGAGAAGACAACTGAAACATTGAATACTTCTCTCTTTGGCTGATCAACAAATTTCAAAATGGCCTTTCTTGCAAATCAGTCATATCTATTAGAAACCCTCCCTATCCCAATACCTATGACAGCCCTCTAATCTATACAAAATTATCCATATGTTTATATGGATTTACAAAGCCCATTGAATATTCAGCTCAGTTTCTTAGCCTGAAAAACCCAGAAAGGGTCAAGGGTTCCAGATCCAATCAGATATTACCAAGCCACACATCTATGACATATAGCTTTCTAATTAATACCACAAGCTTCAAAGTGATTGTAAACCAATATTTGTTTTAACATAACAAACATTTCTTACCTACGTCCACTTTTGGGGTCCACCACCAGTGCTCCTGGCTCCTCCCACCAACAGAGTGCCCACCATAGCAAGCCGCTTGCTACGGGGGGGCACTTGTGTGGGCCTACTCTCGAGCCAGCTTTGTTTGTTCATAGACACACAGAGCACACCTCAGGCCTCGCCTCCTGCTCCTTCCTCACTGGTTGCCATTGTCTCCTGCTGCGTTCTCTGAGCCAATGAGGAGGGAGAGAGCTGCTGCTCTTGTACACAGTGCTGGATTAAAATCGGGCTCAGGTAAGCATAAGGGGGGCTGAAGAGAGAACTGCATGCAGAAGTTTTTTTAATTTAACACAGAGAATGCATTAAGGTAAAAAGGCTTCAGCCCTTAGAGTCACTTGAAAAATGGTGGACAGAAAGAGAACAATTATAATCATCACTAATCTTTCTAGGATTTCTTATTTAGCCAGCTAATGCTATGAAAATTCACTGCTTCGATAATATGGTTTACTGTAAATGGAGATGATGCTAAACTAGTTAAACGTGATTTCTACTGTATCTCTACCTTACAAATATTGTGGGCAACCATTCAACTCCAGATAGCTTCTCCCTCATTCAAAAGCTTGGTTATTCCAACTAGGACATATAATCATCTATTTACTTTCAAATTGCAAGACAAGTTTGTGTTACATAAAAAAAAAAAATCTACTCCTATCTACAAATCATTGCACATTATATAGATATTATAGGGCATTGATTCATCACCAATGCCTTTGTTTAAAGTCACTTCACTGCTTTATAAATAAGCCCATACATGTCAGGCTATACCCAAAACCTACAGTTTGGTGAACCTACTATTTTTGATAAATTGTTCTCTCAAGGCCAAAATCAACAATACTTGATCACTAATATGTATAAGATTTTCATAGTACTACTGGAGGAATCTGGGGGAAAAAAAGGAAAAAAAATGTTCTAATAAAATCTATCACTGTCAATTTGGAAAAAAAAGCTGTGCCTCTAAATCCTCCATTTACACACCCCTTAAAGAAACACAACACAAAAGTTATGCTATTATTATACAGGATTTATATAGCACCAACAGTTTGCGCATCACTTTACAAAATGAGGGAAGACATTACAGTTACACTACAATTCAATACAGGAGGAATCAGAGGGCCCTGCTCTTTAGAGCGTACAATCTAGAAACTATGGTACAAGATCCTGGTATTACTACATTCTTGTAACGTATCAATTCTGAACTTATCTGAGAGATACAAAAAATCTGAAAGGAACTGATCAGGGCCAGCCTTAGGTGTTCAGGCGCCCTGTGCGAGCTAATCCTGTGGCGCCCCCCCCCCCCCCATCCTCACCTCTCGCACCCCCTAAACATGGCTGTATCTATTGAAAAACTATTAAAGAGTATAATTGCTGCTAATTGACTCCAAGTGGGTGCAGCAGCAAGATAAAAACAGGGAAAAAAATCAGCGCAAAAATAGTATTTACCCTAAAATGATATATAAATACGTCACCCAAATCTGTTTCTGTTGTAAAAAGTGCACAGTGCAAAATAATAATTAAATCTGCATGGCTACTACAGTATACAGATCATATACCACTACTAGATAAATAACAATTAAATATTCATAACCTCTACAATGTGCAAAAATTTAATCAACATAGCGTAATTCCATAAAATGCATCGGCTTTTATTTAAGTCTGGTGAGTCAGTTTGGGGTGATTGGTGGAAGCAGCTTTGTCACCATAAATATTTATTTGCACTTTTTTGCACATTTTATTGCACCTTTTTGGCACTTCATTGGACTTTTCTTGGAACTTTTTTATGTTCACTAATAACTTAGCCCCCCTAACATTAGAGACCCCCCCATGGAGCCCCCCCTTACATCAGAGACCCCACAGAGCCCCACTTACATCAGAGACCCCCCACGGAGCCCCCCCTTACATCAGAGACCCTCAGAGCCCCACTTACATCAGAGACCCCCCACAGAGCCCCACTTACATCAGATACCCCCCACAGACCCCCTTACATCAGAGACCCTCAGAGCCCCACATACATCAGATACCCCCCTCAGACCCCCTTACATCAGAGACCCCCCCTCAGAGCCCCCCTTACATCAGAGACCCCCATAGAGCCCCACTTACATCAGAGAACCCCCACAGAGCCCCCTTTACATCAGAGACCCCCCACAGAGCCCCCCTTACATCAGAGACCCCCCCACAGAGCCCCCCTTACATCAGAGACCCCCACAGAGCCCCCCTTACATCAGAGACCCCCACAGAGTCCCCCTTACATCAGAGACCCCCACAGAGTCCCCCTTACATCAGAGCCCCTCCTTACATCAGAGACCCCCCACAGAGCCCCCTTTACATCTAAGTCCCCCCCACAGACTCCCCTTACATCAGAGACCCCCACAGAGCCCCCCTTACATCAGAGACCCCCCACAGAGTCCCCCTTACATCAGAGACCCTTAGAGCCCCCTTTACATTAGAGACCCTCCACAGACCCCCCTTACATCAGAGACCCCCCACCCCACAGACCTACCTTAAATCAGAGACCCCCACAGACCCCCTTACATCAGAGACCCTCACAGACTCCCTTTACATCAGAGCCCCCCCCATAGACCCCCCTTACATTAGAGCCCCCCACAGGCCCCCCTTACATCAGAGACCCCCACTCAGACTCCCCTTATATCAGAGACCCCCCCAGACCCCCCTTACATCAGAGCCCCCCACAGACCCCCCTTACATCAGAGACCCCCCTTACATCAGAGCCCCCCCACAGACTCTCCTTACATCAGAGCCCCCCACAGACTCCCCTTACATCAGAGACCCCCCCAGACCCCCCTTACATCAGAGCCCCCCCCAGACCCCCCTTACATCAGAGCCCCCCACAGACCCCCCTTACATCAGAGACCCCCCCTTACATCAGAGCCCCCCCACAGATTACCCTTTACATCAGAGCCCCCCACAGACTCTCCTTACATCAGAGCCCCCCACAGACCCCCCTTACATCAGAGCCCCCCACAGATTCCCCTTACATCAGAGACCCCCACAGACCACCCCTTACATCAGAGACCCCCCTTACATCAGAGCCCACCACAGACCACCCCTTACATCAGAGACCCCCCCCAGACCCCCCTTACATCAAAGCCCCCCACGCCTTACTTCAGAGCCCCCCTTACATTTGTTACTGGAGCAGGGTAGGCTTGCTTACCCCAGGATGAAGGAAGGCTCACGCTGCAGCTTTTCTTTTGTGTAGTGTTAAAATTCCCGCCCACACATCCCCGGAGAGTGTGGGCGGGGCAGACCCAGGAGGAGAGGGGAGGGGGAGGAGGTCGATCTCTCTCTCTCTCCTCTCGCGTCCCTGAAGCTGAGCTGTGTGTGAGATACACAGCTCAGCCGTGCAGAGAGTCGGAACTCGGAGACACAGGTACAGCCGCACTGCGGGAGGTAAGCGGCGGCCGCGGCCTGTGTTAACCCTCTCCAGGCCGCGGTCGCCGCATACCTCCCGCTGTGCGGCTTCATCATTTGCGAGCTGTGATGACCACAGGGCGCCCCTATTGCCCATGGCGCCCTGTGCGGCCGCACAGCTCGCACACCCCAAAGGCCGGCCCTGGAACTGATACAGGAAGATGTTGCAAACACCCTTAATCCAAATGTGAGAAAGGTGCCAGACTCCCCTGTGATGGAGGTAACTATACCATCACAGATTGATTTTATCAACAGTATATGAGAGTTTAGGATAGGAGAGACTCATTGCTGGATTTAGAAGTACACTTTGTAAAAGTAAACAAACTCAGGCTCTATGGGATCAGCTTTTCTATGATTCCTCCTTAAAGTGGTATTAAACCCAAAACCAAAAATTAATATATTGCAGCTTATCAGTCCTTAGATGTGGTGGCTGCATTCGTTTTCTTTGTTATGTTTTTTTGCCTTTATTCCACCTGCTTTTTCTGCCATTAACACGCTTACTGTCTTAGAAGGTTTGCATTCTGGATTAAGTATTAAAGCAGACACCCATTAGACTGGCAGATTTAGATGAACTTGACAAACAAAATGAAGTAGAACTCCAGTTAACGCTTACTAACAGTTATAGCAAACACAAACAGTTTATTGAGGGATAAAAGTTTTACATAAATTAATAAATTCTGACTATTTCAAGCAATCCTGTCAGTAGTAAATTATTTTTCCTGACAGACTCAATGGCAGCATACGTTTGGGTAGTCCCGCCTCCACTCCTACCCTATAGGACCCCACTCCCATAAATCCTTGCTCCCTTTCAGCATCCGTGTTCTTTTTTTGTCCTCCTCCATGCACCTGTTTGGTGCCGAATTCCTACAAGTATGGTCGTTTTAAATGACGCAGGGTCATTGAGAGTCGGCAGGACCTGGTTTCCCAATAAGCCCTTGCTGCTGCGGGGTATGGGATGGGCAAGTTGAAGAGGAGCCGAGAAAATGCCTGACAAAGCAGGCTAATTAAGGCATGGCCAATGACCCAGCTGCGGTAGGGGGCCTCATTGTATTGCCCCAACGCTGGATTGGATGTCCTGGTGTCTGGCTCTATATGTGTCCCTGGTGTCTAGCGCGAGGAGGGGTAAGTGTTTTTTTTCCTTTTTTTTTTTATTGCTCTTATTTACCTGGTGGTCTAGTGCTGCCTGGTAGTCCGGTGTACGGACTCCTCGCGCTGTCCATATTCTTCCTGGTGGTCCGGGAGGCTCTGTGGACACCGTGGAACGCTATGCGTTCCATCCCCGGCGTCCTCGGTCGCTCTGCGCATGCGCGCCGACTGACCGAGACCGAGGCTTGGTTCGCGCATGCGCAGTATCGGCGAGTGCCGATACTCGCGCATGCGCAGTGCGCCGCGACCGTGATGTCACGGCCGGCGCCAAATTTAAACAGCTGTCAGTTCCACAGTCGGTGGAACTGACTATATATCACGGCGCCCAGTCCCTGCTCCTGTTCCCAAGTGCTGACACTCCATATTCTTCAGGTATGTGGGTCTCCTTTTTGGGCAGTTCTTTATTTATGCTATTTCTATGCTAGTTCTTAGCTTCATCCCATTGGTCTGTTTTAGTGATCTCTGTTGCCCTATGGATCCGTCACCGCTCCCCTGTGACCAGCCCTCTCTTAGGTAAGTGCAGGGCTGCAGTGAGGGGGGGAGCGGGACATACGGGTGGGCGCATTACTTTATTGCTTTATGTGTTCCCTTTGCAGCTCCTCCTCTAGGTCAGAACAACAGGCACGCGGGAGGACCGCCATGCTAATCCACAGCATCACCGTTCCTCTTCCTCCAAACATGGCTCATCCAAGTCCAGATACCGTAGCAAAGACCGGTCACCTCCCAGGTCTTCACGCCAATCCAGCGAGACTAAGTGCTGGGGCTGTGGTATCCGTTTACTGGACGGTGGATCACTATGCGATTCCTGTTATTCCCGTGCATCGAATGAAAGGGGAAGATCTGACCAACAACTTGAGTCTATGGTCAAACGCATAGTCAAGGATTCGCTGGCTGATTTTAATAAACGTCAATCTCCAGCGCCAGAGCCATCTGTATCTCCAGTTAGAGAGACCACTAGCGGAAGAGCCCTTGAATCCTCTGATCCTAGCCATCCCTCGGTATTCGAGTCTGGTAGCGATTCGGATCAGGATGAACCAAGTTTAGGATTCTCTTTCAATTTGGTTCCACCTTTAGTAAAGGCCGTCAGAGAAACTTTAAACTGGGAAGATCCAGTAGCTTCGGCCCCGAAGCAGAGAAAGCTCTTTAAACAGCTGAGCAAGGAACGGCTGAATTTCCCGTTTATTCCTGAATTAGGAGAAATCATAACGGAAGAATGGAGCAAGGTGGAGAAAAAGAATTCTATGATCTCAAAATTGGCCAAGCTCTATCCATTCAAGGAAGAGGAAGTCAGACATCTGGAAACTCCTCCTCTGGTAGATGCGGCTGTCATGAGGCTAGTGAAGCACGTAACTTTGCCTCTTGAGGATACTGTCTCCTTCAAGGATCCTCTTGACAGGAAAATCGACACGGATTTGAAGCGTGTCTATCTTTCAGTAGGTGCTGCCTGTAAACCGGCTTTGGCCCTGGCTTCTTTGTCCAAAGCCATGGAAGTGTGGGTGGACAATGTGGATGATTCCCTCAGAAGCTTCTCCGAAGATGCAGCTAAAGACTCTCCTATCGAAGAGTTGAAACTGGCCTCAGCCTTTCTGGGGGAGGCGTCTATTGATGTTATTCGCCTGTTAGCCCGGGGAATGCTATCGTCCGTGACGGCGAAGCGTGCACTTTGGTTACGCCCTTGGTTGGCTGATCCTGCTTCTAAGCAGGTGTGGTGCCGTATTCCCTTTGAGGGTTCGTCCCTCTTTGGGAATAAGTTAGATAGCGCCATTTCCAAGGCTACTGGCGGTAAGTCGGGCTTTCTCCCCCAGGATAGGCGTCTTCTGGGTCAGAAGAGGCCACCTCTTAGAAGACAAAATTCTGATCGTGCCAGGGAGGCACGTAGTTATAGGCCAGGAAGGGAGTTTGGAAGAAACTGGAAATCCAGGCAGTCTTCCTTTCGGAAAGGCCCCCAGAGCAATACATCTGGGGATAGAGACACCACAAAGTCCTTTTGAGATTGGGCCCGCTCAGGCCGGTCAGGTGGGGGGTCGTCTCTTTCACTTTCGACGGGTCTGGGCGGCCTCAGTCTGGGATGCTTGGGTCGTCAACACGGTCTCTGCAGGTCATTCTTGGACCTTCATCAGTATTCCCGGAGACAGATTTGTTCCTACCTCCCTTCCGCGGTCAGGAGACAAGAGAGAGATTCTCTTATCCTACGTAGACTCGCTAGTCACACAAGGAGCAGTGGTTCCAGTGCCAGAATCAGAAAGAAGACTCGGAGTGTACTCCCCTCTTTTCATGGTGCGCAAAAAGAGCGGCGCCTGGAGACCAGTGATAGATCTGACGCACTTGAATCGCTTCATCAAAGGAGAAAAATTCAAGATGGAGACTCTGTTCTCCATTCAGCAAGCCGTTCAACCGGGAGATTGGATGGTCTCAGTAGACCTGAAGGATGCATACTTCCATGTGCCAGTGGCAACAGAGTTTCAGCAATATCTGAGGTTCTCAGTCGGCCAACGTCATCTGCAATTTGTATGTCTCCCCTTCGGGCTTTCCACGTCGCCTCGTACCTTTTCGAAGGTCTTGTTAGCGGTGGTAGCCTTGATAAGACTGAGAGAGGTCCGTCTTTTTCATTATCTGGACGACCTCCTTCTTCTGGCCCAAGACAAGTCTGTCATCCTGGAACATCTAGCTCTGGTCATCTCGTCTCTGGAGAAGTTCGGCTGGATCCTGAACAGAGAAAAGAGCCATCTGATTCCCAGTCAGTCCCTGGTCTTTTTGGGCGCGCTGTTCAACACCAAGAACAGTACCATCTCTCTGCCAGAGGAAAAGATTCCGATAATCAGGGACAGAGTGTCTATGGCTTTGTCGGCATCCCGTCTCACAGCAAAACAATGCCTAAGAGTAATTGGCACCATGGTGTCAACAGCCCCTATGGTGAAGTGGGCTCTCTGGAAGATGAGGCCTTTTCAGAGGGGTTTTCTTCAGCAATGGAACGGAGTCAGCAATTCTCAGAGAATAGTAATAACCGCAACCATGAAGAGCTGACTTCCTTGGTGGCTACAGCTGAAGAATTTGCACAATTGTCACTCCATAGCCCCCATATCTTGGGTGATAGTGACATCAGACGCCAGCAACACCGGCTGGGGCGGTCATTGCGGAACAGAGATGGCCCAAGGGAAATGGGACTTTCGGTCTCGCAGGATTGTGTCCAACATCTTAGAACTACGAGCGGCCTTTCAAGTGTTACTAGCCTTCAGCCACCTCATTCAGGGCACCTCAGTCATGCTGAGGTTAGACAACACGACTGCAGTAGCCTATGTGAGGAGACAAGGTGGAACTCGCAGTGCATCCCTGCTTCGGGAAGTAGAGCCAATAATGACCTGGGCTCAGAAAAACCTGGTCAATCTGTCGGCAGTTTACATACCAGGGGCTCAGAACACACAGGCGGATTTCCTCTCGAGAACACAACTCAACAACAACGAGTGGTCTCTCCACGAGGATGTGTTCAACTGGATCCTGTCCTTGGAGTTCATCCCAGAGGTGGATCTATTTGCCTCCTTCAACAACAGGAAATTGCAGAAGTTTTACTCGAGGAACAGAGATCCCAGAGCATTCAGGGTGGATGCCCTGACAGATTGCTGGAAGTTTCACAAGGCTCATGCCTTTCCCCCAGTGCCAGTCATCTTTCAATTTCTGCGAAGAGTCCAGATGGAGTCAGTCAAAGTGGTTGCAGTAATCCCGTTCTGGCCCAACAGACCGTGGTTTCCCCTATTATTCCAGCTGAGCTACCGCGATCCAGTCCCTCTTCCTCTCAGGGCAGATCTGCTGTCCCAGGGCTCCATCCTTCACCCATGCCCAGCCCGTCTGCACCTTCGGGTCTGGTTTTTGAAAGGGGAAGGCTGGAAGCGTTAGGATGTCCGGAAGTAGCCATACCAACTCTTTTGAGTGCTAGAAGACAGAGCACGAATAAGACCTATGAAAGGATTTGGGCTAGGTTTACTTCTTTCCTAGAGTCCAAAGGAAAGTCCTGGTCATCTCCTTCCGTGCAAGATATTCTTTCTTTTCTTCAGTCTGGATTGGAGTTGCCTCTTTCAGTGAGCGCCTTGCGAGTCCAAGTCTCAGCCATATCCGCTTTCACAGGCATTTCTTGGGCTGCACATCCTTTGATCAGGCAGTTCTTCAAAGGGGCAGTAAGGCTAAGGCCACAGAAGAAGCTGAGATTCCCCAAGTGGGACATGCCTCTGGTCCTTGATTTCTTATCATCGGTTGGCTCAAGTCTTGAAGATCCTATATCAGTAAAACATCTCACCCTCAAAACGGTCTTTCTGGTGGCCATCACATCTGCTAAAAGGGTGTCAGAGATCCAAAGTCTGGGAAGTAAGGAACCTTTTCTGACGTTTTTCCCGGACAAAGTTGTCCTCATTCCAATGCTGGGAGCAAGGCCTAAAGTCACGTCGGTCTTCCATGAGAACCAAGAAATTGTTCTCCCTACTTTCAATTCATCGGCCGAACCTCCAGAAGTCCATCCTCTGGATGTGGGCAACACGCTCAGACAGTACTTGGAAGCTACAGTCTCTTTCCGGAAGACAGATTATCTCTTCGTCCTATTGTCTGGGAAGAACAAAGGTATGCGTGCCTCTTCAAGATCAGTGGCCTCCTGGATAGTAGAGGCGATTCAGTGGGCTTATAGAGAGAAGGGCCTGGTTCCTCCTAAAGCGGTGACTGCACATTCTACACGTGGTGTTGCTACTTCATGGGCAGCTTCAAGACACGTCGCTCCGGATGTGGTCTGCAGAGCAGCGTCTTGGTCGTTCATTCATACATTTATGTCACATTATTGTGTTGAGCCGGCGGCTCTTTCTTCTGTTGGTTTTGGTGCTCAAGTATTATCTGTTGCAGGTGTTAATTAAATTTATCAGCATCTGCCCACCCAATTGTGTTTTGGCGAGTTATTTCCCAAACGTATGCTGCCATGGAGTCTGTCAGGAAAACGGAAAATTTATATCAAATACTTACCGTAATTTTCCTTTCCTGATGGACTCCATGGCAGCAGGAGTCCCCTCCCAGTTCCTGAGTAGGCTAGTTACAGAACACGGATGCTGAAAGGGAGCAAGGATTTATGGGAGTGGGGTCCTATAGGGTAGGAGTGGAGGCGGGACTACCCAAACGTATGCTGCCATGGAGTCCATCAGGAAAGGAAAATTACGGTAAGTATTTGATATAAATTTTCCGTTTTCCTATTGTCTGGACAGCTTGGTCTGTGGAAGTATATTTAGAAAAAGACTTACTGGCTGGAGAAAATAAAGGAAAATACCTAAAAATGAAAACCAATGCAGCCACCAGATCTGTAAATTGGTGAGCTGCATTTAAATAAATGTTTGTTTGGAGTTAAATACCACTTTACCATCCCTTACTCTTTTATTGTTTTGCTTATGACCTTTTAATCTGAAGCACTAAAGTACACAACTGAACCAGCTGATTGTGCAGTTATATCTTTCTTAACTGTATGTTCATGATTACATTATGCTTTGTGTACAGACATCAAATCTTTGGAAATCCTGAAGAGATACCTCAATAGACTTCAACATAAAATGCATATGTACAGTATATCCATCTGATTGTCCCAGAAATGCCTATGTTTATAGAAGCCCAATATGTAACTTCACAGACCAATGCAAACTTATCTCTACTTACATTGCCATTGTTTATAACTGTAAACTTAGACGGGCAAGGGAAAGCAGTTAGTAGAGCTTTATTATGAAGTTAGAAATAGTTAGGACCCAACAGCAAAATTAAAGATCAGAAAGGCACACAGAGGAAGCTTTTGTGGTTACTTTTAGCACAGGCTCACTTTAGTAATAAATTACACAAAGCATTTTTAGCGTACGTAAATGAAAAAGAAAAGTGACAAATATTTTTACATTTTTTTTTTAATCTCACAGGCCTGCCTAATGATGTAAGATGTACACTATATTACCAAAAGTAGACACCTGCCTTTACACGAACATAAACTTTAATGGCATAGGTGTTCATTATTGAGTTGGCTCATCCTTTGCAGCTATAACAGCTTCAACTCTTCTGGAAAAGCTGTCCCCAAGGTTTAGGAGTATGTCTATGGGAACGTTTGACTATTCTTTCAGAAGCACATTTGTGAGGTCAGGCACTGATGTTAGAAAGAAGGCCTGACTCGCATTCTCCGCTCGAATTCATCCCAAAGGTGTTCTGTTGGGTTGAGATCAGGACTCTGTGCAGGCCAGTCAAGTTCCTCCACCCAAAACTCGCTCATCCATGTCTTTATGAACCTTGCTTTGAGCACTGGTCCAAATCATTTGGTGAAGGGGGGATTATGGTGTGGGGTTGTTTTCAGGGATTTAACTTGGCCCCTTAGTTCCATTTAGGACATTTAGGACAATTTAATCCTCCCGACTGGCCACTTCCTGTTCCAACATGACTACACACCAGTGCACGAACAAGGTCCATAAAGACATGGATGAGTGAGTTTGGGGTGGAGGAACTTGACTGGCTTGCCCAGAGTCCTGACCTCAACCTGATAGAACTTGACTTGATGAATTAGAGCAGAGACTGCGAGCCAGGCCTTCTTGTCCACATCAGTACCTGACCTCACAAATATACTTCTGGAATAATGGTCAAACATTACCATAGACACACTCCTAAACCTTGTGGACAGCATTCCTAGAAGAAATGAAGTTGTTATAGCTGTAAATAGTGGGCCAACTCAATATTGAACCCTACAGACTAAGACTGGGATGCCATTAAAGTTCATGTGTGTGTAAAGGCAGGCATTCCAATACTTTTGGTAATATAGTGCATCTCTATATGATACTAAGTTTACTCCTGATCCTGTCCTATGTCTCATTGGGTATACAAACTCCAATAACTTGGATTAAGACGAAGCAGTGGCCATTGTGAAAATGCTGTTCTTGGCTCATAAATTTATAACATCTCGATGGGTATCACCCCAACGGTAACCCACCTACCCTTAGGGACTGGGCACGGGAAATGGACAAATACGTATTGTTTGAGAAATATACTTATTTTCAACTTAATGCATTTCCGAAGTTTGAGAAAATATAGAAAAAATGGATAGATGCCCCATGCTCAAATTTTGGCTGAAAATGGAGAGCAAGGAATATCTGCCCTTTTTTTTCTTCTCTGCATCTCTGCTCTCTCTTTTCAGGAGGAGTCAGCTTTATTTTCCCTAATTTAAAAATACTGGTAATAACCTGGGCGCAGCGTTTGCTCTGAGATATTATATTATACTATATTATGTTATAAAATGTAATGTTTGCTTCTTTTTTCTCCCTCTCTTCTCTCTTGAATACTTTTAAAGGGCTGGATGGTAAATTAACTAAAATTGCTGTTGATTGTGCTGTTTTTATTTGTGTTATTAAATTTATGTTATGTTTTTCTTTCTGTAATCTATTGTCCGGTGGAAAATTGGTTCCTTTCGTCCTTTTCTTTTATGAGAACACACCATTTACATATATGCCTATTGGTGTCTGGCAAGTTATCCTTATATGTTTAATGGAAAAAAGTAATTTCCTTACCTATACTTTAATTTGTCATTGTTTTTATATTCCTCTGTTTTGTAACTTTTGTACTCTGTACAATTATAAAAATGTGTTTAATAAAACATATTGTGAAAAAAAAAAAAAATAATAAGATGCATCAAAAAAACGTAAGAACTTTTGGCTCAAACTTCTAGAGTGAAATATTATAAAAAATAAATAAATTTACCCACACACCATTGATAGCCAGATTTTCTCTGTGCTATTCCATTACATTTTATTTGTAGCAACAAAAACGGGTTCAGCTGATACACTGTTGAGTCCTAAGTCCCATGAATGCAAATGATTGAATTAGTGAATTAATTAGTAATGATTAAAGCTGCTAGTAAAATTAACATGGTAATCATATAAATAATAGCATAGGCCATAGTGATTGGTGAGTAATAGAGTAAAACTGCTTTGCAAAGAAAAGTTCACATTTCACAAAAATAAATTTAATATGACCATGAACGGTTAATTGAAAGCAAATGCAGATAAGGAGTTGATGAAGAATTAAAATTTGTTTAAAAAATCTGAAATTTAATTTGCCAGGTAATGACGGAAAGTGGGCATTGGATTATTCCAAAGGAAGAGATTTCTGAAAAGCTACAATTTGAGCTTCAGGATGTGGAAATAATCCCATCTAAAATGAGGTACTGTAACAGTTTATTACAGAATGTCATCTTTGTGCTTGCAACAGCGATATGAGAAGCAGATAAAAACTTTATGTGTTGACTATACAATAATATTACTGTCATTTTTTATTTTATTATAGTACATATAAGGACTACCCCATTTGTTCTGTTTTCGCTTGCCGGTGGGACTGTTTTTGTTTCCCAAACGCTTTTCAAATGTGTGTGATTTTTTCCTGGATATACCTTGTTGTTGAACTGGTCCTTGCAATTCACAGCCTTTACAGAACCTGCCATTAAAAAGTTGATTTTGTTCCAAATTAGACCATACTTTATTAATTCATCTTTCCTGCATGCCATAATAATAATAAAGTTTATATAAAATTATAAAACTGAAGAAAAACATTTCTTTCTTGAGAGTTACTGAGAGTTACGTAGCAGAAACCTATACAAAGGTTGGACACATTTCCACTTGTGTGTGAGGTAAGATCTATAAGTTTAGACATTCTGTAAAACAGTCTATAAATAAATATAAATATGGTTTTGAAGTCTGCATTCAAAAATAAAATGTGGTTAACTCCAAGTATCAACTTTTAGACTAATATTTTTTTTAAACGGGTTTTTACATGATATAGTGTTTGGGATTAAAAAAACAAAAAACAGCCATGGGCTAAATATGTTCACATTACTATCTGATGTTAGCTATTACTCGTCTGGCCTAGGACTTTCTATCAATTCTCTCTCTTTCCCTCCCCTTCCTTTCCTTCTATTGCTTCTCCTACCCTTTCTTTTGTTTTTGTATCAGCCAAGTATTCCGGGCAGGGGCTACCCCACTGGCTTCCCGCTCAGGGGTCGAATGTGTCGCCACCTTTTAGGGGCTCGGCCTCTGTTACGGGTGGCCGGCTGGGGGTTGTTCTGTCTGGGCGGGTTCCTCTTCCCTTCCCCCCACCTTATATTAAATCCTTTCAGGTTGCGGCAAGTTGCCGCTCCAAGACCTCCCCCTTCCCTTAACTCCCCATTTTGCATATGTTGGTACTTGCAAGGACGGTTGTTGTTCTCTTTCACCCATGATCCTCATGGCAGCCTATGTTTTACAATTGCTCACTGCTCCTGTTTTACCAGACTGTACCTTTGCATTGTTACGGATATCTTATTGTTATTGTTTTTCTTCCTACCTGAAAATTCAATAAAAATGATTGAAAGTAAAAAAAAAAAAAAAAACATTTTGGTGTTTGCAGATGATACAGAAACCTGTAATGCTGTAGAACAGGATGCAAGATGCCTCTATAAAAAACAGTTTCCTATAAAAAACTCAAAAGCATGGGCATTTTGTCCCTATACAAAGCATTACTAAGACTTGATCTTAAATATACAGTTCAATTTTACAGAAAAGGGCTACTTAATTAGTATAGGACATAGGGGGGTTGAGTTGTGAGAAAACATTAAAGCTGAACAAAAGGCTTAGAAACTGTCTTTTAAAGGCAAAGTTCACCTTAAAACACTAATAAACGCACATGATTTGCCGGGTAAAAAAATGTGCAATTATTACTTTTTACACTGCAGCCTGCAAAGCATTGTACCCACGATCAGAAGATCGCTGGTGCAACACCAGGCTCCTGCAGACACTTGGTACAGCTTTCTCCCCATACCTCTATATAGGCAGACAATTACTAAAGTGCAGGAAGAGTCAATGAACTACAAGGGCGTTCATCAGAGTTCTCCTAGATCATTGAGAACTACAAGCTGTCTGCCACGGTGGAAAGTGGGATTTGTAGTTCATTAATTCACTGATCTCTGTGAATGTATGATCTGGCTGTATGGGCGAAGCCCCACACAGCTGTGCTGTTTTTAAATAGTGACAGAGGATGCAGAGAGAGGATCTCCCACCAACTCTAAAGTCACATGTTACAGTATATGTTACACCATAAAAACACTTAATTATAAGGTGAAATTACCCCTTAAACATATTATTCAATAGCCAGAAAGGGTATAAACCTGCACTGTGAAATGTCTTTAAAAACACAGATATAACCTTGTAACAGTAGCTGTGACATCATCAGCTGGTTACAATTGTAGACACTGCTGGAATTAATACTACTATGGAGGAGCAATATAATCCACAGCAGCATTCTCCTAATAGGCGTGACCTGCTCCTAGATGAAATGTTAGACTTATGGGCCATACACACTATAAGATTTTCAGAAGACTTTTTCCTTTAGACTTACCAAAACCATATAATATGAGGTCAAACCTAAACACTTTCAAAGTGTATGCAATCTGGCAGGCCAAAAGGTAAATCTGAAGGAAAAAGTCTTCAGAAAATCTTATAGTGTGTATGGCCCTTTACCCTGTACTTTCCTACCAGTTAATGTAAAAAGGAACCCATATCATAGCTATTCTCACCAAATGGATAATGATAGTGAACACCGTAGTGACAATGCAAGTGGTACTTTAGCCAAACTAACTGAAATGTTAGCACAGGCAGCACATTACAGAAAGCTAAAAGTGTATTCTGTTAATGTCCCTGTGTCACAAGGAGAAGAAAGTTTTGATGTCTGGAAAGAGCATACTCTGCAATGTCTATGGCAGTAGTCTTATTCAGAAGAAGGCAAGCAACAGCATGTCACTGAGTGTGTGCAGTCCCTAGTCGCGGAATTAATCCGCCTGTATCAAGACACTCATTAGGGAGTAAGTGCAATAGACTATATTGTATATATGTACTGTCTGACCACTTTGAGCCATACAATGATCATAGCCAGATGGTTGCTGACTACTGTATGTCCTATCAGAAAGAGGATACTTTTAATCTTAATAATTAATTACAAGTGCTGTTGTAATATTTGGTGTATCACAATGCTAGACTTTGTTCTGCAGTGGACGCTATGAGGACCAGTAAGTTAGTAAGAGGCTTACTACCTCATCATCCCCTTATACAGCTTCTCAAAAATATGTTATGTGACAGAATTCATTCTCCCTGTGAGTTAATGAAGTTAGTGAAGACATCGAAGGTGACATTCAGTTTTGTAATCCTAAGAAGGTGAAAGGTGCTCCAAAACAGGATCCCCATTCTCACTCTCCCCAAAAAGAAAATTCTAAATCTTATCGACCCAAATCTTCTGTTGCTCAACCAGTTTCTACAAAGAGGGGTAGAGATTCTCAAAGGTGTTTCAGTTGTGGTCACATTGGCCATACTGCAAAACAGTGTCACAAAAGCTCTGGGAGAACAGTGCTAAGCATGGCATTCCCCCCAGAAGCAAAGTTGCAGAGGTGGGCATATTAACTTAAGCCAAAGGCAAAGAGGATTTCTCATAGCCTCTAAGTCTATAATTAGAGTCACTGTCAAAGAACATACAATTCCAGCTCTACAGCTATATTTGACAAAGATTCCTAAGTTACCCTTATTTACTGTTCATTCTACCAAAAGTACTTGAGCCGCATGCCTCGTCAAAGTACAGGAAGAATAGAATTGTGGGGCCTGAACACTGAGTTATATCCTGTTAATGGAAGCTTGCAAGTAATTGTGACTGTTCCAGATTTAGAAAACAAGGGTGTTCTTCCTATGAAGATCGTGTCCTAACACAGGTGATTCACATAGAGCTCAAGTGATACTGGGCACTAATTGTATAGCAATACATAGTGATTTCCAGAAGTTTAAGATTGTTTCTACTGATTAGGTATGTAGCACCCTACAGGTAGGTGCTAGGTAAAGATATAGTGGGCCTTGTCTGCTTAACAGCAGGGCTGTGATTTGTTAGTTAGGGTGTCAGGGCTTCCAGATGTGCCTGCTGAAGAAAGAAGTATCCCCACTGGCTCCTGCGAGAGGCTTCTCATAGGGCAGTGTGGGAAGCCCAATCAGGAGACACATGTCAGCTTGTAACTACCCCAGAAGGCAGATTAGGCTGCAAAGGATTCTGGGAGTGGGTATATGTTTGGGAGAAATGCGTGACAGGGTGTCTTTGGCAGGAGCAGAGTCCCAGGAAGGAGAGTGCGGCTGTCTCTCCTCCTGTCTGAGGAAGGTGGATGTCTCGGGGTGTCGTCTGAGTGTCCAGAGCATCCTGAGTGAGCTGAGGGGATCCGGTGTGCTGAGAGAGCCTGCAGAGAGAGAGAGAGAGAGGGGTCCAGTCCCAGGAAAGTCTACAAAGGTCGTGAGTACTGAGGATTGCCCCTGGGGGTCTGCCTAAAGTTAGATTGGACCACTCCGGAATAGGTTCTGGGATCCAGTGCCAGCTAGTTGTAAAGGGGGTACCTAGGTTGAGGACCCTGAAGCTACAGAGGGGGTACATAGTCAGTGGACTCTCAAGAGTTCAAGTTAAAGGGGGCACCTACGGTTGGGCCCTGAACTGTACAGAGTGTGTCAGTTGCAAGTACAGCTATACAGAGTTCTACTTCATACTACCTCAAGCTAGTAAAAGCGGGAGACAGTATTCAGTGACTTCTACAGCACAACAGTGTCAGGAGTTCTACAGTTCTCAGTCCTGGATCTTCTGGACTCATAGTCGAGGATTCAGCACTTCTGAGTTCTACAGGATATTTACAGTGTTAGTGAGCCTTGGCTGGCGCCGGCTGGCGTCGAGGAAGCACCAACGGGCATTTTTCAGGAGTAAAGTCCCACATGTAATTAGTTCAAGCCTCAAGGAGAATCCCACTCATTCCCTTCTCCCATCCCCTTTAAATCAAATAAAAACCACAAACAAAGATGCCGGAGTTGTCGCTGCTTCAGTTATCACACCCAGGATCACAGCTCACATGGACTGGAGAGAGTACCGGTACTGATGGCAGACCCACATCAGGCCACAGGCCTGGAAACCTTGCTACAGGTAGATATCCCATCTGAACTTCAAGACTTCTGTGATGTCTTCTCTGTTAACTATAAAGGTAATCAGCTGGAGTGGAGTGTGAGAGATTGCTGCCAATATTCCAAACTCAAAAAAACCTTGTGCACTACTGTGCAGAAAAAGACTGAGACTTTACGGGCAGAATAAAGGAGAAAGATGTCAGAAATACAGCTTCTACTCTTAAGTTCGATTTGAGTGACTTGAAGTTGCCAGAGCTCTGCAACAAGAAACTGATACAATGATTGTCAGATTTTCCAGAGGTGTTATCTACAGATGATATGGATGTAGGCTCTGCTAAAAGTGCTCAGCACGCTTTTAGACTAACTGATGTTACTCCCTTCAGAGAGAGACTTTGAAGGATAGCACCAAAAGATGTGGACAAGCTAAGACAGACTTCACATCCGATTAAAGACCAGGGCATCATTGTAGGCAGTAAGAGACGCTATGAGATGGAAAAGGTGCGCTAAAACAAATATATGAATCCAACACAATTAAATTGCAATCAAGCAAAATGTTGGATAACAGGTGAATGGTGTGTTTCAAATATCCATTATGCATCAATCATAAGTGTCCATATATGATAATATCAAACTGGTGCTCCACAAAATGAAAGATTTCTTCAACTTCAATGTGAAAGACCCACCACCAGGTAGAATTCCTCCTTACCAGACGGAAATAAGGTGCACACAAATAGCAAATCTACTGATAACCACAAATTATAAGTGCTTCCAAACTCCAAGTGAACCACCCGAAATAGTCCCTTACCAGACAGCAGGTGTTTAGCGCTTATGGTTCAACTGATATCCACTACCACCTCCTCCGTATCCAGCCTACAGCAAGGTGAATCTCAAACAGCAGGTAATAGGCGCTTGTAGTTCCACTGATATCCACTACCACCTCATCCGTATCCAGCCTACAGCGAGGTAAATCTCTTCTTCCAAGTGCAAGTCCGGGATGTGTGAAGAAAAAGTGGTATCCTTGTCCGTCCTCCAGGAGATGCTTCCTTTACAAGGATCAGAGATGAATAGCTGTCTGGTGGTAAGGGACTATTTCGGGTGGTTCACTTGGAGTTTGGAAGCAATTATAATTTGTGGTTATCAGTAGATTTGCTATTTGTGTGCACCTTATTTCCGTCTGGTAAGGAGGAATTCTACCTGGTGGTGGGTCTTTCACATTGAAGTTGAAGAAATCTTTCATTTTGTGGAGCACCAGTTTGATATTATCATATATGGACACTTATGATTGATGCATAATGGACTTTTGAAACACACCATTCACCTGTTATCCAACATTTGGTTTGATTGCAATTTAATTGTGTTGGATTCATATATTTGTTTTAGCGCACCTTTTCCATCTCATATTATCATTTATATTCATCTGGCACTGAATACCGGTAGCAGCTTTAACTAATTACTATCAGCGCACCCTCCTACACACACAGTAAGAGCCCCTATGCTTCCCCCATTGTGGTGGTGTGAAAAAAAAAATGGAAATCCATCCACCTGTGTGTAGATCACAGAACTCTGAAGCAGAGGACTATACCCAATCAGTATGCACTGCCCAGAATTGAAGAAACTCTGGATGCTTCAAATGGAAATTGTTTGTTCACCCAGCTAGATTTACGGTCTGGTTACTGCCAAGCACCCATAGACCAGGAGAAGGCAGCCTTTGGGCTTCTATTTATTTACTTGCAGGCCACAAAGCATTAGAGGTGCACCCGCAACATTCCAAAGGTTAATGGAAAGAGTTTTGTGTGATCTACTGTAATACCCAGAGAATGTCTTGTGTACCTCGATGACATGATTGTGTTTGGGACTACACTAGAAATTAGGGCATGAAAAATGTGATTATTACATCACCTGAAAGAGGGACTGACATGGTCAGCAGACAAGTGCAAGTTCTGCAGGTCATCAGTCACCTACAGATTTACCAGTTGACCTAATGGTTTAGCTCATTACCCTGCTTGGTGAGGGCAATTTTTTATAACCCTGTTTTTTAAAAAACGAGTGCTACACTTTATCGTAATATAAGGAGAAACCACAGGTTGGTGACAACAAGCAGCTCAGATTTTCAGGAAAGCTCACTAAAAAAGAAGTTTGTGTTTGGTTTTTTCCCCCATTTATACTTACCTAGGTGGATGCAGCATCAGTCCGCATGCTGCATCTGTCCCCCCGCGCCTCTACACTGAGAACCGAGCGATCGAACACCGCCGATCGTTCTGTTCTGACAGCTCCCCCGAGCAGAGAGCTGCTGACTGTCACAGTAGAAACCACAGGTTGCTCTCTGCCCTGCCCCCTCCTTGCACATTGGAGCGCTGGGCTGTGGAGGGGTAGGGAGCGGCATGCTCAGGCTGTCAGCGGTTCATTGAGAGGCTGCGCCAGGTGTTGGTCCAGGTCCGTGGTCGTGATGACGCGGACTTTAGCACGCTCTCTGCTGAAAACAGGTCATAGGAGTGCAGAACAAACTGCACTCCTGTGATCCATAGGAGATGTACAGCCAAGCGAGCTTTGGCTGTACATCTCCTTAATGACTGTGCTACTGGATGGTGACTTAAGCTGTACCTGACTCTGTCCAAAACTAGACAATTCATTCGCAGTGGACTTACTCCTTACATTTCAAAGAAGAATTTATATAGAAACATTTCTTCTCGTCCCCCAGGGTACAAAATGCATGCTACACGACGTCATGTTTGCATTGCTGCTGTGGAAACTGAGGTAGTGTGGTTGACAGCATGCCCTCTAATCCCACTGCTGATCAACCATGGTGCCCAGTAGCAGACAAATAGCTAATTAAGGTGTTACTGACAGAGCTTGTCTCCCTCTGTAGGCATGTACCTGAGACCAGCATGGTCACTACTCATGCTGGGTGAGAAGGGGGCCTCTCAGCATTTACAGATCCATGTAACTCATGCAGGGGGAAGGGGGGTGTAAATGAGCTAGAAGGGGTGTGTTAGCATATACAGCTCTACATTGCAGTGTCTCTCATGCAAAGGAGGAGACATATCAGCGAAAAGGAGAGGATATTAGCATTCACAGATTCACAGTGCAGAGTCACTTATGCAGGGGGAGGAAGCTTGTCATGATTTACAAATCCATTAGTGTGGTGGTGTTCGTGTAGAGGCACGGGTTGTGTCAGCAAGGGGGGAGGGGAACAGACATGTCAGCATACATGGATTAATACTGCAATGTCACTCTTACAGGGGGAGGGGATGTGTGAGCGTACACTGATCCAAAGTTTGATGTCCTTTTTTCAGCTTCTCTGAATTCTTTGACTAATGTGTTCACAGTCACAGCACAGACAGTAAAGGGGCAGTAGCGACTGGGCCCAGGGCCGGACTGGGAATAAAAACCAGCCCTGGAAATAATTTCATACCAGCCCCATAGCATTTTAATACCGGCCCAACAGCACAGCGTCATTTTTTTGATTATAAAAGGGAAAACCATGCATTTTAAAGCACATGTGAAGTGTGTATTATATGTAGATAAGACAGATATGAAATCACATAGGGTTTATATACATATATATATATATACATACATACATACGAGCAAATTCCAGTTAAAAGTGGAGCAATTATCAAGAACAGTCCACTTATTGCGATAGTGATATATTACCAGAATAAAAAATAATCAGTTTGCCTTTACATGAGGGTCCGCAGAGTTCCCCCTTGCACTGTAATGAGTAATTCTGCAGACTCTGATGTTAAGGGGAACCCCAGGAACTCTGGAAATGTGACCATAGACCACCTTCTGCAGATAGAAGGGGGGTTACTGATATAAGGGGGGCCTTTATATCAATGCCCCCCCTTACATTACTGTATTCATTTCCCCCTTACATCACTGACCCCCACTCAGCCTGGTCTGGCGGAAGTGTCACTGACCTCCTCTCAGGGGGACCGCGCAGGGCTCAGTCAGTTGGCTCCAGCTTGTTGGCTCTGGGTTTATCCTATAGTCTTTTCTCCACAGTCCACAGACATTTGACTTCTCCCGTGACCCCCATCCCGGTGGCACTCCCACTCCCGACTCCTCTCCAGACTCCCCCTCAGAGACTGCAGACATGATAAAAGACAAGAGATGGTCATAGGCTGTGCGGACATGGTACAGGAGATGTCAGAGGTTGCAGACATGGTACAGGAGATGTCAGAGGCTGTGCGGACATGGTACAGGAGATGTCAGGGGCTGTGTGGACATGGTACAGGAGATGTCATAGGCTGCACGGACATGGTACAGGAGATGTCATAGGCTGTGCGGACATGGTACAGGAGATGTCAGAGGCTGTGGGGACATGGTACAGGAGATGTCAGAGGCTGTGGGGACATGGTACAGGAGATGTCTGAGGCTGGGCGGACATGGTACAGGAGATGTCAGAGGTTGCAGACATAGTACAGGAGATGTCAGAGGTTGCAGACATAGTACAGGAGATGTCAGAGGTTGCAGACATGATGAGGGGGGTGGGATGAGTGGCAGCAGAGGTGATGGTGAGGGTTGTGGAATCAGTGGAAGCAGTGGTGATAGTGAGGGGGGTGGGATCGTGGCAGTGGTGGTGGTGAGGGGGGTGGGATCAGTGGCAGTAGTGATGGTGAGGGGGCGGTGGGGATCGGTGGCAGCAGGGGTGGTGGTGATGAGGGGGATGGTGATGAGGGGGGTGGGATCGGTGGCAGCGGTGGTGGTGATGAGGGGGATGGGATCGGTGGCAGCGGTGGTGGTGATGAGGGGGTGGCATCGGTGGTGGTGATGAGGGGGGTGGGATCGGTGGCAGCGGTGGTGGTGATGAGGGGGGTGGGATCGATGGCAGTGATGAGGGGGGTGGGGTCGGTGGCAGCGGTGGTGGTGATGAGGGGGGTGGGATCGATGGCAGTGATGAGGGGGGTGGGGTCGGTGGCAGCGGTGGTGGTGATGAGGGGGGTGCGATCGGTGGCAGCGGTGGTGGTGATGAGGGGGTGCGATCGGTGGCAGCGGTGGTGGTGATGAGGGGGTGGGGTCGGTGGCGGTGATGAGGGGGGTGGGGTCGGTGGCAGCGGTGGTGGTGATGAGGGGGGTGGGGTTGGTGGCAGCGGTGGTGTTGATAAGGGGGGTGGGATCGGTGGCAGCGGTGGTGGTGGTGAGGGGGGTGGGGTTGGTGGCAGCGGTGGTGGTGGTGAGGGGGGTGGGATCAGTGGCAGTGGTGGTGGTGAGGGGGATGGGATCAGTGGCAGGGGTGGTGGGATCAGTGGTGGTGGTGAGATCAGTGGAAGCTATAGTGGTGAGGGGAGATTAGTGGCAGTGGTGATGGGGGGGGGGTGCCATCCTCCCCACCGCCACTGCTCCCCCCCCCCATCCTATCAGGAATAAGATCTGTGGGGGTGGTGAGATCAGCAGGGGGCAGTGGTGGGTGGTTGTCTGGACTGGTGGAGGTTGGAGGATGGGATCACTAATTGCACTGCTGGTTTTTCTTACTAACTTGGTGGTGGCTCGATTCCCCAGGTGAAATCATGCTGCTGGCTTCTGTGTAGTACACTGACTGTGTACTGTGTGTTGGGTACTCTCGGAGCAGTGACCGTCCATAATCCACCGCCGGCTCCGCGCAGCCACTCCCGCCGGCGCCATGTGTGACGTCATGCCGCTCATAGCGGCTGACGTAGGAAAGACAGGGCTGCAGCGGCCATCACATCGCGGCCACGGCGCGGTAACCTATAGTGGCCGCGGCGCGGCAACCAATAGCGGCCGCGGCGCGGCAACCAATAGCGGCCGCGGCACGGTAACCAATAGTGGCCGCGTCTTAAAGCGGCCACGTTCTTAAAGCGGCCCCAGGGCCGGCGGCCCACGGGGAAATTTCCCGGTATCCCGGTAGGCCAGTCCGGCCCTGACTGGGCCTGAAGCAAAGAAGTACCAATAAACTAATAAAAACAGACATAAAAATGCACTTTTCTTCCAAATCATTCAGCACTTTGTTCCTTAAGAGCAGATTATTGCTTAAATATGACTCACAATGAACAAAGCGTATCTTTCTATAATGTGTGTATTATAGTGTACCTCCACCCAAAGGGCTGAGTATGATTTCTGTCTGCTGTCTCCTTCCTCTGTTATCTGCATAAACAAGTTCTGACAGGTTATGCCGACTCCAAGGGATCCAGGGGGAAAAGGGAGGGGAGCACCAGCACACAGCCTGTCAATGACATCCTCAGCTGTGCATGTTTCCCTAAAGAACTGTGGGTCTATTCCCAGATGCCAGACTACACTCAGCTGCCTGCTGTATGCTGTGCAGTGTGTGACCTCAGGTTCTGATTATCAGAAATGCTGTCTAAACTGTTCACTGAACAGGGCTGGATAATACAAAGGTAGATGGCTGCAGATAAATAGGTACATTTATGTAGAAGAATCTGTTTTATCTCTGTGTATTACATAAAGCTAGGTACACACGGCCCAAAAATCATTTTAACCACTATAAGATCAGACCTATTTTTGACACTTGGTGTTTACAAGCTAAAATCTTTTCTTTTTGCTAGAAAACTACTTAGAACTAGGGATAGACGATTATCGGCAAGGACGATATATCGGGGGCCGATATGCACTTTCCCCGATATATCCGTAGAACTGCCCGATATTGCCGATATTTTTGTGACGTCATTCTGCCTTCTTAGGCTGCCTCCCTTGCCTTGGACAGCCTCGTCTGGAGTCTGGACTAGTCTTGCGGGAGTGTATCACAGCCATATACCCAACCACAGCAGCCCGGTGCCAGCCAGCCACCCACATCCACAGGCCCTGTACCAGCAAGCCAGCCACAGGCACTGACCAGCGAGCCAGCCAGCCACCCACAGGCCCTGTACCAGCCAGCCACCCACAGGCCCTGTACCTGCCAGCCACAGGCACTGTACCAGCCAGCCAGCCAAGGACCCTGTACCAGTCAGCCACCCACAGCCCCTGTGCCAGCCACCCACCCACCACAGGGTGCCAGCCAGCCAGCCACCCACCACAGGGTGCCAGACAGCCAGCCAGCCACCCACCACAGGGTGCCAGACAGCCAGCCACCCACAGACAGGGTGCCAGCCAGCCAGCCACCCACCCACAGGTCCTGTACCAGCCAGCCACAGGCACTGTACCAGCCAGCTGACCACAGGCCCTGTACCAGCCAGCAACCCACAGACCCTGTGCCGGCCAGCCACCCACCACAGGGTGCCAGCCAGCCAGCTACCCACCACAGGGTGCCAGCCAGCCACCCACCACAGGGTGCCAGCCAGCCAGCCACCCACCACAGGTTGCCAGCAAGCCAGCCATTAAGCATTAAACAAAAATTAACCTGTTCAGTACCAGATTTGTGTCAAAAATTGTCTTTATTTTTCAAAACTTTAAATGTACAAAATATCGGCCCATATCGCCGATACCGATACGTTGTGACCAAAATATCGGTTTCGATATCAGCCCTAAAAAAAAACATATCAGTCTTTTTTTTTTTAGCAGAGACCCTAGAGAATAAAATGGAGATCGTTGCAATATTTTTTATCACACCGTATTTGCGCAGCGGTTTTACAAACGCAATTTTTTGGGAAAAATTCACTTTTTTAATTAAAAAATAAGAAAACAGTAAAGTTAGCCCAATTTTAATCCATAATGTGAAAGATAATGTTATTCCGAGTAAATAGACAATCAACATGTCATGCTTCAAAATGGCACACACTCGCGGAATGGCGACAAACTTTGGTACTTAAAATCCCCATAGGCAACATTTTAAAAATTTCTACAGGTTACTAGCTTAGAGTTAAAGAGGACCGGTCTAGTGCTCAAATTATTGCTCTCGCTCTAACGATCGCGGCGATACCTCACATGTGTGGTTTGAACATTGTTTACATATGTGGGCGGGACTTCCGTATGCGTACGCTTCTGCACGCGAGCTAACGGGGACAGGGCGCTTTAATTTTTTTTTTCCTTTTTATTTTATTTATTATTTTTACACAGTTTAAAAAAAAAAATGTTGATAATTTCTGCTGCCATAACCCCGGTATTTAGCGTCAAAAGACCGACGTAAAACTGCAGCGGGCGGTCGGTAAGTGGTTAAAATGGTCAGTTCGGCAGTTAGCAGACGACTTTTTGGAAGGAGCATGCTGGAATTCCAGCTGCTGATCGGCATCTGGTCAATGCTTTCAGTCAATGGCCCTAAGCACTCACCGGTGTGTTCAGGTAGAGGTGGGGGCGGTTCCCCTGTCAGAACACAATAGAACGGCTGGGCAGATCACTGTCCTAACATTACATAGTTAGTACAGCGATCACCTCAGTTTTTTTATGTTCAGCCTGCTGGGTTGAACAAAAATAAAACCTCCAGTGTGTACCAGACTTAAAGTGATTGTAAACGACCACCTTGTAAAACAACCTATTCAGTTTAAAATAGAACCGAAAGGCAAACCATTTTTCAATAGATATAAAAAAAACATTAGAATCACCTTTTTTCCCTTTTTTATAAATTATAACTTCCCCTTTGTTCCCAGCTGCATTAGAGCTGGGGGGAGAAGAAGTAGCAGCACACTGAGCTTTCCCATTGGATGGCTGTGCTGCCAGGACAAGCCTGATCATTGTAGGAGAGCAGGCTGAGTTCACTGCATAGCTAGAGAAGTGACCATGGTGTGCTCTCCTGTCCTGCTCAGTGTGGTCAGTTTATACTAGGAAAGCAAGGGGACTAACAGGGACACCAGGGATTCCACACATAGGGAAGGAATACAAAGAGCACAGGATACCTTCCCATACAAGTACATGGTACAGTAGGCACATATCAGCAATATGAAGTGTTAGGGTAACAAACGCTTTAAGGCTAGTCACTGCAGTGGGTATATGTAAGGAAGGGTTTACAATTACTTAAATGAGCTATCAAAATGTGTGAAGATATGTGAGAAATGCTTAAAGCGGTGGAATACCCCCCACAGAACCTTGCAAGACATTGGCATAATGTGCATACTTACCTTGGAATGAAGCCCCCGCAGCGACACCTAGTCACCGCTGAGGGGGCTAACATGTTCCCCCGGTGTTTCTTCTGGGTTTGGCGGGCTCCGGGACTGTGAGTGGCCAGAGCCGCGATGACGTCACTCTCACGCATGCATGCAGTAGCCCTAGGTTCCTGCAACAAGCTCTAAAGTTCTGGCATGACATGCTGGACCTTCAGAGCGCATGCACCGCTGATATCGTCTAAACAGTGAAGATTTAGGAGATATGCATTTCTTATATATATATATATATACATTATATATATATATATATATATATATATATATATATATATATATATATATATATATATATATTTATTTATTTATTTATTTACTTATTATAGGCTTACCTTCAGGGAAAAATAACAAAGCGGGTATACAACCGCTTTAAGAAGTTTGGTAAACGAATTACATTTTATTTGTAATATAATATCCAGTTTGTTTCAGTCACATAAAAAAAAATGACCCTTACAAATTATTTGCAGGAAAGTTAAGCAAGACGTATATATTCAAAATGGAAATTTGAAAGTTGAAGAAGAAAGTGCAGTATTAGAAAATCTGGAGTATACAAAACAGAGGAAAGTGCAAGAGGACAGAGCAGGAGATTTGAAAACATTTTCAGATGAAAAAAAGAAAGCTGAAATCATGAACAAGGACCTAATGAAACCAAAGGAATGCCTACATAATTCAAACTCAACCAGTACAACAACTTGTGGAACCCAGCCAAAAATAAGATATTTATCAGATACAGGTGGGCATCCGCAAGCAGACTCTGTAAAGAGAGGTTGTCCCAGATCAATCATTTTGGATGAGGAGAAAAATAAGAATTTCAAGGTAGGAGAGAAGCCTTTTGATACGGTAAGGATTGAATAATACTTTTTTTTAAATGTAACATTGTGTACATTTTTTTTTGTATAATTTTATGAATAATTTCTACAATAACTATAACAAATTAGGTTAGGTACGGCAAGTTTTTTAAATGTTTTAAATTCATAATTTCTCTATTTTTTTTTGCCACAATTTTACAAGGGGCCCAGCGCAAGCTATCTGCACATAGATAACAGTGTGGACAAATTCAATATGCAACTCCAGTTCCAGCCTGAAAACCGTGAGCTTGAAGACACTTCAATTGCATCCAACAGCTCAGTGGATATGGTAGAAGATGATTTTCTATTAGGTAAGTTTATAGTTTCAATTACTGCTATATCATTATGACCTGTAAACATTCTGTAAAAATAGAAGATATATTTTCAGAAGGAAGGAGACTGCACAATGATGCTAATGAGCTACACGATTCAAGCCATTTTGTTAAATGTTTCCCTAGTTATGCCTCGTACACACGATCAGATAATCGTATGAAAAAAAATCACTTTCGAATTGATCACACGATAATCTAATCATTAGAACACAGCTTTCGACAGCCGATCACGACATTTCGTCCAACAAAATCTGAAGGGACAAACACGAAAACTTTTGTCGTATGATAGCCTAGCGAACGACAATCGTTTAATCAGTACAGTATGCGTCCGCTAAAAATCGATAGACAAAGACCACGCATGATCAGAAACACGAAAATAACCCGGAAAAAGCCTGGGATGCCATTGTTCTTGTTTTGCACTATACGATACGTAGCTCCGCAACTAGGAAGCTTTTCCAGAATCGTATGGAAAAAAAAATCATACGTTTAGTACGCATTGTTGAATTCGATACTAGTATGCAACAAAATGCGAACGATAAGTCCTCCGATTATCTGACCGTGTGTACGAGGCTTTCGATTAACAATAAAAAGCATCTCTGGCTGCAATACTCCTCTCCAGCACTGTTTCCCTAAGTAATTACGTTTTACCACTATCTATACTTGTGTCCTTCAACCATGAAGACTGAGAAAATACTGTGAGTATATGGTGACATGGACCTGCCCCCTGGGGTCCTTCACCACAGGGCTCTTCACACACAGTGTACTGAACCTGGCCACCAGCAAAGAGGGGGCAAAAAAAAAAAAAGAAGACCCTGCTTATCATTTGACACATGGAAAAGGTAAGTATTAATACTAAAAAGGCATAACAACTGTACGGTGGAGATCAAGGGTGGAGCTTGTACTTTATATGTGTTTCTTATATATTTACTTTATTTATTACAAGTACTTATATAGCGCCGTCAATTTGCACAGAGCTTTACATGTTTATTGTAATTGGCATTCTTTTCAAAAAAAGAAAAGAGACGTAAAAAAAAAAAAAAAAAAAGAAAGTAAATCACTTTGAATTGCCTTTATTACTTTTTTCATAATTTTTTTTGTGAAAGAAAGTAGCATAGCAATAAAGTGCACAAAAAAGAAAAGAAAACACAAATACATTTTGTAACGCAACCTGTTAAAGTTTTCCTAAAGGTATATTTTTTTCAACCAAATTTTGCCCAGGCAGTATGTATGGCAAAGATTAGGCTGATTTCAGTTACATTTCAGCAAATGCAATATTACTCATTTTTAAAGCAAATACAATTTGACAAAATGATTCCACTTATCTAAAATCTTATAGTTTAATTCCAAACTCCTATACTCAGTACTGATCTCTGGGCAGATTTACAATAACACCAATGAATGCATTTATATATTCATTAACACATCAATGTATTTTGAAATATAACTAGAATACGGTAAGCACTGAATTAGTCACCTTGTACTCCAGGCATAGCAGCACTCAGACTGGGAGAGGGAGAAGCAATACTATTAGCCAGGTGTACATGCTGCAGTGCATATGATTAGTAGAAACATGCTGACAGAAGGAGTCAGGAGCAAGCTAAACACCACCGTTTTCTTTCCTTCAATATGCAATTACAGGCTGGGGTAAGGGGGTGACCGGGGTCTGTCACAACACTGCAGTAAACCTGTTTAGGGTTGTATAAATCTCAGGACTGGTTTGAAAGAATTACAGGTCCTGTGACAGGTAAAACAACCCCCATATACTGTATGTTTTGCAGCCCTGCTGCTATTTTTCTTGATAAGCACTTTAAATTGCAACTATAGATATAGATTTAAAATAAAATCAGGAAAATCCTTAAAAAAAAAAAAAAAGCTTTAATGAAGTCCACCTGAAGCCAAGAAAAATAAAAAAAATATTTATTTTTCAGTCTAAATACTTTTTCTGCAAGTACAGAAAATACACGTTAATTCTAGCAAAAATTTAGATAGAGAAAGATGGGGCTTTGCGGGCCAGTGGGAGTAGAAGGATCAGACGCAAAACCAATTTATAAAACCAAATAACATTTTATTAGTTTAGAAGATAAAAAGGCATGGACTACCATGCACATATTGCAAGAACGGACTAACATAAAGTAATTGTTAAAATCAATCAAGGTGAGTCATTCACAGTATAGAAATACATCCCGTGAGGGAAACAAAACCAAAAAGCCTGTGTAGGATGGAAGGTAGGTCTCAAGGTGGAATGCGGTCAATGTAGGTCCCCAGCAGAAACACAGTGTGTAGTGAACTGCAATTCCAAACAGTCTTATTGGTCTGCCTAGTTCTATGCTGCTGGACTGCAGAAGAACTCCCCCTTTGTTATGGAGTTGACAGGAAGGGGGAGGTGTTCTGTAGTCCTAAAACACTACTTGTTCTACAGGGACATAGATGCAGTAAAGTGAGCAACACTCACCCTAGAACAGTGATGGGGAACCTTGGCACCCCACATGTTTTGGAACTACATTTCCCATAATACTCATGCACTCTGCAGTGTAGTTGAGCATCATGGGAAATATAGTTCCAAAACATCTGGGGGGGCCAAGGTTCACTATCACTGCTCTAGAACATGAAGTGTGTAATTGCCAGGATCACCAGGTGAAAAAAAAAAAAAAAGAAAATAGGACTTGTAAAGTGTAATGTAAAAAAGTTATTTTTTGGTTTAGTTACGCTTTAACGCTAATTGGGAGTATAAGGCAAAGAACAAATATCTATTTGTGTTTTTTTTTTTCTTTTTTAATATCTTATATTGTTATTTGGCAAAGGGAAACAAAATCCACATCATAGTTTTTATGTTTCTTTTTTATTAACGATTTTTTTCTTTCTGTGAAACCAGTATAATTCATTGATGGAACTATATGTTCAGCATAAACAACATGAATCATTAAAACACCACATAATATATACAAAATTGTATGATTTTATTAAATACATCTAAAAAAAATAACACAATTTCAACAATTTCATATATTAAAATGAATTCTATGTCACAATAATTTGTAAGATTGACTGTTAGACAAAACGCATCTGATATAGTTCATTACAACAATAAGGTCTATGTGTTTTGGAACTGATCAGTTTTCTCAGGACTGCACTGTTAACACTTATTATTTTATTTATAAATGTTAATGTTTTCTCATGGTAATTTAATGTAAGTCGTTTTCGCTAAAAGAAAACCATGACAGAAAATATGGTAATAGGCTTCATACATTATTTGTTTTATGTTATATGTTTGATGGAAATTAAAAAAAATGATCATGCATGCACTTACAGTTCACCCAATTTACTAAATGTATCACAGCATATTTCACCATTGATTCTCACTGCCTTCCCCCCTACATATCCAACAGCTGGGGGGGCATAGATATTCTGTGTAGAGGTATAAGAGCGTGTCTTTGTGTTGTGGTTGTGTGCAGTTTATCTGTAAGCTCTGTTCATGTGTGTGTGTGTGTGTTCACTCTATTTACTATTTGCTGTAAGTGGGAATGGCCTATTACCTACCTTTAAATAACTGTTCTTTTTCGTCCAGATGAAGTCCGAATGAAGCCTGATAGCTGCCAGATGCAGATGGATTTCCAGGACCAGGGCTATGAAACATGTGGAAAGAGTGAAAATGAAATGGATCGGGAAACAACAAGTCCAGGTAATAATAGAATGCCCAATTGAATTATATTGTTTCTGTTTATTTTTGTAATGCTTCTGTGCATGGGCACTTCAAGATATGCTGTTGCCAGTGACAGGGAATCAAGGATATTTTTTCGGAATATATAAATAAAGCAGAAAATGTGATATTCACCAAACATTCATTGCAGGTAAATATTCATGGGGCATGTATTTTAAATTACATTTAATTTTCCTGTACTGGCTGTTTGATTAACCACTTTACCACCGGAGGATTTTGCTGTCTTCCGTCCAGACCACTTTTTGTGCTTCGGCACTGTGCGACTTCAACTGACAATTGTGCGGTCATGCAATGTGGTACCCAAACGAAATTTACGTCCTTTTTTTCCCACAAACAGAGCTTTCTTTTGGTGGTATTTGATCACCTCTGCGCTTTTTATTTTTTGCGATATTAATAATAAAAGAGCGAAAATTTTGCAAAAAAATGACATTTTCAACTTTGTCTTTTAAAGAATATCCAATATACTCAATTTATGTCATTTTTTTGGCCAAAATATATTTAGCTACATGTCTTTGACAAAAAAAAATTCAATGAGCGTATTTTTATTGGTTTGCGCAAAAGTTATAGCGTCTACAAACTATGGTGTAAATACTGAAATTTTACGCAGCTTTAATTTCTGACTGCCTATCTCAATTCATGAAGTACTAAAATGGCAGGGCAGTACAAGACCCCCCCAAATTACCACTTTTTGGAAAGTAGACATCCTAAGGAATGTTCTGAGAGGCATGTTGAGCTCATTGAATATTTAATTTTTTTGTCACAGGTGTTTGAAAAATGACTAAAAAAAAAAAAATTTTTTTTTTAACACAAAGTTGTCACTAAAAGATAAATTTCTCACACATGCCATGGGTATATGTGTAATTACACCCCAAAATATATTCTGCTGCTTCTCCTGAGTACAGGGATACCACATATGTGAGACTTTTTGGGAGCCTAGCTGTGTACGGGACCCCGAAAATCAATCTCCATCTTTAGGTTTTCTAATGGCGTAAATTTCTGATTTTACTCCTCACTACCCATCACAGTTTCGGAGGCCCTGAAATTTCAAGATAGCACAAAACCCCCCAAATGACCCCATTTTGCAAAGTAGACACCCCAAGCTATTTGCTGAGAGGCATGGTGAGTCCATGGAATATTTTATATTTTGCCACAAGTTTTGGGAAAATTACAATTTATTTATTTATTTATTTTTTTAACACAAAGTTGTCACTAAAAGATAAATTTCTCACACATGACATGGGTATATGTGGAATGACACCCCAAAATACATTCTGCCACTTCTCCTCAGTATGGGGATACCCCATGTGTGAGACTTTTTGGGAGCCTAGCTGTGTACGGGACCCCGAAAATGAATCTCCATCTTTAGGTTTTCTAATGGCGTAAATTGTTGATTTCACTCCTGACTACCCATCACAGTTTCGGAGGCCCTGAAATTTCAAGATAGCACAAACCCCCCCCCAAATGACCCCATTTTGCAAAGTAGACACCCCAAGCTATTTGCTGAGAGGCATGGTGAGTCCATGGAATATTTTATATTTTGCCACAAGTTCCAGGAAATATATTATTATTATTTTTTTTTTAGTTTTTTTACACAAAGTTGTCACTAAATGATATATTGCTCACACATGCCATGGGTATATGTGATATGACACCCCAAAATACATTCTGCTGCTTCTCCTGAGTACAGGGATACCACATGTGTGAGACTTTTTTGCAGTCTAGCCGAGTACAGGTCCTCGAAAGCCAACCCCCACTTTCAGGCTTTCCAAGGGCGTAAATTGTTGATTTCACTCCTGACTACCTATCACAGTTTCGGAGGCCATGAAATACCAAGACAGCACAACCCCCCCCCCCCCAAATGACCCCTTTTCGGAAAGTAGACACCCTAAGCTATTTGCAGAGAGGCATGTTGAGTGTTTTGCAGATCTCACTTTTTGTCACAAAGTTTTGGAAATTGAAAAAAGAGGAAAAAAAATGCATTTTCCTGTTTTTTCTTCATTTTCCGAAAAAAATGAGAGATGCAAAATACTCACCATGCCTCTCAGCAAATAGATTGGAGTGTCTACTTTGCAAAATGGGGTCATTTGGGGGGGTTTTGTGCCATCTTGGCATTTCACGGCCTTCAAAAGTGTGAAAGGTAGTAAGGAGTGAGATCAACAATTTACGCCCTTAGAAAGCCTGAAGGTGGGGAGTGGATTTCCGGGTCCTGTACGCGGCTAGACTGCAAAAAAGTCTCACACATGGGGTATCCTTGTACTCAGGAGAAGCAGAAGAATGTATTTTGGGGTGTCATTTCACATATACCCATGGCATGTGTGAGCATTATATCATTTACTGACAACTTTGTGTAAAAAAAAAAAAATAATAATAATTTTCCTGAAACTTGTGGCAAAATATAAAATATTCCATGGACTCATCATGCCTCTCATCTAATAGCTTGGAGTGTCTACTTTGCAAAATGGGGTCATTTGGGGGGCTTTTGTGCCATTTTGGCATTTCATGGCCTTCAAAAGTGTGATAGGTAGTAAGGAGTGAGATCAACAATTTACGCCCTTAGAAAGCCTGAAGGTGGGGAGTGGTTTTCCGGGTCCTGTACGCGGCTAGACTGCAAAAAAGTCTCACACATGGGGTATCCTTGTACTCAGGAAAAGCAGCAGAATGTATTTTGGGGTGTCATTTCACATATACCCATGGCATGTGTGAGCATTATATCATTTACTGACAACTTTGTGTAAAAAAAAAAAAATAATAATAATTTTCCTGAAACTTGTGGCAAAATATAAAATATTCCATGGACTCATCATGCCTCTCATCTAATAGCTTGGAGTGTCTACTTTGCAAAATGGGGTCATTTGGGGGGGTTTTGTGCCATTTTGGCATTTCATGGCCTTCAAAAGTGTGATAGGTAGTAAGGAGTGAGATCAACAATTTACGCCCTTAGAAAGCCAGAAGGTGCGGATTGGTTTTCCGGGTCCTGTACGCGGCTAGACTGACAAAAAGTCTCACACATGGGGTATCCCTGTACTCAGGAGAAGCAGCAGAATGTATTTTGGGGTGTCATTTCACATATACCCATGGCATGCGTAAGCAATATATTATTTAGTGACAACTTTGTGTAAAAAAACAAAAAAAACAAAAACAAATTGTCATTTTCCTGAAACTTAGGGCAAAATATAAAATACTCCATGGACTCAATATTTTTCCAAAAAGGGGTAATTTGGGGGGTGTTTGAACAGTCCTGGCATTTTATGCTCAATTTTAGCAACACATCACCCACTCTTCTAACCACTTGAAAACCAAGCCTTTTCTGTGAGTTTTTGTTTACATGAAAAAATATTTTTTTTTCACAAGAAAATTACTTTGAACCCCCAAACATTATATATTTTTTTAAAGCAGAGGCCCTACAGAACAAAATGGTGGATGTTGCAATTTTTTTTGTTACACGGTATTTGCGCACACATTTTCCAAACGCAATTTTTGCGTAAAAAAAACACTTTTTTTATATTTAATGCAGAAATACACTATATAATTCCAAATTGTTTGGTAAAATTTAAAAGATGATCTTATGCCGAGTTCATAGACACCTAACGTGGCATGCTTTAAAAATTTCGCACGCCCGTGCCGCGGCAACAAACTACGTACGGTTTTAAAAGCCTTTAAAAGTCTTTACAGGTTACCACTTTGGACTTACAGAGGAGGTCTACCACAAGAATTACTGCCCTCGACCTGGCGTTCACGGCGATACCTCACATGCATGCTGAAATTGCGGTTTACATATGACACTAGACCAACGCTTGTGCGCGCATTTGTGCGCAAGCACGGGGGGACAGGGGGGCTTGATTTTTTTTTTGATTTTTTTTTTTTAATTTGCTTTCTTATGTTATTTTGACACCTTTTCTTTCATTTTTTTTTTCTTTAATAATTTTTATTGTTATCACGGTGAATTTAAATTTCCTCTATGATAGCAATCTGTAGTGACAGGTACTCTTTTTAAAAAAAATTGGGGTCTTTTAGACTCTAGATCTTTCCTCTGACCTTAACGCATCTGACCATACCAAAATTGGTGTGATAAAATACTTTCCCAATTTCCCAATGGCGCTGTTTATTTCTGGCGAAACAGAAGTCATGAAATGCTCGTAGCCTCCGGCATCTTAGGCCATAGAGATGATTGGAGCCATTCTCATCTCCAATCAGCTCTATGGTTAGATAATTGAACCACCGGCTGCACTCTCGGGTTAACCGGTGGGACAGGAGAGCCCGAGAAAAACCGTGGAAGGCAGCGGAAGGCGGCAGGAGGGGGGGGAGTCCCCTCCCACTGCATGTAAAAGCAGTCTAGCGGCCAATTATCCCCTAGGATTGCTTTTACATGTAAGCCGACCGCTTGCTGTAAAAAACGATACCAAGATGATGCCTAAATCTGCAGGCATCATCCTGGTATAACCACTCAAAGTCCAGCAACGTACCAGTACATTGCTGGTCTTTGTTTGGCATATAGGTTTTTTTTTTTTCATGCAGCCTGTGGGCTGAACGAAAAAAAAGAGAACCTATCAGAAATCAGCACAGGAATAATGCGTAGTATTACTCATCATTAACCGCCCAAACAACCACCCACTGAATTTAATGATGGGTATACACGATACTATCCACGTATACCAAAATAGGATTTTAACTGCAGTGCTGAAATCAGAAAATCACCACAGCTGCTATCAGCAAAGGTATCCATATATGCTGAGCGCAAACGCTGTTTGTGTCAGAATATATAAAATCAATGCGTGGTAGCCGACGAGTACCTGCAAGAGAAACAGGTCACAAAAGAATGAAAAAAAAGTACATTAAAAAAAGTACATTAGGAAGAGTAGGACATATAAAATGACTGACACAACAAAAATTTTTGGATTCTCATCATTAACCGCCCAAACAACCACCCACTGAATTTAATGATGGGTATACACGGCACTATCCACGTATACCAAAATAAGATTTTAACTGCAGTGCTGAAATCAGAAAATCACCACAGCTGCTATCAGCAAAGGTATCCATATATGCTGAGCGCAAACACTGTTTGTGTCAGAATATATAAAATCAATGCGTGGTAGCCGACGAGTACCTGCAAGAGAAACAGGTCACAAAAGAATTAAAAACATACAAAGGACATTAAAAGCACATAGGAAGTGCAGAGGAACATAAAAAATGACTGAGACGACAACTATTTTTGGCTTTTATGTTTTTTTTTTTTTTCTTCAAACGTCGAGTTCCAGGTTCCAGGTTCGGGTCTCTCAAAATGACGATAGCCATCGAACATCTTTTGAGACCCTGTGTAAATGTGCCCTAAACTGTGCCGTGCTGTACCCTACGCTAATAATCCACTAGTGTGTGGTAGCGACGGAAACAGTCACCGTGGCAAAGACCAGGTCGGTCAGGACAGTCGGGACAATAATTCCGGGTGTCACGCCTAAATCCGCGCTTGCTGCAGACACGGCATCTTTTTTGGGGGTATTGTTTGTTAGGGGTACTCGGGAGGAATTTCGGAAAATGCCTCTCATGCAGCCGGCGCACTGCATCTGGTTGGGGAAGTTGGGCAGGAGCACCAGCTGAATACAGAAGGGCTCTGATTATCTCTTCTTGGAATTGAAAGAAGGATAATGTTCCAGCAGACACTTTGTATAAGACAAAAGCGTTGTAAACAGCCAATTGAAATAGGTATACAGACACTTTTTTGTACCAGCGTCTGGCCTTACGGGCAATTAAGTACGGTCCCATCATCTGGTCGTTGAAGTCCACCCCTCCCATTTTACGGTTATAGTCGTGGACATAGAGGGTTTTCTCAACAACAACACCGGTGACCGTAGTAATTTGGACTGCCGTGTCTGGGTGAATGGAGGACAGCACGTAAACGTTTCGTTTGTCCCTCCACTTCACTGCAAGCAATTCATCGCACCTCAAGCAGGCTCTCTCCCCCGAGCTCAGTGGGGCATTCACTAGCCGTTGGGGGAAGCCCCGGCGATTAGATCGCACGGTGCCACAAGCGCCAATTTGCAATTGATAGAGGTGTCTAAAAAGTGGCACGCTTGAATAGAAATTGTCCACGTACAAGTGGTACCCCTTTCCGAATAAGGGTGACACCAAGTCCCAAACTATCTTACCGCTGCTCCCTATGTAGCCTGGGCAGTCGGGGGGCTCCACAGTGCTGTCTTTTCCCTCGTAGACACGGAAATTAACTGTATAGCCTGTGGCCCTGTCACAAAGCTTATACAACTTGACCCCGTATCTGGCACGCTTGCTGGGGAGGTACTGTTTGATAGCAAGGCGACCAGTAAACTTAATCAGGGACTCGTCAACGCAGACATCTTGTTGGGGGGTAAACAAGGCTGCGAACCGCTGATTGAAGTGGTCTATGAGGGGCCGAATTTTGTGGAGCCGATCATATTCAGGGTCTCCCCGAGGACGACAGAGTTCATTGTCGTTGAAATGCATGAACCGAAATATTTGTTCGTATCGAGCCCTGGACATAGCAGCAGAGAACACGTACATTTGATGAATTGGGTCAGTGGACCAATATAACCGCAATTCATTCTTTCTTGTAATGCCCGTGTTGAAGGAAAGGCCCAGATAGGTTTTAAACTCCTGAATCGTAATAGGATTCCAGGCGAATGGTCTGGCAAGGGGTGAATTTGGGTTGGCGGCGATGAATTGTTCAGCGTACAAATTTGATTGGTCCACAATAGATCTGAAAAGATCTTCAGTGAAAAACAGCTCAAAAAGCTGGGATTAAAACCAGCTGTTTCCACTTGGATTCCGGGTTGGGCGGTGAATGGGGGAAGTACTGGCGCTGTGGAATCTGTGGGCTGCCAATTAGGATATGCCAGCGCTTCAGGGAGGACACTATGGGCTCTACGGGCCTGTCTTCGGATACGCGGTGGCTGCGGGCCACTACTCGTGCTAGCCACCGCACCAGCTTCAACTGCGCTCAGGTGACTCGCCACGTCACCAGGTGATACTGCAGCGCTGGTTGAAGGTCCAGGGTGTACTAGGCCGCTCGTGCTTGCCAGTTCACGAGAAGTGTGAGCGGCACTAGTACTGGCACTCTGCTGCATACGAGAAACCTCCAGTTCTTGCAAGTCAACAACTCCAGAATGGGGTCGGGTACGCCTGACCCTAGCAGGGACCCCTCTGTCGGAGCTATCTGTCAGGGAGCCGCTGCTGTCATCTGGTTCGTATATTGACCCTGATTCTGACAGTGAGGCTTCCCCATCGCTCTCACTTGACATGGTCATTATACTGTATATAGCATCATCACTGAACGAACGTTTTGTCATTTTGGTAGCTAAATTTACTCGTACAGTGATGCGACTACTAGGTAATAAAAGCACCTGGTTGTTGAGGACTATTTGGTCGCTACAAAGAAAAACTGCTAGTGCTAACAGAGATCAGGCCTGACTCTGCTAACGCAGCGGTTTTGTGTGATGTGTTTTTTGGAAGTGTCAGTAATCTATTGATTACTACACTTGCCTGGGTAAGGTGGTCTGGGCAAGGGGGCTAAACGCAGGTGCTAGCAGGAATCAGTGCTGATTGTGCAAACACTGCGTTTGGTGAACACTAAATTATGAGGACGCTAGTATAGTTCTGATCAGATCAGATATTGCTCTGTTCAAACACTATACTAGTAACGGTGGTGTGTGTGTGTTAGTGTACTTGACTCTAACTGACGCTAAGTAACGGTGGTGTAGTGGGACCCTGACGCTAACTAGCTAGCCTAAGTTGTGTCACCCGTGACGCTAATACAGTGATCGGTAATCACTGTATATAGTGAACACTGTGACAGGGAAGTGAAGGGGTTAAACTGGGGGAGATCAAGGGGTTAAACCTTTATAGAGGATAGATGGCGGGTGGCCTAAACCTATTCGGGCCTAGCGCAAGCGCAAATTAGGGTCACAAGTGACACTAAATACAGTGATCAGTAGTTATCTGATATACTGTATATATTAGTGCAGTGGTTCTCAACTCCGGTCCTCGGGACCCACTAACAGGCCAGATTTTAAGTATTACCTTGGGGGATGCAGACTAGAATACTGCAATCACTGAGAAGCAAATGAGATCACCTGTGATGTAATTTAGTTATCTTGCAAACCTGGCCTGTTGGTGGGTCCCGAGGACCGGATTTGAGAACCACTGTATTAGTGCACTGTTTTATATGGAGTGAAGGGGTTAACTGGGGAAGATCAAGGGGTTAAAAGTTTATTAGGGAATAGGTGGCGGGTGCCCTAACCCTATCTGGGCTTAGCGCAAGCGTAAATTAGGGTCACTAGTGACACTAAATACAGTGATCAGTATTTACCTATATACTGTATTTAGTGCACAGAGTAATAGGTAGTGAAGGGGTTAACTGGGGCTGATGAAGGGGTTAAAACTTTATTAGGGGATAGGTGGTGGGTACCCTAACCCTATTTGGGCCTAACGCAGGCGCAAACTACGCTCACAAGTGACACTTATACAGTGATCAGTAAAATATCTGTATACCACTGTATATAGTGTTCACTGTGAGGGGTTTTGGGGGTGATCAGGGGGTGATCAGAGGTGATGAAGGGGTTAAATGTACCTATGTGAGGTGTGTCAGTGTAGTGTTGGTGGAACTCACGTTTTTGATGTCTCTCTGTCTTCTCCTGGAACCGAAAGGACTCCAGGAGGGACAGTGACATCACTTCCCCTGTCTGTGTTTACATTACACAGACAGGGGACAGATTGTCATTGGTGGGGACCGATCTCCAGACACTGACCAAAAATCATTGGTCAGTATCTGGTGATTGATCGGTTCCCTACCGAATGCGATCGGTATCGGGACCCGCGGCGCGCGGGAGCGCGCTCTGGAGCCGCGATCGCGCATGACGTTAATACTACGTGGCTGGACGGTATCGTGCCGCACTGCCGCAGTAGTATTACCGCGCGCGGTCGTAAAGTGGTTAATGTCAAATTTTATGCTTTATAAGCTTTATAAATATGCCCCATGTGTCTATTTATTATGACCACCACACAAGATTCAGTTTTTATCCCAATACCTGAAATTCGACTTTTCACACCATTTTATATTTTCATATTTAAAAAAATTGTGTTTTTTGATAGAAAAAGGAGAAGGGGAGGTGTACAGAAGACAAAAGGGGGTTGGGAAGTAAATACAATTAGCGACTACAACAATAGAAGAAGAGAAGATATCATTATAGAAGAGAAGAGATATATATGAAAATAAACAAAATGTATTGTATTGTGTAATATTGCACAATATTAAATGGCTAAACAAATAAATGCAATAAATACAATAAAGTACAATTAAATTGCACAGAACAGCCGCAAACCTCCTCTTTTCGGTTCCCCCTCCGGCACTGCAGGCCCTTCCCATCTGTTCAGTGTCCCCATGGGAAGCTGCTTCCTATGGGGGCACTCGTGCATGCTCGCACGAGAGCCCTGCTGCTGCGTCTATTGACACCAGGGACGTAACTACAGGGGTTGCAGGGGTTGCGATTGCAACCGGGCCCCATGCTTCAGGGGGCCTGTGCGGCTCCCCTGTACACCTGGATAGGAGGGGAGGCGGGGCAGCATGTAGAGAAATCACTCTCCTCCTTTTTCCTCCTGTAGCTGCAGGAGGAAAATGGAGGAGATTGGTTCCTCTGTATGCTGCCCCTGCCACTCTTCCTATCCAGTTCACTTGTGTTCTGCTGTCTCTGGACCCCTGTGTGCTCCCCTGCCCCCCCCCCCCCACTGTGCTCCCTCCCCTCTCCTGCCAGCTGCTGCAGGGGATGTGTCACAACAGAGAACCAGGAAGGGGTCGGTTAATATGTAATTTACCAGCTCCTTCCTTTTCTGGATGGACAGAGTCATAGTCAGTGACATTGTAAAAAAATAAAATGATTAAAAATAATACAATTAAAATACCAAAAAATAAAAACGACTGACACCAGTGGGTGAGCTTCCAGGATCGCAAAGGTCACACTTGCAACCGGACCCTGGCATTCCACCACCATGGGGAGGCCCCATGATGGCGGGAAGGGGGCCCACTGCAGAACTTGTGAAAGGGTCCCACTGCGGGACCATAATAAAGGGCGCGGCAATGAGAGTAAAGGGCCCCAGGATCAGTGGAAAGAGCCCCAGACTTGAAGGGAAGGGCCCCGGCCAGGGGTCCAGGGGGCCCTTCATGGTTTCTTGCACCGGGGCCCTGAAGGTTCTAGTTATGCCTCTGATTGACACAGACAGCGGGACTCATCCCTGCCCCCCGTCACTGGCTTTGATTGACAGCACTGGGAGTCAATAGCGGGCACAGCGCTGGATTGAATGAGGGCCCAGGTAAGTAAAAGGAGGGGGGTGAGGAGGGATGCTGACACCTAAACATTTTTTACCTTAAAAAAAAAAAAAAAAAGGTAAAAAATGTTTAGGCTTTACAACCACTTTAATTTGGAGCAATCATGCTTCCTGGATCAGAGAGGTGGCTTAAATCCAGGTACATGAAACTTGTTTATGAGCAACAAATAACATTTGAAAAACAGTGTGAATGTATCCAATTATAAGTTTGGTAGAAGACCCAGAAGACAATTTTTCGGGTCCAGCAAAAGAAGTGGGCAATTTGTTTTCCACATAGGAAACAGGGACTGTTGTGGAGGGCTGAAATAATCAGCTGAACTTAACTCAGGTCAGTTATAATTTTGGACCTGGGAAGGTCAGTAAGTTCATAAACACCTAAAAAAAAAAATTAAAAAAAATTAAAAAGAACCTTGCGCTAGGAATAATGGGTACAACTGTTCATGAAATAGTGTGGTGCACACTAACGTATATTAGAAACCGTAATGAAGAAATGTCCTGTGCTGATCTGCCAGTCACAATGTTTGTGTAGTGCAGGCTGGTAAAATCAGTGAGGGAGCATACAGGCACAGGGGTTAATGAACTGATTTGCCATTTTGAGTGCTGATATGTTAATGACAAGCACAGTGAGATAACTGACAGAACTGCAAGCACTGATAGGAGAGCCTGAGATCAGTACAGAGGGGACTTCAGCAGATCCTGGCAGGCAGAACAGGTGAACTGCTCCTGGGGTTTGCAGCATGCAGGCTCGGTTCTGGCCCTTGGAAAAAGAGCTTGTCTGGGTAGCAGAGTGGTGGGAGAGTGTTGGGACATCTCCTAGGTAACACTTTTTCCTAGGAAACCTCCCAATGCTCTCCTGCCAGAACCAACCCACCCCGCTGTATTGCTCAACGACTCAGGCTCTCTCCTTAATTGTATCCTAATGCATTCTATATATTAAGATAAAAACCTTCTGTGTGCAGCAGCCCCCCTCAGCCCCCCTAATACTTACCTGATTGCCCTCTCTATCCAACGATGTCCATGAATGCCTCAAATGTCCAGGATTTTCTCTCCTGATTAGCTGAGACACAGCAGCAGTGCCATTGGCTCCTGATGTTGTCAATTAAACTCAGTAAGCCAATCAGGAGAGAGGGGGCGGGGCAGAATAGCAGCTCGGTGTCTGAATGGATACACAGAGCTGCAGCTCAACTCGGGTGCCCCCATAGCAAGCTGCTTGCTGTGGGGACACTCAACAGGAGGGAGGGGCCAGGAGCTCCAGCCAGGGACCCGAGAAGAGGAGGATCTGGGCTGCCCTGTGCAAAACCATGACACGAAGGAGGCAAGTATAATATATTTGTTATATTAATTGAAAAAAAAAAACAAGACTTTACAATCACTTTAAGGTCCTTACCTGTTATTGTTTCTGGTAGGCCTGATAGTGTTCTTCTGCACTCTCCAATGCTCCTGGGATATGGACGGACCTTTGGAGTCCTCACAAAAATCACAGGATCACTGGTCCTGAATCATGCATGATGAAATTTTAGAATTTAGAATATCATATTATTCCTAAAGGGAAATTATTAACCACTTGCCGTTTGCTCACGTTGAGCCTACTGCGGCAAAGTGGTTAGTTATCGTCTGGCGACGTAGACCTACGTCGCCAGAATTCGCCAGACATCGCCAGACACTCCCCTTTCTCGGCGGCGCCAGGGAAGGAGCAGCGGCGATTGCTGCTGCTCTTCCCCGATCGTCGAGGAATCGAGTGTGGAGATCCGCCTGCTTGTGTAAACACAAGCGGGCGGATCTCCTAAGTGACTGGCAGGGTCAGATTGCAGGGTTCAGCATAGTTGAACCCTCGATCTGTCCTTGTGTCACACAGTCACCTTCCCCCACACACGTTAGTAAGCACCAGGCATACATTAACCCTTCCCTCTCCAATAAAATTAACCCCCTTCCCTGCCAGTGTCATTTTTACAGTAACAGTGCATATATATAGCACTGATTACTGCAGTAATGTCACTGGTACCCCCAAAAGTGTCAAAAATGTCAGTCAAGGGTCCGATCTGTCCGCCGCAATGTCGCAGTCCCGCAAAAAAAACGCAGATCGCCGCCATTACGCGTTAAAAAAAAAACACCAAAAATTACAGAAATCTTTCCCTTTGTTAGTAAACGCAATAACTTTTGCGCAAACCAATCAAAATACGCTTATTGAGATTTTTTTACCAAACATAGGTAACATAAAACAAACTGGCCAAAAATTTAAAAAAAATTTGATTTTTACATTTTTTTGGGGGGGAATTTCATATAAAAAAATGTTAAAAATATTGTTATTTTTTCAAAATAAACGCTATTTTTGTTTATAGTGCAAAAAGTAAAAATCGCACAGGTGATCAAATACCCCCAAAAGAAAGCTCTGTTTGTGGGAAAAAAAGGACATAAAGTTTAGTTTGGGTACGCCTTCGCACGACTGCGCAATTGTCAGTTAAAGTCGCACAGAGTGGCCCAGACGTAAAACAGCAAAATCCTCTAGTGGTAAAGTGGTTAAGATACAGTTACATTCAACAAAGACAACACAAGATCACAATAACAAACAGAGCAAGACACAAAGAAACAAAAAAATTACTAACAACAGCAATTAGTTTTTAAATAAAACGAATCTAAAACTATACTCTAATAAACCATCCATTCTATTAAAATACAACATAGAATAAAGAACACAGATTAAAAAATAACAGAAAACCTAACTAACAAAATGCAAATAGTATAGCACTTTCTATAGCATTACCCAAAATGATAATAAACCCAATACCAACATACCATAAAGACTACATAAAAGTCCGGATCATAAACCAGATTAAATCCTGACATCCAGCATTCACAGAGAAGAATTATATAAATTGATGGACTCAGGCAAATATGATTTCATTTGTTGTTCTGTGGTGCATAGTGGTTGTAACAGTCTGTCACTGATGGTACTCCGCAGACTGACCAGCGTATTGTGGAGTGAGTGAGAGGAGTTGTCCAAGATGGAATGTACATTGAACAACGTTCTTCTTTCCAACACTGTTGTTAAAGACTCCAACTCCAATCCAACAACATTACTGACCTTTTGAATCAGTTTGTTGAGTCTGTTGCTCTAACTCTGAAAAACACGGCTGTTCAGCATTTATGAGCTTTTTTTTAGCCCTTTTGTGGGAGTATAGTTTTGCTAAAAAACGCTAAAAAAACACAAACGCTAAAAAACACTAATGCAAAAACGTGGCATAACTTGCATTTTTAACACAGCATTCTACAGCTAAAGCTACTGGGATTTTTATAATGTCCAGTGTGCATGAGGCCTGACTCCCTGTTCACATCGACTGCAGCTTTGAAATCGTGTGACTTCATCTGAAATCTCACAATTTCAAAGCTGCATCTTAATGCTAAAAGTAGTGCATGTGCTACTTTTTCAAATTAGTGCTGCACCACAAAGTCGGCGTTGCACCAATTTGAACAGTGCCATTGCTGGCAATAGGATGCGACTTGTCATGTGATTTGCCCTGTCAAATCACATGACAGGCCACCCCAATGTGAATGGAGGCTTAAAGTGTTTGTAAACCTCAGACATATATAAACAAAGCATATCCCTCTATAGTGTGTACCTGTCTCCATTAGGAGCACTAAGTGTCACCTTTGTCTGCTGCTTTGTTCCTCTGCTATCATCACAAATTGCTTCTGATAAGCTGGGCTGTGGAGAGGGTGGGAGTAGCTGGCTCAGGCTCTCAGGAGCATGTTAAGAGGCTGAGCCAGCTGTCCATCAGGAATGTGGGTGGATTACACATTAAGGTTGGGATCCCTCCAGAGTCTTGGGCGGCTGAGTGATGTCAGCTGATAGCTGTCAGTTAAATACAGGTCACAGGAGTGCAGAATTTTCCTTCAGAGGACAGCAAGAAACAGATTTAAAAGTATTGTTTTTATAAAAAAAAAATGACACATGCTGGGAGTGGGAGGGGTTATTTCTGCATGGCCAACAGCTTTTTTTGTTTGCCTTTGTCCTCCTGTAGGCGGCCATATAACCCAATTGTATCCTGTCCGTGGCTTTTAATGAATGTCAAAAATTAGATTTTAAAGTATATTTTATAAGTAGGTATAAAAATCTTGTTATACATCTGACTAGTAAGGTTTAATTATATATAAAAAATTTGACTATAGTTAAGTTTAAAGGTAAACATACATCATATATAATAGTGTTAGAATGTCTCTGTCCTAAAGTTGAAATAATATTTCTTTCCTTAGACTTCGATGAGGATGATGACTTGTTTACAGAGGGCAATAACTGGTCCAGTGAGACTACTAGTTCACCTTTGGGGAAAGTTCGCTTTCAACAAACTAACAGAAACACTGACTTGAATAAATCAGAAGATGCCATTGTTCTGAAACAGCTTGTGAAGACTTTGAGGGCACAACTGGAGAAGTCACAGAACCTAATCCAGGTTCTTCAAAATCAAAGTTATTATTCATCCCATGGTTCCACATTATATGGTCTTGCAGATGAACATGATGGCAGTTGGTCAGATGCCACTGGAATGAATCCTCCAAGAAGTTTGGAGCAGCTAGCTCAAAGAGTATTTGTACTGGAGATGCAATTTTATCAGTTTCAGAAAGATATAGGAAGCCATTCCAAAATAAGTTCAAATAAAGAGGCTGGGTAAGTAGAACAATGAAATAAAGGAATCTGATATACTTTAAAAGGTACACATTATTCAAAATTGTTCAAGTTCTGTTCGAACTGTTTTTTTCATTTATTTCTAAAAGCATAGGGAAGGGTTAGAATTTGTTTTACATGCAGTTTGTGTCAATGTTGAGGAGATTTTTTAGCGAGATGTGAAATGGTGTCCATCCATGTCCTGATATAAGTTCTTTGTCTTTTCTTTCTGCTCTTTCTGACACCTGGCACTTTCAAAGAAAGTGAGAAGAAATCTACATTATGGGAACACAGACAACAATAAAATCCTGACACATGTTCTAACGTATCTTCACTCATGTATCACAGTCAGTGCTTTAAGTGGCCCAAAAGAGGTGCTGGTACTCTATTATAGCCTATAAATTTTGTCGCCCCCCCACCCCACATCAGGGTCCCCACAGAGCACCCCCCCTGTCCTGGGCTGGGACTCCGGAGCAGGGGGACTCACTGGTGGTGACTGGTCTGGCTTTGGAGTGGGAAATATTCTTGGGGGGGGGGGATTGAGGGCGCAGATGTCCAAAATGAGCGTACTGGTATGCTAAGGCGCACGGAGAGGTGGCGGTATGCTCAAGAGCCATATTTGGAAGTGGCGGTACTGAGTACCAGTGCATACCGGCCCACTTAAAGCACTGATCACAGTCCAATAAACTGGACACCATAGGATGTTTATCCTCTGCCACATCACTACGCTTCTCCAACAGATCCATCAACTTTCTGATGGTACAATATTTAGTGTGAGATAACAGAAAATACACGAGAGAAAATATTTTGTTCTGTCATACAGCAACCATACCGTTGCTGTGTTTGTAAACTGTAGACTGCAGTCACCTTGAACAAAACTTTTTGCTGGTCCTACAGCATTGGACAAAGGTTCAGTAAACAGAAAAAATAAATTTGAAGAGGCAGTACATTTTTACCATGCAACACATAACTATAAAGAATTTTAGAGTGAAGTATAAATACAATAATGAAATAAAGATTCATTTTCACGATGTTTCATCTGTTAAAAAGATTGTTTCATTTGCAGAATAATTTCACTCATTATGTACCATCAAAATACCAGTTTGTCATATTTCCTTAACTAAGTAAATGTAAGCCTTTAACCACTTGCAGACCGCCGCCCGACTATATACGGCGGCGGTCAGCCCCTCACAAGCAAAGTGACGTACCGGTACGCCACTAGCCTGTGAGCCAATAGGAGGCGAACACGCGCCACCGGAGGCGCGCTCCCGCCCCCACTCGTTCCCTAAGCAGCCTGCGCGTGTGACCGGCGGACCCGATGTCCGCCGGTCACTCGCGATCGTCGGATACAGCGGGAGAAAGGCAGGCGGCTAATGTAAACAAAGCCGCCTGTCATTCTCCCTTGTGTAAAAGCACAGATCATACGGTCCTGCTATGTAGGACCGTTGATCTCTGCTGTTACACACACAGCCACATCCAATCACAGTTAGAAGCATGCCCCTAGGGACACACTTAACCCCTCCCTCTCTAATAAAGTTAACCCCTTCCCTCCCAGTGTCATTTTTACAGTAACAGTGCATATGTATAGCATTGATTACTGTAGTAATGTCACTGGTACCCCCAAAAGTGTCAAAAATGTCAGTCAAGGGTCCGATCTGTCCGCCGCAATGTCGCATTCCCGCCAAAAAAATTGCAGATTGCCGCCATTACTCGTTAAAAAAATAAATAAATAAAAATGACAAAAATCTTTCCCTTAGTTAGTAAACGCAATAACTTTTGCGCAAACCAATCAAAATACGCTTTTTGCGATTTTTTTTAACAAACATATGTAGCAGAAAACAAATTGGCCTAAAATGTTAAAAAATTTTGATTTTTACATTTTTTTTGTGGAATTTCATATAAAAAATTTGAAAAATATTGTTATTTTTGCAAAATTGTCGCTCTTTTTTTGTTTATAGCGCATGATCAAAAAATCACACAGGTGATAAAATACCACCAAAAGAAAGCTCTGTTTGTGGGAAAAAAAGGACGTCAATTTAATTTGGGTACAGCATTGCATGATAAAGTCACGCAGTGCCGAATCGCAAAACAGGCCCTGGTCAGGAAGGGGGTAAAATCTTCCAGGGCTTAAGTGGTTAACAGGTACTAGTCTGACTTCGTATTAGCCCCCGATTCATTAATATTTTTATAACCAGATCTAGAACTGTACATTCATAACATAATTGAAATTAAAATCAGTAGAATCACCATAAGGCTAGTAGTCCATTTTCCTCAAAGTGTAATGTAATACACTGTGCAACAGATGCACAATTCCCTATGTTGTGTACTTTAAAATATTTTTCAAGTACATAAAAATACCTGCAGATGTGCCAATCCTTTTAGCTCCTAGACCTCTTGTGTAGTAACAACTTTTTTGTGGAATGAGTAGAGTTAGCCCTGCCCGTTTCCTTTTGATAAACTACTGAATCATGCCCCTTCTATTTGTGTCCACAACATAAGCTTTAATTGATTTGTGGCCTGAAAATTGTCATATAATGGACGGAATAATGTAATCAGTTCTTATAAATAAGCTCAAACATCTAATAATTTTGGGTAGCTGTGATGGACAAAGTAGAAAAGGAGGAGTGCTATAAAGGTAAATATGAACTGATAAATGGGTCTGGTGATGATGGGAGGAAGTACAAGCTTTAAAGGCACAATCTAACAAAAAACTCCTAGGGTGTACTCACACTGGTCCCATCTCCATTTCTTTACTGCTATAATGCACAAGATCTGGCTGTCATTTTGAGCTCAAAAACTCAATAGTTGCTCCAACACTGCTCGGGAGCAACTAGCCAATCTGAGTGCTCTGATCAGCCAGCATGGGGAGCTAGAGGAGGCTGCTCAGACATGCTACAGGAACAGCAAAAGTGCATGGAATCTCTACAAGTTAGCACCACAGCATCTTCACAAGGTGGTAGCAGTAACTCTGGCTGTGAGGGAGAAAGAACTGACAAAGTTGAGCATCATGATTTGATCTCAAAAAGTGGCAGTAGGGGGTCTCCATCCACAGCCCTAGGCAATCCCTGGCACAGAGGAGGGAGGGGGAGGAAGGACTAAATCCTGGTACACACTATTAATTTTTCCATTTAACCCAGGGGGTTGAACGAAAAAAAACTGTCAACTCCGGTCAGAGCCACTGTACTAACTATCCAAAGTTAGTACAACAATCTCCCCCACTAAGCTGATGTGTTCTGACAGGGAGATGCCCTCCCCCCACCAGAACACTCCGTTCAGCGCCCTCAGCCGTTGGCTGAGAGTGTGCAGATCGGGAGCAGGTCAGGTGCTGGTTTTCCAGCATGCTCGTCTGACAGAAGCCAGCTAAACGGTCAGCTTCTGTTGGACCAAGTGCCTTACACACGGGCCGAATGACAGTTTTTATAGAACCGGCCGATGTCGGCCGGTATTTGGCCAGTGTGTATGGGGCTTAGGAGTGGAATCTGCAATTACAAGAGTACCTGGGCAGGATTTGTCCTGCTTTTCAATTGACCCACAAAACAAAGCATTACTTATTAGTTTACCTACAAAACAGGATTTGACTGAGTTTGCAGGTCAGATAAAACAGACTTTAAAGGAAGAGATGAGCGAATTAAGAGTCTTTGCAAAATATAAATGTCAGAGTTGATACCATAGAAGCTACACAATGTAAAAATGTCAAGATCAACAATGTGAGCAGCAACTCTTTTCTATGCTCCTCCATCAAGATGATCTTGAGAACAGGAGTTGAGGCATGGTTGGGTTGCAGGCATTTTTGTGAATTCTCTGCAAGATGGATTTGAATACTTTGAACTTTTTGTCACCTGGCTTGGTCCAGCTCAACTTTCCCACCTGCAAAAATGCTCAATACCTCTGCTCCTACCTGGCACTGTCAGAATTTCTGGCTGATTGATGCTTTTGCCTGTACAAAAAAGTGAATAGTGTTACCACACATCTGCTCTATACAACCAGAAAGTGGCTGGAACTGCTCTGCCCTAGTACTTTATTACTCCCTAGTGCATTCTGGGATACCGGAGCCTCCATTGTTTCTCCCCCAATGCCCAGTTAACACTTCATAAATGTTTCACTGGCCTGGTATTGATGATGTGGGTGCCATTAAGGTGTGATTACAGAGCATTACCATCAAAATCAATGGAGGCGGTTGATGCCTCAAGAAAGCGACATGTTGTTTCATTTTTAACAGGACACAACACAACTCTACCACTCTTGTTTAAACAGCACTATGTGGTGCCATTGTATTATTGGCAGACGTTGATAGGTGGTTGTGAGTTTTTAACTACCTCCCACCCAGCCAATGTTCATAAACTGCAAGGTGGGAGCTTCCCCATTCTGAGTAGACATACCCATATTTCCCTCAGAATGGGTGGTGCACAGCGGCGCCATCCTGTGATGGTTATGTCGTTCGGACACAGCCCATCACAGATCGGGACATGGACGCTGTGATTGGCCCCCTGATCATGTGATGTCTGTGTTCAACCACAGCCATCAAACAGTGTAAACAGAGACACATGTCTCTGTGTCGGCTCTCCCTGCTGAGCTCAGTGAGAGCTCAGTGTGTGTGTGTGTGTGTGTGTGTGTGTGTGTGTGTGTGTGTGTGTGTGTGTGGGGGGGGGGGGAATGGGGGATGCTGAAGCCTCTGTTACAGCTCTCTGTGTAACTGATGATTTTAGTGTACAGTTACACAGAGATCACACAGAATGCAGCCATCCCCATACAGTACACCAAGCACCACTGTCCCTGTCCAATTTGGTCTATGAACATCTGTGCCAGTGAACAAAACATCTGTCACAGTGTACCGGTGCACAAAATATCTGCAATAGTGTTCCATTGCAGTATCAACATTTGTTAGTGTCCACCAGTGGACAATCAACATCTGTCACAGTGTACCAGTGCACAAAAACATCTGTCAGTGTACCAGTGTCCCACAATACATAAATAAAAATTTTAAAGCGCCCCATCCCCTCATGCTTGTGTGCAAAGGCAAACACACACATTGGTCCCATATGCATACGTAAATTTCAGCTCTCAGGTACAGCCAGTGTTCCATATCTTAGCTGAATCCAAGACCAGAGGGTCTTATACCGCTGCCTTAAAGAGCTGCACAGATAGTCTTCAGACCCTGTCAAAGGTTTGGCGGCCAAGCTTCAGTCAACCGCAGAGAGCTGGGGAATTCCAAGTGTCACTCACCTGCCCGTGGCTGGGCCCTGGACACACAGACACCATCCAAAAATCTTGAGGTGAGCCGGCCATAGGAAAAAAACATCCAATATGTAGGTCCTTGGAGGAGGACAAAAAAGGAACACTGGCTGTACCTGAGAGCTGAAATTTATGGGAGGGGGGTCCTATACCCTTGAAGTGGAGGCGGGGTTAACCCACATGTAGGCTGCCATGGAGACTGTCAGGAAATCACTTTTTAACCACTTGCCTACTATCATTTTTACCCCCTTCCTGTCCAGGCCAACTTTCAGCTTTCAGCGCTGTCACACTTTGAATGACAATTGCGTGGTCATGCAAAACTGTACCCATACAAAAACGTTATAATTTTTTTGCACAAATAGCGCTTTCTTTTGGTGCTATTTATTCACCACTGGGTTTTTTATTCTTTGCTAAATAAACAAAAGAAAAGCTTTTTTTAAAGAAAAACCCTACATTTTTCATAGTTATAAAATTTTAGAAACAGGTAATTTACAGGCTTCACTGATGGGCAATCTTCAATTTTTAATGATTGGCACCACAGCTTGTAGACTTTAAAACTTTCACACGGACTAAATATTATACAGGTACAGTATTTGGGTTATTTTTTCCATGCAAGTCCACATTCAGTGCATTAGTTATTTTTGCTTCATTGCATTAGTTATTCTGAGTTAATTAAATAGGAGGATTTAATGAAATAGATTCCCTCAGCTGGTGTATTGAAAAAAGTTTAAATACATAATTTATTAATAAATATTATCTATATAAAATACGGTGTGGAGACCATGCAAGGGGTTAAAGTGTTACTAAACCCACAACACTAAAATCAGTCTGTATATGCAGTAAAGCATACTTGTTATACTCAATTTGGAGCTTAATCCTCTGCAATGTGTAAAAAGGCTGTTTGATCCTGTCTTCTCTGATTCTCCCCTTCTTTCACAGTCCCCAATCCATCTCCTGACAGAACAGAGCCTTGGGGCAAGCTGCACATGCTCAGTTTAGTGTGTATTGCTAGAGAGATTTTTTTTTTTTTTCTTGGGAGGGTGCATGTGAACAGCACAGGGCCAATCAGCACTGTCCAGACAGAGGGGTCAGGGGTCCTGCAGCCTCATAGGACAGTCAGAGTAGAATGAAAACTCCTCCTACAAGCTTTAACTAGTGCTCTGTGATAGAAGTCCCAAGATTGCTCTAACTGCCGCTGAGAAAAGGTATTTAGCAGTTTATATTTACTAAACCTATTGCATTTCCATGTACTGTGCACTGTGGGAGACCAGATATAGTAAATGCAGGGTCCTGGGTTTAGTAACACTTTAAGTATATAAAGGTCTACAACTTGTATGTGTTTTTTTTTTCTTTTCTCCAACAACATTACTATGAGGTGATTTACTGATATAATGGTAGCTTGCCAGATAGCTACTCCTAGCTGCAGCTCCTTTACTACTCTATACTAATCCCTTCCCCCACTTAGGACTATCCACAACTCATGCTTCTGTTGGAGATAGAAGGGGGTGGGTACTTGGCTAGATATAGCCTTTAGTTAGCTTGTAACTCTTCTCTCTTCCCCTTTTTTCATCTCCTCAATACCTCATACCTGGTTCAGGCAGCTTTCTTAGCATAGTTATTGAAATCTCTATCATACAAGCAGGAAATAGGCACTTTAAACTGCTATCTCTTAGGTCCCAACTCTTTGGCGAATGGGGGCACAGATTGCATTCCTCCAGGAAACCCACTTTAATAAATCTAAGCCCACAAGGCTAGGAGATTTTCAGATTTCCTCAACCATATCACACAGCCCTGGACTGGGACAAAAAAAAAACTCTGGCATTTTAGACTGAGCAGCTCATTTTGCTAATGATAAGTGGTGAATACTGGTCAGTAAGGGGTTAATAAGAGGGCAATTAGGAAGGGGTCGAGAGGGGGGGGGGGTTGTTATGCCAGGGTTGTTGCTAGTATTATAAAAGACTTGGAACACCTTTGGGTATTTGCAAAAGAGTGGTAATGCGGCGCGCTACACATACCACGGAGCATAGTAGGCGTAGTCAAATTGCACTGCCAGCGGGAGGGGCTTAAAGGGATGTGCTTAAATAAGACAAAAAATCTTCTTGCACCCAAAAAATATGCTTATATATGCTCCAGGCCTGATATCACAGTTATTTTACTAATTAGAAATCCGGTGGTGTGTCCATCATGTTTTCAAGATCCATACAGTGGACCTATGAAGATCATATGGTGGATTCTCAAGGCCAATATCTATTCCTGAAGGACAAAATTTGTGGGCAGGCCTGTACCTTGTAAAGTGTGTGCCTTGGCAATATATCTCAACACAAATTTTTAGACTCATGTCTAACTGATTTGTCAATTTTTTCTGAAGGTATTGTGATCCTGGGAGCTGACTTTAATGTAGCCTTGAAACCCCCCCTGGATGTCTTGCTGGGAGCCTCACATCTTGCATATTCATTTCTCAGATGGTTTAGGAAACATCTCTGTGAGTAAAGACTGATAGATGCATGGCGATACCAACACAAAGAGGCTAAGGACTACACATTTTACTCAGATTGACTGTTTCCTAATACCCCATTCTTCTCTAGAGGCAGTTATATTGACGATTATAGAACCTATGATTCTAACAGATTACGCTCTGATAATAGGTACTCTCATGGTAGGTCAAACCTTACAGAAACCATGGCACTGGTGACTTTTGCAGGATGTGAAGATAAGAGCCGAGTTGGATACAGATTTTTCCTCCTTTTTCTGTATTACCTTGTCCACTGAGGTTTCACCTATGTGCATCTGGGAAGCCCGTAAGTGCGTTATTAGAGGCGTACTAACAAATATTGGGACCAGAAGTAAAAGAGAGAGGCTAGATAAACTTTCTACTTTAATTACCCAAATACAGTCACTGGAATGTACACATAAACAATCATTGACAGTGGCAGAGATGGCTGAGCTTCTCCTATTGCGAGACCGGGTTAATACTATGCTTTTAGACAAGGTAAAAGTTAAAACAATGCTTTCTCAACGTTGCTTGTATGAGTTTGGCAACAAATTGGCTAGATTACTAGCGATATACATTAGCAATACAAAGACCTGGACGTTTATACCTCATTACTGCACAAGGCTCTAAATACATTATCTCACAAAAGTGAGTACACCCCTCACATTGTTTTAAATATTTTATTATATCTTTCATGTGACAAAAATGACACTTTGCTACAATGTAAAGTAGTGAGTGTACAGTTTGTATAACAGTGAAAATCTTCTGTCCCCTCTAAATAACTCAACACACAGCCATTAATGTCTAAACTGCTCGCAAACAAAAGTGAGTACACCCCTAAGTAAAAATGCCCAAATTGGGCCCAATTAACCATTTTCCCTCCCCGGTGTCTTGTGACTCATTAGTGTTACAAGGTCTCAGGTGTGAATGGGGTGTGGTAAATTTGGTGTTATGGTTCTCAACGCTCTCATATCTCATACTAGGGGTTCAACATGGCACCTCATGACAAAGAACTCTCTGAGGATCTGAAAAACAGAATTGTTGCTCTACATATAGTTGGCCTAGGCTATAAGACCCTAAAAATGAACTGCAGCACTGTGGCCAAGACCATACAGTGGTTTAACAGGACAGGTTCCACTAAGAACAGGCCTCACCATGGTTGACCAAAGAAGTTGAGTGCACGTGCTCAGTGTCATATCTAGAGGTTGTCTTTGGGAAATAGACATTTAAGTGCTGCCAGTATTGCTGCAGACCATACGCCACACGCTGCATCAAATTCGACTGCATGGTTGTTGTCCCAGAAGGAAGCCTCTGCTAAAGATGATGCACAAGAAAGCCAGCAAACAGTTTGCTGAAGACAAGTAAACTAAGGACATGGATTACTGCAGCCATGTCCTGTGGTCTGATAAGACCAAGATAAACTTATTTGGTTCAGATGGTGTCAAGCTTGTGTGGCAGCAACCAGGTGAGGAGTACAAAGACAAGTGTGTCTTGCCTACAGTCAAGCATGGTGGTGGGAGTGCCATGGTCTGGGGTTGCATGAGTGCTGCCGACACCGGGGAGCTACAGTTAATTAGGGGAACCATGAGTGCCAACATGTATTGGGATATACTGAAGCATAGTAGGATTCCCATCCCTTTGGAGATTGGGCCGCAGGGCAGTATTCCAATATGATAACAACCCCAAACACACCTCCAAGACGACCACTGCCTTGCTAAGGAAGTTGAGGGTAAAGGTGATTGACTGGTCAAGCATGTCTCCAGACCTAAACCCTACTGAGCATCTGTGGAGGATCCTCAAATGGAAGGTGGAGCAGTACAAGGTCTCTAACATCCACCAGCTCCGTGATGTTGTCATGGAGGAGTGGAAGAGGACTCCAGTGGCAACCTGTGAAGCTCTGGTGAACTCCATGCCTAAGAAAGTTAAGGCAGTGCTGGAAAATAATGGCGGCCATGCAAAATATTTACACTTTGGGCTCAACTTGGACATTTTAACTTAGGGATGTACTCACGTTTGTTGCCAGCGGTTTAAACATTAATGGCTGTGTGTTAAGTTATTTTGAGGGGTAAGCAAATATACACAGTTATACAAGCTGTATACTAAAATATTTACAAAAATGTGAGTGGTGTACTCACTTTTTTGAGATACTGTACAGGGAGTGCAGAATTATTAGGCAAATGAGTATTTTGACCACATCATCCTCTTTATGCATGTTGTCTTACTCCAAGCTGTATAGGCTCGAAAGCCTACTACCAATTAAGCATATTAGGTGATGTGAATCTCTGTAATAAGAAGGGGTGTGGTCTAATGACATCAACACCCTATATCAGGTGTGCATAATTATTAGGCAACTTCCTTTCCTTGGGCAAAATGGGTCAAAAGAAGGACTTGACAGGCTCAGAAAAGTCAAAAATAGTGAGATATCTTGCAGAGGGATGCAGCACTCTTAAAATTGCAAAGCTTCTGAAGCGTGATCATGGAACAATCAAGCATTTCATTCAAAATAGTCAACAGGGTCGCATGAAGCATGTGGAAAAACCAAGGCGCAAAATAACAGCCCATGAACTGAGAAAAGTCAAGCGTGCAGCTGCCAAGATGCCACTTGCCACCAGTTTGGCCATATTTCAGAGTTGCAACATCACTGGAGTGCCCAAAAGCACAAGGTGTGCAATACTCAGAGACATGGCCAAGGTAAGAAAGGCTGAAAGACGACCACCACTGAACAAGACACACAAGCTGAAACGTCAAGACTGGGCCAAGAAATATCTCAAGACTGATTTTTCAAAGGTTTTATGGACTGATGAAATGAGAGTGAGTCTTGATGGACCAGATGGATGGGCCCGTGGCTGGATTGGTAAAGGGCAGAGAGCTCCAGTCCGACTCAGACGCCAGCAAGGTGGAGGTGGAGTACTGGTTTGGGCTGGTATCATCAAAGATGAGCTTGTGGGGCCATTTCGGGTTGAGGATGGAGTCAAGCTCAAATCCCAGTCCTACTGCCAGTTTCTGGAAGACACCTTCTTCAAGCAGTGGTACAGGAAGAAGTCTGCATCCTTCAAGAAAAACATGATTTTCATGCAGGACAATGCTCTATCACACGCGTCCAAGTACTTCACAGCGTGGCTGGCAAGAAAGGGTATAAAAGAAGAAAAGCTAATGACGTGGCCTCCTTGTTCACCTGATCTGAACCCCATTGAGAACCTGTGGTCCATCATCAAATGTGAGATTTACAAGGAGGGAAAACAGTACACCTCCCTGAACAGTGTCTGGGAGGCTGTGGTTGCTGCTGCACGCAATGTTGATGGTGAACAGATCAAAACACTGACAGAATCCATGGATGGCAGGCTTTTGAGTGTCCTTGCAAAGAAAGGTGGCTATATTGGTCACTGATTTGTTTTTGTTTTGTTTTTGAATGTCAGAAATGTATATTTGTGAATGTTGAGATGTTATATTGGTTTCACTGGTAAAAAAAATAATTGAAATTGGTATACTGTATATTTGATTTTTGTTAAGTTGCCTAATAATTATGCACAGTAATAGTCACCTGCACACACAGATATCCCCCTAAAATAGCTAAAACTAAAAACAAACTAAAAACTACTTCCAAAAATAGTCAGCTTTGATATTAATGAGTTTTTTGGGTTCATTGAGAACATGGTTGTTGTTCAATAATAAAATTAATCCTCAAAAATACTCATTTGCCTAATAATTCTGCACTCCCAGTATATAAAGCCAAATCACATAGCAGATTGTTTCAGATAATTCTATAAATCTTTATATAATTTACCAGAATCCCAATGTCAGTTAAAGTGGAGTTCCACCCAAAAATGGAACTTCCTCTTTAGGTGGTCCTAACCCCCTGACATGCCACATTTGGCATGTCATTTTTTGGGGGGGGGGGGGGAGCGGGTACCTAGTTTTGACAGGTACCCGCTCCCACGTCCGCTCGGAGCGCCGCAGCGCCCTGAGTGGAAGTTCTCCTCTCCCCCTCCCTCCCTGCAATCTTCTGGGACATGTCAGAGGTCCCAGAAGATTTCCGGCCAATCACGGCGCGCAGCGCAACTCGCGCATGCGCAGTGGGTACCCGGCTGTGAAGCCGGAAACTGTCACAGCCGGGTGCCCACATCAGTGATGCCGGCGCCGAGGGAGAGGATCGAGGCTTCGGGCGGCCGCATTGCTGGACCGTTGGACAGGTGAGTGAAATGGCTGGAACTCCGCTTTAAGAGAGCATCTTATAGATCAATACCTTACAAAGGCAGGGTTACCCAAATTATCACCTCAGGCAAAGGATTTCATGGAAGATCCTATAACCGCAGAAGAACTGTCAAAGACCATTAATGGCATGCCAACAGGAAAACCCACTGGGCTAGATGTACTTCTCTCTTTATTACTATAAAACCTTTTAACAGTTCTTAACAACATGGTTTCTAGGGACCTATAACTCTACTTTACAGGGACATCCGCTCTCCAAGGATGCAGGACGTGCGCACATAACTGTAGTAGCAAAAGAGAATAAAGACCCATCTCTCTGTGTCAGCTACCGACTGATATCTCTTTAAAATACTGATTTAAAACTTTTTCTAAAATCTTAGTTACACATCTACTTCAGCACTTATCCTGTATGATGCATTATGACCAAGTTGGGTTTAGGCCTGGTAGAGAGTCCTGGGATAACCTGTAGGGGACTGAACCTTATCTATCGAACTAATGTCAAGTCCCTTCCTTCTTTCAACAAACATGAAGAAGGCCTTTGACAGAATGAGTTGGGGCTTTTGCAAAAGAACGCTCACTCATATCGGCCTTGGCAACAACATGCTCAGATACATAAATGCCTTATACGCGCATCCAGTGGCAGCGGTAAAGGTTAATGATGTCATTTCTTTAGATTTTTTTAAACAAATGGAACCAAACAGGGCTGCATGCTATCACCACTTATTTTTATTCTGATACCGGAGCCTTTATTGAGACAAATGAAAAAGAACCTGATCATAATGGGTGTAGAAGTGAATGATACACAACACAAGGTTGCTGCCTATGCAGATGACTTGCTGATTTTTTAATCTAGATCAGAAACATCTGTCCCTAACTTGCTACAGGAACTTGAGGCTAATTCAAAACTCTCAAATTACAAAATCAATCTTACCAAGTCAGAAGCTTTAGATTTTACTACTATCATTATGCAAGCCTTAGAGAAACATTTTCTTTTTAAGTGGGCAAAAGGAAAGGAATTTACTTTACTTGTAAACTTGAAAATCTATTCAAAGAAAACTCCCTCCTCCTTGTTAGCAATGCTTCGATGGGACCTGAAGAACTGGAGACGTTCTATGCATACATGGTTTGGAAGGAATGGAATTCTAAAAATTAATACTCTCCCCCAGTTATTGTATATTTTTTTAAACACTGAAACATAAATTCTCACTTTTTTTTTTTTTTGGTGTAAACCAAAAACTTAGATAAAGAACAGATATTCTGAGTCTTCCCTAACACAGAGGAGGTATGGGTTTTCCAGACCCAGCTCTTTATCTCCAGGCGACCAATCTAGCAAGGGTACTGGATTGGTGTAAACATGCAGGGACAACCCCAGTGGCAAGGCTCCTGGTCCTGAAGGGGTTCTACAAAACCTATGTGGAGCTTTTGGCTCCCACCCTTGCCTGTTTGCTCTACCTGCCTAGTTAATAATGCACTTACCCTGTCCATGAAGGAAGCTCATATTATTTTGCTACATAAGCATCCCAAAAATCCATCATTATATGCATCATACAGGCCAATTGCTCTCCTCAATTTGACCTCAACATTCTTACGAAGCTCCTGAATACTAGGCTTAGTCGCCTACTGCACACCCTTATCCACTTGCCACCCAAGCCAGTTCTGACACCCCTCTCTTACATGTAAAAATCATATTTTGTTTTTGCTAGAAAATTACTCAGAATCCCTGAACATTATGGATAATTTTTTTAGCAGAGACTCCAGGGAATAAAATGGTGGTCATTGCAATTTTTTTGTCACACGGTATTTGCGCAGTCGTTTTTCAAACAAAATTTTTTTGTGAAAAAAACACTTTAATTAATTTTAAAAAAGCAGAACATAATATTTACCCCATTTTTTTTGTATAATGTGAAAGATGGTGTTATGTCAAGTAAAGATACCTACTAAATCATGCATTAAAATTGCGCACACTCGTGGAATGGCGCCAAATTTCGAACCCTAAAAATCTCCATAGGCTAGGTTTTAAAAATTTTTACAGGTTACCAGTTTAGAGTTACAGAGGAGGTCCAGTGCTAGAAATATTGCTCTCGCTCTAATGATAGCAGTGATACCTCACGTGTGTGGTTTGAATACCATGTACATATGTGGGCGTGACCTACGTATGCGTTCACTTTTGTGTACGAGCATGAGAGGAAGGGGCACTTAAAACATTTTTTTTTATTGTTTATTTTATTTTTATTTTTTTACAATTTCCCTTTACTTCTTTATTTGTTTTTTATCACTACTACAAGGAATGTGTACACCCCTTTTAATAGTAATAGGGCATGACCGGTCCTCTTTAGAGAGAGATCTGGGGTCTTTAAGTCTCTAGATCTCTCCTCTATGCTGGAAAACCTGAGATCAACAAAAAAAATGTATCTCAGGCTTCCTAGCAAAAAAAAAAAAAATGGCAGAGTTTACATCTGCGAACGCCGGAATTGATGTCATGACGTTGCTTCCAGCCTCTGAGGGTCATAGGGATGGCCAGGGACCAAGTGTTCCATGACCAGCTCTATGATAAATCCCCACCACCGGCAAAATCATTCTCCCACTCCCCGATCGCATGGGCTAAACCGGAGAAGCATCGGAGGGCAGTGGGATGTTCCCTCCCGCCACCTGTAAAAGCAATCAAGCAGTTAAACAGCCACTATGATGGCTTTGATGGCCTTTACATTGCAGGGAACCGCTATTAACATCTACAGGGTATTTCCTAATATCCATGCACTTCATGCTACTACTGGTACAAGGGTCAATGCCTCTTTAGACATAGAGAAAGCTTTTGATACCATGGAGTGGCCCTACCTATGGAAGGTGTTAAGGAGAATGGGCTTTGCACTGCACTTTATTGCCTGGCTTCAATTGCTCTATGATGGGCCTACTGAAGCAGTCCACCTAGGTGGACAGCTCTCCTCATTTTTTCCACTGCACAGGGGCACACGGCAAGGTTGCCCCCTTTCCCCCACCCTTTTTGCCTTGGCCGTGGTACCAATCGGAGAGGATCTTCGTGCTTCCCTGACTATTCAGGGTCTGCTGGTTGAAGGAGAGGGTCGTACCTTATGCAAATGACCTCCTGTTGTGCTTGAATGATGATGGCCCCTCCTTGTAGGGTGCTCTCCATATCCATATATCTCCAAATCTATATCTCTGGATTTAAAGTGAATTGGCACAATTCGCTTCTCTTTCTGATTAATTATGATGCCGCTTTCGGGCCTCGGGGGACCTGCAGGTGCAGTGGGTAACATTGTTCACTTATCTAGGGGCATTAGTAACCCGCAATACAAAAATATATATTGATAAGAATCTGATTCCATTGTTGGCTGAGACAAAACTGAAGTTTAAGGTATGGAGAAACTTGTGCTTGCGAAGTGAATAGCTTCAGGTGATACACAGAGATTAAACAAATCGTCTTACATAAGTTTTACTTGTTTATCTGCAGCCATCTGTTCTCTTCAGCCATTCAAAAGTGCAGATTTGTGATTAAATCCTTCTGCATCTGTGAGGAGCACAGAGGGGGGGGGGCAGAGAGCTGCAGTTACAGTGTGTGAGAGGTGATTAGAGGACAAGGTCATACATCCCTCCACACACTGCACAGGAACAAAGGAAGAATACGACACTTGGAACTTTGGAGATAGACAAGTAAACACTACAAATATATATGCTTTGTTCAGATTTCATGACTGAAGTTTACAAGCACTTTAAATAACTCTTAGACTGTGCTGGAAGCTGCCGTCCTTGGATCCCTGAGGGGGCTCAGGCATCTCCTTTAAAGAGGCCCCGAAGCCCCATATCCACTCACTCCCCTTATGAACACTACCATCAAAGCCTGGTCAGTCAGCCTTAGAAGGAACACATGGGCGCCAACTATCCTCTGCCCCACACCCAACTGTGGAATAACCCTAATTTTCCCCATTTTCTCTTGATTTCTGACCCTCACTTCTGGGCTATACTTAAAATCACAACATTGGCCCATATTACGACTGGGGGAAGAATTCCTCTTATTTGATAGCCTTTGCCAGCAGTTTGGCATCCCAAGTTACTACCAGTTTTGGTATATGCAACTTTCTCCCATGGTCAGTTCTCTCATTGACATGTATCGCCAAGTTGTTCTCCATTAGGAACCCTAGTATGTTCAGACCAGTTGTTGAAGCCGGCTTCATCCCTCTACCAACATTTTGTTTTTGCTACCCTCTCTGATCGCTCCAGTCTCTGGATGAAATTGCAGAGGGACATAATAGAAGTAGACGATGAAGACTGGTCAGATGTCTGGGATGTAACCTTTAAACACTTGGTCTCAGCTCCTGATAGGTTGATTAAATTCAAGCTCTTGCACGGGCCCTATTTTACTTTTCACAGATTGCATAAGCTAAACAAGTTTTTCCCTCTGTATGCTAGAGATGTGACCATCCTGATGGTGACTTATTTTATGTCTTCTGGATCTGTCTGTCTGTCTCTCGATTTTGGTCCGGGGTGGTGGGTGCAATAAATGATGGCTCAGGTTCAGATGGATGGTCTGGTCAAGATGGATGAAGCAACCCTCTACAGCGGATGGCTTAAGCCCTTGATTTTCCTCCCCCTTTTTTCTTTTTATGCCTTTTCAATTTATTTCAATGTAACACGTATATGCTTATATGCGAAATTATAATAAAATAGATTTGCAAAAAACATGCAGGGACAAAAAGAGACATCTTTAATGTAATGGAAAAGAACAGTAAATGTAGTCAAAACATAAGCCAGGGGTTGGGAGCCAAAACGGGAAGTCAGATTAGCCATTGATCAGGAAACCAGAAATCAGCATACTCGGAGGCAGAGGAATAGGATCAGAAACCAGAAGGGATGTCAGTCTTTCACAGAAACACAGCAGAGAAACTCCAGATATGTTGACCAGGTGAAGGTAGGAAAGGAATAAACAAGGCAGCTTAAATAGCCAGAAGGGGCTGGCTGTAGGTGAGACTGATGAGCAGATAATGATAACCAGGTGGGCCACTGAGGAAACAGGAAACAGTGAATGCTGACAATTATCCGAGCCCTGACACTTGTCTACCCATAGCTAGCTAAAAACCACCCACTGATGGGATCAACCATTAAGGTTATCCAAAGAACAAAAGGTACTGCCCTTTCTTTAAACAAGCAATCTCGTTTGATGCCAGTTGTAGGAAACCCTGATTTTCCACCTAGGATACAAGACCCTAGTTTTTGTCCCCTTCTCCGCAATCTTATATCTAGGTTAAAGGATTTTCTGACAGAGGAAAATTGGAAATCAATATCTGACATACAAGCTATGATTTCCCCATAAAAAATAGATGCTCCTGTGTAAATGATGTCCGCATTGTTTTTACACTAATTGTCACATACGTGATAGGAGACTGAAATGACGAGATTGGCCTCACTTGTATCTCCAGCCTAGGCCCCACTAAGAGTGGAACAGAGAGTACTGATGGACAGGAGGAACATGAGTGTTAGCAGGTTTTGATAGGAGAACTTGCAGCTGGCAAAGAAGGCTGGCAGAACATCAGGTCAGGAACAGTAGCTGTGCTCATTGGTCCAGCTGATGTTAAAGGGGCACTACACATACGCTGCGGGTCCTGGACATGTGGCTTGTCAGAGCTCTCAGCAGACTTGAGACAGGAGAACACTGTGATCAGAGCTGATATAGCAGACAGCCAGCCAGGCATTTGAACAGAATGGGGAGCCAGGATAAGAGACAGAAGCATGGTTACAGGAAAAACGGGTGGGCAGTGAGGTACTGAATCATAAGCAGAGCCAAAGTCAGGAACTGGCGACAAGTCAGAAGCGGAATCCAAGATCAGGTCTGCAGCAAGTGGGGGCAGCATAAAGGAGACACACAGGATGAACGCAGGACACTGGAAACAGATGAAAGGCCAGTCAGCACCTGGGCAAGGATGAAGGCATCCTTAAAAAGGCCGTCCAACGGCAAAGCCTGGTGCGCATTCCTGGTCACCATTCTTTGGGAAATGTCTTGCGCATGCACATTCCTGACGTCTTACAGGAATTCTCTGAAACAAATTCTTTGATGTTCATATCAAAGCACTTTCCTTTAATCAGCATATAGCATAAGAAAAATATATTTTTTTAATTTCTTAATAAACAGTGCTCCTATTTACTCCTTTACAGGGGCGTTGCAGGGGTTGCAATTGCAACCAGGCCCCATGCTCGGCTCCCCTGTACACCTGGATAGGAGGGGCGGTGCGGGCAGTATGTAGAGAAATCACTGTCCTCCTTTTTCCTCTTGTAGCTGCAGGAGGAAAATGGAGGAGATTGGTTCCTCTGTATGCTGAAAAATAAAAATTGGTTTGAACCAAAAAAGAACTGCGCAAACAGAGTGATATTTGACAACTTACTACATAGCGGTAAGATAAACGCCACAATAAACAATTCGTTCGGCTACTTCAGGTGGATGGGACGCCGCTTCCGCATCTGCGCTCCACCCCACCAGAACTCTACGGTCTCACGCTCCCGACGCACGTTTCGTCAGGCGTGCTGACATCATCAGGGGATCGCTATGTAGTAAGTGCAATACTTTTTAATTAAATCTGTTTACCTGACAATATTACACTATTGGAGTTTCCTATTCTTTACAACACGATGTCTGGAGCCCCGGAGGTACCCATATATACTGGTCCACTACACACTTGATGTGAAGACAGTGTTAAGGAAAACCTGGAGCTCCTGTGGAGACATATGCTGGTTGTAACTAAGGGGTCAACTTCTTCTGGTAACAAGTATTTTATCCGAGCACTGGGTGGATGGTGATTGGTGAAGGCATTTTATATCAAGTCCAATTTGCTGCTGAGACAATTAAGTTTGCACCGAGCACTTTAAGGACTATATTTATTCATTTATTTCTTCACCTATGAAAGGACTATAATAATGTTTACATATGAACATAATTGGTCTATATATTAATGTGATTTATTTGAGATATATCACCACTTTATGCACTTTAGCACTTTATTGTGAGTCGAATTGCTGAGCGCAATAATCTTTTACTCTGTATGCTGCCCCCGCCACTCCTCCTATCCAGTTCACTTGTGTTCTGCTGTATCTCTGGGCCCCTGTGTGCCCCCCTGGTCCCCCCCCCCCCCCACACTATGCTGCCGGTTTCCTCCCTCCCCTCTCCTGCTGGCTGCTGCAGGGGATGTGTCACAATAGAGAACCAGGAAGGGGTCGGTAAATATGTAATTTACCAGCTCCTTCCCTTTCTGAATGGACAGAGTCATAGTCAGTGACATTGTAAGAAAAAAAAAATTATAAAAAATTATACAATTAAAATGCCAAAAAATAAAAACTACTGACACCAGTGGGTGAACTTCCAGGATTGCAAAGGTCACACTTGCAACCGGGGCCTGGCATTCCACCACCGTGGGGAGGCCCCAAGATGGAAGGAAGGGGGCCCACTGCAGAACTTGTGAAAGGGTCCCACTGCGGCACTGTAATTTAGGGCTCCGCAAAGAGAGTAAAGGGCCCCAGGATCAGTGGGAAGAGCCGCAGGTTTGAAGGGAAGGGCCCCGGCCAGGGGTCTGGGGGGCCCTTCATGGCTTCTAGTTACGCCTCTGCTCCTTTATTACCTTTACTTATGCCTACTCAAATCTTATTAATTCCATTTAAATAATTAAGAAATACCTTTTTGTTTTATTTTAAGTAACTTTGATATACAGTACTTTGTACTAGAAACATGATTGTCATTATAATTGAGACAAATTATGGAATCAAATTTCCATTTATTGTCTGCAAGAGTACTAAAGGATATAATTATAAAGCAGTAATGGTTGACAATTACTAAACACTTAGTGCAGGTGAGTCTTCCTGGTGCATGTGCTTTTTAAATTAGGTACACACGATACGAAAATCGGTAGGAAATTTTCATCCGACGAACGATCTGCCGATTTTCGGATTGTTAGTATAGTGCTTCCGACAGCCGATTACGGATTTTTCGGACGACAAAAACTGGATGTGCAGGCTATAAAATGTTTATTTTACGTCAACATAACGTCCGCTTTTCTTTAATTAGTACAGTTTTCGTCCAAAAAAAATCGTAAGAGCAAGACTAGACATGCTCAGAAACGAAAAAAACACATACAAAACAATTCAACACATGACATCACTTCTGAAGTTGAATTCTGTCGCACTTGAATTTTCGTATGAAAGTAACCTCTTCACTTTTCATATGAGACTAGCATGCAACAAAAAACGGATGACAGATCATTCGATAATCTGATCGTGTGTACGAGGCTTTAGGGTTCTTTCACACGAGCGATCTGATCAGATCCGCCTGCCAGTTTTTCGGGCGGATCTGATTGGAACCCCCATGCATCCCTATGGGGCAGCGGATGTCAGCGGAGACATGTCCGCTGACAACCGCTGCCATCCGCATCCGATCATGTCCATGAAATCCGGACGGATGGAAACCCTATTTTCCATCCGTCCAGGGGATCGGATCGGTTGGGAACGGATGAGAGCGGACATGTGGTCTGCTCTCATCCGATTCCCCCATAGAGATGCATGGGGCTCTGACACCTCCCTCTCAGCACACAGAGCGGAGAGGGAGCTGTCACCTGCCTGCTCAACGGGGATCTGTGTATCGATCCCCAGCTGAGCAGCACGGATCCACCCACAGAGGCGGACCGTGTGAATGAAGCCTTAAAGTGAATATTTGGTGAATGTCTATTTCACTGCTTTATAAACAAGTTTTAAAACTATCACTGATCAAACTAGCAGAAAGAACTTTTTTAGCTCATTTATTTTCCAGTATGTAGCTTCGAAAGTGATCTATACTGGGTATGCAGGTACTGGAACTAAAGTGGTAAACATTTTTTTTGTGATTGGAGGCCATGAAATTCCAAATTCATTAAGGTAGTGGGTTTTACACATGCTTTCTGACAGCATGTAATGTTTTGTTATATTGTTTATGTGCTTGTCATCTGAAGAGCGGAGATCTGCTTGGTGCATCAAAATAGTAACCTAAACTTTTACAGAACCAAAGAGACTCAAGCCAGACCCAAAACATATGAGCAATGGCAACTTTATACAGAATGATCTAATGCTGTGCCACTTAGTGTTCACTACAGTATTCAACATGTTCAACCCAGACTTATATTATTGTACCTTAAATTCCTATTTAATAAAAATGTATTAAATATTCTGTAGGCATTAAATCTGATAAGTAAATAAAGATTTAAACATTCTTTAGGCATTAAAGGAGAAGTATAGTCAAAGCTTTTTTGGCTGTACTTCTACTATGGATCACAGGAGCGCAGTTTGTTCTACATTTTTTAGCCGACAGCATACTAAAGCCACAGAGCCAGCCCAGGCTCTGAAAAGATCCTGACCATATAGTTGGAATCCACCCAGAACTCTGTACCTGCAACTGGCTCAGCCTCTTAGCAAGCCACTGAGAGCCTGAGCCAGCCCCTCCCAACCCCTCAACAGCCTAGCACTCCAGTAAGCACTGGAGGGACAGAGCAGAGAGCCAGTGACTCACAGTCACCAGCTCTCTGCAGAATGAAGACTTAGAGCTGAGCGATCAGCAGTGTTTGGAGTCAGTGGGGGACAAATGCAGCTTTGGACCAATGCTGTATCCACCTAGGTAGGTATCATTTGTTTCCGGAATGCAAGATCAGGTCTGCAGCAATACTTCTCTTTTAACTATGATTATTAAAATTTGTGAGTTTACCTGAGTAAAATTAAGTAAATTTGAAATATAATATCTTAATTTCTAAGGTCCCACTGTATCTGTGTGAAAGCTTACAAGTTTTTCCCTGTTTTAGAAAATATGAATGGCTTATTCAGGAGCAATCACGGGAGCTTTCGTTTATACGGCAGAGGATGAAAGAAGGAGAAAGTATTTGCCACATTTTGACTCAGCATCAGGAGGAAAATATAAAATCAATTGAAGAGATGCTCCAGACTAATGATATAGACTACTGTATGGGAAAGAACTTCAGAGAAAATCTCACTAAAGTAAACCAACTTGCAAAAAAGCTTCAAATGAAACTAAGCAGCAGTAAGTATTTGCTTTCCATTGCACAAAAAACAAATTTGCAATTTTACATTTAGGTTCCATTCCATTCGAATTTTGTCAATTGAATTCTCCCTGGAAACACTGCCAATAAATTTAGGGTACACCAATTAACACTGAATTCTCTATGTCATGTCTTTTTTTATTCCTGGAATCATTCTACTAAACTAGGTTTGTGTTTACTTTGTATGGAAGGAAGGTGCAGGCTAAGAAGAAATGGAAGTTTTTGATAGCGTAGAGCAGGGGTGTCAAAATTATGGGCTGCATCAGCATTATGATTGCCCTGAAAAGGGCCAGTTGTATCTGTAAGACTAGATGTCCAGAGCATTCCCTACCCTTGCGTAAGTCATCAAGAGCCTCTCCACCATCAGAAGTTGGGTCCCCCAGTGCACCCCCATTGCCTTGTGCTGCTGCTGGGAAGAAGCTGGAGGCAATGCTGGAAAGTATTACAGGAAGTACAGGATCTTGGGAAGGACCAGAGGAGGGCTGGAGCTCTTCTGCAGCTGCAGGAGAGGTGTGAGGGCCACATATAAAGGCCTGGAGGGCCAGATTCGGCCCACGGGCCTTGTGTTTGACACATGTGGTGTAGAGTTCCCCCAAAGTGAGGGGAATTCTCTTCTTGTGTGATTCTCACCTGAAACACCCCATTAGAAATGTTTTTATTTTATTTGCTCTCATGGAAGCTCTGCGAATGTGGATTTCTGCCTACAGAAGGCACAACAGAGTAGAGAAGTGCCCCAGTGGGGACAAAGACATCAATAAAAACTCGACAAACGGTTTAACCCTTCCCTACCCCATTTTAATTTCGGATGTTGGGAAATGCTATTGTGAAATATCTGTAAAAACATTCAATTTTTACCCATAATAGCATTCTACAGAAGTTGAGGATGCAAAAATTACAGGAGAATGTTTTTAAAATAGACAAGACGTTTTTTAAAAGACAAAAAAAACAAGGTGTAATCGAAGTCCAAGTTCAGTCAAAACTTCCTGTTAGATTCAGTACAGAGAGTGATGGGTTAGACCCTCTGTCAGGTTTATATTGCTATCTGTGTCTCTAATGAAGGCGTGACACACAATTTGTCGCAAAGAGAGGAAGTGATGAGATACCATATCTTTCTAATGGGAACAGAAACAGTAAAAAAGGCACATTTATTTAGTAGATGGAACATATTATAGTTTTAACAACTTGTTTGAAACATCTTTAGCATTAGTTAGGATTTATAGTGGCATACCACTGGGCCATGTCTTTTTAATTCACTTATTATTAGTCTGATGAATAAAATAGATAGCAGTATTGACATGTTTACTGTTAACGCAAAATTATGTAGACTCAGTCACTGCCCCTAAATTCTGTGTTATAATAAAAGCAGACATAATAATGAAAATACAGAGTTAGAAAATAAAAGATGCAAAGTTATATAGCAACTATTCATAGTGCAGAACACAGACTGTATCCCCTTTTAAGCATGTTGAAGTGTGCAGAGTGCAGTCACAAGATGTATTTAACAATTGTGAAAAAAAAAAAAAAAAACAAGATGTATTTAACAGTGTTCCTCACATTGTTCAGCAAGTGCAAAAATCAGTTCTATAATTTGTGTCAATGGACCATGCATGTGGGGATAATATTTTCTGCAGTTTGTCTCCTTTTCTTTGTTTTAAACTTTTTTATTATTATGTTATTTTTCTGATTTTGTTTTCAGAGGATAATATAAAATAAAATTTTATTTTTTAGGCATATGTTGCCATTCAGAATCTTTAGATACTTTACCACATCCTCAATTAGATACTCTAGATGGCACTGTAACAATGGAAAATGAATTTTACGTCACAAGTCACTTTGATGATTTCCATGCTTTGAAGAAGCATCTGTTGGAGAGTAAATCATTGGTTGAAGAAATGGAGAAATATTTACAGTCATCCCTTCAAATATTTAGAACAGAAACTCATGGAAATAAGGTATTATTATTTTTCTCAATATTATCTCATATATCAATTCACTAATAGCAAATATAGGTAGGTGATATTGGACTTAAAACTAAACCTTGAAATAGTGAAAGAGGACAGAGTCTAACCACTTGCCGACCGCTCACGTTGCTGCTACTGCAGCAGAGCGGCTCGGCTGGTTTGGATGTGTTTAGACACACCGGGAGTCAGGCCAGGGGAGGAGAGGCGGGGATGAGCCGCCTCTCTCCCCTGATCATCGGAGAAAGACTGAGGAATTCCGCCCACTTGTGTAAACAAAATGGGCGGATCTCCTCTGTGACAGGCAGGGACAGATCACAGGATTCAGCATAGCTGAACCTGCGATCTGTGTCTGTGTCACACAACCCCCTCCCACCACACACGTCAGTAAGCATGAGGCATACATTTATCCCCTTGATCACCCACAGTGTTAACCCATTCCCTGCCAGTGTCATTATTTCAGTAACCGTGCATATTTTTAGCACTGATTACTGTAGTAATGTCACTGGTCCCCCCAAAAGTGTCAAAAATGTCAGTTAGGGGAACCTGTGGTCTATAAGGTATGTGTAACTGTTGTTTCAGTCCCAAGATATCTACTAACTCTGCCATTAGTTTGTTATCAAAGTGTGTACCTCTGTCTGAAGAGACCACAGCTCCTATACCAAACCTGGGAATCAATTCTCTAGTAAGACACTTAACTACTGTTCCGGCATCTAAAGATACTTGAATCGGCCACAAGGGGGCATATCTGAGAAGTCAATCTGCACAATTTGAAATGGCTCCTCAGTATGCGGAATGTGTTTCTTAGGGGTAGGCACTGGCTTACCTATGTTATGCATTTGACATACAGCACATTCATTAACCTGTTTAGCAGCATATGTGTAAAAACCTGTTGCCCACCACTGTTTGTTCATAACCCGACACATCCCTCCTGTTGAGACATGGCAAGGCCCATGGCTCAAAGCAAACAATGAAGGAAATAGAGTCAGGGGAGCAATCAGCTTGTCTTTCAACCTCCACGGACCATCTTGTCCACAAACAGTTCCTTTTGTAGACCAAGTGGCTCGGTGGGGTGAATTTTCCAGTAGGGCCAAAAGAACACCAAGGTCCACCTGAAACTTTGTGACAAAAAATGTAGGGACTACATGTAGCTGATAAGAGTGAATAGCTTCTTTGGCATATTTATCAGCCAAGGCATTCCCCACAGAGACATAATCATCAGACTTATGCCTCGTTTCCACTGAGTGGTACGGTACGGTATGGTTCGGTTCAGTACGGTACGGTACACATTGCGTTTCCACTGCCAATAGTATCCTTTCATGATAGGCGTGGTGTAGCAGGAAAGCTGTGATAGACGATTCTCTGTCAACCAATCAAAGTTCTGCAGAGTGTAGCTCCACCCTGTTGGTACGGGTCTAATGTGCTTGGTACCCCAACGAAAGGGTACCAAAAAAGTGGTACGGTACGGTTCGGAATTAGGGTACCATTCATAATGGAAACGGCATAAATAGCGTACCGTACCGAACCGAACCGTACCAGAAAGCTCAGTGGAAACGAGCCATTAGTGTGCGCCTTGCATTTGATTACTGCTACTTTAAGGGGCAATTGAACTGCAGACAACCATCTGACAATAAACTCTTTGTGCTGAATGGGTGTTCCTGTTGCTGTCAGGTACCCTCTTCCTTGCCATAATTGTGCAAAACTGTGCAGTATACCTAAGCAGAATCACTGTAGATATTTACCATATCTCATTCTGCTAGCTCTAATGCAACACAGAGAGCTGTAAGTTCCGCAGCCTGCGCTGACTTGGAATTTAGCAGGATTTCAGTATGCAGTAGTCAGCTCTTACTGTTTACTACCGCACAAGCAGCTAATGTTAACTCATCAGGTCGTCTGGGGGATGAGCCATCTACAAACAAGTCTGCACATAAGGGCAGGCTTGCAATAGGCTCATCTCGCAGATCAGTTCTGGGTTTTGTTACTTCATCAATAGAGGCAGCACAATCATGTATCAGGTATTCAAAATCATCAACTTCCTCACTGTCAGCTTCCGGTAGAAAAGTAGCCGGATTCAGATTCTGACAGCGCTGGATTTTGAGGTTGGAGGCTGATAACAAAATCAAATTATAATGTGTTATCCTCTGTACTGAGAAGTGTTTAGTATAGGCACTATTCAACATAGCCTCCAAATCATGGGGGCACATCAAATACAAAGTGTTGCCCAATACAATGTCTACAGTTTTCTCAACCAATAGGGCAGCCGCCGCTACTGATTTTAGACATCCAGGTAACCCCCTGGCGCTGTCCAATGGGTAACTGTAGTACCCCACTGGGCGATGTCTGGCACAGAAGTGTTGTGTTAACACCCCATTCACATATCCATTTATTTCTGTGCAAAATAAATAGAAATCTTTGCTATAGTCTGTTAAACCAAGACCAAGATTGCTTGATTTGTTTAAATGTTTCCATAACTGAAGGGGTTATTCTTCCGAAGTGAATTTATAATTAATTTTTGTTTGTCCCTTTAATAATTCCTGTAGGGACCCTACACTGCCCCTCTTTGGATCTCCAGTTCTCCCCTTTTGGCCTGGGGGACCCCATAATTCGAAATGTACACTACTCCTGATGGGAAATAAGAGGTTCCGCCATGGGAACTCCTTGTGGCGTCACCTGTACTGTAGAAACTGGCACTCCCCTGGGTTCAGGAACCTTTTCCTTAACCTCAGGGACTTGCATATTCATTATTTTAGTTTTTTCCTTCCTCTCTATTTTTTTCTTTCTTTTTTTATAACACTTCACAAGCTATCTGTGCTATGTCAACCAAATCAGGGACAGGTTTAATTCTCCAGCCCGCTATGCAAAGCTCCATTTTCTTTTCTAATCTCAAACAACAATCCACTTACAAACATATTTATCACTTTAGGTCATTTCATGTCATCTTCACTTTCAGTTGCCCAATCACTGTGCTTCTATATAGCATCTTTGAATCTATTCCAATAGTTCAACACATCCTCACCTTCCTTCTGAACAACATCCAATAACATTCGCATATCCTGTCCTTTATCAAACATGCTTGTTACCCATTCCTTTAGAACTTCATTCTATCAATCTTTGTTTCATACGTATTTTGGCCATCTCCCTCTATCTTCAATATCCCTTATTCATGCGCACCTATTTATTTATTTATTTAGTGCAAATGTGTTCCATACATCCACATATTTTTTTTTTTTTTTTCAGGTACTGCACAATCAATCAAAATCCACATAACTGTATATATGTATATTTCTCCATTCACATCAACTTTTTGTACCATTTCTTTTAAGACACTTGGCAATGTTTGGGAGATCTTCTATAATTGTCCTAATTTCTTGGGGTTTCTAAGGGACATAAACTTTCCCTATCCTTGCTGAACACTGACCTCCATCACCTATTTTTAAGGGCATTTCTACACCAGGTCAGTTATCTGGACTGAAAAACAAGAAACTAAGATGGCTTTGTCTCCTCGTCCACTAGGACGCTAAAAAAACGCATTACTTCACTATAAAAGTGGGTAGCATAGGATGGTATGGCCATCAGTAGAAATGGCACATCAGATACCACTCGTATGCTACAATCAGATAAAACTAAAACCTTTTCTTTGGCTCCGTGCCACTCTTACAAAAAAAAAATTTTTTTGGTCTCGTGTGTTTTTACAAAAACCTGACCAGAGGTTCCCCTCCTTCAATAGAGGACACCCCTAAAATATCATTCAAAAACTATAATCAGATAAAAAGTTAATCTGATTTGAAACTTTTGGCTTGGTGCCAACAGGGTCTAATTGCACACTAATTGCGGTAACCCTTTCTGTCCAAAAATTAATTCCATAACTATAACGGGAACAAAGATATTTACATTTGAACCCTTTCTTGGCAAGTAGCCAATTTTCAAAATTTTGCACCAGAGCTCCCTTTCACACAGGGACCCATGAGCAAAATGTAATTTCTCATTATCTATAATTCTATATATAAAAAATAACCTCAAAGTGTCCTGCCAACTACGGCGGACTATGTTTTCCCTGATAAAACTGTTTCTATTTACTCTTCCTCATCTATTTGTTAAAGCAGCTTTTTCTGAACACATTTTATAGGGGGGGGGGGGCTTCACCTATTTTTTTCTTCTTCCCGTGCTGCTAGACATTCAATTCCCCCACAATCAGACATTTTAAATAGCAAGTTAAACAAGGCATCAATTGTAGGCGTACTAAGGGAGCTTTCTGGTGGCCACCATTTAAAGGGATCCTCTTTATATGCTTTTTTAATAATTTTGCACCACTTTACATGATGTTTGAGGGCATCTGGATCACCACTCACCATCATCTTAACAATGGGTGCACCTCGATGCAATTTAGCAACATTTAAGCCTGTTTTCTTGCTTTTTTGCTCTAGTTTTTTTTTTAAGCCCTAAGTCATTCATAATGGGCAAAATATTCTTACCAATTATATTTCCCATTGTATTATTTTTCTTGTTACCACTTTAAGAAATTACAATATTTGGAGTTTCCGGGATCAAGAACTCAGTTTCTTATCACAACGGCTGTGTACCAGCAGCCCAGTACAATACTTTGAGATATCTCACTTATTAAGTCCTCTACTCAGTCAGACATCTCTGAAAATCTGAGTGGAAATAGGCTAGTCTCACTCTCTCTGACTCCCTAATCCAAAGGACACTCAGCAGGTCATACAGACACTGGGGTTTAAGGCAATACCTGCCCTAATACCACCACATTTGTCTTTCAACAACACACACTCACTTCAGAAAATAGTGGTACCTGCTTAAATACGTCCCTTATTATACAACTATATTTATATTGTCATTTCTGAAAATACGGAGAACAAAGAAAAATACTTCAGACAATAATATTTGCATGCACAATGTTTCCCCTTGGTACCATAAAATAATCTCAGTAACCATACACAGACAGAATGCAATTAAATTCAAAGGAAACGTGTTACCTTTCGTAGCCGCACTCCCCAACCGGCACATCACCACACAACAGATAAAGACAGTTTCAATATGAGAAATAAAAATGTTTCTCACCTGAGGCTTCTGTGCTGTCCCTCCGGTGGTGGGGTGATTGCCGGCAGTGGAGAAGCAGTCAGAAAGACACGATTTCGGGGTCACCAAATGTTATGTTGAGCTTTAAAATAAAGGACATCTACGACAATCAGATTGCATCTGTTCTTGTAAGTTTACTGAGAAAATACTTGCACAAGGACCACATCTCACACCGAGAGCATGTGGCAAATTGTACATTTTGGTACATACCTTTTAAACATAATTTTTATCTGGGAGCCTATGACAGGCGTAAGTCCAAGAAAATGGTTACACAAGATTACACAATATATTCTTTGTTGATTACTTAGAGGACATATTGGTCAACTCAACCTAGACAAGGATGAGCGGCAAAAGTTTAATATGACAATTAAAATGATGGATAATATGAAATAATGACCGGTTACTGGATTTGTCATAATCTAAGCCAAAGGGACTTTTTATATTATTTCTAAGAATTTGATAAGATCTTGGCGGAACATTTCACATCATCTGGAAAACAACTCCTGACACATTTACGCAATAACAGCAAATAACAGGCTGAATTCTAAAACTATTATTGAAAATATATTTCTTAAAGAAAGAGGGAACTCTAGACTATATAATGGATATGGATATATGAATATGTGATATAAAAGTCTTTAAAAGTCCTTAATATATTTTCATATCTTGACAGTGGGTACCAATGACATAGGCAGAGGAAGATGGAGAGTCCTAAACGATTTCAGAGACTTAAGCGCTAAGTTGAGGAGTAAGACCTCCAAGGTAGAATTTTCAGAAATACTACCTGTACCTCGAGCCACACCAGAGAGGCAGCGGCAGATTAGGGAAGTTAACAGGAGCTGGTGTAGTAAGGAGGATTTTGGGTTCCTGGAGAACTGGGCCGACTTCTCAGTCGGCCACCGGCTCTTTGGTAGGGACGGATTGCACCTAAATGGGGAGGGTGCAGCCGTACTGGGTAAGAGGATGGTCATAAAGTTAGAGGGGCTTTTAAACTAGGGTACAGATGTAGAATTAGCCAGTGGGGAGCAAGATTCAGAGGGCACAAATGGGGACATTAGCAGTATGGTGTTCAGAGCTCCTAAACCCAAGGTGGGTATGGGGAAAAATCACAAGAGCAGCCTAAAAACATCAAATGAGGATATATGACACTGGTCAGAATTACGAGGTTTGTATAGCAATGCCAGAAGCCTGGCCAACAAGATGGGAGAGCTGGAGCTGCTGATGTTTGAGGAAGACTTAGATTTTTTGGGGATAACAGAGACTTGGTTCAACAGCTCTCATGATTGGATGGCGACCATTCAGGGGTATTCCCTTTATCGCAGGGATAGAGACGGTAAAAAAAGGGGGAGGGATATGTCTGTATATTAAGAACAGTGTACAGGTAAATATGAGGGATGATATAAATAATGGAGCTATGGACGAGGCGGAATTCCTATGGGTAGAACTTAAAAGGGAAAGCACAATAGGGAAGGTAATATTGGACGTATGCTATAGGCCCCCCAACCAGAGGGAGGAGGGGAAGGCGGACCTCCGTTTACAGATAGGATTGGCAGCAAGGATGGGAAATGTCATTATAATGGGGGACTTTAATTATCCAGATATAGACTGGGCAGAAGGAACTGCGCATTCAGCCAAGGCTCGGCAGTTCCTAAATGTTTTGCAGGACAATTTCTTGAGTCACATGGTGAACGCACCGACAAGAAACAATGCGGTACTTGACCTACTGATTACCAACAATACAGACCTGCTCATGGATATAGAGATTTGGGGCAACTTAGGAAACAGTGACCATAGGTTAATTAGTTTCAGTATTAATTACAGTAATAGGAAACACAAGGGCAATATAAGGACACTGAATTTCAAAAGAGCCAATTTCTCAAAACTGCACTCTCTGCTAGAAAATATCAAATGGGATAGAACCCTGGGAACAAAGAACACGGAGGAAAAATGGGAGTGCTTCAAGAGCATACTAAACAAAGAGATTGGCCAGTGCATTCCAAAGGGAAATACATTTAAAAGAGCAAAACTGAACCCTGGGTGGCTAAACTCCACCATAAAAATGCATATTAAAACTAAAGAAAAGGCATTCAAAAATACAAGACTGAGGGGTCATTGACAGCATTCAAGCATTACAAAGAGTGTAATAAGAAATGTAAAGACGAAATCAAGGCGGCTAAAATAGAACACGAGAGACTTACAGCGGAAGAGAGTAAAAAGAACCCCAAGAAATTCTTTAAGTATATAAACAGTAAGAAAGCGAGGCCAGAACACATTGGCCCCATAAAAGACGATAAAGGAAATATGGCCACAGAGAACAGAGAAAAGGCGGAAGTGTTAAATGATTTCTTCTCTTCAGTCTTCACAAAAGGGGGGCTACACTAACTCAGCTTGTAATGCTAAACTAAATAATACACCTCAGGAAGTACCGCCATGGCTAACAGAAGATAGACTTAGAACTAAACTAGAGAAACTTAACATAAATAAATTGCCGAGACTGGATGGCTTGCACCCGAGGGTTCTTAACCACTTTACCACCGGAGGATATTGCTGTCTTACGTCCAGGTCACTTTTTGCGATTCAGAGCTGTGCGAATTTAACTGACAATTGCGCAGTCGTGCGACGCCGTACTCAAACGAAATTTACGTCCTTTTTTCCCCACAAACAGAGCTTTCTTTTGGTGGTATTTGATCACCTGTGCGATTTTTATTTTTTGCACTATAAACAAAAATATAGCGTTTATTTTGAAAAAATAACAATATTTTTAAAATTTTTTATATGAAATTTCCCCCAAAAAAATGTAAAAATCAAAATTTGTTTTCTGCTACCTATGTTTGGTAAAAAAAATCACATTAAGCGTATTTTGATTGGTTTGCACAAAAGTTATTGCGTTTACTAACTAAGGGAAAGATTTCTGTCATTTTTGGTGTTTTTTTTTTTTTTTTTAACGAGTAATGGCGGCGATCTGCGATTTTTTTTTGCGGGACTGCGGCATTGCGGTGGACAGATTGGACCCTTGACTGACATTTTTGACACTTTTGGGGGTACCAGTGACATTTCTACAGTAATCAGTGCTATAAATATGCACTGTTACTGTAAAAATGACACTGGCAGGGAAGGGGTTAATTTTATTGGAGAGGGAGGGGTTAATGTATGCCTGGTGCTTACTAACGTGTGTAGGGGGAGGCTATGCTGAACCCTGCAATCTGTCACTGTTTGTCACTTAGGAGATCCGCCCGCTCTGTTTACACAAGCGGGCGGATCTCCAAACTTGATTCCCCGACGATCGGGGAAGAGCAGTGGCGATCGCCGCCGCTCCTCCCCTGGCCCGACTCCAACTGTGACTGAAAACAGCGAGAGAACGCCTCTGGTGGCGCGAGCGCCGCCTACAGGGGCAGGAGTCCAGCGTAGGTCTACGTCGCTGGACGGAATCGAGTCACTTTGCCGCAGTACAGTCCCAGTGACTGGTCGGCAAGTGGTTAAAGAGCTCAGCCAGGTGATTGCCAGACCATTATTCTTGATCTTTAAGGATAGTCTACTGACAGGTATGGTGCCAGCTGATTGGAAAAAAGCCAACGTGATACCAATATTTAAAAAAGGGCCGAGATATATCCCGGGTAACTATAGGCCGGTTAGCCTAACATCAGTAGTCTGCAAGATTTTGGAGGGGATGTTAACCACTTACCGCAAAGTGACGTAGGGCTACCTTGGCAAACTTTGCGGTGTTATACCCGGATGATGCCTCTAGCTAGAGACATCATCCGGGTACCGTGGTTTACAGCCGACGGTCGGCTTTCCGTCGCCTTCCGTGACTTTCAACGGGTCTCCCGTCCCACTGGGAGACCCGAGCACCCAGCCGTCGCATCCGCCGGCTGGATGGAGTCCCGATCAAAGCCGGAAACGTTTCGGCGTTTTGCATACATGAAAGTGTAGTGGAGGGGTCTAGGGTCTTTTAGACCCTCGATCCCTCCATAAAGAGTACCTGTCACTGCATATTGGTGTCACAAGGGATGTTTACATTGCTTGTGACAGCAATAAAAGTGATCAGATTTTTTTTTTAAAAAACCTGTAATAAAGTTAAAACAAAAATAAAATAAATAGGAAAAAAAAAAATTTTAGCCGCCCCCGTCACCATTAGCTCGCGCACAGAAAAAAAAACATATACGGAAGTCAAGCAGCGAATGAAATCGCTGTTCAAACCACACATGTGAGGTATCGCCGCGATTGCCAGAGCGTGAGCAATAATTAAAAAAAGAGCTACACTCTAAACTGGTAACCGTTAAAAAAATTTAAAGCGTCGCCTATTGAGATCTCTATTGACCGTAGTTTGTCGCCATCCCACGGGGGGGGGCACAATTTTACTCAGCGTGACATCATCTTTCACAATATACAAAAAAAAATGGGCTAACTTTACTCTTTAGTATTTTTTAAATGCAGCGAAATTAGATTTTTCAAAATTTTTCCAAAAAATGGCGTTTTAAAGATCGTTGCGCAAATACCGCGTGACAAAAAATATTGCAATGACCGACATTTTATTCTCCAGAGTCTTTGCTAAAAAAATATATATAATGTTTTGGGGGTTCTAAGTAGTTTTTTTGTAAACAAAAAGTGTCCGAAATAAGGCTGGGGCGTAAGTGGTTAAAGGACCACATACAAGATCAGCATGGATTCATGAAAAATTGTTCTTGCCAAACCAATCTATTAACCTTCTACGATGAAATGAGCTGCCACCTAGATAAAGGTAAGCCTGTGGATGTGGTGTATCTGGACTTTGCAAAGGCCTTTGACACCGTTCCCCACAAACGCTTACTGTACTAACTAAGGTACGTAGGTATGGACCATATGGTGAGTACCTGGATAGAGAACTGGCTCAAGGGGAGAGTCCAGAGCGTGGTGATAAATGGGGAGTATTTGGATTAGGCGGTTGTGGAAAGTGGGGTCCCCCAAGGTTCTGTCCTGGGACCAATCCTGTTTAATTTATTCATAAATGATCTATAGGAGGGGATATCAAGTACAATCTCAGTATTTGCAGATGATACTAAACTAAGCATGCCAATATCTTCTATGCAGGATGTGGAAACCTTACAAGCGGATCTGAACAAAATAATGGGGTGGGCAACTACATGGCAGATGAGGTTTAATGTTGAAAAATGTAATGCACTTGGGCATCAGAAACACGAAAGCAAGCTACTCACTGGGGGGGAAACCTCTGGGTGAGTCTATGATGGAAAAGGACCTGGGGGTACTGGTAGACAACAGGCTTGGCAGTGACATGCAATGCCAAGCCGCTGCAAGCAAAGCCAACAGAATACTGGCATGTATAAAAAAGGGGATTCACTCCAGAAATAAAGAGATTATTCTCCAACTCTACAAGACTCTGGTCCGGCCACATCTGGAGTATGCTGTCCAGCTCTGGGCACCGGTCCTCAGGAAGGATGTGCTGGAAAGGGTCTAGAGAAGGACAACAAAAATAATTAGGGGAATGGAGGGCATCGGCTATGAGGAAAGACTACAAGCACTGAACTTATTCTCTCTGGAGAAGAGACGTTCGAGGGAGGATATGATATCAATGTACAAATACTGTACTGGTGACCCTAGCATAACGAATTAACTTTTCAGAGAAAGGGAATGCAATAAGACACGTGGCCACTCACTAAAACTTGAGGAAAAACGGTTTAACCTTAAAATACGTAGGGGGTTCTTCACTGTCAGAGCAGTAAGGATGTGGAATTCTCTTCCACAAGCAGTCGTATCAGCAGGGAGCATCGATAGTTTCAAAAAACTATTAGATGGGCACCTTAAAGACCACAACATACAGGGGTATTCAATGTACGGTTAACAGCAAACACACACACACACACACATCATAGGTTGAACTGGATGGACTGGTGTCTTTTTTCAACCTTACAAACTTTGTAACTATGTAATTATAAACCTATAGAGAATTGGATATACAGTATTTGTGGTAAGACCACTTTTTGGTTTTATTTAGTGCCAGTTCCATATTTTGATAGATAGAGGTAGAAATCCAAAGAACATTTTTTAGGGTGTCGTTCAGGCATGAACTTCTGAACCATATGATTCAGTGCAGGCAAACACACTGCGTTTGGGGTGTTGTTAGTATTGCATTGACATCTACTGCAGATCGCAAGTGCAGTGAGTTTTTGACACTGTGCGGGAAACATGCATGGAATGTGGGTTTCCTGCACCGCATTCTGGTGTGAGCAGGCTTTAAAAGGTAAAGAAAGTTAATGAAGGGAGTAGGCAATAGGGAGTTTAAAGATTAAAAGTAGATGGTAGAGTTGTAGAGGGGGTCCAAGAGGTCAGTGTTTTATATAGTTAGATGGATAATAAAGAGTTCTCAAATCTTGAAGGCTGGGAATAAAATATCTAAAGTTGCCAAATGAGGAGAAATTTGCTGTTAGTTTGTTGTTTATCAAGATAATATTTTTTTTTTATATTTCTTTTTATTGCATATCAAAAACATACATAATAATACAAATTACATTTACAGTTTTTTTTTTAAGTTGATCATTCTATTTATCTACTCTATCTCTCACTTGTCCCGTCCATGCTACACCATATAGATTGAAAAATATAAATATTTAGCACTGAACTTTACAGGTGGAAAAAAATTAATTGACAGACTAGCAGCTGGACACTCAAGGGCAATCACATAAAACCTCCTGAATACATAAAAATGAAGTGCAGCGCAATCCTTAATCATACATTACACAGTAATTTGTATATAATGTATAAATATCTCATATGCTATAAACAAGTCCATAAATGTGCAGGGTGATAAGTAAGAGGAAAATAGAGCCCTTCTTAATAGGTGATGTAGATTGAGATCCCAGCAATAGATGGCATGTAATTCACAGTATTGTGTAGTATGGTGCTCAAAACATCCCACCACCTGGCATTCTCTGCCTCTCACCTCAAAGCACAGGGCCAGACAGCATATCAATATAATCAGCAATATCCAGATCGCTTCTCCACATAGATAGCACACAGAACCAGCTGGCAACTTCCAGACCACATTAATACCGGGGATTGATCACCCAATGGGATATTCAGTCAAGGATGAAGCTCCGTGATATTGAATGACGATAGAGAAATATCTAGTGCTCTCTGTATTGCTTGATAAAATGTATTAAAGACGGTACAGGTAACACTCACATATTTGAAGAATTCAAAAAGCTAAAATTGCAGAGTATGCAGGCGTGTGAGCGTGTCTCTGTGCCTCCTGTCGGCTTCCAAGATGGCTGGAGAATCCAAGGGTTCACACACTTTTTCCACCTTCACTGTGAATGTTTACATGGTGTGTTCAATAAAAACATGGCAACATTTCATTCTTTGTGTGTTATTAGTTTAAGTAGACTGTGATTGTCTATTGTTGTTGGGATCCAACATGAGAATAAGTGGTGCCCATTTTCTAGTCTATTTATGGTTTCTAAACCTCTTACATAATTCTTTTTACAGCATTACAATGCATTGTGGTGAACTATAAGATGTTTTAGGGTGCCATGTATTGCCTTGCATGGTGGTAAAGTATATGGCAGTGCACATGTTACCGCAATGCAAAAGCCGACTTACACAAATCTGTTTAGTCATCCATAGTCCCTTTAATAAATGTAGAGATGTACAATGCCCAATTGCAACAAAAGTGTAAAGCTAAAACTTGTATAATTTTAATCCATACAAAAATAAACCCCTCTAAATAATATCATAATACTAATACAGAATTCTTCTTTCACTGTAGGTTATGGAATGTGGAGGTATCCAGAAAGTGATTTCTACTACTAGAATCCTACAAAATATTCTACATGACTCGCATTCTCTACTTAGTATGTTTTGGACAGAGAGTTTACCGAAGACACAAGTCAATCCTTTGCAAAAAAAAGAGGTAACTTTCTTTTATGTAACAGAAAGTCTATTTTAGGAAGCAACTACAACTAAATCAGAAGGTTTTAGGTCCTTAAACTTGTGATAGCTAAGCCCAAGAAATATATACATACTTACAGTATGCATAATACTGCACAGACCAGCCAAACATTAGGCTATTCTAATATATGGATAAAGGATTCAAATGTTGCAGCGAGTTTATTTTGCACAGTTTTTTTTTTCAAATATCGTTCAAACATATACCACCAGGCTTAGGCTCGGTTCACATTTGTGCGATGCGGGAACGCTGCGAATATGCAGCCTGTTCCCGCATCGCATCCACACATCTGGCAGTTCACACTGCCATATGCGATATGCAGGGGGTGTCAATTTAATGTTAACGACACCCCCAGTTTGATCGCATATCGCAGTGCGATCTGACAGTTCGCACACAATCGGATCGCACAAGTGTGAACCACTGTGCGATCCGATCCTGATGCGGCTCAAAAAATGCCTCATGTGCGTGTTTGGTGCGGATACAGTGCAAATTTAGCCATATAAAGTGTATGGCTGAACTCGCACCCGCACATGAGATCGCATGTAATGAAGGAGCAGTGCGCTCCGAATTACATGCGATCCCGCAAACCGCACTAGTGTGAACCGGCACTTTAACAATTTTAGATCATTTGTTTTTTTATTACAGCCAAACATGACTTAAATTGTATCTATGGTCAAAATTTGAAATCATAGATTCATTTCCACACTGAGTTTTAATTTTTTCTAGCTAATTTTTTTTAACGTTTTTTCAGTTTAAAAACATACTTTTTGAAGAATCCCCACACTTCAATTCAATGGGCTGCCCTACCCTCAAAAGTGCAGGGAAAGATATCCATGATTTTTATTTATTTTTTTTTGGAATCGCATTTCAGTGAAATGCAAGGTGCCACCGAATGACGCGATTTGGCACACAAAAAAACGCTGCATTTGCCAATTCGTGGGGGTGCCATTAGGAATTAATGGTAATCTCAAGTATCTGCTAGGGTGCAGCGCATTTTGCCTGTGGGTCTGGAATGCATGCAATTTTGTGAGTGTTTTCTACCTGTACAAGTGTGAATCTAGCCTTAATTCCTTGAATGCAGTGACACATGCCTTGTGACTATATACTGCCGTGTCACACATTTCTGTCTGAACTACAGATGTGCTAAGAGGAGGAGTTTTAGGAGGTACCTTCAGCACAGGAAACGCACCATTTGTGACATCATTACTTCTAGCAGGCAGCAAGGTACTACTGGATATGTAGTCCTTAGAAATTAAAGATAAACCAAAGAAATGAGCAGGGGAGAATTTGCACAGCATGCAAAGCAACCAGGAAGTTGATAGCATTTAGGGATTGTGAAATATAACTATTGTTTGTATTGGCAATAAACTGTTGATGTTATCAAATGAAAGTGTATGCTGTGGCTATAGATCTTCACAATACATTACAACCATGTGGATTTGGGCCTGTTATAGATTAGATATTACTTAATGTTCATTTTGCTTCAGATATATTACCATGATGCCTTCCATATATGAGACAATTTCATACAGAGGCTTTGTTCTTGGAACAAATAAATATGTTGCTATTTACTTTATTTACATTTGCTCTATTTGTCTTTTGTTTACCAATTGAAATTTGTGTAAAATAAGTAACACTGTGTATTTGCATCAATTATTGGACACTTTTAAAGCCTCATAACTGCCCTTCAATGTCTCCCATTAATATTACAACGTCACCAAACAGTGCTGTTCACACAGGAGTGGTAGCTTTATGTTGTGTTAAAAATTACCCTCTTCATAACCAGGGCACTTTTTGCTACTCAGCGCTGTGCTATTTTAACTGGCAATTGCTTGGTCATGCAACACTGTAACCTAATGACATTTATTTATTTTTTTTCCACACAAATAGAGCTTTCTTTTGGTGATATTTAATCACCACAGTTTTTTTTTTGCTATATAAACAAAAAAATACCAAAAAAAGAAAACAACAAGAAAAAAAGTTTTCCTAGTTTCTGCTATACAATTTTGCACACAAATAATCTTTCTTCAAAGATTTAGGCTAAAATGTAGTTAACTACATTTCTTTGGTAAAAATAACCCAAATAAGTGTGTATTATTTAGTCTGTGTGAAAGTTATAGCGTACAAACTATGGTATATATACAAATTCCCCCCCAAATGTATACTTTTGGAAAGTAGACAGTCCAAGGTATTTAGAAGTAGGCATGGTGAGTTTTTTGAAGTTGTATTTTTTTGTCACAATCTTTTGGAAAATGAAAACACTCAATAAAATGTGAAGGTTTTATTCACAATTATATTTTACATACTGTCACCAGTGCAGTACTGCGTCATCATATGATTGGTGTGGCAGTGATCAGGGATACTGATTTGTTACAATATGTAAAAAAATAAAAATAATAATAATAATCATAATTTTGTATTCAATTATTTTATTTATTTTTTTTTTACAATTTTTCTTTACATACGGTCATCAGAGTAGTTCAGTGTCACCATAGTTAAACTGTACTACTTGGAGGGGGGGGGGGGGGGGGGGGGTTGATCAGGGATTTTTTTTTTTTTTTTACACTGGGATTGTTACATTGATGATTACTGTAACAGCAATCATTTGAACTGTCATGAATGACTTTCATTCATCACTTATTGTTTATTTGTTTATTGTTGTTATGCTGTAATTGGCCACAGCTATCACATGGTATATGTAAAATTGGGTTTGCCGTACTAAACAATCAATGAGCCATACTGTGACAGTTTATAAAGTAATTGCAAAACAGAATATATCATAAAGTGAGTCCCATAAATTACAAATGTCCAATGAGCAGACCTTTAGAAGAAAGTTACGAAAAGTGAAAATCTCCAGTGCTCTGTATAGGTCCAGCATATCTGTCTAATGTGGTTATGGATTACAGGCCAAAATGTGAATTACCCCAGTGCACCTCCACCATGCAGTATAAAGTGATTTATACTTATCAGAAACAATGGACTCTAAATTCTAAGTGTCGAAAGCACGATGTAGGCAAATATCACTTAAGACGGAAGCCCTTTACTTCTTCCTTTCCTCCTTCCTGGTTAGAGCGATCCCACAAATGAAGATGGATGGTTACTCCAACGTGCCATACATGAAAATGAATCAAAGATATCTATAGTACATAGTGTAAAAGTGTATTCTATGTTTATTTAAAAAAAGAAGTACTAATTACTTACAATGTAAATGGTTAAAACAAGCATGTATACAAAGAATACCAGTCCCGGGATCTGATCCGACAGACAGCCTCCTGGAATTGGCATGCATCGTGATGTTACGCGCATGGACTCCGCCCTAAATGTTTAGTTAGAGTTGACATCATCAGGGTCAAGGAGGTCACGCTCGTCACCATGCTGGTTAAATAGAGTGCAGTTAAGAAGAGACAACGGGCTTATTCAAGCCTCACTATTAAATCAAACTGGCCTTCGCTGTATGGAATAGATGGCCAAGCCTCGTTCTGAACTTGAGGGCCATTTAACTCTGGCCCTCAGAGACTCGTATCCAAGCCTTGTTATGAACTCCATAGGAGTGCTCGATTCTAACAAACAAAGCTAAGCATAGTGATGTTTTTATGGCAGAGGCCATCCTGAGGGACAAACCCACAACCAAGTCTCACCATCGTAACACAAATAGTCCAATGGCGATCTACCATGAATAAATCGGCTAGTGATGTTAACACAGACAGAGTGGATGAAATAATAAAAATAAATCTAAAAGGCTGCAATATACAGCTCTATGTATTGGTATGAGCAGGCTCAATAAGTGGTTGAAAATGTATAGAATTATAACTTATAAAAATATGAAGCCGTACCTTATTACCATAAGTGGCACTCCACCAAAATCCTATTAAGACATTATAAGAAAAATACTATAAAATAAAATGAACTACTGTTGTGGGTTTAGTAAAACTAAGGTTTCTTGGCTGTCGCTTGGCAACTCAAAGTTTTAGCTCCCTTCATAATTTTTTTTTATAGGATTAAGTTCTGGAGACTGGCTAGGCCATTCCATGACCTTAATGTGCTTCCTCTTGAGCCACTCCTTTGTTGGCGGTATGTTTTGGGTTATTGTCATGCTGGAAGACCCATCCACGACCCATCTTCAGTCTTCAGTGGCTTTAGCAGAGAAACAGCCCCAAAGCATAATGTTTCCACCTCCATGCTTTACTGTAGGAGTGGCGTTCTTAGGGTCATAGTCAGCACTTTTCTTCCTCCAAACACGGCGAGTTGAGTTAATGCCAAAGAGCTCAATTTTGGTTTTATCTGACCACAGCACTTTCTCCCAGTTCTTCTCTGAATCATTTAGATGTTCATTGGCAAACTTCAGAAGGGCCTGTACATGTGCCTTCTTGAGGAGGGAGACCTTGAGCGTGCTGCAGGATTTCAATCCATGGTGGCGTATTGTGTTACCAATGGTTTGTTTGGTGACTGTGGTCACAACTGCCTTGAGGTTTTTCACAGCTCCTCCTGTGTAGTTCTGGCCTCATTTTCTCATGATCATCCTTATGCCATGAGGCGAAGTCCTGCATTGAGCTTTAGACAGAGCGATTGATGGTTATTTTGCATTTCTTCAATTTGCGAATAATCACTCCAACAGTTGTGTCCTTCTCACCAAGCTTCTTGCTGATGGTCTTGTAGCCCACTCCAGCCTTGTGCTGGTCTACAATCTTGTCCCTGGCATCCTTTGACAGCTCTTTGGTTTTGCCCATGATGGTGAGGTTTTAATAGAAGAATGAGTCAGTGGACACTTGTCTTTTATACACATAATGAGTTGTCGTTAGCAGCACCTTTTTAAATTTACAGGACTAATCTGTGTACCACATAAGCACATACTGTAGCTAGTCTGTGGGAGCCAGAATTATTGTTGGTTGGTAGGGGATCAAATACTTGTTATACTCACTGAACTGCAACTCAATTTATAACATTTGTATCATGTGTTTTTTGTGATTTTTGGATGATATTCCTTTTCTATCATTTAAAATACACCTATGTTAACAATTATAGACCCTTCATTTCTTTGGAAGTGGGCAAACTTACAAAATCAAACAATTATTTTCCCCTCTGAATATATACTGTACGTGTGTGTGTGTGTATACAGTATCTCACAAAAGTGAGTACGCTCCTCACATTTTTGTAAGTATTTTATTATATCCTTTCATGTGACAACACTAAAGAAATTACACTTTGCTATAATGTAAAGTAGTGAGTGTACAGCTTATATAACAGTGTAAATTTGCTGTCCCCTCCAAATAACTCAACACACATTAATGTCTAGACCGGTGACAACAAAAGTGAGTACACCCCTAAGTGAAAAAGTGTCAATTGGACCCAAAGTGTCAATATTTTGTGTGGCTACCATTATTTTCCAGCACTGCCTTAACCCTCTTGGGCATGGAGTTCACCAGTGCTTTACAGGTTACCACTGGAGATACAAAGCAAAAGAAGGGCGCACCAGCCTAGCGCATTATCCTCAGCAAGTTTATTTGGATAAAATTGTTTAAAATCAAATACTCACAAACAAACAAGAAGTTTCAGGCACATCAATTCCATACACCTGCCTCCTACCAGAGGATCAACGTCTTTACTGGAAGCAGAGGGCTGACGCGTTTCGAGGCTGTGCCTCTTCCTCAGAGCCTGGAGGCCACTGGAGTCCTCTTTTACTCCTTCATGATAACATCACAGAGCTGGTGGAGGTTAGAGACCTTGCGCTCCTCCATCTTCCATTTGGAGATGCCCCACAGATGCTCAATAGGGTTTAGGTCAAGAGACATGCTTGGCCAGTATATCACCTTTACCCTCAGCTTCTTTAACAAGCCAATACTCGTCTTGGAGGTGTGTTTGGGGTTGTGATCATGTTGGAATACTGCCATGCGGTCCAGTCCCTGAATGGAGGGGATCATGCTCTGCTTCAGAATGTCACAGTACATGTTGGCATTCATTGTTCCCTCAATGAACTGTAGCTCCCCAGTGTCGGCAGCACTCACGCAGCCCCAGATCATGACACTGTGTGTTGAGTTATTTTGAGGGGACAGCAAATTTACACTGTTATGCAAGCTGTGTACTCACTACTTTACATTGTAGCACAAAGTGTAATTTCTTCTGTGTTATCACATGAAAAGATAAAATAAAAAATGTACAAAAATGTGAGGGGTGTACTCACTTTTGTGAGATAGATATGTGATATTTGTGAGATACATATAAATGTATATATAGAAATCTCTCTCTCTGTATATATATATATATATATATATATATATATATATATATATATATGTGTGTATTCGTTATACACATATGTATTCGTTATGGTCACATGACCTCTGCAGCTGCATAAGGGGCTTAGAGAGGTGGGGGTGGAGACTGGTTGTGACTATGGCTGCTAAAGAAAAGTAGTGGCAACAGCACGTGATCAAAACTAGCAGGGAGATGTTTGCAAAAGGATGGTCTGCATTATTGAATGAAACTTTGATAAGCAAAACAGGTAAAGTTCGGTTCACTGGACATTCGAAAAAGCCAGCAAGAAGTCTACAAACCATGAACATAGCTCTGAACCTAATTGATGTCTATGGGCGGCAAATCTTCTAATTTTTTTCTGACCTTTTTTAAGGCTAGTTTGCTAGCTTTCATTAAAGGGGAATGGGTACGCTGCTATGGGGGGACATGTACCAATGCAAAACAATTTTTTTTTAAATACCTTTTTAGTGGAGATAGTGGAGAGAGGGCCTATTAATGTGGCTTACCAGAAAACATTAAAAACTTGCTTGGGGGCAGGGGTTTGTCCTAAAGTTGCTTATGAAGCTAATGTTAATCCAATGTCAGTAAATTTGTTCAAAGATGTACATCCAACACCAACCTTGATGACACAATGACCCACTACCCTCAATGTTGCTTCACCGCCACAATGATGACCATCTGCTACCTGATGTTCTGCTGCACCACTGCCACTAAATGACAGTCAGATCTCTGACTGTTGTATGCACACAGACCAGCCAGGGATGCCGGGTGAGGTCATTGATCAAATATGGTCATGGCAGCCAAGAATTTATGTGGAAGAACTGACCAAATATGGTCAACAAAAAAAAAAGCAGCATAATAATCATTATGACACATTTTGATACATTTTAACACATGGTAAAAGGCATATAGAATGTAATTAGTATGGGGAGGGGCCTACATGCATTTCCACTTCAGCCCTAGCTGTATGCTGCCGCTGCGTCTGTCTCCAGGCAGCTTTTTATTCAGGAGGAGAGCCCAACTGCAGCTCCTCCTTCTCTTTTCTACAGACAACAAAGCTACAAGACTGAATGTGATACTGCTGAGAGGAACTACAAGTTTCAGTGCTGCTCATATAAATTTTTTCCACAACAAGGAGAATTTATTTTACACAAGGAACCTCATGTTGAAAAGTTCCCCTACCTCTGGTTTAGTGAATGACAATGCTCCTCTCCAGCAGCACCTGTTGGCAGACACATGCACTGTCACTCAAATCTCTACTTCCTTGCTCCAGAATGGTCAGAAAGCTGTTTGGCAACATGCCTTGGAATGGGATCAAGTGCTCCTTGCACTAAGGTCCCACAGAAGGTAACAAAGAAAAAATTAATTTCCGATGATAGCTCTTCTTCCAGAGTGCAATGAGCTTTAAAGTGATTTTAAAACTAACATTTTTTTTTTTTAATTAAAATAACAAACATGTTCTACCTGCTCTGTGCAATAGTGCAATATTTGCACAGAGGGACCCCAAACCTCCTCTTCTGGGGTGCTCTAGGCTCCTTCTTTTCTTTGTGTGCCACCATAGGATGCCTTACTATAGTGGCACACGTGTGGGCTCACTTCTGACCTGAGCTGTGTGTGTCCACTGAACTGGACTTGATTGACAGCAGCAGAAGCCAATGGCTCCCACTCTTCTCAGCCAAGCTCATAAATGCGGAAAGAGAGACCAGAGCTGGGTTGCTCCCACTGTTCTCAGCCAAGCCTGTGAATGCAGGAAGAGAGACCAGAGCAGGGCTGCTCCCACTTTTCTCAGCCAAGCCTGTGAATGCAGGAAGAGGGAGCAGAGAGGGGTTGCTCCCACTTTTCTCAGTCAAGCCTGTGAATGCAGGAAGAGAGAGCAGAGCGGGGCTTCCGACGGGGACAGTGCTGGATTGAGAGTGGTTTTAGGTAAGTGTTTAGGGAGGGGAGGCAAAGACAGTGGAAAGTTTTTTACTTTAATGCATAGAATGCATTAAGGTAAAAAACCTTATGCCTTTAGAACCACTTTAAATGACCCCTAGGGGTGGCAGCATCTTTAAACTATTCTAAACCTTTTCTTGTGTCAGAAAATTGCAGATTAGCTTCATTATATTATGTTTACCAGAAAAAAATTAAAGCAACAGTATACCAATCCAATACACAAGGAAGAGCACATTTTGTGGTAAAATCAAATTTTCCATCACTTTTTTCCCTACAGAGATAAATTACTTTGCTGAACACGTACAGGAACATGGTTAGCAAAAGTACAATCTGGGAACTTAATTTTGTCTGTTTAAAAGTGTTTATGCTACAAAATTTTAATGCAATGATATTTTTTGTGCAGGAGCAGGCAATGAAAGATGAAATTTTGACTCTCAGAAACAAGGTGAAAGAAAAAGAGATAATGTTAAAGAAAGTGTCAGAAAAGCTGAAAATTTCAAACCTTGCAAAACACAGCATGGAAAAGCTTATATCAAGACAACGTAAGTATTAAAGTGTTAAACATTTTGTAGGCCGATGCTGGATTCTGTTTTTGAATACTAGTTGCCTGGCTATGATGTTGGCCCAAAGTCTGCACTACTTTCTAAATCAGTGTTCAGAAACAAGTATGCAGATCAAGAAATGTCATTATCTGCATGCATGTTTCAGATAAGTCAAAGACATCCGGGCTGTTAGTATTTTGAGACATAAGTCTGCAATGGAAACCCAATTTTACTGAAGCCAGAAATGGTCAGGTAACAAGCTTTTATAAAAGAAGGTGAGCAGTGACAGCCTTCGCACTTTTCACAATACATCTGCACTTTAACCACTTGACCTACGGAAAGGTTTTACCACCTTAATTACCAGGCCATTTTTTGTGATATGGCACTACTTTATTTTAACTGACAATTGCGCATTCTTGTGACACTGTACCCAAATAAAATGTATGTCCTTTTTTCCCCACAAATAGAACTTTCTTTGGTGGTATTTAATCACCTCTGTGGTTTTATATTTTTTGCGTTATGACAAAAAAAGACTCACAATTTTGGAAAAAAAAAAAACACCAATATTTTCTACTTCCTGCTATAAAACACATCCAATAAAAAAAAATGTAAAAAAAACAAATTTCTTTATCAATTTAGGCCAAAATGTATTCTGCTACATATTTTTGGTAAAAAAAAATCCCAATAGGCGTATATTGATTGGTTTGAGCAAAAGTTATAGCGTCCAAAAACTATGGGATATATTTGTGGAATGTTTATTTATTTATTTTATCAGTAATGGCGATGATCAGCAGGACTGCGATATTGTGGTGGACAAATCGGATACCTAACTGACACTTTACCTAGCTACAGAGGGCTCTCTTTGGTAATGTCCGGAGCCGATCTTCGGGTGACGGTGACTAATCAGGTCGCCGACACCGGTTGATTTGTTCATGCAGCAGCCAATCACAGCACAGCCGGGGTGGCAGGGGCACACTCTCTACCCTGGCACGCGGATCACATTCTAGGTACGTGATCCAGAGCAGGAGAGCTGCCTTGATTTTCACTATAGGCCTGTTTATTCAGTGATTACTTTGTCATTTCTTTATAAAGTTTATAAAGTAATACATACATTGGTTTTCTTTTGCAAATATTATCTTCCAAAAAGTATTTTATTGTCTATGTAATTTATAGACCGGGGGGGGCTCAACCTTTTGAAGAGCATGGGCCTGTTAAATGATTTGGTAACTGTTCATGGGCCACAATAAACAGAAATGGTTCATATTTTTTATTTTTGTTTATTTTGAGTAGCATAATGAAGATTTTAAACAACAATCAGGATCATAATTTTCCCTGTTGGATGTTTACCCACTGTTTAATCACAATCACAAAAATACATTTTTTTAAATTAACCAGATCACCATTAATCCCATACTTGCGTTTAGGTGTGCCAAAAAATCTCCAAACCAGTGTTGCACCCTTCACTATATCAGGGTCTGTGCAGACATCCCTTGAATTGCCAAAACAAGGACTGTGGACAATCTAAGTAAACAACTGACCAGGGAAACGCATGCACTAGTAGTGCAATAAACTTTTTATTAGGCAAAGATAAAATGATTCACTTGCTCCCGGCAAACAGTTTGAGCCGAGCAAAAGTTTGCCTTTCGGCAAATGTCCAAATTTGCAGGTAGCTCCATGAGATGTTTTCCTGCCAAGCACCCCACAATGCACTGCACACTTCAGAATGCATTCAGCAAGATGTTGGCAAAGGCCCTGAGATCTCTTAGAGCTTGCAACTACATTTCCCATATTAAACACGACAATGGTAAAGTAGCCAGGAACAACTCTCCAGATCTTTAAAAACTATTATTCACAACTTTATAACCTTGCCCAAGCTACCTCTGGGGGGGGGGGGGGGGATCCACCCAAAGGCTCACACTTATAAAACAATACCTACAAGATTAAAAAATGTCCTCTCTATCTGCCGAAGCAACACAGGAACTCTAAACACCTACCTTGATCATTGAATTAACCAAGCAAATAAAAATTTGAAACCGGGGAAAGAGCCGGACCCCATGGCTTCACCCTTACTTATTATAAAAACTTTCCAATACACATTGGTGAGTAGGTTCATAGAGACATTCAACGCTATACAATTAGGCCATGCGCTACCTCGTGACACCTTACAAGCTCTGATTACCATGATCCCCAAGGAGGGGAAAGATCACCACTATTGCCCCAGCTACCTCAGATTTATCTTGTGAATTTAAAATTTTTTACTAAAATTCTGGCCTCTGGTCCCTCATATCCAGAGCCTTATCCATCGAGACCAGTCCGGCTTTGTACCTGAACGAGAGACTAGGTATAATACCCAATGGATTCTTGATGCAATCTACCTAGCCCAAACCAAACCTACCCCTTATTCCTATTTCAGTAGATGCGAAAAAAGCTTTTGACAGGGTCACTTGGGACTTTATCCATGCTATCCTGGCCCACATAGGACTAGGAGCCAACATGAAACAATAGCTGAAAGCTCAATACTCCACTGCCACGGTCTCCTAGTCTGTATCGCCCCCTTTCTCTATCAGCACTGGTACACGCCAGAGATGCCCCTTTTCTAATTTTCATACTCTCGCTAGGGTCTTTTCTCTGTACTACAGGGTCTCCAAACTGCTAGCCTTTATCTGGCCCTTGGGCACTATTCCTCCCACTGACACCAACAATGTAGCACTGTTTCTTCCAGGGATACCAATGATGGGATACTATTCCTCCTCCTAATAGGGGCACTACTCCTCCACCTACTGACCACCAACTCTGAGGCCATATTTATTCTCACCAGTGCAGGGCTTAGGACACTTTCTGCCCCCGCTGGCCACAATCCAGCCCTCCTAAATTCTGAAGAACAATAAATTGGCCCTTTGTTTGAAAAGTTTGGAGACCCCTGCTATACTATATGAGCCAGTGCTGACATTTCAGATCTTTCAACCCCTGGAGGCCCCCACAAAGTAACTGCTTTTATGGATGGTCAAATCTTCTTCTTAACTTCCCCCACAGTCTTGATTCCTTCCCTCTTACAGGGACTAGAACTCTACGGCACCCTGTCCAACCTCATGATCAATATCTTGAAGTCGGAGGCCATTAACATCTCTGTCCCTTCCACATAACATTTAAGAGTCAATCAGTCGTGCCTGTTCATGTGATCTGAATCACATATCAAATACTTAGGGTCAAACATACCCTCACAACCAAAGAGAATCTATGAGCGTAATTTTAGTCCCCTTGGTAAGGTAATAAAATCAGACCTCTAGAAATGGGACAAAGAAACATTTAACTGGTTTGGACTCAGTAGCATCCTGAAAATGAACTTACTACCACAGATTTTGTATCTCTTACAAACGCTCCAGATAACACTTCCATTTAGTTTCTGAAAATACCTTAGAGCTAGATTTCTTTCCTACATGTGGAAGGAGAATAAAGCCAGAATTAATAGAATGACTCTCACCTTACCAAAGCAGAATGCAGGAATAGGGTTTCTAGATCCGTTCAATTACCATGCAGCTGTCCATATAGCTATGCTGTTAGATTGGTGCACCCAAAAACAGAGCAAACTCTGGTTTGCCCTTGAACAATCCCTCTTTACTTTCCCTATTGAGGTCCTGCAATATGCGGACATAGAACCTGTGTCCCTCAAGGAGATACTCAACCACCCGCTTTGTGACCAAAACTCTCTTTAGAAACACAATTCTCTGCCTGACCCTGAGTTCCTTGACTCTAGTCCTAGGTTTGCCCTTGTTCCCCCATACTGTTACAGACCCTCAACTACACACCTAGATTGCAGAACATCTATTTTGTGCAATTCACTTTTCCCATCACAATAGCCAAATGTCTAAAGATAACATCTATAATTCATATTTTTTAAATTTATTCATAAAATGTATTATTTTATTTTATTTTATTCATAAACTACCTAGAGGATGGGATATCTAACACAATCTCAGTATTTGCGGATGATACTAAGCTAAGCAGGCCAATATCTTCCATGCAGGACGTGGTAACCTTACAAGCAAGTAAGGATGTGCAAGCAGTGGTATCAGCAGGGAGCATCAATAGTTTAAAAAAACTATTAAATGAGCACCTTAAAGACCACAACATACAGGGGTTTTCAATGTACGGTTAACAGAAAACACACAGCAAACACACCGGTTTGGTTGAACCGGATGGATTTGTGTCTTTTTTCAACCTGACTAACTATGTAACTACAGTATATGTAACTATGTAACACACACACATCATAGGTTGAACTGGATTGACTGGTGTCTTTTTTCAACCTAACTATGTAACTATGTAATATGCTTCTAAACTTGATTTTATGAGCCCATCTAGGATCAATATTCCGCCTAAACCAAGACCTGCATTTACTTACTTCCTTTGAACAATATTGTGTAGACAAAACACCACTGCATCATTGTCTATCACTATCCTAGTGGGAAAACAAACTGAAGACTTCCTTCTCACAGCTGCAGAAAGATCAAATTCTCCTTTGTCCATAGGGCATCCATTGCCAACACCTATCTGGAGAACTGGTGTAAAAATCACGACTTGCTAGTATAAAAACCCTCAGATTTTACATAATTTACCTACATGTTTCTCCCCTGTGTTGGAGGTGTCACCAAGATATCAGCATGTTACTACACATTTCTGGTCTTGCCCTTGTTTACGCAATTTCTGGATGAAATTTAACAACATCATTCACAAGGTGATGGGTGTGTCTCTTGAGTACGACTCAGGTGTAGCCTGTCTGCTACACGTCACTCTGATGTCTATTAAACTATACAAAAATTCCCTTCTCAAAATCCTGCTCAGTGCAGCCAAAGCCTGCATTCCAACCTTCTGAAAGACCAATCAGAAAAACATTTCCAAATCTGGACCCATTGGTTCTTATACAGGGACTTGGATAACCTTGTGGTTGGTTACTAATTCGAACACCGAGATGATGAACTCGAGGGACTAACCCCTTTCCCCATCAAACTACCTCCCTTCCCCTCCCACCTTTGTTTTTCTCCCCCTCCCCCCTCCCACAACTCCATATTCTTTCTGTCTTTGTACACATGTGTTTACCTCTGTGTAAACAGAAAATGAGAGTTGGAATAAGGGTTACTCACATGACATAGGTCAGTTTGTCGATAGATGTTTGACATTTGATTTGGGTTATTTGTGGACCTACCTATACCCACCATGTTTTGCATTGGACTAATGTTATTTACGTGTTTATGTTCACAAACCACAAAGCTATTGTTCTGCATGTTTCACTCTGCTGGAATCCTAAATAAGGAATTCATTATGAAAAAAAAAAAATTGTAATCTAGTAATAAAGACACACCCAGATGGTTTACAAATAATTTAAGTAATTGATTATAAAAATAAAGATCCCAAAAAAGTTCCTCAATGTAAATTCATTGTCAATCACAATGAATTAAATGAGTTGGTCTAGGACTGCTACTGGGCACCAAGTGGTATGGGTCTCAAAAACCTTAATATCGGTGCTGGCTCCAGTCTGCTGTGTCTTGCAGACGTCTAGGTGCAACGGGAAATATTCGGGGTATCTGATTAACTGTTTAATCAGGAGAATACGGGACTTTGTAACGGTACATGTAAATTTGCCTTGTCTTAAGAACCCATAGAAGGCAAGATATATGACTGCTTTGAAGACCAGGCTAGGTAGTAGCCTGAAAGGGGACCTGGTAAGCATATCGGACATGTTGCAGAATATTTGCCAGGTAATAGGGATCCTGCTGGCTGAAGCAGGGGGACTACTGTTCTGAATCCCCTTTAATATGGTCTTAATAGAATGTGCCCAAAAAACAGAGAGCCTATTGGGGTGCAGTAACGATGCAAAGTGCTGAATTCCTGCCAAGTATGTCTTAATGGTGTTGTGATAAAGTTTAAGACGGGAGTGGCAGTAGGCTATGAAAGCCAGCAGGTATTTAATGTTGTAGTAATTTAGACTGGGATACTGAGACTGGAACGACTGGAAAGTATTCCAAGTCATATTGTATGCCTTTCTTGTGTTGCCTGATAGTGACTTGTCGATCAATGCAACTGCCCAGGCCCAGTAAGCGTCTGTGTCTGGAACCTGCTGAAAAACAGTGGATAATTAAATCGTAATAAAGCATCCGCCGCTGTATTATCTACACTGTTGATGAATTTGCAGTGAAAATGGAATTTGTATGGGATGGACAGCCAAATGAACCTTCGCACGAAGGACATGATAAGTAATGAACTGGACCTACCTTTGTTAATGATTTCGGAGGTGGCCTGATTGCCTGAGGAGAAAACTACAGTGTCACCTGTCCATTGGTGACCTCACACCTGTGCTGCGGAAACTATAGGATACATTTCAAAAAGTGATGAAATTTGTGCAAACCTGGGAATTGCCAGACTTTTGTCTGATCACGGTCCTGCTAACCAGTATGTGCCAAAAATTGCTGCATAGCCTTTGGTAGCTGTAGCATCGATAAAAACTCAGGGGGATGACACTGACACTGCAGTAATGAACATGGCAATGCCATTCCAACGCCAAAGAAACTCGTCCCACATGTGTAAATCGGATAAGGCTGCGGGATCTAGTTTGATCAGAGAATCAGAGTCGGGGGCTTTGGGTAACAATTCCAGCAATCTAAAAATGAAGAACCTACTGTATTTATTCGAGTATAACGCGCAAAATTTTCTACCAAAAAAAGAAATCAAAGTTTGGGTGCGCGTTATAAACGAGAGCTGGGGTGGGGTGGCAGTGGCGGCCGGTCCATTGAGGGCGCAGGCGAATTGTGAGTTCGCACTGCGCCTTTTCCGGGCTGCAGCCACTCACTGTACGCGAGGGCGAAGAAAAAAAAAACGTCCCCTCGTCGCGTACAGTGGGCGGCCCGAACTGGGGGTGAGAATTCTTATTATGCGCTGGATGGTCGCCGCTTCATTTCCTCGCCTCGCCCACACGTTACGGTAAGCATTGCTTTTGTACAATTCAGTGTTTTGCGTACCGTAATTCAGAGTTCTTCATATTTTAAGCGAAGAAATATTGTTACCGGTAATTTTATTTCGGTATTGTGTTTATACCAGTTTACGTTGTCAATAAATGATTTTTATCATGGCCACACGTGTTCAACAACGTTTTTTTGTCAATTACAATGCTTGGTGTGAAACAAAATTTTATACCGATTTTTAATCGAAAATTAGGGGTGCGCGTTATACACGTGTGCGCGTTATACTCGAATAAATAAGGTACCTTTGGGAATAATTCTCATAGCAAAATTTTGCATACCCAGCAGTGATTGCAGTTCCTTCCTGGTACAGGCTTGGTAGATCACAAACGCATGGATATGGTCTCTAATTTTGGCTAATTTGTCTGAAGGCATACTAGCCTTCATGGACTGGGTGTCTAACGTAATCCTCAGAAAGGTGCAGTAGCTGGGCCTTAAACTTCTTAGCTGCCACTGGGACGTTAAGTGCAGAAAAAAGTGCCATGAGCTTTTTTAGTTCAGTAGGGGCTTGTTGAGGACTTTCAATAAGAAGGTAATTGTCTAGATAGTGAATAACCCTCTGACAGTGTGCTTCATGCACGAGAATCCAGTTTAGTGCCTGCGCAAATGTATCAAACAGCCAGGCGTTACTTTTGGACCTGAAAGTAAGTTTGGTAGCGAAATAATACAGACCTCTCCACTTGATACCATACCACTACCAGAGGGAAGACAATATGGGGAGAAATTTAAAGGCATCAGAAATGTCGGCTTCAGACAGCCATACGTACTTACCCATACTGATAATGTACTGGATAGCCTGATCAGCTGACGTATATTTGAGTAAAAAGTTCTCAGATGGGATCAAGGAATTAAGACAAGGCACGTGAGAAGAATGAGGCACTGACAAATCGTAAATTAAACTTAATTTATTGGAGAATTTACCACTAACCAGATCAACCGGGTTAATTCTCTAGCAGTGGAATGGCGGTGTCAGGAAAGGCCCTATGATACAACTCTTCTCTAGCTCAGCTTGGAATAAACAATCTACTGTTTCCATATTTGTGGCTGTCGACAGTAGATTTTTACACTCCATTATGGATTGTGGTAATGAAACGAACCCCACGTGGAACCCCTGTGTGAAAACATCTACCAAATGTCACGGAACCATGAACCAGACGTACAACAACAGATAAGTGAACATAAGAAAGCTTTATTGAAAAACAAGCTATAAAGCAAAAGTCCAAACGGATGACGAAACCGATGCAGAGTCTTTGCGAAGCCAGGGGTCAGGAGCCAGCAGGGTAGTCAGACGAAGCCAGGATCAGGAACCAGCAGGGTAGTCAGACGAAGCCAGGATCAGGAACCAACAGGGTAGTCAGACGAAGCCAGGAACAGGAACCAGCAGGGTAGTCAGACGAAGCCAGGATCAGGAACCAACAGGGTAGTCAGACGAAGCCAGGAACAGGAACCAGAAGTAGCAGCAGTCTTAGTAGCATGTGAACACAGGGGGACCAAGCAGGGAACTGAAGCCACAGGCCTCCTATATACATGAGCTAGGTATCCAGCTCCTCCCAGTGGGAAGGAGGAGCCGCAGGGTGGGAGGCTACAAGAAACCCAGAAACCAAGATGGCCGCCAGCACATGTCAAACGAAGGAGAACAGCAAGAAGGTAAGACCATGACAGTACCTCCCCCTCAAGGGCCCCTCCTCCGCGGAGTAAAGAACGGTTTCTGAGGGAAGCGTGCGTGGAAGGCTCGGAGCAAGGCAGGAGCATGGACATCTGCGGAGGGAACCCAGGAACGCTCCTCTGGACCATAACCACGCCAATGAACCAAAAACTGCACCCGACCGCGGACCAGGCGTGAGTCCAGGATATTGCTCACCTCATACTCCTCACGATTGCCCACTCGGACCGGACGAGGCCGAGGAACCGAGGAAGTGAAACGATTACACACCAGCGGCTTCAACAGAGAGACATGAAACACGTTGGAGATCCGCATGCCAGGAGGAAGCGCAAGGGCATAGGCTACCGGGTTTACCCTGCGAAGCACTCGGAAGGGACCAACAAAGCGAGGCGCCAGCTTGGGAGTGGGCACTCGAAGGTTGAGGTTGCGGGTGGACAACCATACACGGTCACCGGCCTGGTAGGAAGGAGCAGGCGCTCGTCTGCGATCAGCCTGGAGTCTCTGGCGCTGCGCAGAGACCTCAAGGGACTTCTGGATCTGTACCCAAGAAGCACGTAGGACGGAAAGGTGATCCTCCACAGCCGGAATATCCTGGGGAGAGAATACCTCCGGTAACACGGCAGGTTGGAACCCATAGTTGGCCATGAAGGGAGACGTCCCAGAGGAAGAGTTCACCGCCGTGTTCCTGGCAAACTCAGCCCAAGGCAGGAGATCAACCCAATTGTCTTGGTGATCGGAGACATAGCAACGAAGGAATTGCTCCAAGGCCTGATTGGAACGTTCTGCGGCCCCATTGGACTGAGGGTGGTAGGCCGAGGAGAAGGAGAGATGAATCCCCAACTGGGAGCAAAAGGCGCGCCAGAACCTGGACACAAACTGACTCCCCCGATCCGACACAATCTCCTTGGGCAAACCGTGCAACCGGAAGACCTCCCTGGCAAAAATCGTGGCCAACTCCTGTGCAGAGGGTAACTTCTTGAGAGGAACACAGTGACACATTTTGGAAAACCGATCCACAATCATGAGAATGACCGTATGGCCTCGGGATGCAGGGAGGTCCACAATGAAATCCATCCCCAGGTGTGACCATGGGCGCTCCCCGGTGGCTAAGGGTTGCAGAAGGCCCAACGGAAGGTGCCGAGGGGACTTACTCTGGGCACAAACGGAGCATGCCGCTACATATGCGGCGATGTCGGAACGTAGGGAAGGCCACCAGAACAGACGTGAAACAGCCCAGGACAGCTGATTCTTTCCAGGATGCCCCGCGGTCTTGGAGTTATGGTAGGTTCGCAACAACCGAGTGCGCAACTCCTCAGGCACAAAACATCTGCCGTTGGGTCTCCCAGAGGGAGCACCAGATTGAGCCGCCAAAATCTGCTCACCCAGGGGAGAGGTCAGGCTGGTGCGAATGGCAGCCAGGATCTGATTCGGAGGTATGACTGAAGTCGGAATCGACTCCTCCCTGGACAGGACGGAGTACTGCCGTGATAAGGCATCAGCCCTGATGTTCTTGGAACCGGGTAGGTAGGAGACCACGTAATTAAAGCGTGACAAGAACAGAGCCCATCTGGCCTGACGTGGTGTCAATCTCTTGGCCTCAGAGAGATAGGTCAGATTCTTGTGGTCCGTCAGGATGAGGACCGGAACCACCGAACCCTCGAGCAAGTGCCTCCATTCTTTAAGGGCCTGCACGATGGCCAATAACTCCCTGTCACCAATCTGGTAGTTGCACTCCGCGGAAGACAGTTTCCGGGAGTAAAACCCACAAGGAAGCAGAGGACCCTCTGGTGTTCTACGCTGAGACAGAAGGGCGCCTACTCCCGTCTCAGACGCGTCCACCTCGAGGACAAAGGGCAACCCAGGGTTGGGATGCGACAGAATCGGAGCCGACACAAAGGCGGACTTTAGAGCCTCAAAAGCTCGGATGGCCTCGGGCGGCCAGACCTGGGAATTACTGCCCTTCCTGGTCAGATCCGTGAGAGGCTTGGCTAGCATGGAAAAGTCCCTGATGAACTTCCGATAATAATTGGCGAAGCCCAAAAAGCGCTGCAGGGAGCGAAGACCACTGGGCTGGGGCCACTGTAAGACAGCCGAAACCTTCTCAGGATCCATGGAGAACCCCTCAGCGGAAATGATGTAACCTAAGAAGGTTACCTGGGATCGGTGAAATTCGCATTTCTCAAGCTTACCGAACAGCTTGTTCTCTCGTAACCGTTGCAACACTCGTTTGACATCCAGAATGTGGGTCTCCATGGACTCAGAATATACCAAGATGTCATCCAGGTAGACCACCACACACTGCTGCAACAGGTCACGGAAAACATCGTTGATGAATTCCTGAAAGACTGCGGGCGCATTGCACAGCCCAAAGGGCATAACCAAGGATTCATAATGACCGGTCCTGGTGTTAAACGCGGTCTTCCACTCATCGCCCGCCTTGATCCTTACGAGGTTATATGCCGCCCTCAGGTCGAGTTTGGTAAAGACCGTGGCCCCTTTAAGGCGATCGAACAGCTCGGAAATCAAGGGTATCGGGTAAGCGTTCTTGATCGTGATGCGATTGAGACCCCTGTAATCGATGCAAGGCCTCAACTCACCGCCCTTCTTTTTCACAAAGAAAAATCCAGCCCCTGCCGGGGACGAGGATTTGCGAATGTGTCCACGTGAAAGCGCCTCCCTCACGTACTCCTCCATGGCCTCATTCTCCGCTACCGACAGTGGATAGACTTTGCCACGAGGAGGAACGGCACCAGATTGTAACTCGATGGCACAATCGTATGGGCGGTGCGGAGGTAGGGCAACCGCGCGCACCTTATCGAATACATCCCGGTACTCCTCGTATTCAGGGGGCAACAGAGAGTCCGAGGAAGTACACAGCAACTTGACAGGCCCATGGATGCAACTAGCCCCACACTGCGGTGACCACGAGAGGATCTCGGCCGATCTCCAATCGAAAATCGGATTATGCTTCTGGAGCCAGGGGTACCCCAAGACCACCGAGTAGTGTGGAGACGAAATAACCTGGAAGCAGACCGACTCTCTGTGGACGGCACCAATGGCTAACCCCACTGGAAGGGTCTCATGAGTCACGTGTGGCGGCAGAAGGGGTCTGCCGTCTATCGCCTCAAGAGCCAGAGGAGAACCTCGAGCCTGCAGAGGAATGGAATTGGCGGCAGCGAACACACTATCAATGAACAAACCACCAGCACCAGAGTCCACCAACGCCTGGGTCGTCACCGAGCCCCCGACCCAGGAAAGGACAACAGTGATCAGTGGTTTGTCAACACGGGAAACCGGGGACGAGGAGACTCCACCCAAGATCTGCCCCCGACAGGATCTCAGGTGCGAGCGTTTCCCTGGACGGTTCGGACATGCCAACCGAAAATGCCCACCGAGACCACAGTACATGCATCGGCCCTCGCGTCTCCGGAGTACCCTCTCCCCCTCGGACAGGCGAGCAAACCCCAGCTGCATGGGTTCACCCCCAGACAAGTCATCCCCAGGAGGCGTGGGAGGAGAGGGAGGCACGGGTGGGACAACAAAGGTAGGCGCCAATCTGTTAGGAGGCCTCCGCAGACTCTCCTTAAAGGAAGGTCTCTCCCTGAGTCTGGTGTCAATCAAAATCAGGAAAGAAATAAGAGACTCGAGCTCCACTGGTAGGTCCTTAGCTGCAACCTCATCCTTCAAGGCATCCGAGAGACCATGAGAGAAAGCAGCGACCAGAGCCTCATTATTCCAGCCCACCTCTGCTGCCAGGGTACGAAACTCAATGGCGTATTCAGCTACGGATCGTGAACCCTGTCTGACGGACATAAGGAGCTTCGCAGCAGAGGCAGCACGAGCCGGCACATCGAATACCCTCCGAAGAGAAGCAACAAAACCGGAAAACTCGGCAACCACCGGATTGTTGTTCTCCCATAAAGGGCTGGCCCAGGCCAAGGCCTTGTCCGAGAGCAGCGAGATTAAGAAGCCCACCTTTGATCTCTCAGTAGGAAAGGCATGTGGCAGCAACTCGAAATAAATGCCCACCTGGTTAAGGAAACCTCGGCACTGAGTTGGCTCTCCCCCAAAGCGCTGTGGAAGGGGGGCAGAACCGGACATACCCCGAAACACCGCAGGCGCAACAACAGGTGTCGGGGTAGACTCTGGCGCAACAACCGGAGCGGCAGTAGGAGCGGACCCAGGAGCGACAACCGACCCATCGGCAACGGGAGCGAAATGAACCGTGCGTTCAAGCAGGGTTTGCAACGCCACGGCGAACTGACCCAACAGGTGATCCTGCTGATCAAGTCTGGCAACCAGCGTGGGTAGTGAGGATGGCCCTGTACCGTCAGAATTCATGGCCTGTGGTACCGTGCGTTCAAGCAGGGTTTGCAACGCCACGGCGAACCGACCCAACAGGTGATCCTGCTGATCAAGTCTGGCAACCAGCGTGGGTAGCGAGGATGGCCCTGTACCGTCAGAATTCATGGCTTGGTCCTAATGTCACGGAACCATGAACCAGACGTACAACAACAGATAAGTGAACATAAGAAAGCTTTATTGAAAAACAAGCTATAAAGCAAAAGTCCAAACGGATGACGAAACCGATGCAGAGTCTTTGCGAAGCCAGGGGTCAGGAGCCAGCAGGGTAGTCAGACGAAGCCAGGATCAGGAACCAGCAGGGTAGTCAGACGAAGCCAGGATCAGGAACCAACAGGGTAGTCAGACGAAGCCAGGAACAGGAACCAGCAGGGTAGTCAGACGAAGCCAGGATCAGGAACCAACAGGGTAGTCAGACGAAGCCAGGAACAGGAACCAGAAGTAGCAGCAGTCTTAGTAGCATGTGAACACAGGGGGACCAAGCAGGGAACTGAAGCCACAGGCCTCCTATATATATGAGCTAGGTATCCAGCTCCTCCCAGTGGGAAGGAGGAGCCGCAGGGTGGGAGGCTACAAGAAACCCAGAAACCAAGATGGCCGCCAGCACATGTCAAACGAAGGAGAACAGCAAGAAGGTAAGACCATGACACCAAAACTGACTTAAAGTAGGGGAAGGGTGAGTAGCCAAACAAGTCTGCAAGTATAGAATGTTAATGCGACTTAGTCTTGGGGTCTTGGCTTGTCTCAGAGTACAGGCAGTCTTGGGGTGAGCCCTATAACAAACAGCACAGATCTGCAGGAGGCAGCAATAACTAAAATTGCACATGACTTGATTGAAATTGTTGCAAATCTGTGCTTTACCTAAAAACTGAATTGAGCGCCCTAGCTTATCTAGTTGTGCTGTACGAGCTGGGTCTGGGAGTAAACCTGTGGACGCCCTGGATGTGCCTAGTAGGATGGGGGGTTCTGCATTGGGGCACCAATAGGTAGTGTGTGTGGATTACTGGCAAGTCGCACAAACTGGAGACCTAAGGCCAGCAAAATGCCGACACAATAACTCAGTGTCTACATTGCTCCAGTCTGTAACTACCTGGTGCTGGGCCAGAATAGTGGCAGCCTTGGTGGAAAAGGAGCGATGGTAGTCATAAAAGGCCAACCCCCCCGTATTTCTGACCCAACTCCACTACCGCGTAAAGGTAGAGGTCAAGCTCCTCCCCCCCTATATAGGTTTACGGAGCAGATTACATCCCTGAAAACACTAAATGCAAGGACAAAGTCTGGGATGAAGAGCTTACGGTTTCGCCTGTGGTCCCTGGTCTTAACCACGATGGAGACATCACTGCAAGCATATGAATTGTTGTCGGCTATATATTGTGGGCAGCTATTAAAAGGGAGGCCAAATTGACATCTTTACCATCTAGAATATCTTTCTTTATATTTACTGGTATGAAATGAGCCAGGGTGACAGAGGGAGTACTAGCGCCCTTACCTGAGGCTAATGGCATGGGGGCTGAGACAGTGGGTGTCTTGGGAACTGCTGGTGTCCAGGAAATAGAGGGTGCCACTGGGGTCGGGGTTGGGCGGCTTTCCTTTGCATCTACCTTGGCTCGTAACCTATTGCAAGGAGGTCGCAAAGGATAGTGTGAATTTGTGGGAGGGATGGGATACCCCCGCGTTGCACCTTGGTCATGAGCTTGCGGATGATACAGGATCTCGGAGAGGGCGTGCTACCATATTCTGATCCCCTGGCAGGAGATGGTGGGACGAAGGCAAATTCTTCGATGTATGAAGCCTGTGACATGACCTATGTAACTAAGAACAAATCTATTGTGAATATATACATATATATATATATATATTATATACTGTGTGTATATATATATATATACTGTATATATATATATATATATATATATATATGTATTTTTTTTTATTATTAAAATGAGAACAAGTGTGAGTTATGCGGTGCAACGAGCAGACTCACTATGGTGATATTGGGTTGGTTAGCAAATGAAAAGCCGAGGCCGAGTTACCGGAGGCATACCAGGCAAATTAACAACCTAAACTTAGGCTTAAGTTACCTGAAAACATGTCAGGTAAGAGGTATGAGTATTGCGATAGGTCGTAAACATATGACGTATGTGTTAACGGATGAAGAGACTTGCCACCAAACAAGTCAATGGATGAAAGAACATCTCAATCCGTAGGTACCCGTAAGCATGATGGGTGACAACTGTAGTGGTGTAACGCCATAAGCGACAGGATAAATTATGTATGTACAACAAAATTGACGTGTATGTGATAAGAAGTTTTGAATATATTATAATGTGTGACTATAAAGGTTGAGCAAATACCCACCTGTATTGACTGCACCGAAACTCTGACTTGAAAGTCCTGTGGATATGTAGAAACAAAAACTAAGGTAAATAAGAAACAAAAGAAAACCACCGCACGGTCAATATGTTACCTGGGCCCTAGGTTAACCACCTTAGCCCCGGAAGATTTGGCTGCTCAAAGACCAGGCCCTATTTTGCGATTCGGCAATGCGTAAATTTAACGGACAATTGCGCGGTCGTGCGGCGCTGTACCCAAACAAAATTGATGTCCTTTCTTCCCACATACAAAGCTTTCTTTTGGTGGTATTTGATCACCTGTGCGATTTTTTTTTTTTTTGTGCTATAAACAAAAAAAGAGCGACAATTTTGAAAAAATAACAATATTTTTCCAAATTTTTTATATGAAATTCTCAAAAAAAATTTAAAAATCAAAATTTTTTAACATTTTAGGCCAATTTGTTTTCTGCTACATATTTTTGGTAAAAATAAATCGCAATAAGCGTATTTTGATTGGTTTGCGCAAAAGTTAATGCGTTTACTAACTACGGGAAAGATTTATGTCATTTTTATTGTTTTTTTTTTAACTAGTAATGGCGGCGATCTGCAATTTTTTTTGCGGGACTGCGACATTGTGGCGGACAGATCGGACCCCTGACTGACATTTTTTACACTTTTGGGAGTACCAGTGACATTACTACAGTAATCAGTGCTATACATATGCACTGTTACTGTAAAAATGACACTGGCAGGGAAGGGGTTAACTTTACTGGTGATCAAGGGGTTAAGTGTGTCCCTAGGGGCATAGCCCCTAGCAGGATACACATAGCAGGATCGCATAGCCTCTGTGATTACTTTAGTGAGAATGACAGATGGCTGTGTTTACATCAGAGCCGCCGGTCACACGCACTGACTCCCCAGCCGACGAGCGGGGGCGGGAGCGCGCCTCCGGCAGCACGGGATGGCCCCCTAGATCCTCCACAACTGCGGCGGGCGGTCAGCAAGCGGTTAAGTAAGAAGATCTACCCACAGTGTAAATGTCTAATCAACCAGACAGCATATGTAAAGTATGACCACTATACAGTTTAAGCGAGAGTATTTGTAACTGCCGCTGGATATTTAACAAACAGTACCTTAAATATATTCCAACATGACACGTCACAATTAGGGTTGAGCGGACACCTAGATGTCCGTGTTCGACGGGTTCGGCCGAACTTTAAAAAAAAGTCCGGGTCCGTGTCCCGGACTTTTACCGAACTTTTCCCGGACACCGAACCCCATTGAAGTCAATGGGGACCCGAACTTTAAGGCACTAAAATGGCTCTAAAACACCAAAGGAAAGGGCTAGAGTGCTGCAAATGGCAGCAAAACGTAATTAAGAGCATGGCAAGTGCTCTGCAAACAAATGTGGATAGGGAAATAACTTAAAACAACAAAAAAAAACAGAAAAATAAAACAATGTTCTTCTTCATCTCTGAAGGACGAGGCCCATATGGAGTAGGAGGGAGGTTGAGGTGGTGGTGGATGTGGCGGTGACATAGGCGTGCGCACAGGGTGTGCTGGGTGTGCCTGGGCACACCCTAATCACCTAGGGCACATAGCATTGCCAGTGAGGAGATGGGAAAGATCTCCCTGGGACCTGCTCTGCTCTATTTCTCCTTGCCTACAGGTACATGGCCCCGATACATTACTCTCCCTGCTGGCAAACACATGCATGTGTATTTCAACTTTGGGGTGCACACCTTAATGCAATAGGCTGCGCACACCTATGGGCGGTGTAGGTGGAAGCGGCGGTGGAGGAGGACCAGGGCCGGATTAACAGCATCATGGGCTTGGTGCTGAGGATTTTGAAGGGCCTTAAGGGCCGTGCCTTGCCATGCACCCAGAGGAGGAAGGGTGCAGCCATGCATGCCTAATTCAACATGGGATGCTGTCTCTGAAGCCCATAAACACATCCATGCATCGCCAACTGTCCCTCCTTGTCCGGCCTTCACGCTGTGTGGGGAGGTTCTGAGGGTGCTGCCTGGGGAAGCGAGCATAGAAGCCAGACTTCTGTGTTTACAAGTGACAGAAGAGCGGTAACAGTGAATATGGCCAACCGCTGCAGCTCCAATAGCCCCTACATTAATCTGGCCCTGAGGAGGAGGACGAGGTAGCCAACACTGCTTCTTTTCAAAAATTTTAAATGAGGGTACACCCCAAAAGAGTGAGAAAGAGCAAAAATGGAACAATGGGTGGGTAAGGTCGGTATCCATTGCTATTCTGCATAAGGTACGGAAAAGTCTCGTGGGATCCATGCCTGGTTCATTTTAATGAACGTGAGCTTGTCCACATTGTCTCTGGACAGGCGGCTGCGCTTGTCTGTTATAACGCCCCCAGCCGTGCTAAATACCCGTTCAGATAATACACTGGCTGCAGGGCACGCCAGCACCTCCAAGGCGTAAAGGGCAAGCTCAGGCCATGTGCCCAATTTGGAGACCCAGAAGTTGAAGGGGGCAGACCCGTCATTCACTACATGTAGGCGTGTGCACACATACTGCTCCACCATGTTGGTAAAATGCTGCCTCCTGCTAAGACGTTCCATCTGAGCTGCTGGTGCTGCTGTTTGTTGTGGCGTGCTGACAAAGCTTTTCCACATTTCGGCCATGCTAACCCTGCCTTCTGAGGTGCTGGCGGTGCCCTGGTTGCGTTGGCGACCTCCTCCTCCTCCTCCTCTGCCTTGTGCTTCCACTGTGGCCCCGCTGTCAGATGGGAATGCCAGCAGCATGGCGTCTACCAGCGTGCGCTTGTACTTGCGCATCTTGCGATCGCGCTCCAGTGAGTGAATTAAGGACGGTACGTTGTCCTTGTAACGGGGATCCAGCAGCGTGGCCACCCAGTAATCAGCACAAGTTAGAATGTGGGCAACTCGGCGGTCGTTGTGGAGACACTGCAGCATGTAATCGCTCATGTGTGCCAGGCTGCCCAGAGGCAACGAAAGGCTGTCCTCTGTGGGAGGTGTATCGTCCGTGTCCTCTGTATCCCCCCAGCCACGCACCAGTGATGGCCATGAGCTGGCCTGGGTGCCACTCTGCTGTGAACATGGTTCCATCTCCTCCTCCAGCTCCTCCTCCTCCTCATCCTCCTCATCCTCCAGAACTGTGCCCCTGCTGGACAATTGCGTCCCTGGCGTTTGCGTGTGCAGGAACCCACCCTCGGAGCCCCTTGCGAATGACTGCCCTGAAAGCCTTGGAAATGTTACCTCTTCATCCTCCTCCTCCTCCTCATCCTGTGCCACATCCTCTTCCATCATCGCCCGAATTGTTTTTTCAAGGAGGCATAGAAGTGGGATAGTTAAGCTGAGAACGGCGTCATTGCCACTGGCCATGTTGGTGGAGTACTCAAAACAGCGCAACAAGGCACACAGGTCTCGCATGGAGGCCCAGTTATTGGTGGTGAAGTGGTGCTGTTCCGCAGAGCGACTCACGCGTGCGTGCTGCAGCTGAAACTCCACTATGGCCTGCTGCTGCTCGCACAGTCTTTCCAGCATGTGCAAGGTGGAGTTCCACCTTGTGGGCACGTCACATATGAGGCGGTGAGCGGGAAGGCCGAAGTTACGCTGCAGCGCTGCCAGGCGAGCAGCAGCAGGGTGAGAACGCCGAAAGTGCGCACAAACGGCCCGCACTTTCTGCAGCAGCTCTGACATATCGGGGTAGTTTTTAAGGAACCTCTGCACCACCAAATTCAGCACATGCGCCAGGCAAGGGATGTGCGTCAAACCGGCTAGGCCCAGAGCTGCTATGAGATTTCGCCCGTTATCGCACACCACCAGGCCGGGCTTGAGGCTCGCTGGCAGCAACCACTCATTTGTCTGCTGTTCCATGCTCCTCCACAACTCCTGCGCGGTGTGTGGTTTGTCCCCCAAACAGGCAAGTTGTAAAACTGCCTGCTGTCGTTTACCCCTGGCCGTGCTGAAGTTGGTGGTGAAGGTGTTACGCTGTCCGGATGAGGAGGCGGTAGAGGATGAGGAAGCGGAGTAGGAGGAGTTAGGAACAGGAGGCAAACTGAAGCGCCCTGCAATCCTCGGTGGTGGAAGGACATGCGCCAAATTGCTATCCGCCTCAGGCCCATCCGCCACTGCATTTACCCAGTGTGCCGTTAGGGAGATATAACGCCCCTGACCGTGCTTACTGGTCCACGTATCCGTAGTTAGGTGGACCTTGGCACAGATGGCGTTGCGCAGTGCACACCTGATATTTTCCCCCACTTGGTTGTGCAGGGAAGGGATGGCTTGCCTGGAAAAGTAGTGGCGGCTGGGCACGACGTACTGTGGGACAGCCACCGACATAAGGTTTTTAAAACTGTGCGTCTCCACCAGACGGAATGACAGCATTTCAAAGGCCAATAATTTTGAAATGCTGGCATTCAGGGCCAGGGATCGCGGGTGGGTAGGGGGGTACTTCCTCTTCCTCTCAAGTGTTTGGGAGATGGAAAGCTGAACGCTTCCACGGGACATTGTGGAGATGGTTGTTGGTGACCCAGGTGGTGGTGTTGCTGACAGATCGTCTGTTTGCGGGGTGGCAGGTGCCGGTATCACTACAGATGTGGCTGGAGCGGCCGAGACTGCAGCAGAAGAGGAAGCAGGATGAGCCAGAGACGTTTCTTGGTTTTGAAGGTGTGTACTCCACTGCAGCTCGTGCTTTGCACTTAGATGCCTGATCATGCAGGTTGTGCTCAGGTTGAGAAGGTTTATGCCTCGCTTCAAGCTCTGATTGCACAGGGTGCAAACCACTCGTGTCCTGTCATCAGCACATTTTCTAAAGAACTTCCACGCTAGAGAACTCCTTTGAGCTGACTTTGGTGCGCTCGTTCCCTTGCTGCGTTGGGCAGTAGCGGGCGTAGTGTCTAGGGCACGGCCGCTCCGCTTCTGCACCCTGCTCCCTCTTCTGCTGTGCTGGTGGCTCTGTGCGACCACCGCCTCTTCCTCCAAACTACTCAGGTCACCTGCATGACGTTCATTCCATGTGGGGTCGAGGACCTCATCGTCCTCCACATCATCTTCCACCCAGTCTTCACCCCTGCCCTCCTTGTCGGTCTCCACAATGCTGAACGCCGCAGCAGTTGGCACCTGCGTTTCGTCATCATCGGAGACGTGCTGCGATGATCCTTGCATGTACTCATCTTGAGAAATAAGTGGTTGGGCATCGCTGCACTCAATCTCTTCCACTTCTGGGGCAGGGCTAGGTGGATGGCCCTGGGAAACCCTGCTGACAGAGTCCTCAAAAAGAATAAGAGACTGCTGTATGGCTTGGGGCTCAGACTGCTGGCCTGATTTGCAAGGGGGTGAGGTGAAAGACGGAAGACGGTTGGACATTGGCTGCAGGTGCCAACTCTGACCTTTCTGCAGTAGACTGGGTGGGAGACAATGTGAAGGAACTGGAGGCACTGTCAGCAGCAAACCAATCTACTATCGCCTCAACTTGTTCTGGCCTCATCACTTCTAGGGGCGTTTGATGCCCTACCAAATACTGATGCAGGTTCTGTCGCCTACTCACACTTGAGGAAGGTGTTTCACTTGTGCGTGTAGCTGGCACAGATCGACCACGTCCTCTCCTTGCAACAGGAGCTCTACCAGCAGCACCACGACCCAGGCCACGGCCCTTATTTGACGGTCTCCTCATATTTCTGTAATTTAAGATCTTGCCCTAGAAAGGTTTTTATTGAATAGCGGAATAGGAAATATGATCCAAAAAAGTGTATGTATCTCGCACGTACAAAACCACACTAGGCCCCAATTACTATTGTTTCTACCCCTAAAAGGATGGATGAGGAGTAGGAGGAGTATGGAACAGACAGCACCCTCAAATCTTCAGAAGTATGAGATGAACCCCAAAAACTTGGAAAGGTGGATCTCACACGTACCGACACAGACTATCCCGCAATTCAATTGATCCTCAAAGGTTTTTATTGAATAGCGGAATAGGAAATATGATCAAAAAAAGTGTATGTATCTCGCACGTACACAACCACACTAGGCCCCAATTACTATTGTTTGTACCCCTAAAAGGATGGTTGAGCAGTAGGAGCAGGAGTATGGAACAGGCAGCACCCTCAAATCTTCAGAAGTATGAGATGAACCCCAACAACTTGGAAAGGTGGATCTCACACGTACCGACACAGACTATCTCGCAATTGAATTGATCCCCAAAGGTTTTAATTGAATAGCGGAATAGAAAATATGATCAAAAAGAAAGTGTATGTATCTCGCACGTACACCACCACACTAGGCCCCAACTACTATTGTTTGTACCCCTAAAAGGATGGTTGAGCAGTAGGAGGAGGAGTATGGAACAGGCAGCACCCTCAAATCTTCAGAAGTATGAGATGAACCCCAACAACTTGGAAAGGTGGATCTCTCTCACACGTACCAACACAGACTATCCCCCAATTTAACTGATCCCCAAAGGTTTTTGATTAAATAGCGGAATAGAAAATATGATCCAAAAAAAGTGTATGTATATCACACGTACACAACCACACTGGGCCCCAATTACTATTGTTTGTACCCCTAAAAGGCTAGATGAGGAGTAGGGGGAGTATGGAACAGGCAGCACCCTCAAACCTTCAGAAGTATGAGATGAACCCCAACAACTTGGAAAGGTGGATCTCTCTCACACGTACCAACACAGACTATCCCCCAATTTAACTGATCCCCAAAGGTTTTTGATTAAATAGCGGAATAGAAAATATGATCCAAAAAAAGTGTATGTATATCACACGTACACAACCACACTAGGCCCCAATTACTATTGTTTGTACCCCTAAAAGGCTAGGAGTAGGGGGAGTATGGAACAGGCAGCACCCTCAAACCTTCAGAAGTATGAGATGAACCCCAACAACTTGGAAAGGTGGATCTCTCTCACACGTACCAACACAGACTATCCCCCAATTTAACTGATCCCCAAAGGTTTTTGATTAAATAGCGGAATAGAAAATATGATCCAAAAAAAGTGTATGTATATCACACGTACACAACCACACTAGGCCCCAATTACTATTGTTTGTACCCCTAAAAGGCTAGGAGTAGGGGGAGTATGGAACAGGCAGCACCCTCAGACCTTCAGAAGTATGAGATGAACCCCAACAACTTGGAAAGGTGGATCTCTCTCACACGTACCAACACAGACTATCCCCCAATTTAACTGATCCCCAAAGGTTTTTGATTAAATAGCGGAATAGAAAATATGATCCAAAAAAAGTGTATGTATATCACACGTACACAACCACACTAGGCCCCAATTACTATTGTTTGTACCCCTAAAAGGCTAGGAGTAGGGGGAGTATGGAACAGGCAGCACCCTCAAACCTTCAGAAGTATGAGATGAACCCCAACAACTTGGAAAGGTGGATCTCTCTCACACGTACCAACACAGACTATCCCCCAATTTAACTGATCCCCAAAGGTTTTTGATTAAATAGCGGAATAGAAAATATGATCCAAAAAAAGTGTATGTATATCACACGTACACAACCACACTGGGCCCCAATTACTATTGTTTGTACCCCTAAAAGGCTAGATGAGGAGTAGGGGGAGTATGGAACAGGCAGCACCCTCAAACCTTCAGAAGTATGAGATGAACCCCAACAACTTGGAAAGGTGGATCTCTCTCACACGTACCAACACAGACTATCCCCCAATTTAACTGATCCCCAAAGGTTTTTGATTAAATAGCGGAATAGAAAATATGATCCAAAAAAAGTGTATGTATATCACACGTACACAACCACACTAGGCCCCAATTACTATTGTTTGTACCCCTAAAAGGCTAGGAGTAGGGGGAGTATGGAACAGGCAGCACCCTCAAACCTTCAGAAGTATGAGATGAACCCCAACAACTTGGAAAGGTGGATCTCTCTCACACGTACCAACACAGACTATCCCCCAATTTAACTGATCCCCAAAGGTTTTTGATTAAATAGCGGAATAGAAAATATGATCCAAAAAAAGTGTATGTATATCACACGTACACAACCACACTAGGCCCCAATTACTATTGTTTGTACCCCTAAAAGGCTAGGAGTAGGGGGAGTATGGAACAGGCAGCACCCTCAAACCTTCAGAAGTATGAGATGAACCCCAACAACTTGGAAAGGTGGATCTCTCTCACACGTACCAACACAGACTATCCCCCAATTTAACTGATCCCCAAAGGTTTTTGATTAAATAGCGGAATAGAAAATATGATCCAAAAAAAGTGTATGTATATCACACGTACACAACCACACTAGGCCCCAATTACTATTGTTTGTACCCCTAAAAGGCTAGGAGTAGGGGGAGTATGGAACAGGCAGCACCCTCAAACCTTCAGAAGTATGAGATGAACCCCAACAACTTGGAAAGGTGGATCTCTCTCACACGTACCAACACAGACTATCCCCCAATTTAACTGATCCCCAAAGGTTTTTGATTAAATAGCGGAATAGAAAATATGATCCAAAAAAAGTGTATGTATATCACACGTACACAACCACACTGGGCCCCAATTACTATTGTTTGTACCCCTAAAAGGCTAGATGAGGAGTAGGGGGAGTATGGAACAGGCAGCACCCTCAAACCTTCAGAAGTATGAGATGAACCCCAACAACTTGGAAAGGTGGATCTCTCTCACACGTACCAACACAGACTATCCCCCAATTTAACTGATCCCCAAAGGTTTTTGATTAAATAGCGGAATAGAAAATATGATCCAAAAAAAGTGTATGTATATCACACGTACACAACCACACTAGGCCCCAATTACTATTGTTTGTACCCCTAAAAGGCTAGGAGTAGGGGGAGTATGGAACAGGCAGCACCCTCAAACCTTCAGAAGTATGAGATGAACCCCAACAACTTGGAAAGGTGGATCTCTCTCACACGTACCAACACAGACTATCCCCCAATTTAACTGATCCCCAAAGGTTTTTGATTAAATAGCGGAATAGAAAATATGATCCAAAAAAAGTGTATGTATATCACACGTACACAACCACACTAGGCCCCAATTACTATTGTTTGTACCCCTAAAAGGCTAGATGAGGAGTAGGGGGGGTATGGAACAGGCAGCACCCTCAAACCTTCAGAAGTATGAGATGAACCCCAACAACTTGGAAAGGTGGATCTCTCTCACACGTACCAACACAGACTATCCCCCAATTTAACTGATCCCCAAAGGTTTTTGATTAAATAGCGGAATAGAAAATATGATCCAAAAAAAGTGTATGTATATCACACGTACACAACCACACTAGGCCCCAATTACTATTGTTTGTACCCCTAAAAGGCTAGATGAGGAGTAGGGGGGGTATGGAACAGGCAGCACCCTCAAACCTTCAGAAGTATGAGATGAACCCCAACAACTTGGAAAGGTGGATCTCTCTCACACGTACCAACACAGACTATCCCCCAATTTAACTGATCCCCAAAGGTTTTTGATTAAATAGCGGAATAGAAAATATGATCCAAAAAAAGTGTATGTATATCACACGTACACAACCACACTAGGCCCCAATTACTATTGTTTGTACCCCTAAAAGGCTAGGAGTAGGGGGAGTATGGAACAGGCAGCACCCTCAAACCTTCAGAAGTATGAGATGAACCCCAACAACTTGGAAAGGTGGATCTCTCTCACACGTACCAACACAGACTATCCCCCAATTTAACTGATCCCCAAAGGTTTTTGATTAAATAGCGGAATAGAAAATATGATCCAAAAAAAGTGTATGTATATCACACGTACACAACCACACTAGGCCCCAATTACTATTGTTTGTACCCCTAAAAGGCTAGGAGTAGGGGGAGTATGGAACAGGCAGCACCCTCAAACCTTCAGAAGTATGAGATGAACCCCAACAACTTGGAAAGGTGGATCTCTCTCACACGTACCAACACAGACTATCCCCCAATTTAACTGATCCCCAAAGGTTTTTGATTAAATAGCGGAATAGAAAATATGATCCAAAAAAAGTGTATGTATATCACACGTACACAACCACACTAGGCCCCAATTACTATTGTTTGTACCCCTAAAAGGCTAGATGAGGAGTAGGGGGAGTATGGAACAGGCAGCACCCTCAAATCTTCAGAAGTATGAGATTGTGTTCACTGTACCCCACAAAGATTGAGTTCACTGCACCCCACAATGATTGTGTTCACTGCACCCCACAAAGATTGTGTTCACTGCACCTCACAAAGATTGTGTTCACTGTACCCCCCAAAGATTGTGTTCACTGCACCCCACAAAGATTCTGTTCACTGTACCCCACAAAGATTGTGTTCACTGCACCCTAAAAGGATGTTGTTCACTGCACCCCACAAAGATTGTGTTCACTGCACCCTAAAAGGATGTTGTTCACTGCACCCCAAAAAGATTGTGTTCACTGTACCCCCCCCAAAGATTGTGTTCACTGCACCCCACAAAGATTGTGTTCACTGCACCCCAAAAAGATTGTGTTCACTGTACCCCCCAAAGATTGTGTTCACTGCACCCCAAAAAGATTGTGTTCACTGTACCCCCCAAAGATTGTGTTCACTGCACCCCACAAAGATTCTGTTCACTGTACCCCACAAAGATTGTGTTCACTGCACCCCAAAAAGATTGTGTTCACTGTACCCCCCCAAAGATTGTGTTCACTGCACCCCACAAAGATTCTGTTCACTGCACCCCACAAAGGATTTTGTTCACTGCACCCCAAAAAGATTGTGTTCACTGCACCCCAAAAAGGATTTTGATCACTGCACCCCAAAAAGGATGTTGTTCACTGCACCCCAAAAATGATTTTGTTCACTCCACCCCAAAAAGATTGTGTTCACTGCACCCCACAAAGATTGTGTTCACTGCACCCCAAAAAGATTGTGTTCACTGTACCCCCCAAAGATTGTGTTCACTGCACCCCACAAAGATTCTGTTCACTGTACCCCACAAAGATTGTGTTCACTGCACCCCAAAAAGATTGTGTTCACTGCACCCCAAAAAGGATGTTGTTCACTGCACCCCAAAAAGGATGTTGTTCACTGCACCCCAAAAAGATTGTGTTCACTGCACCCCACAAAGATTGTGTTCACTGCACCCCAAAAAGATTGTGTTCACTGCACCCCAAAAATGATTTTGTTCACTGCACCCCAAAAAGGATTTTGTTCACTGCACCCCAAAAAGGATGTTGTTCACTCCACCCCAAAAAGATTGTGTTCACTGCACCCCAAAAAGATTGTGTTCACTGCACCCCACAAAGGATTTTGTTCACTGCACCCCAAAAAGATTGTGTTCACTGCACCCCAAAAAGGATGTTGTTCACTGCACCCCAAAAAGGATTTTGTTCACTGCACCCCAAAAAGATTGTGTTCACTGCACCCCACAAAGGATTTTGTTCACTGCACCCCACAAAGATTGTGTTCACTGCACACCAAAAAGGATTGTGTTCACTGCACCCCAAAAAGATTTTGTTCACTGCACCCCAAAAAGATTGTGTTCACTGCAGCCCAAAAAGATTGTGTTCACTGCAGCCCAAAAAGATTGTGTTCACTGCAGCCCAAAAAGATTGTGTTCACTGCAGCCCAAAAAGATTGTGTTCACTGCAGCTCACACACAGAAAAATGGATGTGGATCACTGACACCTGCCTATCTCCAATCCCACACCACACAGCAATATCGATTGTAGTTTGTAGAACACAGTTTCCCTAAAATTCAGCAGACTCTGTCCCTAACAGGATTGAGAAGAGATCGTAGATCAGGATTGAGTGCAGATTCACCCCACCCCCCACACAGCAATATCGATTGTAGTTTGTAGAAGACACTGACCCTATAATTCAGCAGACTCTATCCCTAAAATGCCTACAACTCGCCCTGCCTAAACACTCCGACCTGTCCCTCAATTCTATCCGGACACAAATGGTTTTTTCCTGCCTATCTTTCCCTAATCAGCAGCCAGCACATTGATGTGTGCTCTGTCCCTTAGCTAAGCAGCAGAATGACGCTGCTGCGGCGGTTGCCTCGAACTTATAAAGACTTGGTCACATGCTTCAGACGGCCAATCACAGCTACTAAGACATTTGCAGGCATGGCTGGGATGGCTTAAGGCACACCAGTTAAACGATTGTTGATTGGCTGTTGAAAGCCCGCCATGAAAAGAGCGCCAAAGCATGCAAAACCCGGAAATAAAACGACCGAACACGGATTTTTACCCGAACATACAGTAAAGTGTCCGTGTCCGTGTTCGGGTAAAAAAAATCCAATTATTCGGTACGAACACGAATAATACAGTCCGTGTTCGCTCAACACTAGTCACAATGTGTAAATCGTATGTACTAAGGAACATAACAAATGGAACTGATAGCGTGGTGGCTATGGGTATAACCAGAAAGTAAGAGATAAGTGAGATGCAGATGCGTAAATATGATGTATGAATATTGTAAGTAACGATAAATGAAATCGTACGAAATATTGATGTATTCATAATTTGATAAGCGCTTATTAAAGAGTTCAGGGAGGTTGAAGCTAGAAAGTAAAGGAAGTAACTTTGATTTTGTTAGGATTAACAATACTGTGTAGAACATTCGAATCGTATGAATGGATATTATGAAAAGGCAGGTGAGAAGAAATCCTTTTGCAAAAAGCCCAATATTTTGGTAACATACCAATGCTCTAACGAAACCAGTGAAATGCAAGCGTACAAGGAATGAAGCAATCCGATTGTAGTAACCTGCACAAAATTGTGGCAAACAAGTGCCTAATTCGGGGAAAATTCACATTTTCGGTAGAAGAGTCGTGCGAACTAACACGGTGTGGGAAACCTCATCGCAGTGTCGGCGACCTAACGTCCGGAACCCGGAAGCGGAACCAGCAACGTGAAAGGTAATGTTGACAAGATGAGAGGGTTAAGTGCAGGTATTTATGGAGCGAGACTCCTCCTACAATTTCAGACTGACCTGCTGTCAGACTTCATATTTATCCAAATTTGCTACTAAATTAATGACCTATTTGTCCTGAAAAAAAGCTATGTATATTACTTTAGAATAGACTACAAAACCCAAAAGATATAATGTGCGGTACTGAAACCTCTCCAAAGTGGAGTCCTACTACTTCAGAGCCACACAAAATGCAATACGGTGCAGAAAAACTGACATGACAACTTTCAGCCATTGACAAGCAGAATGTACTTCCTTATTTCAGGGAACTGTTATGTTCCCACCAAAGTAACTGAGGGTTAATTACAGTATATGGTATCTTTGTGCATGGGAGAGTTAGCAGAACATATTGCTGGATGCTGGACTGGTGAGATTAGTTTAGTTATGAATCGAAATTCGGAAAAAAATTGCATGATTACGAATCTGAAGCTCTGAATCGCAATAGTAACAAATTTCAACTAATTTGACATTTTTTTTATTGATAATAACAAATTCATTCGTATTCATTTGTTTCATTTGGATGACTTGATGCAATAATTTGGGCCTTTTGTTAATGTTTGAAGCATGTGAAATAATGTAACATAACGAATTATCTGAATTGATTTGGAACCATTTTCTAGTAAGCATAGTGTGAATATTCTAACAAGATTCTTTTTTGTAATTATTATTTGTTTAGAAAAAAGTCAGTTGGGAATGGGGAAATTAATTTAACCTAAAAACATAATTAATTAAATCAGAACCCCCGAAAATACAAATCGATTCAGAACAATCAATAATTATTATTATTATAATTATATTTCCAAAAACAAATATTTTTAACATAACGATTATGACAAAATTAAATTATTTACTTAATGAATGAAACCAAAATGAAACAAATTTTTCCATCGGGCACATCTCTACTGGATGCAGTTTTTACCTTGCCATCACTGAGTTTGCAAAACCCACCACTGAATTCATACTTTTATTGGAAATGTTGTACTTAAATGTTTTCCTTATTTTGCTGGCAAGTGCATTTAGAAAAATTGGGGTTCAAAGCCCAAGTTAAACCTCTTTCTAAAAACCTTGAGGGGTCTACCTAGAGTCCACTAGGGTAGTTTCTGGGGTTCTCACACTTCTTAGCCACTGTAAATGAGGTTCGATGCCATAAAACCGACATGCCAGTTTTCAGCCATTGAGAACTAGGATCATTTGTTTCTAGGCCTTGCCATGTTCCCACCAAGTGATTAAATTTAAGACATATTTATGTGGTATTCTCATATACAAGAGTAGTAGTATAAAGTATTTTATAGCGCCATTACTTATTATTTACATACGAAACTGAAAAAATATATAGAAACATCAATTGTATATACTTATTAATACTGTTTATTATATTTATTATTATTTTCATAAAACTTAATGTCCAGTCAAAAACTAACTAACGCTAAACCTGCTCTTTGCCACATTCTAAGACTATTCTATCTAACCCTGTAAAGCCAAAATCACTGTACTTACCTTTTCTACACCCAATCCGGTCCGGTCTCCAGCTACGGAAGGTCTTTGCAGGAGAGGACCGACAACGGCTGTGAAATGAATGGGAATTGACGTCACCCATAGACCTACTATGGGGCTTCCATTGTCGAATGCCTCTCCTGCACACGCCTCCACGCTGAAGCCTGACAGATCAGCGTGGGACCGGATCGGGTGCAGAAAAGGTAGGAGCAGTGATTTTTGCTTAACAGGGTTAGATAGAATAGTCTTAGAATGTGACAAAGAGCAGATTTAGCGTTAGTTTTTGACTGGACTTATCCTATAATTAGAGATGTTCAGAACATTCATATTCTAACACTTCAGACTTTATATACACTGCTCCTAGGCCACATTTTTCCTCATAACTTGGAAAAAACAGGGAACTTTGTTTGATTGTAGGCCTTGTCTTTTATATTTTTAAGTGAAAAAGTAGAACAGAAAACAGTTTTTTTTTTTCATAATTTTCACATTTTTTTTCTCTTATTTCTTAAAAAAAGAAAAGAAAAAAGTATATAATGTAAAGCATGGTTTCAAAAGAAGCCATTATCTGGTTCCCAAAGGTGTTTATAAAGGTTAAAGGTAATGGGACTCAAGCAGTAAAAGGGAAGGGAGGGGTGCCAAAATTCTCACTAACTATTGATGAAAAGAGTATTCTTCCCACTGGCTACTACTGTATTTTATTTTCTGAGCAATAATATCTACTTTTTTTTGTTATTTTTCCACAAAATAATGTTGATGTATAGAGCAGTCCTGGGATTTTAAATGCGCTATGTATGTCACATTCCTTAATCTTTCATTGATTCTTAAAGCTAAATTTACTGTTAATGTCAATGCATCCTGAGCTGTAGTATATAGTAATTTTTAGCATGGGTTCCCTGAGACCTGAAAGTTATTCCAAGCATTCCTCCACATCAAAATGGTTGACAAAGGCTGCTTTAGAGAGAGATAGATTGAGAAAGAAATATACTCTGACCCCTGTACAAAGCATCAGAAGGACCTCTTCTGGAATATAATTTTTGCCTTCCAGTGTGGGTCTAGGGTTCTGTATATGCAGGATTCCAATTAATTGTTTTAATTTACTGGTTGAATGTTGATCTTGGTAATTGTTTAGGACTATCTAATGACAATTGACCAAATAAGAGAGAGATAAGTTCAGGTCATCTGAACCATTTTCAACCTTGATAGATTTTGAAGCTTGTTGGAAAATATCTGCTCAACCACAGCAGTATGCGGTGTGAGGACTTATTGATGTCTTGCTGCCTATTGTTTATGTGCAATTCCTGCCAGCCTAAGCCCAGGCCAGCCATACATGTCTGAACAATTACATTTTATAGACTTTAGGATTGTAAAGTAATGAATACTCTCATTCATCAGAAGTAATATGCATTCCAACAGAGGTATTAGAACACAGAGTGAATATCAATCTCTTGTGTGGAAACCAAGGATGTTAGTAGCAACAGGTCCTGGAACACTCACTGGAGCATCTAGCTTCTGTTTAAACTATACATTATACAAAGTAAATTTTCTAAAATATGAAACCCATGAAGAAATTACTCCCAACCTGATCAGACAGCATTGAATGTCTGACTCTCAAATTCTTTTGTAGGCATTTTTGAAGTGTCCCTTACCCACTTCCTCCCCTTCCTTTTCTCTACCTCTATCTCCCCTTCTTTTTTCCTTTTTTCTTCACATATGCACAGGTATATTTTGCTATACAAACATTTTGTTGCTGATCTGTAGTATATTGACTACTCCATTATATGGCTATTCAGTTTATATTGGTTGATGTACACATTTTGATTTTTACAACCGGCCTTCAATCATTTTAGATTGCACTCTCTGAGAAATGGCCCATTCAACTATGTAATGTTTAGTTCATATTATATGTATGAATGCTGGTTTATTATTGCTTTCAGTTTACATTTTACTTGTATTGCAAAACCTTTCAATAAATATAATTGAACAAGAAAATACATATTATATTGTGCTGGAATGGTGAATGGTGAAGATACCAGAAATGCTTAAATTTATAATGGCATGGTCTTGAAGGGGTTAACCTTTTATGTACTGTTATTTTACAGTTACAAATACCTGTGGAATTCTGAAGAAAGCAAGAGCTAACCTGAAGGTAAGGGTGTCATACCTCTTATTTTCAAATTTTAGGTTAAAAGAGAAGTGTGGGATTACAAAAAAATAAACCTGCATAATCACCTTTGTAGATGCAACATAGGTCCGATACTACAGCTGTTACCCACCGGCTCTGATATTTAGAATTGAGCAATCAAATGACCACTGATCGCGCAGTTCACAGTCTTCACTGAGAGTACAAAGCGGTGTGGGGGGGGGGGGGGGGGCTGCTGGCTTAGGCTATCTGAAAAACTGGGCCAGCTGCCTGTCAGAGGTCTATTAGGATCCCTGCAGAGCCTGTGATGTCAGCCAACAGCAGAATTGCAAAACTAAGTGCACTCCAGTTTTCTAAAAGAGAGGTATGGCCAGTAGAGCTTAGGCCATACTTTTCCTTAAACTAAAGCTGTGACAAAGTCTGCCTAATGTATAATACATACAATGTTGCAGGAGATGGTTAGATGTTATGTGGCCACTGTGTCTAGACTGGTCATACAAGAAAATGTTGACTTATACAGCTAGCAATAGACATTACAGTAGAGCGTGGAAGGGCATGCAGACATGATGTAAACATCCGGAGCATGCATGTTTATGCTAATACAGTAGATGCAAGAAAGCCCCAAAATACCTCCAAATCCAACTTGTTTCAAGTGAAAACTATGACCTCAACATGCCTAATTACCTTAGATTGCTTTTTTTTTTGCAGACCAGACACTGGGCATACGGTTGGCACTGTAAATAAAATGAGTGGCCACGCTTACTTTGGAAAAAATAGGAAATATATGGATGAGGCATATGTAGTGGGAACAAAATTAAAGATGTGAAGGCATTACATCTTAGTTAGTCATAGGGATCATCACCATATCCAGTTAAAAATTGGCCAAATTAATCATCTGATGTGCATGGCCATCCTTAAACTGACAGCTTTCACTGTGGGAAATTTGGTAAATAATTAGAAACCAGGGGATCCAGTTGTTACATAAAGTTCTAAAAACATTTGTATATTTAGGTTACATTAGAGAATACCTGTCTACTTGGGGCAAAGTAAAAGGTTTACTCAAAGGGCTATCTAGTCTAATGCATTAACAAATTAATGCTACTATCCATTCTGTAAAGGCAGCCTAATAAATTGAAAAAAAAAAAACCGTCAATGCGGCAAAACAAACCTAAAAGCAGTCCTGCACCATTTTTTTTCTGCTTCGCAGCGTGTCACAATGACAGTAGGTTACTTTGCATTATGGTGCATTGCAATGTGGGTACACTGGAGTTGACTGGCTCAAGCAAGCCATACATTGATTGAAATTCAGCTGGTTCAGCAGAGACCAGACAAATTGCAATCCATACAGTGCCTTTGCGAAAGTAATCGGCCCCCTTGAACTTTGCGACCTTTTGCCACATTTCAGGCTTCAAACATAAAGATATAAAACTGTAATTTTTTGTGAAGAATCAACAAGTGGGACACAATCATGAAGTGGAACGAAATTTTTGGGATATTTCAAACTTTGTTAACAAATAAACTGAAAAATTGGGGCGTGCAAAATTATTCAGCCCCTTTACTTTCAGTGCAGCAAACTCTCTCTAGAAGTTCAGTGAGGGTCTCTGAATGATCCAATGTTAACCTAAATGACTAATGATGATAAAAAGAATTCACCTGTGTGTAATCAATTCTCTGTATAAATGCACCTGCACTGTGATAGTCTCAGAGGTCCGTTTAAAGGGCAGAGAGCATCATGAAGAACAGGGAACACACCAGGCAGGTCCGAGATACTGTTGTGGAGAAGTGTAAAGCCGGATTTGGATACAAAAAGATTTCCCAAGCTTTAAACATCCCAAGGAGCACTGTGCAAGCGATAATATTGAAATGGAAGGAGTATCAGACCACTGCAAATCTATGAAGACCTGGCCGTCCCTCTAAACATTCAGCTCATACAAGGAGAAGACTGTTCAGAGATGCAGCCAAGAGGCCCATGATCACTCTGGATGAACTGCAGAGATCTACAGCTGAGGTGGGAGACTCTGTCCATAGGACAACAATCAGTCGTATATTGCACAAATCTGGCCTTTACGGAAGAGTGGCAAGAAGAAGGCTATTTCTTAAAGATATCTTAAAGATATCCATAAAAAGCGTTGTTTAAATTTTGCCACAAGCCACCTGGGAGACACACCAAACATGTGGAAGAAGGTGCTCTGGTCAGATGAAACCAAAATTGAACACTGAACACACCATCCCCACTGTCAAACATGGTGGTGGCAGCATCATGGTTTGGGCTTGCTTTTCTTCAGCAGGGACAGGGAAGATGGTTAAAATTGATGGGAAGATGGATGGAGCCAAATACAGGACCATTCTGGAAGAAAACCTGATGGAGTCTGCAAAAGACCTGAGACTGGGACGGAGATTTGTCTTCCAACAAGACAATGATCCAAAACATAAAGCAAAATCTACAATGGAATGGTTCACAAATAAACATATCCAGGTGTTAGAATGGCCAAGTCAAAAACCAGACCTGAATCCAATCGAGAATCTGTGGAAAGAACTGAAAACTGCTATTCACAAACGCTCTCCATCCAACCTTACTGAGCTTGAGCTGTTTTGCAAGGAGGAATGGGCAACAATTTCAGTCTCTCGATGTCAAAACTGATAGAGACATACCCCAAGCCAGTGGTCCTCAACCCTGGTCCTCAGGGCCCACTAACAGGCCAGGTTTGCAAGATAACTGAAATACATCCCAGGTGATATAATTTGCTGCTCAGTGATTGCAGTATTCTAGACTGCATCTCTCCAAGGTAATACCTAAAATCTGGCCTGTTAGTGGGCCCTGAGGACCGGAGTTGAGGACCAATGCCCCAAGCGACTTAGAGCTGTAATCGCAGCAAAAGGTGGCGCTACAAAGTATTAACTTAAGGGGGCTGAATAATTTTGCACGCCCAATTTTTCAGTTTTTTATTTGCAAGGCACTGTATATCAGCTCTTTGCTTGTACAGAAGTTGATTTACTGATATATGTCTGTATAAACACCCTGTTGGGTTTTCTTTGCTAATTGAGTGTGTAGATGGGGGGGGGGGTAATTTAGGTATTTTTTTTTTTTTTTTCATTTTTCAACCCGCTGGTTGAATGAAAAAAAATACTTTTTTTATGGGCTGCTTTAGTGCATTGGGTTGCCATTCAAAATTACAACCACAACACCAAGGTCCAGATAGGTTTAAGTGGACCCTAATGGCTTCACATTCTTAACTTGAACGTGCAGTGGGGAAAATAAATATTTGATCCCCAGCAGATTTTGTAAGTTTGCCCACTTATAAAGAAATGAAGGGTCTATAATTTTTATTATAGGTATATTTTAAATGATAAAGACAGAATATTAACCAAAAATTCAGAAAAAACACATGATACAAATATTATAAATTGAGTTGCAGTTCAGGGAGTAAAATAAGTATTTGATCCCCAAGCAAAACATGACTTAGTACTGAAGAAAGCCATGTTGGCAAGCACAGAGGTAAGACGTTTCTTGTAGTTAGTAACCAGGATTGCACACATCTCATGAGTGATTTTGGTCCACTATCTTTTACAGTTTTTCTCTAAATCCTTAAGGTTTCTTGGCTGTCACTTGGCAACTTGACGTTTCAGCTCCCTCTATAGATTTTCTATAGGATTAAGATCTGGAGACTGCCTAGACCACTCCATGACCTTAATGTGCTTCTTCTTGAGCCACTCCTTTGTTGCCTTGGCGGTATGTTTTGGGTCATTGTCATGCTGGAAGTCCCATCCGTGACCCATCTTCAGTGTTCTGGCTGAGGGAAGAAGGTTCTCATCCAAGATTTTTCAATACATGGCCCTATCCATTGGTCCCTCAATGCGGCAAAGTCTGTCTTTATTTTAGCAGAGAAACAGCCCCAAAGGATAATGTTTACACCTCCGTGCTTGACTGTAGGGATGGTTAAGGTCTCCAGTCCTTAATCCTATAGAAAATGTATGGAGGCAGCTGAAACTTCGACTTGCCAAGAGAAAGCCAAGAAATCTTAAGGATTTAGAGAAGATCTGCAAAGAACAGTGGACCAAAATTCCTCCTGAGATGAGTGCAAACCTGGTCACCATCTACGTTATAATTTAAAATTCACCTATGATAAAAGTTATAGACCCTTCATTTCTTTGTAAATGGGCAATCTTACAAAATCTGCAGGGGATCAAATAATTATTTTCCCCACTGTATACTTATAATTTAAAGCTGGCTTCCCAACTCTGTTGAAAATTAAAATAAAAAAATGCAAGAAACAAAGCAAATCCTTCTATAGTGTGTACTTGCCTCAATCCAAAGTACTGAACGTGATTTCTCTTTGCTACCTACCTGCTCTACAATCAGTCATGAGTCATTTTTGACAAATAAGGCCAACTCAGTCGTAGGTAAACTGAAAGATGTAAAGATTGCAAAGCTTGTCACTAACTGCTTGAAATGGTAATGATTTTATTCTTTTTCTTATTTTCAGCCATAAGTCAGATACAGCATTATTCTACTTCAATAAAACTATAACATCCTTCTAAAAACGAAAATGCCCAAAACAAATGAAGAATATGGGAAAATGTAAAATTACGAACAGAAGCAAAAGATTGATGTGCAGTGTTCTGTATATAAATAGAATTAGAATTTAAATATTATATAAAGAAATAAATAACAAATATTTGATGGATTTGGTGTAATGTATCTAGTCTTCATATTAATAACATTTTACCAAGTATTATCTCATATGCTTATCCTGTCTAATAGATGTTTTTTTGCATATATCTTTTAATAAAAAAAGACACAAACCTGTAGGAAACTGTTTCTGTGTAATTTCCTATTGCTTGCATCTCAACTATACTCATGTGACTGCAAGTCTTGGTTACCGAATCTGTAGGTGATGGGAAACTTAATATTTTTAGTTGTCACCAGAACAAGGATACATGGAGAATCTTCTAGTGTGAACAATTTTTTCAATAACAACTATACAAAAAGATAATTTTCCTCACTCTGGAGAGATTTCCTATTACATGTTGCTTTGTTAACAGGACAGGAAGTTAGAGGCAAATCTCCCTTATAGGGCAAATATGGCAAAAAAACAAACTGATAGTTGTTTCAACAAGTGCCTGGTTGGCTTTATGGCTTTAGATATACCTTTAAAGGAGACCTTCGCCCTCCCTGTTTTTTTAAATCAACTGTCAACATGAATAATAGTTATAAGGAAACAAATAAACATTTAAATTGGTACTTGCCTATATAATTTAGATTTTGTTTCCATTATCTTACTGTTCCATCCATCCAACTTTTCAAAAATCCATGCCTCCATTTCCATAAAATACATCATCAGTGGCCAGCTTCTTCTTCCTGGTTCTCTGTATGGGCCACTGATAATGTCTGCGCCAGATCTTATGCATGCACAACATGAGATCTAACACTATTTTTTTTTTTTTATTACAATATTGCCATGGCTATAGTAACATGAGCCTCATTATGTTGCCCAACACTCTAGTTACTGAAGCCATTGCCATGCGACACATGTGCAAGATCTTGCACAGTTTGCTATTGTTTACATGTTACACATAATCTTTGCTATTGTTTACACATTACACATAATCTTTGAAAAAGGCCTTTTATCTTGAGAAATCAAGTGAGATTTTGCAGTTTGACCACAAGAGCTTCCTGGAATGCACTAGTGATATAGCCTTTCCAGAGGCAGCTGGAAGGCTTCCTGCAAACTTGTTCTGATGATGGAGGACCTTGCCTCATCAGATGTGTCCTTCCTGAGCTGCTGAGGCAGGTAGGAAGATAAAATAAGGCAGGCCATGCACTGAGCGATTTTCTTTTCTGCAACCCTTCCCAACGAGCCATTGTATTCTCCCGGCGGGGCACGGGAAAAGCCTTCTCCACTGGGAGAAGACAGTGATTATTGCTAGCGGCTATACCAGCCACTAACGATAATCCCATGTAAAATCTGGCAGGCTGATTGTACCCAAGTAGTCGATTGATCAACTTGGTACATTCAGCCTGCCCATACATCAGCCTTCGAAATTTCCCCTCGGTGGCTTGCATTAGGCAAGTGGAAATAAGATTAGGGCGAGTGTGGAGCTGCATCGGAGGGAGGGGTGGGGTGGGAGGCCCACCACTTCCTTCGATGCGGCTCCACACTCACCATCCCTTGAGAAAAAAGTTCCTGTCCCCCAGAAAACCCATCCACCTACTCCTCCCTCTCCTCTGGTGGCCGCTTCGTCCTCCTGATCATTCCCTGCTCTCATTGTGCAGACAGTGCGGGTGACAGCTGGCTTGGGAGCTGCAGCTGTCTTGGAAGGAGGAGATCCATTCCCCACACTGCTCCGTCCACTCCACCTCCAGCATGCCTGCAGCCTGCACTGAGCTTCACTCACATCCCTTCTCCCGCCCCTCTCTCTCTGCCCATGTGCTCCATATGTGAAGGGGATGTAGGGAGGAAGATTAAAAAGAAGCAGCCGACAGCCACACTGAAAAAAAAAGCTGCTGACAGAGCGCTGAGCACTGTCACTGACCAGACCCTGCCCCCTCCCTCTCCCTGTTCCCCGCTCCCCCTCTCTCCCTGCCCCTCCTCTCTTGCTGTCCTCTCTCTATCCCTGCCCCCTCTCTGTCCCTATCCCCCCTTTCTCTCTCCCCCTGCCCCCATCTCTCTCCCTGCCTCCGCTCTCTCTCTCCCCCTGCCCACTTTCTCTCTCTCACTCTGACCCCCCCTCTCTCTCTCACCTTGACCCCCTCTCTCTCACTCTGACCCCCTTTCTCTCTCCCTAATTACCCTCTCTCTGCTCTCCTATCTCTCCTTCACCCCTCTCTCCCCCTACCCCCTCTTTTTCTCCCTCTCTCCTTGCCCCCCTTTCTCCCTTGCCTCTCTCCCTATCCCTCCCTCTCTCTCCCCTCCCCCCTCTCTCTCCCTCTCGCTGACTCCCTCTCATTCTCTCCCGAACCCCCCTCTCTCTCCTTGCCTCCTCTCTCACTGCCCCCTCTCTCTTTCTCCCTCCTCCCCTCTTTCCCCCTGCCCCCTCACTCTCTTTCCCTGCCCCCCTCTCTTCCTGTCCCCCTCTCTCCCTCTCCATGCCCCCTCTCGCTCTCCCCCTGTCCCATTCTCCCTTTCTCTCTCTGACCCCCTCTCCCTCTCCCTGTCCCCCTCTATCTCTCCTCCTGCCCCCTCTCTCCCTCCCCCTGCCCCCCTCTCTCTCTCTCTTTCTCTCCATGACCCTCTCTCTCCCCCCTGCCCCCCTTTCCCCCCTCTCTCTCTCTCTCTCTCTCCCTGCCCCCCTCCCTCTCTCTCTCCCTGCCCCCCTCTCTCTCTCTCTTTCCCTGCCCCCCCATCTCTCTCTCTCTCTGCCCCCCTTCTCTCTCTCTCTCTCTGCCCCCCTCTCTCTTTCTCTCTGCCCCACTCCCTCTCTCTTTCTCTCTCCCCCTCTCCTTCTCTCTGCCCCCCTTTCCCAGTTGCCTATAGTAGTCAATCATATTTTATCCTTATTTTATTCATCAATCAGACCAATAAAATATGATTGCTGTTACATACTTATATAGTTTGTGAGGTCAAAAAAATACACTAGTCCATCCAGTTCAACCTATGATGTGTGTGTGTGTTTGCTGTTAACCATACATTGTATACCCCTGTATATTGTGGTCTTTAAGGTGCCCATCTAATAGTTTTTCGAAACTATCGATGCTCCCTGCTGATACGACTTCCACATCCTTACTGCTCTGACAGTGAAGAACACCTTACGTATTTTAAGGTTAAACCGTTTTTCCTCTAGTTTTAGTGAGTGGCCACGTGTCTTAGTGTATTCCCTTTCTCTAAAAAGTTTGTTCCTTATGCTAGGGTCGCCAGTACAGTATTTGTACATTGATATCATATCCCCCCTCAATCGTCTCTTCTCCAGAGAGAATAAGTTCAGTGCTTGTAGTCTTTCCTCATAACCAATGCCCTCCATTCCCCAAATTATTTTTGTTGTCCTTCTCTGGACTCTCTCTAGTTCCAGCACATCCTTCCTGAGGACCGGTGCCCAGAACTGGACAGCATACTCCAGATGTGGCCGGACCAGAGTCTTGTAGAGTGGGAGAATAATCTCTTTATTTCTGGAGTGAATCCCCTTTTTTATACATGCCAATATTCTTTTGGCTTTGCTTGCAGCGGATTGTCCTTGCATGCCACTGTCAAGCCTGTTGTCTACCAGTACCCCCAGGTCCTTTTCCATCCTAGACTCACCCAGAGGTTTCCCCCCCAGTGAGCAGCTTGCTTTCATGTTTCTGACGCCCAAGTGCATTACTTCACATTTTTCAACATTAAACCTCATCTGCCATGTAGTTGCCCACCCCATTATTTTGTTCAGATCCGTTTGTAAGGTTTCCACATCCTGCATAGAAGATATTGGCAGCCTTAGTTTAGTATCATCCGCAAATACTGAGATTGTACTTGATATCCCCTCCTTTAGATCATTTATGAATAAATTAAACAGGATTGGTCCCAGGACAGAACCATCTGGGGACCCCACTTTCCACACGCGCCCAATCCAAGTACTCCCCATTTATCACCACCCTCTGGACTCTCCCCTGCAGCCAGTTCTCTATCCAGGTACTCACCCTATGGTCAATACCTACGTACCTTAGTTTGTATGGGGAACGGTGTCAAAGGCCTTTGCAAAGTCCAGATACACCACATCCACAGGCTTACCTTTATCTAGGTGGCAGCTCACTTCATCATAGAAGGTTAATAGATTGGTTTGGCAAGAACGATTTTTCATGAATCCATGCTGATTACTACTAATAATACTGTTTTCATTACTAAAGTCTTGTATGTTGTCCCTTAGCATCCCCTCCAAAATCTTGAATACTACTGATGTTAGGCTGACCGGCCTATAGTTACCCGGGATATATCTCGGCCCTTTTTTAAATATTGGTACCACGTTGGCTTTTTTCCAATCAGCTGGCACCATATCCATCTGTAGACTATCCTTAAAGATCAAGAATAATGGTCTGGCAATCACCTGGCTGAGCTCTTTAAGAACCCTCAGGTGCAAGCAAACCAGTCCCGGTAATTTATTTACAGTATGTTAAGTTTCTCTAGTTTAGTTCTAAGTCTACCTTCTGTTAGCCATGGCGGTACTTCCTGAGGTGTATTATTTCGTTTAGCCTTACAAGCTGGGTTAGTGTAACCCCCCGATTCTTTTGTGAAGACTGAAGAGAAGAAATTATTTAACACTTCCGCCTTTTCTCTGTCCTCTGTGGCCATATTTCCTTTGTCATCTTTTATGGGGCCAATGTGTTCTGGCCTCGCTTTCTTACTGTTTATGTACTTAAAGAATTTCTTGGGGTTCTTTTTACTCTCTTCCGCTATATGTCTCTCATGTTCTATTTTAGCCACCTTGATTTTGTCTTTACATTTCTTATTTCACTCTTTGTAATGCTTGAATGCTGCCAATGACCCCTCAGTCTTGTATTTTTTGAAGGCCTGTTCTTCAGTATTAATATGCATTTTTATGTTGGAGTTTAGCCACCCAGGGTTTAGTTTTGCTCTTTTAAATGTATTTCCCTTTGGAATGCACTGGCCAATCCCTTTGTTTAGTATGCTCTAAAAGCAATCTTTTCCTTGAAGCATTTTTCCTCCGTGTTCTTTGTTTCCAGGGTTCTATCCCATCTGATATTTTCTAGCAGAGAGCACAGTTTTGGGAAATTGGCTCTTTTGAAATTCAGTGTCCTTATATTACCCTTGTGTTTCCTATTACTATGATTAATACTGAAACGAATTGACCTATGGTCACTGTTTCCTAAGTTGTCCCATATTTCTATATCCGTGATCAGGTCTGTATTGTTGGTAATCAGTAGGTCAAGTACCGCATTGTTTCTTGTCGGTGCATTCACAATCTGACCCATAAAATTGTCCTGCAAAACATTTAGGAACTGCCAAGCCTTGGCTGAATGCGCGGTCCCTTCTGCCCAGTCTATGTCTGGATAAATAAAGTTCCCCATTATAATGACATTTCCCATCCTTGCTGCCAATCCTATCTGTAAAAGGAGGTCTGCCTTCCCCTCCTCCCTCTGGTTGGGGGGCCTATAGCATACGCCCAATATTACCTACCCTATAGTGCCTTCCCTTTTAAGTTATACCCATAGGGATTCTGCCTTCTCCATAGCTCCATTATTAATATCATCCCTCATATTTACCTGTATACTGTTCTTAATATACAGACACACCCCTCCCCCTTTTTTACCTTCTCTATCCCTGCCACACACGTGGCATCAAAGCATGTAGGCAGGCCATGAGGGACAGTCTCGCCAAAAGGTTTGAGAAGCATGAGGAGAATAAAACTGTTGTGCTTTCATGTATTTTGGATCCTCAATACAAGAACCATCCTTTCTCCCCTGATGATGTATTGGCCAAGGCAAAGCAATGGCTGACAGAAGATATTCAACAGAAGGTGCAGGAGGTTCCTCCTGATGAAAAGAAAAGTCAAGGACAAGAAGAGAAGGTTTCTGATGTGGAAGAGCAGGATGCAGGAGAAAAATGTCCCGAAAGACAACAGACAGAAGAGAAAATTCATTGTGGTCAAATAGATGCAATGTTCAGGGTTTTATTGGGGCCTCATGCAGAGGATTCATCAGAATCTGCAATAATGAGCCTGGATGATGAACTTCATCTCTATTTAAAGGAACCAGTAGTTGACAGAAGAAGTGATCCTCTTCAGTGGTGGAAAGAAAATGAGGCATACTACAAAAGACTTGCTTCTCATGTTAGAAGATAACTTTCTGCTCCTCCTTCCTCAGTACCAAGTGAGCGTGTTTTTAGTGAAGTGGCAGCAATTTATGAAAAGAAAAGAAGCCGTTTAACTGGTGAACATGCTGAAATGTTATGCTTTCTGCATTATAATATTGTTCTACTTAACTGGGAGTATTGATTTCAGGGAACTTCCCACAAGAGAGCTGGATCTTCCGCCCACACTAATGCAGTGACGCCCAGTGGCCTATTTAAACCAGCCTGCTCCAGCCATTAGTTGCTGGATGATCTTCAGCTTCCTGTTTCCTGCTTCCTGTGTTCCTGTTCCTGTTTACTTGGATTACCTTTTACTGACCCGGCTTGTCTCACCTGTCTTGTCTCTCCTCCTGGCTCCGACCACCGGCTTGTTTACCTACTCTGCTCCAGTCTGCTGTTCCCGTGTATGACCCCTGGCTTGCTCCTTCGGACTCCTCTACTGCTTGATGAACTGTGTTTGACCCCTTGGCTTGACCTTGACCTCGCTCTTGTTGCATGCCTGGCTACCTCCTCCAGTCACCTTCAAGGCAACCTGCATTTCAGCACGCACTATGGGTCTACTACCACAGCAGTCCCTTCTTCACCGGAGCTTGCCGCAGCTGGCGACCCCTGTTCCTTTGGGCACAGCATTCCCTGTCTCCACCTCCAGGGGTGCCTTGCACTTAGCCACAAGGGAAGCCCTCTCAGCACCTCAGCCTCTGATCAGGTACGTGATAGTATCATCCAGCCTCAATATGTCAGAGGCCAACAGAGGTGCTTCCCAGCTCGTTGCTCTGTGCCAGCAAGTCGCAGCCCTCACTCAAGCAGTGACCAACCTACAGGACGGGTACTTCAAGTTGGAAGGTCGTTTACAGAACTTGGCAGTATCCTCCGCAACGACAGCTCCTCCTTCTGCAGGTCTTGCCTCAGCCTCACCTACTCCGGAGCATCACTCACCCACTCCTATGATTATGGCTCCTCCTCCTGAACCCAGGGTGCCCACTCCAGAACGTTTTTCCGGCGATCGGAGGAAGTTCAGGGCCTTTAAGAATGCCTGTTCACTCTAACTGGCTCTGCAACCAAGGACCTTCTCCCTGGAAACAGTTAAAGTTGGATTTGTCATCTCTCTGCTCTCCGATGAACCGCAGTCCTGGGCTCATCACCTGTTGGAACAAAAAAGTCCTGTCATCAACTCTTTGGACACCTTTTTTGAAGCCATGGGCCAACTATATGATGACCCACTATGCAGGGCCACTGCAGAGGCCACTCTCCATACCTTACAGCAGGGGAGGCGCCCTGCTGAAGACTACACTGTGGACTTCCGCAAATGGTCAGCGGATACTGAATGGAACGATGCTGCCCTCAGGTACCAGTACCGACTTGGCCTATCTGAGGCCTCAAAGATGAGCTGGCACGAGTAGAATGCCCCACCAGTTTGGAGGGCATCATTCAGCTCGCCATCCAACTGGACAGACGCCTGCGGGAGTGGCAATCTGAACGTGTTCAGTCCTTCCGGCCTTCCTGGATGCTGCCTAAGGTCCCAGTTGTCCCTGCACCTATTCCGGCCACACCAGCCACCTCTGAAGGAGAATTTATGCAAATTGGCATGGTTCGTTCTGCCCTGACCTCTGATGAGAGACTCCACCGCAGGCGGGCTAACCTCTGCCTCTTACTTACTGTGAGGCCCAGTAAGTCTTCCCCACACAACTCCATGTATCATCAAGTCTCCGGATCTTCCCTTACTCATCTTGTTCTCCATGTCTCCCTACAGGTAGCGAAAGGGGAGGTCCGACTCCCAGCAATAATTGACTCTGGGGCATGTAGTTGCTTCATGGATGTTACCCTTGCCAAGGCCTTCCGGATTCCTATTCAGACTAAAGAACTTAAACTCAAGGTCCAGTTGGCCGAAGGTACCACTCCTCAATCCGGGTCTGTTACTCACGAGACGGTACCTATTCTTACCATTACTGACTCTGGTCATCAAGAGTTCCTGAAGTTTGATATTTTATGTTCCCCCATGTTCCCCATAATTCTGGAGATACCATGGATGCAGGCACACAACCCGCAGATAGACTGGATCCGAAGGGAGATCTCCTTTGGGTCCCCCTACTGCCTTCAGCACTGTCTGATGCCCAAACCTGTGTCTCCTTCCAGTTGCCTGACCGTCCAGCCAGTCTCCGACTCCAGCCAGGACGTTCCTCCAGTTTACCATGATTTCCTGGACGTCTTTGACAAAAAGAAGGGCGATTTACTACCACCTCATCGCCCCTATGACTGCCCTATCGAGCTATTACCAGAAGTTCCCTTTGGAAGGATTTTTCCACTTTCAGAGACTGAGCTTGAGGTGTTGTGCCTGTACATCGATGAAAACCTAAAGAAGGGATTCATCCACCCCTCATCTTCTCCAGCTGGTGCCAGAATTTTCTTCGTAGACAAGAAAGATCATACCCTCAGACCCTTTGTGGATTACAGAGAGCTCAATAAAATCACCATTAAAAACCGATACCCTCTTCCGCTTGTTCCTGAGCTCTTTCAGAGGTTCCGTACCGCCCGGGTCTTTACTAAATTGGACTTGCGCGGTGCCTACAACCTAGTACGCATTTGCAAGGGCGATGAATGGAAAACAGCCTTTTCGAACACGTTTTGGGCATTTTGAGTACCTGGTTATGCCTTTTGGTCTATGTAATGCTCCAGCTACCTTTCAGCACTTTGTGAATAATATCTTTAGAGAATACTTTGATAACTTCATGATTGTGTACCTGGACGACATTCTAGTCTTCTCCCCTACCCTGGAACTACATAGAATCCATGTCAAGAAAGTGCTGTCCACACTAAGGGTACACAGACTCTATGCAAAAGCAGAGAAGTGTTCCTTTGAAAAGACTTCTATACAATTTTTGGGTCTGATCATTTCCATTGATGGGGTAGCCATGGACCTCCAGAAGGTATCTGCCATCCTGGAGTGGCCAGCTCCCACGGACAAAAAGGGCATTCAGAGGTTCGTAGGGTTTGCGAATTTCTATCGGAGGTTCATCAAGGACTTTTCTGGCATTATCACCTCGATTACCCAGCAAACCCGCCAACACTGCCGCTTCCAGTGGTCCCAAGAGGCTTTTGATAAATAAAAGGCATTATTCACTTCTGCCCCTGTCCTGCAGCATCCCGACCCCGCCCTGCCCTACGTACTGGAGGTTGATGCATCTGAAGTCGCCACAGGGGCTGTCCTATCTCAACGTCTGGCCCCCAAAGCACTATTGCATCCAGTGGCTTTCTTCTCCCGAAAGCTATCTCAGCCGGAAAGGAACTATGATGTTGTGGATCGGGAACTGCTGGCCATCAAAGTCGCTCTGGAGGAGTGGAGATATCTCCTGGAGGGTGCAGCGCACCCAATTATGATATTGACCGTCCATAAGAACTTGGAGTATCTCAGATCTGCCAAACGCTTAAGATACCGACCGGCCAGGTGGGCCTTGTTTTTCTCAAGGTTTAATTTTCACCTCACCTATCGCCCAGGAACCAAGAATGGTAAAGCGGATGCTCTGTCACGAATGTTCCCTGAGACCCCAAATACTGCACCCCCAGCACCATTCTGTCTCCCCAGAACTTTCTTCTTATCCAGCCTGATCTAAGGGCCACCCTGGAACAGGTTTCTGCCCGGTGCCCTGAGTCCGAAATCCCCACACTTAGAAGGCAGAAAGGTCTTTTGTGGCACGGGGATAAGATTTTTGTACCCGAGGGAGCTAGAGTCCAGGTACTACCACGACCACCAGCTGGCAGGCCATTTTGGGGTCAAGACATTAGAACTGATCCAACGTTCCTATTGGTGGCCCAACCTTAGACAGGACTGCAAAGACTATGTAAGTTCTTTTACGACCTGTACCCGAAGTAAAGGAAGTCTCACGCAGACTTGGGGCTTGCTAAGACCTCTGCCTGTTCCGGACCAGCCTTGGAAGATGTTGTCTATGGACTTTATTGTAGTAATGCCCCCTTCTGAAGGTTTTTTACTATCCTGGTAGTGGTAGACCGCTTATCAAAGATGGCACACTTCCTGCCTATGGTGGGCACTCCCTCAGCCATGGACACAGCACATATCTTCATCAAGGTGATTGTAAGGCTACACGGCGTACCAAACAGTATTGTCTCGGACAGGGGGGTACAATTCACCTCTCGATTCTGGAGGGCCCTCTGCAAGGCTTTGGATATCAAGATTTGCCTATCTTCTGCCTATCACCCCCAGAGCAATGGCCAAACGGAGAGAACAAATCAAAGGTTGGAACAATACCTTCGTTGTTTTTCTTCTTTCTCACAGGATAATTGGGTGGCCGTACTGCCCTGCGCAGAGTTTGCTTACAACAACTCCATTCATGCCACCACCAACCAATCCCCATTGTGGGCCAATTACGGCTTTCACCCCTCTTTTTTACCCAACTCTGTACCAGAAGCAACGGTACCTGCGGTTCAGGATGGATTGACCTTTATCCAAGAGAACTACCTAACCCTCAAGGCAACCATGCGTAAAGCGCAGGAAGATTATAAGAGGTCATATGACAAGAAGAGAAAGGAGAATCCAGCCTTGAAAGTGGGGGATGAAGTTTGGCTCTCCACGGCAAACCTCAAACTATCCTGCCCATCACGGAAGTTGGGTCCAAGGTACATTGGCCCTTTCAAAATCAAGAAGGAAATCAACCCTGTAGCTTTCGAACTTTCCTTACCGGATTCCTACAGGATCCATCTTGTTTTCCATATCTCCTTGCTCAAGTCTGCCTCTTCTGGCCCTTTCTCAGGAAGGGGTGATCCACCTCCACCTCCCATCTTGGTGGGTGAGGAATTTGAGTATGAGGTAGAGGCCATCCTAGACTGCCGAAAGAGGGGAAGACAGGTCCAATACCTGATTAAGTGGAAAGGGTATTCACCTGAGGAAAGTTCATGGGAGCCTGCAAATAACGTTCATGCCCCCAAACTTCTCAGAGAATTTTTCAACAAGCATCCTGAGAAGCAGGCCCAATTGGGCATCCGGAGGCACTGTCAGGGAACTTCCCACAAGAGAGCTGGATCTTCCGCCCACACTAATGCAGCGACGCCCAGTGGCCTATTTAAACCAGCCTGCTCCAGCCATTAGTTGCTGGATGATCTTCAGCTTCCTGTTTCCTGCTTCCTGTGTTCCTGTTCCTGTTTACTTGGATTACCTGTTACCGACCCGGCTTGTCTCACCTGTCTTGTCTCTCCTCCTGGCTCCGACCACCGGCTTGTTTACCTACTCTGCTCCAGTCTGCTGTTCCCGTGTATGACCCCTGGCTTGCTCCTTCGGACTCCTCTACTGCTTGATGAACTGTGTTTGACCCCTTGGCTTGACCTTGACCTCGCTCTTGTCGCATGCCTGGCTACCTCCTCCAGTCACCTTTAAGGCAACCTGCATTTCAGCACGCACTATGTGTCTACTACCACAGCAGTCACCTCTTCACCGGAGCTTGCCGCAGCTGGCGACCCCTGTTCCTTTGGGCACAGCATTCCCTGTCTCCACCAACAGGGGTGCCTTGCACTTAGCCACAAGGGAAGCCCTCTCAGCACCTCGGCCTCTGATCAGGTACGTGATAATTGATTTGAAAGTATAGCTAGTCTATAGTAGTGTCTATCCACCAGTCCACTGAGTCTGTCCAATCCACTGTCTAGCTTGTGCCTATCTATCTACTGCTCTGCAGTCAGGGCAAAAGTGATAGAAAAAAAAAATAGACATAGACAGTGGATTGGAGTCAGTGCCAGTGGACTACTGCTGCAGTAGAACACCACTCACTGCTGCAATAATTTTAAATCACTACTGCAGTAGTGATTTAAAATGTTTCCAAAGAGTGAGTGCCCTACTGCAGCGGTAGTACACACAGTCCAATCCACTGTCTTGCTTTTCTTCTAGCAGTATTGCACTGACTGCAGTAGTTGCAGTGAGTGCCATACTGCAGTACAGGATAGTCCTCCACTGACTCCAGTCCAATCCACTGTGACATGTGTAGCTGTTGCCTACTTGCCTTGCTTTTCTTTTAGCAGTATTGCACTGACTGCAGTAGTTGAAGTGAGTGCGATACTGCAGTGCAGATAGTCCTCCACTGACTCAGAGCCCAGTCCAGTCCAGTCCAGTCCAATCCACTGTGACATGTGTAGCTGTTACCTTGCTCTTTTTATAGCAGTTGTGCAGTGTGTAATGTGTATTTTATTGTGTAGCTGTTGCCTTGCTCTTTTTATAGCAGTTGTGCAGTGTGTATATATGTATTTTATTGTGTAGCTGTTGTTGTTGCCTAGTTTTTTTCCTAGCAGTTTTGCACTGACTACACTGCAGTAGTGAATAAAAATGTTTATATTTAAGTGAGTGAGTCCACTACTGCAGCACTTTACACATTAATGCACCATCAGATGATGTAAAAATGCTAATGTCCAACAACTTTCAATTGAAGATTTCCTATCAGTTTTTATGCAGTTGTGAAGAACGAGCACTTAATGTTACAAATGTTAATAAATAAAGATTAACATGTTTGTTAAGAGATTTGTGTAGAAATTTGTGTTTTTTCGGGTAATTTTTACATGTGTGAAAATATCGGCCAATGTCGGCCGATACCGATATGCGATGGGCAAAATATCGATATCGGTATCAGCAACGAAAAAACTACATCGGTCGATCACTAGTTGGTACACAGCTCCGCAGTAGATATTAATACAGAGGAAATAAATTATAAATGCATATCTAGGTGGTATAATAGACCAGATAAAGTCCATAATTATCAGACCGGGAAATCAAAATACTGCTGGAGAGGATGTAAGGAAGTAGGTACAATGGCACATATATGGTGGGAATGCCCGAAAATTAAAAAGAATTGGAAAGAGGCCAAATGAAAAAGATCACAAATATAGAGGTCCCGGAAGACCCATGGTTTTGTCTTTTTCATGGTATAAAGAGTTCAGTAAAACAATATAAAATAACATTGATCCCACACTTGATGAATGCAGCAAAAGGGTTGATCCCTTTATATTGGCAAAAGGAAGATGCTCCGACATTGGGCGATTAGATTAAAAGGGTAGAAAATATAAGAACTATGGAATACTTAAGGAATGGTGGAGAGGACGAAACAGAGGAGTGGGTGAATATCTGGGAAAATTGGATTGAGTTCAAGAAAACAAGGGAATATACTAAGTTGAGAGAAGGAGGAGAGGAAGAAAACTAGGGGAATTTTTGGGGGTGGAGGGAGGGGGAGAATGTAAAAAAATGGAAGATGTTGAACTATTTTATTCTTGGTATTGTAATGTGGAAAATAAATAAACAAATTAAAAAAAAAAAGAAACTTGCAAAGAAATAGCTCATCAGTGGCCCAGTTCTAACTATTGTAGAATAAATTGTTCAAGTCCCACTTAACATTTAGGTCAAATGGGATATACGTTTTTAGATTATACATTTTTTGGTTTCAAGGGGAGAAGTTTCCCTTCTGACAAAACTCCCAGTCCAATGAGCAGAAAATATGTCAATAGCTAGAAATGTGGTACCCTTAGGATTTTTTTTTCCATTATATTTTAACATAATGCTTGGGTACACTATGACAAAAAAAAATCCAGATTTAATGTTGGATATTTGTTTCTTCAATCTCGTTTGTAACTTTCTCATGGTACCACCACCATATTAGTACCCACATGGACATATTGTCAAAAATACTACCTTTTTACGTACTGCATGTTATAAAGGATTGTATATCATATGATTTAGTCTGTTTGGTTGGAGGAAAAAGAGTTTACCTTTCTACCTTTGAACTTGTTCAACCTACACATTGCACATTTATGACAAGGATAAAAACCTGTGTAGGTGTGTGATTCCTAAAGAACTTTTCAGTTAGGTTTAGCCATCATCCCGGGGAAAATTTTGCATATGGGGTTGGTGCCTCAGTTCAAAATTGGGACTTTATGGGCTTAGTATGTGTATTCATTGAAAATATCCATTTTAACATAAAAAGTAATGTATTATATGTTTGCCATATAATATAACAAGTATATAACAATATTCAATGGAGTATTCAGAAAATTCATATATATTGTATATACTGTGTGGGTTACAGACCCATAGGTGATTGTGAGTAGGTAAGAAAGATAAGAAGTAGTGACAATGTGTTTAAGGTGACAATCACTGTCTCTCTATTGTTCTCTCTATATAGTAAATAAGATAGTTGAGTGTATATTATTTGAGCCAATCGGAATATTTTTCCTTTGGTCATATAATAAGAAGACGTACTTTGTTAGGAAAAGGATTCTGCCTCTGGTTCCTGTCTCAGGTCCTTATCTTATCACATGAGAATCGTGTAGTCACTGCTGCTAGATTATAATTATGAAAGGTATGAGTTTGTTTTCAAGATGTACGTTTTGGTGAATTTTATATCTATTTAGATACTCACTTGGTTAATTCATATATTTCTTTTAGCCAGGAAACATAGGATAATACTGTCCTGGGTCTGATCCAATCTGGATTGGAATGTGAGTGTATTTAGTATTTTGGTAATATAATTATTTTAACATTTTGTATCTCTGATTTCAGTTTATTACACTTACTTGTATGCACCTGTTTTTCCAAAAGGGGTCACTAGGTGGCACTGTGGTGTTTAGGAGGTTCCCTCCTATTCTATCTATATAGATAGAAAGGGGAAAGTATAAATATATTTGTATATAGTTGAGTACCATCAATGCTTGAGGTAGCATTGTGGTTACTTACATTTTCTTGCAGTGATATTCAAAAGGGTTTTTATCCTGAAGCGGCAGGTCCGGGCGTCCTCACTCTCCCTCAGGTCCGAGGGAAGTGGCGCCCTATTCGATTCCCGGCCTATTTATGTCCCGCCGTGCGCATGCGCAGATAGGCGCAATGACGTTGCTTCCGGGTTTCGCTTGGATGACGCGGCGCGGGTGCGCGCGCATCCTGTCACAGTATTTGCGGGTCTGATCTCAGAGCGGCCGCCGACACAGGAGAGAAGGCTAATCCCTAGAAAGGGATTTGGCAGTTAGATGGAAATTACTGCTAGCCTCTTGTAGCCCCGATTATTTATAATATCGGGGTTACCTGTGCCGGATGTGATAGATAAGGAGGCGGAGATAGCCCAGAGTGTTTGATTTTTCCTAGACAGAAGCGTAATGCAATATTTAAATGAAAAATAAATACAATATAGTATCTTGGGTATATAATAATAAACAAGTTTTTACAACTTTTGTTTTGATGACAAATCTGAGGATTGTCTTGACAGTGGTACATATATTAGTTTTTTGCACAGCAATCAGATATTAGACAGGTCGGTATTGGATCAACTAGGGGGGGGCTTGGCATGGCATCGATATGGGGCCCAGATTTTGGTTGGGTATTATGTGCGTCCATGGGGATCCAATTTTAGGATTGGAAGTAGTCAAATTTTTGGATTTTTAGAGAGTCTATAATTATTGGGTTTAAAGGAGTAGTTTTGTGGGTTTTTTCCTTTAATCTGTTTTGCCCGATGAGAATCCTTCCAGGAATGGGCGATAGCTTGTATTCTCATTTAATCCTGGTGGTTGAGCGGCGTTCAATTTTTTGATCCATCTTAGTTCCATCTGGAGGAGGGTCTTATTCCAGTCCCCCCCTCTTACTGGGATGTGTATTCTATCTAATATAGAGAAAGTCACCTTTGGCATCCTATTTTTGTGGATATTTGCCACATGACGGCCTAATGGAAGATAAAAGTTACTTATCTGCATGCTATGCATGTGTTGGTTCACCCTGAGGCCAAATTCTTGTCGCGTTTTGCCGACATAAAAGCTGCCGCATTCACACTCCATGAGGTACACTACGCCTTTAGTTTTGCAATTAGCGTAGTGTTTTGGATTGAAGAGTTCTCCATTAGGTAATATTTTGTGTGTGGATTTTTTTATAACGCTACACTGTGCGCATGATCCACATGGGTAGGTACCCTTTGTTTTACATGGGTCTCTTCTGTTCTTTAGTTCGCTGTGTACCAAGGATTGTTGTAGCGAGTGGGTTTTTCTGTAGGTGATCATGGGGTTTTCCGAGATTAGGTCTTTTATGGTGGGATCCTCGGTAAGGATCGACCAGTTTTTTTGCAAGATTTTTCTGATGGATTGGTGTTCATTTGAATATCGCATGATTATTCTCGTTGGTTGGGTGGTGGTGTCATCCTTCGAGGAATCTTTTTTATACAGGATCTCCTGTCTGTCCATTTTTTTAACTTTATTAAAAGCTTTTCTCAGGCAGGTTTTGGTATAGCCTCGATCTCGTAATCTCTGGTTTAGTTTATTTGCTTCTTGTTGGAATTCCAATTCTACTGTACAATTCCTTTTTAATCGGAGAAATTGGCTGAATGGGATGGATTTTTTAAGTGGTTCTGGGTGAAAGCTGCTGGCGTGAAGTATAGTGTTGCCGGCCGTTTCTTTCCTGTATAATGTGGTCATTATGTTTCCTCTATCATCTTTATAAATATATGTATCGAGGAATGCGATTTTGTTTTTATCCTGTGTCATGGTGAAATACATGTTGTGGCTGTTCCTGTTCATTCGATCTAGACATTTTTTAATTTGGTTTTCTGGTCCATTCCATATCATGAAGACATCGTCCAGGTATCTCTGCCATAGCATAATATTCTGGGTATATATTGTGTTTTCCTCTGATGTCAGGAATTCGTGTTCCCAGTCACCCAGGTATAAATTGGCATATTAGGGTGCACAACTTGTACCCATCGCAACCCCGCAGACCTGTACATAATATGTTCCACAAAAGGAGAATGTATTATGTCTTAGAATAAATGACAGCATGTTGAGGATAAATTCGCTGAAGTTCCTATCATAGTTGCTCTGTTGGGTGAGTATCTTTTCTACCGCCTTTAAACCCTTGGAGTGGGGTATGTTGTTATATAGGCTCTCCACATCAATTGTAACCAGTAAAGCATCTTTCGGTACTGTTAGGCCTTCCAATATTTGTAGCAGATGAAGTGTATCTTTTGTGTGGGAGGTCAGTTGTGTCACATATGGTTTGAGATAGGCGTCAATGACCTGACTTGCTTTCTCCGTGATGTTACCATTGCCAGAGATTATTGGACTATTGGACGTCCTGGTGGGTCGGTTGCATTTTTATGGATCTTTGGTAATGAATAGAACGTGGGAGTCCTGGGGTGCTGCGTTCTAATGAATTCCCATAGTGTTTGAGATATGATCTTCTGGTTAAATGCTCTGTCTACAAGTTGGTAGAATTCCTGATTGTATTTTTCTATCATCACGGGTGAGATAATCTGGTAGCATTTCTTGTTCTCCAGTATTTTTAGGCACATTTGTTTGTAATGTTCCATATTCATTATTACAACATTGCCCCCTTTGTCCGAGGGTTTTATTGTAATTTGATCGTTCTCTTGAAGTTCCCTCAGGGCCTTTCTTTGTTGTTGATTTATATTGTTGGTTTTGGTTTTTTTATGTATTTGCTCGATCTCTTTAGATGTTTGTCTAACAAATAGCGCAATTGTAGGGTTTGTGTTTAGTGGTGGGAATTTGTGCGATTTTTTTCTAAAGATGGCAATCCTTTTATCCTGTTCCTCGTCACTGTCTGTTGATGTGTCCGATTCCTCTGATTCCTCTGATTCTGTCAGCCCACCCTCTTCTAATAATATGTTGAGGTCCCGAATAGCTCGGAATTCCGCAGCTGTAAGGGGTGTAGGTTGTTCTGTTGTTATTGGTTTTTTTCTATTCATTACCAAAGATCCATAAAAATGCAACCGACCCACCAGGACGTCCAATAATCTCTGGCAATGGTAACATCACAGAGAAAGCAAGTCAGGTCATTGACGCCTATCTCAAACCATATGTGACACAACTGACATCCCACACAAAAGATACACTTCATCTGCTACAAATATTGGAAGGCCTAACAGTACCGAAAGATGCTTTACTGGTTACAATTGATGTGGAGAGCCTATATAACAACATACCCCACTCCAAGGGTTTAAAGGCGGTAGAAAAGATACTCACCCAACAGAGCAACTATGATAGGAACTTCAGCGAACTTATCCTCAACATGCTGTCATTTATTCTAAGACATAATACATTCTCCTTTTGTGGAACATATTATGTACAGGTCTGCGGGGTTGCGATGGGTACAAGTTGTGCACCCTCGTATGCCAATTTATACCTGGGTGACTGGGAACACGAATTCCTGACATCAGAGGAAAACACAATATATACCCAGAATATTATGCTATGGCAGAGATACCTGGACGATGTCTTCATGATATGGAATGGACCAGAAAACCAAATTAAAAAATGTCTAGATCGAATGAACAGGAACAGCCACAACATGTATTTCACCATGACACAGGATAAAAACAAAATCGCATTCCTTGATACATATATTTATAAAGATGATAGAGGAAACATAATGACCACATTATACAGGAAAGAAACGGCCGGCAACACTATACTTCACGCCAGCAGCTTTCACCCAGAACCACTTAAAAAATCCATCCCATTCAGCCAATTTCTCCGATTAAAAAGGAATTGTACAGTAGAATTGGAATTCCAACAAGAAGCAAATAAACTAAACCAGAGATTACGAGATCGAGGCTATACCAAAACCTGCCTGAGAAAAGCTTTTAATAAAGTTAAAAAAATGGACAGACAGGAGATCCTGTACAAAAAAGATTCCTCGAAGGATGACACCACCACCCAACCAACGAGAATAATCATGCGATATTCAAATGAACACCAATCCATCAGAAAAATCTTGCAAAAAAACTGGTCGATCCTTACCGAGGATCCCACCATAAAAGACCTAATCTCGGAAAACCCCATGATCACCTACAGAAAAACCCACTCGCTACAACAATCCTTGGTACACAGTGAACTAAAGAACAGAAGAGACCCATGTAAAACAAAGGGTACCTACCCATGTGGATCATGCGCACAGTGTAGCGTTATAAAAAAATCCACACACAAAATATTACCTAATGGAGAACTCTTCAATCCAAAACACTACGCTAATTGCAAAACTAAAGGCGTAGTGTACCTCATGGAGTGCGAATGCGGCAGCTTTTATGTCGGCAAAACGCGACAAGAATTTGGCCTCAGGGTGAACCAACACATGCATAGCATGCAGATAAGTAACTTTTATCTTCCATTAGGCCGTCATGTGGCAAATATCCACAAAAATAGGATGCCAAAGGTGACTTTCTCTATATTAGATAGAATACACATCCCAGTAAGAGGGGGGGACTGGAATAAGACCCTCCTCCAGATGGAACTAAGATGGATCAAAAAATTGAACGCCGCTCAACCACCAGGATTAAACGAGAATACAAGCTATCGCCCATTCCTGGAAGGATTCTCATCGGGCAAAACAGATTAAAGGAAAAAACCCACAAAACTACTCCTTTAAACCCAATAATTATAGACTCTCTAAAAATCCAAAAATTTGACTACTTCCCATCCTAAAATTGGATCCCCATGGACGCACATAATACCCAACCAAAATCTGGGCCCCATATCGATGCCATGCCAAGCCCCCCCCTAGTTGATCCAATACCGACCTGTCTAATATCTGATTGCTGTGCAAAAAACTAATATATGTACCACTGTCAAGACAATCCTCGGATTTGTCATCAAAACAAAAGTTGTAAAAACTTGTTTATTATTATATACCCAAGATACTACAGTATATTGTATTTATTTTTCATTTAAATATTGCATTACGCTTCTGTCTAGGAAAAATCAAACACTCTGGGCTATCTCCGCCTCCTTATCTATCACATCTGGCACAGGTAACCCCGATATTATAAATAATCGGGGCTACAAGAGGCTAGCAGTAATTTCCATCTAACTGCCAAATCCCTTTCTAGGGATTAGCCTTCTCTCCTGTGTCGGCGGCCGCTCTGAGATCAGACCCGCAAATACTGTGACAGGATGCGCGCGCACCCGCGCTGCGTCATCCAAGCGAAACCCGGAAGCAACGTCATTGCGCCTATCTGCGCATGCGCACGGCGGGACATAAATAGGCCGGGAATCGAATAGGGCGCCACTTCCCTCGGACCTGAGGGAGAGTGAGGACGCCCGGACCTGCCGCTTCAGGATAAAAACCCTTTTGAATATCACTGCAAGAAAATGTAAGTAACCACAATGCTACCTCAAGCATTGATGGTACTCAACTATATACAAATATATTTATACTTTCCCCTTTCTATCTATATAGATAGAATAGGAGGGGACCTCCTAAACACCACAGTGCCACCTAGTGACCCCTTTTGGAAAAACAGGTGCATACAAGTAAGTGTAATAAACTGAAATCAGAGATACAAAATGTTAAAATAATTAAATTACCGAAATACTAAATACACTCACATTCCAATCCAGATTGGATCAGACCCAGGACAGTATTATCCTATGTTTCCTGGCTAAAAGAAATATATGAATTAACCAAGTGAGTATCTAAATAGATATAAAATTCACCAAAACGTACATCTTGAAAATAAACTCAGACCTTTCATAATTATACTCTAGCAGCAGTGACTACACGATTCTCATGTGATAAGATAAGGACCTGAGACAGGAACCAGAGGCAGAATCCTTTTCCTAACAAAGTACGTCTTCTTATTATATGACCAAAGGAAAAATATTCCGATTGGCTCAAATAATATACACTCAACTATCTGATTTACTATATTCCAGATGTGGTGACACACCTCCCTTGATAAAGGCCTAACGGCCGAAACGCGTAGGACTTTGAAACATCCTCCCTATGGATCCGACGCTTCACCCAAGCGTGGAACAATAGAGAGACAGTGATTGTCACCTTAAACACATTGTCACTACTTCTTATCTTTCTTACCTACTCACAATCACCTATGGGTCTGTAACCCACACAGTATATACAATATATATGAATTTTCTGAATACTCCATTGAATATTGTTATATACTTGTTATATTATATGGCAAACATATAATAAATTACTTTTTATGTTAAAATGGATATTTTCAATGAATACACATACTAAGCCCATAAAGTCCCAATTTTGAACTGAGGCACCAACCCCATATGCAAAAGGATAAAAACCTAGAATCATGAAAGAACTGAGGCTTCTTTGGATGATTAATAACATTAGGTGCCACTAAATTTCTAAGAGAAAGGGCCCCCCTATAGACCGCATCTGGTCACTCTGGGACCAAGATCTACAGGCCAATTTTCTTTTTTTTTTTTTTTAATGATCAGAATGTTACTTTATTGAAAGCATGTCACAATAACAGCAAATGACAGGGTGGCATATACAGTCAGTCACGGTAGTGCATGGTAAAGCTGAGAATGGGCAAACAAAATGAAAAGGTAGGCCCAAAAAAATAAAAGGCCAGTAAACAGACAAAACCCAAGTTAAAGTGATTGTAAAGTCCCTTAAAAAAACAAAACAAAAAAAAACAAACATGTTATACTTACCTCCTCTGTGCAGGTTTGTTTTGTACAGGGCAGCCTGGATCCTCCTCTTGGGTCCCTCTTCATCACTCCTGGCCCATCCCACCTGACGAGTGCCTCCAGAGCAAGCAGCTTGCTATGGGGGCACCCGAACCGAGCTGCAGCTCAATGTGTCCATTCAGGCATGGTGCTACGGTTCGGCCCTGCCCCCTCTCTGTGCTGATTGGCTAACTGACTTTGATTGACAGCCACAGGAGCCAATGGCACTGTGGCTGTGTCTCAGCCAATCAGGAGGGAGAGTCCCAGACGGCCGAGGAACTTGTTGACATAGATGGACAGAGATGGGGCTCAGGTAAGTATTAGAGGGTGTTGGGGAGGCTGCTGCACACAAAAGGCTTTTTTTTTTATCTTAGTGTATAGAATGTATCAAGATAAAAAACCTTCTGCCTTTACAACTCCTTTAAGTGGTAGTAGTCCGCAGCCATGTCAATGCATCACTAAATGCGTCAAGAAACATCACTACTAGGCCGTCCATGGCTGTCAAATGCTACTGTACTTCTTAGGACAAGTTTTGGATTTGTTTGTATCATACTTACCTAGGTGGATGCACCATCGATCTGATACTGCATCTGTCCCCCCCCCCCCCCCCACACTCTTAGCAAGGAGCTGTGACTGTCAGTGTACCTAACTGTCATGACCATATAGTTGTGATCTTTCCTCGGCCTGCACCGGCCCTGTGACATCAGCCGACAGCAGACTTCAGCCTGCTGTCGGATGTAAACGGGTCACAGGAGTATAGAGCAAACTGCACTCCACAACAGAAGAGAAAACCAAATGAGCTTTGGCTGTACTTTTCCTTTAATATTTGTCAATTTATATATAGGTAGTACAGCATTAAATGAATATTCCCACAAAAGCACAGAGGGGGGAGGGTGTGTTCCACTTACATAATATTTCTTTTTTTGGCTTAGTACATCAGGTAGGTATCAACAGTTTGGTGCAGCAAGGCTTTTGTGCATCATTCTGGATGTCCAGCAATTCCAATCCTGGGGAGACAGGGAGGGACAGCTGAAAACCAATGTTGAAAGTTTAAACACATCCGTCCAGAACTGTGCCACCCTAGGAAAACTCCAGAACATATGAAAGTATGTATCAATAGCTGTTTGAGACCTCGTGTAATCGGAAGAACTCTGAGGGTATATTCTGTGCAGTCTCTGAGGACTGTAATACACCATATGCAAAAATGTTGTTTGAATTCATTTGTCCCTAGAGGAAATACCCAATGTAGAGCTGTCCTTAAAACAATCCTCTCAGTCTTCCCTGTCCAGGGTGGGGATATCAGCCCTCCATTCCTCCCAAAGCCTCTCCATATTGGGGGGCTCAACACTAAGTAAAGCCAAGGAAAGAGAGGAAAAGGTCTTAGACAAGGACTTTTGAGTGAGGAGATCCTCAATGGGATCCATCGCCATTGTGGGCGGATGTGAGAATTGAGCCCGGGTAGTATTACGCAGTTGAAGGTATGCAAAAATACATCCATCTCGGTAACCCAAACTTAACAGAAAGGTCCCGGAAGGATAATAATAAGGCAAAAGTAGGCATAATATTCTGAAGTGTCCTAATACCATATCAGGCCCAAAGCTGAGAATTGGGCAACAGTCTATAAGGTGGTAGGGAAGGATTGCCCCATAACGGCTGGTACGGAGACCAGTACGGTGACTGGGTTTTAAAAAATGCCTCCTAGCAGAGGCTTATACCTTAAAGCGGTAGTATCCCGCTTTTTGACACTTTTACCTACAGGTAAGCCTATAATAAGGCTTACCTGTAGGTACAAATAATATCTCCTAAACCGGCACGGTTTAGGAGATATTTACAGTGCATGCAGCCGCTCGTGCGAGCAGCGCATGCGCTCTGAAGGTCCGGGGGACCTTCAATTAAGTTGCCGGGAGCTTGCCGGAAAAATCACTCCCGCGCGCATGCGCGGGAGTGACGTCATCGCGGCTCCGGCCAATCATCGCGCCGGAGCCGTCTCTTCCGGCCAATCAGCGTGCCGGAGCCGCCGAACCCGGAAGAGACGACGAGGGACCATGGCAGCGCCCGCAGCGATGTCCGGGGGTCCGTGTCGGGGCTTCGTTTTCAGGTAAGTTACACATAATGGGCTAGTATGCGTTGCATACTAGCTCATTATGCCTTTGTCTTGCAGGTTTTTATTTTTTTATTTTTTTTTTTATTGAGTTTACAACCGCTTTAAGGATTGCCCTTTGTAGGATGTGGAAGATCAACATAATCTTTAGGACCCCTGCACACCAGATTACTAAATTCCTTAAATAAACTCAGCAGAGCAGCCTCCAAACAGACCGCCGCATACGCCTGGGAGCTCCACCAATGGACTGAGACCAAGCTAGCCACCCAATACCATACCAGGTAATTAGGCAATGGGAAGCCACAAGGTAGATTTTGCCAGGAGAGGGAGAGCATCTCCCAAAATTTAGGTGCTGACACAACAATCTACCTTCTTGAAAAAGGAAATGGGCATCCAAGTAGAACAATTACAGAAAAAAATACAGTAATTGAATTTGGGAAGAAAAATAATTTTGAGGCTATTAGTAGGGTACCCAAAGGGGAGCACCTGTCTCACAACTGTCATTCATGCGGGGGCACCCGCTAAAGTATACCCAGCCATCTGAGGAAACTAGGCCCATACTCAAATCTGCTCATCACCTCCCAAAAGTATCCCCACTCAACCAAGTCAAACGCCTTTGTCCGTCTAAGGAAGCAACGACCCATGTTCTGTAGTTATCATTTGTGGCAGACAGATTGAGAAAGACGTGTCAAAGATTGATGTCGGTGCCCTTCCCAGGCATAAATTTGGTCTGATAAACATGGATAATGTCATCCAGGACTAAGGATAAGCAGTTGGGGAGGATTTTGGCCCAAATCTTCGCGTCAACATTGAGCAAAGAAATTGGTCTGTATGAGGCACAATCTTCAGGATCCCAGTTTGGGCACCAACACAACAAAAGCCTAAGACATAGACTCTGGCAGGGAATCCAGGGAGTAGAACTGGTTGAAAAGTTAGAAGTTTTAGGGGCCGCAACACAGCCCAAGGAGCATAGTAGACAACATAATAAGGCACTGTAGGAAGGCACCAGAGCAATGGGCCCAGTGAAAAACAGCAACGAGTAACTTGGCAGGCGAGGACAAGTGAAGAAGAACTGGCACAGTTACCTCAGCAGTGGTAGGGACTCCAGCCAGGCTGCAGCATCTTTTGGTGTAGTAAAAAAATGTACTGTCTGCATCCAAAACCAACAGTTTGGCTGGAAACAGAATGTCCATGGTGCTTAGGTGCAGCTCAGCTTGTCTGAAATGTTTACATTGGTCCAATAGGGAGGCATATCGGACAGTGGGAGGACACCTGACAAGTGAGGGCACAGACATTCTAACAGCCTTGGTGATTGGCAGAGAAAAGTTCATCTGTGCATGCTGGGTGACTGTATAAATGCCAATGGCACATGTGCTTGGGGTCTTCGGCTGGAGAGCAGGGTCCCCGGAGGGAGGGGGCAGCTGCCCCTCTTCTGTAAAAGATGCCATGCAGCCTTGGGTGGCCGACCTGAGGGCCTGAAAGTTGGATAGGAGCTGAACCCAGAGGTCCTGCAGAGCTGACTGGAAGGGAGACACTGGAAAGGATCTGTGTCATGGGGCCTGTCATGTGAAGGCCATCCCTTCAGTTGAAGAGTCAGTGGACGGGTGTCAGTCAAGGGGATGCTAGAGAGTTTCCTGAAAATAAAGTAGTTGCATTAAGTCTGCTGCTAGGGAGAGCAAGAAGACTTAATTCTTCCATACAAGTGGCAGTATGGTTAAAGCAGTGTGTCTGATTCCACAAATAACCTGGTGAGGCCAAGTGAGAGTTGTCTGTATCTACTGTAAATAGTTCAGTTGGAGTATCCCTCTAATCCCTTCTCCTATCCAAGTTACACAATAAATACAAAACCAAATATCCTGGACTGTTTATTGAGTAACAAACAAACAGGATGGATGTGTGAAAAACTCCCTAGTGACTGTCTGAAGGTAATCAGAGGGAGGCCCAAGTCAACACACAGCAACCCCTACGGGGACAGTGCTACATGCACAAATCCTTTTTTTAGTCTTAGCTGTTGATAACTTTCCCTTGCCCATGTGCCTGGTCACCTTGTGCACTGTACAGTACATATTACTATGACCATTGGGGAATTTCAAAGGAAGACAATCAACTTCTATTTTATAACCTCTCCTGCCTATCCCAGTATCTTAGGTTATCCTTGGCTTAAACTTCATAACCCGCGCATAGATTGGGCCACAGGAGAGATTATGTCCTGGTCCCAGACCTGCCTCTAAAACTGCATTAAAACTGCTGACCAGTTGCCTATTTGTAACTCTTCTGTGGCCAATATTTGTCACTTGCCTTTCTTACAGTCCTATTCAGATATTGATCATGACAACCTTTCCAAGTGTGATTCCAGTTTACTTAAATGATTCCGTCTATATGACTCTGTTGTAGCAGAAGACACTGACAAGTTTATTGAATCCTCTACAGGCCACCTCTCCAGCCAATTGTCACAGTCTGAATATTTTCCTACTAGAAGCCGAATGTACCCACTGTCTAACAGTCTTGAGTCCTGTTTGGAAACTTCCTCTAAGATGTATGATATCTTAACCTCATCACAAGTGATGGGGGCCCTTTCCCTTGATCTTTTGAACTCTATTTTTCAGTCTAGTGCTCCGCCAATCTACCCCATAGAAAGCTGTTTGTTCCCCTCCATCCTAAGCTTAAAGTGCTTTCAGAAGCACATGATGCTAAGATGGCCAGGCACCCAGAGAATACTAAAACTTCTTCTCTGGTTTCTCGTAAGCTTTGGTGGCCCTCTATCAATAGGAACTCCTGTTCCTATGTAAAAGCTTGTAAACCTGTGCTCACTCTAAGTTCTCTAAAGTCCTGCCCTCTAGATTACCCCCACCTTGTCTGTCCCTAAACTCCCTTGGATGCGGTCAAGTCTGTCTCTACATCTGCCGATGCGGTCCACTGGTGCCTCTGCACCAGTTATTCTGGTCCAGCCCATGCCAATTGAGCCTCCTGCTATTTCATATTTGAGACTTTCAGTAACCTGGCCTAGCCTTACTGCAACTGCATCTGCTTAAACCTGTCTATGAAGTTCCATTCATCCTTTGGATAGACTGCCCTGTTTGGCCAGATGGGACCCTTCAACCCTTTCTCCAAGCCACCTTACATCCAGCCTGTGTTCCGCCTATCCAGCTTGACTCCAGTGACATGTCACCTGCCTAGCCTGATGGTCTTTGTCGTATATATATGTCTATGTGTATAAATACATATATGTGTGTGTGTATATATACCCCTACACAGAAGTTCAGATGTCATGCCTGCCTCCAAAGACACCCAAAAAATGCCCAAAAAAATGCCTGCTACAAAAACGCCCAGGTGTGTTGTTGCAGGCATTTTTTTGGGCATTTTTTGGGCATCTTTGGAGGCAGGCATAACATCTGAACTTCTGTATAGGGGTATATATACACACACACTTATATGTATTTATACACATACACACATATAGGTGTGATAGGAGTGAAGTCCTATGCCTGCTAATTATTTCATTAGCGCAGGCATAGGGTTCTGCTACTTTCACACCTATATATGTGTATGCATGGGCATCCGCAGGTAGGGGCAAGGGGGGGAATTTGCCCCCCCCTGGAATCAACTTCCCTTTTCAAGAGGTTGTTAAGCCGCTTTATACCTTCCTGTCTAGCCCATTTAATAATCCTGTGTGCCTGTGTGTCTGTGTATGTGTTTTAAAAAAAAAAAGCAATTTTTTACCAGTTTTCAGAGGGCCGAGCGCCACTCACGTGACCCGCTGGCTCTCTCCTCTCCCTGTCTGACAGCTGTCTGCAGAGGGTGGGGCCAAGAATTCCTCACTGATGTCAGTCGGGAGCAGAGGAGGAGAGAGGTGGCAGGTCACGTGAGCAGTGAGTGGCGCTCTGAAAACTGGTAAAGAATGGCTGATTTTTATAAAGACACGGGGGCACACAGGATTATTAAACAGACTGTAGACAGGATAAGAAACTTTAAATGAAACCACAGCAGCAGGAGGGGAGGGGGTGGGCACTGACATGGTAGCAGACAGGGAGGGAGAGAGGAGGGAGAGAGGGGGGAGAGAGGACAGAGGAGGACAGGAGGGCTGCAGGTGACCGAGGCACGTAAACTGACCACAGTGTCAGGGCTCAGCAGCCATGGTATATGGTGGTCAGTTTACAGAGGGAGGACATAGCCAGGCAGGATCAGCCAGGTATGTTAGGTGATAGAAGGGTCAAAATGACACAGCAAAGCACTGTGCTGTATAACATGCTTTAAGGGAACAGGATAATTTTTTTTTTCGGTTAACAAATGCTTTAAGAATAGGTGCTGCTGTTTGCTCTTTAAAAATACATACTCAAAAAAGGTATAATGACTAAGCCCCTCCCATTCATGACATTTGTTGAAAAGGGGCGGGCATGGGTGAGCTTAAAATTATGCCCCCCCCCGAAAAAAGTTCTGCGGACGCCCATGTGTGTATGTGTATATATACATACATGTGTGTGTGTATATATACCCCTACAAAGAAGTTCAGATGTCATGCCTGCCTCCAAAGACGCCCAAAAAATTCCCCAAAAAACGCCTGCAACAAAAACGCCCAGGTGTGTTGTTGCAGGCATTTTTTTGGGCTTTTTTGTGGACGTCTTTGGAGTCAGGCATAACATCTGAACTTCTGTATAGGGGTATATATACACACACACTTATATGTATTTATACACATATACACATATAGGTGTGATAGGAGCGAAGTCCTATGCCTGCTAATTATTTCATTAGCGCAGGAATAGGGTTCTGCTACTTTCACACCTATATATGTGTATGTGTATATATACATACATGTGTGTGTGTATATATATACCCCTACACAGAAGTTCAGATGTCATGCCTGCCTCCAAAGACGACCACAAAAAAGCCCAATAAACGCCTGCTACAAAAACGGGCAGGTGTAAAAGTAGCGAAGCCACTATCCTGCTCTATTGCAATTCTAATAGAAACTATCTTTTTTCTATGGCGGTCACCCTGACATGGAAGGGTTTGGTCACCCTGCCATAGCAGTCAGAGTCAGTTAACCCTACACTACACTACAGTCACCCTGACACTTAACACTTTCCCTACAGAAACTAGATTATTAAATCTAACTATAGTGGAAAATAGTACCCTAACTACACTAGATATTCCTTTCCTCACACTAATAATTGCTAAATGACACTTTGAAGCAGGAGTAACAGAACTGCTTCCACTCTCTTCCACAGCCCTGTATTACAATGCTAGAGATTTGGCGAGGCTATGTTATATACTGGGGGGTGTATTCACTACTGATTGGCCTCTGGACCCCCTAGTCACTCCAATCACATTCCTAGCATCCTCCTGCCCCCTCAATTGGCTTTTACTGATGGTTTTGGTCCAATCACAGGCTTTTAAAGCCCAGTTCCTGTCCCATTGAATTTTGGTCAGTTCTGGTTGCCGAATTCCGAACTTTTTCAGCAAAAAGTCAATGTTCGGGTCGAACCGATGGTCGACACGAACCGTTCGATCATCCCTATCGCGTACATCGTACCCCTACCCATTCACCAAAAAGTGTAAAAAAGTTAAAAACTTCAGAACACTTTTTGACAAGTCCTTTATTAAAAAGAAAAAAAATAGTGTCCCTTGATGTCACGTGACGTCAGAAGGGACGATGCCACCAGGTGACGTAACCGGGTGGCCCCGCCCCTGGCCTATTAAAAAAACTGTCAAAGCTGAGAATTGGGCAGACAGCGGGTAGCATCTTAAGAGGCGGAAGCATTTTTTATTTTTTTTCTATTTTTCAGGTCCAGCGGGCATCATTATTCACAACGGATTTACATCGAGGGACACTATTTTTTTCTTTTTAACAAAGGACTTGTCAAAAACTGGGTTCTGTGATTTTTACTTTTTTACACTTTTTTGGGGAATGAGTAGGGGTAGGATGTACCCGATACTCATTTACATATGGGGGCCGGGATCTGGGGGCCCCCTTGTTAAAGGGGGCTTCCAGATTCCGATAAGCCCCCCCCTGCAGACCCCAACATCCACAGCCCAGGGTTGTCGGGAAGAGGCCCTTGTCTCCATCAAGGTGGGGACAAGGTGCTTCGGGGAGCACCCCAAAGCACCCTCCCCATGTTGAGGGCAAGCAGCCTGGTATGGTTCAGGATGGGGGGGCGCTCACTTATCCCCCCCTTTTCTGGCCTGCCAGGCTGCATGCTCATATAACGGCCTGGTATGGATACTGGGGGGCACCCCAAACCATTTTTTTTTTAATTTATGCGTGGAGTTCCCCTTAAAATATATACCAGACCCAAAGGGCCTGATATAATTTTTTGGGGGGAGGGGCCCCGTGCTGTTTTTTTTTTTTCTGTTTCAAACAATTTATTGAAGATAACAAATGTATTACAGCGTTGAACATGCAGTAAAGAGTTACAGTGATACAACCATTAACTTACAGGGTACAGAGAGCAAAGTAAAAACATCAGTCGTAACCTCATGACTACCTCGGTAAGTGTTAACAAAGGCCGTGAACAAACGTGGGATCTGGGGATAGAGAGGAACAGAAGGAGCTCGCCTCCCGGGCACCCCATAGAGGGAACTAGCTGTGCCCGGGTGGAGAGGGGTGGTCAACAAGCACTCGCCAAATAGCGAGGCAACGTCTTGAGGGTAATCAGAACCCGGAGGGGGGGAGCAAGATTCAAACAGGGCTGTCCCGGGCTGGGACCAAGACAGCTGGAACCTGAGGCTTCGAGCAGCGGGCACGGGCAGGGGGGGGGGGGACATAGCTCTCTGTCAACATATAACCAGTGGCTGAACAATAGTGGCTGAATCAGAAAAGTAAATTGTCGTAAAACAATAAATAGCAGTAATGAAAAAGAGAGGAGGGGAAGGAGGGGAATACAGCAGGAGAGGAGACAGGAGGGTGGGAGAAGGGTAGGAGAGGGGGGCGTGGGGGGGAGGACCAGTCGCCGGAGGGGGATCCATAAATAAGTGGAGTACTCCATGCAAAGCATTGGTAGCTGATTAAGGCAGTAACAGGGATAGTAGTGGGTTACCCAGGGGTGCCAAAGTTTATCAAACTTCTCCACCTTATCAGTTAAGATCGCTTCTATTTTGGCATGGATCATCGCGTCGGTGACTCTATGCTTGAGTTCTGGCAAGGGTAAGTTTGGTGTTTTCCACGCTTTCGCTATAGTTTGTATGGCTGCCGTGGTGACCTGCAGGAATAGCTTATGTCTAAATTTAGAAACATTGTCCGGTTTCAGGTTTCAGGTTTAATAGAGCTAGGGAGAGATCCGGGGAGAGAGGCACTTCCGTAAGGGTGGAAAGGATACGAAAGACCGCTCGCCAAAACGTTTGAACTTTAGGGCAAGTCCACCAGATGTGCAAGTGCGTGCCTACAGCTGATTAACCTCGGAAGCATACTGGGGGTTATGTGGGTAAGAATTTCGCAATGCGCGCTGGCACTAGGTACCAGCGCATCAGAACTTTGTAGTTCGTCTCTGCAGGGTCAAGCGTAATTCCCAAATCCTGTTCCCATTTAACTGTGTACGGGGGGGGGGAGCACGATTTGGGGGGTCCGTGAGTCTGGAATAGAGCATGGAGATCAGGCCACGGGTATGCGGGTCATGAAGGCAAACGTGTTCGAAGGAGGTCAGGGTGGGCAAAGAAGTGTCGGTGCGAAGGCATGGAGTTAGTTTAATCTGTAGATAGTGGAAGATTTCAGAGTCTGGGAGGCTATGCGTGTCTTTAAGTGTTTGGAAGGTCTTGAAGGCATCAAACAGGATTAGGGAGTGGGCCCTAACCAGGCCGACCAATGCCCATCTGTGGAATGAGGATGGAGAGTCCCAGGCTGGGGGAAAAGATGGGTTATTTAGAAAGGACAATAGAGGGTTGTGGGGTGACTGGAGTTTGTATTTGAACTTCAGTGTGTTCCGAAGACGAAGGGAATGGCATAAGATAGGGTTAGTCAACGAGCGACGGTCTGATGGGGCTAGCCACAACAGGTTGGGTACAGAAAGGGGATCACATTCTACCGCCTCAAGGGACACCCAAAGGGGAACTTCTTGGCTGGCATGCCACTTGCGTAACTGCTCCAATTGAGCCGCTTGATAATATTTGGCAAATTGGGGAATGCCCAATCCTCCCTGCAGCTTGTGGAGGTAGAGGACCCTACGGGGTATCCTGGGCCTGGTTTTGCCCCAGATGAAAGAGAAGGTTCTGCGCTGGAGTTGCCGTAGGTAATAAGAGGGGACCGATGTAGGCAAGACCCGGAACAAGTACAGTATTTTAGGCAGCAAGGCCATTTTAGCTACAGTGATGCGGCCCAACCAGGCTATAGGTAAAGGAGCCCATGTTTCCATGAGTTTAGTGAGATGACGCAGCATGGGGGGGTAGTTGGCCGTGAATAGTTCCAGTGGATCTGCCGAGAGCCTAATTCCCAGGTAGGGAATGTGATGAGTAGCCCAGGTAAAGGGAAGTACTGACTGCAATTGCTGAAGAAGGGGGGGGGGGGCAAGGAGATGTTAAGAGCCTTCAATTTTCGAGGGTTGACGACCAGCCCAGAAATCGCAGCAAAGTGCTGTAGGAGAAAAAGGAGATTGGGTGTGGAGGTTAGCGGGGATGTGAGGAACAGGAGGATATCATCCGCAAATAAGCACAACTTGTGGTGATGTCCTCCTATTTCCAAGCCTCTAATATCAGGACAAGCACGAATTTTCTGGGCTAGGGGTTCAATTGCGAGGGCTAAGAGGAGAGGTGAGAGGGGACACCCTTGTCTGGTGCCGCAGCCTATAGGGAAGGTGGGAGATCAAAATCCTGCATAACGAACATAGGCCGAGGGCGAAGAATAGAGTGAGGAGATCCAGGCTAAAAAGTGGGGCCCAAAACCCCACGCGCGGAGCACAGTCTGCAGATACTGCCAAGATAGGGTGTCAAAAGCTTTTCTAATGTCGAGGGAGACGAAGCATGTGGGGACTTTACGACGACGGGCCAGGTACGCTAGGTGTATCGCTCTCCGCACGTTATCAACAGCCTGGCGGCAGGGGATGAATCCTGTTTGGTCCCTGTGCACTAAAGATCCAACTATCGGGTTGAGGCGTGCCACTAGGATTTTGGCCATGATCTTAACGTCAATGTTAAGAAGGGATATCGGGCGGTAATTGGCCCAGGAGGAGTCGTCAGTCTGTGGTTTAGGGATCATCGAGATAGCTGCGGTGAGGGAATCAGAACCAAAGGAGTGACCTTTAAGCACGGAGTTGTAAGCCTTGGTAAGCATAGGGGTCAGGAGGTCAGAGAAACGTTTATAATAAGAGGCTTTAAACCCATCCAGACCTGGTCTTTTATTGATTTTAAGAGTTTTGATTGCATTACGAATTTCGAGGTCCGAGATGGGTGAGTCAAGAGTATCCCGTTGGGAGTCAGATAAGGTGGGCAAGTCGAGGTCAGAGAGGAAGTCAGAAGTTTGTGCGTCAGAGGGGGGTTGAGGAGGAGAGTAGAGCTTGGAGAGGTGTTGACGAAACGTCTCTAAGATCTTGACCGGATTGCTGGTGTGGGTTGTAGGGGAGGTTTAAAGGCGTATTGGTTTTCGGATGACAGTGGCATTGCGAAGGGACAAAGCAAAAAATGTATCAGGTTTATTGGCTTTAGTGTAAAACCTGTGGTGAGAGCGTCGCAGTTGCTTCTCAGCTGAATCAGTGAGAAAAAGATCCAGTTCCAACGCGGCCTTGTCGAGGGCAAGTCTAGAGTCTGGGGTGGGGTGTGATTGGTACTGGTCGTAAGCACCAGTGTAGGCTGAGTTCAGGGTGTTATAGAGATGTCGGCGTTCCTTTTTGCGGCGGGAGGCCAGGCTAATGAGAGTGCCGCGGATGACCGACTTGTGTGCTTCCCAAAGCGTAAGTGGTGTAACGTCAGAGGTGTCGTTATGGGTGACATAGTCCATAAGTGCTCCGGCTATCTCCAGCCTGTGGGAAGGGTGTGTTAGGAGGGTGTCGTTCAGCGACCAGGTGAAGGAGCGCTGTTTGGGTATCAGGGAGTTGAAGGTGGAGACTACTACGTTATGGTCAGATCGGGAGGATCGAGGAAGCCAAGAGGGAGGGAGAAGTCGCTATGGAGGTAAGTATATGATCAATACGCGAGGATGTCTTGTGCGGGTTGGAATAAAAAGTATACTGTCGTTTGGATGGGTTATGTTCGCGCCACGTGTCAATTAGAGAGTGGGCGTGGAGTAACTGTTGGAAGGTGTGTCTACCTGCGGACTGCAAGGGTGTAGCTGGGGGTTTGTCCAGGAAAGGGTAGAGGACCTGATTGGAATCTCCACAGAGAATAAGTGTGCCTTTTTTGTGCTCTGCAGTGATTTGAAGAAAGTGGGAGAGAAAGGCATGGGGGTTTACATTAGGTGCATAATAGGAAGCTAGGGTTACCTCCGTATCCAGTAGGGTGCCAATGAGTATAAGGTACCTGCCTTCAGGGTCTGCAATGGATGAATGGAGCGTGAATGGTGCCGTTCTGTGGAAAGCTATCAAAACCCCTCTCTTCTTAACCGAGGCAGACGCTGTAAAAAATTGAGGATAAGAGGAAGTTAGGTATTTGGGAGTATGCGAGGTTGAAAAGTGCGTCTCCTGGAGGCAAGCTACATGTACATCTAGGGAGGCCAATGAGCGAAAGGCCTTGCGCCTTTTCTGTGGAGAGTTGAGACCCTGCACATTGAGGGTCAATACATTCAAGGAGGCCATCGCTTAGGTTTGAGGCGGGAGACTAGATCAAGGATCAGTGAGATAACAACCGGATCCCCCCGGCGAGTGGGAGTGGAGAGGGGGGGAAGGGAGGAGGGGGCGAAAGAAGGCTCAGACTAGGGAGAAAAAGGGAGGAAAGAAGAGACACTGGATTCAGCAGACATATCAGCACAAGCAAGAAATCAAAAAACACAAAATCAAAAACATTTTCCGTCAACGTAGAGGGTGACCGCCTACGCTGAGGGAGGTGGGCCACCACAGGAAGTCTCCCAGAGGAGGGTTCCGGTGGCGGGTAGGGGCAGCAGTGGCAGCCGATGGGTGACAGATCCGCCCGTGGGCGAGAGAAGGTGATAGAGTCCGTGGTGGTGACCAGGAGAGACTTTGGTTAATAAAAGGAGGGGCACCCGTGTGAGGGTGCAGCATAAACAGTAGGAGTGAACAAAAATGCTAAGAACATACAAGCATTTATAAGCAAGAAACTCAAAAGTGAAAAACAAAATAAAAGTGTGGGGGGGGGGGGAGAAAGGGTCCATCGTTGTCCCCATCAGGAGGGACTCCTGTAGTAAAGGAGGAAAGGGAGTTCCCGGCGGGAACATGGTTACCGTGAATACCGTCCAGACTGTGTAGTTGCTGTCAGGCTGGTTGAGCCTAGTGACGAGGCGGTGTTCCGTGGTGCGGTGCCGTCTGACGAGGGATCCAGGATCTGCCGGAAGAAGTCTGCGAGGCTGGACTGGAAAGCAAAGTCAGTCTAGTAGATAAACAAAAAGAAAAAGGGGGAATAGAGAGAGGAGAAAAAAAAAAAATTTCAAAGTCAGTAGGTGTAGAACCGAGAGGCGGGAGTCACTCAAGGTAGGTGATGCAAAAGAGGCAGGGACTCATGCAGGTGGGGCTCTCAGTCCATCAAGTCCATAAATGCAGGCAGGGGTGAGATGTGCCGGCTCCGCTTAGGGGTAGTGGGTGTAGCGGCGGTAGGTTTCAGAGGGGAGCGGGAAGCAGAGCGTCTGCGCTGTTGTTGAGCGGTGGGAGGCACTGGGGCTGAGGTCAGGTGCAGTTCCTGGAGGAGCTGTAGGAGGTCATCAGTGGTCTTGCAAGTGTGTTTGCGGCCCTGGTAGGTGAAGCGCAAAGAAAAGGGGAAGCCCCAGGAGTAAATGATATGGTGTTGTTGGAGAATTTGCAAAAGGGGTTTGAACGCCCTACGCTTGGTAATTGTAGTCTTGCAGAGATCAGTAAAGAGCTGGTATGTGTAGCCCTGGAAATGGGGGTATCTTTCAGCCTTGCAGCTTGAAGGAGTTGTTCCTTAGTTTTGTAAAAATGGAGCTTGGCTATGATATCCCTGGGAGGTCCCTCAGATTTGCGGGGGGCCAAAGCCCTGTGTATGCAGTCCATCTCCAGGCGTTCAATAGGGATGGAGGGGGAGAGTTCCTGGAAGAGGGAAGTCACAGTGGATTGTAAGTCCACCACAGTTTCAGGAATCCCCTGAATTCTGATATTGGAGCGTCGAGCCCTGTTCTCCTGGTCCTCCAATTGTGCTTGTAAAAGTTGGTTTTCCTCCCTGAGGGCCTCTAGCTCGTCAGAGTGGTGAGAGAAACTGACTTCAAGTTCGTCTGCCCTGAGTTCTAGGTCAGCGGTGCGCTGGCCCAGCTCCCTGATTTCTTTAGTAAGTCTGTCAGTTATCTGGTCTGAGGTGTGCTTGAGGGCCTTATGTAGGATGCGCTCAAAATTCTGCATCATAGTAGTCTCTGAGGGGCCGTATGCTGCAGCAACCCCCTGAGTGGGTGAGAAGTCAGTGTCTGACTCACCTTCATCGGGGTGAGGCAAATTGATCCTGGGGGTCCTGGATGTGCTGGCTCCGGCGCGGGAGACAAGCGGCAGCGCCATCTTGGATGATGCCCTGACCAGGACATCACGGATATTGTGGCTCTTTATCTTTGATTTGGCTCCTCCCGAGACCATGGCGGGGTGGAGGAGGGTTGCGGGAGCCTGTGGGGTGTGATCGGTCTGCTGACTGTGCGGCTGGTCAACGTGGAGAGCGGCGGGCTGTCACCGTTCGGAGCGGAGCTCAGTCAGACATGTCTGACTCGGCGAGTTCCATGCATGCGCCCCCCGCTGTTTTTTTTTTTTTAATTCTGTAATAGGATTCCCCTTACCCACTTAAATACAGGACACTTTCACCCCTTTCCTGCCCAGACCAATTTTTAGCTTTCAGTGCTCATTGGCATCTATGGGAAATTTTGGTCAGCTTGACATGGCACTGCTCCCTGTCTATACCATTGGTGTCCATGGGAAATATTGGACAGCTTGACATAGCACTGCTCCCTGTCTTTAACACTGGCATCTATGGGAAAACTTGGTCAGCTTGGCAAGGCACTGCTCCCTGTCTTTAACACTGGCATCTATGGGAAAACTTGGTCAGCTTGGCAAGGCACTGCTCCCAAATTATAAATGACAGGGACACAAAACTTGGGGAGAAGGGACCCAGGACTACAACAAATCCATACATTTTAAAAGTACGGTATGCCTGTACACAGTGCGGTATGCCTGTCTGTGCAACAGCTCAGTGCATAATGGGGCGCTCATCGGCTGGTGAACTTCCCGCTGATCTGCCCATTTGTTCGTGTGTTCTGTGGAACTTATGTTTGACTCGAAAAACAGAGCCCATCCCTAGCCAGGACTAGATATGAGCAACTCTTGCGGTTCATGCATTTCAATGACAATGAACTCTGTCGTCCTCGGGGTGACCCTGGATATGATCGGCTCAACAAAATACGACCCCTTGTAAATCACTTCAATCAAAAATTTGCAGCCTTGTAAGCAAGCTGCCTGCGTTGATGAGTTCCTGATTAAGTTTTCTAGCCTTCTTGTTTTCAAACAGTATCACCCCAGCAAGCGTGCCAGATATGGGGTCAAAATGTATAAGCTCTGTGAAAGGGGCAACAGGCTATACATGTAATTTCTGGATTTCCAAGGGTAAAGATAGCAGCTTGGAGCCCAGTGACTGCCCAGACTACATAGGGAGCAGCAGTAAGATTGTTTGGGACTTGGTGTCACCCTTATTTGGAAAGGGGTACCATTTATACGTGGACAATTATTACACAAGCGCACTTTTTAGTCACCTTTTTGATTCTGGAATTGGTGCATGTAGATGTCTTACTTAGACGGGGGAGCGAGTCTGCTTGAAGTGTAATAAATTGCTTGCAGTGAAGTGGAAGGACACATGGAATGTTTTCATTCTGTCTTCCATTCATGCAGAGACGACAATCCAAATTACAATGGCGACTAGTGTTGTTGATGAAGCACTGTCCCCGTAGGACTTGCTGTATGATGACTTGTTGGGCCTCCTCTGATTACAAGCATATAGTCACTTGGGGAACAGTTCACACATCCCTCCTTACTCCTGATGACTCGTCACACAATAAACAGTCCAGGGGTATTGGTTTTTAGTGTTTATTTTGGAACTTGAATGGGAGAAGGGAATAGAGGTATACTCCAACTGTAACTATTCACAATGGATAAGGACAACTCTCACTTGGCCTCACCAGCTTGCTTGTGGAAGCAGCTTCACTGCTTAATCCATACTGCCACATGTATGGAAAGGGTTAAGTCTCCTTGCTCTTTTCTCTCCAGCAATAGACTTGGTGAATCTACATTATCTTCGGGACACTCACTCACTAGCATCCCCTTGACTGACACCCATCCACTGACTCTTCTAGCTGCAGAGGTGACTCCCCTCAGATCCATTGACACAGATCTGTACTTACTGTACTGCACAATCAGATCCACCAGTGTCTCCCCTTTCAGTCAGCTTCCCCGGACCTCAGGGGTCAGTTCCTCAATAGCACTCTCAAAGGTCCACTACCTGATGCTACATGGTACCTCTACGGAGGAGGAGGCAGCCACCCCTCCCTCTGGGACTCCGTTATCCTCCTGAACGACCCCAAGCACATGTGCTTCTGGCTTTCATACAGTATTCCAGCATGCACCAAGGCACTTTTCCACTTTTGCCAAATCACCAGAGCTGTATCAAACGCCTGTGCACTCATTTCTCAGGTTTTCTCCCACTGTCCAATATTGGACCAGTGTGAAACACTCTGCAGACAGAACGAGTTGCACCTGAGCACAATGAGCTGTCCTCACTAACAGATCCTGCTCTCTGGTAGGCAGAGAAAAATATAGATTTACCTGCAGTCCTTCTGGTAAGCAGACAGGACTCAAAACTATACTTTCCCTCTAGCACCTATCTAGGAGGGTGCTACATCCACCCCCCGCCAAACTAAGCCATGTCCTCATTGGCTCTGGGCATCCGCTCCTACAAAAATACCTATACAAAAATGTACAAAGAGTATTTCACAAACTTGGAAAGGGGGAAAAGGGAAATGAAATATGTACAGGGCCATGGGGCATACCCAATATGTGGCCAATGAATACAATAAATTACGTGAAAAAATATATATCTCTGCTGTACAATATATACACATAGAAAGGTACCGGGTGCATTTGGACCAATGCACCCCCCGCCAAACAAAATTCTGCTTGACAGATAAAGGTTAACATCCTAACTGACTAAACTACACATGACAACTATATATATATATATATATATATATATATATATATATATATATATATACATATATATACATATACAATGAGGACAGCGGATGGTCTCTCCACGGCCCGAAGGTCCTCTGCAAGCCTGCAAAGGAAAAAGGTAAGTACACTGCAATTTGTACATCCTATATAATCATGGTGAGACTGCCCTCTCCGTAGAGGTGACTTTCCAACCAGTATCATCTCTAGCTCTAATATTCTCGTAGAGATCTCCAACACCGCCGCCCCCCTAAGGGCACGCTTGACTTGTCATTCTGTTGTGCACCTGTTATAGACAAAACAGGGCATATACTGCCAAGCTAACCAACACATTATCACTGATTCCATCTGGGAACCATGTTTGACTAGTAATAGGCACAGTCCCTCTCAGAAACCAGGGCAATGACTCTTTCCTATTCTAGTCAGACCTACAAGTTAGGATGAAAAAATGCAGAGTCCACCCGACTGGTGCTCACAGTGTCCTTTCCTTCTGTAACACATCTTCTCCTAGCAGCAAGCTATTCTTGCTGGAGCCTGAGCAAAGCTTGCCTTACTTGTGAGTCTCTGGAAGAACTCTTCAAGGGATCCTTCACACTGGCATCCCTTTCTCCGAAGAGGTATTGAGCTGCCACCCTTCTCTCACAAGGTGGCAATTCGCACAAAGTTTCCTTCAGCATTTCTCTGGCCCACTGGCCCAAGGGATCTTTGCAAAGTGTCCCTTCCCAACACGTAGTTATCCTGGCCCATTGGCCCAAAGGATCTTCGCAAAGTGTCCTTTAAACAAAGTATCTTCGCAAAGTGTCCTTTCTCAACACTCCTTCTTGCAACAACAGTGGTTCAAAGGCCAAGAAGATCTTCACAAAAGTCCTCTAAACAGGAAATCTCTGTGAAATAGGGGGTTTGCTCCCCTCCAGGTAGCAGCCCCTGGCTTTAACAGGAGAAGTTCTTTGTGGGAAAAGTTCTTCTCCCAAGTAAAGAAACTGTAGCAGTTTTTCTGAATCCCCATCTTCTTTTGCAAGAATAGAAGGGAAGGGAATTCAGAACAGGGCCTCTAGCCCTAATAGCAACTTTAATATCAAAGGATCTCTTCAGGCACACTAGCCTCTTTGTATCTCTCTCCACTTAACATATCACACTTTTCAGACCAACTAGCCCGGTGATGACGAACCTTGGCACCCCAGATGTTTTGGAACTACATTTCCCATGATGCTCAGGCACTCTGCAGTGTAGTTGAGCATCATGGGAAATGTAGTTCCAAAACATCTGGGGTGCCAAGGTTCGCCATCACTGAACTAGCCCTTTGTAATTCAACTTTTCTGACAGGAACAAGAACTCTGCACACCTCAGTAGTAATGAACAGGATGCGGTATGCGGATGATCTTTCCCTCAGAGTTTCGAATGCTGACTGCCCAGGCTTGACCTTTTCTATCTGGGTGGTTGATTTCCACTTGATCAATGTAAATGGACCACCCCAGATTCCAATTTGCCTTGACAGATTGAAAGGTGTCCCATAGTTGTGGCTTGGACTTGTTCCAGTATGGTTTAGGGACATAGAGAAAGTCCCAGACAGCTTCATCACACCAAGCCCCTCTCTTTTCCTCCATCTCCTCCATTATCTCCCGGGGAGCATACGGAGAGTCATATTGATATTCCAGGACCAACTTCCTCTGAACAAGGCGTTGAAAGCAAAAGAACCTGGGAAGTTTCTGCCTGTCTCCTCTCCCAACTGGGGTGAATAGGGTCTCCACTCTCTTGATTAGACAGGCATAGGCGTCGTTCTGAGCCCAGGTTCAGGCATAGTTGCGAAGTGGGGACAGGTCTGGGACCCCAGTGGCATAGGCCTCACAGAACCCCAAGTTCCTTGTGCACTGCACGACGGCTGCCTCAGTCTCTTCACTGAGTTAACTGGGACTCACAGGGCTGTATCTTTCCTCAGTTCCCCAGTCCCACTCAGTCTCCACTTCAGACTTCCAATCATCAATTCCCTCTTCCAGGGACCCACACTGATGCTGGAAACTGGATGATCCTAAATCAATGGCCCCGGCCTCCTCCTCACTGGACAAACTGAAAGCCTTCCACTTCTGGGCCCATTGATCCCCTCTGCCTCTTTAAGAGCTGGACTGTGGGTTGTTGCGACTGTTGCATCTTGCGGCCACTGCTTGCCCCATACAAGTTGTTTGCACTGCACCTATGAAACATAGGTCTTCCTGGTCTGACATACAGTGGTGCGGGTTTGTATTACTGGTCCCGGCCCCAGCGATACTTTCGGCACCCTCCATCGTCTTCCAACAGGGGGTGCCATTCTGGGTGTCAGCTGCTCCCGGGTGGCTCCTGTTCCCAGCTTACATACAGTCTTCTGAGCTGGCAATCACTCCTTTCCATCTGCAACAACATGTCACCACAGTGCCCACACGGACCCCACGCCCACAGCCGCATGGACACATTCAGGCATCTGCTACATACCAGTCCTAGATTCTCAGTTTCCTCTCCGCTGCACAGGGCCAGGCTTCCTGTGGGCACTAGTCGCGGCCCTAGAGTACCACAGGGTCGAGTTCGGCAACTTAGTCTGCTCATCAAGCACTCCCCCAACACATGGGAAAGCTCACTCCGGCATCCGCCATCTTGCTCCTCCCCACATATGTCTGCTCCTCAGCTACCCCCGATGGTGGAAGTGATGTCTCAGCTCCCTTCCTCCACTTGGATTGACAGCTCACGGATGGCAACTCCGCCCACATCCCCAGACTAGCTGACTCTCTGGCGATGGCTCCTCCTGCAAGGCAGATCTCTTTAGCGTGCGCTTTCCCGCACGGTGCAGTAACCCCTTAGCCCCTGCCATATCTCTGTTCAGCCAGCACGAATGGTACTGCGATACAGATCATGTTCCCTGCCACAGATACACATACAGCTGCCTCTTCTGTCTGTACTTGAGCTTCAGTTGCACTTCTCCATTCACAAGCCAACCGAACTCCCTTACTGTTGTTACAAATTGTCCCACTGTAACCGGCTGCACGGCAGACATTTTATTTCACAGTACATATACAGACACAGGGCCTAATTTACTATAACACTACGCTGGCGTACGGGCGTATTTTCCTATTTTACAGCAAACTTGCCGTAAATACACTACCAAACCGAATTCACTATAACGGTCGGGAAAGCTTAATCACAAATGCAAATTCACTATTGGTAATGTAAGGCAGCGAGGGAGTAAAAAAGTAGTCTTGCTAAAAGTTCTACTATTTCTTGATCTCTTGATTTGATGTTCGTGATCTGGCCAACTGTTGTGAAGGGTGTTTTCTTCACCAGGGAAAGTATTCTTGGGTCATCCACCACAGTTGTTTTCCGTGGTCTTCCGGGTCTTTTGGTATTACTGAGCTCACCGGTACGTTCTTTCTTTTTAGGGATGTTCCAAATAGTTGATTTGGTCACACCTAATATTTTTGCTATCTCTCTGATGGGTTTGTTTTGTTTTTTTTCAGCCTAATGATGGCTTGCTTCACTGATAGTGACAGCTCTTTGGATCTCATATTGAGAGTTGACAGCAACAGATTTCAAATGCAAATAGCACACTTGAAATGAACTCTGGACCTTTTATCTGCTCCTTGTAAATGGGATAATGAGGGAATAACACACACCTGGCCATGGAACAGCTGAGCAGCCAATTGTCCCATTACTTTTGGTCCCTTAAAAAGTGGGAGGCACATATACAAACTGTTGTAATTCCTACACCTTGGTGGTGGTAGTGTCATGGCGTGGGCATGTATGGCTGCCAATGGAACTGGTTCTCTTGTATTTTTTTGATGATGTGACTGCTGACAAAAGCAGCAGGATGAATTCTGAAGTGTTTCGGGCAATATTATCTGCTCATATTCAGCCAAATGCTTCAGAACTCATTGGACGGCGCTTCACAGTGCAGATGGACAATGAACCGAAGCATACTGTGAAAGCAACCAAAGAGTTTTTTAAGGGAAAGAATTGGAATGTTATGCAATGAACAAGTCAATCACCTGACCTGAATCCGATTGAGCATGCATTTCACTTGCTGAAGACAAAACTGAAGGGAAAATGCCCCAAAATTAAGCAGGTACTGAAGACAAGTTTGATTTATGATTGTTAATCTGTCCCATTACTTTTGGTGGCTTAAAAAGTGGGAGGCACATATACAAACTGTAGTGATTCCTACACCATTTACATGATTTGGATGTAAATACCCTCAAATTAAAGCTGAAAGTCTGCAGTTAAAGCACATCTTGTTTGTTTCATTTCAAAACTATTGTGGTGGTGTACAGAGCCAAAAAGATGAGAATTGCGTCGATGTCCCAATATTTATGGACCTGACTGTAGTTTCAAACCTACGCCTTGGAAATCGTAAGCTGCCATTATAGTGAATTTGGGAATTTGTGAATGCAATTACGAGTACACGGTCGTAAAAAATAAGTGTAAGTGTATATAAAAGCAAGTGTCCTCCATTGATTCAAATTGTACAACTCTACACAAAAACATACATTTTCTTTGTGGTATAAAAATGTTGAAATTATTAAAGATCACTGTCTTTGCTGGCTTTTTATTTTGCTTCTTATTCCTTTTAATGTTAAACAATGTTAGTAAGCTGTGATGTTTTCATGTGTTTTTGCAATATATATTATTCTTTCTTGCTCTCTCCATAAATACAGTATCTCACAAAAGTGAGTACACCCCTCACATTTTTGTAAATATTTTATCTTTTCATGTGACAACACTGAAGAAATGACACATTGCTACAATGTAAAGTAGTGAGTGTACAGCTTGTATAACAGTGTAAATTTGCTGTCCCCTCAAAATAACTCAACACACAGCCATTAATGTCGAAACAACTGGCAACAAAAGTGAGTACACCCCTAAGTGAAGGTGTCCAAATTGGACCCGGGAGTGTCAATATTTTGTGTTGCCACCATTATTTTCCAGCACTGCCTTAACCCTCTCGGGCATGGAGTTCACCAGAGCTTCACAGGTTCACAGTCCTCTTCCACTCCTCCATGATGACATCACAGAGCTGGTGGATGTTAGAGACCTTGCGCTCCTCCACCTTCCGTTTGAGGATGCCCCACAGATGCTCAGTAGGGTTTAGGTCTGCAGACATGCTTGGCCAGTCCATCACCTTTACCCTCAGCTTCTTTAGCAAGGCAGTGGTCATCTTGGAGGTGTGTTTGGGTCCGTTATCATGTTAAAATACTGCCCTGCGGCCCAGTCTCAGAAAAGAGGGGATCATGCTCTGCTTCAGTATGTCACAGTACATGTTGGCATTCATAGTTTGCTCAATGAACTGTAGCTCCCCAGTGCCGGCAGCACTCATGCAGCCCCAGACCATGACACTCCCACCACTATGCTTGACTGTAGGCAAGACACACTTGTCTTTGTACTCCCGCCACACATGCTTGACACCATCTGAACCAAATAAGTTTATCTTGGTCTCATCAGACCACAGGACATGGTTCCAGTAATTGATGTCCTTAGTCTGCTTGTCTTCAGCAAATTGTTTATGGGCTTTCTTGTGCATAATTTTTAGAAGAGGCTTCCTTCTGGGAAGACAGCCATGCAAACCAATTTGATGCAGTGTGCGGCATATGGTCTGAGCACTGACAGGCTGACCCCCACCCCTTCAACCTCTGCAGCAATGCTGGCAGCACTCATACGTCTATTTCCCAAAGACAACCTCTGGATATGATGCTGAGCACCTGCACTCAACTCCTTTAGTCGACCATGGCGAGGCTTGTTCTGAGTGGAACCTGTCCTGTTAAACTGCTACATGGTCTTGGCCACCGTGCTGCAGCTCAGTTTCAGGGTCTTGGCAATCTTCTTATAGCCTAGACATCTTTATGTAGAGCAACAATTCTTTTTTTTTCATTTCCTCAGAGAGTTCTTTGCCATGAAGTGCCATGTTGATCTTCCAGTGACCAGTATGAGAGAGTGAGAGCGATAAAACCAAATTTAACACACCTGCTCCCCATTCACACCTGAGACCTTGTAACACTAACGAGTCACATGACACCTGGGAGGGAAAATAGCTAAATGGGCCCAATTTGGACATTTTCACCTAAGGGTATACTCACTTTTGTTGACAGCTGTTTAGACATTAATGGCTGTGTGTTGAGGTATTATGAGGGAACAGAAAATTTACACTGTTATACAAGCTGTACACTCATTACTTTACATTGTAGCAAAGTGTCATTTCTTCAGTGTTGTCACATGAAAATATATAATAAAATATTGTCAAAAATGTGAGGGGTGTACTCACTTTTGTGAGATACTGTATGTTACCTGAACCCACATTGTCTGTGCTGGCCAGGGATTCTGGCTCCGCCTCTGATTCAGCTACTGTGACCGAGTCTGGGCGATCCCACAATTCCCAAAACTTGGGGAAATCCCTGCCAAGTATGGCCTCATGCACTAAGTGGGGCACAACTCCGACCAGATGAGTCACAGTACTATGTCAGATTGAAACTTGGCCATAGCTATACTCCCGGGTATTCCCATGTACACAAATCACAGAAACTTTTTTAGCATGAAAATTCACAGGCCTAATCCTATCAGCGTTAACCAAACTTCCTGAGTCCAGCAAGGCCATAATAGGCTTATTATTGATAGTCATTTGACACATGTGTTTACCCAGACTTTGTGCTGCAGCACAGGAAACAGAAGCAAACATAGACTGCCATCTGAAACATACATCACATTGCCTAGGTTCATCTGTCAGTGGACAGTTTGCTGCAACATGTCCCAGTTCCTGAGAATGGAAACACTTAACATTTATCCAGTTAGGTTTGCTGACAGGCCCTGGCTTCCCTTGACCAGGCACCAAAAAACCTTCCCCCTGTCTCCTTGCCATGCTTACCACCAACATCCCCTGGAACAGTCTTATCGGTTACTTGGGGAGACAGGGGCTCTGGGTTTAAAGTCTGTGCGGCTTTACGGGTAGTGACCAGGCTTTCCGCAGCAAAGTACCTTTCAACGAGCTCCACCAGGTTGTTCACTGACTTGGGGTTCCCTTGACTCACCCACTTCTGCAGGGGAATTGGTAGAGACTTCAGGAATCGGTCCATGATCACACACTCCACTATTTGTGGCCCAGACAGGGGCTCAGGCTATAGACATTTCTGCCCCAGGTGGATTAGGTCAAACATCTGTGATCTTGGGAGCCTCTCTTCCCCGCTGTGCTCGAACTGCCAAGGTGACGCTGAGTCATGCCAGGATTTCCTGCTTGACCTTTTCATAATCCCTTCTTTTGGCTGCCTCCAGATCATAGTAGGTCTTCTGCTATTCTCCGGTAGGTAAAGGGGCGACAAGTGTGGCCCACTGGGTTTTAGGCCAACCTTCCCTCTCAGCAGTCCTTTCAAATGTCAGGAAAAAGGCCTCTGGGTCATCATCTACAGTCATCTTGGAGAGGAAGCGACCCACATAGATGGCTGAGGGTTTGTCTTCAGCACCTTCAATTTTTGCAGGGGACCACTGTGCCTGCAACTTCACAACCTCAGTCAGGGTTTTCCTATCCTCTTTTGCAGCAGTGGCGAGCTGTACAAACAGCCCCTGCTTGGCTCCTGTACAGCACCAATCTGTTGGCACAGTGCCTTTGTTTGCTCCTGTGTGATAGCGTTTGCTTGCTGTTGTGCAGCGTTTGCTTGCTGCTGTGCAGCATTAGACAACACCAGCTGTTTGAGGATTTCCTCCTTGTTTAGTCACTTCAGGTGCTGGCCCTTTAAGTAGTAACTTACTACAGCTGCTCGCAGGCCTCCACCATATGTAAACTGGGAAACAGGTGATGGGTACAAAGCTCCCTGGGACAAGCAGTCTCTCGGGCACAGATACTAAATCCAGTGAGGTAGTGGCAAACAGTGTGGTGTTTATTTGTGATATTTACAAGTCTATATACAGGTGCTGTACAGTGTCTCAGAAAACAAAAATGAACAAAAATAGGCAAACAAAAAAACCTAGCTGTGTCTCTGCACTAACTATACAGTAAATACAGGTCCTAACTACCAGGCTGTGCAAGCCTACAGTTTGTTAGCTTCCGTGTTTACTGCTTGTAGGTTTTCACCAACCTTTTACTCTCACAGACAAAAGGTGTCTGATTTCCCAGGATGAGAGCCTGTCTGTCTGTCTCAGGTGAGTTTAAATTGGCCTGGGGGGAGGACCAAGATCCAAACTGGATTGTGGATCAGAGATCCCTGAACATGTATGAGGGGAGCCTTGGAGATGTATAAACCCCCCCCCAAAATTATTTTTCCTGGCTCTCTCAGGGACGCTCTGCTACAATACACATTTTTATATATATATATATATATATATATACAGCTTTTGTTATATGCTCCTAAAGAAATTGTCCTCAAGGTCTGCCATATATAAGCTAGCAGTGGGGTCCCTATTTACTCCCCATAGCAGTACCCATGATGTTATTATTAAAAGTGAAATAGTTGTGTGTTAGAATTAATTTAATGAGCTGTGTCACATCCTTAACACTGTATTTGTGATTTGGTGAGGGTGATATGAATCTGACATGCGGCAAATCCCATCCTTGTAAGGAATGTTGCTATGCAAAGATTCTACATCCATAGTCGCTCTACATGGATTTAGTGGGAACTTCTGTATATTTTTGAGCTTGTTTAGAAAATTGGTTGTATCTTGCTGATCCTAGAATTAGTTTTTTCTTAGTTTCTTTATTAAAGGGTTTGTTACCCTAAAAAAAAAAGAAAAAAAAAGATCCTGTTCCCTTAAAGCATGTTATACAGAACAGTGCTTCTGCTGTGTCATTTGGCCCCCCGTATCACCTAAAAAACCTGGCTGATCCTGCCAGTTTCTACCCTCCCCCTGTAAACTGACCACGTTGTATCATGGCTGCTGCGCCCTGACACCGTGGTCAGTTTACGTGCCTCCGTCATCCGCAGCCCCGCACTGTCCTCTTCTTTGCTCCTCTCACCCTCCCTTCCCTGCCTGTCTGCCCGCCCCTCCACTCCTAATGCTCTTATATTTAATTTAAAATGATCTAATCCATTCTGTAATAGAACAATAAGTGCCCCTGTGCCTGTGTTATAGAAAACATATGCCATCGTTACCTAAATCAGAGCAGCTCCCAGCAGTCACGTAACTGCTGGGGTCTCTCTCTCCTCTCTTCCCCTTCTTCCCAGCTGACATCAGTGGCAGTGCTCGGCCCCGCCCGCTGGAGCTGTCAGCGGGGCAGAGAAGAGAGCTGAGGGGTCAGCTGAGCACCAGGAGCTGCTCTGATTTAGGTACCGACCTGCATATTTCTTTAACACAGGTACAGGGACACTTATTAATCTATTACAGAGGGGATTAGATAATATTATATAAATGGCTTAACAACCAGTTTAAGGACATCATATTAGGTACAATTATAGGTAACTAAAGAAATGTCTCAGTGTACCCAAGAAGCATTGACACAGTACATTGTATGTCAGATGAACTAGGAACCTGTTGATACCGGTGACGTCCATTTGTTGTTTTTGTTTTTTTGGTGACACTTCTAGCAATAATAAACCCAAAAGCAATTTTTTTTTAGCTTACCAATTCTTAGATGTGATGGCTGCATTCATTTCCTTTATTACCCTTTTTTATTTTATTTTCATCTGGTGATTCAGCCAGAAAGTATGTTGTTTTTCAAAAGCTCAAGCTCTCCGGCAGAACGTATCAGTTCACATGCACGAGATAAACCATTTAACACTGGCAGTGATGGGTAAAATTATCAGTATTTTTTTTTTTTTTTTAATTTATGTAAAAAATGTTAGCTGTATCTGATTATAAAGCGTGAGCTGGAGTTTGGCTTCAATTAGTTAGTGTATTTAAATTTGCTAATACATTTAACACTCCCCTCTCCTCCAGACTGACAATGCTGCTGTCTGCTGTGATTCCTATGCTCATTCCTCCATAGTTGTTTCTCACTAAAGCCCCGTACACACGCACAGATCGTCGTCATACAAACGTCCGCGGACGAAAGATCTGCCGATTGTACGCGTGTTAGTATGGTGCCTCCGACAGCTGTCTGCACACAATCCGCGGACAAGAGTCTTTCTTGCAAACATGAAAATTTTTGTCTGCGGACACCAGAACGGACGATTGTTCGCCTGTCAGTACAGAAATCAGCAGACAGACCGCAGATTTGCAAGACTGGGCATGCTCAGAAAATAAAAAACACAGGGAAAGTTAACCATTACATGACATCACTTCTGCAGTCAGCTGAAGTCTGCGGACAAAATTCTTGTGCTGTCCTTGTGCTGTCTTTGCACTTTTCAACAGACACCGACATCCCGGGGAGAAAAGACGAACATTTGTATGACGACGATCTGTGCGTGTGTACGGGGCTTTATAGAGGAAGTGTGTTACTGGCTAGATCATCAGGTGAAAACCAAAGGGAAAAAAACAAAGAAAAGATGATGTATTTATCACATCTAAGGATTGGTAAGCTGCAGTCGTTTACATACAGTACATACAATACGTTTTGGGTTTAATACTGTTTTCTTAAGGGCGAAGTAAAAGGAGCCACTCAACAATGTTCCAGAGTGCACTCAGAACTAGGAATGGTAGCTCCTGAGAAGAGGAAAAGGTGTCAGGGGAAATGTTTAGGGAAATGTTTAGGGAGGAGCTTGGAAGTAGGGGAGAGGAGTGGGAAAGGGAATGAGTCAGGGTGGAGAAGCACTGTCTCAGTGGTCCTGCTTCCTGCTAGGAAGATGCCTGATTTCCCATGAGGTAATATAAGTTTAAAGTAAAACTAAAGGTCACTTAAAAAAAATAATAACAGACATGCTATAGTTACCTGCTCTGTGCAATGATTTTGCAAAGAGCAGCCCCAATCCTTATATAGTTACTGTCAGGTCACCTGTGGCCAGGTGACAACTGCACCCTGTTGGAGGCAGGGGTGCAGCGCAAGGTAGTGAACCCAATAGCTGACTGCTGCGGATGGACCGGAACGTGAGCCCAAGATTCCCCAGGGCGCGGAGTCTAAGACCCAGCAGGTGTTCACCAGAGCCTCTAGTGGTGAGAATAGACTTGGCTGCAGCTGGGCCCATGTCGCGGCCTCTGGGGTCCCCCGGGTCACGCTCCGTAGGGAGAGAGGGAGAGAGGGGGAGCAGCCACTCAGGACACACGGAATGGTGATGGGTAAGCCGAGGTCAGGGTAACAGGCAGACAAGGGTAACCAAGGGACAGGGCGAAGGTCAAGGTAACAGGCAAACAGGAATAGTCAGAGACGAGCCAAAGTCGGTACACAGAAAGGTAGATTAAGCACACATCAGACAGGAACATGAACTAACAAACACTGTTGAACAGCAAAGCAGACCTGCAGTGCACTGGTTAATATAGACTTCCTGGAATGGCCTGGGGTGGAGCCAAACAGGGAAGAGAGATGATAAAAGCAATCAGAAGGAAGAGTCTGGCCTCTAATGCAGGCATGAGGAAAAGGTAAGCTACCAGACACTATTGCATGTCCATGACAGTACCCTCCCTCTTACGAGGCCTCCCCCTTCCCCACCCAAGCCCCGGGTTTAGAGGGAAACTCCAGATGAAATCTTTTTAACAGACGAGGTGCAAAGACCTCCGATGCAGGGACCCAAGACCTCTCCTCAGGACCAAAGCCTTTCCAATGAACAAGGTACTGAAGAACGCCTCTACAGAGTCAGGAATCCAGAACTTGACTGACCTCGTATTCCTTAGGAATGGGCAAAGGCATGAGGAGACCAGCAGGAGCTTGTGTGGAGGATTTAGACTGAGCACAGACATGACAAGCCTTGACATAGTCTTTGACCTCTGAGCGGAGATTAGGCCACCAGTAGTGACGGCTGATGAGCAAGAAGGACCGGAGAAAACCCGCGTGGCCCACCACCTTGGAATCATGTCCCCAACGGAGAATCTTAGCTCTTAGCTCAGTGGGGACAAAGGTCTTACCAGGAGCAATTTTTGAGTCCAGGGTGGTAGAATGGGCAACAATGCAAGAAGTTGTGATGATCGGCTCAGGTTCAGGAGTGGACTCCTTGTCCAAAGTGTCAAAGGACCTGTGGGGAGGAATCACCTCAGCTGATTTTTTACAAAACACTTTCCGGTAATCGCTGTATGCAGCTGGAAGGTCAGAAGACACCGATGTGGTAGCAACCGGAAGTCTCTCCTTTGGGGTCATCTTGGAAAGACATGACGAGAGACATGAGGGGCACCAAGCCAGGATCTGCCCAGAGCTACAGTCCACATGGGGAGAGTGGAGCTTTAGTCAAGGAAGGCCCGATACAATGGGGGTAGAGGCTTTGGGTAGGATGAGAAAGGATATCCACTCCTGTTGGAGAATCCCTACTGACATCCTAATAGGTAGTGTCTGGAAGCGAATAGGGCCCCCTGGAAGAACAGTGCCATCAATTACCGAGACTACCAACGGCGTAGAAAGGGGTGAAAGGGTGAGCTTCATAGAAGAAGCAGTTCTCCAGTCCATAAAGTTGCCGTCAGCCCTGGAATCCAGGTATGCAATGGTCGATTGGGGAGAAATGCTTACATGAAGGGACACCGGAAGAAGAAGACGGGAAGGCGATGTTTCTGGGTCCAATATTCCACCTTCTAAATGTAATACCCGAGCGTTTCCCGGGCGCAGCAAGCAGGAGTTATGAAAGTGGCCCTTGCCTCCACAATAGAGGCATAATCCCCAAAGTTCTGCGCCTAGCATGTTCTTCGGGGGTTAGTCTGGTCCGGCCCAGCTGCATAGGTTCCTCAACAGGCAGAGGATGCTCTGCGGAATGAAGTGAGGGGAGCTCAGACTGCCTAGGACCTAGGGAGTGTTGGCGTCTTTTTTCTATGGACCTCTCCAGAAAACGAATATCGATCTGGTTGCATAAGGAGATGACATCGTCCAGACCGACGGGAATGGTTCTTCCCGCTAATTCGTCCTTCACTCGGTCAGAGAGACCCTGTAAAAAGGAAGCAACCAGGGTCTCATTGTTCCAGCTCAATTCAGCTGAGAGGATACGGAACTGGAGAGCATATTGTCCCACTGAAAGGGATTCTTGGCGGAGACGTAAAAGAGCACTTGCCGCTGAAGAAACCCGAGTTGGCTCCTCGAAGATGTTACAAAAGAGCCTCAAGAAGTCGGACAGGTTGGAAACAAACCGATCATTCTTCTCCCATAGGGGAGCAGCCCAGGCTAGAGCTTCACCAGAAAGGAGGGAAATAATAGAGGGCTACCTTTGCCCGATCTGACTGGAAGTTTTGCTGAAGCTCAAAATGTATGGTGCATTGGCTAAGAAACCCCCTGCAGGCCTTGGAGTCTCCAGAAAAATGGATTGGAGGAGGTAGTTTCAGCAAATGCGAATCTGTGACTGGCGCTCCAGGCCCAGCCACTGGTTGCTCTTGGGGTTGCAGATTCGGGGTTCCCAACGAGGTCTGAAGCTGTTCAAAGCGGGAAGACAGCTCCTGTAGGAATCGCATCACCTGAGTCTGATTAGCTTCCTACGTCTCGAGTCTGCGAACTAAGCCCTGTAATGGATCGTCTGGGGGGAGCGGCATGTCAGCCGGGTTCATGACTGTTCAAACTGTCAGGTCACCTGTGGCCAGGTGACAACTGCACCCTGTTGGAGGCAGGGGTGCAGCGCAAGGTAGTGAACCCGATAGCTGACTGCTGCGGATGGACCGGAACGTGAGCCCAAGATTCTCCAGGGCGCAGAGTCTAAGACCCAGCAGGTGTTCACCAGAGCCTCTAGTGGTGAGGATGGACTTGGGTGCAGCTGGGCCCAGGTCGCGGCCCCTGGGGTCCCCCGGGTCACGCTCCGTAGGGAGAGAGGGGAAGCAGCCACTCAGGACACACGGAATGGTGATGGGTAAGCCGAGTTTGGGGTAACAGGCAGACGAGGGTAACCAAGGGACAGGCCGAAGGTCAAGGTAACAGGCAAACAGGAATAGTCAGAGACGAGCCAAAGTCAGTACACAGAAAGGTAGATCAAGCACACATCAGACAGGAACATGAACTAACAAACACTGTTGAACAGCAAAGCAGACCTGCAGTGCGCTGGTTAATATAGACTTCCTGGAATGGCCTGGGGTGGAGCCAAACAGGGAAGAGAGATGATAAAATAAGCCAGAAGGAAGAGTCTGGCCTCTAATGCAGGCATGAGGAAAAGGTAAGCTACCAGACACTATTGCATGTCCATGACAGTTACATAGTTGGTAAGGCTGAAAAAAGATACCAGTGCATCCAGTTCAACCTATGGTGTGTGTGGTGTATGTGTTTTAAGTCAATAGTACATTGTATATCCCTGTATGTTGTGATCGTTAAGGTGCCCATCTAATCGTTTTTTGAAACTATCGATGCTCCCTGCTAATACCAATGCTTGTGGAAGGGAATTCCACATTCTTACCGCTCTGACAGTAAAGAACCCTCAATGCAGTTTAAGGTTAAACTGCTTCTCTTCCAATTTCAGTTAATGGCCGTGTGTCTTTTTAAATTACCTTTCTCTGAAGTTTTTTCCCAATGCTAGGGTCACCAGTACGGTATTTGTACATCCCAATCATATTCCCTCTCAAGCATCGCCTCTCCAGAGAGAATAAGTTCAATGTTTGTAGTCTTTCCCCATAGCTGAGATCCTCTAGTCCCTTTATTAGCTTTGTTACCCTTCTCTGGACTCTCTCCAGTTCCAAATCATCCTTCCTGAGGACTGGTGCCCAGAACTGGACAGCATACTCAAGATGTGGCCAGACCAGAGTCTTGTAGAGTGGGAGAATTATCATTTTATCTCTAGAGTGGAGTGTATCCCCTTTTTAATGTGTGCCAATATTCTGTTGGCTTTGCTTACAGAAGCTTGGCAGTGCATACCATTGCTGAGCTTATCATCTACTAGGACCTAAGGTCCCTTTCCATCCTAGATTCCCCCAGAGGTTCTCCCCCTACCGAGTAACTTGCGTTCGTATTTTTAGCACCCAAATGCATTACTTTACAATTTTCAACATTAAACTTAATTTGCCATGTAGTTGCCTACCCCATTATTTTTTTAGGTAATCTTGTAAGGTTTCCACATCCTGTGCTGAAGTTATTGCCCTCCTTAACTTTGTATCCTCTTCAAATATTGATATTGAGCTGTTTATCCCATCCTCTATCTCAGGCATTATTAAATGGCAGCCCGCGGCCCACGTTCGGCCCGAGTCAATGTTTTATTCTGAACCAGCCATGGGCCTGCCATTTAGGAGCCTGCTCAGCCATACTCACTACTGTCATCCTCATCAAGCTTCGCATGGACGGTGGGAGGCATGAGGCTGATATTGGAGGCAGTACAGCTCCGGATTGAGGGCGGGACTTCAAGTTAACTAGCAGGTGATTGGTTGCTAGCAACTATTCACAAGCTGGTTACCAGGAAATGTGCAGATCCCGCCCTCCTTCCAGAGCTGTCCTGCTTCCGATGTCAGCCTCCTGCCTCCCGCTGTCCATGCGGAGATGTCCTTCTGCCAATCTCCTCTCTAGACTGCTGTGAGTGATGTGGAGAAAGGCGAGGGTGCTGTGAAGGGGGGCCGAGGATAGGAATATGAAGATGGGGGGAGCTGAGGACAGGAATGTAAAGGGGGAGGGGGTGAGGACAGGAATGTAAAAGGAGAGGGGGTGAGGACAGGAATGTAAAGGGGTGGGGGGGTGAGGACAGGAATGTAAAGGGGTAGTGGGGGTTAGGAAAGGAATGTAAAGGGGTGGGGGGAGGTGAGGACAGGAATGTAAAGGGGTGCTGGGGGTGAGGACAGGAATGTAAAGAGGTAGTGGGGGTGAGGAAAGGAATGTAAATGAGTAAGGCGAGGTGAGGACAGGAAAGTAGAGGGGTAGTAGGGGTGAGGACAGGAATGTAAAGGGGTAGTGGGGGAGAGGACAGGAATGTAAAGGGGTGGGGGGAGGTGAGGACAGGAATGTAAATGGGTGGGGGGAGGTAAGGACAGGAATGTAAAGAGGTAGTGGGGGTGAGGAAAGGAATGTAAATGAGTGAGGTGAGGTGAGGACAGGAAAGTAGAGGGGTAGTAGGGGTGAGGACAGGAATGTAAAGGGGTAGTGGGGGAGAGGACAGGAATGTAAAGGGGGGGGAGGTGAGGACAGGAATGTAAAGGGGTTGAATGTGATGACAGGAATGTGATGGGTGGCTAAGGGCAGGAATGTATAGGAGGAGGGAAGTGATATAAAGGGGGCTGAGGAGAGAAATGTGAAGGAGGAGGGGCATGATATAAAGGGGCATAAGGATAGGAATGTAAAGGGGGGTTATTACAGGGATGTGAGGGGAGGGGAGTGATATGAAGGGGGGCTGAGGACAGTAATGTGAGGGGGGGGGGGTTGTGATGTGCAGGGGGGACTGAGAACACTGTTGTATTGACCGGATTGTGATGTGAAGGATCTGAGGCTAGGTTTATAACATTGCTAACTGTGTTCAGCATGTAGGCAGCCCATTCATTTCAATAGGCTGCCTTACATGCAGAAACATACAAAAAGTAGTCCCTGACCCTTTTAAATTGCATTTACAAAAATGTGCAGCGTTTGCCAATGCTTTAAGGTGCCATTAGGAATTAAACATATGATTCAGATCCCTGCTTGAAGAAGACTTTATTGACTGGACCTCCATAAATTTTAATTCAATACCCCTGCTCTACATAGTTCATAAATAAATTACATAGGTAATTTATTGTGGAATAGGTCCCAGGACAGAATCTTGGGGAACCCCACCTACCACCCCGGACTATTTTGAGCACTCGCTATTTATCACCACCCTTTGGACCCGCCCCTGTAGCCAGTTTTTAATCCAGGTACTCACCCTTTGGTCCATGCCGACAGACCTCTTTATAAAGTAAACGTTTGTTGGGCACTGTGTCAAATGCCTTTGCAAAATCCAGATACACCACATCCACAGGCCTACCTTTATCTAGATTGCAGCTAACTTCTTAATAGAAAGGTAATAGATAACTGATTAGGAAAAATTATTTAGCTATCAACTGGCTGAGTTCCTTAAGGACCCTCTGGTGTAAGCCATCTGGTCCTGGTGATCCTCCTTTGCTCAGGTCCTCTGGGCTCCTCCCTTCCCGCTAAGTGCCCCCAAGGCAAGCCACTTGCTATGGGGGCACTCGTGTGTGCTTGCCCTGGAGCCCAGCTCTGTGTGTCCATAAGATACACAGAACCACATCTGTGCCTAAGCCAATGAGGAGGGAGAGAGCAAGGAAAGCAGTTTCACTTGTATACATTGCTACAAGCTCAGGTAAATATTAGGGGGTGGGTCTGGGGTGAAGCCGCACACAGAAGCATAGAATGCATAAAGGTAAACAAACTTCAGCCTTTAGAATCACTTTAACTATAAATCATCCCCTCCTCGAGTTTAGGTGCTCTCAAGTATCAGCCGCACTGAACTTACATGACTAATCAGCTATAGAGAGAGTAAGCATAACCTGGCATGTGGAAGAATAGTAAAAAGTGGTACATGTATCATGTATCTTGGAATTTTTATTTTTCCATGTGGTGGACTGAGGCAGTGAGGTCCTCCATCCAGCAGATTTCATTCACTTTGGCAAACCCCATGAATAATGAAGGGGAGGTTGTCTGTTTCCACTTGGCTGGGAGGTCAGGCTTTGACTGAGGTCAACTGATGTAAGGTGTGGGATCAGTGTCCATACCACTCTCTAAAAAGGACTGAGTTTATGGCAGCTCCAGAAAATATGGAGTAGTGTGCAGGTTAAGAATTTCATCTCCAACACAGACTAGATTTCTGCAGGTAAATCTTGTTCAGGAAAAGTATTTATACTTTTGCAGTCAAATTGGAGATAACCCAACTATATGTCCGTTATGTGTTCTGATTCACATAGCATGTCTACATTTCTTTTTTTAATATTTCTTACCTTTGAGGTGTTTCTCAGGAGGAGCTGTCATGGCTGACTGCAAGGTGTTTTTTATCAGTGTTAAAGTGAGCCTGTCCCAAGTCTGTCCTCAGTAACATACGATGCAAGAAGCCCAGGCTCTACACCCTTATCCCTTCGTTAGGACAGACATTGTTCAAGTCTAGTTACAACTGATAATGAAAATCTGCCTGCACATTACAGACAGCGTTAATTATGGCAAACACAGCTATGCCGCCCTTTTAAAATGAATGAGAGCTAACTAGGATTTTTCCTTGCTCGATGTTTTTTCTCCTTTTCCTCTTTCTTTTTTCCCCCCATTTTTTTGACCTATACACCTTAGTGTGGTCAAACGCTTTTGTGATACATGCAACCTTTAAGCATATGCAGGTTCACGCTAATCACGCAAAAAAACTCATATATACGCTTATTTGTACTGTCTGGTTTTTTTTTTTTTTTTCTTTTCGCCCTACTTTTTCCCATCTATCACATTTCATTTATGTGTCTATCTCATTATCTATTCCATTTCCCATTCCATTCATTTCATATTTGTTATTTTTACATTGATTCATCATTTATTCATTCATTTCACTTTTATTATTTTTCTTTGTCCCTTTTTCATTTCTTTGTTCTCCCCTTTCCCCTTTCCCCTTTCCCCTTTCCCCTTTTTTTCTTTGATGCTCCCCTTTTTTGTCTCCACCCGGCGGACCCAGGGGGGATGACGTGGATGGACGGGCGGCGGCCCCTGTTGTCCCCGCATCTCGGGCCGTTTTCCCGTCTTCCGCTCTGTTTTTCCCCCCTTCTTCAGTGCTCAGGAAGCGGTTCTCTTGCAGAGCGCCGTCTTCTGTGCCTGGCTTCTGCATCGGAGGCTTTGGAGAGCAGAATGCCGCCCCTTTTCCCTTGGGGGCGCGCTGTGCGCTCCACGGTCTACAGGCCTCATTGGATGTGGTTCTGCGCATGCCTGCTATGATCCCTCACACGGCGCATGCTCCGGCGTCCTTTGGGCTTATTAGGAGCCCTGTGCTCTGTCTGTCTGCTGGTCCCACTGACTCAGACGGCAGTCTTCAGTATTCATTATCTGGAAGGTGATTATTCTTTCGTTATACTTTCTTTCTCATTGCATATGTCTTACTTTAGTATGTATCTGCAACAGGGATTTTCTTATCCCTGCTGAAACCTTCTATTAGCAATTACATTCTCATTTCTTCCCTTGATTTTTTCAGTTACTATTATCATTCCCCCACAGTTTATCATCACCTGGGACTTTCAGGATTTGATTGCTTTTCCATAGTAGTTGATCAATGCTATGATCCAACAGCGCCATCTATGTTGGCTTTAATAAGGACGTTTTAAGAAGAATTACAATTTCATATGGAGTTTTCGTAGCAATCCAGCAAAACATTTTCCCTATACAGGTACACTTTTCTGCTATTTGCCATTTATTTTTCCATCTTCATAGCAGCATTATTATCTTTTTTTTTTTTTTGACCCAGTCCCCTTTTCTTTCCTTTTTATGATATATATATATATATATATATATATATATATATATATATATACATATATATATAATATATTTTTTGTGTATATATATTTTTTACTCATTTGCTTTTTGATTTTACCTTTACCAGCACATGGACTCCTAGGGGACCTGTGTTGGAGACATTTCTCGGGCCATCCTCTCATCTCCACCTTTGACGTTCCTCTCCATCTGCTTCTTTCTTTGTCCATCCTGTTTGGATCCTCTTTCCATCTCGATTTGATCAGCTTTTCAGGATACGTTGTATAACTTAGCATGACTTTTTGTGATTTCTTTATATACATTTTTGTCTCTTGGATGAAATGTATCCCTAGGGTATTTTCACTTTGTTATATTTTGCATTACCTGTTGTATTTTTCATTGCAGAAACAAATGTATATACTGTATGCATATTGAATTTCTTTGCTCACGCCCCTGATGAAGGGTATTCCCGTAACGCGTAGGGTGTCGGGTGCCCATTGGAAATCTATGCTCCACAACTTCTTTGTCCTACCATGACAAGTCTTTACAATTTAATATTGTGTTATATGTATTACATTGATTTTATCATTACCTATTAAAATTATGTTTTAATTTACATTTGTGGAGTTATTTTCGGCCACTAAAGTCCCGTTACCTTTCTTTTGATATTATATATGGGATGTTGGCCTTATGACACCCCGCTCTACCTAGATGAGTGCCCCTTCTATCTATTATCCCCGTAGCAAATACCCATCCCCCATCTTCACTCATCTAACTAGAGCCCCATGTTTGCTATTTTGTTTACTTCAGTCATGTTGATTATGTTTTCAGCAATGCCTTGTTAATCTCTGTCCTTTTGCTTTGCATGGTTCCAGGTTCCACTTCCTTTCTTCTCCTTGTTTTCCTTTCTTCCTTTTCTCATTTTTCCTCTGAAAATCCCATTATGTTTAAGGGTAAAGGTTTTGAGTCACTTATGAGCCAATATAAAGAAGATGGCAAAACTGAGACTAGGGAAACTGAGATGGCCTCTATTTTTTTTTCAACTACAAATAATTGGTTGAAAAGAAGGCTCAGCTTTTTTGGCATATTGAGAGCTTTCAGCGTTATTTAGACAAAGATATAAACCCATTGGGCTTACGTATAAAAATCTTTCCAACTATTGACAATGTTGATGAAATCTTCAAGAGAAGATAGGAAAATAATCTTGTTCAGTGTACTACAAACATGATGAAATTATTGTCCAAGGAATATACCAAACATATTGGGTCACTTGAAAAAGAAATTGATGCAATATATTTCAAATTAGATCCCTTCAAAGAGTCATCCACTTTTAAAACTCATGAAGATTCCATCAAAGTGAAACTTGAATCTTTGGCTAAAGAGACTATGACAGTCAAAGATAAAACATTCTGGAGAGATAAAAGAGCCTTCCAGGAAGGCCGGGCCTATAAGTGGCATCAAGAGAAACCTTATAGAAACACCAGGCAAGGGTATTTCAAAGGTAATAAAACAGATGGTGGATCCAATACCTCAATTAATTCTAACATTTCCTCTTCTTCTTCACAATCGACCACTACGAATACTAAAACATTAAAAAAGAAACGCACTGAGGGGGGCGTGGCTCAGGGGCTCTGTGATGGCTGCTTAATCACAGAGCTCCGCTGGACTGCTGAGATACCCGCCGCACAGAGGGCTCCCGCCTACCTACAAACCTGCAAAAAACGGACAGTGAGCCTCCCACATACCCCGGGAATGCCACAGAGAAGGAAAGGAGGACAAACTCAGCCTCACAAACTGCCGCCATTTACAGGCACAGGACCGCGCCACAGGCCTCAAAATGGTGGCAGCCTGCGCAGACAGGGTCCTGAGGTAACTCAAATATCTACTACTAATTTAGGGGCTCATACACCTCCCACCCCACACAGTGAGGGAAGTTCTCATTCAGGGACCAATACTCCATCTACTAGGAGCCCTGCAAGGTCCCGCAAGAAATTAGTCCCCACAGCAGGTGAAACCTGGGACCCTGACATGGAGGTTGGCAGCGGTTTACCTCAGCAACAACAAGCGACCACCATCATTGACCCTATTGTTGGATTCCCTACAACGGGACATCTGGTCTCAGACATTGTACTGAAAGACATGTTAATGTCCCTTAGGGACTCAATTCATAATGACCTTACAGCTTCAGTCGCAAGATGTTGCAAGGAAGTATATGAATAAGGCGACAGAGTTGACCAAATGGAACAGGCCATGGGTGAATATTCCCCTTCATATAATACACTAGTTGATGCCCATAGTGCCCAAACGGAAAACATACTATGGATTAAAGATAAATTGGCGGACCTTGAGGACCGTTCCCGTAGGAACAATTTAAAACTCAGGGGAGTCCCAGAAACAGTCCTACAGTCCCAACTTCCTCAGTTTGTCCAGGAAATGTTCCATGCAATTGTCCCTTCACTCTCTGAACAAGATCTTATTGTGGATAGATTACACAGAATTCCCAAACCTTCTTTTTTGGCTGATGACATCCCTAGAGACATCCTCTTGCGGGTACACTATTTTAAAACAAAAGAAGCCATTATGGAACAATTTCGCAAAATAGACCAGAGACCCCCAGCCTATACATCTGTCCAGATTTTGCCTGATTTATCCCGCCACACTTTTCAACGTAGGAGACAACTGGCCAGTATTACTAAGGCTTTGAGAAATCACCAGATTTCTCACAAATGGAAATACCCAACATTGCTTATAACACATAACGGTACCACTGTCCCTATTTCCACAATGGATGAAGGTCTCGCCTTCTTACGGCAATGGGACATAATACCTGAAATGTCTCCCTCTCCAAACTTCATTCCCATCCAACCTAGAAGTGCATCTCAATATGACTGGCAAGTTGTAACCCAAAGACGCCCTCCACACAGGATGAGACATGAAGCGGGTCCCTCTCCCACTCCTCAATGTTCCACCTAATCTCAGCGGTTCTTAGTGGTTCTTCCAGCATACCCCATGTTCCTAAGGATATCAGTTAGTATATCCCCGGTTCTGTTCCTGGTTCCTATTTTTGCTTTTGCTTTTTTCCTTGCTCTTTTTGTTTTTGTTCATTGTTTTAACACAGGATACCTTACACAGTCTACATGGGATTCCTTATGTTTTGTAGAAAGAAAGCGGCACCTCCAGTAGTAGGAAACTTGAAACTTGAGTTTATTGTGAAATCAAAGGTCCAACACCGAACATACGTACAAGACAAACTGGATCAGCAGACGCGCTTCACACCATATGCTTAATCATTGCTAATTGTAATTAGATACGTGTCTTCCTTTATGGACCGGGGAAAATCACCTTATCCAATCAGAGAATAGCTTCCAGGACGTTTCAAACACCCGGCTCCAACAAAAGAAGACACCCTCATCCAATTATAATGCTAGCCATACACATGCAATGCTCTAATCTTAACAGGTGTTCGTATATATGCTAACAAGTTAATTTAAAGAGTGTCCCCATAAGCAGCATATAGATTGCATGTACAGTATATGAAAAATCCACAACGTTCAAAAAAATAAAAGAACAAAGAGACATTGTATCAACAATATATGTAAAATCAATAAACAAAGAAAGAAAAGAAGAAAACTTTCCACAAATCACCAAAAAAATATAGATAGATGCATGTATGCAGATAATAGTATAGCAAAAGAGTACACATATGATGCGCATAAAAATAGAAAAGATTTATATGTTATTAGTACAATAATCGCGTGCACCATATGTGTTAAAAAAACCAGCCGGACACTAACAACCCTTAAAAGCTTGACGAAAACATCTAAAAACTACATACATATGTGTACACAAAACAATCTATAAAGCAGGAATTATCATGCCTATATGTATAACGTTATTATTATTTTGAATATCTAGACATTTCATATAAAGAATAATCTTTGGGATATATTTATAATTAGTAAAGGGCCTTTGTGAAAAATATATTTTATAAAAATATACAACCCCATAAAAGGTTCGCCTGCATGTACTCATATGATTTTGAATTCAAACAAGGTGAAAGTCTTGCTGAACCTATAATTGGAAACCATGGATACATAAAAATAATAATCCATGGCTCCAGGTAAGAAAATTAGTATTTTATGTAAACCTCTCCTAATGAACAACTAACTTATATGTATAAGAAACTGTTTCGTAAATTATGTTAGATCAGCTCATTATAATGAGAATGACTACAAGCATAGTAAGTGTTATATGCACTTTTATGTAAAAAATTGACTAAATAGAAAATTTTTTTTTGAAGAAAACTAAAGAGAGGGTTTTTACTCAAAGTAATGAGATACATCCCACTCATAGTTCATTCCTTGCGGGAATATCCAATACACCTCTCTTTTACATAGGCTCCTAAACAGATCGCCTCCTCTAAATGGAAGTTTAACTTTTTCTACTACCTGAACCTGCAAAGAACTAAGGTCCCCATTGTGTAGGTTGTTAAAATGTCTTGCTGCATTGGTAGACTTTTTTGTCCTAATTGCACTCAAGTGTTCACAAAACCTCTCTCGCAATTTGGGGGTTGTGGGTCCTATATATTGCGTACTGCATATCCTGCAAGTAATAATGTATATTACATTACTAGTGTTGCAATTAAAAAATAGTTTCAACTGAACGGTCTTACCGTTAGAAGTAGAAATAACGATTTGACCCCTAAGTATGTATGGACAACTAGAACAATCATTATTGCTGCACTTGTAGTTACCTTTACAGTATAACCATGTGGTTTGAGGTTTGACAGCTGGGCAAAAGAAACTAGGTGAAAGAGAAGCACCTAAAGAACGTGCCCGTCTGGGGATGAAATTAATGCCATTTTCTAGTATTTTCAATTGTAATTCATCCTCAAATAGAATGGGTAGGTATTTGTTTATCACATCCCTCACTTGGTAAAAATCTTGAATAAAAGTGGTGACCAATGTCAGTTTATCCATCTGTTTATTTTGACGTTTCCGATGTTCAGAAAGAAGCTCTCGCCTGTCCTTATTTTTTGCAATTTTTTGGCGCGTTCAAGCATCCAGATAGGGTAACCCCTCTGTCTGAACCTCAGAAACAACTCCTCTGACTCTCGTTCAAAATCAGTGTCTTCACTACATATACGGCGCAACCGGATAAATTGGCCGATTGGTATGCCCCTGATTGTGTGTGTTGGATGATTGGATTGGGCCATAAGAAGAGTGTTGCCAGCTAGAGGCTTTCTGTAAAGGTTAGTAATTACCCGATCATTAGAGGAAGTGAGAAGAACATCTAGAAAACATACTTGGTGATTATTTATGCAACCAGTAAAGGACAAGTTTTTTTTCATTAGAATTTAAATAACTTAATTAATAAAGGATTCTAAACCACCCATCTTACGGTCGCAATTAAACAGCAGGTCGTCTATATATCGAAAAAATAGATGTATATACTGTCTAAAAGGATTTCTATCTCCAAAGATGTGGGACCACTCCCACCAACCCATGAAAAGGTTGGCGAGTGAGGGCGAAAACTTTGCCCCCATCGCAGCCCCACACCTCTGGAGATAGAAAGAGCCATCAAATGAAAAATAATTGTGCAACAGTAAATACTCCAAAACCTCTAGAATATAGGCAGTTTGAGTGGGTGGCTAGGCTGAAAAATGCTCCAAATAGAAGGACACCGCAGATATAGCAAGATGGTGTGGAATGCATGAGTACAGACTGGCTACATCACAGGTGATCCATGATACATGGGATTCCTTACAGTCAACATTTATCCCAAGAAACTCAGGCCTTGACGCTCAGCTACACATTTACCGGACAGCAGCGATGAGGAATCTCCCACTGCGAGCCTTGGATCCAAGTAAGATCACATTTTCTCCTGCACAAACCTTTAATTCACCTTTTCTGTGATGATTACACTTAATGCCAAGGGACTAAACCATCCCGCCAAACGCCGCTCCATGTGGCAAGAAGCCCTCACACATAAAGTTGACATCGTATGTGTTCAAGAAACACACTTTGAAGCCTCTAAAAGTCCTACGTGCTTCAATCACAACTTCCCCCATGTCTTTCCTGTGCAAGCAATAAAACAAAAGGAGTCTTGATTGAGGTGTGGGATACAGCTAGTTTCCACCTCCGTAGCTCCACCATTGACGAAAATGGAAGATTCATCATACTGACATGTGACATCAACTCCAAACCTTACACGATTGTATCCCTCTACGCTCCTAATGTCCACCAGATCCGTTTCCTCAATAAGCTTGTCAAAAAACGACATCTTAAATATGGTGGAATTATTGTTTGCTGTACCTGATTCAGTCCTGGATGCTTCCAAAGGCCCCTTTAAAGGTCGCCAGGAAATTGGCAGTCTGCTTCACAGAGAGGACCTACTTGACGTCTGGAGATGCAACCATTCCAATGAGAAAGACTACACCTTCTTTTCTCCCAGACACAACTCGTACTCCCGAATAGACCTGTTCCTAACGGACAAATGGCTGCTCCAGAAGATTGCAAGATCACATATCTTTGATATCACATGGTCTGACCATGCACCCATTCTAAACTCCATTTCTGATGGTCCGGAGGGTGGTAATCCCAACCTAGTTTGGCGTTGTAATACCAAACTATTGCAAAACCCTGAATGTATTAAGAAATTATCTGCTAATCTTACTGAGTACTTCCGTTTTAATGCCCCCTCCACTTCTGATGCTTTTACCTTATGGAACGCCCATAAGACTTATATTAGGGGCATGTTGCTGCAACAGGGGGCCAGATTACGGAGATGCTATAACTCTCGCCTTGACTCGATTTTAGATAATATTCATACCCTAGAACAACAGAACAAACTGAAACCGTCTGTGGCGCATTCACAAACTTTTCCGTGACTGAGGGAGGAACTCCGTCTCCATCTTGTGTAGAAGTATGACACGCACCTTAGACGATTGAAACTCACAACATATGCTAATGCCAATAGAGCTGGTAAATACTTGGCTAATTGCTTGAAAGCCGTTAGGACTAAAATCAGGATTGCGTTTCTTATCCTGCTCCCATCCGCGCTACAGCCTATATACGGCTGCAGCGCGGACTTGAATTTTCGGGAGGCCGCTTTTAAACGCCCCCCGCGCGCTCCCGCGAGCGCGCATCGGGGAGAATCTGTGTCGGCCGTGTCCCTTGGACACGGCCGATCACAGATCGTGGTGAATGGCCAATCACAGCGGCCATTCACCACGTGATCAAGCCGTCCAATGAGAGATGCAGTGTGAGGAAGGAGGGGGAGCTGTCAGCCGCCAGGGACACACAGCGATGTAATCAGGGCACTGATCACCAGTGCCCTGATTACTAAAGGTAAAAAAACACACACAGTGCCCGCCATCAGTGCCCACAGTGCCCGCCATCAGTGTCCCCCATCAATGCCCACAATCAGTGCCCATAGTGCTGCTAGTCAGTGCCCATCAGTGCCTGCTCATCTAGGCACTGATGAGCACTGACTGGCAGCACTATGGGCACTGAGTGTGGGCACTGATGGTGCTGCCCATCAGTGCTCATCAGTGCCGCCCATCAGTGCTCATCAGTGCCACCCGTCAGTGTCCATCAGTGCCATCCGCCAGTGCCCATCAGTGCCGCCCGTCAGTGCCGCCTCTCAGTGCCCAGCAGTGCCACCTCTCAGTGCCACCTCTCAGTGCCCAGCAGTGCCACCTATCAGTGCTCATCAGTGCCGCCTATCAGTGCCGCCTATCAGTGCCGCCTATCAGTGCTCATCAGTGCGGCATATTAGTACCTCCTCATCAGTGCCCATAAGTGCCACCTCATCAGTGCCCATAAGTGCCACCTCATCAGTGCCCATCAGTGCAGCCTATCAGTGCCCATCAGTGCCGCCTCATCAGCGCACATCAGTGAAGGAGAAATATTTATTTTCAAAATTTACTGTCAGAAAATAAGAAAAACTTTTTTTTTTTTCAAAATTTTCTGTCTTTATTCTTTTTTTTTTGTAAAAAAAGAAAAAACCCAGAGATGATTAAATAACACCAAAAGAAAGCTCTATTTGTGTGAAAGAAATGATAAAAATTTCATATGGGTACAGTGTAGCATGACCGCGCAATTGTCAGTCAAAGTGTGACAGCGCTGAAAGCTGAAAATTGGCCTGGATGGGAAGGGTGTTTAAGTGCACAGTAGGCAAGTGGTTAAACATCCTTCATCTAAAGAAAAAATTCATAATCCCCAAGATATAGCAAACCACTTTGCCGAATATTACGGTACCCTATATAACTTATCAGACGATAATACTATGTCTCATCCTACTGAATCCCAAATTTCTGATTTTTTGAACACTCTTAAGCTTCCTTCTTTGACCCCGGATCAATTGCAACTACTGAGTGACCCCATTTCAGAGCAAGAAATATGCAGAGTTATAGCATCTCTCCCACAGGGTAAATCCCATGGGCCTGACGGACTACCCAATGAGTATTATAAATCTTTTTCTACGATCCTTGCTCCTCATATGTCATCGGTGTTCGCCCGAGCGGCTGCCTCTTTCGCCTTTACCAAGGAAGTGTTACAAGCCTACGTAGTAACTATTCCCAAACCAGGGAAAGAGCCTACTACGCCGGCTAATTTTAGGCCCATATCACTTTTAAATTCAGACTTTAAAGTCTATGCAACAATTCTTGCCCTTAGATTATCAGACATTATTCCACTTTTGATCAAGAATGACCAACAAAGATTTGTAAAGGGGAGGCAGCCCTCGGACGCAACCCGAAGAATTTTGAATGTGATACATCATGCAGAAACCTCCCGAATGCCTTCTCTGTTGTTATCCCTTGACGCAGAGAAGGCGTTCGATAGGGTGGAATGGCATTACATGGATATGGTGTTATCCCACTTCGGGTTTTGTGGGGAAATTAAGTCTGCTATAATGGCCCTGTATTCTTGCCCGTCAGCCAGAGTATACACATCTGGTCTCCTATCTAAATCCTTCCTAATTTCAAATGGTACCCGTCAAGGGTGTCCGCTTTCGCCCATTATTTTCGATCTCATGATTGAGCCTCTGGTTGAGTCCATGCGCCAACACCCCTCAAAATCTGGTTTCCAGATTGGAGAGGAGAATCATGTGGTCAGTCTTTTCGCTGACGACGTAATTCTCCTTTTGACCGAACCAGAAAAGTCCCTACCTGCAGTGACTGATTTACTCAATTTATTCAGCTCCCTATCCTATTATAAAATGTATTATTCTAAATCTCTTATCCTTGACTTGGGAACGGCCCCTAAAGTTAAAATCAAGCTTCAGTCTTCCTACCCATTTACATGGGCGAAAGACGGGATCCCCTATTTGGGGATCACATTAATCCCCAAACTACACCTAATGGCCCACGCAAACTATGAACCTTTGATAACTAATATTCACTCACAACTGAATAACATGACACGCTCTATTATATCATGGGTGGGTAGAATAGCGGCATATAAAATGACTATCCTACCACAGATCCTGTACTTCCTTAGAGTCCTTCCCATTCCCATTCCAAAAAAGTACATAACGACCCTCACAAAATTGTTAACCCAGTTCATTTGTTACACAAAATCCAAGGTGCGCAAGGGAACATCTTATTGCTCACAAAAAAACAGGAGGTATGGGGCTCCCGGATTAGCATGACTACAGGTTAGAGGCCATTTTAGAACAACTGGGCTACTGGTTTAAGCTATCCGACAGACCTCGATGGGTAGATATGGAGTCGTCACTCTGCAACGCTCCGGATCTAGCATCAGTTCTATACATGGATTATAACGAGACCCTTGCTCGCTCGCTTCCGCTCTCCCAACACTCCTCTGCTACTAGTGAGTCAGCTTGCAGATCGCAACGTCTGATGGTTCGCTCATCCAAGGCTCCGGGATCCGAACTACAGCTATGTGCCGTTCGAAATCCATTAGAACAAACACCAGGCAGGCTGTATGTAAGTTCAAACAGGAAGACGTTTATTGGAAGTACACAACACAATTTTATACAGAATTTGGAACATCCCGCCCCCAACAACCGCTTTCCTATTGGTCAATTGTAAAGTATATGTAGTCCTCCTTCAGGTCCTCCTTAGCCATGAAAATGAGGACTTGAAAATGAGTCAGCAGGGATTGGTCTGATTAGAAGGGCTGTTATGTGTAATGAGACAGAAGCCCCAGGGGGCAATCAATGTACACAATAGCCAGACACAGAACAATGGAGCCGTCTGGAGCCTTAAGACAGGGCAGAAGACCCCCCACTGTGTAACAGATTTCAAGGAGGAACACTTCCGCATTCCAAGGTTCATGACATGGATCATTTAGTCCCTAGAAATATTTCCTCCCTTTCTCCACCCATGGAAGCTTCTGTAATGGCATGGCGCCATGTTATGACCAGTGTTATTAGGGAAATCCTATCGATATTCCACCTATTCCAATATAAAATTTGGAATCCAGAATACCCTTTCTCTATACTAAACCTTTACTCAGTTATGGGATCAAATATGTTCAACATTTTTACACAGATGGTCATCCACGTAAGTGGTCAGAGATACAGGGTAATTTTTCCCTCCCTCCCAGGTTATATTTTGTTTGCTTTCGCATTTCACAATACTTGTCAAAATACCCCTTACCTGTTTTATATGTTTTTCCTTCTGTTTGGGCTTTGCTCACAGCTCCAACACACAGGAAAGGTGGAATCTCTCTTATCTATAATGCTCTCCAATATAAAACAGAATTCCAACTTTCTGTGGCTATCCAGAAATGGAATAAAGATCTGGACTCATCATATTCATTGTCAGACTGGCAGTGGGCGATTCAATCTAACTATCGCTTTTATAAATGTGTGGAACATTGGGAAACAATGCTTAAATTGCTTTCCAGATGGCATTACACGCCGTACAAACTATCCAAATTTTCGCCCCATCATTCTGACCAATGTTGGAGACAGTGCGGACAGGTGGGAAATTTAACCCATATTATGTGGGAATGTCCATGTTTAAGGGGATACTGGAAGCTTATCTTCCAAATGATTTCCTCCTTAACAGGGATTATACAAAAACCCTCCATGGGTCTGGCCCTACTCAATCTTGGATCGATAAGTTTCCATTATCTATGAGACAAGTTATATGTCACATATTATTAGCGGCACGCCACAACATACTAGTCAATTGGGGGCTCAAACCCACTTAACATATCAGACGTTAGATTAGCGGTTAATCGCAATCACCTGTTTGAACGTGTACTAGCAATTAACCAGGGCTCATGTGTAGCCTTCGATAACAGATGGAATATGTGGACTGACTTTAGAGGGTAACACAACTGACTGATTACTTCACTATCCACTAGAGGTTGGCGTTTCGCTATGGTGGGGCCTGGTCGGGATACCAATGTTCCCTCCCCTCTTGTACAGTTAGTACCCGTTAGGGGTGCAGGAGAGGAGGGGACGTCAGAGGAATGACCGGCACACCACCTTCCCCTTCAACGAGATATTATCTTCTTATGTGACTAAGAGGCTCTTCTAACACGTTCCTCATATTAACTTTAGATTCTGATATATTTTCTGACTGTATGGAGTTACTGTATTGTATTTGATAACTATATCCTTTGTATCTTTGTTTTATTTGTGCATGTTGCACAATATTGAAATTGTCATGTTTTTGTTTGCTTATGCAAAACCAAATAAAAATGTATTGAATCAAAAAAAGAAACGTACTTCAACTTCTGTTATAAACAATCAATCCAAGAAGCATATACTGTATCTGAGTCTTATTTGAAGACACCTATTTCTGCTGTCAGCATGGGTGAAGGTATGAGCACAGTACACGTGGTGGCCCCACTGGGCAAGTCTAATCTATGTTCTCTAATCCTGCACAAACATTTCCCACTTCTGTCCACATGAACACAAATCACAATCTGTCCACTCAGGAGGAACACTGACTATGTCCTCCTGATGAAACTTCGTCCCCTCGACTGACCTTTGTCCCCTTCTATGAGACAATTTCACGTCACCAATGGTACCCCCAAAAACACGATTGAATTAGACATTGTCAATTTGTCTGATTATAAACTCTCTACACACGAAGCCACCCTACTTTCTAAAGGTCTCCGTTTTTGTCCTGACTCACACCTCGACAAGTTTGAGATGATTAAGGACTTACAACTGTTTGCACGTAGACTGATATTAAAAAGTTTATACTCCAAACAAACATCTCACAGTCCTGAAGACTCTGCCACTCAAAAAGCCCTTAGTGATCTACTCACTTTGTTAGAAGAACAAGATGATGAAAATCTTATTGACAAAATTGACATCGAGGCCCTATTAGAGGAACATCTTGATAAAGATCCACCCCCTGGTCTCACTAGTACCACTTTAAAAAAGAAATCAAATAAATTTCCTTCTCCATACCACAATCACAATTTGGGTGCTTTTCTCGCTGCCAATACACTGGACATTCAGAGGTTAAGAATTACTTATAATATCACAAATCTTTCCTCTGAAGAACAAGAAGCTTTGAATAATCTTATTAGTCAACATCATCTGACTATCAAACCCGCTGACAAAGGGGGGAACATTGTGGTCAGGCATAACCAACAATATAGAGCCATGTGCACAAAAATCCTACAAAATAAAGATTGGTACAAACCGATTTCTAAGTTGGTAATAGAGAAATTCAATGAAGAATTCTACCTTCTGGTAGCCATGGCCTATCTAAATAATTCCATCAGTAAAGAAACATGGGAATTTATCCGGACCACACATCCTAAAATACCTACCCTTTACTGCCTCCCTAAGGTACATAAGGACAAAAACAACCCCCCTGGTTGCCCTATTGTGTCTGGCCGAGGAGTAATATCAGAAAACCTCACCCGCTTTATTGATAAGCAACTAAGATCATTCGTTACATGTTTATCATCCTACACTAAAGACACAATACATCTGTTACAGATTTTGGATGGCCTACATGTACCCTCTACGGCCTTGTTGGTAGCGATTGACGTAGAGGCTCTTTATAGCTCCATCCCACACCATCAGGGTCTCGCTGTCATTAAACATATATTTTTTTAAAAGCACGAAGAATCCAAGGACTTATGTTCTTTCATAGTGTCCTCACTTGAGTATATATTGACTCACAACATTTTTTCATTCGATGGTTCCCACTTCCTCCAGGTACAGGGCGTAGCGATTGGCACATGCTGTGCCCCATCCTACGCCAATCTGTACCTGGGGGAGTGGGAATGCTTCTTACTCAATGAGGAAACCTTATCGAATTTTACAGCTCATGTGATGAGCTGGCATCGAGATATTGATGACATCCTGATGGTGTGGGATGGACCTTTTGAGCTTCTACAAGATTTCATGGTAGCCATGAATCACAATTTATGGAATCTCAAATTTATTTACACTTCAAGTCCTTTTACCATCACATTCCTGGATTTCACTATCATCAAGGAACCTGATGGTAAATTATCCAGTACTCTTTTACGTAAACCCACTGCAGGGAATCTCAGAATCCACGCCAATAGTTCACACCCTGCTCCTCTAATTCAATCCATTCCATTTGGGCAATACTTCCGTTTGAGACGTAATTGTTCTAGTGACCAACTATTTTTACAGGAGGCCAATAAACTGAGAAACAGGCTCCTTTTGAGAGGTTACTCTCGGACATGCATTAAAAAAGCATTCAAAAAAGCCTATAGTAAATCTCGACAACAATTACTCTTCAGCGCAAAAAAACCCAAAAACTATTTTATTCGAAATCAAGTATGCATCGTTACACGTTATACACAACAGCACAATGAAGTTCAAAAAATTCTGGCTAAACATTGGCACATCCTTCAAATTGAAAGATAAAATATACAAAGTATATTCCCGCGCCAAATGGGGAAACCTAAAATTTTTAAATGAATAATAATATATAAATATGTGTGATATGCAGCTGCTATAGTGAAAGTGCGAGTGCTCAATGAAAGTGAAATAATCAGTTTGTATATGATTACCTATAGCGCTTGCTTGAAAATTAAAATGATAATTTTAACACTGTTATATTCAAACTTATAAAAGTGCATATATAACCCCGTGATCTATTAAAAATATTAAATAAATAGGTACACTTCTCATAAAATAAATATAAAGTTGGATACAATATTAATTAAATAAGTACATTTGCAAATTCATGTATAGTGCAAAAGTGCAAAAAATATAAAATTACTTTCATAAAATTGTGCAAAAGTTCATGTACAAAAAGAGTTCATATTTAAGTGACGTGACTTCTTGATAGTGAAAGTTAAAAGAGAGTAAATAAATAAATAAAAGTGCACAGTAAAAGTGCTTGGTGCTGCTGTGATAGTTCTTCCACTCTATCCCTGGTGTCAATCCTTGTGCTCCACCGTGAAAAACTAGAGAGATTTCACACTCACCAGATTGTATGGGCCCTATGTGCCTTACGACACTAGGACCACCAGAGCTTTGTGACCCCCAGGGTCTGGGTGCGTTCTCTCCAGGTAGGCGCCTTCTCCTACAGCAACGCTCCTCCTGCCACCAACTTCCAGTCAGGGATGTTATGTAAGAAAGGAAGGTCTGGATAGTGTAGTACCGTTTTCAACAAATGGTTTTATTGCACAGTATCCAGGTGAGCCGTCACTGTTAAGAGCTGCGGTGTGGAAAGCGGTACATACTGTAGTTACATAGTTACATAGTTAGTGAGGTTGAAAAAAGATCCATCCAGTTCAACCTATGATGTGTGTGTGTGTTTGCTGCTAACCGTACATTGTATACCCCTGTATGTTGTGGTCTTTAAGGTGCCCATCTAATAGTTTTTTGAAACTATCAATGCTCCCTGCTGATACCACTGCTTGTGGAAGAGAATTCCACATCCTTACTGCTCTTACAGTGAAGAACCCCCTCTAGTCTTAGTGAGTGGCCACGTGTCTTATTGTATTTCCTTTCTCTGAATAGGTTTTTCCATATGCTAGGGTTGCTAGTACAATATTTGTACATTGATATCATATCCCCCTCAATCGTCTCTTCTCCAGAGAGAATAAGTTCAGTGCTTGTAGTCTTTCCTCATAGCTGATGTCCTCCATTGCCCTAATTATTTTTGTTGCCCTTCTCTGGACTTTCTCCAGTTCCAGCACATCCTTCCTGAGGACAGGAGCCCAGAACTGGACAGCATACTCCAGATGTGGCCGGACCAGAGTCTTGTAGAGTGGTAGAATAATCTCTTTATTTCTGGAGTGAATCCCCTGTTTGTACATGAACTTTTGCACAATTTTATGAAAGTAATTTTATATTTTTTGCACTATACAAAAATTTGCTAATTTACTTATTTAATTAATATTGTATCCAACTTTATATTTATTTTATGAGAAGTGTACCTATTTATTTAATATTTTTAATAGATCACGGGGTTATATATGCACTTTTATAAGTTTGAATATAACAGTGTTAAAATTATCATTTTAATTTTCAAGCAAGCGCTATAGATAATCATATACAAACTGATTATTTCACATCCTTCAAATTGACCCATCTTTGAAACGATTTCTTGCTCCACACCCCTCCATTACATATAAAAAGGCAAAATCAATTTGTGACATCCTGATTTCAAGTGAATTCAAGGAGGACCCCTGCAAAAAAATTGGGACTTAGAAGTGTGGAGGATGTTCTTATTGCCAATACTGTATATCAATATAAAACCGCATTTCAAACTTCCGAATGGCATGAGTTTCAGACCAAAACATTATCTTAATTGCCAGACCATTGGCGTGGTCTATTTACTTTCCCGTCCATGTGGCTGTTTTTACGTTGGCAAGACGAAGCAGGAATTATGGAAGGGAATTTATAAACATATCCATACCATGAAGAGCAGTAATCCTGACTTCCCTTTGGGCAGGCATGTCAGAGATGTTCATCAAAAAGTTTTTCCTCCAGTCAAATTTCTAGCGTTAGACCGCATTCATCCCAGTTCAAGAGATGGTGACTGGGATAAGACTTTGCTCCAGCATGAAGCTCGCTGAATCATGGCCTTAAAAGCCACTAGGGATGATGGAATGGTTCAGGTTGACCATCGGTTCGACCCGAACATTGACTGTTCGAAATTCGGCCGATTTCCGAACTTTTTGTGGAAAAAGTTTGGAATTCGGCAACCAGAACTGACCAAAATGCAATGGGACAGGAACTGGGCTTTAAAAGCCTGTGATTGGACCAGAACCATCAGTAAAAGCCAATTGAGGGGGATCCAGAGGCCAATCAGTAGTGAATACGCCCCCCAGTATATAACATAGCCCCGCCAAATCTCTAGCACTGTAATACAGGGGCTGTGGAAGAGAGTGGAAGCAGTTCTGTTACTCCTGCTTCAAAAGTGTCATTTAGCAATTATTAGTGTGAGTAAAGAGATATCTAGTGTAGTTAGGGTACTATTTTCCACTATAGTTAGATTCAATAATCTAGTTCCTGTAGGGAAAGTGTTAAGTGTCAGGGTGACCGTAGTGTAGTGTAGGGTGAACTGACTCTGACTGCTGTGGCAGGGTGACCAAACTCTTCCATGTCAGGGTGACCGTCATAGAAAAAAGATTGTTTTGCAATAGAATTGAATTGCAATAGAGTAGGCATAGGGCTCCGCTACTTTCACACCTGGCCGTTTTTGTTGCAGGCGTTTATTGGGCTTTTTTGTGGACGTCTTTGGAGGCAGGCATGACATCTGAACTTCTGTGTAGGGGTATATATACACACACACATATATGTATATATACACACACACACATATAGGTGTGCAAGTAGCAGAATCCTATGCCTGCGCTAATGAAATTATTTGCAGGCATAGGGCTCCGCTACTTTCACACCTATATATGTGTATGTGTATATATACATATATGTGTGTGTGTATATATATATACCCCTATACAGAAGTTCAGATGTTATGCCTGCCTCCAAAGACGCCCAAAAAATGCCCAAAAAAACGCCTGCAACAAAAACGACCAGGTGTGTTGTTGCAGGCGTTTTTTTTGGCCATTTTTTGGGCGTCTTTGGAGGCAGGCATAACATCTGAACTTCTGTATAGGGGTATATATAAACACACACATATATGTATATATACACATACACACATATAGGTGTGATAGGAGCGGAGCCCTATGCCTGCAAATAATTTAATTAGCGCAGGCATAGGGTTTCCGCTACTTTCACACCTATATATGTGTATGTGTATATATACATATATGTGTGTGTGTGTATATATACCCCTATACAGAAGTTCAGATGTTATGCCTGCCTCCAAAGACGCCCAAAAAATGCCCAAAAAATCACCTGCAACAAAAAACGCCCAGGTGTGTTGTTGCAGGCGTTTTTTTGGGCATTTTTTAGGCATCTTTGGAGGCAGGCATAACATCTGAACTTCTGTATAGGGGTATATATACACACACATATATGTATTTATACACATACACACATATAGGTGTGATAGGAGCGGAGCCCTATGCCTGCAAATAATTTAATTAGCGCAGGCATAGGGTTCTGCTACTTTCACACCTATATGTGTGTATGTGTATATATACATATACGTGTGTGTGTATATATACCCCTACACAGAAGTTCAGATGTCATGCCTGCCTCCAAAGACGTCCACAAAAAAGCCAAATAAACGCCTGCAACAAAAAAGACCAGGTGTGAAAATAGCGGAGCCATATCCCTGCTCTACTGCAATTCTAATACAAATGATCTTTTTTTTCTGGTTCTGGACATGCTACAGAGCTGAAACTTCACAGGTACACTTTTTAGACCCCCCAGACACTAAATCCAAAGAAATCTCTTTTTTTTTTTTCAATAATTTTTTCAATAATTGTCTCTCTATCAAAAACGACAATTTTTAAGAACTTTTTTTTGTGTGATTAATAGTCCCTGGGGTATTTATTGGGTTTTAGGGCTTCAAAATAGTGTTTTTTGATTACCGAAGTTCGGGTCCCATTGATTTCAATGGGGTTCTGGAATCCGGACCCGAACTTTCGGGAAGTTCGGGTGTTCTGTTTGAACCGAACTTTTCAAAAGTTCGATCATCCCTAAAAGCCACCTCTCCTCCGGGCTTAAATGAAGTCATCAGTTTCCGTCCATTTCTGGAGGATTTTTCCTCCGGAGGATGGTTTAATGAGGGACTTTTGAGGCTGTCACCCCTCCATTTTCATCATTTCATTTTTATGTTCTTTTCCTTCAATTTCACTAAATATATATATATTTTTTGTTTTTGATTTTTGTTTTTGTTTGCATTTTTGTTTTTGTTTTGTTTTGTTTCTCTTGTTTGTTTTTTCTCCTTTTTCTCTTTCTTTTTTCCCCCCATTTTTTTTTTTTTTAACTATACACCTTAGTGTGGTCAAACACTTTTGTGATACATGCAACCTTTAAGCATATGCAGGATCACGCAGATGATGCAAAAAACCTCATATGTACGCACATTTGTACTCTCTGTTTTTTTTCCCCCTACTTTTTCCCATCTATCACATTTCATTTATGTGTCTATCTCATTATCTATTCCATTTCCCATTTCATTAATTTCATATTTGTTAATTTGATTCATCATTTATTCATTCATTTCACTTTTATTATTTTTCTTTGTCCCTTTTTCATTTCTTTGTTCTCACCTTTCCCCTTTTTTTTCTTTGATGGTCCCCTTTCTTGTCTCCACCCGGCGCACCCAGGGGGGATGACGTGGATGGACGGGCGGCGGCCCCTGTTGTCCCCGCATCTCAGGCCGTTTTCCCGTCTTCCGATCTGTTTTTCCCCCCTCCTTCAGTGCTCAGGAAGTGGTTCTCTTGCAGAGCACCGTCTTCTATGCCTGGTTTCTGCGTCAGAGGCTTTGGAGCGCAGGACGCCGCCCCTTCTCCCTTGGGGGGCAGCGCCTTGCGCTCCATGGTCTACAGGCCTCATTGCTTGTGGTTTTGCACATGCCCGCTGCGATCGCTCGCAGGGTGCATGCTTCGGCGTCCTGCGGCCATATTAGGAGCCCTGTGCTCTGTCTGTCTGCAGGTCCCACTGACTCAGACGGCAGTCTTCAGTATTCTTTATCTGGAAGGTGATTATACTTTTGTTATACTTTCTTTCTCATTGCATATGTCTTAAGCCTCGTACACACACATCGATTGTTGGCCCGTGAATTTTCAGCCAACGTCCGATCGGCCAATTGTCGGCTTGTTAGTATGATGCTTCCGACAACCGACTGCGACTTTTCGGCCGAACAAAATCTGGTGTGCATGCTATAAAATTTTTGTTGGCCGTCACCAGAACGGCGATTGTTCATCAGTCAGTACAGATTTCAGCAGACAAAAATGTGATGAGCAAGACTGGGCATGCTCAGAGAAGAAAAAACACACGAAAAGTAAACCAGAACATGACATCACTTCTGCAGTTGGTTGTTGTTGGCCGACAAAATTCGTGTGCAGTCTAGAGCACATTTCAACCAACATGACAACACTGGACAAAAGACGGCCGATCGGTCGGCCAACAATCGGTGCGTGTGTACGAGGCATTACTTTAGTATTTATCTGCAGCAGGGATTTTCTTATCCCTGCTGAAACCTTCTATTTGCAATTACATTCTCATTTCTTCCCTTGATTTTTTCAGTTACTATTATCATTCCCCCACAGTTTATCATCACCTGGGACTTTCAAGATTGGATTGTTTGTCCATAGTAGTTGATCAATGCTATGATCCAACAGCGCCATCTATATTGGCTTTAATAAGGACGTTTTAGGAAGAATTACTTACAATTTCATATGGAGTTTTTCTTTACAATCCAGCAAAACATTTTCCCTATACAGGTACACTTTTCTGCTATTTGCCATTTATTTTTCTATCTTCATAGCAGCATTATTTTAATTTTTTTTTTCCTGACCCAGTCCTCTTTTCTTTCCTTTTTTTGATATATATATATATATATATACATATATATATATCTAACCACTTGCCGACTCCCGCACAACTATTTAGGTCAGCAGTCAGCCCCTCACAGGCAGAGCAACGTAGGGCTACGTCGTTAGCCTGTAAGGGTTTTGGGAGCGAGCGCACGCCCCTGGATGCGCGCTCCTGCTCCCGCTTGGTCACGGACCCCCCCGCGCGTGTGCCCGGCGGACCCGATGTCCGCCGGGCACTCGCAATCGTCCGTGACAGCGGGAGAAAGGCAGGCGGCTAGTGTAAACAAAGCCGCCTGTCAGTTCTCCCTGTGTAAGAATGGTGATCAAACGGTTCTACTATGTAGGACCGTTGTTCATTGTTACACATCAAGCCACAGCCAATTACAGTTAGAAACACGCCCCTAGGACACACTTAACCCCTCCCTCTCCAATACAGTTAACTCCTTCACTGCCATTTTTACAGTAACAGTGCATATGTATAGCACTGACTACTGTAGTAATGTCACTGGTAACCCCAAAAGTGTCAAAAATGTCAGTCAAGGGTCCGACCTGTCCGCCCTAATGTCGCAGTCCCGCAAAAAAAATCGCAGATCGCCGCCATTACGCATTAAAAAAAAACAACAAAAATTACAAAAATCTTTCCCTTTGATAGTAAACGCAATAACTTTTGCGCAAACCAATCAAAATATGCTTTTTGCGATTTTTTTTACCAAACATATGCTAAAAAAAAAAAAATTGGCCTAAAATGTTAAAAAATTTTGATTTTTACATTTTGTTTGGGGAATTTCATATAAAAAATGTGGAAAATATTGTTATTTTTGCAAAATTGACGCTCTTTTTTTGTTTATAGCTCATGATCAAAAGAAAGCTCTGTTTGTGGGAAAAAAAGGACGCCAAATTCGTTTAGGTACAGCGTCGCACGACCGTGCAATTGTCCGTTAATGTCACGCAGTGCCGAATCGCAAAATAGGCGCTGGTCAGGAAGGGGGTAAAATCTTCCGGGGCTTAAGTGGTTAAATATATTATATTTTTTGTGTATGTATATTTTTTTTACTCATTTACTTTTTGATTTTACCTTTACCTGCACATGGACTCCTAGGGGACCTGTGTTGGAGATATTTCTCGGGCCATCCTCTCATCTCCACCTTTGACTTTCCTCTCCACCTGCTTCTTTCTTTGTCCATCCTGTTTGGATCCCCTTTCTATCTTGATTTGGTCAGCTTTCCAGGGTACATTGTATAACTTAGCATGACTTTTTGTGATTTCTTTATATACATTTTTGTCTCTTGGATGTAATATATCCTTAAGGTATTTTCACTTTGTTATATTTTGTATTACCTGTTGTATTTTTTATTGCAGAAACAAATGTATATATGTATATTGAATTCCTTTACTCACCCCCCTGATGAAGGGTATTCCGTAACCCGTAGGGTGTCGGATGCCCATTGGAAATCTATGCTCCACAACTTCTTTGTCCTACCATGATAAGTCTTTACAATTTAATATTGTGTTATATGTATTCATTTTGACAATTACATTGATTTTATCATTACCTATTAAAATTATGTTTTCATTTACATTTGCAGTATTATTTTCGGGCCCCTAAAGTCCCGTTCCCTACCAGGGGGGTTTTTCCTTTGATGTTTACACCTAAATTATGAGTTTTGGGTTCAGGTCAACCATGAGTTTGACCTGAACATGAGCTGTTTGAAATTTGCAGCAGGAGCAAATCTAACAGACAGTTCTGTGCAGTTTGTCTGACTGCCATGCCTGTAAGTTATTACTATTGCCACTAAAAAAACTTCTGGGAGGGGGCGTGGTCTGGACATGGCCGGCTGAGGACGTCTTTCTGCTGAGCTCCGTGCCTTTCCTCCCCAGCCCGACTAAAATCAGCCTTGGCAGTGAGATATGCGGATGTCCAAGAAGAGGAAAACCAAGGGGACCTCTGGAGGAGCCGGGACATCGACGAAGTCGCGTCCCTCGGGGGAGATACAGCGCTTTTTTGTGGCTTCCCAACCCTCTTCTCCCATGGGCAATATGGCGGCGGTGGAGAGCCCTGGGCCATCTGGCGGGAACGAAATGGCGGCCTCCTCTGCGTCCTCAGCAGACACAGCTCTGACCACTCCTGCAGCCTTCCGTCCGTTGCCGACCGGCATGGTTCCATCGCTGGGCATGGACGAGGAATTGCGGACTATTTTACGCTCCCTGCCGAGCACGCGGGACATTGAATCTATTGTCGGCCGCCTGGAGGCCGCGCACCGGCGGGAGGTGCAACAAGTGCGGAAGGAGGTGCAACAGGTGGCGGACAGGGTGTCCTCCGGAGAAGCGGCGTTGTCCGCTATGGACGCTCGCCTTCTGGCTGTGGAGCGGACCCAGGCAGCACACAGGGACACTGCTATGGCCATGCAACTTCACATGGAGGACATGGAGGACCGCAGTCGGCGGAACAATGTCCGCCTTAAAGGGATTCCTGAAGCTACAGGACTGGAGGACTTGGCGGCATCCGTGACGGCGATCCTTGGCATTCTGTTGGGTGACTCTCTCCCCCCTAACCTGGAGTTCGATCGAATCCACCGGGCCCTGGGCCCCCGGTCACCGGATCCGGAACGCCCACGGGACGTTGTGTGCCGTTTCCACCGTTACTCGCACCGGGAGCTGGTGATACGGAAGGCCTGGGAGGCGCGCACAGTGGACTTTGATGGAGCACAGATCCGGATCCTCCCGGACCTCTCGAGGGCCACATTGTACCGGAGGGCGCTGCTTCGCCCTGTCCTGGACCTGACTCGCAGGGAGGGAGCCACCTACCGATGGGGATACCCGCTAGCCCTGACTGTCCGGAAGTCTAACACCTCATTCACCTTACGTTCCCCCTCGGAATTACCAGCCCTCTTTGCCTTCCTGGGGGTGCAGCCGGTGCAGGTCCCGGACTGGCTGGTACTCCTCCCGCGCCCGTCGGATCGCCGGGGCAGGAGCCCCGCTGGCGGTGATGCACCTCTTCCTCCTCGACCACAGCGGCAGCGGCAGCGCTCGAGTGCCTCGGAGGCTCCCAGGGAGGACTGAGCTTCTTCCACTACGGAACTGTGAGCTGTGTGAGTACTTATCCCCCCCCCGGTTTGGCCCCTGCCCCCTCCATCCCTTCCACGTGCTGCTGGTGCCCGACCTGCATTGACTTCTCACTGCTCCACTGGTGCTGTCTACCCGCCCCCCTCTTCGGTTTATCCACGAGGCGTTTTTTGCCCGAGCGCCCACACTGACCCCACCGCCTCAGGATGGCCTCCCCTGCCATGAACTGCCGGAGCCCTGTGGCGTGTGGTGCGCTCCGCGAACCGGTTGTAGCGGGAGCCTGGGGGTGTCCCATCCCCCTCATCTGGACTGTTCTGCCGCTGCCTGCTCTGGCCCTCCCGCCGCCTCGTGACCCTGGGCTGAAGACCTCTGTGGGGGGGGTTCCCGTGGGATCCCGGGACCCCTTCACCTGCGATGGATAATGTCTCTGATGGACGGGGGGGGGGGGGCGGCGGGTGGGGGAGCTGGGTGCTGGGATGGGGTCCGGGGTCCGCGCGGCGGCCGCGGGCTGCGCAGTATTGCTCAGGGTTCCTGGTTGTGGGGGGACTGTGGACGTATGCTTTACTCGGCTAGGCGGGGTGGGGTGTGTGGGGAGGGCGGGGGGAGATGGTGGACTTTGGTGGACGCTGGGTCTTTACGTGTCTGTGGATTGTGGGGGGGGGGAAGGGGGGGAGGGGGGATGCTATTGTTACTGTTCCTTATACTGCAATTTAGAGTTTCCATTTAAGTTTTGGTTTTTTGCTGCCGATTTGAATGTCTGTGGTCCTGGAGCGGCCCTCTGGGATGCCTTGTCTCGGGGCGGCCTCCGGGGTCTCTCCATGTGCTGCTTTTCAGAGGCCTCCATGACGGCCCCCTTGACTGTTTTACTGCCTCTGTCTCCCTCTCCACGCTGCCATCTCCTGGTAATGGGCTGGGTGGGGGCCGGAGACAGCGGTTCGAACCGTGCCTGATCTACCCACTTCCCCACATAGGCCTGCACTTGTGTACCCCTACGGGTCTCTGAGTGCCTGGTGGCTTAGCTGCCTTTAGCTAGAGGGGGGTGGTACTTACCCCGACCCCTCTCTCTTTTCGTTTCCTCTCTTTCTCTTATCTGTCTGTCTCTCGTTGTCTTTTCCTATTGTCGGACCCATCTCCTCCCTGACCCCCCCCCCCCGCTCCCTTGGTGTTGTTCCCTCTTTCTCTTTCCCCTTGCCATGGACGAGCTCACTGTGGTCTCCCTTAATGCCAAGGGGCTCAATGTCCCGGAGAAGCGCAAGGTCCTTCTGAACGACCTGCATCGCCGGCGGGCTGATATCGCGTTTCTCCAGGAGACGCACTTTCGTACAGACCGTATTCAGAGACTGACTAATAGATTCTACCCTAATTCATATCACTCCACGCATGCGGCTGCCAAGTCGAGGGGGGTGTCCATTCTTGTGGCTGCCAGGGTGCCCTGGACCTGCCAGGACTCCCTGCTGGACCCCAATGGTCGCTACGTGTTCTTGCGAGGTACTGTTGGGGAGACTGTGGTGACGCTCGCGAGCGTCTATGCACCGAACGACGGACAGGACGTGTTCATCGCCCGGGTCCTCAAACGACTGGCCTCCTTCCAGATGGGACAGTTGATCTTGGGCGGCGACTTCAACGTCCCGCTGTCCCCGGGGTTGGATACCTCCTCCGGCAGCTCTTCGGTGTCCCACGCTGCCCGGAAGCGGATTCTTCGTGCTCTTCATGATTCGCAACTTGTCGACGTATGGAGGATGCAGCACAGTGGGGAGCGGGACTACTCCTTCTTCTCGCCACCCCACAGGCTGTACTCCAGAATCGACTATTTCCTGATCCCGCATGGACAGCTTCACGCGGTGCTAAACTCCACGATCGACACGATGACCTTCTCCGACCACGCACCAATCTCACTTGTATATAAACTGTCTGAAGGGACACGGGGTAGGACGCGCTTCTGGCGTCTAAGTGACTCCCTCCTCAACAACGAGGAAGTCCGGACGGACGTCCTGAAGGAACTTACTGAGTTCTTTCGCACCAACACAGCGGAAGACTGCGACAGGGGGATTATATGGGAGGCCCATAAAGCGGTCATTCGCGGGGTGTTTATGAAGCATGGGGCTCGGCTCAAGAAGCAGAGATCGCAACAGTTACAGCGCCTCTTGGAGGCGATCCACAAATTGGAAACCTCCCATAAGCAACGTCTAGACAGGACGGAGGAACAGGAACTATTTGTACTACGTCGTCAGGCGCAGGACCTTATGTTTTCCAGGGCCAAGGCGGATCTCCAGAGGGCACGCCATGCCTTTTACATGGAGGGGAACAAATGCGGGAGGCTGCTGGCAGCCTCGGTCAAGGTGCAAAGACTTGCGTCTTACGTACCCCGTATTCAGCCTCCGTCGGGGGGTGCGGCTACGTTGCCCGAGCAGATCGCGGGCGAATTTCGGAACTTCTATGCCTCCCTGTACAACCTCCCGGACCGTGGGGGAGCCTCGCCCGTTGTGGAGGACTACCTGGCCTCGGTGGACCTCCCGTCCCTGGGGGCTGAGGCCAGAGAGGAGCTGGAGGCCCCTATTACCTTGCTGGAGCTTCAGGCGGCGGTGGGCGCGTTGCAGGCTGGGAAGGCCCCGGGTCCTGATGGCTTCACCCTGCCTTACTACTCCACTTACATGGAAGTGCTTGGGCCTCACTGGGTGACTTGGCTCAATTCGCTGGGCAGAGGGGAGTCGTCCTTCCCCCCCGACACGCTTAGAGCTCATATTTCAGTTTTGCCCAAGGACGGAAAGGACCCCTCTTGCTGTGGCAGCTACAGGCCCATTTCCCTGCTGAATGTGGATCTGAAGGTGTTTACAAAAATTCTGGCCAATCGCCTCAGCCAACATATGCCGCATTTGGTCCATTTGGATCAAGTGGGCTTTATTCCCTCTCGGGAGGCAAGGGACAACACCTCCAAGGTCCTGAGCCTTATCCACGCAGCCCGGACGTCAGGCACACCCTGCGTTCTACTTAATACGGACGCGGAGAAAGCATTTGACCGCGTCAACTGGCGGTTCATGCTTTCCACACTGAGGGCGATGGGCTTCGGTGACAAGTTGATGTCTTGGATGGGGCACATTTACTCCTGCCCATCGGCCCAAGTGAAGTGCAACGGGATACTTTCTAGCCCTTTTCACATTTCAAATGGCACCCGGCAGGGATGTCCCCTGTCCCCGTTGCTGTTCGCGCTCTCTCTAGAGCCGCTCTTGGGCAGAGTACGGGCCAATCCGGACATCTCGGGCATTCGGATTGGGGACTTGGAGTGTAAGGTGTCGGCCTACGCCGACGATATGCTCTTCTCCATTTCGAACCCGGCGATCTCGGCACCCAACCTAATGTGGGAACTGGACCTGTACGGCCAGTGCTCCAATATGAAGGTGAACTTTCATAAATCCGAGGCTTTGGGGGTGGGCGTCCCGGCCCCCCTCATGACGCACTTGTCCTCTACGCTGCCCTTCAAGTGGACTCGGGGTGCCCTGACATACCTTGGGACCCAGATTTCATCGGATTTGTCCAAGATATACGAGTTGAATTTCCCTCCCCTCCTGGCCCGTATTCGTGGCCTGCTCCAGACCTGGAATGTCGGTCTTCATTCCTGGTTCGGACGGTGCAATTTAATAAAAATGATGATCCTCCCTAAGATCTTGTACCTACTGCACGCTTTGCCGGTGCGGATCCCGACCTCTTTCTTTACTCAAACCCACAGTGTATTTTTGAAATTCATCTGGGCTCAGGGGAGGCCTAGGCTATCTCGTGCCCAGCTGACTTTACCGAAACACTCGGGGGGCCTGGCCCTTCCGGACGTTGCTAAATATCATCTAGCGGTCCACCTAGGCCGGCTGATTGACTGGAGGAGACATAGCGAAGGCAAATTGTGGGTGCAGTTGGAGCGGGGGCTGTCGGTCGCTTCCCTGGAGGGTCTGCCATGGATCAGGGGGGACCTGCCACGGGACCTTCGAGAACACCCGACGATAGGCGTGACGCTTGCGACAGTTCATCGCGCTTTATCCCACCCCTCCATTTCCACACAGACGTCCCCGCTTTACCCGGTTCTGGGGAACCCGGAGTTCTCCCCGGGGCTGAAGGAAGCGGCATTTCGCAGACTGATGTCCCGGGGCGTTTCCCAAGCCACTCACTTCCTCAGGGGGTCTCGGTGGCCAACGATAGAGGAGCTGATGTCGCCTAGCGGCCCCTTTGTGCTGGGGTTCTGGCATGCAGCCCAAGTACACCACTATCTTCGCTCCCTGCCGGATCCATCTTCTTTCTCCAGAGATCTCACTCCGTTTGAGGAATACTGCGTGGGGAGCGGGAACCTACCGGGCACGCTGTCTAAATCGTACAGCCTGCTGATCTCCCCGGGGGAAGACTATGTCCTGCCGGGGCTGGTCAAGTGGGAACGGGATCTACGGCTGCACCTTACTCCGGCGCAGCGCCTCAAGGTGTATACCCTGGCTTTGAAGACTCCGACCTGCGCGAAATTGCAGGAGTTAAATTATAAAATTCTCACCCGGTGGTATCGGGTCCCCTCTCTTTTGGGCAAATTCTACCCCGGCACGTCGAACCTCTGCTGGCGGTGCCAGGGTGCAGTAGGCACCATGCTCCATGTCTTTTGGTCCTGTCCTCGAATACGCCCCTTCTGGCGGGACGTCCGGGCCCTTTTGGGGGAATTGTCGGATCGGGAGATCCCGGATACCCCGGAATTCTTCCTGCTCCAGGTTTCCCCTATGCCTATCTCGAAGTGCAAAAAATCAATTATCCCTCATGTTCTGAGCGCCGCGAAGGCTTGCATTCCGGTACTTTGGAAGACGACAGGAGTACCGACTATTGGGGACTGTATGCGCAGGATGGAGGATATAAACAGGATGGAGGACCTCACCCTCACGAGGCAGCATCGCAGGGAACGATATACTCAGATTTGGGGTTTCTGGAATGCCTTTGTGCTATCCGACAAGGGCAGGTCTCTGATTTGCGGTTGATTATTGCTCCGGGTGTGCCCGTGGGTTCGTCCATGCGGGGAGTTTCCCCATCTGGCCCTCTCACCCCCCTTCCCCCCCCCCCCCCTTGTCCTTTTTCTCGTCCTCTTTCCTCCATTATCCCTTTTTGTGGTATTTGTTTGTGGTCCCGTCTGGGACCCCGTTCTCTTTTTCCTTTTCTTTCTCTTAGAAAAAAGTAGGGAGCGGCGGTTGGGAACGGTTCTTCCTTTCTCATATAATACGGTTTCCTCGCATAGTTGTGTGGGGCCTGGTCATTCATGGCTTAGGGTGGAGGTGCCCGCACCTTCCCCGAATCCAGGGTTGGTTATTGGATTATATCGGGTCATCCTGTGTATTTCGATGTGATGTTATTGTTCACCTATCTGTGTTATGCAATTTCAGTTACAAATATCTGTATGGAACGTGTTTCAGCTTGTTTCTCAACTGTGGTGCCTTTTCTAAAATAAAATATTTGAAAAAAAAAAAAAAAAACTTCTGGACTTCTGCTTGCCTACTTGTTTCAAATAGTAAAGCCGGTGGGCATCCCGGGTAATGTCATTAACCAAATATGACCATATTTGGTTGATGAGGTCAGCCAGGTTCCCCAGAACTGCTATTTATATTTTAGCATTACTGGGGAATTGTTTGTTGCAACAAGAGTCCAGCAAGAATAGATTGTTGTAAATGGGTTATCGTGTTTATGTCCGTGGGGCATCATTCATCATGAGGGATCATTTGCAAATTAAAAAACAACATGAGATCCTTCCAAAATCCATACAGTGAGTGTGCACACCCCTCCAAAGCCATACCTGGTAGGATCCTCTAAACTTTAGGTGTCTGGCTAACCAGAGAAACCCCCCCCCCCCTTATCCCCTCATCCCTGGCCGAAAGAATGTGTGGGGCCTGCATGGGATACTTATCTGAATCTGGAAGCCTCATTTAAAATATTTAAATATCCAGCCCGCCTCCCCTTCCCCCCACCACCACCTAAATGAGTAAGGGGTAGACAATATCTCTTGTTAGACATTAACAAACACACAATAGAAAAGGTATTTTTTTTACCTGCTTTAAAAAAGTCCAACATCAGTCATGTTGATAATCATGATCATGATTAATGATCATGATAAATGATGCCCCAGTGACCCACACAAAATATAGCTGGATGCATTTCTAAATGCACAAAATATAATTGGATGCTAACATCTATATCTATACAGCTCAAAAAATTTAAGGAACACTTTTTAATTAGAGTATAACATTAGGTGGATGAAACTCCTGGAATATTGATCCGATCAGTTAAGAAGCAGAGGGAGTTTGTAATCAGTTTCAGCTGGTAAAGTGTTAATGCAATTAACAACAGGTGCACTAGATGGGCAACAATGAGACAACCTCCAAAACAGGAATGATTTTACAGGTGGAGCCACTGATGTTTTTTTCCCTACTCATCTTTTATGACTGTTTTTCACTTTCACTCTTTTCATTTGGCTAGGGTCACTGTCACTATTGTAAGCATGAGGAGATACCTGGACCCTATAGAGGTTGCACAGGGAGTCCAACTCCTCAAGGATGGCACATCCATACATATCATTGCCAGAAGGTCTCAAGAGCATGGAGGGGATTCCAGGAGACAGGCAGTTACTCTAGAAGAGCTGGACAGGACAATAGAAGGTCCTTAATCCATCAGCAGGACTGGTATCTGCTCCATTGTGCAAGGAGGAACAGGATGAGCACTGCCAAAAGACCTACAAAATGACCTCCAGCAGGCCACTGGTGTAAATGTCTCTGACCAAAAAATCTGAAACAGACTTCATGAGGGTGGTCTGAGGGCCTGACGTCCTCTAGTGGGCCCTGTGCTCACTGCCCCACACCATGGAGCTTGATTGGCATTTGCCATTGAACACCAGTATTGGCAGCTCCGCCACTAGCACCTGGTGCTTTTCACAGATGAGAGCAGGTTCATCCTGAGCATGTGACAGACATGAAAGGGTCTAGAGAAGCCGTGGAGAACATTATGCTGCCTGTAACATCATTCAGCATGACTGGTTTGGTGTTGGGTCAATGATGGTCTGGGGAGGCATATCCATGGAGAGATGCACAGGCCTCTTTAGGCTAGGCAATGGCACCCTGACTGCCATTAGGTATTAGGATGAAATCCTTGGACCCATTGTCAGAACCTACGCGGGTGCAGAGGGACCTGGGTTCCTCCTGGTGCACGACAATTCCAAGGCTCATGTGGCAAGAGTATGCAGCCAGTTCCTGGAGAATATAGGAATTGAGACCGTTGAATGGCCCCCACGCTCATCTGATCTAAATCCAATAGAACACCTCTGGGCCATTATGTTTCAGTTCATCTGTGTAACGCTCCTGCGTTTTATGTATGATGTGGATTTACAGCTGCAGAAATATTCCACTTCAGTAGTCATGTAGAGAAACGCTGAGACACCAATCCCAACTCCCAAAGACTCATCTTGTGTGGATGATCTCAATTCAGCAAGTAAATACACACACTCAATAAGATGTTCCTAGAGTGACTTATGTACAGTAATCCCCCGCTGCATCGCGGTTCAGTTTTTTGCGGTCCCGGTAATTCGCGTTTTTTTCTGTAATGTTATTTTACTATATAAATCATTAAAAATGAAATATTTTTGTGTTTTTCATAGCTCTTGCTCTGTCTCTTAGTATCTTTTATGTGTTTAAATGAGTTTCTATTGTTTTAAAAGTGTGTTAAAAGACCTTAAAATGCTTTTACACGTACAGTGACAGTAAAAAAAATCATGCCTACAATGCATTTTAATAGGGTTTTTCTATTTCGCGGAATTTCACTTTTCGCGGCTGGGTCCGGAACGTAACCCCCTCAATGGAGGGGGGTTTACTGTATATAGTAACACAGTGATGATAGGCTGAAGAGACAGGTTGGGTAGAGATGGTAGATGACAGACACTTGAAAGGAAATGTTCTTGAAAGTAAGATAGTAGCAGATGGGATGCAGATAGGTTAGCAATCATGTATGGTAGCAGATGATAGAATAGCAGGTGAACATACAGGAGAGACCAACCCAGTGCAAGAGCAGATGGTAGTAGGCTCAAGAGCTAGCAATCTTAGATAATGCAGATGTAATAATAGTCCTTAGTATGCAGAGCTATATAGTGTAAGCTTTAGTAAGAAGGTTATAGAGGTTTCCCCTGTGGGGTACTTATCACTAGTAGCAATGTAGCAGAGGAGAGGTTCGGCAAGAGCGGATGATCCGGTAGCGGGATACAGGGGAAGTGTGAGTTGGTCGTTGGGAGAGTATTGCTCCTACTGCCATGTTTGACGCATCTACTTCCAGAATGTATTGGAGGGATGGGTCTGGATGGCGTAGTATGGGAGCAGAAGTAAACCTTGTTTTTAACAGGTGAAAAGCTTTATTTGCTTCATCTGACCATTTGAATGGTCTTTTAATGCTAGTGAGCTGTGTGAGGGGTCTCACAATGGCAGAGAAGTTTCTGATGAACTTCCTGTAGAAATTCGAAAATCCAAGGAATCGCTGTAGCGCCTTGCGTGTGGTTGGTGTAGGCCAATCCTGAATGCAGGATATCTTACTCATGTCCATCTTGATTCCTGTTTTGGATATGATGTAGCCAAGAAACAGTACTTCTTCTTTATGAAACAAGCATTTTTTCAGTTTCACATAAAGGTTGTGTGCAAGCAATCTCGATAATACTAGTCTTACATGTCTTATGTGTTCAGACAGGGATCGTGAATATATAAGTATATCGTCCAGATATACCACAACACAGACATCTAGTAAGTCTCTGAAAATATCGTTTATAAATCGTTGAAAGGCTGCAGGGGCGTTGCATAGCCTGAATGGCATTACAAGATATTCGAACAATCCGTATCTGGTTCTGAATGCAGTCTTCCACTCGTGTCCATCACGGATTCGAATGAGATTGTATGCTCCTTTCAGGTCCAATTTTGAAAAATAGGTAGCTCCACGCACCTGCTCAATGAGCTCAGGGATAAGCGGTAGAGGATAGCGATCTTTTATTGTAATAGCATTCAATTGCTTATAGTCGATGATAGGCCTGAGACTTGAGTCCTTATTGCGGACAAAAAAGAGTCCTGCTGCTGTGGAAGAAGTGGAAGGTCTAATAAAACCTTTTTTCAAATTCTCATCCAAATAGTCTTTGAGATGGGAAAGTTCATCCTGCGAAAGAGGATAAACATGACCGAACGGCAATTTGCTATTTGGGAGTAGATCAATACTACAATCATAGTCTCGATGGGGAGGTAGTGCTTGAGCATTTTTCTCAAGAAAAACCTCAGAGAGATCCTGATAACATAGTGGTGCAATCTCATCTGTCACCACAGACAGGATCTTCCCGAAAGACGGGAGGTTACACGTACCCTCGCAATAGCAAGAGAGGAAGGCCAGGGTCCGTTCCTTCCAATCTATGGTTGGTTGATGTGTGTGTAACCAGGGAAGTCCCAAAACAATGGGAAAGTGGGGTGAAGGTATTAGATCGAAGGTAGTGGTCTCCATATGAGACCCGTTAGTAGTGACTAGGAGTGCCTGTGTCTGATCAGTGATCGGACCAGAGTATAAAGGAACACCGTTAATAAGACTCACTGAGACAGGTTTAGGTTTAGAAATAATAGGAACTTTATTTAAAGCAGCAAAACGTATGTCAATATAATTTCCACAAGATCCTGTGTCAATCATGGCCTTAGTAGTAATCCTGTTCTGGTCCCACTGTAATGTTAAGCAAACAAAAAGGTAAGGGTTAGTAATTGAAGTTGTCAATCCCCCTAGGAGGACATGTGAACACTCTCCCTTCTTTTTGTAGACTAGGGGACAGACGTTTATCTTGTGATCCGGGGATGCACAGTACAAGCAGAGATTACCAGATCGTCTTCTGGCTCTTTCCATAGTTGATAGAGGTGGGCGTATGGTTCCTACCTCCATAGGAATGGGGTCAACGGCCGAAATCCGAGAAGAACTGGATAATGGCATTCCCATTTTCTCAGCCTTTCTTTCTCGTAGTCTTCTATCCATGGCGATACTGAGTTGTATCAATGCATCCAGGGTTTTTGGCAGATCCGCTCGGGCGAGCTCGTCTTTAACGGCCTCTGATAGGCCAAGCCTAAATTGGGTTTTCAGAGATGCATCATTCCATTCTGAATCAAGGGTCCATCTCTTGAATTCTGCGACAAAGTCTTCCACAGGTCTCCTACCTTGTTTCAAGGATCTTAATTGAAGATCGGCAGTACTCTGCCTATTGGGATCATCATATAGGCTAGTAAGTTCTGCTAGGAACAAGGCATAGGAGTTGAGAAGCTGATCGCTTTTCTCAAAAAGAGAGTCTGACCAGGCCCGAGGATCGCCTGTTAGGTAAGAAATAATAGTACAAACCTTAATGTGATCAGTAAGGTAGGTACGGGGTTTTAGTAAGAAAAGTAACTCACATGCGTTTTTAAATTCGCGAAATTTTTTGCGATCGCCTGTAAATACCAAAGGAGGATTTATTTTGGGTTCAGGGGACTGAGCAGTGGTAAGTTGTGTCAGTCTAATTACCTGCTGCGACAGAGCCTGATTGTCTTCTTTTAATTCAGCAAGTGCGTGTATTAACGCAGTTACTTGCTGTTTTAATTGTGTCACCTGAGTGGTTATTTCTGCTGAATCCATTTGAGGTTCGTTCAATCTGTAACGCTCCTGCGTTTTATGTATGATGTGGATTTTCAGCTGCAGAAATATTCCACTTCAGTAGTCATGTAGAGAAACGCTGAGACACCAATCCCAACTCCCAAAGACTCATCATGTGTGGATGATCTCAATTCAGCAAGTAAATACACACACTCAATAAGATGTTCCTAGAGTGACTTATGTATATAGTAACACAGTGATGATAGGCTGAAGAGACAGGTTGGGTAGAGATGGTAGATGACAGACACTTGAAAGGAAATGTTCTTGAAAGTAAGATAGTAGCAGATGGGATGCAGATAGGTTTAGCAATCATGTATGGTAGCAGATGACAGAGTAGCAGGTGGACATACAGGAGAGATCAACCCAGTGCAAGAACAGGTGGTAGTAGGCTCAAGAGCTAGCAATCTTAGATAATGCAGATGTAGTAATAGTCCTTAGTATGCAGAGCTAGATAGTGTAAGCTTTAGTATGAAGGTTATAGAGGTTTCCCCTGTGGGGTACTTATCACTAATAGCAATGTAGCAGAGGAGAGGTTCGGCAAGAGCGGATGATCCGGTAGCGGGATACAGGGATCAGCGCAGCGTGGTTCCGACAGCGAGGTATGCTTGCAAGCATGAGAGCTTCAAGACAGGTTAGCATCAAGGCACAAAGTAGGGTAGTCGTGAGAAGGGTGAAGGTGAAAACAGCATGCCAGGGGTGATCGGGTGGCGAGACACAGGATCCGAAAACAGAGGTTCAGGTAGCGAGATACAGGAACGTGTAGATTTGACATGCTGAACTCAGAGATCATGACGCTCCAACCATGGCGGTTGAACGAACACATGTGAGTGAGAGCTAGTGATTTAAATAGCTATTCAGTCCGGCGCTCAGTGATGACAGCATCAGTCTTAAAGGTGTATGCGCACCTTACCAAAAGAGAATGGTGGGGCGCATACACTTAGGAAAAGAGTAATTAGGGTACCCAAAGGTACCAGAACATTACAATCTGACGCCGCCAGGTTGTACCTCAGTCTGTTAAGGAGCTCAGTGATGCCCTGGTCCAGATCTGGGAGGAAAAACCCCAGGACACCATCTGTTGTCTCATTAGGAGCATGCCCCAACATTGTCAGGCATGCATACAAGCATGTGGGGGCCATACAAACTATTGAGTACCATTTTGAGTTGCTGCAGTCAAATTTCAGCAAAATGAACTAGCCTGCTGCATAATTTTTTCATTTTGATTTTCAGGGTGTCTTTGAATTCAGCCATCTGTAGGTTGAAAATTTCCATTTCCATCAAATGATGTTTCATCCTTTCCTTCCTAACACATTACCCAGTCCATATCAGTATAGATATCCAGCATGATATTTTTCCCCATTGAGATCTGATGTGTTTTTAAAGTGTTCCTTTAATTTTTTTGAGCAGTGTATTACACTGCCCACAAATAGAGCTTTCCTGACAGACTCCATGGCAGCTTACGGGTGGGTTAGTCCCGCCTCCTCCTACCTCATAGGACCCTACTCCCATAAATTTTTACTCCGCGCCAGAGGCCGTGTTCCTTTTTTGTCCTCCTCCTGAAAGGATTATGGTCAAATCTTACCTCATGAAGATTCCCGATTCAGGCCTGGCGGTCTGCACGTTGGATCCGGTGGTGTCCCCTTCATGTCCAGCACGCCCTAGCTATTAGCAGGGTAGGACACGGGCGTGGAGTCAGTTGTCAGAAGAGCTTACAAACCTGGCCAATGGCAAGCAAAGCGACATTTGGCAAATCGCCCCAGCTATTAGCGGGAGGCCCATTAATATGCCCCATCATGTGTGCAGCTGCGGTGTCCGTATGGTCCAAGGTCTGGTCGTGGAAGTGGTGATGTACCCTGCTTTACATTCTATGGCAGCAGTTTGTTTGTGTATATTCTCCTGTTGTTTGTTACTTATCTCTCCCTGGGGTCTAGTTTGGCTGTGGGATGCACGACGTTCCATTCCAAGTCCTTCCCCTCCTCTCCACTGCTTCCTGGTGCCTTCCAGGCTCGATCTGAATCGAGGCTTGGTTCGCACAGGTGGGGGGGGGGGGGGGGGCGGTGCTTTCCAGGCTTGATCTGAATCAAGGCTTGGTTCGCACAGGTGGGGGGAGGGGGGCGGTGACATAATTTCAGCAGCGAATTCAAATAGCTGTCAGTTTCAGCTGTTTGTGGGTTTGTTCAGCAGTGTTTCCAGCGGCTTCCCCGTGCTCTGCAGGAATCTTTTAAAGGTGAGAGATGGCTGTGATTATGCTGAATAGGCTTCCTGCCTGCTCTCTGCATGTCACTCATCCATGGGTCTCTTGCAGTATTCCTAAAGTGATATGGATGTCTCACCGCGCCCTGGTGGCCAGCCCTTACATTACAGGTAAGATTGGTTTTATTCCTCTCCCTGTAATGTTTGGCGTTTTTTTTCTGCTGTTATGTTGAGTCTTTATTTTCTTTCCTAAAACCCTTCTAGGTCTGAAAGACGTCACTCAGCCCGTGAAGATCAAGATCCTCCCAGGTCGCAAATGCGGCATTCATCATCAAGTTCCAGGCGCCATCGGTCATCCTCTAGGCCAGTGGTCCTCAACTCCGGTCCTCAGGGCCCACTAACAGGCCAGATTTTAAGTATTACCTTGGGGAGATGCAGACTAGAGTACTGCAATCACTGAGCAGCAAATGATATCACCTGGGATGTATTTCAGTTATCTTGCAAATCTGGCCTGTTAGTGGGCCCTGTAGGCCAGGGTTGAGGACCACTGCTCTAGGCGACATGGTGAAGAGTCTGGAGCTACTTCAGGACACCACCACTCTGACAAAAGATCCTGCTGGGGATGTGGGGCACAGTTGCCTGACGGAAAGTCGCTCTGTGAGCCCTGTTTTGCACATGCTGCAAACGAAAGGGAAGACAGCAACCAGCAGATGGAGTCGCTGGTCAGGCGAGTAGTTAAAAACCTTGGATCCTGCTCGTGCTGGAACTTCCTTCCCCAGGATGGCGAGTACTCCGGCTGGTGAAAATATTCATATCCCTGGGCCTTCCCAGCACAGTCACTCCTCATCTGACTACTCTGAGGGTGAGCTTGAAGCAGACGACACTGGTGCGAGTTTTGACTTTGCCATGGTTCCCTCCTTGGTCAAAGCTGTGAAGGAAGCCCTGAAGTGGGATGAGCCGGTAGAGTCACCCTCTAAACAGAAGAGGTATTTTAAGCACCTCAAGAAGGAACGCCCTTTCTTTCCCCTGTTAGGGGAGGTCGGCGAAATCATTACAGACGAATGGGGCTGCACAGAGAGAAAAAACTCTCTACTCTCCAAAATGAATAAAATGTACCCGTTTAAAATGGAAGAGGTTAAACACCTGGAATCTGCACCTCTGGTGGATGCAGCACTGATGCGTCTGGTGCGTTATGTCACCCTTCCGCTCAAAGACACAGTCACCTTTAAGGATGGCCTTGAGAGACGCATTGATTCAGACCTCAAGTGCATCTCTGTGTCAGCAGGAATGGCATGCAAGCCAGCATTGGCTCTCGCAGCCCTGTCTAAAGCAATGGAGGTGTGGACAGACAGTGTGGACACAATGCTCAGAAGTGTGTCGGAAGAAGTCGCAAGAAATTCGCCAGTACATGAGCTGAGGCTGGCGGCGGCTTTTTTGGGGGAGGCCTCCCTAAACATGGTCTGCCTTGCGGCGCGGGTAATGCTTTCATCGGTCACTGCAAAACGGGCTCTTTGGTTACGTCCTTGGTTGGCCGATCCTGCGTCAAAACAGGCCTGGTGCCGAATTCCATTTGAGGGGTCCTCCCTATTCGGCAACAAGTTAGAAAGCGCCATTTCCCATGCCACAGGTGGTAAGTCGGGGTTCCTTCCCCAGGATAGGCGCTTGCTGGACCAGAAGAGGTCCCAGCCCAGGCAAGGGGCTGATCGAGCAAGGGATGCTTGCCTATATAAGCCTGGTCATCAATTCCGAAAGAACTGGAGAAGACTGCAGCCTTCAGGACAGAAAGCACCCAGAGGAGGGTCTTCTGGTGGTCGGGAGGCCACGAAGTCTTTTTGACGTTGTGCCTGCCCAGGCGGAGCAAGTCGGGGCTCGGCTACTACGCTTCCAACACATCTGGGCAGTCTCGATAAACAACTTCTGGGTCGTCAAGGCAGTATAAACAGGCCATTCCTGGAAATTCTGCAGTCCGCCCAGACTGAGGTTCATTCCAACCTCATTGTCCCAGTCAGAAGAGTAAAGACAAGGCCTTCTGTCTTACGTAGATCTGTTGGTGGCTCAAGGCGCAGTGGTTCCAGTTCCAACCAAAGAGAAGTTCCAGAGTCTATATTCCCCTCTCTTCTTGGTTCAGAAAAAGAGCAGTACTTTTTCATAGACCTCACGCACCTGAACTCTTTTATCAAGAAGGAGAATTTCAAGATGGAGACGCTATTCACCATCCGTCAAGCAATACAACTGGCAGACTGGCTTGTGTCAATCGACCTCAAGGATGCCTATTTCCATGTGCCAGTGGCAGCAGATTACCAGAAGTTCCTACGATTCGCAGTAGATCAGAATCATCTACAGTTTGTCTGTCTCCCGTTTGGGCTTACTACATCGCCGCGGGTATTCTCAAAGGTCTTACTAGCAGTGGTGGCTTTGATCAGAACCAAAAGCGTCCGTCTACACCATTATCTGGATGACCTGCTCCTGCTGTCACAAGGCCGAGAACAACTTCTGATACACAGGTCTCAGGTAATAGCCACTCTTTGCGAGTTCGGCTGGTTACTGAACATGGAGAAGAGCCACCTGGAGCCTACCCAGTCATTAATATTTCTGGGAGCTCAGTTCGACACAAGTCAAGGCACAATTTCTTTGCCCCTCGAGAAGATCCCGGTAGTTAGGGACAGGGTACACCTAGCTATGACGGCCACTCACCTTCGAGCATCTCAGTGTCTAAGAGTGGTTGGGACCATGGTAGCCAAGACTCCAATGGTGAAGTGGGCACAGTGGAAAATGCGGCCTTTCCAAGTGGGGTTTCTCCATCAGTGGCGTCCAGGAGATCAAAATCACCTCATTCGCATAACATCATCAATGCGGGAGAGCCTTCCATGGTGGCTGCAGAGCAAAAATCTCCTCAATTGCCATTCCATCATGCCCATCTCTTGGATCACAGTTACCACGGATGCCAGCAACACCGGATGGGGTGCCCTCTGTCAGACGGAGATAGCCCAGGGCAGCTGGGATTTCCAAGCTCACAGGGTAGTGTCAAATATTTAGAATTGCAAGCCGCGTTCTGCGCTCTGAAAGCATTCCGTCACCTAATAGAAGGGACTTCTGTGATCCTGAGGATGGACAATACGACCGCGGTCTCCTATGTGAAGCGACAAGGAGGCACTCGCAGTCGCTCCCTGTTGAAGGAGGTAGATCCAATCTTATATTGGGCCCAGAAACACCTGGTCAACCTCACTGCAGTGTTTCTTCTGGGGGTACACAATGTCCAAGCGGACTTCCTCTCAAGAGTCCGCTTGGACAACAACGAATGGAGCCTTCGCAACGATGTCTTTCAGTGGCTCACTTCTCTGGAATTTCACCCGGAAGTGGATCTATTTGCATCTCCATGCAATCACAAGCTTCCGAAGTATTATGTGAGGTTCCGTTGTCCCCAAGCCTTTGGGACGGATGCTCTGACAGACCATTGGAGATTCCACAGGGCATATGCCTTTCCCCCAGTTCCTGTCATTCTCCGGTTCCTGGCGAGTTCCTGGAAGATGTGGAAGTGCTAACAATAGCCCTATACTGGCCGAACAGGCCATGGTTTCCACTGCTGATGCTCCTCAGTTTTTGGGGTCCAGTTCCTCTACCCATCAGGCCAGACCTTCTGTCCCAGGGAGCAACTCTACACCCATGGCCGGCTCATCTGCACCTGAAGGCATGGTTTTTGAGAGGGAAAGGCTGGAGGTGTTAGGTTGCCCGAGTGGGGCAATTTCTAATCTCTTAAGTGCCAGAAGAGCGGGCACTAACAAGGTCTATGGAAGGATCTGGTCCAAGTTCATGGATTTTGTTACCAAGAAAGGGGGGTCATGCAATGACCTGAATATCCAACATATTCTTGGTTTCCTGCAGTCGGGACTGGACCTATCATTATCCGTTAGCTCACTACTTGTGCAAGCTTCTGCTATTTCGGCCTTCACAGGAACTTCTTGGGCGTCTCATCCCCTTGTTTGTCAATTATTTCGGGGAGCTTCCAGACTCAGGTCACAGAGGAAGCCAAGGTTACCTAAATGGGATCTTCCACTCGTCTTGAACTTCCTTTCTGACGTCAGAAGAAGTCACACGGAGCAACTCTCCATTAAAGATCTGTCTCTGATATCGGCCTTCTAGGTAGCCGTCACCTCGGCTAAAAGAGTCTCCGAGATTAGTTCTCTGGGTTGCAAAGAACCATTCCTGACCTTCTTTCCAGATCGTGTGGTTCTTATCCCCATGTTGGGATCACACCCCAAGGTGGTCTCTGTTTTCCACGAGAACCAGGAGATTGTCCTTCCAACATTCAAATCGCCAGATGATCCGGATACACATCCATTAGATGTGGGTGCAATTCTGAGACTGTACCTGGATGCAACAGCTTCCTTCAGGCGTTCAGACTATCTATTTGTTCTCCTCCGCGGGAAGAACAAGGGCTTGCGGGCCTCTTCAAGATCCATAGCGGCATGGATTGTTCAGACCATCCAATGGGCATATAAGGCTAAGGGCTTGGCTCCTCCAGAAGCGGTGACCGCGCATTCGACAAGAGGGGTGTCCACGTCCTGGGCGGCTTCTTGTCATGTGGCCCCTGAAGTAATATGCAAGGTGGCATCATGGTCTTCCATTAAAACTTTCATGACTCATTATTGTATTGAGCCAGCTTCATTGTCTTCTGTTAACTTTGGTTTGCAAGTACTGTCTGTTGATGGTGCAAATTAAATTTCTTTTGGCCAGCAGTTTCCCACCCTTGTGTGTTTGGCTAGTTATTTCCCACACGTAAGCTGCCATGGAGTCTGTCAGGAAAACGGAAAATTGTTATTATTGTTATTATATATAAAATACTTACCGTAATTTTCCTTTCCTGATGGACTCCATGGCAGCTGGAGTCCCCTCCCATCTGCTGGAGTAGGCTATTTATGGAACACGGCCTCTGGCAAGGAGTAAAAATTTATGGGAGTAGGGTCCTATGAGGTAGGAGGAGGCGGGACTAACCCACACGTAAGCTGCCATGGAGTCCATCAGGAAAGGAAAATTACGGTAAGTATTTGATAACAATTTTCCGCTTTCTTTTAGTGTAATTTTAACACCATTTTGAAAAAAAAAACATTTTTTTTTACTTTCTGCTATAAACCACATCCAATAAAAATATTTAAAAAATAAAATCTCTTCATAAATTTAGGTCAATATGTATTCTGCTACATTTTCTTGGTTAAAAAAATCCCAATAAGCGTATATTGATTGGTTTACGCAATTGTTATACTGTCTACAAACTATGTTATATATTTATGGATTTTTTATTTTTTTTGGACCATGTTTTATTGCTTTTTTTTTGCCTTCCTCTGCATCAACTGTGGGCATAGGATTGTTTATATGGAGGTATTCTATTTGTTTATTTTTTCTATTGGTTGAATTAGATGGACTTTTGTCTTTTTTCAATGACAGCTCCCGGTCAGCAGTTGATTGCCAACAAGCCATCTGGGGATGCTGGCTGCTGTCAATGACCACAAATGATCATGCCAATATGCGGTCAATGACATCACCTGAGATACCAAAGCTGCTTAGAACGAAATTGGTTAGCTCATTGTTCGGTAAGTAAATTTATACTTATAGGTACCTCATCCCTAGTAGAATAGCAAAGACTTGGGCATGTGGGGCATGAGTTTGGGACTTTATAGGGTACCGTTATAAAACCAATAAGTATGGTAGATTAAATATATTAAAATATACTTTATTAAATACACATAATTCCCCACAAAAGAGGGGGGAAGGAGAACAATACAGAGACAGAAATATAAATCATATAAACATATATATCACATCAAGACATATACACTTGTTTAAAAGTATCAAAACAGAATCACATCCTCGTTAAGTAGGTGGAGTCATCAGAGGTTTACAGCTGGGCCAGGGTGAGCGGGTACCCACTACCCGACATGTTTTGCGGTATGTACCGCTTCTTCAGGGGCGCAGGGGTATAGAGCTTGTAAAAGAGGAAAACTGCAAAGTAGTTGAAAAAATACATAATTAATTACCATACATATATCAATATTGCATGTATTTAGATTCCATAAAACAACTATATCCGATGTATGTGTACGTCGGGTATGGAAAAAAGGGGAGGTCCCCTCCATATCACGGCATACACAAATCACATACTTAGTAACATAGTCCAAAATGCATTGCATGTACATAACAAATTGTAACCTACACTGACACAGAGGCCAAGGTAGATGTGGACACTCCCACCTAGGCGACTGGTGGTATCAGATCAAGGATAGGCCATGCTTAGCTTACAAACAGAAGCAGGTGGGGAAGGAAACTTAATTTATCTGCAACAGTTTTTTTCTTAAATTTCACTTTTGCTGGAGTACATCCTGCATGTGTGCCACTTAATCACTTAAGCCCCGGAAGATTTTACCCCCTTCCTGACCTGGGCCTATTTTGCAATAACGGACAATTGCGACGCTGTACCTAAACGAATTTGATGTCATTTTTTTCCCACAAACAGAGCTTTCTTTTTGTGGTATTTGATCACCTGTGCGATTTTTTGATCATGAGCTATAAACAAAAAAAAAGTGTCAATTTTGCAAAAATAACAATATTTTTCACATTTTTTTATATGAAATTCCCAAAAAAAAAAAGTAAAAATAATTTTTTTTTAACATTTTAGGCCTATTTGTTTTCTGCTACATATGTTTGGTAAAAAAAAAATCGCAAAAAGCGTATTTTGATTGGTTTGCGCAAAAGTTATTGCGTTTACTAAGGGAAAGATTTTTGTCATTTTTGTTGTTTTTTTTTTAACGCGTAATGGCGGTGATCTGCGATTTTTTTTGCGGGACTGCGACATTGCGGCGGACAGATCGGACCCTTGACTGACATTTTTGCCACTTTTGGGGTTACCAGTGACATTACTACAGTAATCAGTGCTATACATATGCACTGTTACTGTAAAATGACACTGGCAGTGAAGGGGTTCACTTTTTTTGAGAAGGAGGGGTTAAGTGTGTCCCTAGGGGCGTGCTTCTAACTGTGATTGGCTGTGGCTTGAGGTTTAAGAACAGTGATCAACGGTCCTACATAGCAGAACCGTATGATCACAATTCTTACACAGGGGAGAATGACAGAAGGCTTTGTTTACATTAGCCGCCTGCCTTTCTCCCGGTGTAATGGACGATCGCGAGTGCCCGGCGGACATCGGGTCCGCCGGGCACACGCGCGGGGGGGGGGGTCCGTGACCGAGCAGGAGCCTGTGAGGGGCTGACCGCCGCAGTATATGTACTTGCGGCGGTCGGCAAGTGGTTAATAAGAAGGTAAAGCATTCCCCCAAGTATGATGTTTAAAAAAATTGTGTATTTTTAATGTGCCCTTACAAATCTTACTAAACATCAATCCCTGCAGAAGAGTGTTTTCACATATTTATTTGCATTGGTGCATGTCCCCCATGGCAGTGCATATTCTTAAGTCACATGATATTTATTTATTTCAGGTACTTATATAGCGCTGTCAATTTACGCAGCGCTTTACATTTACATTGCACATTTACATCAGTCCCTGCCCTCAAAGAGCTTACAAACTAAGTTCCCTAACTCACATTCATACATACATAGTAGGGCCAATTTTTATTTTTATTTTTTTACACAGGATCCAATTAACCTACCAGCATGTCTTTGTAGTGTGGGAGGAAACCGGAGTAACCGGAGGAAACCCACGCAGGCACAGGGAGAACATGCAAACTCCAGGCAGGTAGTGTTGTGGTTGGGAATAGAACCAGCAACCCTCTTGCTTCTAGGTGAAAGTGTTATTTGAACAGCGGTTCAAACACAAACTTTTTAGGAAAAAATACATTTTAATGAATTTTAATACACAAAAACACAATATGATAACCAATTTTGTGGTAATACATAAAATATGGTATCACACCGAGTAAAAAAAGATATCAAACATGTCACGCTTTAAAATTGTGTACATTCGTGGAAAGGCACCAAACTACGTTACCTTAAAATCTCCATCGTCAACCCTTTAAAAGCCTTTACAGGTTACCAGTTTAGAATTACACAGAAGGTTTGGAGCTAGAATTACTGCTCTTACTCTGCCATTCATGGAAATACTTCACATGTGTGGTGTGATCGCTGTTTACATATGTGTGTGGGACCAGCACGCGTGTCCCCATTTGTGCGCGAGCACAGGGGGACAGGGGGGGGCGCTTTTTGAGTTTTTTTTTTAAATGTTATTAATTATACTGTCTGTTTCATTTTTTTTATCAACTTTATTGCCATCACAAGGGATGAAGAAGATCCCTTGTGATAGTATGGGCCTATACAGGTCCTCTTTAAGGTCTAATAGACCCCAGATTTCTCCTTCTCCTCTAGCCTCCAATGCAGCCAATTAAACACAGATCGGTCTGATCGGCTGCTTTAATGGTTGGTAATGGCCAGGTAAACAAAGAAACAAAACGGGAAGTGACGAAATCCTCATAGCTTCTGATTTCTGAAGTCACACTGTGGGAGGAACAACATCAGTTCCTCTCACTGTGTCCCAGAAACCAGATACAGCTGGTCCCAGCCTTACTATGTTCCCATGATCGCTGGACCCCCTTCTATCGCCTGTAAAAGTAATCCAGCGGCTCCATAAATGTGGTGGCTGCATTCTTTTTCTCTTATAGGCTTTTTTCCTCTGTTCTCGTCTGGGGATCTGGCCAGTAAAATACCAGTGAACGAATAAACACAGGGGGCACAGCAGACAGCAGCACTGTCAGTCTTGGGGGATGGTAGTGTTAAATGTACAAGCAGATTTAAATACACTAACAAATTGAAGCCCAATTCCAGCTAACACTTTATAAGCAATTACAGCATTTTATTTTTCTATTTGGTATAAAGGTTTTACGTTAATAAATAAATAAAAGCTGGTCATTGCAAGCACCATTGTCAGTGTTAAATGGTTTATCACATTGATGTACTATAACTGCATAGAGCTTGTTCTTTTTAAAAACAACAGACTTATTGGCTGGGTCACCAGATGAAAATAGGAGAAAGAAAGTCTAAAAAAAATGAATGCAGCCATCACATCTAAGAATTGGTCGCCTACAATATAATAAATGTTTGTTTTTGGTTTTAATACTGCTTTAAACATGCCTTGCAAATTGAAAATAATAAAAACTGGTACATTTGTATTTGTTATACAAAATTCTGACCCTGCTTACATTATAAAGTAATGAATGATGGGACCTGTAACACACTAATAAAGGTACCCACATATATGGTGGTTGACTTTCTGGATGCTGATTTATATCATAAACAAACTCTATTCACTTTACTAGAAAGCCCATCAACAGGTTGGGAAACTGTGAAAAGGCTTTACATTGAAGTAAATGGTGTTTAGGATGTGTATGTGCAGGGGGTTGAGGTGCAAAACAGGGAAGATTCCTGAGAGTAGGGATGAGTGAACCAAGCAAAGTTCAATTCAATGGACATTCGCTAGATAAAGCACCATACTTGGGGATGCCTTATATCTGCATATGATGTAACATAGCTTTACAATGTACCTCCCTAAAAATGGCATTTAGAAAAAACAAACTTGCCACTATAAGACATTTCTTGGACATTTATTTTTTCGTTTCTGAAAAATGACATGGGGTGCTACACATAATCCATACTATTCTGTTATAAATTTTGAGGGGCACTCTACCTTTTTTTACTATCTATTCAAGATAAAAAAAAACTGTTATGGATTATATAAATGTTTTCATCTGATGTTGTGTGTTGGCAACTCACAATACCATAATGTGCCATAATAGGTGTTAACATGTATGCATTAAAGCACTGCAATGAAATGATGTGAAAGAGCCCTGATAGTCTTAGGAGATTTTGAGTAAGATCTGGTGTTGTCACTTTTGTGCTGCTCACTGTCCTCCTTGCTAGAGGCTTTTACATAATGAAGCAAAGCCCTGCCTCTACTGAGATGGTTGTCCCACACAGTCATACAGTGCAGAACAAAACAAAACACGGTAAGTTAGTAACTGGGTTAAGATAAGTGTTGGGCAAGGGGTTCAGACCAAGCATAAGTTTGCCCCCAAACGTTGCCCATTCGGCGAACACCCAAATATGCAGGACGCTCAGCAGAATGCATAGTGCCTTCTATGCCCTGATTGGGCAAAGATTCCCCACAACCCTGGGCTGTGGCTGTGGAGGTCTGCGGGCAGGGGGCTTATCAGAATCTGGAAGCCCCCTTTAACAAGAGGACTTCCAGATCCCAGCCCCCCCTCATATAAATGAGTATGGGATACATTGCACTCCATACTCATTCACCATAAAAAGTTTTAAAAAAGAAATAAAAAAAAAAACACAGTTTTTGACAATTCCTTTATTAAAAATAAAAAAAACAATGTCCCCCGATGTAGATCCATCGTCAATCACACCACCGACCGACGCCCAAAAAAAAAATGCTCTGCCCGCAATGAAGGTTAACTGCCGAATGCCTGCTCCACCATCTGATATTCCTTAAATAGGTAAGGGGTGGGGCCACCTGGTAATGTCACCTAGTGACACCCCCCCATGTGACATCACCAAACCATGCACTGATCAGTGAGGTCACACGGGGGTGGTGCCACCTTGTGACGTCACCAGATGGCTCTGCCCTTACTTAAGAACTGTCAGATGGTGGAGCAGGCACACGGTGGTTAGCCTTCCTTATAGGCAGGATGTTATAAAGGGTTGCGGTTCTCTAATAGAACCCCTAAGTAGTTGGTTTTGCCAACATCCCTTGGGTATAGGATAGTTTGAAGGTTTGGTGCCTCAGGCCAAGAATGGGTGGGACTTTAAAGGCGAGTGACAAGGATTTTTGTAAAATATAACAATTTATTAAGTAAATAAAATAAAGCGCAAGAGCAAAAAATAAGTAGAGTTCAATATTGTGTATTGGGTTAAAGACCCATTGGTGAAAGTGAGTAAGTAATGAAAGTTTGTGATAAGGTGATATGGTGACTTAATTGAATATTGTTCTCTGCTGTTCCATGCATGTAGTTCAGCCTGGAATTTTGCAGAGAAGAAATATCCTAGAAAATCCAACGCGTTTCGGCTGGTTATGGTAGTATGCCTTTATCAAGGATTATTCACCATATCTGCAATTACAATAGAATGTATTCAGTCAAAAACATATGCAAGCAAGGGGACAATTTCCCATTGTAGCATAGTTAGTAGTACATACATTTTCAGCGTTTGCCTGATCCATGTTGAAAAGGACTTTTGCTGATCCTCAAATTCCAATGAGAACTGTATGAGTGCTGCTTCTGGCAATGATATATAGTGTATTAATGAATAGTTCACATAAAATGTCTCTTTATATAATATTAATGATATGCAGATTATGTACTCACAAGCTGCAGAATGTTCGCAGCTGTACTAGTGGGGTCCACGTATTTCCCCGGTTTCATCCAAATTTAAAAGGTGACTATTAAGAAAAAAAAAAAAAAAGGTTGTGAAAGTTTTTCAAAAATAATTTATTTGTTAGAAAAAGTGTTGAGTGTGTTCCTCCAAAACTTGTGGAGGAGCTCCACAAGATTGCTCAACTAAACTCACTGTTCGGGTGTCCAAGATTGGTCATCAGAAGGAAGGTACTCCAGAAGCAGCGTCTCTGCTGGTGTGCTTGTCTCTCACATGGTATCACACAGTGCTACTGAGCATGTGCGAACCGCTATTTAAGGCAGAGGAACTGAACAAGGTGTCACTTCCCTCTTGGAGAGGGAGACGAGCACATCAGCAGACCAGCAGAGACACTGCTCCTGGAGTACCTTCCTTCTGATGACCAATCTTGGACACCTGAACAGTGAGTTTAGTTGAGCAATCTTTGCTTTGCAGATATCCTAAGCATTTGCACTGTCAGAATAAATGGCCACTGTATTTCTTTTTTCTTATGACCCATTTTTTTTTTTTTTTTTACATAGTTAGTGAGGTTGAAAAAAGACATCAGTCCATCCAGTTCAACCTATGAGATATGTGTGTGTTTGCTGTTAACCGTACATTGTATACCCCTGTATGTTGTGGTCTTTAAGGTGCCCATCTAATAGTTTTTTGAAACTATCAATGCTCCCTGCTGATACGACTGTTTGCGGAAGAGAATTCCACATCCTTACTGCTCTTACAGTGAAGAACCCCCTGTGTATTTTAAGGTTAAACTGCCTTTCCTCTAGTTTTAGTGAGTGGCCACGTGTCTTATTGTATTCCCTTTCTCTGAATAGGTTTTTCCATATGCTAGGGTCGCCAGTACAGTATTTGTACATTGATATCATATCCCCCCTCAATCGTTTCTTCAGAGAGAATAGGTTCAGTGCTTGTAGTCTTTCCTCATAGCTGATGTCCTCCATTCCCCTAATTATTTTTGTTGCCCTTCTCTGGACTTTCTCCAGTTCCAGCACATCCTTCCTGAGGACTGGTGCCCAGAACTGGACAGCATACTCCAGATGTGGCCGGACCAGAGTCTTGTAGAGTGGGAGAATAATCTCTTTATTTCTGGAGTGAATCCCCTTTTTTATACATCCCAGTATTCTGTTGGCTTTGCTTGCAGCGGCTTGGCATTGCATGTCACTGCCAAGCCTGTTGTCTACCAGTACCCCCAGGTCCTTTTCCATCTTAGACTCACCCAGAGGTCCCCCCCCCCCCCCCCTAGTGAGTAGCTTGCTTTCTGGTTTCTGGCACCCAAGTGCATTACTTTACATTTTTCAAAATTAAACCTCATCTGCCATGTAGTTGCCAACCCCATTATTTTGTTCAGGTCCACTTGTAAGGTTTCCACATCCTGCCCAGAAGATATTGGCATGCTTAGTTTAGTATCATCCGCAAATACTGAGATTTTACTAGATATCCCCTCCTCTAGATCATTTATGAATAAATTAAACAGGATTGGCCCCAGGACAGAACCCTGGGGGACCCCGCTTTCCACCCCCGTCCAATCTGAGTACTCCCTATTAATCACCACCCTTTGCAACCTCCCCTGGAGCCAGTTCTCTATCCAGGTACTCACCTTATGGTCCATACCTACCCTCCTTAGTTTGAACAGTAAGCGTTTGTGGGGAACGGTGTCAAAGGCCTTTGCAAAGTCCAGGTACACCACATCCACAGGCTTACCTTTATCTAGGTGGCAGCTCACTTCATCATAGAAGGTTAATAGATTGGTTTGGCAAGAACGATTTTTCATGAATCCATGCTGATTACTACTAATAATACCATTTTCATTACTAAAGTCTTGTATGTGGTCCCTTAACATCCCCTCAAAAATCTTGCAGACTACTGATGTTAGGCTGACCGGCCTATAGTTACCCGGGATATATCTCGGCCCCTTTTTAAATATTGGTACCACGTTGGCTTTTTTCCAATCAGCTGGCACCATACCCATCTGTAAACTATCCTTAAAGATCAAGAATAATGGTCTGGCAATCACCTGACTGAGCTCTTTAAGAACCCTCGGGTGCAAGCCATCCGGTCCCGGTGATTTATTTGTTAAGTTTCTCTAGTTTAGCTCTAAGTCTATCTTCTGTTAGCCATGGCGGTATTTCCTGAGGTGTGTTGTTTCGTTTGGCCTTACAAGCTGGGTTAGTGTAGCCCCCCAATTCTTTTGTGAAGACTGAAGAGAAGAAATTATTTAACACTACTGCCTTTTCCCTGTCCTCTGTGACCAAAACTCCCTTATCGTCTTTTATGGGGCCAATGTGTTCTGGCCTTGCTTTCTTACTGTTTATATACTTAAAGAATTTTTTGGGGTTCTTTTTACGCTATATGTCTCTCGTGTTCTATTTTAGCCGCCCTGATTTTGTCTTTACATTTCTTATTACACTCTTTGTAATGCTTGAATGCTGCCAATGACCCCTCAGTCTTGTATATTTAAATACCTTAATAAAAAATACTGCATTATGGACAATACATGGAGCAAATGATCACAGGAAATAATCATATTACAAAAAATATACAAACATTTATTGTGCCTGTGCAAATGTGTAAGACATTCGGTCTTCCAAAACATGAAGACTGTCACTAGTGAGGAGGAGGAGGCATTACATTGAGATTGACTGTGGAGTGATGCCCATCGTTTTCCCTGCAGATCACCCAGCCTGTGATAACATCTTATGTGCTTTTGGCCATTATAATCTTTGGCCCATCTTCTCTGGCAGGAGGTGTGATCATTATTTCTAGCCAGTGGTGGATTTCTTTAAGCCTGAGTTGGAAGACCGCTTGCTAATGGTCTCTTTTTTCCTCTATAGACTTCTCAATTGCCTTTTTATTTTATGTCTGATATAAGGACATTTACATATGCACCGTACAAAAAGAAAAAAGCCCAAGGGACTTTACGAGACATAAACCAAAAAAGGTAAAATATACAAAATGTATTAGACATTTAAACATATTTGACACATACTTTTAAAATTGTTCTGATGAACATAAGTACAAACACATATGCATAGATATCCAATCCAGGATGTAGATATTTATTTAATAAATTTCTCTATGTGTTTAGACAATGCTTGCTTCCTCAGGAGTACAACATATAAACGTCTGAAACTAGAAAAAGAGTTGTTAGAGGAAAAAAAAGGGGGGGGGGAGGAGGAGAAGTGAGGAAGGGAAGAGAAAGAGGGAGAACTCCAACTTACAATAATATAAAATAGTCCTACCGAACCTCAAAAGTGATTAGCAGTCATTTGGATTCATAGTTGTTATGAGTCTCCCCAATGGGAATAAAGGGAACAAGTGAATAAGGGTCCCCAAAGGTCTGCATGGTTCTCCCCAGGGGCTATGGAGGGGAAGGGGACCAGCCAGATCAAAGCAACGTCCCCAGGAATGACCAGGGGTCACATTGACAAGGTGTACACAGACACTGAAAGTCGGAAAACAGCAACAATAACCCTCAAAGAAGGGAACCAACTATAAAAGAGCTAACACCTCAAATTTCTACACATAAAGTGCAGTGTGTCAGGGAGCAAACTGAACAAACGTGTGCTGGAAGAAAAGGGTATAATGTCAGATGTGAGGTGGTGGAATGGTGGCACTAAATTATAGCCTGACCGGTTTCACCTGGCCTATGCAAGCTGCTTCAGAGGCTGTTTAGGGTGGAGGTCAACGTAGGTCCAGAAAAACTCTTCAGGCTATGATTTAGTGCCATCATTCCCCTTCCTCATCCATGACTATTCAGTGACCTATTTGGAACAGGATGCTTTGAATAATGAATGATTTATCAATGGATCCAATATAGAGGCCGCTTTGGAGATCTGGATTTAATAAGTATCACACAAACCTGTATCTCTTTAGGGTACTGGAGCATTGACCAAGGTTCTAGCATAGATCCTATATGGACCCTTTACTATACCATTGTGGGCATCCAAGTTGGACCCCTATAAATGGGACTTGGAATATTGTGTTATACTGATTCACAGTGCGATAGGGGCTGTCAAAGTTTGTATTGACTTTCTCTGGCCAGGGCCAGATTAACGTAGGGGCTATTGGAGCTGCAGCTCCAGGCCCCTACCTTTATATAGGCCCCGGGTTGGCCATATTCACTGTTACCGCTCTTCTGTCACTTGTAAACACACAAGTCTGGCTTCTATGCTCGCTTCCCCAGGCAGCTCCCTCAGAACCTCCCCACACAGCACGAAGGCCGGTGTAATGTTCTGGTACCTTTGGGTACCCTAATTACTCTTTCATAAGTGTATGCGCCCCACCATTCTCTTTTGGTAAGGTGCGCATACACCTTTAAGACTGATGCTGTCATCACTGAGCGCCGGACTGGATGGCTATTTAGATCGCCGGCTCTCACTCACATGTGTTCGTTCAAACTGCTTTGTGCCTTGATGCTAACCTGTCTTGAAGCTCACATGCTTGCAAGCATACCCCGCTGTCGGAACCACGCTGCGCTGATCCCTGTATCCCGCTACCGGATCATCCGCTCTTGCCGAACCTCTCCTCTGCTACATTGCTATTAGTGATAAGTACCCCACAGGGGAAACCTCTATAACCTTTATACTAAAGCTTACACTATCTAGCTCTGCATACTAAGGACTATTACTACATCTGCATTATCTAAGATTGCTAGCTCTTGAGCCTACTACCACCTGTTCTTGCACTGGGTTGATCTCTCTGGTATGTCCACCTGCTACTCTGTCATCTACTACCATACATGATTGCTAAAACCTATCTGCATCCCATCTGCTACTATCTTACTTTCAAGAACATTTCCTTTCAAGTGTCTGTCATCTACCATCTCTACCCAACCTGTCTCTTCAGCCTATCATCACTGTGTTACTATATACATAAGTCACTCTAGGAAACATCTTATTGAGTGTGTGTATTTACTTGCTGAATTGAGATCATCCACACATGATGAGTCATTGAGAGTTGGGAATGGTGTCTCAGCGTTTCTCTACATGACTACTGAAGTGGAATATTTCTGCAGCTGAAAATCCACATCATACGTAAGCGTTACAGCCGGACAAGGAGGGACAGTTGCCGATGCATGGATGTGTTTATGGGCTTCAGAGACAGCATCCCATGTTGAATTAGGCATGCATGGCTGCACCCTTCCTCCTCTGGGTGCATGCCAAGGCACGGCCCTTAAGGCCCTTCAAAATCCTCAGCACCAAGCCCATGATGCTCTTAATCCGGCCCTGTCTCTGGCAGTACCATGCAACCATGCAAATATGAACGTTTGTTGCCCTAGCAGAACCAGTTGGTTCACAATTTATATAGCTTTGAAGAGAAGCCCCCTCTAGACCATTGCAACTATACATACATTCTATCTATATGCTCTTTCATTACGGAGTCAACTCCTTCTAATAATACCTAAGCTTGTATTTTCCACTAGTCTAGTTTTTCAATCTCACTTGGTGGATTTATCAAATGAGATTACTTACAATTTGTCATTACTTAATCTACGAATTGAAGCATCCAATGTTTATTTGATGCTTTGGGATCATTAGGTCACTCAATTTCTAATAGCTATACAATTTAATTGTTGGATTATGATTATATATGGTCATATAGCTGGAGTGTATGTTTGGGTTTTAATGGTATGAGTGAGTTTGTGGGCTTTGGTACCAATGTTTTATACATGTTTGTTTTTGTAACTAATAAACTTTTTCAGTTAGTGCGGTGAGGTGAATTAATCCTTTTTGATATATGTTTGAGGCTTTTATTCTCGGTGTTTATTACATGGTCTTACCGATAGCTCCCATCTCCATTTATGGGGAACACTGTTTTTTTTCCCCCTTTTTTCATTTTTTGCTTAATTTCAAGGTCCTCCATACCTTATTTAGTGGCAGTATCTTAAGGGTCCAAGTTTGTTGTTACATATTACCCTTTTTGGCACTTTATTTGCTGTTTCATATTGGAACATGCATGTTTAAATATTTGTTGTTTTACATTGCAAACTGCTTTTTAAGCTTTATTCACCTAGTGCAGATTTTTTTTATAATTTTTTTTAATATTTTATATTCCTCTAATCTCATACTTAAAGCACTTGTGGTTCACCTAATGTATTTATACTGTAATATAATTTTACAATATACAATATCTCACAAAAGTGAGTACACCCCTCACATTTTTGTAAATATTTTATTATATCTTTTCATGTGACAACACTGAAGAAATGACACTTTGCTACAATGTAAAGTAGTGAGTGTACAGCTTGTATAACAGGGTAAATTTGCTGTCCCCTCAAAATAACTCAACACGCAGACATTAATGTCTAAACCACTGGCAACAAAAGTGAGTACACCCCAGGTCAGAATGTCCAAATTGGGCCTAAAGTGTCAATATTTTGTATGGCCACCATTATTTTCCAGTACAACCTTAACCCTCTTGGGCATGGAGTTCACAAGAGCTTCACAGGTTGCCACTGGCGTCCCCTTCCACTCTTCCATTTCCACATCACGGAGCTGGTGGATGTTAGAGACCTTGCACTCCTCCACCTTCCATTTGAGGATGTCCAATAAACACAATGGTGGCTAAACTGGTGGAAGCATACGTAACATTCCTTGGACGAAAGTTTCAACCAAGGAATGCGATGCGATCGGTTTCTAGAAAAAAAAAAAAAACGACAAGGCTGAAATTTGACCCTTAATAGTGCTCAAGGCTAATTTCATATCTATCCCTACTTTCAAGAATACTAGAATTCTCCCGATAATATACTTGCGGGGATGCTATTTCCTGGCTTCACACTAGGTAATGTAAGATTTCCATACTCCGTAATAAATGCTTCTAGAGACTGGTTTTCTAGCATTTATCAGGGTAAAAACTGCAGGGCCAGATATACCCCTATCCTACAAAATGAAGGCTTCAATAGCCAAGCCATCAAACTTAGAGACTATAAAGCAGGGTGGAATATTGGACCTTGAGAGGTTAGGTCCGGACGCAGTGGAAGAACCCAAGGCCTGTCACTGCCAATTTTTGAATTTGTGCATACCAAACCCTCCTTGCCCATGCTGGAACTACCAGGAGTCTTGATTTCCCCTCTAGCTGGATTCTGTGTAACAGAGGCGGTAGCAGCTGAACCGGAGGAAAGGCAAACATCAGGGAAAACTCCTCTCAAGGAGCCACCAAAGCATCCACTCCGACTGCGAGTGGATCCCTGGTCCTGGACACAAATCTCTTCAACTTGTTGTTGAACCTGGATGCCAACAGATCTACATTTGGGACCCCCCAATGTTGGCAGATCAATGCAAAGATCTCGGGGGGGGGGTAAGGACCATTCCCCCAGAAACATCTGTTGATGACTCAGTAAGTCTGCCTGCCAGTGTTCTATTCCTGGAATGAAAACCGCTGACAGCCATGGAACAAACTTCTCTGCTCAGGATAGGATGATACCCACCTCTTTCTGGGCTGACTGACTTTTGATGCCTCCCTGATGGTTGATATAATCCACAGCTTTGGCATTGTTGGATTGTACCCTGACAGAGTGACCCCGAAGTCTGTGCATCCAGTTCTTTAAAGCGATAGTATATTCCGCTTTTTAATTTTTACCTACAGGTAAGCCTATAATAAGGCTTACCTGTAGGTAAAATTAATATCTCCTAAACCTGCACAGATTAGAAGATATTCACGCTGCGTGTGCTCTGAAGGTCCGCCGTATCTTGCCGGACCTTCAGAGCTCCTTGCCAGCTCCTTGCCGGAAAGTGAACTCTCGCGCGCATGCATGGGAGTGACGTAATTGCGGCTCCAGCCACTCCCAGCATCTGGAGCCACCGAACCCGGAAGAGAAGCCGAGGGAACATGTCAGCTCCCTCACCGGTGTTAGGGCGACTGTATGGGGGCTTCGTTCTAAGGTAAGTATTTCATAATGTGCTAGTATATTATGCATACTAGCACATTATGCCATTGTCCTGCAGGGTTTTTTTTTTGGAGGGGGATACAACCGCTTAAAAGCCCGGCAGACGAGCTTTCGAGCGCCTTGGCTGGCTCCCAGAGGGGCAAGGCCCCTGGCCCAGACGGATATTCTCTGTCTTATTATAAGTGTTTTGAGCCTATTCTGTCCCCGCACTTTATTGCTGCCTACAACGCGCCGGGCGTGGGAGCGGAGTTCCCGGTAGACTCGCTTCGCGCGCACATTACCGTTATAGCTAAAGAGGGCAAAGATCCCCTCCTCTGCCAGAGCTATAGACCCATCTCCCTCCTCAATGTGGATCTGAAACTGTTTACCAAAATTTTGGCCTCTCGCCTGACCCCCCTGCTCCCGCAGTTGATCCATGACGACCAGGTGGGATTTGTGCCGACCAGGGAGGCCAGGGATAACACTACGAAGGCCCTGGATTTGTTACATCTGGCGTGTGTGCGAAAGACCCCTACGCTGCTTCTGTCGACGGACGCCGAAAAGGCGTTTGACCGGGTGAACTGGGATTTCCTTATGGGAACCATGGAGCACATAGGACTGGGTCAGCGTATGTTGTCCTGGATACGTGCGATCTACTCCCGCCCCTCGGCTTGTGTTAAGATCAACGGCCTGCTTTCCAGCCCGTTTATGATCACTAATGGGACCCGGCAGGGCTGCCCCCTGTCGCCCCCTGATTTTTGTATTGACACTAGAGCCCTTTTTGCGTTCAATCAGGGCCAATGCTGACGTGACTGGATTGGACATCTCCCCACTACTTGCCCCAAAGGTGGCGGCGTACGCCGATGATCTCCTCTTTTTCCTTACTAACCCTCTTCTATCCTTGCCCAATCTTATGAGAGAGTTCCGTACCTACGAAGCTCTATCGTCTTATAAGATTAATCATCAGAAGTCGGAGGCCCTGCCAGTGGCGATGCCTCCGACCTTATCGAACCTTCTTAGGATGGACTTCCCATTTAAATGGAGCTCCTCCCATATAAAATATCTCGGGATCTACCTCCCCAACTGTCCGGACCGCATTTTTGACTGCAACTTCCCTCCTCTCCTCTCCCGTATACGGAAGGACCTGGAGGGGTGGCAGAAGGGGATGTTCTCGTGGTTTGGGAGGTGTAACATTATCAAAATGAATGTCATGCCACGTCTGCTCTATGTGTTGCAAGACCTCCCCGTTGCTGTCCCTCTGGCCTTCCTACGCAAAATAAACGAAACCTTCCGTAAGTTCCTTTGGGTGAGGGGGCCTCCCCGCCTTGCACTGCAGGTTCTCCGTATGCCCAAGCTCTGTGGAGGCATGGCCTTCCCGGATGCGACGGTGTACTACGCTGCCTGCCACCTCACCAGAATTGTCGACTGGCACGTTCATGGCCACCTGAAACAATGGATTAGGATTGAACGGAGTCCTGGGGATCCCCCTCCGGAATCCCTCTTGTGGGGCGCATCGGACCTACCGAAACATGTGTCGGATCACCCGACTGTGGGGGCCACCTTGAGAATTGGTCGTAAGATCTGCGGAGAGGGCTTGATTTCTTCGCTCCCTTCCTCTCTGTTCCCGGTGCTCGATAACCAGAACTTCTCCCCTGGCCAGACAGATCACGGTTTCCGCCTCTTGAAGTCTAGCGGATTCCATCAGGCCAGACACTTCATCGTCCAGGGGAGGTGGGTCCCGCGACAGACTCTATTTTCCAGTAGGTCTTTTGCCGCTCTGTCTTTCTGGCAGAAAGTGCAGCTGGCGCACTTTTTACAGTCCCTCCCACCTGCGTCCTCCTTTGACAGACGCCTGCTGCCTTTCGAGGAACTGTGTGCATCAGACTCTCCGTTGCGACATACCGTCTCTTTGATCTATCGCCTTCTGACGGGGCCTGAGCCCTCCGCCCGACCCCTGTTTCTCACCCGCTGGGAGCGAGACCTGGGCCTTTCCTTCTCCGACCACCAGGTGGATCGTATTTTCTTTTTTACGTATAAGACGTCCACCTGTTCCAAATATCAGGAAGCGGGCTACAAATTGTTGACCAGGTGGTATTACACCCCGGCCAGGTTACACAGAATATTCCCTTCTTGTTCTGATCTCTGCTGGAGATGTGGGGAGGAGGTGGGCTCTCTTCTCCACATTTTCTGGTCCTGCAACCGTTTACAGCCCTTTTGGGCGGAGGTCTTGCGCATTGCCCAAAAGTTCACAGACCATGCTCTTACTTTAGACCCTGCTCTCATCCTCCTTCACCACAACAATTTCCCACGAGCGTCCTACAGGAACTCCATCTTGCCGTTCCTCTTTACGGCGGCTAAAAGTTGTATCCCTCTTCTCTGGAATCAGTCGCAGCCTCCCACGGTGGCTATGTGGCTGCGGAAAGTGGCCAGTATCAATGAGATGGAAGATCTTGTGGCTACCGAACGGGGCACGAGGGAGAAGTTCCTCAAAAGATGGTACTACTGGCATGAATTCAGCTTTTCCGCAGAATACAAGGGACTTGGTGGTCTAGCTTGATATTTGCGGACTGGGTGGTCATCTCTCTCCTTATCCTTCCCTCCCCCCAGTCCCCCCCCTTCCTTCCCCCCCCTTTTTTATTTCTACTACTCCCCTCTACTGTCACTGCCTTCTTCCCTCTCACCCTGTGGGTTTGTCCCACCTTCTCAGTAAAAAGAAATAGGAGAGGCGGGAGCATAGGATTTGCTACACTTTTTCTTTTATTTATCGGTCTCTTCTTGCGGGCACTCATACCTGGGTCCTCCCTGATAGACTGCGGGGGGTTGGGCCTGCTGGGGTGGTTCCTCCTCGCCTCCGTATCCCGGCCATATAGGGGATGCCGGTGGGGGGGGGCCTCTCTGGGGGCCTGGCCTTCCATGGCACCATGATGTAATGTCTTCTTCCACTGCTCTCCTGTTCTGACGTTGTATATTATGTGTTTGCTAGCACTCATTCTGGATCTGAGTTGTGTCTAGAACTATGTATATGATCCTGTATTGTTGATCTTGACTCCAATGTATGCCTTTTCCTCTCCCAATAAACATTGAATTTAAAAAAAAAAAAAAAAAAAAGCCCGGCAGACTACTCGGATTTCCAAGATATTGATGGGGGGACTTTTCTCTACCCAAGACCACTTTCCTTAGACAGTGGCTTCCTCCAGAACCGCTCCCCAACCGGAGAGACTGGCATCTGTAGTTACTAATTTCCAAACTACTGGAAGAAAGGATTTACCTTTTTACAAATTTCTGGTTAACAACCACCAACTTAGACTCTGAGGTACTCTTGGTACCAGAGACATGCACCAGTCTAGGGACTGGACCTTTCTGGTCCATGCTGACAGAATGTTGCTCTGTAAGGGTCTAGCATGGAATTGAGCATAGGATATTGCTCTGAATGTGGACACCATCTTCCCTAATAACTTCATGCAAAGACGTACAGAAGGATACTTTTGCCTTCTTAATGATCGAACCAGATCCTTGTAACGCTCTGGCGTTTGTTTAGTGAACTGGATTTGCAGCTGCAGAATTTCCATTTAGTAGTCGTGTAGAGATGTGTTGAATTACCATATCCAACTCTCCAGACTCATCATTGTGGCCCAGCCTGCCTCACCATGCAAATATACAGACACTCAGATAAGATGTTCCTGGAGTGATAGGTTGTATACGATAGTATAGAGGTGATGTGCTGAAAGGACAGGCGTGAGTAGTGATAGCAATGATAGGCACTCAATAGTAATGTTCTGGAGTGTTTAGCAGATGGTGATAGAAAGTATGCAGATAGGTTAGCAATCATGTACAATAACAGGTGGTAGGGGACAGCAGATGAAGTGTACAGGAATTGCTAACTCAGTGCAAGGATATAGATGGTAGTAGACTCAAGAGCTAGCAATCTATGTAACAGTGCAGATGATAGAAATAGTAATGCATAGATAGCAACAGTCTTTAGTATGCAAGAGTAGATAGTGTAAGTTGATAGGAAGGAATCCCCTGTGGGGTACTTATCACTAGTTGGTTTAGAGAGATGAGGGGTCCGGTAATGAGATAAGGATCAGGTAGCGAGATACAGGATCAGTAGCGAGATACAGGAAATAGCTGGAGGCTTCGGCAGCGTCAGACAAGGCTGTGTAACAAGCGGTAGGATCAGGTAGCGAGATACAGGATCAGATAGTGAGATACAGGATCAGGTAGCGAGATACAAGATCAAGTAGCGTCAGGTATGGCTGCATTACAGGTGGCTTGCTCGAACACCTTGTGAGTGAAAGCCGGCGATTGAAATAGCCGCTCAGAGCGGCGCCTAGTGATGACGTCATGAGAGTTAAAGGGACAGCAGCTATGTGCGGAAGAAATGGGCTGGAAGGGTACCGAAGGTACCAGAATCTTACAATCCTTCAGGTCTGTGACCTTTCTTGATGGCAAGAATATCTTTCCCTGTATTGTAACCACAAGGAAACCCAGATATTCCAGATGCTGGACCGGCTGTAATGCTGACTTTGCCAAGGATCCAACCCAGACGTTCTAAGAACTGTACTGTTTGGAAAAGATTTTGGCTAAGAGCTGAAGCCGTTCAATCTATTAGTAATAGATCGCTTACATATCCTATCACTGATATCCCTTGAGACCTTAAAGCAGCCAATACTGGAGCTAGGATCTTTGTGAACACTCTTGGAGCTGTGGCCAACCCGAAAGGCAGGGCCGCAAACTGAAAATGATGGGTTTTCTACTGCAAAGCGTAAAAACCTTTGATGGGCCTGAAATATAGGCACGTGAAGATATGCATCCTTCATGTATATGGATGCTAGAAGTTCTTCTCCCTGTAGAGAGGTCATGACGGAACGAATTGACTCCATACGGAAAGTTTGAATGTTCAGAAACTGGTTCAGAGCTTTGAGATTCAGAAAAGGTCTCACATCTCCTTCGGCTTGGGGACTACGAAAAGGTCTGAGTAAAATCCCCTGAATCTTTCCTCCTCTGGAACCTCTGTAATCACTCTTTCGGACCTTAACTTGACTAGAGCCAGAAAGAGAGATCTTCTTTTTAGAGGATCTGCAGGTATGTTTGACTTTACAAACTGAGGACGTGGGAACACCTGAAATTCCAGTTTGTATCCCTGCGAGATGGTGGAAATAACCTAGTTGTCCTGAATTATTTCTACCCAGACCTTTGAGAACCGTAGCAGCCTTCCCCCCAACTGACTGAGTGGGAGGTGCCTCTTCACAAGTTAGGCTTGGAGGTAGACTTGGTGAATCTCTGGGCCCAGGGTTTCTTTTGCCCTTGCCTTAAAGCTTGGTTCTACCAGATGGCTGGGGCCATCACAACTGCCTGGGATTAGAAGCACCAGGCGTGTGAGTGCTGGGAATCTTAAAAGGACGTTTGCTTTTCCTCATAACAGGTAGCAACACACTCTCCCCCCCCCCCCAAAATTCTTTGGATATACTTATCCAAATCATCACCAAATAGGTGTTCTCCATGAAAAGGAAAGCCAGCCAGCAACTTTTTACACGGTAATTCCACATAAAACCGTGATATATGCTGTATGGAGTCTTCAAGAGCATCCACTGTAAAACATAAAGTGCGAGGTAGATCTGTCAAATCTTCCACAGACTCTCCTTGAGAAGGAACCGTCCTGGACACTTGCCTAATATGGTCTTTTAAAGACTGACAAACTCCTATAGCTGCCACTGTTGGTTGTATTGCAGACCCTGCAACAGCAAAGGAGGCTTTTAATAAAGATTCCAACTTCTTATCAGCTGGATCTTTAAAAAACAGGGCATTATCCTTAGGACAAGGTAAACGTTTGGTAACTAAAGAAATGGCAGCATCCACAGTAGGTATACTCCATTTTTTTAGTGAATTTTTCCTCCACAGGTTACAATAGTGAAAACCATTTAGGAGGAACAAAAATCCTATCAGGATCATCCCAATCAGCATACATTACCTGCTCCAAGAGCGGATGTAAGAAAAAAGCGGACCATGAGGAGGGCGCAATGAGCCTAGAGAGGAAAAAGAGACTTAAGACATCTCCAAGGGAGGTAATTTGTATCCAACCTGGACCATTTTAGTAAGAGCCTGAATTAAAAATTAAAAACCAGAGGGGTTTTAGAGGCCGAGTATGACTCCTCAGATCCTGACTCCCCAGAAGTGGATTCAACTTGACCCTCTATATGGTCCTCCACAGCTGCTTCTTCCACATCCTCTGCCCAATCCTGAACTGATTCAGGTGGTGGCTTAAATGAGGGGGATCTATTACTATTGCTCCCTCTTTGCGATGCTGCAATCATGCCAGCAATCTTACCCTTAAGGCTGGCTAAAGCCGATGCAAAATTAGTGACGTAGGTTGCGACAGAAGCACTAGGAGTAGCTACTATGCCTGACAACCGTAATTGCTCAGATTGGCTAATTGTAATGTTCCGGTACCTTTGGTACCCTAAATTACTCTTTTCACAAGTGTATGCGCCCCACCATTCTCTTTTGGAAAGGTGCGCATACACCTTTAAGACTGAAGCTGTCATCACTCAGCGCCGGACTAGATGGCTATTTAAAGCGCCGGTTCTCACTCACATGTGTTCGTTCAAACACCCTTACCTGGATGCTAACTTGGCTTGAAGCTTTCGTGCTTGCAAGCATACCTCGCTGACGGAACCTCGCTGCGCTGATCCCTGCATCCCGCTTCCGGATCATCCGCTCCTCCTGAACCAACCTTCGGCTGTATTGCTATTAGTGCTAAGTACCCCGCAGGGGAACCCTCTATAAACTTATACTAAGCTTACACTATCTAGCTCTGCATAGTAAAGACTATTTATCACATCTGCATATCTAGATTGCTAGCTCTTAAGACTACTTCTACTTATTCCTGCACTGGGTTGATCACTCTTGTATGTCCACCTGCTACTCTGCCATCTGCTACCATACATGATTGCTAAACCTACCTGCATCCATCTGCTACTGTCTTACCTTCAAGTGTCTGTCACCTACCACCTCCACTCAACCTGTCTCTTAAATCTTCATCACTGTGTTACTACATACATAAAGTCACTCTAGGAACCAGCTTGTTGAGTGTGTGTATTTACTAGCTGAATTAAGACCTTCCACACATGATGAGTCATTGAGGTTGGGAATGGTATCTCAGCATCTCTCTTACATGACTACTGAAGTGGAATATTTCTGCAGCTGAAAATCCACACCATACATGAAACGCAGGAGCGTTACAGATTGAACGAACCTACAAATGGATTCAGCAGAAATAACCACTCAGGTGACACAATTAAAACAGCAAGTAACTGTGTTAATACACGCACTTGCTGAATTAAAAGAAGACAATCAGGCTCTGTCGCAGCAGGTAATTAGACTGACACAACTTACCTCTGCTCAGTCCCCTGAACCCAAGATAAATCCCCCTTTGGTATTTACAGGCGACCGCAAAAAATTTCGCGAATTTAAAAACGCATGTGAGTTACTTTTTTTGCTAAAACCTCGTACCTACCTTACTGATCACATTAAGGTTTGTACTATTATTTCTTACCTAACAGGCGATCCTCGAGCCTGGGCAGACTCTCTTTTTGAGAAAAACGACCAGCTTCTCAACTCCTATGCCTTGTTCCTAGCAGAACTCACTAGCCTATATGATGACCCCAATAGGCAGAGTACTGCCGATCTTCAATTAAGATCCTTGAAACAAGGAAGGAGGCCTGTAGAAGACTTTGTCGCGGAATTCAAGAGATGGACCCTTGATTCAGAATGGAATGATGCATCTCTGAAAACCCAATTTAGGCTTGGCCTATCAGAAGCCGTTAAGGACTAACTCACCCGAGCGGATCTACCAAAAACCCTGGATGCATTGATACAACTCAGTATTACCATAGATAGAAGACTACGAGAAAGAAAGGCTGAGAAAATGGGAATGCCATTATCCGTTTCCTCTCGGATTCCGGCCGTTAACCCCGTTCCTATGGAGGTAGGAACCATACGCCCACCGCTATCAACTATGGAAAAAGCCAAAAGACGATATGAAAATCTCTGCTTGTACTGTGCATCCCCGGATCACAAGATAAATGTCTGTCCCCTAGTCAACAAAAAGAAGGGTGAGTGTTCACATGTCCTCCTAGGGGGATTGACAACTTCATTCACTAACCCTTACATTTTTGTTTGTTTGACATTACAGTGGGACCAGAACAGGATTACTACTAAGGCCATGATTGACACAGGATCTTGTGAAAATTATATTGATATATGTTTTGCTGCTTCAAATAAAATTCCTATTATTTCTAAACTTAAACCTGTCTCAGTAAGTCTTATTACCGGTGTTCCGTTATCCTCTGGTCCAATCACCGATCAGACACAAGCACTTCTAGTCACAATTAACGAGTCTCATAGGGAGACTACTACCTTCGATTTAATACCTTCACCCCACTTTCCCATTGTGTTGGGACTTCCCTGGTTACACACACACCAACCAACCATAGATTGGAAGGAACGGTCCTTGGCCTTCCTCTCTTGCTATTGCGAGGATACGTGTAACCTCCCGTCTTCCGGGAAGATTCTGTCTATGGTGACAGATGAGATTGCACCACTATGTTATCAGGATCTTTCTGAGGTTTTTCTTGAGAAAAATGCTCAAGCATTACCTCCTCATCGAGACTATGATTGTAGCATTGATCTACTCCCAAATAGCAAATTGCCATTCGGTCATGTTTATCCTCTTTCACGGGATGAACTTTCCCATCTCAAAACCTATTTGGATGAGAATTTGGAAAAAGGGTTTATTAGACCTTCCACTTCTTCCACAGCAGCAGGACTCTTTTTTGTTCGCAATAAGGACACAAGTCTCAGACCTATCATCGACTACAGGAAATTGAATGCTATCACAATAAAAGATCGCTATCCTCTACCGCTTATCCCTGAGCTCATTGAGCAGGTGCGTGGAGCTACCTATTTTTCAAAATTGGACCTGAAAGGAGCATACAATCTCATTCGAATCCGTGATGGAGACGAGTGGAAGACTGCATTCAGAACCAGATACGGATTTTTCGAATATCTTGTGATGCCATTCGGGCTATGCAACGCCCCTGCAGTTTTCCAACGATTTATAAACGATATTTTTAAAGACTTACTAGATGTCTGTGTTGTGATATATCTGGACGATATACTTATATATTCACGATCCCTGTCTGAACACATAAGACATGTAAGACTTCTACTATCGAGATTGCTTGCACATAACCTTTATGTGAAACTGAAGAAATGCTTGTTTCATAAAGACGAGGTACTCTTTCTAGGCTACATCATATCCAAAACAGGAATCGAGATGGACATGAGTAAAATATCCTGCATTCAGGATTGGCCTACACCAACCACACGCAAGGCGCTACAGCGATTCCTGGGATTTTCAAATTTCTACAGGAAGTTCATTAAAAACTTTTCTGCTATTGTGAGACCCCTCACACAGCTCACTAGCATAAAAAAAAACATTCAAATGGTCAGAAGAAGCCAATAAAGCTTTTCACTTGTTAAAGACAAGGTTTACTTCCGCTCCCATATTATGCCATCCAGACCCATCCCTCCAATACATTCTGGAGGTAGATGCGTCAAACATGGCAGTAGGAGCAATACTCTCCCAACGACCAACCCACACTTCACCACTTCATCCAGTCGCCTTTTTTTCTAAATCCCTAAGCAGTCCCGAGATAAATTACCCCGTGGGTGAAAAGGAACTGCTTGCTATAAAATTGGCTCTGGAGAATTGGCGACATTTGCTCGAAGGCACCCAATTACCAATAATAATATACACGGACAATATCTTCAGACTAGCAAAACTCTCTCGCACCGACAGGTACGATGGTCACTATTCTTTCTAAGGTTTAACTTCCTAGTGACTTACACACCTGCAGATAAGAACAAAAAGGCGGATGCACTATCACGACTAACTGAAGAAAACTACTTTGAAATCCCTTCCGTTCCTATAATACCTCACAAACGCATTATTGGAGTTGTCCGTTCCTTGAAGGAAGAGGTTTTGCATGATATAAGTTTGGATTCACCCCCACCACAACTAAATACTGATGCAGAAGGCTTCCTCTACTACAACGACAAACTTTACATACCACCTACCCTACGCACCAAGATCTTGGAATTATCTCATGATGTGCCTATGGCAGGACATATGGGTATGACAAAGACTCTTAATTTGATTTCCCGGCAATTCTGGTGGCCTGACATGAAAACATCTACACAAAAATTCGTCTCTTCATGCAATGTCTGTGCCAGGTCCAAAATTGACACTACGAGACCATCCGGTCTACTATGCAGTCTACCAATACCCCAAACTCCATGGGAAGTTTTGTCCTTGGACTTCATCGTAGAATTGCCTCTTTCCAAAGGATTTAATACCATCTTGGTGTCAGTGGACCATCTGACAAAGATGGCACATTTCATTGCTATTCGCAGACTACCTTCGTCCAAACAAACGGCAGAACTCCTGATGAAACATGTCTTTAGATTACATGGTATCCCAAAAACTCTTCTGTCTGACCGTGGATCCCAATTTATTTCTAAGTTCTGGCAAGAACTATGTCACATACTACGGATCGAGCGGAAGCTCACTTCTCCTTACCATCCGCAGACCAACGGACAGACTGAAAGAGTCAACCAATGCATCGAGCAGTATTTACGTTGTTACACTTCTTACCAACAGGATGATTGGGTGGATCTTCTCCCTCTGGCAGAATTTGCCTACAACAACGCAACCCACAGTACAACCAAGCAGAGTCCGTTCTACTTGAACTATGGGTTTCATCCCTCTATTCTTCCACCACGCATCCTTCCTTCAAACAACCCAGTAGCCTCAGATTATCTTACCCAAATAAAGGATTCTCTGGGTTTATTAAATACTACCATTGCACACGCTCACAGTCAACAAAAGAAGTACTATGATCTTCGCAGAAGACCTTCTCCACAGTACACTATCGGGGACCTCGTTTGGCTCTCAACAAAAAATTTAAGACTGAAGATCCCTAGCAAAAAGCTTGGACCTCTGTTCTTGGGACCTTTCCCAATCAAAAAACTTATTGGAAAAGCTGCAGTACAGCTTACATTGCCAATAGACCTAAAAATCCATCCCATTTTCCATGTGTCGCTACTGAAGCCCCATGTTCCGGACCACGGAATAAGGCCTAATATTCCACCTCCGCCTCCTGTACAAGTTGAAGGTGGAGAAGAATACGAGATAAAAGAGATTCTGGATTCTCGTATCTACAGAAGAAGACTTCAGTACTTGGTTAGATGGAAGAACTATGGGCCCCAAGACGACACCTGGCTAAACACCTCTGAAATACATGCCCCTAGATTAATCCGCAATTTTCATGCGAGATACCCAGACAAACCAGCTCCAGAGGCCTTCAGGAGCCGGCCTTAAGGGGGGGGTATTGTAATGTTCCGGTACCTTTGGTACCCTAAATTACTCTTTTCACAAGTGTATGCGCCCCACCATTCTCTTTTGGAAAGGTGCGCATACACCTTTAAGACTGAAGCTGTCATCACTCAGCGCCGGACTAGATGGCTATTTAAAGCGCCGGTTCTCACTCACATGTGTTCGTTCAAACACCCTTACCTGGATGCTAACTTGGCTTGAAGCTTTCGTGCTTGCAAGCATACCTCGCTGACGGAACCTCGCTGCGCTGATCCCTGCATCCCGCTTCCGGATCATCCGCTCCTCCTGAACCAACCTTCGGCTGTATTGCTATTAGTGCTAAGTACCCCGCAGGGGAACCCTCTATAAACTTATACTAAGCTTACACTATCTAGCTCTGCATAGTAAAGACTATTTATCACATCTGCATATCTAGATTGCTAGCTCTTAAGACTACTGCTACTTATTCCTGCACTGGGTTGATCACTCTTGTATGTCCACCTGCTACTCTGTCATCTGCTACCATACATGATTGCTAAACCTACCTGCATCCATCTGCTACTGTCTTACCTTCAAGTGTCTGTCACCTACCACCTCCACTCAACCTGTCTCTTAAATCTTCATCACTGTGTTACTACATACATAAAGTCACTCTAGGAACCAGCTTGTTGAGTGTGTGTATTTACGAGCTGAATTAAGACCTTCCACACATGATGAGTCATTGAGGTTGGGAATGGTATCTCAGCATCTCTCTTACATGACTACTGAAGTGGAATATTTCTGCAGCTGAAAATCCACACCATACATGAAACGCAGGAGCGTTACACTAATCACCTCTGGCTCTTCAGGGGGAGTAGACACAGAGGAAGCACGGCTAGGACCTTCAAGGCCCAACAGGGGCATCACAGTGCCCCTTCCAGCTGTGCCCCCCCAGCCCTTTTTCGGACAGACATTGCTCTTAGGCAAGACAAACTTGAGGTATTAACTTTAGTGTACTCAAGGCTTGTGCCAAGCTATACAGCTTATCACACACAGCATTGATTTATTCCAAAGATACAGAACCTGTCTTGTGCCAGTAAACATACACCACAGTGACTTACGAAACCCAGCTGCCGCTGCTCTGCGATCCCTCCAGCCTCTGACAGAGGCTTGCGTGCTGAAACTCCTGTTTAAGAATTGCGCCATTTTTGATGGTACTGTGCATCCGCAGCATGCTACGTGGCGTCCAGGTGCATGCCAAATGCATTCAGACACGGCCCTCTTGCTCCAAGTGTATGCTTGTGTATAAATGGTGAAGATTCGTGCACGCGAATGATCCCTTGCTACAAACACGCCACTGAAGGTGTTGCTTGACCAGAGCTTTCCGAGGAGACAAATGTGCGGGCACTTTCGTGCCAAGGCGAAACAACATGCCAATGACATGCAGCTTAGGCAGACAGGTGCTTTGTCACAGATGATACCTTTCAAGTGATCAGCACAGAGTGAAAACAGAGTGTTTAAACAAACAAGGTATGCTTTAACATAGCTGATACTCCTGCTGTTTTGCACAGGCAAAGAGAAATGTTTAAACCACAGCATAGCTGATGCACCTACTGTTTTGCACATGGAGAGCAAACATATGTTTAAACAAACAAGGTGTAGGATGACACTGCTGATACACCCACTGCTTTGCACATAAAAAGCAAAATATGTTTAGATAAACAAGGTGTGCTTGTAAGAAGAGGTTTGCTATTCAAAGACGTGTTCCTGTTAAATCCCGCAGAGACTTGGCAAATGCACATGTGCGAACGCGCGTTCGCAAGCATGCGACGTGCTATAGATGCTGGCGCCAAATGGGCTATTTAAACCCAGCCTTTGCTCAGCTCCAATGCTGCTTTGTCTTCAGCCTTGGTTGACCTGTACCTGCAAACCTGTATCCTGTTTCCCAGTTCCAGACCCGGCTTGTCCTGACCATCCTCTGCTCTCCGCCTGCACCGACCCCGGCTAGTCCTTTGACCTCCACTCCAGTCTGCTCCTTCTGGCTCCTGCATTACCGATTGGCTTATGACCCAGCTTGTCTTACCACACAACTGTCTTCTTCCAATCGGATCACCTGGCCAGTGAGGGTTTCATCAGCCTACCCTGCTATTCTGACTCCTGCCTCTAGCACCTGTTGCCTGCGCACCTGCTCATCTACTGGATCTACCTGGCTATCCCTGTCCGTGGACACCGGCCTGCTTTCAGCTTCTATCAGGCACTCGTGCTAGTCTGCACTCCAGCGCCTCCTGTCTGCACTATCAGGGGCCCTGAGTCAGAGGCGTAAGAGAGGCTTTCCTCACCGTTTCAGGCTCACCTTCTGGTACGTGATAGTGCTTTAACATAGCTAATACACCCATTGTCTCTTGCAGAGACCACAAGGCACCCAGTATCTGTTATCTTTTAAGGGAACTGTGCATAAAAATATTTTTACAAATATTTTTTAAAAATGACTTACCAGTCCCACCACGGGATTCTGTCTTGTATCAAGAATCTAATCTTCACCTTTCACGGTGCGCTGTCACTTGCCGACCTTCACGGACTGGGCCCTCGGTTTTTGAGGGGCCACTCCCTTGGACCTGTAGAGCACCCTCCCGGAGCGCCTTTGTGATTGGTTTTACCAAGGTTTCGGATCCCAGGGTCCAGTGCCTAAGAAGGACAATGTTACAGGCAATGTTACTATGTAACTATGTAACAGGCAAAATCTTGTATCTGCTTTCCTGAGGCTCAGGTACCATCCTTAGTCTTTGACTTTTTTGGATGGATCTGATTGCTAACCCCTTAGATTCAGAGATCGGGGTATGTAGCATAATCTTCTTTCTTCTTCTTTGAGAAAACATAAAAAGTGTGGAGAGTCTCTCCACCGTGACCATCACCTTTTAGACACTGGGGAAAAAACTGAGGTACTTCCTGTGTAGGAGGGGTTATATAGGGGGACTTCCCATCTGATTGGTTGCCAGTGTTCATTCACCTGAAGATGGCGTATAACCCATATGGTAATGAATATGGCTTTGTGTCCCGTGATGCACGAAAAAGAAAAAGGATTTTTAATACAGAAATGTTTGCTTACTGAAAAGTATGTCCAGTATGTATAGTATGCGCTCAATACTTGGTCGGGCTCCTTTTGCATGAATTGCTGCATCAATGTGGAGTGGCATGGAGGCGATCAGCCTGTGTCAAAAGTACAGGCTGCCAAAAGTACCAATACCTGGTTTAATGATCATGGCATCACTGACCTAAACACCATTGAGAATCTGTGGAGTATTGTCAAAAGGAAGATATGCGGCACTAGACCCAACAATACAGATGAGTTAAAGGCCGCTATCAAAGCAACCTGGGTGTCACGTACCTGATCCGAGGCTGAGATGCAGAGAGGGCTCCCCTTGCGGCTGAGTGCGGCACACCCCTGGGGTTGAGACAGAGGGTGTAGCGCCCACAGAAGCACTGGTTGCCGGCAGGGTCCTGATGGTAGACAGGCGGTCTCTAGCAGAGTGCTGGGCAGGTATACACTGGACAGTCCAAGGAGGAACCAGGAACAACCAAGCAGTAGGTGTAAGACCGGCCGGCGGTCAATCACAGGGCTCGGCAGGAAGCTGCAACAGGTGCAAGCCAAAGGTATAGCAGGAAGGCCAGAAGCAGACAAGTCCGTGGGAAAGCCAAGATCAGGTACTGGAGGGCAGGTAGACAGGAAGCAAGTCCGTGAGCCAAGCCGAGATCAGATAACGGGAGAGCCAAATTGGAGCAGGGATGGTCAGATGAAGCCGAGGGTCAAAGCCAGGAGAGAGAGCAGACAGGTCAGGAACAAGCCAGGTCAAACTAGATTCCAGGAAGTAGCAATGCTCAGGAAACAGGAAGAGCTGAAGACAATCCAGCAATCTGATGGGCTGAGCAGAGTCCTTTTATAGGCCAGTGAATTAGTCTATGGCCTGAGTCCATTGCGGCCATGGGAAGTACTGGCAAAGTTGCCAGTTGCAGCACAGCCATTTCACTGACAATGAGTCTATGGCCTGAGTCCATTGCGGCCATTGGAAGTACTGGCAGAGTTGCCAGTTGCAGCATGGCCGTTTTTCTGACACTGGGCTTCCATAACACCCCAGCAGTGCCACAGGCTGATCGCCTCCATGCAGTAATTCATGCAAAAAGGACCCCCAACCAAGTATTGAGTGCATACTATACTGTACATGTACACACTTTTCAGTAAGTGAACATTTCTGTAATAAAAATCCCTTTTTTTATTGGTCTTATGTAATATTCAGGATCAACTGTGGGTATAGGATTGTATAGATGTGGTTGTATGGTCGTGTTTTATTTTTTATTTGTTGTTGGTTGAGCTAGATGGACTTGTGTCTGAGGGGGGGTGGAGGAGCCCTTACTATGTAACTATGTCATGACACCTGTAGAATAGGTGGACCGCCACCCGAAGCCTCGCCGCCTCTGCTGCCACCGCCTGATACCTGCAGCGACACGGGCTAGGACTGGGACCCTGTTGCCTGCATGCTCAGCCGAGAGTCCTGTCCCCTGGACACCCCCGACCCTCGCACTGGCCACCGCTGCAGCCTCGGAGGGAGCTCCTCTCCTCTCCTGTGGAGCATACAGCTGCTGGAAGATCAGTCAGTACTGTAGTGTTTTGCCTCCCCTCTTCTGAAAGCGATAAGTCAGCTTTACTACAGGAGGAGAGGAAAGAAGAGAGGATGTAGAGGGGGGCAGAGGAAAAAGGAAAAGAGAGTTTTAGGTTTGGGCATTTTTAATTTAAGCAGTAAAGTTTTTAACGAAGAAGGATTAAAGATTTTAGATATGGGATTAAAATATGTACCTCCTAAGCAATTAAATAAATTTAAAACTTTTATTGACTTGCATAAATTTATTAGAACTTTGAATATTAAGAAACATTTTTATAATAAACCAGCCATGAATACACATCAAGAGAGTGATTTTATACACAGTGGTCTGAGAAACAAATCTACTTTTAACCCTAGAAATACCAATAACCAGTGTTTGGAGGTATTTAAGATGATGGTGGAACAAGATCTTGACAATATTTCCATACACCCGGTTAAAGGTAGTAAAAAAATTAAACAAGGAATTAAGGAATTAGAGAAGGCCAATGATATCATCATTAGACCAGCAGACAAAGGCGGAGGAATAGTAGTGTTGAACAAAAATGATTATATTGCAGAATTAAATCGTCTGGTTGAGGATAAAGAAACCTATTCTAAATTAAAAGGAGATCCTATTAAAAAATTAAAAGCAATGCTCACCAAAAAGATAAAAAAGGCACAGAGAGATAACATTCTTGATAAAAAAGAGGCTAGATACCTGATACCTGATGTACCCAAGATGCTAATAATTTATCAGAATCCCAAAATACACAAGCGATTGCATAACCCACCGGGCAGGCCCATTATCAATGGGGTGGAGTCCCTTGATTCCAGAGTGGGGGAGTATGTGGATTACTACCTCCAACCACTGGCACAAGGTTGCCCTGCATATTTAAAGGACAGCAGAGATCTTATAAATATTATTAAAGATATACGAGTTACGGATAACACAATATTGGCTAGTATAGACGTGAACTCTCTATACACCAATATCAAACAAAAAGATGCCAGTAGGGCTGTAGAATGGGCTTTGAAGAAAGACGGCAAACTCCCACAGCAACAAATCACTTTTTTATTAGCTATTTTAAATATGGCCATGCAGAATAATTATGCAGAATAATTATTTTTGGCATAATGGGCAATTTTTTAACCAGGTTAAGGGAGTTGCCATGGGGGCTAAATATGCCCCAACGGTGGCCAATCTGTTTATGAGCAAGTCGGAAGAGGAATCCATTTTTAAAAGGCCCTGCCCCTCTTTAATTGTGTATAAAAGATATATTGATGATATTTGTATTATCTGGGAGGGGTCAGAAGAGGGTTTTAAAGATTTTATCACGCATATGAACGAGAATATTTATGGCATCTCTTTTTCAGAACATTTTAATAGGTGTGAGATAAATTATTTAGATCTTATAATTTTTAAAAATGGCCCACAATTATTTACAAAGACTTATTTTAAGGACACCGATCGCAATAGTTATATTCCTACTAGCAGTGGGCACCATCCTCAGTGGATTACAGCTGTCCCCAAAGGCCAACTGCTAAGAATTTGAAGAAATTGTAATCAAGAAGCAGATTTTGAAGAGCAATCAAATACATTGATAAAGAGATTTATTGAAAAAGGATATAAGAAACCTCAACTAGAAAAAATAAAATGACAAATAAAAAAGAGAACAGGGTTATTAGCTAGTAAACCAAAAATATTAAAAACATTTGATATAGCCTTTTGTACTGAATTTAATCAGCAGTATCGTCAAGTGGAAAAGAGTATTAAAAAACATTGGGCCATATTATTAAGAGATCCTGTGTATAAAGAAATTCTGCCAAAAAAACCTAAGTTTATCTACAGAAGACCACCTATATTAAAAGACAGGATAGTAAAAAGCATACCTAATCCCCCCAAAAAGATTGTGACTTTTCTTGATCAGACAGGCTTTTTCAAAATCGGCAGATGTGTTGCTTGTAAAACCTGTATTAAAGATAGAAGGAGGAAAATCACACAATTCGATTCGCATACTACTAAAAAGAACTATGAGATATCACAGTTCATTACATGTAGTAGTACTCAAGTTACCTATCTTTTACAATGTGAATGCGGCCTTCAATACGTAGGCGGCACCACCAGGCAACTGAAGGTGAGGCTCAGGGAGCATGTAAATAACATTAAAAAGGGCTTCTGCAATCACAGCCTGTCAAACCATTTTAGAATATTTCACAATAGAGATCCCACCAAAATGACCTTTTGTGGGATAGATAAAATCAATCCACATTAGAGGGGGACGCACATGAAAAGAGCAGTGTCCCAAAATGAGACATGGTGGATACAACAAATTAAGAGTATGACGCATGCAGGCCTGAATGTAGAGCTTGATATCAATTGTTTTATCAATAATTTTAAATTTTTTAATAATAATAATTTATGTTTTTAAATTAATCTTAATTATTTATTTAATTTATTGATGTAATAAAAATGGCTGAGGTAGGATTGTACAAATTAGTATAGATTATTGCATTGGAGGTAGTATATAGAGTAATTACCCATTATGTATTGTATAGTATATTTCTGTATGTAACATGTATTAATTAATTTTTATGTATGTTTAAGACTTGGATGTATAGACGTTCTATAAGACAGTCTGTATGGAGACACCATAGCCGTTGACATAATGAGTTTATGTTTCAATTCACTGCATATTAAATTGATAAATAAGATATAATATTATAGGAAGGGTTAATTGACCCCATATTTATATTTATATTAATTTATTTATTATTTGGTATATTAGCAGTTCGTAATAAACTAACACTTCCGGTTTTAGTATTGTAAGTATGAGTACAAAGGAGTACCGAGATGGTGTAGTAAAAGGAAGTAGATAAGAGTAGGTGTTCCAATATGGAATACAGGGCTTCCGGTCTCTCCAGGTGACTGTGATTGTAAGTTAATGAAGGATTTATAAAGCGGTACGTGAGAGTGACGCATTCGCTTTTGAGAATGCTCTGATTGGCAGAGCGAAACGCGTCAAGCCGTCAATCTTACATACCACGTCATTTCCGGTTTCCGGTTCATACGGGTGGAACGCACGGCCATGTTTGGCGTCCCGCACCAGGAAATCTAACCGCATATGATCTTCTGAATGTCGTAAGTGTAACTTTTTTAGCCTGAAAATAAAGTTTAAATATACTGCACGATGAAGGCTTTTCTCTCTCTTTGTTAATCCCATATGGGGGAATCGATCCTGGATGATTTGAGCTGGAGATTGCTTTATTAATAACGGTGTATGGTGCTGCTATCTGTTGACAACCTGCGATCCAAACCAGTGAGGAATACAATATAAAGGCTGTTTTACATTGTTTGTCTGGTGAGTAGGGGACCGAGAGGGGAGCACCTGATCGCATCATAAAGCACCGGCACTTTGGATGTCTTATGCCTACAAGACAAGCACTGAGCACTTTTTTGAAGATTTATTTATTGATATAGAGACTAGCACTGAGCACTTTCTGAAGAGAATTTATTCATTTATTGATTTAGTCACTTGAGCACTGGACACTTTTATTTATTTTATTTTATATTTTATGGTGATGTATATTAATAATTTGTATATGATATGAGTTCACAGGATATTTATTGAATTGATTGATTATTTATTTATAGTAGTAATACTGTATGGCACTTTTGATAGATAGCACGCAGTTGACACTGCATATAATACTCTTGCATTATTATCAATAATATATTTATTGAGATAGCAAGGTATAGTAATTTATTTATTTTTGAGACACTTTAATAATTGAAACACTGTAATTTTACACATATTTATTGAGCAGCACTGATACATAGTCTATTTATCAATTTTAAAAAGGTATCCCCCTTTTTTATCAGCAGCAGCTTATTTTATTGTATATTTATTATTTTCCATAGCGCTGGCACTTTGCATATATTACCTTTTAGACACTGGCGAAAAAACTGAGGTACTTCCTGTGTAGGAGGGGTTATATAGGGGGACTTCCTGTCTGATTGGTTGCCAGTGTTCATTCACCTGAAGATGGTGTATGACCCATATGGTAATGAATATGGCTTTGTGTCCCGTGATGCACGAAAAAGAAAAAGGATTTTTAATACAGAAATGTTCGCTTACTGAAAAGTATGTCCAGTATGTATAGTATGCGCTCAATACTTGGTCGGGCTCCTTTTGCATGAATTGCTGCATCAATGTGGCGTGGCATGCAGGCGATCAGCCTGTGCCAAAAGTACAGGCTGCCAAAAGTACCAATACCTGGTTTAATGATCATGGCATCACTGACCTAAACACCATTGAGAATCTGTGAAGTATTGTCAAAAGGAAGATATGCGACACTAGACCCAACAATGCAGATGAGTTAAAGGCCGCTATCAAAGCAACCTGGGCTTCCATAACACCTCAGCAGTGCCACAGGCTGATCGCCTCCATGCAGTAATTCATGCAAAACAAGTAACACAGGGAGCCGTGGAGTGGCCCTGCAGCTTACACATGCGTTTGCAAATGTGTGCTAACTAAACCCCTGTTTTGACGCAAACTGTTAGAAAGGTTAATTTGGTTGGTAAGCAAACTGTCTAGCAAATTGAACTGGGAATTTTACTTTTGTTTGTTTCATGTGCGTTGCCCTTCCATGTGTTCTTTGCTATGAAGGCCAGTAATAGGTGGGGGCAGAGGCCATTTTCTTTGTTGTTAATGTGTACTGGTGAGTGGACATACTGGATGCCTTTGCTGTAATACCATCAGCTGGGCTTCCATTATGCCCCCAATTACCTTTCAGAGGAGTGATGGGCCACCTCCAGGCTCACCTGCCCCCTATCTATCCATTAGCTTGCATGTGCTTCCACTGTGAAGACTCTTATAAATTCATTAGAGTTAAGACTGCAGGTAACACAGGGAGCCGTGGAGTGGCCCTGCAGCTTACACATGCGTTTGCAAATGTGTGCTAACTAAACCCCTGTTTTGACGCAAACTGTTAGACAGGTTAATTTGATTGGTAAGCAAACTGGCTAGCAAATTGAACTGGGAATTTTACTTTTGTTTGTTTCATGTGCCTTAGAAGTGAATTGTGTAACACGGCTCTCTGTGATATTTTCCTTATGCTTGTCTAAGCTACTCCTGAGACCAAAAAGATGAGAGGTAAAGCAAAAACTAAAGTAAATCAATCCGCCCCCAGCCCCGTATGTCAGCTGAGTCCAGCCTGATGGAAGAAGGGCCTGATAGCCCTAGGTAAGGATCTGTAGGGAGGCCAGGAGCGGGGAAGCGTAGACCTAGAGTGGATGATTCCCCAGGCGGGGAAACCTAGCACCGTAGGAGCAGCTAAACCAAGAATTTCTAGAGGGATCCCCCATGGGGGACCCAAGGTGTAAAGTGGAGGCCCTAAAGGGTAAAGTCCAATTAGGACATAAGAGGGGGATGTGGCCTTGGAAGCTTACCGCTTATTAAAGAAGCCTTGGTGGGGTTACTATCCAAACTAGAAATTTCTTTGAAATTGGACATAGTGGCAGTCAGGACAGATATTGGACAAATCCTTGGCAGAGTAGAGGAAATAGAGGGGAGACTTGAGGACCACAATGGCCATCTTTACAGAAAGTTAACTGATCTTTGCTGTATAAGCTGGAAGATCAGGAGAATCGAAGCCGAAGGAAAAATATCTGTATAAAGGGCTTACCAGAGAACCAGGGAAAAGAGGATCTGATGGCAGTTGTGCAATGCCTCTTTATCCCATTGCTGGGAAAGTAACTCCTAGAAACTTTAAAAATAGACAGAGTACATAGGGTGGGAGGATATCGAAGTCAGGCTGGGGGAGGCCCAAGAGATGTTATTGTGAGGTTTCATTATGCAGAAAAGTCGATAATTATGGAAAAGGTTCGGAACTTTTCTGGGATCAACTTTGAAGGAGCGAACTTACAACTATATGCTGACCTGTCGGCTGAGACTTTGGCAAAAAGGAGACTCCCTAAACCCCTGACAGAAAATATGTGGGCCTCTAACATCCCATATCGCTGGGGATTCTGGGCCTGCCTCATAGGAAGATAAGATGGCCACACAGCAGTTTTGGGATTTCTAGAGGAATTGAGTGATTTTTGCAGCAAATTAAATTTAAAAGCTCTACCCATGCCAGGGTGGGAGGAGCCTGTGGGAGCATCAGAAGGTCTGAGGCAGGAGCAGTGGTCTTTGTTGGGGAAGGGGGGAGCCGGGAGAGGAGAGTAGTCGTGGTGCTGAGGGTGGGAGTGAGTCTGCTGGTTCTGCAGGTCGGGTCGGGTCCAGGTGTAAGGGTGATGGCCTCCTGAGAAGGCATGGACAGGGGGTGGCACATAGTGGTGTGTCACCAGCTCCATACATTGAACAGGACCTGGATATCTGTTCAATCCTCCGAAGGGATAACCTTTGGGGGAAGAATAGGGGGAGGGGGGAAGGATGGGGGGAGGGGGAAGGATGGGGGAGAGGGAGAAGGGGAGAGGGGCTTCTTATATCTTATTTTTTTCTCCTCCTGGACTGCTCTCTAAGAAAAGATGTGCAACTGTTCCTTTGGCTGCCCATGGCTCTGGTAAATTTAATATCATATAATGTTAGAGGCCTGAAGACACCTAGCAAAAGACACAAGGTAATTAAAGAGTTGCATTACCATGGATCGGGAGTGGTCTGCCTACAGGAAACACATATTACACATGCATCCAGGATCAAATTGTCCTCTCTGCTTTTCCCTATATGGTTTTATGGTGTCTCGACTTCGGGTCAGTCACTGGGAGTAGCGATTGGATTTGATAGGAGCACTGTGTTTACACTAAAGGAACAGTTGGCAGATCCTGAAGGGAGGTACCTATTTATTAAGGAAAGGTTACTTGATGTGAAGTGCACCGTGGCAAACATTTATTCCCCTGAATAGGGCTCCAAATAAGTGGAACATTCAGGAAAAACTGATGACATTTATGGAGAGGAGGCTTATTGTAGTGGGGGACTTGAATATGGGGTTAAACCCGCGTTTGGATTCATGGGCGGGTACTTCACGAATCTCACTGCAAGGGCAGAACCAAACTAGAAGACTATTGGGAAAGTATCAGTTGGTGAATGCCTGGAGGGTCAGAAACCCAGACTCTAGAGATTATACTTATTATTCGCCAGTACGTGGAACTTATTCAAGGATTTATTATATTTTAATTGAACATAAATTTTTGGTCTCCTTAAAGATGCGTCAAATAAACCCATCACACTTTCGGACCATGCTCCAGTGATAGTCCAGTTAGATTGGTCAGCTGTAACACCTAGGGAATGACTCGCTCATCCAGGATTTCAAGATAGTGGAGAGAGTAGAAAAAGAATTGGAGAATTTCTTTGCCACCAATGATTCACCAGAGATCCCGCAATCTATATTGTGGGAAACGCATAAGGCTTATATAAGGGGGGTACGTATAGGCATTGGGGCACAAAGGAAGAAGGAAAAGAGGGAGAAGATGAACCAGTTACTGGGAGAGATTCATACATTGGAGCAACAGACTAGACCCAAAGGTATCCCAGAGTAGCAGGTAATATTTGAGACGAGAGGAGAATTAGTGGTCTTTATGGAGCAGGAAACAAAAAGTGTATTTCACTTAGTTATGAAAGATATGTATCAATTGGGAAACAAACCTGGGAAATGGCTAGCAAAAGCAGTGAGGGAAAAAAATGCAACCCATATCCCCAAAATTAAAAAGGAGAATGGGGAAATAGCGTATGCATCCCCAGATATCGCTTAGGTGTTCCATTCCTATTAAAGCCAGCCTTATAATGTCAGACAGAAAGGGGAAGGAAGGGAAAAGGGGAAGGAGGACATGGCTGTGAGGGAATATCTACGGGAGCTCAATCTTCCAAGACTGCCTAGAGAGGAATTAGAGGCCCCCGATTACATGTGAAGAAGTGGGGGTGGCAATAAAGAATATGGCCCCAGGGAAGAGTCTGGGCCCTGACGGCTACTCGATCCTATATTGTAAAAGGTTTAAAAAAATCCTAATCCTCAAGCTATGCAAATATTTTTTAATATGGCGGGAGGGAGAATTTATAGGAGTGCCTCCTTGCTTAAATATCTCTTATCTTGAAGAAGGGGGAAGGACCCTGCGGTGCCGATGAGCTATAGACCAACTTCCCTTTTAAATACAGATATAAAAATTGTTGCTAAAATAATAGCAGAAAGATGAAAACCTCTCCTGCCAAGATGGATACATAACGATTAGGTGGGTTTCGTGTGTGGTCAAGTGGGGGGGAACAACTGCCTGAAATCTCTATATTTGATCCATGAGGTAAGGGAAAAGGGATTCCCGGCTGTATTGTCTGTAGATGCCGAAAAGGCCTTTGATAAGGTCGAATGGGGCTTTATGTTGGAAACACTGAGATTCCTAGGTATTGGAGAGAGGATGATGTGGTGGATCTCTGCCTTTTATTTTCATCCCACGGCGAGAATAAGATTGAATGGCGGTTTGTCACCCCCCCCTTGAACTACACAATGGGACTAGACAGGGGTGCCCGCACTCCCCAATGTTGTTTGTCCTAGCTTAAGAATCCCTGTTGGCATTAATACGTAAAAACCCAGACATTAGAGGAGTGAAAGTGAGGAGCAAGGAGTACAAGGTGGCTGCATATGCGAAAGATGAATTATTTTTTATCTCTAACCTGAGGTTAACTCTCCCGATAGTACCAGAGGAACTGGGGAGATATGGGAAGCTTTCAAACTTTAAAGTCAACATAGCTAAATCAGAGATTTTGAACATCTCAATGTCAAAGAGAGAACAAAAGATAATACAGCCTAATTTTCCCTTCATATGGCATAGAGAGGAACTGGGATACCTTGGTATTAAATTGGCCACTTCCTTCGGCGATGTTGTACATGATTAACTATATACCAATGTTGAATTAGGTAAAAGATCAGCTGAATCGTTTGAGACACAGACCTCTCTCATGGTTGGGTAGATTAAATGTGGTGAAGATGGACATTCTTTCCAAGCTTATTTATCTATTTCAAATGGTCCCAGTCTCCCTCACCCAGGCCTTTTTTTAGGAAGTTAAGAGCAATGGTATTAAAATTTGTATGGGCCCATAAACGCCCTAGAACCGCTTATGCATTTTTAGCAAGGGGTAAGGGACTAGGGGGGTGGGGGGGTGGCTGCACCGGATTTTAAAAAATATTATCAGGCCATCTCCACTGCATGAATATCAGATTGGATACACAATAAGAAAGGTAGGATCTGGGTGGAAATTGAGTGTGCACAAAGTGGGGTGGACCTGGGGAAGATGGTTTGGGTGCCACAAGTGCACCGTGACCTGTCCAACAAAACAAATATACTGACTAGGAAAACATTAAGAATTTGGGATTTATGTAAAATTTTTCACTGGGAATATAATGCACCTTTGAAACCTTTACTAGACACAAATTATTTTAAACCTGGGAAAGAAGATTGTTTGTATTTTGTTAGATGGGCAAAAAAGGAGGTGATACAGTTAAAAGATGTAATGATACGAAATAGAATATGAACTTTTTTCAAATTAACACAGAAATGGGGGATTATGCCACTTGATAAATGGAGATATACACAGATACAACACTTTGTGGGAGGGGATAACATCAAACCAATGGAGGAGTTGTTTGACTCGTCCGCATGTATTAAAAATAGTACATCAAAAATATATAAGATCCTACTTGGGGAAACAGATTTCCCTTACCCACCATACTTAGGGAAATGGGAACAGGAACTAGGACCCCTTCAGGACGAGGAAGAAAGAAAGTTTTGAGATTAGCTTGTTACTCATCAGTTGATTTAAGGACAACAGAGATGTCTTACAAGCTTCTTGCTAGATGGTATCTCACCCCACAGAGGGCTCAGAGGTTCGGGGAAGAAACATCCCCAACTTGTTGGAGGGGATGTGAAGTCTCTGGGACCTTTGCATATCTGTGGTGGGAGTGTCCAAAGATACAAGTTTTTTGGGAAGGGATCATTAGGTTAATCTGCCAGATCACAGGCGGGGGGGGGGGGGAGCCTTCATGGCGCGCCTGTGAGAGCAGGGAGAGACATGCTGGACACCAAACATGCTGAAAAGAACGGAGCTCCACGATCCTAGCTGCCTGGTCCCTTAGCTGCCGGGTTCCATCCAATCCCCGCATGCTCCACTCTTGCCTGTCTCTCGGCGTGTCGGCGGCAGGACAGCCATCAGCATCCGCAGCCGGGCGTAGATGTCAGGTACTGCTGAGCTGCTGTCAATGGGTACATGTGTTGGAACAGCTGACCCCGCTACTTGCCTCTGCTGCCGTTGAGCTACATATGACTGTCAGTCGCTCCAGTGCTGTAAGTGACGATTTAGGAGTCTTGTAGTGCCGTGACCTACTGTGACGTGGGGGAGAGACCCCCCCCTTCTACTCCTACCCTATAACTCCTACCCTTCAACTTCTACAACCCTCAAAAATGCACAGAAGCGATAAATAAATGGAGAACTAGTTACCATGTTATCTCCCCTGAACCTCCCGGATTAACATTGAAAAGAAACAACTAATTTGCAGACTGGTGAGATCTATCTTTTCTATCCTATCTTACTAAACATCACATACTATATTTGCTGAGTGTTGGTTTGCCTACTGAAGTTTTTTGAATGCCTAAGAGTGTCCTTGATAAAAGTTGGTCTGCCAGCCTGATATAAATATTGGAGTTCCCTTGGGGACTTGTTGATAAAATCTTTACATAGGACTAGATGTCTGTTTTTCCGCCTGTGTGCTACCTGTTGCCATATTTGGGTAGTTAAGAGACCCATTAAGGCAGTGAAGTGGTAAAGATACTGCCGAGGACTGTCAGTCAGTCAACTATCCGGCCATTCAAGAACATTTTATTTGTTTCCTACTAATGATTAAATAAAAAAAGTAACCATGAGGGGCAGGCTGGCGAGAGGCAACGCACCTGAAAAATCATCCAAAGTAAGCGCCAGTCCTAATACAATTAAAAGATTTATGGTACAAGGGGCACAAGAGGATAATATGGAAAAATCACTGATGAAAAAACCCCAGGGGCTCGGTTGAAACAGACGAAAGCAGGGGGAATCTCAAATAGCACTTTAAGAAGCATGACCCCTTTGGGAACAAACCCCAATAGAACTGGACCAAGGGGCAAACCTCAGCTCAGATCAAGAGGCAGGATTTACATCAAGTGACCAGCCTCTTCTAAAGGGGGAAATGGCAACTTTGCAAAGGCCTTTGACACCGTTCCCCACAAACGCTTACTGTACAAACTAAGGAATGTAGGTATGGACCATAGGGTGAGTACCTGGATAGAGAACTGGCTCCAGGGGAGAGTCCAGAGGGTGGTGATTAATGGGGAGTACTCGGATTTGACAGGTGTGGAAAGTGGGGTCCCCCAAGGTTCTGTCCTGGGACCAATCCTGTTTAATTTATTCATAAATGATCTAGAGGAGGGGATATCTAGTACAATCTCAGTATTTGCGGATAATACTAAACTAAGCATGCCATTATCTTCTATACAGGATGTGGAAACCTTAAAGCAAAGAATAAAGTGCTAGGTGCTAGTAATAGTGATTCATTAAATTAATTTTATATACGATATTTATTTTGTCTTTTCACTATTAATTTTAATTGAATATCCTTTTATCATCATACAAGAGCTTTTAACCCTTGCACTCTATTAGGCGTTTGGAGGTTAATTTAGCTTTGATTACTGTGAATCACTATTACTAGCACCTAGCACTTTATTCTTTGCTAATTAATTTATCTAGCTGTTTTCACAACCTCATTTATTTATTACATATTCACCTTGCACTTTATAGCACTTATTGCACTCTATTTTAATATATGGCTCATTACACTTAAACATTGTTTCATTTATATTTATATTTAAGTAACCTCTTCGTGGTAGGATTCACCTATTTTTCTATAGTGGTGCTCACCACACATATTGCACTTACTTTTATAGATTTTACTTTATTGATATTGACCTATTTATATTTTGAGTCTTTTTTTTATTTTTTATATTTTGAGTCATTTTTTATCCACAGCAGTATTGTGTACTATGCTTATTTATTGCTGCTACTAATTTAAGGGGTCTTAAATCACAGATGTGCTGGAAATTTTATCTTATCTTAATCCTATTTTTAAATCCCACTTTTATACATGGTACAGAGGATATTTATTTATTGTAAAAAAAGTTTTATCTCCCTTGCATATATATATATATATATATATATATATATATATATATATATATATATATATATATATTGTGACAGGAAGTCAGGTAAATCTGGGAATGTAGTCACAGGAAGGAGATACATTTCCACCTGATTTAGAAACTTCACTGATACTATAGGGTGTTGGCTGCAGAGAGAGCCAGCAGGAAGTTGAAAACCATTCAGCTGTTCGGAATGAGGAGATCAAGGCCTCTATAATTTGTCCAGAGAAAATCTATTGAGTGCTGCCTCCTGTCGCCGTGTGGGCTGGGAGAGGAAGGCAGACAAACGGCTGCATCCTGACGCCATGTGGGTAGAGGACAGTCCTGTGTGCCCCCTGAAAGCTGAGTGAGCATGGGGAAGACCTCCTGAAGCGGTGTGCGCTCAGGAGGGTAAAAACGAGTGAAGACGTCTCAAAGGTGAGAAGACAAAGTGTTTCTGTGTGAAAGAAAACAAAGGGACATGTTCAATGGACAATGTTTGTGCTGTGTGAAAAGCAAACAAATGGACATTTGAGTGTCTGCTGTAAGATCAGCAGTGTCGGCCCAACAGTAGGTTGGGAAGACTTCTTAGGTAGGTTCCAGCTGTGAGAAGGTAGACGCCCACAGCGGCCAGGATTTATTTTGTGTTTTATTTTATTTTGATGTTTTTGCTGCATGCACTTGTTTGAAGAATAAACCAAAAACTATTGTTTTCAACCACTCCTCGGCTATCTCCCTGTGTGCCGACCCCCCCAAAGAGGTCACCCATACGCCTACCACCGAGCTAATCCCTTACATATGGTGGAGGTATGCAGTGGGCATAAGCAGAGATCCCTGCAAGGAAGTGCAAATGTTTGATGAACTTTATCTGGTGCATGAGATTGCACAATCTATGTGTGCAGGAGAGAAGATCCTGACAGAAAAAAAAAAGTGTTTTAAAGAGACAGCGGTCTCAAAATTATTTGATGAACTTTGTTGTGTCTGGTGCAAGTGACTGCACAAACTGTGTGTGCAGGAAAAGAGATCTTGCAAGAGAGAGAAAAACTACATGTGTTAAAGAGACAGTGGTCTGAAAATTTTTTTGCTGGACTGTGAAAAATTTGTTTGTGGAGTTATTGAAGATGGGGCGATCCAAACGCCTGAAAAATGCAAAGATAGATGAAATGAGAGACCGGATTCTATGGATGGAGGGGATGCTACCATTTGAACCAGCCCCATCCATGCCTGAACGGAATCGGCTAAAGAGAAAAGTTGTTGTCCCTAGCAACACTGGGGCAAATGAAACTGCTATGGAGACGCAGTGTGCTCAGATGAAAAGTAAGCTCAAAATGGAGGAGATGCTGAAACAACGGAGCTTTGCAACTCAACAAAAGGATCACCAAGAGAGCATGGCAGGCTGGAAACAGAGACGCCAGCAGCCAATGGAGGCCATCGGTTTGGAGGAAACCGAGTATGTGTGCAGGGCTGAGTTGGATGCCTTGCAACGGAAAATAGAAAAAAAGGAACAAGCCTTGGAATTGCTTAAAATGGAGCATAGAAACTTGCAGGAAACGAATGAACTACTCAAGTCTCATGTGTCACAGTGGGAAGAATCCACTGCTCTTCTTTTGGTCGAGTTGCAAAAACGCAGAGAGACTATAATGGAGAAAGATACCATCCTCATGGAAAAGGAAAGTGAAATTCAGACTTTGAAGAAGCAAAGTATGGCTGATATGTTGGAGTTGCGTAATCAGCTGGAAAAAAGTCTTCAGTCTTTGGGAGCTACAAAAATAGACCTGCAGGAGTCGCAGGAACAGAATGTTGCTCTGAAAGCGACATTGTCTCTCAGCGACAAAGAGAAAAGTGAAAGAGAGGCTAAATTACTGAGTACTGTGTATGAGCTCACTACTTTGAGCAATGTGGTAGATGAATGGCGTGCGGACTGTGAAAGTTGGAAAGGGGAAGCCCAACGTGTCCAGCAGCAGTTAAAGGAGAAAGAAGCCTGTGTGGCAGAATTACATTCTTATTCCCAGATGCTAGCCAATGAGGTGAAGGCTCTTATGCAGGGAAAAGGAGATTGTGAACATAAGAGGGAAAAAGTAGAGGCACAGCTTCTGGAATCGCAAGTCAAGGTGTCAGAAGGTGACCGATTGTGTGCTAAGCTGTCAGAGAAGGCAAACCGACTGCAGGTTGAGTTGGACAACGTTACAAATCAGCTTTCTCAAGCAGACAGCAAATCTAGAGAAATTGCGGAAGATTTTTCTATCTTGGAATCGCAGCTGCAAGACACGCAGGAACTCTTACAGGAAGAGAGGTGTCAAAGGCTGAGTTTTAGCACAAAGCTCAAACAAATGGAAGATGAGAAAAATGGCTTCCTGGAACAATTAAAAGAGGAGGCGGAAGCAAAGAAAAACCTATCAGAGCAAGTCGCAACATTGCAAGCTCAGATAGCGGATATGAAAAAACGCATGGAAGAAAGCGTTGGTTCATTACAATGTGTTGAAGATGTGAAAAAGAAGTTTGATCAGATGCTTGGTGAAGAGAAGACTGTGTCTGCAAAATATGCAGAAGAACGCGCACGTGCAGAAACGGAGGTGCGTGATAACGAGAGCAAAGCCCTGTTCTTGGCTCGCTCTTTGGAGGAAGCTCTAGAGTGTAAGGCTGAACTAGAAAGTGTTAACAAACAGCTGCGTACAGAAATGGAAGAATTGGTCAGCTCCAAGGATGATGTTGTGAAAAGCGTTCAGGAGCTAGAAAAGTCTAAGCGAGCCTTAGAACAGCAAGTAGAAGAGATGAAGATTCCGTTGCAGGAACTGGAAGAGGAATTCCAGGCAACAGAGGATCTGTCCCAAAGAGGGGATAGTGTGCCTGATGCAGTTTTTAAAAGGATCAGTGTTTTGGGGTCTGTCCTGAGTGAGCCTCAGAAATGTGATGACATGTGGCTTGAATCACCCCTTTGGAATAAACCGTTCCTTCAAAAACTTCAAGCATTGGAAAATGTATCATTAGAACTTCAGCAAACAAAGGAGCTGAGTAAGAAATGTGATGATTTCTCAGTTCAGGCTGAAAACCTAGTGGGGAAAACGAAGGCTGTTGGTGAAAACGTGAAGCAAATGAATAAGTGCCTTTCAGGGAGTGTTTCCAAAATGGAACTGGTGAAAGACGGGTGGCAGAAGTTTGATCGTGATCTTGAGATACATTCCATGTGGAATTCAGATAGAGAAAAGGAACTAGGTGACCTTGAGCGGTCAAATAGTTCAGCAGAAAGTGCATTGAAGAAACCTGTAAAAGAATGTGTTGCAGTTCCATGCTTCTTCACTGATGCAGAGAGGAGGTCTATAATGGATACCACCCAGATTGCTGGGTTCAACTGTGTTGTTGCCTTTGACCCCTATGTTGGTGGAAGGAAAGTTGATAATGTTCTGATTGGCTACTTCTGTGAAGAGTTGGGCAAGAAATATAAACTGGATATCAAATCAAATAGTAGGCCTTTACTGCGACTCGCTCAGGAGGGCGAAATGTTTAAGAACTTGATGAGTGCAAATGCTTCAGATCTGCCTCTGAATATAACATGTTTGGTGAATGATATTGATGTCTCTGGAAAAAGGAACAGGGGTCACTTTGAAGAAATGGGTGACAGCCTGGTGTCGCAAATGAAAAATCCTCTGCACAGCATCTTAGAGCAAGCTAAACTCAAGAAACAAAGAGTCAATGATTGTGTACAGCTGTATGGAGAAGCAACTCCAGTCACAGAGGGACGTCAAGAGTCCCTACTTGGAACAAAGCTTAGTGAAGCAGAGGTTCTCAAAGTTTTGTGGAAAACCTTTATGGATTGCAGAGAGAGGCGGCTCAAGAATGTTGAAGACATTAAGACTAGCACAATTGAGTTGCCTATGGATCACGGTCCTCCATGGCGGATAGGACAAACTTGTATGCAAGACAAACTTGAGAAGGAGCGAAATGATGCCAAAAATGCAGTTAGGGAATGTGTATATGAGATGAGAGACAAACTGTGTGACATTTATGAGAAATCTGTCAATGAAGATGACAGAAACAGTTTCACCCGGAAGCTTGAGGATACTAGGAGGCTTATCAGTGAGTCAGCAGTGCTTGACACATGCGTGCCTGGAAATCTGTGTCCCAACCCTAGGGTTGAAACAAGAGGGGGGGGTATGTGACAGGAAGTCAGGTAAATCTGGGAATGTAGTCACAGGAAGGAGATACATTTCCACCTGATTTAGAAACTTCACTGATACTATAGGGTGTTGGCTGCAGAGAGAGCCAGCAGGAAGTTGAAAACCATTCAGCTGTTCGGAATGAGGAGATCAAGGCCTCTATAATTTGTCCAGAGAAAATCTATTGAGTGCTGCCTCCTGTCGCCGTGTGGGCTGGGAGAGGAAGGCAGACAAACGGCTGCATCCTGACGCCATGTGGGTAGAGGACAGTCCTGTGTGCCCCCTGAAAGCTGAGTGAGCATGGGGAAGACCTCCTGAAGCGGTGTGCGCTCAGGAGGGTAAAAACGAGTGAAGACGTCTCAAAGGTGAGAAGACAAAGTGTTTCTGTGTGAAAGAAAACAAAGGGACATGTTCAATGGACAATGTTTGTGCTGTGTGAAAAGCAAACAAATGGACATTTGAGTGTCTGCTGTAAGATCAGCAGTGTCGGCCCAACAGTAGGTTGGGAAGACTTCTTAGGTAGGTTCCAGCTGTGAGAAGGTAGACGCCCACAGCGGCCAGGATTTATTTTGTGTTTTATTTTATTTTGATGTTTTTGCTGCATGCACTTGTTTGAAGAATAAACCAAAAACTATTGTTTTCAACCACTCCTCGGCTATCTCCCTGTGTGCCGACCCCCCCAAAGAGGTCACCCATACGCCTACCACCGAGCTAATCCCTTACAATATATACACACAGGATCTCCCATTGTGTATACACACCACATATATATTGTATTTCATACATATATTGGCAGCGCCAAACACTTCTCTTTCCTTTTAACAAAAAATCCATTATAACTGGGGTTTCCAGCCTGTTTGATTGGAAAAAAAATGGAAGATCAATAAGACTGAGACACCCTGAGGAAACTTTGAATTTTGTAAAAAACTGGACATCATCATTTCAAAAATACCAGGCTGGTTTGAACAGTGTGAATAAGAGGAGATAATTAGTGAAGATCAGTGGAACCTAGTCTCAAAAAAGAAGAACTGATTCAAATCTGCTTTAGATTCAAGGAAACTTGGAATTTGGGAATAGGGATGCGGTGGCAAGGGCACTGGGGACGGTGGATGATGGAGGGTCATGGAGACAGAATTATGATGTGGTCTGGTTTGGTTTGGTTGTTCAGACGGGCTCTAAGTCCTTCTCACCTATATAAGAGAGGGGGACTCTTTCATGAGTGGGCTAGTTAAGCATCACCTTGAGTAAAGTAGTGAGTGGGAGGAACCTGAGGTGTGGGTCTTACCTAACTCTTACTACAAGACCATTTGTTGGTCAGAACAACATCAAAACGGAAATGGGGGGGGGGAGAGAGATTTAGGGATGGGATTGGAGAGGTTGATGGAGGGTAAGGGGGAGTTTAGATATGTAAAAACTGGAGTTCCACCTTATGAGTCTGTTGTCCCCTTTGTATATAATGGGCGACTCCCTTGGAGGCTCTGTGTAGTGGGCCTCCCTTGTCTCTTATTCGGTGGGTTCGGGTGGGGGATGCGGGGGGCAATAAATAGTAGGAAGGTAACGGGATAGTGAGAACAAAAAGAATTCTTTGAAGATATTGACATATACCGTCAGGGGTTTGAATGTACCAACTAAAAGACATAAATTATTAGAAGATATTAGAAGAGCTTAGACGTAACTTAACGAAGATTGCCTTCCTACAGGAGACGTATATTACTCAGGATTCAAATGTGAAGATATATTCAAGATATTTCCCGACCTGGTACTATAGAGACTCACCCATTAAAAGGGCAAAGGGCGTGGCCATAGGATTTGCCAGAGATATAAGGTTTACCCTTGAGAAGAGATTGGTTGACCTTGAAAGTCATTATATCTTTTTAAAGGGACAACTACAAAAGGTTGGATTACACTCTGGCAAATATATACTGCACAAAAAAAACCCCAATTGCTTATTTAAAGAAAGTATTGGATAAACTATCTCTTTTTATGAAAGGTAACTTACTCTTGGCAAGTGATTTTAATTTTAGCATGGATCTGTCTATGGATTGGATTGTATGTCGAATGCACGGTTGAAGGAAGGTCGTCGGATTAAGAAAGTGAGAAATAAGCTGCATCAGTGTCAGCTTGTAGATGTCTGGAGAATACAGCATCCAAGAGAGAGAGAGACTACTTCGTTCTATTCCTCTGTGCACTTGAGGTACTCAAGATTGTATTACATAATGTTAGAACACAGGTTGATAGAGGCAGTAACTAGTACATCAATAGGGACAATGACTGTCTCAGACCATGCTCCAATAGTTTTGGAAATAAAATTCCCAGTAGTCAATAAAAAAGTAAACTCGTGGTATTTCTATGGCCACAATCTGGGAAGCCCATAAAACATATATAAGAGGGATATTTATTTCAGCAGGTTACAGGAAAAAAGAGAAAGAGCTGCAAAATATAAATAGGTTAACCTTAGAGTTACATGAGCTAGAACAGAAACATAAAATGAACTTAGAGCCCAAAACACAAAAGGCCTTGTTGTTAAAAGAGCTAAATTATGGGATTTATTTGAAGAGGAGACAAGACAATGTTTTAACAGGGTGGCTAAGGAGAGATGCAAATGGGGAAATAAACCAGGAAAATATCTGTCTGGACTATTAAAAAGAAAAAGGTCAAACAATTATCTAGAAAAAATAAAGGATAGTAAAGGAGAAATGGTGTATTCAACTACTGAAATAGCAAACGCTTTTCAAAATTATTATTTGAACCTTTACACAGTCCGTCAAAAAGAAACACCGGTGGCTGAACATTGTAGAAAACAAAGGATTGTGAAATATATTCAGGATTCAAATCTCCCTAAAATAGATATGAGGAAACTTTCAGCCTTGGAAGCACCAATATTTTCGGAGGAAGTAAGGGAGGCTTTAAAAAATACTCCATCTGGAAAAAGCCCTGGTCCAGACAGATATACAATCGGCTATTATAACAGATATAAGGAAATACAGATCCCAAAAATCTTCTCATATACGAATGAGGTAGGCGATAAAGGGGAAATGAGAACTGAATCTCTGCAAGCACATATACCAGTAATTCCTAAGGAAAGGAAAGATGCAACGCTATGTTCCAGTTATAGGCCGATTGCCTTGCTCGATACAGATACAAACTTATATGCAAACATTTTGGCGACCCAATTGAAGGATTTAATGCCGGAATGGATACATTCTGATCAGTTAGGATTTATTCCTGAAAGAGAAGGAAAAGATATCGGGATAAGAATGTAACTACTGGTATATAGGTCTAAAACCATGGGGTCTCGGCCTTCCTGTTATAAATAGCTGCTGAAAAAGCATTTCCTCGGGTGGACTGGGACTTAATTGCTGAAACAATCAGGAATTTAGGGGTCCGACTGAGGATGAATCATTGGATAGGAGCCCTATATCGAAATCCATCTGCTTCGGTAAAAGTTAATGGTAGTTTGTCTTCCAGGTTATTCGTTCTGACATTGGAACCTTTGTTTGCAACCATCAGGAATAATATAGATATAAAGAGGGTAAAGATTGGGCAGGATGAACACAAAATCTCAGTTTATGCAGATGACATTTTGTTTTATATAAATAATCCCAGAATAAGCCTCCCAAATGTCATCAAAGAACTAAGGAGATTCGGAGAACTGTCAAACTTCAAGACAAATCCAACAAAATCTGAAATTGTAAATATTGGATTAAATAAGGTAGAAGAACTGGCATTACAGAAGAATTCCCATTTACTTGGGTAAAAACAAAAATAAAATATTTGGGGATAAATATAACATCATTACCAGAAGATCTTTACTTGGCTATATATATACCCATGTTAGAGTAGATAAAACTAACTATTAGGAAAATATCGATCCGCTCAATATCCTGGTTAGGCAGAATGAATATGTTCAAAATGATAATTTTACCAAAAATAATATATAGATTTCAAATGTTACCTATTGCTATCCCACCGGCATGTTTTAGGACAATTAAAACAATGTTATTAAAGTATATTTGGCAGGGAAAAAAACCTAGGGTGCAGTATGCGGCTCTCAGTAAAGATAAGATGTCTGGGGGATTGACGGGTACCTGATAGTAAAAAATATTACACAGCAGCAGTATTGTCATGGATGATAGAATAGACAAAAAAAAATTCTGAAAAAAATTGGGTAAAATTGGAAATGATGTTAAGTCCAACACAAATAGACAAGAATATATGAATTCCACCAAAATACAGAGAAATACACAATAACACACACGAAATAACAAGAGTTGTATATAAAACTTGGGATGCGTTTTATAAGCAGGCTGAGTAGAAATATAACTCTCTGTCATTACCATTAGAACGCACAATTTTTTTTTTACCTGGGTATAGAAAACGGTTTGGGGGTGGGTTAAGAGATTTACAATTAAAAGACATATTACACAAAGGAAAGATTAGGCCACTTAACAAACTCAATATTAGGGAAAAGTTGACACTAAATGAGTGGAATTATATGTAATTAAAACACTTTGTAGGTTCTTTTCCTCAACCCGTCAGATCAGAAAAAGAGATGAACTTAATGGAAAAGCTTTGCAATCCCTTAACAAAGGTAAGACATGGCCTGTCTCAGATTTTTAAAATGCTAATGATCTGACGGGTTTGAGGAAAAATACCTCTGTAGAAAATTGGGAAAGAGAAATAGGAATTACAGTGCCTTGTGAAATTATTCGGCCCCCTTGAACTTTGCAACCTTTTGCCACATTTCAGGCTTCAAACATAAAGATATAAAACTGTAATTTTTTGTGAAGAATCAACAAGTGGGACATAATCATGAAGTGGAACGAAATTTATTGGATATTTCAAACTTTGTTAACAAATAAAAAACTGAAAATTTGGGCGTGCAAAATTATTCAGCCCCTTTAAGGGCCGTACACACTTGACGAAAATCGGACGAAATATCCTCCGATTTTTCTCTGTCTTCTCAGCGTTCATTACCGTTTTTAGTCGACTTCTGGGTTGTCAGCAACTTCAGATCATGCGCGGTCTTTCGTATCCGATTTTTCACGGACATACTGCATACATATTAAACGAAAATCGGTCATCTGGGGATGGACGAAAAAAAATTTGGTGTTTGTCCCTCCGTTTTTTTTCGTTGAAAATGTCGGCATCGGCTGCTGAAAGTTGTGTACACACTAGGAGAAAATCGGACGATTTCACATCGGGCGGGAATTTTCCGCAGATTTTCTACTAGTGTGTACCCTGCTTTACTTTCAGTGCAGCAAACTCTCTCCAGAAGTTCAGTGAGGATCTCTGAATGATCCACTGTTGACTAAATGACTAATGATGATAAATAGAATCCACCTGTGTGTAATCAAGTCTCCGTATAAATGCACCTGCACTGTGATAGTCTCAGAGGTCCATTTAAAGGGCAGAGAGCATCATCAAGAACAAGGAACACATCAGGCAGGTCCGAGATACTGTTGTGGATAAGTTTAAAGCTGGATTTGGATACAAAAAGATTTCCCAAGCTTTAAACATCCCAAGGAGCACTGTGCAAGCGATAATATTGAAATGGAAGGAGTATCAGACCACTGCAAATCTACGAAGACCTGGCCGTCCCTCTAAACTTTCAGCTCATACAAGGAGAAGACTGATCAGAGATGCAGCCAAGAGGCCCATGATCACTCTGGATGAACTGCAGAGATCTACAGCTGAGGTGGGAGACTCTGTCCATAGGACAACAATCAGTCGTATACTGCACAAATCTGGCCTTTATGGAAGAGTGGCAAGAAGAAAGCCATTTCTTAAAGATATCCATAAAAAGTGTTGTTTAAAGTTTGCCACAAGCCACCTGGGAGACACACCAAACATGTGAAAGAAGGTGCTCTGGTCAGATGAAACCAAAATCGAACTTTTTGGCAACAATGCAAAATGTTATATTTGGCGTAAAAGCAACACAGCTCATCACCCTGAACACACTATCCCCACTGTCAAACATGGTGGTGGCAGCATCATGATTTGGGCCTGCTTTTCTTCAGCAGGGACAGGGAAGATTTAAAAGGTTAAAATTGATGGGAAGATGGATGGAGCCAAATACAGGACCATTCTGGAAGAAAACCTGAGTTTTCTTCCAGAATGGTCTGCAAAAGACCTGAGACTGGGACGGAGATTTGTCTTCCAACAAGACAGTGATCAAAAACATAAAGCAAAATCTACAATGGAATGGTTCACAAATAAACATATCCAGGTGTTAGAATGGCCAAGTCAAAGTCCAGACCTGAATCCAATCGAGAATCTGTGGAAAGAACTGAAAACTGCTGTTCACAAACGCTCTCCATCCAACCTCACTGAGCTCGAGCTGTTTTGCAAGGAGGAATGGGCAAAAATTTCAGTTTCTCGATGTGCAAAACTGATAGAGACATACCCCAAGCGACTTACAGCTGTAATCGCAGCAAAAAGTGGCGCTACAAAGTATTAACTTAAGGGGGCTGAATAATTTTGCACGCCCAATTTTTCAGTTTTTTATTTGTTAAAAAAGTTTGAAATATCCAATAAATTTCATCCCAATTCATGATTGTGTCCCACTTTTTGTTGATTCTTCACAAAAAATTACAGTTTTATATCTTTATGTTTGAAGCCTGAAAAGTAGCAAAAGGTCGGAAAGTTCAAGGGGACCGAATACTTTTGCAATGCACTGTATAGAGCAAATATAGGGACTAGGGACTTTTTGGGTGCGAAAAATTAAACCAGACCAGCTGTGGTAAAAAACTAAGCAATGAAGAAAATTATAAAATATGTGTATATATATATATATATATATATATATATATATATATATATATATACATATACACATATAATAAAATGTACAAATGTATTTATTGCAAAATATTAAAAACATCAAGTTATAAAATCAATATACATATAACTATGCTTTGATTGACCGTTTTCGCCTAGGTGGCTTCTTCAGAATAAGCGCAGATAGGAATCTTGGCTGAATGAACAAACATAAAAATATAATAAGTATAAGTATTCACACACCATATTCTAATGTGATCATATTTAAATATCAATGCAGCTCTCACCACTCCAACCAGTAGATTATCTATACCTGAGTGCAAGACACACGGCGTGGGGGGAATGCAGCCACAAGGGGCTGAAGCGTGTACCAGACAGGAAGAGTCCACCACAGAGGGTACCCCGCAGGGGAGAAACAAAAATGGCCGAAGGGCCTGATATTGAACTTGTCAATGATGGTTATCATGTAAGTATGGGAACATATTCCAATATACTAAATACTCAAAGAAACTTATATTGTAATGGTTATTTCATAACTCTCAATGTACACTTACAAAGGTTACAGAATCATCCGACCTCCAGAATAGATCCAAATTGGTAAATCCTGTAGGAGCAATGCTCAATGCCAAACCAAAGAGTAAAAAAACCCCCGGTATTTATAGTCAGGAGCCCACAACTAACTTTTCTTTACTTTAAAACATGTGGATGGCTAATTGGAAGACAGGAGGGGGATCCCAGGAGGCAGATCGTAGCCTGGAAAGATAAAACAATTCCAAGTTATGTGCCACTTGCATAAACTAGATATACCCCCACCAAACCATCTACTAAGATCAAATATCCATTTACCTTTGGATAGTCCGCCTAGCACCCAGAGGTCTGTTGTGTATGCAGCCTAGAGAAAACTGACAAGTATGTGTGTTATTTACTGTAGGTCTCCCCCACACCCAGCTGACAACTCGTATCAGCTGGATGCGGACGCTAGATAGAGATTTTATTTTTTTTATTTTAAAGCCCATAGCGTGTGCAACACACTCAAAAGACTCCACCCGGTGCATAAAAAAAGTGCACACACACAAAGTGAGAACACAAAAAAGCACAGGGTGTGCGACAACGTATGGTCTTCCCTCCGAAGAGGTAGGACCCGAAACCTCGATCCCCCGGGGCGCAAGACTCCTGACAGGGATATAAGGTACTCATGGTCTGTCTGGCCGAAACCAGACCGACCCCGTTCTTCAGGGGGACTGCCGAAACAGCCCCCACCGAGTACTAAGTGGGGCTCCCCCGAAGGGAGGCCCCATGAGAGAGGGCGAACTAAGCCAAAAGGCCATATCCACCCCCTCCCAAGACTCAAGGCTGGGCCCGAGGACCCACACACTCCAGTCGTGCAAAAAAGAAAACAAAGGTGACAGTGCAGGTGACGGACTCCAAATAAAAAGACAGACAAACAAAAAGGTGGGGAAGGGGAGTGGGGAAAGTGCTTTGGTGCCATGTGAAGAACCAAGGCAGGCCTTCCAGCCGGAATAAAAAATTCCTCTGGTGCAAGCCAAAAGGCCTGTCCCAAGAGCCAGGTGTGAAAAAGGAGTGCAGTGACCAAGGTGCCGAAAAAACTCACAGCGAGCTGCCCCTCACCAGTGAGAAATTAAGGCACCCCTGGGCTGCCACCCCAGGGGCACTTACACTACGGGCTTTTTCAATCTCAGCCCCCGGCCAGACCGAGTGTAGCCTATCCCCACCAGCAGACATCAGAACCTGGACAGCTTAGAGAGAGCTTACCTACAACTGGGGACAGGCCCGTCACCAAGCCAGATCAAAACCCAGGAGAGAAAGCCCTCCCCTCACCATCCTGTTCCTCAGCCCATTACATCCAGGAGCAGTTCCACCGGGCTCACCCTCCAGACCGGCTTTCCTGCTCCCTTCAAACTGGTTAGGACAGTTCAACCCATTCAAATCAGAAGGCGGCGGGCCCCACATGCTTTCCCAGATGACCTACTCCCCATACCTCAATACTCAGAGCGCTCCGGGTTTCGGTCATACTGGTACTAGCTAAGGCCCATACCAACTGATAAGAACAGATACTACACTTGATCTTAGCCAAAAGGCCGAGAAGCGATTTACTGTAGGTCTCCCCCACACCCAGCTGACAACTCGTATCAGCTGGATGCGGACGCTAGATAGAGATGCCACACCTGCGCACTGTAGCACCCAGCTCTTGGCTCACATCCTGCACTTCCGCACACACTGAACTCCGCCCTATATGCCTGCTTATGGGGGTTTCCATTTTTTCGTTTTTGATCAGAGATACATGATCTCTGATTCTTTTGAAAAAGGGACGTTTGGTTTTGCCTTTATAGAACACATTACAATTATTGCATTTAAAGATATATACTAACTACACCAATCGTTTGGCATGTTGTCCTGTATTTGGGGATCCAGATAGAATTGTTAGGTAGTACAATCTCGCTACCCTTCAAAATGAAGGGACAATAATTTACATTTACCACATGGGAAAGATCCTGTGGAAGACATTTCCCTTGGAAGGTCTACTGTATGGTGATTATGCACCAAGCTATCTTGGAGTGATTTTGAACGTTTATACTGTATGTAATTTCAGGATAGGGTTTGATGAATTTTTGGATCTTTTGATCCGATGTTAGTAAATACCAGTATTTTTTATATATAGATTTACCTTTACCATGTTGCCTATTATATCTTGTTATTATTTTCGTGGTCATGGGTTGTGTATTTTTCTTAGATTTATAGATGAGGGAAGTCCTATCCTGAGCTAGAACTTGATTGAAGGTATTTTTGAGGCTAGTCTTACTGTAAACTTTGGCCAAAAGCTGCAGACGTAACGCATTGGCTTCCCTCTGGAAATCTGAATCCAGGGTACAATTTCGCCTAAGTCAATACAGTTCCCTTACAATGATAACCATCACTGACAGGTTTAATATCAGGCCCTTCGGCCATTTTTGTTTCCCCCCTGTGGATGACCCATTGTGGTGGACTCTTCCTGTCTGGTGCACACTTCGGTGCCCCTTGTGGCTACATTCCCCCCACGCCGTGTGCCTTGCACTCAGGTATAGATAATCTACTGGATGGAGTGGTGAGGGCTGCATTGATATTTAAATATGATCACATTAGAATATGGTGTGTGTATACTTATATTATTTTTGTGTTTGTTCATTCAGCCAAGATTCCTATCTGCGCTTATTTTGAAGAAGCCACCTAGGCGAAACCGGTCAAAGTGTAGTTATGTGTATTGATTTTATAACTTGATGTTTTTAATTTTTTGTAATAAATACATTTGTACATTATATATATTTTAAATTTCTTCATTGTTTACATGTTTTTTACCACAGCTGGTCTGGTTCAATTTTTTGCACCTATAAAGTCCCTAGTCCCTATACTTGCTCAACAATCTTTATTTGGGATGTTGGTGCTTTAAAACATCTTATATACGGTTCCACCCACTACATACGAAATAAGAATTAGTTTAGAGGATCATGGGGAGAAAACCGTGCTGAGAGCCACCCACTGCACCGCAAAAGACATAAATACCACTGAGATGAACTATTAATGTCTCGCATGATGGTACATTACACTGGTTATAGTACATCAATATGAACCAGAGAAGCCAAATATGTGCTGGAGGGGGTGCCAGGTAAAGGGCTCGATGTTCCATATTTGGTGGGATTGCCCCAAAATACGGGAGTACTGGTTAAAGATACAACTTATTAATTGGATTACGGGCGAAGCCTAAGACATCTTGAACGACCCTTGGACATGTATCTTTCATAAAACAAATAGCCCTTATAACAATATAGAGATTCAATAGTCCCAAATTTGCTTAATACTGAAAAAGGGATAATTCAAAAAAAAATGGCATGAAATAGAACCCCCCACTGTTAGAGAATGGTGTGGGAAGGTCGAATATATACAGTATCTCACAAAAGTGAGTATACCCCTCACATTTTTGTAAATATTTTATTATATCTTTTAATGTGACAACACTGAAGAAATGACACTTTGCTACAATGTAAAGTAGTGAATGAACAGCTTGTATAACAGTCTAAATTTGCTGTCCCCTCAAAATACAGCTATTAATGTCTAAACTGCTAGCAACAAAAGTGAGTACACCTCTAAGTCAAAATGTTCAAATTGCGCCCAAAGTGTCAATATTTTGTGTAGTCACCATTATTTTCCAGCACTGCCTTAACCCTCTTGGGCATGAAGTTCTCCAGAGCTTCACAGGTTGCCACTGGAGTCCTCTTCCACTCCTCCATGACAAAATCACAGAGCTGGTGGATGTCAGGGACCTTGCACTCCTCCACCTTCTGTTTCAGGATGCCCCACAGATGCTTAATAGGGTTTAGGTCTGGAGACATGCTTAGGCAGTCCATCACCTTTATCCTCAGCTCATGCAGTCCCAGACTATGACACTCCCACCACCATGCTTGACTATCGGCAAAACACACCTGTCTTTGTACTCCTAACCTGGTTGTCACCACACACGCTTGATACCATCTGAACCAAAAATGTTTATCTTGGTCTCATCAGACCACAGGACATGGTTCCAGTAAACCATGTCCTTAGCCTGCTTATCTAAGGCAAACTGTTGTGGGCTTTCTCGTGCATCATCTTCTGGGATGACAGCCATGCAGACCAACTTGATGCAGTGTGTGGCGTATGGTCTGAGCACTGACAGGCTGACCGCCCACCCCTTCAACCTCTGCAGCAATGCTGGCAGCACTCATACATCTATTTCCCAAAGATAACCTCTGGATATGACGCTGAGCACGTGCACTCTTTGGTCAATCGTGGCGAGGCTTGTTCTGAGTGGAACCTGTCCTGTTAAACTGCTGTATGGTCTTGGCTACCATCCTGCAGCTCAGTTTCAGGGTCTTGGCAATCGTCTTATAGCCTAGGCTAGTGATGGTGAACCTTGGCCCCCAGATGTTTTGGAACTACATTTCCCATAACTCTCAACTACACTGCAGTGTGCTGAAGCATCATGGGAAATGTAGTTCCAAAACATCTGGGGTGCCAAGGTTCGCCATGACTTGCCTAGGCCATCTTTATGTAGAGCAACAATTCTTTTTTACAGATCCTTTAGAGTTTTTTTGCCATGAGGTGCCATGTTGAACATCCAGTGACCAGTATGAGAGAGAGAGAGTGAGCGATTACACCAAATTTAACACACCTGCTCCCCATTTACACCGGAGACCTTGTAACACTAACGAGTTACATGACACAGGGGAAGGAAAATGGCTAATTGGGCCCAATTTGGATATGTTCACCTAGGGGTGTATTCACTTTTGTTGCCAGCGATTTAGACATTAATGGCTGTGTGTTGAGTTATTTTGAGGGGACAGCAAATTTACACTGTTATACAAGCTGTACACTCACTACTTTACATTGTAGCAAAGTGTCATTTCTTCAGTGTTGTCACATGAAAAGGTATAATAAAATATTTACAAAAATGTGAGGGGTGAACTCACTTTTGTGAGATACTGTATATAATATGGAATATACAGTATGTGTAGTAGGTATGTAGAGCGAGTTAATACATTTTCAAAAAAATTGAGAAAGTGGTTGCATTTTCAGAAATCAGAGAGTATGTACAGGTGTGGGGAAATTAGGGAAACCAGTGTGAATAGGTAATATTGGGGGTACACTGTGAACATGGATTGGACTGAAATGGTGGACCGAGGTAAATATTATGTGATTTGTTGGGAATCGGGAGGGAGGTAGAGGGAGGGGAGAAAACTCACCTAAGAGGCCTGTAATGTTAGGGAACCATGAAATATTGGAGAGAAGGAGTAGGGAGAGAATAAGGTCAGAATGAGAGAGAAGATGGAGATATTATGGGTTTTTTTTTTTTTTGGGGGGGGGGGGGGTAGTGGGTATTAGGCATTGTGAGTATACGATTGGCTATTTTTGTAATAACTTGAATCCTTTTGAAAGTTTATTAAAAAAGAGAAAAAAATTAAATATATATAAAATAAAAGATGGACTTGTGTCTTTTTTCGACCTGACTAACTATGTAACTATAGTCTAATTTCCTGAAATACTAAATTTTGGGTTTTCACGAACTGTAAGCCATAATCATGAAAATTAAAAGAAAGAAATGTTAAAAATATATCACTGTGTGTAACGTGTCTCTATACTGTATATGAATTTCACTTTTTGAATTTAAATATTGAAATAAATGACCTTTTTGATGATATTCAAACTTTATGAGATGCACCTGTATATGATTGGATCTGTGTTTACCAGTGTACAGCCATATTCTGTGTTTGATTTCTACAGGCAGCTGTAAGCAACACCTATGACTCCCGGGCTTAGAAATACTGTATGGCCATTTTTGTTTTTTTACTATGTATGGCCCTATCTGCCTCTGTGCATAAGCCCCAACACAAAGCACTCATAATAAGGCCATCCATGCAAGGATGAAAATTTGGCAGGTTTTGCAGGGACCAGCCGAATTTCCATCCATGTATGGGATTGCTGGTTTTACAACCAGCCTGTTGGGTTTTTCCCCAAACGATCAGTGCCACCAGTTATAATACTATAATTACTGAATATTGTATACTGCTGGTGGGGAAGGCTCCTCACCGGAAAAACACAATAGCGCTGCTGGAGTGATTCCCCCATCCACCTCGAATGTATGGATGGGGGAATCAGCATATTTTTTTCTTTTCAATCTGCTGGTTAAATAAAAAAAATGTATAATGTATGGCATGGCCTGCCTAAGAAACTTTCACACTGATGTGCTTTTGGTGCATTCCCCTTGACTTACAATAGAAGGTTGCATTTTTTGGTGATCTTCTGAAAAACTGCATCAAAGATGCAGCATGCAGGACTTTTCAAAGCAGAGTCTGCAGTGTAAGGAGTTACATAGGTAATAGTTTTCATGCACTTTTGTTACCCTATAAAAGCGCAGCAAAAGTGCACCAGTGTGAAAGGGCTCTTTCACATGGCATTCAGTAAAGATTCATCTGTCAGTTTTTTAGATGGATCCAGACTAAACCACAATGTATGTATATATGGGCAGGCAAATGTAGAAACATAGAAGAATGAGGGCAGAAGAAAGACCAAGTGGTCCATTAAGTTTGCCATTTTTTTTTTATGTTATAAATGTTTTTGGGTTATTTTTGGTGACTTTTTTTTGTCTGAGTATAGATCTATGTTTGTTCCATGTATGTTTGAATCCACTTACTTTTGACTGACTCCCTACTTCTACTGGAAATCTATTCTAAGCATCATCTACTCTTACAGTAAATAATAAATTCTAAGATTAGTTTTGAACTTTCCTCCTGTTAGTTTCGAGGTTATGTCCCTGTGTTTTTGGTCTTGGGTTCATATTGAAAATATTGGCCTTTTGAACCTTATTCATTCCCTTAATGTATTTAAAGCGGTAGTAAACTGCAAGGTAAAGCCATATTGTGCTAATATGCATCACATACTAGCACATTATGTTAAACTAACCTGAAAACGAAGCCCTTCAACGATGCTCTGTAACCTCTGGAGGCCTCTTCCATCTTCACACAGTCTTCCTTCCGGGTTTTCGAACTCTGGCTGCATGAGTGGCAAAAGCAGTGATAATGTCATTCTCGCACATGCACACAGGAGCCGCAGTTTGCGTCACAAGACTTTGAAGGAACGGCCGGGGAGTTTGTTCCTTCAGAATACATGCATTGGTGACGTCACCAGCTGCATATACAGTAAATATCTCCTAAACGGTGAACGTTTAGGAGATATTTACAGTACCTATTGGTAAGCCTTATTATAGGCTTACCTACAGTTAAAAGTCAGAGATGGGAGTTTACTTCCACTTTAAATAAAGGTTTTGGCCATGTCTCTCCTTTCCTCCAGACTGTACATATTAACTTCCTGAAGTCTCTCCTCATATGTTTTATCCCCAAGACCTTTCACCATTTTTGTTTACCATCTCTGGACTCATTCTATCTTAGTAATATCTATTTGTAGGTGACGTCTCCAGAACTGGACACAGTATTCTAAATTAGGTCTCACTAAAGAGCTATATAGGGGAATCAGAACCTTGTTCTAGTGGTGCATTATAGAATTCTATTCACTTTTCCCATAGCCTGGTCACACTGTTTGTTCATTTTGCATCATCTGAAATAAGTGACCCCAAGTCTTTTTCCTCTGTAGTGCTGGCCAGCACTGTAACCCCAATGGTGTACTCTCTCAAGCGATTATTTTTCCCTAGATGCTTGTTTATATATTTTGACACATTGAACTGAAGTCCCACTGCTTTGACCAATCTTCCATCAATGCCAAATCATGTTCCATGTTAGACACCTCCAATGTTATCAACCCCATTACATACCTTTGTGTCATCAGAAAAACAATGAATATCATCTATTTACATCCGTGTCTGTAAACAGAACAAGGCTGCGTCCTTTTGCGTTTAGACCACGTGTCAAACCCAAGGCCCGCTAGGCTGAATTTGGTTCACCAGGCCACTTCATGTGGCCCTCACACCTCTCCTACAGCTGTGGCACCCCCCTCATTTCTACCCCCACCTGCTTATAGTTATTATGAGAATAGTACAATTCTATGCCAGTTGAAAAGGAAGGTCTCACACCACTGGTATCATCCACAGATTCCACAAGAAACTTTATTGAAGACTGCTCAGACAGAACAATGTTCTGTCATCTCCAATAAAGTTTCTTGTGGATGATGCCAGCAGTGTGCAACCTTCATTTTCAGACTTGCATCATCTGCTACACAGATACAACCTGCCCTTTGACGGTAACTCAAATGTTGACGTGACCCGTAATGAAATTGTGTTTGACACCCCAGGTTTAGACGAATCTGAACAGATGTAAATGAATGCTGCCCATTTACACCCATTCAGTTTATATCCGTTTTCAGGCAGGAAACATTTTTTGTTGATTCTTTTTTCACCTATAATTGGTTTCTGCAACGATGGCAACAAAAAAAAAAACATAAAACAGATACAAAATTAGATGTGGACTGAACTGAACTGAAGTGCAAACTGTACTGAAAACAGATGTGTAAACTTAATCGAGTTTTTCTAAGAAAAAACATGACTGAATGGGTGACGCCTGTGTGAAAGGACCCTTAGGTCTCATGAAATTATGCCTCGTTCCCATTGAGCGGATTGGTTCGGTACGCAATTTTTGCCGTTTCCATTGTCAAAAGTTGTGAATGGTACCCGAATTCTGAACCATACCACTTTTTTGGGACCTTTTCGTTGGGGTACCAAGCACATTACTACTGTACCAACAGGATGGAGCTACACTGTTGAGGTTCTGTTGAGCTGAGGTACTGTTGGTGGTGGAAACGCAAGCCTGATCAAGGTGTACCATTCTGAACCGTAGAACCATACCGCTCAGTGGAAACAAGGCATTTTAGGTGATGAAATTGGGTATATTTTCATGCCTGGGAAGCCCAGGTGCTGTGCACAGGCACCTATACACATAAATGGCTGTGTTTCTGTACATCGGTACTCGTGTACAGCGGACATACGTATTTCCAGAACAAAAAGACAAGAGTAGGTCTGTACGCTTAATGTGGGTTTACGCAAATCCTGGTATAAACCCCATACAGCCAGTCATGTCTATAGGTGACTGTACGCAGCACCTGGGCTTCTCAGGCACGCTAATACCCCAAATTGTACATTGTTCGCTGCCTCCCACTCAAGGGATGACATTTGCATTACAGCACATTGCATTGTGGAGTGGATGGGCCCTAAAAATAGAAGAATCGATCCTATTATAAAGCCCCAGAACACACTAATAAGGCTTCCGGCTTTAAGTCACGTGCTTTTTATAAATCCCCCCAAACCGCCCGCTTCTATTGTTGGGAACGACCAATTAGCACCAAAGGCACAAGCCCGGCCAACTTTGGTTGCCCGGCCCACGGTGAGGGGGGAAGGATCCTTCCCTTGCTCTGCCGTGACGTCGTTTCCGGCCCCTAGTGCCCAAGCTACACACAGTTGCAGGAAGAAACAACAGCCGCCATTTTGTTTGTGTGTGAGGGATGGTTTCCGGGCTTGATATGTATACGTACTGCGGCGCCTTTCCACTCACGAAAGATTTACAAAACGGCACGGGTGTCTCCTTCTAATCCACCTCGGAGCCGAAATCTGAGAGAAGAGAGGCCGGGGGAGATTAGAGAGAGGCTTTCTCCTGCGGTAGGTCCTGGGACAGCCATCGTCCCTCTCTCTTCGCGATCCTTCTCCCTCTTCTGGCCATCCACCCACAGTAAAGCCATGTAAGGCCCTCAGATTGCAGGCACAGAAGTTCCCCGGTGGTTTAGCGATGATATGAGTGAGCGGAGACGGGAGCCGGAGGATGAGCCGATACTGTGCGCCCTGCTCAGCACTGTCACCATCATAGACCCCCAGGGAGCCATCCGCGGAATGGTGATGTACGGAGAGCTCTGCCATCTTCGTCTCATCTATTAATCTACGTGCAGGGGAGAGAGACATCGTCTGGCCTCAGGATCGTGCTGACAAAAGCTGAGCCCGTCCTTCGGTTAATGAGGCCTATCGTTGATGAACTG